>NW_023416325.1:16845289-18299039 GCF_014108235.1 Myotis myotis | reverse complement strand
GGTATTCTGCTCTGGGAATGGCTTTACAGACCAGCTGGAAACTGATCATGGTGCCCAGGACATAGATTTCCGGGGGGAGGGTCCCACAGATGAACCAGCACCAACGCTTCACTGAGGCCACCACCTTTACTTCCTTCCCCCGTGACCCAGGCAGTGACTGCTTGTGTCCCTGGAGAGGACAAGTGGCCCTTAAACAGCACAGGGTTCAACCGCAGGTCCTCTTATCCATGGATATTTCTCAATTAATACGTACAGTAGTGGGAACGTATTTTCTCTTCCTTATAATTTTATTAACAGCATTTCCTCCTCTCTAGTTTACTCTATTGCAAGAATGCAGCATATAGTATTCTAGAGGCCCGATGCACGAAATTCACGCAGAGTAGGCCTTCCCCCAGCTGCCGGCAGGACGTCTGATCTAATTAGCATATTACGCTTTTATTATTATAGATGTGACCTACAAAATATGTGTGAGTTGACTGTTTATGTTCTTGGTAAGGCTCCCAATCACCAGTAGGCTATTAGTAGTTAAGTTTTGGGGGGCATCAAAAGTTATAAACAGAGGCCCTAGCTGGTTTGGCTCAGTGGTTGGAGCATCAGCCCTCGCGCTAAAGGATCTCAGATTTGATTCCAGTCAAGAGCACATGCCTGGGTTGCAGACTCGATCCCCACCCTGGTCTGGGTGCGTGTGGGAGGCAACCAATTGATGTGTCTCTCACACATCAATGTTTCTCTCTCTCTCTGACTCTCCTCCTCCCTTCCACTCTCTCTAAAAAAATCAATGAATAAAATCCTCTAGTGAAGATTAAAAAAACAAGTTATAAACAGATTTTTAAATGTGCAAGGGGTCAGTGCCCCTACCTCCACATTGCAAGTGACCAAGAGCTTGGGGAGGAAGCCACCACCCATGTCTCTCTCAGCACTGGGGGTGTGGAAACACGAGCCTCCAGTCACTGAAGATCAGATCATGTCTTTAGCCAGGATGAGGGTCAGGAAGGATGGGGCGGGGGAATGATGGTTATGGCATCTGATCCATGAGTTAACGTTGTCTCGCCCCTCATTTCCAGACAGAACTTGTTACGTGAAGTCTCCAGTCCAGAATGCGGTCTCGTCGCCCAAGGGTGTCCTTGCTCCAGTATGCAGGCTAATTCTTGACTGAGCACGCGGGAGACCTGAGCTGGTTAGTACTTGAAAACTTCTTTACGTGGCCTGGTGAAATCTAGGCTTTGGAAATGGGAAGCCAACTGGAGAGAGAGGGGCAGCCCTAAGAAATTTCAGTCTATATTGCCTGCCACCAGGCATCTTAGGTTGTTTACAAGACAACAGAGAAATCTGCTCAGCAGGAAAATCAGTTTGTTAGGTACAGAAAATCAGTTAGAAATAATAGTAATAAATATTAAATAACTAGGGGCCCAGTGCATAAATTCATGCATCTTGAAAGGAACTGTGGGCTGCGAGGCTGCAATGGGCACAGAGGTGGGTCTTGACGCATCCTCCGCGCCTCTGCCTGGCCCCTCCTGCTGCGGCACCCGGTCCCCTGTCTGCCGGCAGCCCGGCTCCCACCACTGCTGCTCCCATGCGCTGACAGCGCCAGCCCCACTTGCACCCGCTGATGGCGCAAAGCAATTGGGGCTGCAACCAGCAGTGGGTGTGGGCAGGGCTGGCGCTGTCAGCTGGTGTGAGTGGCAGCTGCTGCCCCAATCGCCCCTTAGGAGCAGCGGGAGGGGAGAAGCCCTCAGGGGCGATCAGGGCCAGCAGCCACCGGTTGTACTCGCTGCTGGTGCTGAGCGATCCGGGCCAGTGCCGGGCGCTGGCAATAGGTGTGAGCGGGGCTGGCACCGGGAGCAGGTGCAAGCGCCGGGTGGGACCGTGGGACGCGGGAGCAAAGAATTTTCAGTAACTACCAGAGGCTTGCCCCGATGATAACCAGCGCCCCACCTTGGTTTGGCACCCCCGCTCGCCTGCTCCACCATCCCACCTCAGCCAGTGCCTGCTATGTTCCGCGTGTGCCCCTGGTGGTCAGCACATATCATAGCCACTGGTTGTTCGGTTGTTCCTCTGTTTGGTTTATTTGCATATTAGGGTTTTATATATATGATCAAAGTATATCATAAATCATTGTTATTACCATTGTCAATAAAATACTTTACATATACTTGGGTTTGACTATAATAAAAATATTTATAGCTTATAGAGAGCACCTACCATGTTCTAGAATTCTTCTAAGACCTTAACATACTAGTACATTAAACCAGTCAATACTCCCAGCAATCCCATGAGGTAGGTACAAGTAATGTCTCTATTTTAGAGACGGGGAAACCAAGGCACAGAGAGGCTACAAAGGAGATATGGACAATATCTGATGTGACCCTGATTGTGGTCCCAGGAGACAGGAAGCATCACTCCTCTTTTATAACCTAGGGAAATGGAGGCTGTGTGACTCATTCACAGTCACATAGCTATACGCCCTGGCCAGTTTTGCTCAGTGGATAGAGCATCTACCCACGGACTGAAGGATCCCTGGGTTCAATTCTGGTCACGGACACTACCTTGATTGCAAGCTCGATCCCCACCCCTGGCCAAGGCACATGTGGGAGGCAACCACTTAATGTCTCTCTCTCCATCGGTGTTTTCTCTCTGTCCACTTCCCTTCCACTCTCTCTAAAAAATTCAATGGAAAAAAATACCCTTGGGTGAGAATTGACAAAAATAAGAAAAGAATCACACAGCTACAAAGTGACAGGGTGGGGTTTGGAGTTGGGTCTGTCAGGGCACTTCTGATGGGGAGCCATCCTGCCTCCTGGGCTAGCCTGGCGTCTGTAGACACACAGTGGGCTGCCTTGCCATGTTATTCGTTGTCTGAGTTTCTCTCCATTGAACAGAGCTGACCCTAAGAAGAAAATTTCTGGTGTGATTAGAGGGATTTTAGGACCCTGAGTATCTGTTGCTTCCGATGACCTGGAATTGGGGCTGGCAAAGGAAACAGAACCTGATGTCATGACCCCAGCACCCCTATAGCATCTGCCTTCCTCCTTTCTCTCTTTCTCATCTCCATTCCTGTACCCCTAAAAGCCCCAGATTTCAAGAAAGATTCTATGGAGGTCAGTGGACATGACCAAGCTCAGGGGTGGCCTGACAAGTTAATGAGGACCCATCAGATACTCGCTGTTGCAGTACCTGTTTTTAAACAACCCTTCTTTGCCTTGATCTATGTGGCCATTATCATGTACTAGAGCAGGGGTGGGGGACCTTTTCTCTGCCGAGGGCCATTTGGATATTATAACATCATTCACGGGCCATACAAATTATCAGCTTAAACGTTACCTGCTCTATTTGGTCAGACATTTCATTAACTCACTTCTAATGCCTCAGCAGGGCCAGACCAAATGATTTCACAGGCTTTATGTGGCCTGCGGGCCGGACGTTCCCCATCCCTGATCTAGATCCTTGAATAAGGTCTATTTCTGCGCTCACACTTCCATTCCTTTAAGCACATTCTGTTCACTCCTTTGCCAAGTCACCCAGTTTGATTATTGTAGTGAGATAACATTGTTATCTGAAAAGACAAACACTTTCACCTTTTGAAGAAAATCATTGGCTGATCTCATGCATTTAGTCATCCCAGTGAACTTGAAAACCAACTACTTGGGCACACTCCCTTTCCTATTTTGCATTTCACAAAAATAATCACAGGTATTTTGTTGTAGAATTCCATGGCATCTTCAGCAATTGGGAGGAAACACATCTCTACAATGTTGAATCTCTTCATTTAATCAAATCTTCTTATATGCCCCTTAGGAGTATTTAGCAGTTTTCTGCATATGGGTATTATACGTTTTGTATTGTGTTTTTCCCCTAGGCATTTTATGAAAATTGTTGCTATTTTGGCAGGATCCTTTTTGTTTCTCTATCTGCTATTTGTTGCTGTTGAAGAAGCGATTGATTGGTGAATGTTTTCTTTGGTATCCTGGCGACATAACTGGACTCTTGATTGGGTTTTGACATTTTTCAATGGTTTCCATAGTGTTTTCTAAGTAGAATAGTGTATCGTGTATCATCTGCAATGACATTTTCCCCATTTTCATGACCATTTGTTTTGGTTTTATGAATCCTTATGTTGCTGAAATCTTCCAGGAAAAATGTTAAATGTCAATGGTGATAGGACCATCATTGTCTTATTTTGAGTCTCATAAAAATACTTGCAGAAAGTTACCATTACCTATTACCCTGGATGTGGTTTTGAGATAGATAATCATTAGAATGTTCAAAAACAAAAACCCAGCAGTTTTTCTATCCCAAGTTTTCTGGAAAGGTTTTTGTTGAATGGGTGTTACTATTTTTTAAATGCCTTTTATGAATCTATTTGAGATGATTATACATTTCTCCTTTGACTACTAGACAAACTACTTAATATCCGATTCCTAGCATAAGCCCTCCTGACACTGCACATCATTCTTCTAATGTGCTATTTAGGTTAGTTCGTGAGGGTTTGGGCATTTGTGGTTCTGGATGAGGTTAATCTGTAGCTTTGTTTTTGGTGCCAGTTTGGTCATATATTACTGTTATCAGGGGGATGCTGACTTCAAACAATGAAGTAGGAAGCACTTCACCTTCGCCCATGTCCTGGGGCAAATACATGCATTGGGGTGGCCTGTCTCCTCCTCGTTAAAAACTGACTGTTCAGATTGGCCTCGGAATCTTCCCTGGAGATAAGGCTTTTGAACATTGTTCTCATGACACATGTTCTGTTCTAGCCTTCTGTTTTTTTCAGTCGGTCTGGCAATTTATATATCCAGGATATTAATACTTTTGTTAAAATGTAAATTATATATGATTAGCTAGGATGCTGGGCCCTGGAGTAGGGGACCGGAGAAGCACCGGGTGAGGGAGCTGAGGCTGGGGGGGTGGGGTTCAGTCTGCCCAGTGTCCCACGGTTAAGAGTGGTAGAACAGGACGCGCACCCTTATTTATCCGTGTGACTCACACAGAGAATTAAAATTGGCTCCTGCTGCCCCCAGGCCTGGGGACGGAACCAATCCAAGTTTGTTGAATGAATGAATGTTATCTCTCACCTGCTTCCAAGGAGGTGAACCAGGGAGCATTTAGAGAAAACCATTCACCCAACGCTCGCTCTGAAAAAAAAAAAAAAAATGAAACCCACCCCATCGCCCACAGGAAGCAGGGACATTTAGCTGGTACCAGGAGACCTTTAAATAATGACGTGCACACTCTGCGCCCCGAGATTGAAAGAGACAGGCATCCCAGTGGCTTCCCCTGGGCCTCCCCTCCCCCGTGGGCCGTCAGGGCTGCAGCCGGGACCCGCTGCCTTCAACACGGGTCTTGCATTAGATACGTGTCAACAGAGATTAGCTCAGCCCCACAGGCCGCCATTTGCCATTTGTTAGGCCACCTCCACCAACCCCGTAATCTAATCTGGGCCGGAGCCGTTTCTCTTCCAGGTTAAATGTATTAAAGCAGCAGGGATGTTGGCCTCTCTCTCTCTGACAAGCCTGACCCCGCTCCAAACCCCACTCCCCCTGGAGACGCCAGGGGTCAGAACCTCCTCGGGGTGGAAGAGGGCTCGCCTGAAGAGGGGGAGACGAGAGAATATTGGAAACATATTCTCCAGGCCTCCCCGCTGTAGCGATCCGGAGGAACACGAGGCGACAAGTTAAAGCTTTTACTGCTGGAAATAGTTTTCCTTCCCAGGGTTTCAACAAGAATTTGATAAAGATACTGGTGGGGTCGGAGAGGAGAGGCGGAAGCAGGGAGCGTTCCCAGCAGATGGTCCTGGGAGGCAGGGATGCTTAGCCGCCTCTCGAGGAAATTTATGGAGGACGCGTTTTCATGGCCCAGATCCGTTCCTATTACACGTGTCTTTTAATCGCGCGATATTTTTTAGGCAAATAAATGTTTCATCAGCAGATCTGGCCTTTCCTTTTCCTTTGAGCCCCTTTGAAAGGCTGTCTCGTTGCCGGGGTGTATCTGTGTGGCTCGCGACGAGCCCACTCCGCTCTCATCCGGGCTGAGATGAGACGGTCTTCCTTTTCCTCTGGATGTGCCTGGATCCCTCCTGCTCACCTGTTTGTTCTTGGGCTGGGTCTCCCCTCCCCCCAAAGCTACCCCCCCTTTATCTCTCAGATCCAAGTCTTTTAGGTTTTATCTCTTCTTTATCATCTCAACTCCGTGCATTTATTTATTTTTGTAAATATATATTTTATTAAATTCAGAGAAGAAGGAAGAGGGAGAGAGGGAGACATCTATGATGAGAGAGAATCATGGATCGGCTGCCTCCTGCACGCCCCACACTGGGGATCGAGCCTACGGGGCATGTGCCCTGACTGGGAATCAAACCGTGACCTGGTTCATAGGTTGACACTCAACCACTGAGCCACACTTGCCTGGCAACTCCACGCATTTTAAAATTGATAACCACTGCCCTGGGCCAGCTACCAGCTACCGACACCTCATTCGTGATCAGAAATGGTTGGGGTTTTGGTTTTTGTTTTTTACTGTAGTACACAGCTGGGAAAGGACCCGGGTCCTAACTGTCCAGCTTGACGAGTTGTCACAAACTGAATACACGGTGTAACCAGCACCTGTGAGCCACAGCATGTTACCAGCCGCCATGGGCCCCTCCCCCGACGCCAGGGCAGCTGGAATCTGGACTTCTAACACCACAAATTCATCTCAGCTCTTTCTGTACTTCACCGAAATGGACTTTTAAGATCCGCACTCCTTTGCATCTGCTTCATTCACTCAGTATTATTTTTGTTCGTTATCTATCTTGTAATTACTTCCCCTCTGCTAGTGTGGGGAGTGGGAGATCATGCTTCGCAGTCGCTGCCTGGGGTTTATGTGTAGCGATTGTGACTGCGCCACAGCTTCTCCTCTGTCAGTGGGACTTCGGGTGGTTCCAGTGCTACTGCCATGAACAGTCCAGGGCGTGTCTTTTGGTGAACATACGTGTGCACTAGAGAGTGTGTTTTCAAATCACAAAAATCTGACCGCTCCCTTTTTCCAAAAGTGTCAATAGATCTTAGTTGTCTTTAAGGATAAAGGCCTTAATCCTTTCCCTGGCCTTCACGGGTCTAGAGAATCTGGCCTCTGCTAATTTTTCCATCCTGACAAGTGTCAGAAGCACAGATGTGTGCAGGATCCAGGCAGGAAACAGACATGGGTGAAGTAGGAAGTCACAGGGAGGGGTGGGGACTGCGGCAAACAGGAGAAGCAGGAGCTACTGGGACCCAGCTGACAGTGGACACATGCAAATGTGGGTCCAGCGTGGTCAGACTTTCCCCGTTTTAAAGAGAAGTTGGAAGTGTTTATTTGTGTGTGAAATCTGCCAATTTTTAAATGTTAAGCATTCTCAAAGTGGTCTTTAAGCATTGTGTGCATTTAAAAAAATACACATGTGTGGGTTGCATCTGGCCTCTGGCTCAGCAGGCGGAAGCCCCTAGCCCTTGCTTACCCTCCGCACTCTTCATTCCTATACCCCTGCCCTCTACCCCGAACTTCCCGCAGTCCCTCCACCTGCCCTGTGGTCTCACTCCGGGCTCTGCACTCTCTGTGTCTTCTGCCTGGAATATCTTTACTCCACACAGACTCCTTAGCTCCTGCCCGGTTCCCACCTGCTCTCAGGGGGCGCCGCCCGAATCCTCGCAGTGAGGAAAGGACGTTCCCAGGCATTGCCTGACCCCGTCAGGGCATCGGGACCGGGATGACCCAATGGACCAGGGACCCGGCAGGTGCTCACAAACAGTGAGTGATGAAGACACCCACTTATTTAACTACTGGGATGGCAGTCACATCTCTGTCTCCCCCATCCATAGAAGAAGGGACCCTGTCCCTCCCCTGCTTACAACCTGCCCCAAACTCTTCTAGAGTTTCAACAACACAAATTAGAATCTCAAATGCTAGCGGGGGTCACATGAGAGAGAAATGAGAGAGGCAAGCCCAGCGTGACAGCAGGGAGCAGGGCGGACTGCGGTGAACTAGAGACGCCGGAGATCCTTGTGGGGGGGCATTTCAGTCCTTCCTCTCCATTGCCCATCGCAGAGCCTGGAGCCTCGTAGGTCCTCATTGAATAAATGCTGCCTCCTTATTCATTGTGAAGTGAAGTCGGATCTTTATTGAAGATGGGAGGAGAGCCTGAAGGTGTAGCCATGGGCACACCTGGTTACGGGGGCCTGGCGGGGCTTTGGGGCAGAGAAGCAGGAGGGCCCTCTGAGGATGGGACTTTAAATAAGGAGCGTCCAGGCTGGGGGAACAGTGAGAGCAGAGGTCCCAGGGAGGGGCCAGTCTGGCATGTGGTGGGAACAGAAACCAGGCCTGGGCACCAGTGGACTGAGGCTGGGAGCGTGGGGCGAGGTGAGCGGGAGGCACGCTCCAGGCCCGATGGGCAGGAGCCCAGGCCGTGCTGAGAGTGCAGCCTCTATTCTAGGTTTGGCAGGAACCGGCTAACTCTGCACTCCAGCTCTCCGCCCAGTGCTGACTCAGCGCACCCTCCCCCCCTTGTTTTTTCCCTCTGATTCTTGGCTTCTTTTCCTAGTTTCACTGCTCATGCTCTTTCCCCTACGTCTGGGCCCCACCCAGCCCAACTGAACATCCCTTGGGGAGGAGCCCAGACTTGTGTAAGCTACGGACGCTCTGCATGTGACTCTGCTGCACATTGACTGTAGCTGACCAGTGGGTCAAAATTTGATCTGTCTCTGTATCATCTCTGTACCTATGTATCTGTGTGTCTATCAATCACCTATCATCACTATTATCTCTGTGTCATCTGTCCATCATCCATCATCACTATTATCTGTCTGTCTGTCCATCTATCCATCCATTAATCTGTCCTCTATCATCTATTTACCCATCTCTCTATTTACCTATTTATATATGTATTCATTTTTAATTAAGGAAACCCAAAATATAGGGTGTCCCAAAAAAATATATACACACACTGAATAATTGTAAAGGCAGTATTTATTAAAATACATTTCATTTTAAAAATTGAGCTATCAGCTGTTAAAGTGTGTATATATTTTGGGGGGACACGCTATATATTAAAATGGCATCTTTGACTCTCTGAATATAGCAGCTGAGACTTGACATTTATAAAAACAATAAAAGAGAAATACAGAGGAAGAAATAATGGGGGAATCTCACTGAAAAAAATAAATGTCTCATTTTGCTAGTATTCGCAACACTACAAAGAATAACCAGGCACCTAGATAATGTTCTCCATCCAAGTTGATCTCCTTAGGAAAAATTCCTAAAGTGGAATTGCTTAGACAAGAAGACGTTTTCAAAGGTTTTGATACATATTGTCAAATTGTTTCCATAGACCTAGCAGCAATCCAGCCCTCCCTCAATCACATTTGTTTGTCTTTAAAAGACAACTTCCAGAAGAGAGACACATCAGGAAGAATTTTAGCTGTATGTGTGTCAAACCAAGGGGTGAGTCCTCTTTTACATAAAGTAGCTATGGAATAAGCGAAGCTCTAAAACACATAAGGAAAATAAAATGAAACAGGACGTGGGCTAATAATGACTGCGAATAAAAAAAGTCACTAATGAATATTTTTTTAAAAACACAATTCACATACATTAGTTACCAAAGAAACCCAACCTATAATTGCAATAACACATTTCATTGTCAACTTTGCAATTAAAATCAATTTGGCATTCTTGTGAGTGTCTAATGCAATGGGCATTCCTATAATGTTGCTATAATGTTGGTGGGGTTCTGAATTTGTTCATCTTTCTCATGGCATTTGACACTGCATCAATATCCTTTAAGTACTCATGTTCTTTGAGCAATTCCACTTCTAGGAATTTTTTTCTCAAGGCATAAATATGAATATGCAGAAATATTAGCTACCAGCTTACTCATTGTACTGTTAAAAATAATAGCAAAAAAAAAGTTGGAACCAAACTGAATATTCACCAGAACTGATTGGTTAAATCTGAGAAAATGATGCAGTCTGTAAAACCTAAGATACAGAAAACTGTTGGCATCCGTTGATAAAAGAAAAAGAGGGGTGGACTGTGCATACAAAATGATCTCCATTTATAACTTCGGCACTCACACTCCCAGTTTATGCAAGTTTCACTTTGGAAAGTCTGGTGCAGTCAATTCACATTTTTCATAAATAAAAAAAAAACTCATTTGTAATGACTGTGCATTTTAAAGTTGCAAAAATTTGATGTGTGTGTGTGTGTGTGTGTGTGTGCGCGTGCAAGCATGAACCATCATTCAAATACTTTCCTTTATATTGTGGCATATCCATGCAGGACCTCACTCAGTGTTGATTGCTTAGGACAGTGGTCAGCAAACTGGCCCCTTGAGTATGGCTCTTCCACAAAATACCACGTGCAGGTGCGCATGTACAGCGCGATTGAAACTTCGTGGCTCATGCCACGGGGCCAAAGAGCCGCATGCGGCTTGCGAGCCGCAGTTGCCGACCACTGGCTTAGGATATGCTGGTGAGACACTTGACGGGTGGTTTTGCAGGCAGGTTTTGATACCGAACATTCCTGGCTGACTCCCTTTGCCCAGTGTGCTAGGCGATCCTGCCTGCCTTGTGATTCGGTGGGATCATGTGACTCATTCTAGCCAATGAGCTGCAAATGGAAGTGATAGGTGTCACTTTCTCACTGGAGCATTTAATATCTGGTATGAGACACCCCACCCCCAAGATCTTTTTCCTCTGCCCTGTGGGCATCAGTATTCCAAGTTATGGCTCCTCCATTATCTTTGTTCTTAAAGTGAGGAGGACAGGGAGTAGAGCTCTCGGCTAGCCCATGACAAATCTGTGGCGTGCATAAGAAAGGAGCCCTATACCTGGCTGGTGTGGCTCAGTTGATTGGGCTTTGTCCTGTGCACTCAAAGGTTGCTGGCTTGATTCCTGGTCAGAGCCCATGCCCGGGTTACAGCCTCAATTCCTGGTGGGCGAACGTGCAGGAGGCAGGCTGTCAGTGTTTCCCTCTCACATCAATGTTTCTCTCTCTCCCTCTCCCTTCCTCTCTCTCTCTCTAAAAAAAAAAAAAAAAAAAAAAAAAAAAAAAAAAAAAACAAAACAAAAAAAAAACCTTAAAAACAAAAAACGACTTTACCCTTTAAAAAAAGAAAGAAGCCCTGGTTGTCTTCATGGGTTGAGATTTGGGGGATGTTTGTTACTGCAGCATAACTTAGTCCCTTCACACTCAAAGGGTGACCTGCAGACCTACTGCTGCACCTCACCTGGGAGCCTTTACAAATGCAGAACCTTGGGTTTCCTCCCACCTAGTGAATTAGAATCTGCAGTTGACAAGGGCCCTCTGGTGACCTGTGTGCTGCCCTCACCCTTCCTGAAGGATCCCCAGGGAAAGAGAGGAGCATAGCATAGAGGTCAAGCTCATGTGCACTCAGGTGGCATCTGATGTAAGAATTCAGCAAACATTGATGGCCCTGGCCGGTTTGGCTCAGTGGATAGAGTGTCAGCCTGCGAACCGAAGGGTCCTGGGTTCGATTCTGATCTAGGACACATACCTCGATTGCAGGCTCCCCCCCAGCCCGGGCCCTGGTCGGGGCTCATGTAGGAGACAAGCTATTGATGTGTTTCTCTCACATCCATGTTTCTCTCTGTTTCTCCCTCTCTCTTCCAATCTCCCTAAAAATCAATGAAAAAAATACCGTCTGGTGAGGATTTAAAAAAAGAGAATTCAGCAAACATTGATCAGTGCACCCACCCACACGAGGTGCCTGTCAGCCACGCCCTCACCTCCAGATGGTGTGTTTATTCACTTCGTTCCCCCTCTGCCCTGTTTCTGCAGATCATGTCCTGATTCCCTGACCCTCCAACCAGGAGACCTCCGGGCTGGACAGAAGCATCTGCAAAGGTATGAGCTGTTCTTTGCTTTGACTTCTTCAGCCAACCGTCTCCTGCTTCTGAGAACTATGGGGAGGGTGCGCAGCAGCAAGACACACGTGCGCCCTCGCACACACAGGCATGCACACGCATGGCTTCATGCACACACGCGTTCCTTTCTGTCCACAGCAGACGACGGAAGTACCTGAGGGAGTACAGTGATCGGACTGTTCGCCGCGTCCTGCCCTTCTCGGGGAGGCTCCGCGTTTTGTACAGAGAAACCAGAGTTAAGCTTTCCCAAGGGCGTATGGGGCAGCGCTCAAGAAGGAAGCGTTTGGTGCTGGGCAGGCCTGGGTGCGAGGCCAGGGAGCACCAAGGCTTGCTTACCCTCTCCGTGCCTCAGTTTCCAGATTTGAACAGTGGCGCCTCAGCTCCTCCCTGCTGGGAACTGTCTTCCTCCCATTCCCCCCACCCCACCCTTACTTTGGGGTCTACTAGAGCTGAACAAACCCCTCTGGGAACCTAATGCAAGTTTGAGCCTTGTCTTAGAAAAAGAATATATGCAATCTCCCTCTCTCTCTCTCTCTCTCTCTCTCTCTCTCTCTCTCCTCATGCACACTTTCAGAGGATTTAAAACAGACTAAATCCATTTATAATCTGCAGCCAAAGACCATCTACTTTAACACACAGTGGGCGAGAGTCTATTACTATGTATAGTTGAGTGTGTGAAACAGATAGCCAGAGAGAGAGAGCGCGCGCGCAAGAGAGAGAGAGCTGTTTACTGGGAACTGTTGGCTGTGCATTGAGAATCACACATCAAGTCAAAACCTGGGGCTTCTGTTCCTCATGAAGCATAAGTCCCATAGGAGACAGAAATGAGGGTGAACCTCTGCCGTGGTGACCCCGCCCCGGTGTGCCAGGGACTAAGGGGTTTCGCTGAGTGTGGGATCTCAGTGCTAAAACTAGGAAAGTCCTGGGAAATCTGGGACTAGTGGTCACTCTAATCTGATTAGGCCACAGATGATAATGCCAACTGGCCAGAATGGCAGCACTTTGGGGAACGAGGAGACAGGTGACACAGAAGGATCTGGCTGGATGCTTCCAGAAAAGAACCAGGAACCGCCTGGGGCCCCCACCGTCCCTGCCCGAGCTGAGGTTTCCAAGGACTGGGCTGCTGGGGGGGGGGGGGGGGGGTGCCAGTGTGTGGAAGGAGAGGGGCTGGGCAGGAGATAGCAGGAACCGAAGCAGACCCGCTGCTTTCGGAGATGGGCACCAAAGAGTAAAACTTGAAAAATAAATGCAAAATAGAAAGGAATACATGCATCACACGGGATTTTTGAAAAGACGGGCATCCTGTAATTAGAGAAAAAAGACCTGCCCTTCCCTGGCATTCCCTTCTGGCAGGAAAATACCAACGGAGCCACTTCATCACACAGATTCCTTCACGCTCCGGCAGGCAGGTGATAAAATCATCAGAGGAGGGTCCCCGGGCCCGGCTCCCACAGTCACGCTCACCAAGTGTGCCGTGTCTAAAAGAATGAAGGCGGCTTGATTAAATGTTCGCTGGCTGCAGCCACTGTGCTAATTGGGAGACGGGCTTATTAGTTTAATGACCGCTCCAAGTCATCAGAATTCATTAGCGTTAGGGCCGCAGCCTCCCTCCACCACTGCCCCAGGCTCCAGGCTGCCCCTGTCGCCATTCCTCTGTTTATATCCCTCCTGTCTTAGGACGCTGTGCGTGTGCATCTGTACACGGGTGCAGTACACAGCTGCCTTGGTACGTGTGCATACGTGTGTGCATGCACGTGTATGCGCGAGCGGAGGCTTTATCTATATGAGGATTCCAGCTCTTCTCCCTAAAATGAAAAGCTGCTATAGCCCCTTTCTGCTTTTAGCGCATCTATAAATATGCAAAAGGGTTTCTGAAAGAGTTTGGGCGAAATATTCTTTTGCGTTAGACTACAGAATCTAGAAACCAGATTCCTTACTGTGACCCAAAGGCTCAACGTCGTTTCTCCCCCTCCACCTGCTATGATTTCTTCTCCTACATGTTGCCTCCCCCTACGCCCCTCCAGACACACTGGCCTCCTTGCTTTAAGTATACCAAGCGTGGTTCCTACCTCAGGGCCTTTGCACTGGCTGTTCTTCTGCCCAAAACTCTTCCCCAGGATGGCGGGGTGCGTGCTGCCCTATGCCCAGCTGTTTGCTCAGATGTCCCCTCAGGGAGGCCTGTTCTGACCTTCCCATTGGAAATGACAACCTCCCCAATTCCTTCCGCTTCACGTCACCCACTCTGTTCATCCCCATCCAGCATGCGGCTTCGTTTTCTTGTGTATTCAGCGCCCTGTAATGTCATTGCTGTCTGCTTTGTTTACTGCTGTATCCAGTGCTTTGCACTGTCAGAGCCGGTGTTCAATCAGTAATATCAGTAATTGTTGAATGAAAACGTGAATGAACAAATGCCTAAATGAATGAAGTTCATATGCAAGGAAATGGGATCTTATTGGACTCAGGGACATCAGCTGAGGGTGAGGATTCTGGATGTTGTAGAGGCGTTAGGACTGGCCGGCCCTCAGCCACACTGTCCACCTGGGGACCCACCAGGAGTGGGAACGCGCCGTGAGGGTCTGAAGCCTGGGTTTACCTGGGGCAGATGGAGATGACTCTGCCGATGCCATTGTTTGTCTTTCTGGAACTCAGGTTAGAGAGCGCTGAGCTGACAGTGAAACGGGGAACAGAAGGCCTGAGGTGAAGCTGAGGCCACAGGAGCCACGGCGAGTTGAAGTTGTGAGGAAGAAGGTTCTGTGGGGGGAGGAAGGTATGCAGGCAAGGAGATGAAGAGGCTCCAAAATGAAGAGTGGGTGGCACTGAGTTATGTTAAGAGAGAGGGGGCCTGGCCGGTGTGGCACAGTTGGTTGAGCATTGCCCTGTGCACTGAGAGGCCGTTGGTTTGATTCCCAGGGAGGGCACGTGTCTGGGTTGTGGGCTCAGTCCCCAGCAGGAGGCACTGATCGATGTTTCTCTGTCATTGATGTTTCTCTCGCCCTCTCCTTTCCTCTCTCTAAGAATCAATTTTAAAACTCTTTAAAAAAAATATAGATATATATATTCACATGCAAACTTGATCAAATCTTGGATTTAAGACTTACTTTGATTTTTAAATAATAAAACATACTCACTCAATGTCAGCTACATTGTTGTATATTAACAGCTAATTCAGAGTCCCAGGGAATGTTAGAACAGGAAAGGCTCTGATAAGTCCTGTAAGAAAAAAATCTTTTTCGGATTGTGTATATAGAAGGTTTGGATCATTTTTTAAAAGGATTTGAAAAAATACACATGACCACAAAGAAGAAAATGAAAATGACCTGTAATTTGTTATTTGGAACAAAAACTATTTACTGTTTTATATCATTTCAAATTTTTTCTGTACATATATGTGTATATGCAGAAAACTATACAAATGTATGCATGTGTGTGATAAAACTGTGTATACCTTTTAGTAACCAACTCCACATTTTCCCACTCGGTAACAGAGTGCATCTTTCTAGGCCAGCTCCGTTAGAGCTGTTAAGTGGTGAGGAAAAAAGAAAGAGAGAGCCTGCCCCCAATACAACCGACAACAAGCTCCACGCGCGCGTGTGTGTACGTGTGTGCGCATGTGTGTGTGTGCACATGCATGTGTGTGTGGTGATGCGTTAGGGTCCTGTGCGTGCCTGTGATGATGCTGTTGGGGTTGAGAAGCAGCCGAAGGAGCAAACTTCATCTGTCTCTCTCCAACTTGAGCCGATGGCTGGTGATCGGACTAATGGTCCCAGCACCTTGGCACTTCGGGAGCCCTGGCGGAGCGAGGTCGCCACAGCGGAGCGTGAGAGGATGTGTATTCTCCTCTGATCAAACAAATGAAAAGAAAAACATCTTTAGCGTGGAGGTGTTGTTGAATCCGACGGTTTTTCTCCTCCTTCTCCAGTCCTCCCCCAAAGAGCCAGCTTGAGAAATGGCTCAAATATAAATTCGAAAAGCCATCCTGATATTTTCATCCACTCTCTGTGCAGCACTGAGCATGGGCAAGAGGGTCGAGTTTGTGCACAAAACACAAAACTCAGCAGCGCCCCGCCCCACGGCACTGCGGGAGGGGCTGCTCTGGCGGCTCAGCTTCTCTACCTCGTGGGCTTCTTCTCCGTGGTGCGTGTTCGTGGGCATTGGGACCCGTTGCTCCGTGCCTTTTACACCCACTCGCCGAGCGTGTGGACCCAAACTCTTAGCCCCGCGAACAGGTGCTTGTCTAGCCTCTCTGCTTCTCACAGCAAAGCTCATGACTATCCAAAACGTTGCCCGAAGGATGAGGAATAAAGCATTCCAGGCGCCTAGGACAGGGCCCCAAACAGAGTTACTGCTTCACATATTAGCTGTTGTCATTAGTAAGAGAGAGACGTGGCTCTTCAACACCCTTTATAAGGGAGAGGGCGACCCATTGAGACCCAGGACTGGTGGGCGCAGCGTTGGGCCAGGTGTGGTTCGGTTCTGTTCTTCCTCTCACCTGGGAACCAGCTCGGCCCTCACAATTGCTGCACCGCAGTTTCCCGAAACAGCAGGCGCTTCTGCCAGGCCCGGCGGCCAGGGCTCTGCCTCTGCTTCCTCCTGACCCTGATCATGGAGAATCGGTGGTCTCCCCGCGCCTCCCTGGCAGAAGGAGGAGACCTGATTTTCTGGGCGTGCTCTGTCCCTCGCTGGGTGCAGGCCAGGCTTGCTGGCCATTTCCATTTGCTAATGACTCGGGGCTGTGGAAGCGAAGGTGGTCCTTAGAAGCCAGGTCTCAGGAGAGTCACTTCTGCCATCGAGAAAGGCTCCTGGTGGAGAAGTAGGTGACAAACACAAAGGCCAGGTTGCGATCTCAAGCAGTTGCCTAACCTCCCTGAGCCTCGCTTTCCTTAGCTGAGAAAGGGCTGCAGCCGGAGCCCTTCCTCTTGCTGTTTATGAGGATTACGTGAGGGAGGACGAAAGGGCTTGACCTGTGTCTGACACATTCAGATCGCTCACCCCAAGCCATTCCTCGTTTATCTGCATGGTCAGGGTTTCATTCTCTCCGCTTGGCTGGCCTGCTTACTGTAAATGTTTTGCAAAACTTTAAAAAGGTTAAGCACGTGGTTGCATAACTTTACAACATGAGAAGAAGTGTGTTTGTCGGTTCCTCATCTTAAAACTGCAGCCTGCCTCCAGGGGGACCTTTCTGTGGTCACCAGGGCTTGTCCCTGCAGTCTCACGATTTCCGAAGCAGACCACTCGGGAATGACACCATTTCCGGTTGCCGCCACCCGCAGCTGCCATTGCATCTGCCTGTGGATTCCGTTGCTGACTGGTCCGCACGTGCCTTTGTTGCCCATTCCTTCTCCTCTGGCCTCGCTGGCTCTGCCTGGGAAAGGGATGCAGAAGAGGAAAAGGGTCCCTGAAACCCAGGCCTTCCTCTGCCCAGGATTGCAAAGCAGCTCACACCCAGTCCAGCCTCCTGCCAGGCTCCGGGGAGCAAAGCCCCTGAAACAAAGTTTCCCCCTTTGTGCGCCGCTGGGCGGGGCAGTCCTTTCAGCAGCCTGTGGTGGGATTAGGAGTTTGAGCAATGCCCTAAACCCTATGCTCTATTTCATTTCCTTGATTTATCATGAGGATTTCTCACAGTCCAGGGGAGAGAGGCACTGCGTCCTTGCCCGCTTCCCAGGCTGGGTCCACGATTCCTCAGCCTGTTCATCCCCCAGCACAGGCCGTCCCCAGGGGCCATGGTGTCCTCTCTTGAGCGCGGTGACATGGCCGAGCCGGTTCGCTCATCCACTTGCATTTCCTCACGTGGAGGTGCCTCCGGTTCTAATGAGGCACAGTGTCTTGCTAGGACATTATCAGCAGCCCCTCCTGGCATCCTTTGCCTGACCTCAGAGTAGACCGTGCATGGGGAGGCGGGCATGGGATGCTGGAGGATGTGAGCAGAAATGCTTGGGTGGGACCGTTGGTTCCAACTTGAGTTGCTAGGCCTGGCCCACGGGGGACATGGCAGAAAGATCCAGCATCCTGCACGCCCAGGACGGGAGGGGGCAGCGAGTCGGATGGGACAAAGGCACCGGAGAACCGTGCCCTCCTCTCTCGTGGCTTTCTCCTTTCACTGGAGGAGATTAACGTCTAGGTCAGCTGGCGTCACCAGGCTGAGAGTGGAAACCTGGAAAGCCAGGCGTATGCACACGCCGTGGGGATGGGAAGCTTCTAGCTACGCATACAGCAGGTGGCCCCACAAACACCCCGGGCTCTGCTCCACTGGGCCTGTGCCCAGATCCTGGCAACCCTTATACACCCATGCAGGTAGCTCAGTCTCTCTCCTCCTCCTCCTCCTCCTCCCCCTCCTCCTCCTCCTCCTCCTCCTCCTCCTCCTCCTCCTCCACTTTCATTCATCTCTCTTCTTTTGTTGTCATCCCTTTTCCTAGCTTTTTCACTTTCTCTCATTCACCTCTCGTTCTCCCCGTCTTCCCTCCCTCTTCTCATTCATATTTTCTCTGCTTTGTGTTCTCATCCCTCTTTCTCCATCACTTCCTGTTTCCTTCCTCTCTCTGTGTCCCTTCTCCTCTGTAACAGTCCTTCTCAGTGTGTGGTCCTCAGACCTGCAGCGCCAGCATCACCTAGCAACTCGTTAGCAATGCACATTCTCAGGCCCCGCCCTGGCCCTGCTGCATGCGATGGGCAGGGCCCAGCAAGCTGTGGAAAGCAAGACCCTTAAGCCCTCCAGGGGATTTGATGTGCACTGAAGTTTGAGACAATCACCATCTTAAGGGAAAATGGCAATGAGACAAAAAAAAAAAGAGTATCTTTGAGTGCTGATCCTGTAAGCCCCTCATTTCTAAACATGGCGAACCCTCCTCTGCCCATTAGCTAATGAGGACGCCGGACCACCGGCCTGGCAGGCATGCTCTCAGGAACAGCACAGGCAATCGCACTCAGCTTCTCTGATTACTATCAAGCTCTAATCCCTTCGGCCAGCCCTCGGCTTTCCTGTCCCTGCGTTCTGCCATGACTCCTCCCGTCTTCGCTCGCTTTCACGACTGCAAAGACCCAGGGACATAGGACCTCACGGCCAGTAGGTTGCAGTGTGGATCGGCATTTGCCAGATACTCTGATATCAGTAGGGGTTGGGTAGAAAAAGGCTTCCATAGTCGAACATAAGTAAGGAACACGGAGTAACCAGATTTCCTTATGGCAGGACATTGCTGGTCCCCACCCTGAACGTGACCACAGAACTCCGTCACACAGGATGAGCACACCTGGGAATGCTGCTTAGGAGACCATGACCTTGTCCCCAGAAGCCCCTGTCTGTGGCGTGAAGGAGCAGGGATGGCCCTCAGCAGACTGTTGACCTTGAAAGGTCATACACCCAAAGGGTGTGGGCATGCTCAGTGGCTCCTGGGTTCCCACGCATGCCTCCCTGATAGGTCTACATGGGTGACGTGCAGCTAGTCTCCCAGCTGTGCGACCAGCTTTCCCCCTGGGCAGGGACTGGGTCTGCTCTCAGACGAAGGGCAGAAAGCTGTGCTCATGCTCCTGTTTCCCAGACGTGCCCAGAGCTCACTCCTGGAGCTTCAGATTTACTAGATCTGACGTGAATTCTAGGACCAGGAGCTTCGGATGTAGAGTGAGGATTGAGAAGCAGTCCTCACTGGTTTATGTGAATCCATGCACCATGTTTATGTGACTACATTCAAGAGCTGCGGGTTCTGTTGAATGCTCCAAATAGCCAGAAGGCAAGACACCAGCCCCTTTCTGTAGCATCACCCTCAGGGCCTTCAGTATCACCTGGGAGCTGGTTAGACATGCAGATCCTAGGCCCCGCCCAGACCTGCTGTGTCAGACGCTCAGGTGGAGGGAGCCCTGCTCTGGCAGCACAGCAAGCCCTGCTGGGTACCTGGTGCTCACTCAGCGTTGAGCGTCACTGGCCTTTTCTAAGGTCTTGGGGGCTGACCTTCTGCCACAGAGCCTCCCCGCTTTTCTCTGAATTCCACTCTGTAGCCTTGACCTCGCCCTAAATCATTTGACCCTAAGGGTGTGCCCTGATGGGCAAGAGCTCAGGCCCAGAGGCCAGAGGTCAAGGGTCTAGTTTCAGCTCCACCCACGGAGCTGGGTGACCTTATCCAAGAACTTATTTGTACCTTGATTAAAAAAAAATATTCATTTTGAGATATGGAGGAAGGGAAAGAGGGAGAGAAACATCGATGTGAGAGCAGAACATTGATTGACTGCCTCCTGCACACCTCCTACTGAGGATCAAAACCGGGCATGTGCCCTGGCCAGGAATTGAACCGGCAACCCCTAGGTGCACGGGATGATGCCCAACCAACTGAGCCACACCGGCCAGGTCATACCTTGATTGTTTAACTTGTAAAATGGGAGTAATAGAAGTGGTTGCACTGATTAAATGACTCCTTACATTCAGTAGCCTGAACAGAGCATGGCACATAGTAGGTACTCCGGACATGGTATTAATCAGGGCCCCCGGCTGGAGGACAGATGCTTTAGACAGAGATAACGTGTCATATAGGCTGTTTATCTTCGGACAGAGCAGAGCAGAGCAGAGCAGCAGGCAGTATACGGAGCAGGCATCCGTCACGACTGCGGCCATTGGCAGCTCAAGTTGAGGTCACGTGCCTTGCACCTGTTACACGGACAAGGCACTTGCTTTTTCTTTAACTGAATGCCTGTGTGTGCCAGGCCCTCAGCCAGGTCTTGGACAAACATTACCTCACCTAATCCTCAGCACCAGCTTGGGAAGAAAGGCATGCCCTACGTGAGAGCGTGGAGGAGGACCTGGGAGGCGTCGGGTTGACTTCCCCGTGTTAACAGTTGGCAGATGGCAGGCGCAGGATTAGAGGGCAGGCGTGCTCAGATTCAATACTCAGGTTTCCATCGACCCTCTGGGATAGACTGCCCTTGATCGGAAAGAGCCTCTTCTGGCCTCCATTGCCTCTTCTTAGTTGAGCATGATTCTGTATGTGTTTATAAACCCGAACAATACAGAAATGCGGCCCGTAGAGCGATGGGCATGTTCTAGTAATCCTAGCAGTTTCCTAGTAATTCCCACCAAGAACAGCTGCTTTTTGTAGTCCTGCAAGCATTCGTCTGAGCCACACACCTTCACTCCTTTTTTCTTAAAATGAAATCATACTTTGTGTTTCTTAATATCCTGCCATTTTAACCTAATATATTGGGGGCAGATTTCCCTGTCAACACATAGACATATATTTCATCCCCCTCAAAAGCTGTAGGGTATCCTATTTAAGGACTTACTCTAATTGATTTAACCAGTGTTCTATCAATGAATACTTAGATCACTTCTGATATTTTCCACTCCGCAGACAGCTCTACAGCAACCAGCCTCACACTTAATTACATATTGTTCTGGAATATTGTTTCTTTAGGATGTGCCGCTGGAGATGGGTGCTTACATTTCTAAAGGTTTTAATGCAGATGTTTCCACATTTCCCTGAGAACGTGGCACGCCTGCTTCTACAGCACGTCAGACTCCACGAGGAGACGTGCGCCGTGTCTCTGTCCTGAGGCCTCTCTCAGAACGATGAGTCTCCCCGGTCCTCTAAGGTGAATCCCCCGGCGTGTGTTCACTCCGTATCCTGTGGATTGAAAACTAGATCCAGGCCTCCCCGGCCCTGCCCATCCTGGACCATTTGCTTCATGCCAGTCGCCAGTACTTTCCAGCCAGAGGCTGAGCTTGTTGGCAGGGCGCTCGGTTGACCCTGTGTACCTTCCTGTGTAAATAGGCTGTTCTCTAGTCATAATTCATGGTGTTTGCATGCAGTGGAGGTCCTGCCCCAGAAGTGTTAACTTCATTGGATACCAACCACAGGGTTTTCTTCTTCCAAATCACCACCCCCTCCCAAAAGGAAAAGAAATTGCCAAGGCCACAGACAGACCTTTATTTCTAACATGTTGCCTGAGCCCGCGAATTAAGTCATGTTTTCTCTGGCGAGAACTTACCCTTACATATATATTTTTTTTTTCTGCCAGTTTAGTCTATAAATGAAATGAAGTTACTGCCCCTATTAAAATGGAACATTGTGCCCTTAGTTTACTCGTAACCGGTGGGAAAACCCCATTAAGTGTTTGTGAAATATGTCTTAAACGCAGGAATTTTAATCTAGTGGTCTAATAAACCCTTCTCCTCGACTCAAATGAAAGTCTTAGGTTTTCCGGCATCTATTCAGTTATTTGTTCCCCAAAACTTTCTTACGCAAACCTGACCCTGAGAACTGGGAGTTGAGAGCGTTCCTTGCATTGGGGTATTTTTTTGAAAGCACATCTTTCAAAGAATCAGCAAGTTTGACAGGTGTATTCCATGGTAAGATACTGTTTTAGGAACGTGCCTGAAATTCTTGCTTTTCCAGGGTGAAAACCATGAAATCTCTATGACTGTCCCAGGATGTGACAACTCCTAAGACCTCATAATATTCTCAGTATGTTCTTTTGCTGCGAAGTTTGATGACCATCTGAGAAAGTACACCCTCCTTTCTTTTAGAGCATATTTCTCAGGAGTTAGAAAGTTTCTTTCTTAGCACAAGCCACAAAGAGCATCAAGCTGGACCTGAATATATTAGATCAGGTCTCAGACATGTTTTTGTTTATTATTATTATTATTGTTGTTATTAGTATTTTTATTTTGACCAAAGTGTTTATTAGGAAGCTCTGACTATATTTACTGGAAGTAAATCCTATCTTCATTTTGGTAACAATTGGGGAAGCTGCATATTAATATTTATGGACCAGGTACATTTTTTTTTAGCCCTGACTACTTAATACTTATTTCCTGAAATCGAAAGCACTTCCCAATGTAACCATCAATATCCAGAAACTAACATTGATACATTGTTACCATACGGGTCTCAGATCCCATTCAGGTTTTATCCAGTGGCGAATTTATAGCTAAAGGACCCAGTTCAGAATCATTGGTTACATTTAGTTTCCCTGCCTCTTTCATTCTCCTTCATTCTGGAGCCATACCTCAGTGTGGCCATACTTTCAGGTGTGGTGGCCAGTCTGTTTCAGCAGAAGGGGGCAAAATAAACAGTTTCATTGGGGAGCCCACCTACACTGTGACTTGGAACATTAGATGGGATGGATGTTACTCTAAAAGTCTCCTTGACCCCATGGACGTGAGATGTGACTCATTTCCTCTCGCCCTAGTGGCCGGTCTCCTTGCTCATGGATGCATGCACTCACCCACCCACCCACCCTTTATTTATTTATATATATATTTATTTAATTCTTTAATTATTATTTCCATTTATCCATTCAGAATATTTGAATGTCTATGAAGTGGAAGGAGAAATAGGCCATATGTGTACTTTCCCGCTGATTCTGGACCTCAGAATCATTCTCAACACCCTCTCCCAGGCAGCCCTAACGCACGTCTCTGTGCCGGAACCCTAGAGGAAAACCAACATAAAAGCACATCTTAGGTGGCCAGGGATTCCCACACGCCATGCCCATGTGGGAACAGGGCCTTACAGCAGAGACTTGTTGAATTGATTTAACTTGGCGTCCAAGTAGTCTTTCCTTTCAAGGTAGAAGAGGAGAGGAGTCAGAGAGGAAAAATAAAACAGAGGGAAACCACATCCTCCAATATCGAGTCAAGTATGCGCTTGTTCCTTTTGTTGCGTACCCTGCCCAGGAGAGATGCCTGGAAAATTCGAGTTGCTAAGAGCTGAGATGGTTCCAGGCACTATTCTGAAGACAAAAGAGGAAGTGGAGCTGAGTTCATTAATCGTGACTAAGAAAACCCTTAACGTTTTGTTCTCGGTTCGTGGTTTTAGGGAGCATCTCTCAGATCAGTATTGTCCTGGCCTATGTCCCCCTCCTGAGGCGGGATACTTCTCCCGAAGACTCTGTCACCATTCAGAGCATTTTTAGAAGGGGTGTGTGTGTGTGTGTGTGTGTGTGTGTGTGTGTGTGTTGGGGGGCGGGGGGAAGCAGCATAGGAGTACAGTCTTTAGATTCTTGCTTGCATTTTCTTTCCTTCTTTTCTGTTGAACACTTTCTTTATTAGTGGCCAGATCTGCAGATGTTGAGGGCAGCTTGTAACTTGGGGGGAAAGTCGGATGTCACTCAGGGTGTGTTTGGAATAAAATGGATGAGTCACTTGAATTCCCTAATATTGGGTCACACAACTAAGATGCAAGCATTAGTTCTTTTAAAAAAAAAATCATTAGAAAAATTATTATGAATGAATGGCATAATACAATGGCATTTTGGAAATTGCCTCTAAATGCCCATTTAGGCATTTCCAAAGGCCATTCCCCAAGTGTGATTCTAAGAACATTTGAGTGGTGGCACCATATTTGTTCTGGGAAAATATTCCTCGAAGGGGTCTCCCTTCAAGAGCTGTCAGGTGGTGAACTCATCCTGGTAACATAACTAAAAACATACATTACTGGACCGAGCTGGTTTGGCTCAGTGGATAGAGCGTCAGCCCATGGACTGAAGGGTCCCAGGTTTGATTCTGGTCAAGGCCAGTACCTCGGTTGCAGGCTCGATCCCTGGCCCAGTCTGGGTGCGTGTTTCTCTCTATCTCTCCCTCCCTTCCATTCTCCATAAAAATCAATGGAAAAATATTCTCAGATGAGGCGTAATTAACAACAACAACAACAACAAAAACCCCACTTGCATTATCACTTTATCAGTGCCTCACTGTTCACCTTCGGTTAGTTCCTGGAAAAGAGCTTCAAAAGGGCGAGAAGAAGAATTAATTGTAATAAGATTGGGGGAAAGGAAAGGAAAGGAAGGAAAGAGCAAACATGGAGCCCGGGGTCCTGGGGAACCTGCCTCTGGCCACGCTCCCTGGTACGCTCGAGCCACCTGACCTGCGGATGGCCGGGAGCCGCCTGTGACAGAGGCTGAGATATTGCAGATCGGGTTGGGGAAGGGTCAGAATCATTAGTCACAGGAGATGAGGGGAGGAGGAGGCAGGGAAGTGGACGCAGCGGAAACCGCTCCAGCTCTGGAGACCAGAAGGCCAACTCGGATGAATCTAGACTCCCTCCTTCGGCAGTCCCCGCTCCCTCGCGTCCTCTCACCTCTGCCCCCTCACCCCCTCCACACTGCCTGCCCCTCTGCCTCTGGCCTGCAGATCACCTCTCCCCTTGAGCCCGCTCAGTGCGTTTACTGCTTCTTTTGGCCCAAGGAGGGGACCGTGTGTCTTCTCGGCAGCATCCGGCAGCCTCGGCAGAGGAGAGATGCTCTGAGATGCTTGCAGACCGGCTTTCTCACACCTGTGCCTGGGAGGGCAGGGTGGGTGGCATTCCTAGAAGCAAGGGGGGACCTTTTACTCACACTGCTGCCCCACGCTTCCCCGGCCATTCAGCAGACCTTTCAGTTATTTTTTAAGTCCTCACCTGAGGATATGTTTATTGATATTTTTAGAGAGGGGACAGGAGAGAGACAGAAGGTAGCCACGCACATACGGAAGGTGTGCGTATCCTCTCGTGAGGAAGATGGTGTTATTATTAGCCCATGACACAGATGAGGACAGGAGGCTCGGCGAGGGGAGGAGCTGGCCCGGGATAAAGCAGCTGCAGAAGTGCAGCCCGGAGTGCACCCCGTCCAGAGGGTCTGGGACTCTCAGCGGCCTCTTCCACTGCCGACCTCGTGACTCAGCAGACAACTGACTCGTGTATGTTTCTAGCCCATTTGGAGCTTTGAATGTCTTGCCCGAGCCCCCATGACTCATAGGTAGGACTCAGCTTCCTTGTCTCTGGGGAACAGCAGGCCCAGCTTTACCTTCCAGTGGGCACACGGAGCCATGCTGACCCGGAGCAGGGAGTGGGGAGGCATCCAAGAAATGTCACGTGAATGCATTTCAGTTGCGTCCAGCTTAGAGGGTTCTTTCCAGTCCTTTCTGCTTCCCCATGAACTCTTTCCTGAATGTTCCCCATCTGAACAGCTTTTTGAATGGGAGCAAATACGGAATAGCATTGGGCCAGGAACCAATTTAAAGGAGAAGTTACCATTTGATAGCATTCATTCCTGTCAACACCACCTTCTGGGGGCCAGGTGCTGTGTCACACGCGAGGGACAGTTTCATAGACGGACCCTGCTTATCTCTCCAAACTCACCTGCGGCTCGAACCATCACTACTCTCGGCTCCAGCCACTTTGGTTGCCTTGGTTTTCCCTGAACACGTCGGGTATTTCTGTCTCAGGACCTTTGCACATATCTGGCCTGGTTGACCCTGAGGCCCCTATATGAGAACAACTTCCTGTCTTCAGATCTCACTCTGTCCCCATCCCAGGGCCCATCCTTAACACCCAGTGTGATTGGTCCCTCCCTCCACTACTCTGTCCTCACTGTTGTCTTTGTTCTGGAGCTCTCACTGTTACCTGGCATTACCTGCTTCACTCTCCCTGCGTCGCCATCCGTCTCCTCGACTGAAATGTGAGCTTCATGTGAGCGCGGGCCTTCTTCATCTTGTTCTCTGTGGTGTCCCCCAGATCCGAAATGGGGCATCAAGAATACAGTGGCCACAGCTCCAGGGTGAGTGAATGAGAGGCCGGAGAGCGAAGTGGCTCAGAGAGCGGGGCAGCGCTCAAACCCTGGCACCCGCCACCCCCCTTCCCCCACCCCCCCATCCCGCCACGAAGGTTCTAGCAGGTTAACCTCTCTGAGCCTCATTCTCCATAACGTTAAAATAGCAGGAGAATATTTACAGCCACTAAAAGGACTGAGTGAGGCGATGCAGGCAAACACTTCCTTGGCACGCAGCGGGCGCTTGATAATGGGAAACCATTACCACACGATCGTCTCCATCACGCGCATCATCATTGCTCTCCTCGGAGGGGACCGAGCGGACCAGAGCCGATCAGGCGGGGGCAGGAGCTTCCTCACCATGCCGTTGTAATTATCCACTCAGTGCCTCCCATTACCGGGCTCTTCCCCCGCCAGGCGCTGTGCTAAGTGCTCGATGTGCAATATCTCAGGTAACATCACTCTGAGACTTATGTGCGCATCAGACAAAAGTGAAAGCAAGCAGAATTAAAAATACTTCCTCCCGCTCCGCCCAGAAGCCGGCTCCTGTCGCTACCCGAGGCTGTGGTGACATCCCTCCCTGGTGGGCATGGAACCAGAGAGGCCTCGGCACCGGGGAGCGCGGCTTTATGGCCTGTGTGCCCCAGACTCACGCATGTGTCGGCTGCCCGCGAGGCCAGGAGCAGCTGTGCCCAATCCCGTGGGCACGTGAATGGAGTCAGGTCCAAAGGCGCGCCTCCTCTGGACCAGAATTCCTCACTGACCACCATGCGGTCATTTAACGAAGCATTGCCCGGCCACACGTCAACCTCAGCAGAGAGGCCGAGTCCCGGGTGGACTCTCCGCTTCCATGACATCGTGTAGAACCGTCTCAGACCTACCACGCTCCACAGGCCCCTTCCGAGGACTTCAGCGGCAGACAGATGCCTTCACCAGCCGTCATCGGAAAGAAAATGAGTCTGCTGAGCGGGTGGCACTGAGGTTGGGTCCGCGGAGGAACCTCCCAAGGAGCCCACGAAGCTCCTGTCTCCTGGTTCTGAGGCAGATGGTGCTGACGATTCGGGAGCGCCCCGGATCACTCTGAGGCCATCCCCCTCTAGTTAGTGCATGTCAGTATGGGACACTTTTTGAAAAACTTGAGTGTAGGTTATTACTTGGAAATCTTAACCCCTGCTAATATTTTTTAAGGAAGCTTGCAGGGTTTGGCTGAAGGGCTGAGAGTAGAAAGTTTCCCTACAGACTGACTTAGTGTGGCGGTGACACGCACAGGTGCCTGCATGGATATAGTGCTTACGCAGTTCAGAGAGAGGTGAGGTCATCTGCTGGAGGCAGGACCAACAGCTGTCTTTGATTGATGGGTGGTGGCTTCCTGAACCTCTGGGTTGAGACAGATCCTAAGATCACATTTGGGATCCACAGGAAGATGAAAGGGTTGATTAGTGATGTCTGCTGTGGGTGGGACAGTAGAGAATTATGACCTGGAGCCACATAGACACTGGGCTACCTGCAGCCCAGGTACCTCCTTCTCCAGAGGGCTCACCTGAGTCCCAGATAAAAGTGACTTGCCCCCTGCTGGTGCAGTTCCTAGCACCCATGAGAGCAAAGCAGGCAGTTAAAGGAAAAGATTGTGTCCCTGCTCACAATGTGAGTTCACTTAACATGTTTCCACCAACGTCTAACATCCTGGTGACGTGCACCATGTGGTTATTTAAAAGCCACCCCATTTTTTTCTTTGCAAACAGCCTCAATGCCTGAGCTATTTTAATGGGCCACTCTGTACCCATCCTTTATTAGCCACGGGAACTTTTGCATTTGCACAGCCAGATCGAGATGATTGTGACACGGGTGATGGGGCTGTCACAGGGCACGGCCCAGCGGCAGGGATTGTGGCCTGGTTATTTGTTGAGTGATGGCCCGCCCTCCCCGGGGATGGATATCTGACACTGTTCCGATCCGCTTTCTTGCATGGGCCCTTGCCCCAGCCGGCTGGCACGGCTGAGAGATGACACTGGGCATCCCCGGCATGTGGTGGAGGATGGGAAGAGAGGAGTGATGTTTACTTCGATGCACCCTGGAGATGCTGACGTTAATGCATTACTCTCACTCTTCTCAATTCCACGAGCTGGTGCTGAACATGATCGCTGGTGATTGCGAGGGAGGAGGCCGTGCCAGGGGGCATCCGGGACCAACCAGACAAAGGGTGGGAAAGTGAAACCCTCCACAGACCAGGACAGGGAAGGCCTCCTTCCTTGGAGGACAGATGTGTCTTCCTCTGTAATCCCAGCACAGCTGCGCTGCTCGGGGCAGAGACACGTGAAATGAAAATGGGTTCCGATGAGGGAACCGCAGTGGCAAATCTAATTTCAGATTATTCCTTTTCCACAGCCTCGGCCTGCGGGGGGCTGAGTCAAAACACAGAAAGAGGCCCGGCCAGTGTGGCCCAGTGGTTGAGCATCGACCCATGAACCAGCAGGTCATGGTTCAATTTCCAGTCAGGGTATATGCCCAGGTTGCGGGCTCAGCTCAATCCCCAGTGTGGGGTGTGCAGGAGGCAGCCAATCAATGATTCTCTCTCACCATTGATGTTTCTAGCTCTCTCTTCCTCTCCCTTCCTCTCTGAGATCAATAAAAATATATTTTTTAAAAACTAGAAAGGGGACATAACCTGGGGCAGAAGTTGAGTGCCTGTCAGAGATGTGGGGCCTCCGAAGGCCTGCACCCCCGCCCAGAGTGGTGCCACTCACCCAGTGACCCCCCACGCGCCTGGCACCCTGCATGTCTCACCTCTCGCCTGCACAGGCGCCTTGTGAGGTTGGCCTGCTCTTCTTCCCTTTCACAGTTGGGGTAACTGAGGCTCAGAGAAGTGCGACGATTTTCTCAAAGGGACACTAAGCATTAGTCGGATTTCTTTTGTTCTTCCCCTTATTAAAGAGTATCTCTCCTCTAAGAAGGTCCACTAATGGCGAACTAATGGCAACATCGTAAAAGGCGAGTTAAAGAAGCCGCCAGCAGCGCACAGAGTTAGGAACATTGTGTCCAGGTGATGGAGCAGAGTGTGTGTCTCTGGGTTGCAAGTCCTAGATGCTGGAAGTTGTGTTAAGGGGAAAACCAAGTTCACACTGTGCGCTGAAGGCGGCCGTGCAGGTGGGTGTGGGAAGGGGCAGAACTGAGGCGCTAGAGGCATGTGGCTCAAGTGTGTCAGTTCCCCACCCCTCGGAGGCATGGCTGTCCTTCCCTGCCTTCATGGTGATCAAAGAGAACCACCCCCAAACTCTTTCTCAACCCCGAGTTCAGATTCCTGGGTGCGAAGTGCTCTCGGCTTATTTTGAGTCCCATGTTGTGTTTAACGCTGACCAAACACCATGGGCTGGAAGGGGAAGTCTCACATTATCCAGTGTGGCTCCTGGGGCCAAGCACTGCGTGGCAGGACTCGGCTGCGGTGACCAGGAGAAGGGCGCGGTTGGCCTGGAACATTCAGAGTTGAAAACCAGACCCAAGTGGGCCCAACTCAGTCACCACGGTGGACAATGTGTGTCTCACCTGATGTCATTTCCAAGTAGCACAAGATGGCCAAGGAAGCCAGCCCCTGGCCTGGGTCATCTGAGCTTCCCATGTGGTCAGCTCCGCACCTTCAGGAAGCCTGGGGTGCTCAGTGGTCTCCGTGCAGGGACATGGCTGAGGGTGGGCTTGAGTTGCAGCCCTGCCTCCATGTGGCCCTGAGAAAGCTCATGACCCCCTACAGCGTGTGGCTTCCTCTGTAACATACAGATGCCGTCCGTTTCTAGATCGCGGGTGATTGCGAAGGTCCCGTGAATGAATACGTGTTAAGGAGCTAGTGGACGATATTTAATAAATGCACGTGTTGTTTTTGTTTTTGTTTTTTTGAGCCATCCAGGGGAGACAGTGAGTGGATCCCTTCCGCACGAGGGGCTGGTGTGAGATGCCAGGGCCTGTGATATTCTGGAAGCTCGGTCCCCATCCTGTAGCGCCAGGCTCAGGCATCGGGGACACAGTTTCTTTGCAATCCTGTTCCAAATGCCACATGGGATCGTGGCCTCGGATGCTGAGTTCATCTGCGCCCCAGCCTGGTTTCATTAGTCCCCCAAGATCACCCAGAAAGATCAAAGGAAAGCCAGCCTTGTCCGGCCAGAGGTTCCCCCAGAGGCGGGAACTGTCCCACCAGGGGACAGGCTCCTCCGTGCTGGTTGGTCCTGAGAGGGAGGAGAGAGGATGAAGGGCTGGGAACAGGCTGGGCCGGGCTGGGCTGGGAGGTCCTGAGGTCACAGAAGTGAAGACCCCGCCCCAGAATTCAGAGAACTCGATGTCCATCGAGCAAAGACATGACAACCCCCAGACGATTTTATGGGACAGTTAATTTGTTTATTGTTCTGGTAAGAATTTAATGGGATCATAGAAAGAACAATTGAGGCTCGATGAAATGTACAAGTAAAATATATAAATACGCAAAGAGGCCGAAACCAGGGTAATGAGAGAATAGGGGACACGATGTAGAACTGAGACCTGGTGCCTGAGGACAGCATCTGATTGTGTCACCAAGGCCCACGGGAACAGTGTGGCTGAGGCCCTGGATCGCTGGCGTGATCCAGGCCACGCAGCTGCCCTCAATCACTGAGGAGTGACCGAGTGCCCGTGCCCGGGGCGAAGCTTTCTTTCCTACCATGCGCCAGCAGCTCCGTGCTAAGCAGTGTTCCTTGTCCCCACTCGCGGGGAAACATACACCTGGCTCTGGTGGGGCACCTGCGATGGGTCCCAGGTGCTGTCACACCCCAAATATGGGCTGTCTCATCTACACGTGGCCCCGCTCCCGTGACTCAGGAGGAACCAGCCCCGTTGCCACCCCAGAGAAGTTAAGAGTGACGGGTTCTGCAACTCGGGCCTCGGTCAGCCTAATGCACACCGAGACCTTGCATGCCCACTGGCTGTTTTCCAAATGCTTTCTGGGCCGGCGTATTTCATTCTCACGATGATTCCAAGTCAGAGGCCACGTGGTTGTGCCCATTTTACAGATGGAGAAACTGAAGGGCTCAGTCAGTATCAGGGTCTGTGTACTGAATCCCATCCGTGGGCTGGGGTTCGAGTCCAGACCTATCTGGCCCCCTTCGTGCTCCGGGGCCTGGAACACAGTTGAGCAGGATTTACACACCCCCACTTTCCAGGGATCGGGCTGTAAACGGCACAGCGGCCAGGGAGAACCGTTTCTGTTGTTCCCGAGAGGGGTGCTGGGCTGGGCTTCCTTAGTTGCTCTCTCTTCCTCAGAAATCACAAGAAAAGAGCTTCGTTTAGCAGAGTCCTGGGTCTCCGGAATCTCTTATGCTTCTCAGATCAGCTCTGAGGCAGCCCGAAAACAGATAAATGCCTGCAGAATCCAAATTCAGGGAGCCACTTCCCTTCGCAATAGCCGTTGGAAACCATGTGGGGTCCCCCTCCATGGCTCAGCATCGCCCATGGCCTGCGCCCCCAAGGCTACGAGCCTGAACGTGAGGCCCTCTCTTTTAACTTCTCAATATTTGGCCTCTTCCATTAAAAAAAAAAAAAAAAGTGCCCTAGCCAGTTTAGTTCAGTGGATAGAGCATCGACCTGTGGACTGAAGGGTCCCAGGTTTTTTGATTCTGGTCAAGGGCACATGCCCAGGTTGTGGGCTCAATCCGCAGTAGCGGGGCATGCAGGAGGCAGCTGGTCAATGATTCTCTCTCATCATTGATGTTTCTATCCCTCTCCCTCTCTGAAATATATATGTGTGTGTGTGTGTGTGTGTGTGTGTGTGTGTGTGTGTGTATGGGTTAAGGGGATGATAAACAATGGCACGATGCAAAGCTTTTCCAAACGTGAGCCTCTCCTTCCCAGGCGCCACCGCCCCAGGCCAATGGTTGTGGGCCTGGCTGTGCTTCCCTTGCCGGCTGTTGTTTTGCAACTGGAATTAAGGAAGCAGACAACAGCCTGAGATTTATGGGTCCCATTGTTCCCCATGTATATTCCTCGCATATGTTCCCTCTGCCTCGCCCGCCAGGGAACACCACATCACAGGGTTTGTGGGAGCTGAAGAAAACTCTCGCTGGGACCCACCCGCGGGGAGCGGCCATCCCCAGCACCTGGCTGGAGACTGGGAATGAGGGGAGACCCAGGCTCAGCCCCGGGGCGGGTTGTGTTGGGCACATTTTCAGCAACTGTTTTCTCGGGAGCAGCCACACCAAGCCTGCTCGCTCAGCGTGGCTCCCCTTGGAGCTCCGTTGATTGGAGTCCAGGACCCACCTCCTGAGTGCTCACTGAAGGACTGTGGGGTGGCCTCCTGTGCCCTGGCTGCCAAGCCACCTCTCCGAGCAGCTCATCCTGGCATTTGAAAATCACCCGTCTGACTATGACAGTGCCCTGTTCACTGGCATTTCAGGAAGTTTCCTAGAAGGATAATCCAGTTTTCTCTGAGTTATTGTCTTTCTCTAAGGGGGCACACCAGTCCCGTGCAAATGCCAGCGTCTCGTCGTGCACTGAGCGTTTGCTGCGCGCCAGGCACTGCACCCAGGACTGCAGGCGCATTACCTGGTTGAGCCCTCTGACAGATCTATGGAGAGAGTGTTGGAAACGAGCTCATTTCACAGGTAGGGAAACTGTGGCTCAGAGACTGCAGCGGCCGCCTGAGATCACACTCCGGTGCCTGAGAGAGCGGGGTCTGGGGTCCAGGCTCATTTCACTTTGATGGGAACAGGGCAGGGATTATGATTCTGACTTCCTGAAAAGGAAACTGAGGCAGAGACGGGTCTGCAGGTCAACATTGGTTTTCCCATGGCTGCTGTAACAATTTGCCACAAGCTTGGTGGCTTAAAGAAGCAGGAATGTTTCCTCAGGGTTTGGGAGGCCAGAAGTCTGGCGTCAGTATCACTGGGCCCAGATCAAGGTGTGGGCAGGGCGCCCTTCCCCTGGAGGCTCAGGGGAGGATCTGGTCCTTGCCTCTCCCAGCGTCTGAGGGCCGCGGGCAGTCCTTGGCTTGGGGCAGCATCACTGCAATCTCTGCCTGTCTTACGGGGCCTTCTCCTTGGTGTCTCTCAGTCCCCCTTACCTTTCTCTTATAAAGACTCTTGTCACTAAATGTAGGGCCCTCCTGGATGATGCTCCCATTTCAAGATCCCTAACTTAATTACATCTGCAAAGACCGTTACCAGCGGTCACATCGACCGATTCTGGGTGGATGTATTTTGGGGCGAGGCAGCCTTTGACCTGCAGCAGCACCCCGTAACTAACAAGTGATAGAGAGGCCCTAACCCCGATCTTGCCACAGTCCCATGTATATTGCTCAGGACAATGTCAATGTCAAATGACGGAAACCAAGCGCAACTTAAGCTTTACAGGTGGGAGTGGGTGGGAGATGGAGGGTGGGGGGAGGTGGGCGATCATGGTCCCCGGCACTGCAAAGGCCACAGGTAGCTCTTTCTGGTTTGATGCGTGGCTCATGTTTTGTGATCAGGGCTCAATCCATGTCTTGGACAGGCTTTCTCCCACGGTAGGTGGGATGACTTCCGGCAGCCCAGCTCCCACATCCTTTTAGTTTAGTGAGTGGAGAGTGACTTCCCTTTCCATTAACTCAGGAGAAAACAGCCTGAAAACACTGTTATTGGCCCTGTCTTAATCACATGACCATCCTTGACCCAGTCACCATACCAGAGAGATTATTTACTCGGTAGCAATAATAAATATATACTATGTACATTCTATGAGTCAGGAATAACTCAAGGTGTATAGCAGTGGTTCTCAACCTTCTGGCCCTTTAAATACAGTTCCTCATGTTGTGACCCAACCATAAAATTATTTTCGTTGCTACTTCATAACTGTAATGTTGCTACTGTTATGAATTGTAATGTAAATATCTGATATGCAGGATGGTCTTAGGCGACCCCTGTGAAAGGGTCGTTCAACCGCCAAAGGGGTCGCGACCCATAGGTTGAGAACCACTGGTGTATAGAAATATACCAGTGAACAGAACACAAATTCCTACTCTCTCATGGAACTTAAATTCCAGAGGAAAACATAATCAACTAACATTTACATACACTCCAGTTCCATTTCAGATTGAGGTAAGTGCTATGAAACGAATTAGGACAATGTGCTAAAGGATGACCAGAGAGGGTGAGGGCTCCTTCGGTTAAGGCGTCTCTGAAGAAAGGATAGAGCTATAACTCAAATGATGACAGGGAAGCCACCATATAAAGATTTGTGGAATAGACTTCCAAGCAGAAGGAATAGCAGGTGCAAAGGCACTGGGGTAGGAATGAGCCGAGAGGGGCAGGAAGATGGCAGTCCAGCTAGATGGCAGCATATGAGCAGGAGAGAGCAGGAGATAAATCACATTAGCAATGAAGCCAGGATCCCAACCCAAAAACTTGATGTCCAAGACCTCTGCTCTTTATTTCTCTGCCCACCTTGTTCCGGAAACCCATCTCATCACTGAGAGCAGATCTGTACACTGTCACCCCTCTCACTGCATAGCCAGCATATTTTCTGTGAATGATTAGAATATTACAGATATCGCATCATCTACCTGGGGGAGTGCCTTAGGCTCCTCCAAGACTAATAGGATTCAAGTGCAGAGCAATGTCAAGGGTTAACTGACTTTGTAAGGCCTTCATCCAAACTCAGACTTAGCCCACGCATATAGCTTTGGCAAAGTCGGCTTGGGTGGGAGTGGGGGAGTCGATGAGTGACGTTTCCCCTTTTCTCTGCTTTTTCACTTCCATATGCCTCCAGGCAATGGTTCTTGACCAAGGTCAAAGGTACTAAAATACCACCAGAAAGGGGACCTTTGAAGTGATCATCTGTTCAGCCAAGGGGGCCCTGAACCCGAAGGCTCACCCAGGAATGTAACCTTCTAGTTAAATTCCGGAGGGGCGAGAGGCCCCCAGAGGCGTGTGGAAGCCTTGGAGTTGACTTGGAAAAACATCTGAGCTTCTGGCTGGGGCTCTGCGCTGAGGCTGCAGCCCCCGCTGGGAGTCTTCATTTGTTCTCAGCCAATCAGTGGGAGCTGCCTGCTCGTGGTCTGAGCTGGGACCACCGCCCTCACTGTTGTGAACCTCAAAGACCAGATGCTGAATTGCCCTTTCAGAATACTTTCTAGAATCTCTCGTTCTCCAGCACAGCGACGTAGACAAGTTATTTGAGCATGCGGGTGACGGGTCTGGGGATGTGGTGGTTTCAGTGGGAGGTTACTTAGACACTCGCTACGCACAGGGAGATCCCTGGACCATCAGCATCACCCGGGAGCCTGTTAGAAATGGAGACTCTCAGGTCCCACCCAAATCTACTGAGTCGGGACCTGCAGTTCAGTGAGATCCCAGTTAATCTGCATGCACATTCAAGTGGGGGGAGACAGGTCAAATATGCAGAGGGCTGCCACCCCCCCACCCCCATGTCTGTGGCAGACATCAATAATCTATCACAGAGTTTTCTTCCAAGCTCAGAATCTTCTCAAGTTATGCTTCCAGGTAGCATAGGCCAAACAGTGAGAGTTGGTCCAAGATGAAATCTACCTTCTACACCCAGGTGGTCCCTCCAGGAGAGCTCTATGGTACTTTAATTTTCTCCCACTGTCTTCCCAGGGCTGAGCATGATAAATGTTTGTCACCCCCACCCCCCGAGGCAACCACTCTACTGCAGCCCACATCCCCAGAAAACTAAAGTTTCCATTAGACGTTCCGACAGTCCACCATCTCTTCGAGGAGTGGAATTTTCTGGTGGGCAGTTCCCTGCTGGAAAGGTGAAATGAGTTTGTGACGATCTTCGGGTCAGCCCGAAGATGCATGGGAACCCGTCTGCTGGCACCTGGACCTCCAACCAGGCCAGCTTTCTCCAGGACATGCCCCCTGTGGCCTGGACTGAAAGATGCCAGCCTGGTGACCGGGCTCATGCAGAGGTGGGAAGGGGGTGCAGACAGGGACACAAAAGACAGGCGGGAGGACCGGTCAGACTAACAGCGCTCCAAAGACAGAGCCGTAATGATTATAAATAGCATCCTGGTGACGGCTGTTTGATGTGCTGTCCAAGGCCAGGTGGAAAGTCTTTCCTCCCCGGCCTCCCCCACTAATCACCTCCCCTCATTTTTCAGGAACGACCCCCGTCCACTGGTTGCCTGCCTGGAGCATTTGTTTCCCATTAGAATGCCTTGGGCGATGCGGTGTGTTATGCTAGATAATTGCTTTAATAACAAACTGAGGAAAGACTTTTGAACATTTTAGGAAGTAAGTTTTTTTTTCTCCAGTGAAAATCTAACAGACACTGGCAGCAGACTGGGGAATAGTCGGAGGGGAAGGGAAGCGGGTGGGGAGGCCGGGAGGGACCAGGATGGATGGGCCGGCAGGACAGGTGGATGGGCAGCCGGGCCTTCTCCCCACAAGGACACTTGTCGGGGTGATGACGCCCGTGAACGGAGAGAGGGAGCTTAAAGGTTTTGCGGGCTCAGGGGGGCGGGGGAGGGGTGAACATGAAGCGACCTCCTTCCTGTGATTAATAGGGAGAGAGCTCTGGGGACTTGCTCCTGTGGGTACCTCAGAGAATGCATCTGGGGGCCCACTTCTCTGTGGAATTTTCCCATTGTGCCCAGGAGGACTCAGAATGTTCTCTGTGTGAGTAATTCATTAAAAAAAATGCGAACTTGGCCCGACCAGGAAAAATAACAATTATATTTGTTCAGAAGCAAGAATGCTCTGTACCGCACTTAATGCACTCTGGACTATTTAATTGCCCTTACAACACTTGGCCAGGAAAAAAAATCAATAATGGATAACACTTATATGGTGCTTACGACACCATGTTTCACACTGTTCTGAGCCTTTTACATACATTAATGTACATGACCTTCCAATAAGCCGGAAAGTATAATTTTTTATTTCTCCTTTGCTGATGAGGCAACTGAGGCACAGAGAGGTTAAGGTTAAGTACACTGAGCGAGTGGGTGGCAAAGACCAACATCGGATATTGGAAATCTGACTGCAGAGCCTGTGTGTGTGTGTGTGTGTGTGTGTGTGTGTGTGTGTGTGTGTCGGTGTCGATGTCACAGTCATAACTGCAGAAACCATAGTATTGGGGTGCGCTGTATTGACTCGCTCTGTCCAAACACAAACACTGAGCATCGCATAAGGCAGGCCTGTGTGGCAGGCACTGTGGTCTGGTGGGTCCGTTGTGTGGCTAAGGCGGTGAAGAGTGGAGGTTCATGCATATGCATTAGGGACAGCTTGGCACCTTGGAGTGGGTGTCTCAGGGAGGGGCGGAAACTGCCACCTGCCTGCGATAACGATCATCATAACCTGTGATGTTTGCACAACCCTCCAGTCTTTTCAAAGCCAGGGCCGCCCTCCACTATCTCACCCCCTCGGGGGCAGATAAAGCAGGTTGTTAGCCCCATTTTACAGCCCCACAGGCTCAGTGAGGTTCAGGGCCGCACCCGGAACCACCAAGGAAAACGGTGATAACGTTGATTTTGAAAGGACTTGGGAACATGGACGGACAGGTTAGCGTGAACGATCAACAGAAACGTGTGTGTGTGTGTGTGTGTGTGTGTGTGTGTGTGTGTGTGTGTGTTTCCCTTCCTAGGAGCCTCAGGGCAGATTTAGGGCTGTGAGTGACTACATTTTTTCTCATCCTTTCCTCCCTCCCTCTCTTCTCCCTTCTCTCTCTCCCTCTCTCCCCCACTCCCTCCCCATCCTGCCTGCCTTCCTCCGTTTCGTGTATGTGTGCGTGTTATTTGTTTATCCTATTGACTACGTCTCCCCCTCTACTCTCCTGCTCCATGGAAACGTCACTCCTCATTGAAAACTGGAGGCCGAGCTGTTTTCTCCGAACACGGCTGCACAGTCAGTGCTGCGGGGTGTGCATCATGGCGGGGGTGGGAGAGGGGGTGAGGAGAAGAGGAGCAGAGCAGACCCGCCTGCCTGCGGGGCACCTGCCCCACCCGAAGTGCCTTCTGTGTGACAGGAGGCCAGCCTCGGTGCCTCCCTTTCCCGAGCTCACCGGCAGCGCCACGTTCCCTGTGCTCAGGTTCGGGAAGGCCTCGCTTTCCACCTGCACTTCCCAAAGCCCGATGTCAGGGATCGCCACAGGCCACTAAAAATGCACACTGGGACCCGGCTGGTGTGGCTCAGTGGTTGAGTGCTGACCTATGAACCAGGAGGTCACAGTTCCATTCCCGGTCAGGACACATACCTGGGTTGTGGGCTCGATCCCCAGTGTGGGGTGTACAGGAGGCAGCCGATCAATGATTCTCTCACCATTGATGTTTCCATTTCTCTCTCATTCTCCCTTCCTCTCTCTGAAATAAATAAATATATATTTTATATATATATATATATTTTTAAATGCATACTCAAGCAGCCCATCCCTGAGTTTGGGATCTGATGCGTTGGGGGCGGGACCTAGGAATCTGAATTCTGATGTGGCTGGTCTAGAGACCACACTTGGAGAAAGGTGGTCTGTGCTGACAGGTAGCCACAGCTCACCTGTGATAGAAAATCAAGGTTACGTAAAAGAAGGCTAAGGTCGTGAGCAGAAATGCCCGTGTCATGGGGCCGCTGGAGATGAAAGCACCCCTGTCCACCTTCCCTGGGGTCGTCTGCTGAGGCCAAGCCATGGGAGCCCCCCTTTCTTTTCCAGTGTGCAGTCGCTTTGGGGGAGGGTGGGGGATAGGAAGCAGGGCGGGGAGATGGCGTAAGAGGTGAAGGAGGAGGAAGAGGGAGCCAGCACTCGCTGACCACCACAGGCCGTGCAGTGTGCGCACGTTGGTTCATGCACCTAATGTCCCGGCTCCGGGGGGTGGCTCGGGCTCTGCAGCCGCGTGGGTGTGTGTTCCAGCGTTGACTCTGCCCCCTGTAAGTTGTATGACCCTGTGAATCTCACTTAATCATTATGAGCCTCAGTCTCCACATCCGCAAACTGGGGAGAGTCGGGTTGTTGCTGGAGGATCGGAATCCAAAGCGTTTGATAAGGAACTTCAACAGGCCAAGCATCGTTCCAGGTCCTGGAGACAGGGCAGCCGCCAACACAGCAAGGCCCTGCCCTCTCAGGACTTCTGTTCTGCGGGGAGGGGTGCCAGGTTCTCAGCACGAGCTGCTGGCAGGCATCCTGACCTCTGAGACTCAGGAAGGTTGGGTCCCTTGTCCTGGCCACGTGGCGGGTGAGAGGTTGCGCTGGGGTCTGACCTTGGCCTTCGACATGTCTGCGGGCAGACAGGGAAACTCAGTGCCAAACTCAGGGAGAGGAGTAAAACCCTCAAAGAAGGTAGTTGCTCAAAAAACTCTGACTGGGGGGCGAAGACAAGCTCAGGCCGGCTTGGCCCTGGTCTTGTCGCTCTAACAAAGCCTCGTGTGTCTTCCTTTTCCTGGGAGAGTTCACCCAGAAACCCAAACAGGGGTGACCCAGGGTTGAACTAGGCTGGCACGGAGTCATACAAGGAAGAACTCAGCCAAGGGCTGAATCCGTTCCAGCAACCCGGGGGCTTTGCTGGGCAAGGGCCAGGGTGGCACAGCCCCGGGAGCTGCTGTGGTGGAGTCTGGAGGAGGAAGGAGAGGAGAGGGGAGCTTATTTTTGACCCTGAAGCTCTCAGAGACAGGGAGGAACCTGGCTGTCCTTAGCCGCCCCAGGCCCAGGGAGAGCTCTCTTGCTGAATCGTCCACAACAGAGCAAGCGTTTATGAGCTCCCGCCCCGTCACAGCCCGGCCGCGGAGCCGAGTCCAGGAGATGTTATCTGGAAGGTGCATCGCTGTATAAATATTTCAGAGTCAAGACCCACCACAGAGTTTGAACTTTGAAGGGCCTGAGTGTGTATCAGGGGATGGCTGTTTAGGCTTCATTGCCGGTGTCGGGCAATCACGCCATCATGGGGATGGCTGCTCGGAGCCGATGCCGGTCACCTGTGCGGCTGGAGACAGGGTCCAGTGCAGCAGCCAAAAACCCTGCTCAGGTGGGCATGTCTGGCTCTGCATCCTTAGGGCATCTGCGGGCAGGGTTTTCACACCAAAAGTTTAGAAAGTCTAGCTGTTCCCTCCGAATCTCCTAATAAAATGCTCCCCTGTGGCAATGGCCATGGGATGACTAGAGATCTGGTTAAAAGGTTAACTTGATGAGAAGCTTGGGGGTGTCCCGGGGGAGACCTAGACCTGACTGAAGATTTGTGACAAACTCCCTCCAGTTCACGCTGAACCTGTTGGCCTGTGTTCATAGTTACGGGAGCAAGTTTCCAGAGCCTTCTAACTGACTTCTCATAGCCATGTTGCTTATTCTGTGGCCTGGCTGGGAAGTTCAGTGGCATCATGGGGAATGCATCTGGCTTCAAGGAACAGAACGGTAGCCTCAGTGGCTCAGATAGATAGATAGATAGGTGATTGATAGATAGATAGATAGATGATAGATAGATAGATGATAGATAGATTGATTGATAGATAGATAGATGATAGATAGATAGAAAGATAGATAGGATATTTCAGAGCTGATTTCTGAGAAACTCCAGAAGGGATGTTCTCCCTCGATCCCCTTTGCCCAGGGGTGTGCTGGTAAATGTTTTATAACCAGCTCTCTGGGCAGTGGGGAAACAGCAGAAACCAAAACCTGATCTGTAGCATTGGCCCATTCCTGTGGTGTAAATTCTCTCACCATGGCCAGGGTTAAGCTTCTCACATGACGTGACTGAACACGGACGGAGCGGGTAAGAGAAGCTTGATGTGCACACCCTCACTGAGCCTTCCCACCACACAGCTCTGGTGGTCACCAGTGACCTTGAGAGCATAGACCATAGGAAATAGGGGTGATGACCAGGCAGTGATGAGTTCTGAGACATATTACCTTTTTATTTGAGCATATTGAGTTTTCTGTGGACATGATTTAATTCTTAATAAAGACCATGCTTAATGATCAGCTTGCAGAATTCCTGAAAATTGACCTCCTCCCTGTGCTCCTGGGACGTATAGGCCAGCGCCAGCACCCCAGAGCTGCTGCCCAGGGTGCTGTCCTTCCCCAGGCCCTGTCTCGGTCATGTACCAGGGAGGCCACCAAAGAGCCCCCAGCATGCATCTGCATGGCACATCCCTTGCTTTAATGTGTGTGCATGCATGTGTGTGGTTTCAGGATGGAACGTGACCAGAGATGAACACAGATTCAGCAGTTTAATTGGGGTTTTATTGGAATTATGATTTTGTGTTTATTGGTGTGAGTCTTTGAGTAATGTTTGTTCTTCCCACTGGGCAGGATGCCATATTTGGTTTTTCCTTGTTATACTTGGGGCACCTGAGTGTCTGGCATAAGGCAGTCGTATAAAATCATTGTCCACAGAAAGGGCAAGGAGAGGTAAGAACACAAGCCTGGTGACGGAGCTGGGCCATAAGCTCATATATGTAGGACAGCCACTTCCAAAGGGATGTGTGTGTGTCTGCGTGTGTATGCACGTGCATGCATGGGTACATTTGCATGCATGTGTCTTGTGCAGGTGTTGTGTGTGTATGCACGTGTATTGTACATGCACATGTGGGTGCACCAATGCACACTGTGTTGTGCATGTGTGTGCTGTGTGTTCCATGTGTATGTGTGTGTGCATGCATGTGTGTGGTTGCAGGATGGCAATTGGAGGTGTAAGCTGGCCTACAGATTGGAAGAAACAGCTATTAATTTTTGTCAACACCATGTTAGGGAAGCATATGTGTTCTGATTGAATCTTTATGTCAACCTTTGGAATTTTATAATTTTTCTCTCTCAAGGTTAAGAAACTGAAAATCCTGATCAGCTCAAATAGGTCACAGCCGACCCCGATCTCTCACCCGTGTCAGTCAGTGGGCAGGCGCAGGCCCTCTTCTGGCCAAAAAGAAAGGAGGGAACACCTTGGGGTGCTCATGGGAGCAGTGTCTGGCTCTTTAAAGGGAACAGCAAGGATAACAATGAAGGGGTGACACAGCCCTCAGATACATGATTCGCTCTCTGGGGTGAGGGGGTAGGGACAGGAGCGTGACCAGAGAGGGACACAGGAAGGTTCAGCCGTTCAGTTAGGCCCTCCTTCTTACCCTGATTAGTAAGCTTTATGAACTACTGTGTTGCATTTGCTCATTATATTCACTGGTGACTGTCCTGGTGAACAGCTCCATGAAGGCATGGGCACTGTCTGGTGTGATACAGGTGTACCCCGACTGCCAGGTGTGGGGGCACATGCTTAGTAGTCAGTGAAGGAGTGGGTCAGGGGAGGGGGCCCAGGATCCAACCCCAGAAATTGTGGCTCTGGGATCCCCGTTCCTAGCATCTACACGATACAGCCTTGCAGACTGGGGTGGGGAGGAGATAAGTAAATAGATAATTTCAAAACAAGGTGGTTAATGAAATAGCAGAGGTCCGTGCACATGCAGAGGTGCAGAGTGGGGTTCCCGGTGCCCGCCGGGCGCGCCTTGTGGAGCAGGGTAATATTCGAAAGGAAGCATGTCGACACTTGCTCTTTGAAAACATCAAACGTAACTTTTATTACGATTACAGAAGAATACATGTTGGCTGTCAAAACACCAGAAACCACAGATAAGCCAAAAGAAAATAAATCACCATCTTCCCATCACTTTTTAACGTTTCTCTGTATGATTTCCAGAACCCTGTTTGATTTTTTCCCCTTTAAGATGATGTCATATTACAAATGCTAGCTTGTATTCTACTTTTGTGACTTGCCCACCTCCCAGAGCATCCTTGGATGGGTACTGCGGGATACAGAGGAGTTCCCCAGGCTGGGGGGTCAAGGAAGATGCTCCTGGGAGAGGTGGGGGATGTGTGAAGACACGGAGAAGTATTGTTATGCGTGAGCCGGCGGCAGTCTAAGTGGTGGGAAAACAGGTCGCTACGAAGCTCGAGAGGGAGGTAGGACAGGCATCAGGTGCCTCTGTGTTCCGCTGAGAGTACGGCTTTGTCATGTGGGCAGCCCATGCGTCTTCAAGTGTGGACACAGCCACCAAGGGCTGGGAGGTAGTAAAATAGCACCGACTCATGTAAAGAGAGCATTACTCTCCTTGTCATTCTCTCTCTGTTCTTCTAACCAAATGGAGCAGGAAGTCTTGGTCCCTAGTGTCCTTCTGAGCAGAGGACATTAGAACCCAGACGCGCTCAGAGGGAAGGCCGCGTGAACACAGCCCCGTCCTCTGTGGAACCTAAGGGAGCCCTGCCAGCCCTCAGCCTCAGCCCTGTGGTCCTCCGTGCCCACCTGTCACACAGGACCAGCCTCGCCCCGCCCGGGAGGAGGGCCGCAGCCCCAGCCTTGCTGATGTCCTAGAACTATAAAGAGGATTCAAGAGGAAACGAGGAATGAAAACACCCACCAGTGACAATGGTCACGTGTAACTCTACATCGTCATCACGTGCACGGGCATTGAAAGTATGGCATTTTCTTGTATTTCTTTCTCTGCCTCACCCCCTGTTGAGAATCCAATTAAGGAGGACACACCTCCATTGCCCAAGAGAACAATATTACAAAATTGAAACCAGCTCTTAAATAAAAATCCCAGCCACAGCCCCCAGCCCCGCCTGTCCCTGCAGAAATTCTCCTGTAACCTGTCTGGCTCCTGGGGGGGGGCCCTGGGGTTGGAGAGATCGCAGGTGCTGTTTGCTCGGGGGCCTGGAGAGAGGAGGCCACAGACGCCTCGTGTCAGAGAAGGAAGGTGCGGGCGGCGATTTCCTGCCGAGTGTCTCCGCGGGAGACACGGGGCCTGATCCCACTGCCACGGGATTTCCCACCGCCGGGAAAATATCAGCTGGGGCTTGGAAGTTATAGGGCCCTGTGATGAGACCTGGGCTTCCTCGGGGAGTCCGAGATGTTGAAGAAATAGTTTTGTTAGAGTGACTGATGCTCATGATCACTTACATTCTACCGAGAACTGAACTTAGAGCTTCCCGTGTGTTAATTTCACCCAGAAATCACCCTCACAAATACATCCAGAATAATGTTTAACCAAATATCTGGGCACCGTGGCCCAGCCAAGCTGACACATGAAATGAACTATCCCAGCCCGGCCCACAATGAACTGGGAGTGATGGGAAACGGTGTTATCAGCGGGAAATGGGTTAAGAGACGTTCAGTGGCCGCTCAAGTAAATGTGTATGGAGTTTCCTTATCTTTTCGCTTGTCTCCCCCGCCACAGGTAGGTTTCATGAGGAATGGGGTTTTTACCTATTTCTTGCTGGATCCTTACCAAATAGAATACTTCCTGGCTCATAGTAGATATTCAATAAACAGCTACTGAAAGAATGACGAAGTGTCTAACCCAGGAGTGGGCAAACTTTTTGACTCAAGGGCCACTATGGGTTCTTAAACTGGACCGGAGGGCCAGAACAAAAGCATGGATGGAGTGTTTGTGTGAACTAATATAAATTCAAAGTAAACATCATTACATAAAAGGGTACAGTCTTTTTTTTTTTTTTAGTTTTATTCATTTCAAACGGGCAGGATCCGGCCCGCGGGCCGTAGTTTGCCCACGGCTGGTCTAACCCATCTCTCTCTAGTTTCTTCTCAGAACACCTTTAAACAGAGAACAGACGTCCCACGCCAGGCCTGCCTTTCTAGGGAACGGGCCTCGTGTCCCTGCCCCGACAGGGAGTGTGTGGGCACGCGGGTTAATTTAGCTCACACCCTTCAGGCTTCTCCACGCAGTGTCTTGCGATTCAGAGTCTGGCAGATCATGCCCCTGTCCCTTTCGTACCTATCTCCTCCCCCACCTCCCCGGGCCTCCTGCCACAGCTCTGGGGCTGACGCCTGCTCCTCCCAGGCTGGGTGTTAAGAGTGAGTGACAGATCTCCAACTGGACTCCTCCCTGGCTCTGACCACGCCTCATACCACAGAGGCTTAGCGCCAGTCCCAAGGTGTTCTGGAAGCTTCCGCAGAACACCTGCTGGGCCTGTGCTCTGAGTCTCTCCTAAAACCCGTGACTGTGAACATAGCAGATGCTGTTGTCACCTACGCAACCCCCTTCCCTTCCTCCAGGTCAACTTAACCTGATTTTGTGGTCGTTACTGGTGCCCAGATCGGGAGGGAGTATGGGACACGCCCGAGGCTCAGGAATGAATATAAGAGGTTCATACTCCCTACTTTCCAGTGACTGGTTTTGGGGTGAACATGGGCTGACCAAGGAAATGAAAGAGGAAGCCTGGCGTCCCTCTCCCGTGGGAAACGCAAAGGCTGCTGCTTCCTGCCGTTTGGGGACGTTAGACTTGAAGCTGCTGCCGCCATTCTGTGACCCTGAGGCCACGAGCATGACCATGAAAAGCCAATGGGGCTCCGGGTGGCGGAACGAGATTTCCCATGAGCCTGGGTTCTGGACGGTTTCATTGAGACACCAAGTCCCTGCCCAGCTGTGAAGAGTGCCAGGAAGGGCACAGCGGGTGACCACTTGCAAGAGGGGCTGCCCAACTCTGGCCCAAGGGCCGAGCCCAGCCTTCTGCCCGTCTCTATAGATAAGGTTCTATTGGAACACAGCATGCACACCCATCTATGCATCGTCTGCAGCTGCGGTCATGCAGCTGCAGCAGCGGAGTTCAGGAGCTGTGACAGATGGCCTGGCTGGCTGAGCCAAAAGCAGCTTGGCCCCTCACAGCAGCAGTGCACTGACCCCGGTCTCCAGGCCCAGGAGCAGCGTTGAGTATATTAAGGGCGATGGACTCTGGGTTCGGGTGATGTGAGTTCAAGTGCTGACTCGGTGTTTAATAGCTGTGTGACTTACTCGCCATAGCTTAACCTCTCTGGGCCTCAGTGTCCTTCTCTGCACTAAGGGGGCCCCATGAGCACAGTCCCTCCTCTGGGGCTCTCTTGAGACCCTGTATGTCCAGGGCTCAGCACAGAGGGCAGATGGGAGGATGCGATGGGATGATAGCACGCAGTGCGCAGCTTGGAGTGCCGCCCACGACGGGGGCAGGTGGCTGTGAATGGGTGACTGGGGAGAAGATGGCACCTTGAGGCATGGAGAGTCACAGAAACAGTGCTGCTAAAGAACAAATAGGGTCTTCCCTCCGGAAAAGGGAAGAGAGAGGCGCAGGGAGAGCAAATGAGAGAAGAGGTGGCAAAACACGAGGCCCGGAGACATGTACTAATTAAGGACTTCATCACCAGCCCAGCATGTGCCAGGACGACAGTCAGTCAAGCAGATGAGAGCGATGAGTTAACATCTCCCGGGGGTGCCGGCCTGAGAGGGGCTGGCAGACAAGAGCGCAGCGGTGAAGAGGAAGCTGCCAGAAGGTGGTTTGCATGTCATTGCAATGAAGGATTTGAACTGTCTGCCACCCTGGTGGCTTCACCCTCTCTCCGTGAGGGCAGGGTCCCAGAGCCCTGGCAATGGATTCCTCTTGCTGGGCCACAGGAGCTGCTGCAGGTGCAGCGAGAATGGAACCTTGGGACCACACAGGAAAGGAAATACGCAAGAGTCACAACAAAGACCTTGGAGCCCGGCGCTTACTTGCTTCTCTTAAGGCAAATCCGAGGGTAAAGCCACCTTCAGGCATAGCTGGATCCAGATGCCAAACGTGGGGCCATCCAGAATGTGTCTCTCACTCTCTCTCTCTCCGCGGTATTTCCTCTGTGCTGACTGCATCCTCAGGCATTTTCTTGCTCTGTTGTGTCGAGATGGCCCTGCCTCTCAGGCTGGGTTCCCTCAGACACCAACACTGAGGCAGGGATTCCAATGCGAGGGGGGTTGGGGGAAGTAGCCCCAGAAAACTCTGGCCGAAGAATGGGAAGTGAGAGGGAAGGGAAGGGAATGAGCAGGATACCCCTGAGGGCAAGTGATGTTCAACCCCAGTGGGACCTCGTTGAGAGGATGGGGGTTGAGGGGGTGGGAGGAATACAGCACCCATGTCCCGTTCCAGCAACAGGGAGCTGATTCTCCAGCCGCGCCCTCGATGGGCTGGGGGCTGTTCCCAGGAGGGTGAACCCCATAGCACTCTGCTCGCCCCACGCACGGGCTGCGAGCATCAGACAGAACCTGCAGGGGCAGGGCCCCAGTGCTGGCGAGCAGGGGAGCGGCACCCAGGGGCATGAGAGGAGACCCCAGTGGCCCCCACTTCGCCCTCTTTCCCTAGATGGGCAGCAGAGTTCTGGGACTGAATCTTATGGAACCAACTTGAGTCGTATGCCCTTCCTTGAGTTAAGAGCCATAACCGCGGGAGTGGGCAGTGCCCATTAGAGAACGGGGGTAGTTCCCCAGTGGAAAAGAGGGTGCCAGTGCTCAAGAGAGCTGAGTGAATGCTGGTCCTGCGAAGGCAGCACACACCGGTGACTTGGCTGCCCTCAGTGTTGTCGCCAAGTGACACGCTGACTTTGTCACCCTCCACACCAATGGAGACCCATAGCTTTCCTTTTGGGAGGAGAGACCATATCTGGCTTCAGAGCAACCCCATGGGGGACAGATGTAGAAGGGGGTGTGGTTAGTCACTTTCAGTGGCTCAGCGTCTCATGGAATGCACATACATACTCACACGTGTGCACAGACACAGACACACACGCACTCACATTTGTATCTATTTTTCAAACAGAGGCTGTGAAGACTTGTTACAGATGTTTACATGAACCTAACGGGCCAGACTGGTGACTAGCCGTGATGCTATTGGAGCGGCCTGTGGGTTTGGAAAAGGGAATAACCGCGGCCACATGCCCACGTGGCACCGTTCAGGGAAGGACCTGAATAGAGAGCACTCTGATTTCTCCTTTTCTCTCCGCACCTTGGCATGTGACACCGGGGCCATTTCCTCGCGTGGCCCTTTTGCATTAATGTAGCTGCGGTGCTTTGGAAAGGTGCCGAAGTGATGGCCATTTTTTTTATGCAATTTCCTTGTAAAGGTGGAGGAAATAGCAATCAGAGAATCAAAGGGGGCGATTTGTGCTACCCCCTCCCCTTTGGAAATGTCAGCGGGGGCCCTTAACCCACGGTAATTGCAAAACAAACAGAGCTGGAGTTCTTAGAACAGGGACTGCTGTGGAGAAGAAGCAAGGCAGTCAGCAGGGTCGGGCGACATGGAAACATTAATGCCCAACAGGCTGGATGCATTGCCTGTAGCTACCTGAGAAAGGAGGCTGGACCTACTGCTATTTGTTGTTGTTGTTAATCCTCACCCGAGGATATTTCTCCATTGATTTTTAGGGAGAGTGGAAGGGAGGGAGAGAGGCAATGAGAGAGAAACATTGATGTGAAAGAGACACAATGATGGGCCACCTCCCGCACACACCCTGACAGGGGCTGGGGATCGAGCCTGCAACCGAGGTACATGTCCTTGACTGGAATCAAAGCAGTAACCCTTCAGTCTGCAGACTGATGCTCTAACCACTGAGCAACAGGCCAGGGCTGAAAACTGGTGCTATTGATAATCAACCATATCAGCATGGTGCTTCCAGGCCCATTTGCTTATCTGTATAACGGAAATATCTACTTTTTAGGGTTTTGTGAGAGTAAGGTAGAGAGTGCATGCTAAATGCTCTGTATACCATAACAGGATTGCTAGCTGTTTCCTGATACCCATTTTCAGCTTCTTGAATTGCACTGTCTTATGAGTGTTATCTAAGCACACAATTTATTAGAGTGAGTGTCACATTTCCTAGGCTCCTTTGCAGCTAGATGTGGTCATATGGCTACGTTTTGGCCATGGCAGTGTAAGGGAAAGTGCCCTGGAGCAACTGCCAGGGCTCCTCAAGAACGAGCTGGTGCCTGGCCTTTGCCCTCGCTTTCCCTTTCCTTCATCATGCTACCTGGAACATAGATGCGCCATCTTGAACCCTGAGCTGGTCCTATGAATGCGGGACACGTATGGAGGAGCAGCAAGATAGAAGGAGCCTGGGCCCCGACATTGTAGTGCTGGCACCTCTTCTTCTGGAACTTGTGCTTTCTTTTTAAAGCCACTGTTAATGGGGGCTTTCTCTCACTAGCCAATCCCCAATCCCCGTTCATTCACGTAGAATTTGGCATTTTCACAAAAGTTCAGTCTTGCAGAAGAGCCACACATGTAGCTCACACTAAAATTCAACATCTTTACTTTGTCTATTATTAAGATTCTTTTCCTCATACTAATCCCTCCAGGTAGTGTTCAGTTCCTCGTAAGAAGTATACCCTGTCTTCCCACTTCCTGCATCCACTCCAAGATGATGTCTAGTTGAGTGGGTAGCAGGGTGTGGCTTATAGGACTTCCTGGAGGAAAGCTGCGTCGGTAAAGCCCTAGGGTAGCCTAGGACTACCTGATTGCTGCTGGCCCTGCTTACATGCACAGCTGAAGCTTGCCATCTATTCTAGCATCATCTGGGACATGATCAGAGCCTGGTCCCTTAACATGGCCACGTAGCAGACATCCTGAGACTCTGTGTTTGCAACTCCCCGCGCCCCCGCCCCCCACACCGGCCCAGCAGGCGGTTCACTCCCACTCCATTGGCTCACACGTCATCTGTGTTCTTTGCCCTGGCGTTTGCCACGCTGGAGCCAGGGGCAGCTTGGAAGGCTCCGTCTCTAGGGCTACAGGAGCCCCACGCTGCTGGTCACTGAGTCTGCTCGGATGTAGCTTTGTCCCCAGCTGGGACTGGGTGGCCCCCGGGGCATCTCCTCCTACTACCCCAAATGGGAAGAGTGACTTCAGTGGGCACAGTGACCTGCTGCCAAGACTCCCTTCAGGAATGGAGGACTAGAGGCCCAAGGCCGTGCCTCCTTCCAGAGTCACCTGAACCCAATGACTGATAGATCTGGGATACAAAGGCCCAGAACCCCCACCCCAACTTGGGGCGACTCTAAACAGCCACCCCAGCTACGGAGCTTCTTGTGGGGGCAGCCAAGACCTAGCTGGGATTGCCTCACAGCTCAACATTTCCCTCTGCCCAGTCCTGCTTTCCTCCCCTCCCTCCACAGGCCTTGGTTCTAAAGGAACTCCTTAATAAATATCTTTATGTGGAACCCTCTGAAAGTCTGTTTCCCAGGGAACCCAACTTGCAACAGGGCCAGACATTCCTCTTCCCTTGGTCTTCATTATCCCTTCTAGACACCACACTCTGATTGCTTCCTTCTACTTCTCCCTCTGTCTTCACCCACGATCCCCTGGGACTGATGGAGCGATCTCTTCCCTCTTCTTCTGTATCACCTTTCCCTGTGAGCAGCCAGCCTCAAGGCTTAGCAGTCAAGAGTCATGATCCAGACCTAGAGCAGGGCTGCCTGGAAGGAACGGGTGCCCCAGAGGGACCGGTTGTCTTCTGGGAGCTGGAATATTGGAGAAGACAAAGCCACTGCCTCCCAGAGATGCCTCCCAGAGCCTGGAGGGTCAGTGGAGAAACACCCTTGCTCCTCCCTTAGTCCCACCCTCCAGTATTTCACCAGTGTTCCCCATTGGCTGAAACTAGCAGGAAACCAAGGGAGATTGGGAAATGCAGCAATGGAAACTGGGAAATGTAGTTTGTGGGGATCAGCTCCCTGCAGTGCAGAACAGAGGAAAGGAAGGATGGGGAATAAATCTGAAAGCAAGTAGGCCAACAAGTGGCCGATGTGTTAACATGTTAAACACTACATGCAGCCAAACCAAGACATATGTTTGGGTATTTCTCACACATACAGGGTGTCCCAAAAAATGTATACACACTTTCACAAATGATTTTATTACATTTTGAAAATGATATGTATTTTAATAAACACTGCCTTTATAATTATTCAGTGTATATGCACTTTTGGGACACCCTGTATTTGAACATAAAATTCTATGATTCCTTTATTTGCCAATTTATGATCTTATTGCCTATTATTTCCACAGACTGCTCAGAGCACATATTGGAGCACAGACTAAAACAACCCCCTGCACCATCCCCTTTTGTGGGACCCCTAGGGTGCTTCTACCTTTTGCCTTTCAGCCTTGGCATGGCAGTTTCTGCATTGGTTGGCACAGCCGCCTCTCCATCCCCCCGTGACAAGCCTCTCTCAGCCTTTGTGGGGCTGTTTCATCACTGATCTCCCCAAGACATCATTCGCCCAGCAGTGCAAATGTAACATGTTCTATGACCTGGGACATGAGGCACCTGATGCAGGTCTGTGCGTACAGAAGGGTTTGAGGACATAATTAGTACAGGGTACGCTGTGCGGGCGGTGGGGTTGTGGGGTGGAAGGCTGCCTTTTGTGAGTGAGCGAGGCCCTTCTGCTGCCTTCTCTCCCACTGGCCACTGGTGAGACTTTGCAGCCTGCGTGGGCCGGGTGGGGCCATTCATTGGGCCTCACATGGAGCTCCTCGCTCCTCCTCCGGCCGCCTTCTTGTTCCTTCTGATGCCAGGTTCTTTATCAAGATGCGTCAGTCAGAGCAAACGCATCCTTACATAGGCTAAGCAGCACCGGCTATCTTATTAGAAAGAACAAGATCTCCTCCTAATGAAAACGGGGCTCCGGTGACACTCCACGCTGGGTGGGGGTGAGCCAGGCCTCCCTCCAGGTCTGTTGCCTGTCAGTTCTGCGTGGCTGTTAGGATTCTTGCGCTTATAGGATTCCTGGGCGGAGATGTTTCTGCCTGTTCTGGGCGACAAGTCTTTGGGGCTTCGTGGAGGTGGTGGGAGCATAAGAGAGGAGGAATTTAGCATTTAGGCGGTTGCAACCTAAATTCCTCTCTGCGTGCTTTACTCGCGCCGCGATACCCGGTCCTGGCCCCTGCGGGGCGCATGTTTCTGCAGCTGCGGGAGAAATCCCTGCTTGATGGAGAAGGAGAACCATGGCAGCGGCATGAAGGCTTGCAGAGTGCCTGTGCCCGGCCTCACAGGTAGGGACTCACCTGATCCTCACCGCAGCCCCGCAAGACAGGCCACGGAGGCGGGTGCACAGAGAGGTTAGTTCACTTGGCCAAGCTCACCCAGCTAGTCACTGGCGGAGTCTAAATTTGGACCAGGGCAGTGAGGCTGCAAAGCACATTCCTAAGCCGACGCTGGCTGTGGCCTCAGCGGGCAGACAGGCTGGCACGGGCTCGCTCCTTCGCGCTGTGGTCCAGACTTCACCCCCTTGAGCTGGAGCCCGTGACCGCGTGGCCTCCCACGTCACCCACTAGGAGGGCAGCTTCTCTTCTCATGTGGACATTGCCGAGGCCGTTCTGGCCCCATGGACATGGAGGTAGATGCAGATTTAGCTGCCTCAAGTGGTTCTCGCTTCCTTTGCGAAGTGCCCCCAGCTCATAGACTGTGCTGTCAGCTCCACTCTGTGCCTGGCTCGGACCCCATGCCACGGGGCATGTCAGGGGTCAGAGGGCCCAGCTGCTGCCTGAATCATTTGTGACTTTCCAGGCAGAGTTGGTGGCTTTTGCTACAAGACTCGAGCTGGTATTGGGCGCTCTGTCACCAGAGCTCAAGGGACGCATTCCGTATGGTGCATCCCTCCTCACCCTCGTCCCCTCTGTCGCTAGACCTGTCGGGCCTGCAGTGTGGGTCTCCTATCTGAATCATTCCAGGAGGATGTGAGCCTGGGATCGGGGCACGCTTGGGAGGCTTGGAGGGGCCAGGCTGTGCATGTCACAGGCCTGGAGACACCATTCGCACAGACTTGGGGGCGCTCCCCTTGAGGCTGTGCAGTGCAGCCCGGGGCAGTGGCCACGGGTGGCCATGTGCTGGGGGAGGAGAAGGCGGCCAGCATTGACCCAGTGGGATGGACGCAGACCCTGGCCTCAATGGGGCCAGCAGGAAGGGGCGGTGGCTAGGGGGCAGGAAAGGAGTCTGGGGCTTCGCACGCCCCACACTGGAGAGACAGGGGGCCAGCTCGAAGCTTTTGTCCAAGGGAACAGGGACACTGAGCAAGGCCTCCCTTGTTCACGCTCTGGCGATGCTGTGGGGGCTCCATGGCAGTCTCTTCATGCATCACCACCTCTCTGTCCTCCAGCCTCCACTGTGCAAAAGACACGTGCGCACACACACACACACACACACACATGCACACACACGCTACAGAAGCACACACACACACGCCACAGAAGCACACACAAACACAGAAAAGCAAACACCAAGCACACATATACATACACACCTGTAATACACACACTAGCACCAACACAGAAGTGTACAGAGGCGTGCACACAGACATACAACCATACACACACACACAAGTGCAAACAGATCACATGAACACACAGCAACACACAGACATACGTACATATATACAGATAGAAACACAAACTCAAAAGTAAAAAAATACAAACACAAAAGCATACAGAAACACACACATACACACAGATACACACACACCACCGACTACGTGAGTTCACGCAGAGAACTTGGCCCTCCAGCCTGTCCATGTCCTTAATCTTCCAAAGCTTCTAGAGCATTCGATCCTGAAGAAGCATGTGATGCCTGTGACCCAGGCACCAGGAGGCATGGGCACTGCCATGCAGAGGGACGCTGGGCTCAGAGCATCTATGCAACTAGGTCTGAGGGAGCAGGCAAGGGCATAGCATGCGGGTAGGGGGTGCTGTTCTGCCCAATAGGGAGAACACCCCACCTTGGAGCCAGACAAACCTGGGTTCCAATCCTGAATCTTCCACTTGCTGGCTCAGGGTGACACTATGTAAAGGGGAGACACAGTCAGCAATATGTCCATCCCATTTACCCCCCACCCCGACCTCACTGTGGGGCTGGAGGAACCTGGCCAGTCGCTAGGACACCATCGTCCCATCCAGAGGCTGTTTTTACGTCCTTACTTCTACCCCGAAGCCCGGAGAGAGGATGGACAGCGAGGCTTAGGAGTGAGGGGCGGAAAAGCCAGAGACGAGGCCATAGCCGGGGTCAGCTGGCCCTCACCACCCCACAGGCTACTTAATGTCTGGACCGTCACCTGGGTGACTTTAGGGGGAGAAAATGCCATGGATCTCTTCCAAACACCATCCTACATCTCAGAGCCCGTTCAGATGTGGTTACGCTTTGGGGGCAGAACTGAGTTTGAGTCCCAGTTCTAGAACTTTCTGGGTTCTTATACGTCCTCTTCAACATCCCTGAACTCAGCTGCCCAGCTGTCAGATGGGCACCGTGATGTCCCCTGCACGGGGTGTGGTCAGGGACTCGCTGGGCACCGAGCAGGCAGCTGTCCTGCTGCTGGTGGTGTTGTTATATAATGAGCCGGAGGAAGGAGCAAACGCTCTGGGGACGAGAAGCCCGAGGCAGGAAGATGGGCGCTCTAGGCCGCGCTGTGTCTCCATGTCGCTTTGTGGCCAGCTGCTGGGAGACCTGCGCCTTGGGTGAATTTCCTCAATTTCCTGGTGTCTCTCTCTGCCCCGCGGTCCCTCCCCCTTCCTCCCAGCCTGAAAGGGTGAGGCTAGCGTACCACTGGGGTTAGCAGGAGGCACAAACTGGATTAGATGTTAAATCAATTTGGCCTTCCTCCCCAGGGGCAGCCCAGGCGGGTTCCACATGAATAATGATTTGTCTGAGGCAGCAAACTGGATTATTTGATCAAAAAGGGGAAAAAACAACTCATGTTCATTTTTTAATAATGGCTTTTGCATCCAGTCTCATCTGAGCTGGGCTCGGGCGGGGGAGGCAGGGGTGGCCGGCGGGAGGTTGAGCTGGAAAAGAGACCACAGCCAAGTGCTCCGTCCTCGTCCTCCGAGCTTCCCGGTCCGACCTCGGGAGAAAGTGGGGCCGCCGACTCCAGCCCCTGAGAGTGGCTCCAGGTCTGCACATTGCTGAATAAAAGCCGAAATATTTATCTCGAGTTTTGCGGCTCGGCATGCCCTGCCCGTATCTTTGCATGTGTTATGGCTCATTTATTCTTACTCGGGAGTAGACGCTACAACTCGGTTTGCAGATGAGGACACCGAAGCTTCTAGAAGGGGGTTTCTCTCACGCGGCACTGTTGGCATCTGGGGCAGGATGATTCTTGGTTGTGCGGGGCTGTCCTGGGCTTCACAGGGTTTTAAACAGCATCTCTGGTCTCTACGAATGAGATGCTGGGAGTATCCCCCCAACCAAGGGGACACAACCCAAGCTATCTCCAGCCGAGTGTCGGGAGGGACAGAATTAGTGCCGACTGATTGACACTTGAATAACCTATCGAGACCAGAGGCTGCGGACCAGCACGGAAATTGTGCCACGCGGGCCTCCCATGAACTTGTCAGGTTAGGTATGCAGCCCTTTGTCATCCATGGCCTCTGAGGAGTCAGGCGACTTGTCCAGGGAGCCGTGGCTGGACATGGGGGCACAGTCTCTGGCTCTAACATCTGCATAGACATTGGGGAACCTTTTTTCTGCCAAGGGCCATTTGGATATTCATAACATCATTCTCTGGCCATAGAAAATTATGGCCTTAAAAGTTAGCCTGCTATATTTGGTCAAACATTTACTTAACTCACCCCTAGTGCCTTGGCAGGGCCAGACCATACGGCCCGCGGGCCGGACGGTCCCCACCCCTGGTGTACATTGACTTGACCGATGAGATATCATAGGTCATGTAAAGGGAACACAGAACTCTGTACTATTTTTTACAATTTCTACAGTCATCTTAATAAAAAAGGTTTTAAAACTAATTTAAAGCTATGTTACATATTTATATATGTAATATATATACATAAATTGATCACCTACTATGTGCCAACCCTATGCTATACCTTAGGAATAGAATGAAAATAAAGTGGCCATAAGCCCTGGCCTCATGGAAATTCATCTCACACGAAGGTCTGCAAACCATGGCCCAGGCCGGACCGCCCAGCTGCCGCTCTGTTAGTGGTTTCATTGGCTCTGCTCGTGCCCCTGTGTTCACAGACTGCCCGTGGCTGCTTTCACGCTAACTCAGCCGAGTTCAGTAGCTGCAACAGACACCGTGTGGCTGGTAAAGCGGAAGATATTTCTATCTGGCCCTTGACAGAAATCATTTGCTGCCCTCCCCCCCCCCCCCCCCCCCCCCGCCACACACACACACATGAAACAGTCTGCTAGGGAGGCCGCAGCAAAGCATCCTAGACTCAGCAGCTTAAACGGCAGAAAGTTGCTGTGAGCTTTGGAGACCAGAAGTGCAGGGTCAAGGTGAGGGCAGGCAGGATTCTCCGGAGGCCTCTCTCCTCGGCTAGTGGGCGGCTGTCTTCTCCCTGTGTCCTCACCTGCTCCCTCCGTGGGCCTGTGTCCTAACCTCCTCTTCAAGGGACCACTCGTATTAGATGAACACCCACCCTCATGACTTATTTTAACTGAACTATCTCTTTCAGGATCCCGTCTCTAAATACAGTCACATTCTGGAGTTCCGGGGGGTGGGGCTTCACCCTATGAAATCAGGGGAGACACAGGTCAGCCCCTCACAGCCCTGGTTTCGTGGGGATGGAGCCCGCCAAGGCCGGCGTGCACTCGACAGGACATGCCCAGCACTCAGGCAGGGGAAACAGGGTGTCAGGTGGACGTGGAGGTGACGTCTTCACTGGCTGAGAGGAGGAGCTGGCGTTTACCAGGCAGCGGGTGGCCTATCCCCACAGCCGCAGGAGCCCAGCGTGGACGGTGCGGGCGTGTGGGACACCCTGCTCTCGGGACCTGCTGCTGCTGGAGCTCCGACGCCTTTTGCCCTGCCCTCCTGCCTTCGGCTAAGGAAGTGCCAACTGAAGAGCAGAGGGGAGAGCCCAAGGAATCATTCCTCGGGAGGCAAATGCTTGCGGAGGAGCTGGCCCGAGAGGCGGGGCGAGCAGAGGCAGGTCTGAGGATCAGGGATTGGAATTTCTCCTCCAGCCTCAGCCCCAGCAAACAGGCTGGAACCCAGCCTCCTCCAGCGCATGGGAATCCCATCATCTCCCTGATGTGTAACAGTTCTGACAGCCAGTGTGGCCGGGAGCACAGGCCCAGGGAAGCTCTGCCACAGAGGCCGTCCCGCCAGCAGGGCCTCTGCGTGCTGCTCCCAGGAACCATTAGCTACACCTAAAAAAGGAAACAGCAACCTCTCTTCCAGGCTCCCCAGCCTGACCTCCCAGGATCCTGGTCCCTGACCAGCCGTTCACATCAAGACTCTACCCAAGCCCCTGTCACTGACCCAGCACAGGCTGGGTGTTGTTTTTTTTCTGAGGGGGGGTTCTTCCTCTACCCCCCTTCTCCTCGCCTCCTGCCCCTTGATTCTGGCATTGGTTCAATGCCACGACTGTAAGAGTCTGAGGCTGGATTCTTTTGGCTGAGCAAACTCAACTAAGGATTTTGTCAGCTAAGCTGGAAAAATATTTCATCCCTACTTCAGAAACGCCAGCCCCGCCTGACAGCTGATCGGATTCCGTGTGGGAAAATCCTGTTCCACCTGATGTATTGGATCAAACGCATCCTGGACCTGAGAGTATCTCTTTCTGCCATTTGGGGATTAAGGTTTTCTACAGCTCTTTCATTCACAGCGTCTACATCTCATCCACGAGACAGCACTGCCCCATAAATCAGGCTGCGGGGGACAGTCAAGGTCATGAATCTCCTTAAACTTTTCCCCGGGCCCCCCCTCCCCAGCCACAGCCACCTGGGGCCGCGGTCACATGGCTCACAGGCAGTGACCCAGGGGAACGTCCGGCGGCGGTGAGCTCATCCCTCCTGCTCGGTCAGCCCGGGCAGCTCTCTTAACCTGCGGCCGAGGAGGCTGGGGAGCTGGTATTCAGTGAGCACCTACTTTGTGGCAGGCACAGGGTTCAGACATGTTGCCTAGGTCACCATACCCTGCAAGGCAGTTGCTGTGATCCTGCGCCTCTTGCAGACGAGGAACCTGAATTCAGAAAGCTAAACTAAGCATGCTGGAGCTGGCCTTGGCCCTTAAAGGTCATGATCTCATAGATGCGGTCATGTCCCCTCCCTTGCTTTCTTCCCTTCATTCATTCATTCATTCATTCATTCATTCGGTGGGAGTTGATTGCTGAGTGCCTGCTGTGTGCCAGGAACTAATTCAGACATGAGGCTCCCTAATGAGGTGAGGGGGCATGGCCCCCACATGCTCGGAGAAGCTCTTGCCCTTGCCACGCCCTCTTCCTATGGGGTCGATGAGACCATGATGCCCTGAGAGCTGGTGTGTGGTCTGGGGATACAAATAATATTGATGATGATAACCATACAGCTAATACCTGTAGTAAAATTAATGAGGAGGAGCCCGGCCAGTGTGGCTCAGTGGTTGAGCATTGACCTATGAACCAGGAGGTCACGGTTCGATTCCTGGTCAGGGCACATGCCCCAGTTGCAGGCTCGATCCCCAGTAGGGGGTGTGTAGAGGGCAGCCAGTCAATGATTCTCTCTCATCATTGATGTTTCTTTTCTCTCTCCCTTTCCCTTCCTCTCTGAAATTAATGAAAATCAGTTTTTAAATAAATTGAGGAGGAGGCGAAAGCAGGTCCTCATTAGCAAAATGGAAACAAGACTGTGTATCGGTGGTGAAATGCGCATTTAAAATCCCTGGACATAGGATGTGTCGCTGTCAGCGCTGCCTCCCATTGAAGAGGTTCCTGAAGGAGTGCTGAGGCTCGAACTCGCTCACGTCTATGTGATGCCTCCCGGGCCCTCTGTGCGTCCCAGCTCATGTTTGTGTGCTGACTGAGGGGGGGCGGAGGTCTTCCCAGGTGCTGGGCTGGTAGAGGGTCCGGTCCTTTTAGCTTCTCACTCCTCTCCTCTGCTGGGGCTCACAAGGGACACTGTCATCTTGCCCTGGCCTGTGGGATCCCCCCACCTCTCTCTGGCCTGTCTGCTGTCAGAGGCCCCACACCGGGCAGAGGGGCAGCGTCCACTGGGACCTGCTGGACCCAAGGGCCAGTTACCTGTGAGGGTGGGGGCCCTGGAGTTCTCCCCTGGTGCCCTCCCAGGACCTTGGGCAATATCGCTGAGGATCCTGGGGCACAGCGAAGATCTGTCCCGACCCAAGTCAGGATAATGTGGGGAGAATTTAACGACGAGCCCACCTGCAAAGATGGTGGCAGCTACAGGGGACATAGCAAAGGGCCGTCAGAACCTGGGCCGGGCTGGCTGTGCCCACAGAGCCACCCAGCAGGAGCCGTGACCTTTGGTGCAGGGACCGCCGGTCTGCAATGACGCTGCAGAAAGGGAGCAGGGGACTAAGTGCGTAGCCTGGCTCTCCTTCCCCCACCCAACCTCTCTGATCAGCCGGTATCCCAGGCCCAGGCCAGCCAGAGCCCGGGACACAGGGGCCACCACAGGGACACCTCCAGGGCTGAAAGCTGAGCGGAGAAGGCTGGACAGTGGTTGGGAGGGGCAACCAGCATTCGTCCTCTCTGCTCCTCCATCCCCCCCTCTCACGAATGGAGCCCTGGTTGCAGACCTTCGCCCTGGCGGCCGAATGTGTCCTCTGTAGAGGATGACGTGTGAGCGACAACCTCCGGGACATCTGTAGTCGTTCTCTCTGCGTCAGGTGGGGCGGCAGGCCCAGGTCCCTACTTCCGGAGCCGCTGGCTCATCCTTTGGACTGAGCGCCCAAAACCTCCAAAAGGGTTGGCACGGTGGATGGAATATCCGCAGGTCACCCCAGGGACACACCCGCCGCCTCTGCAGGTTCCCTCCGCTGACTTTGCCCCTGCGTCTCCAGCTCCCGCGTCCCTCCCTGACGTTAAAGTCAAGTTCATACTACCCAGTATCCCTCTTATGGAATCCCGTTAGCGAGACAAATTGAACCTAGAAAGCAGTGCCCGGGTTAGGCTGTGTCTGAGAGAATGGCCACAACGGAGCATCCGAAATATCACACTGAGCTGGACACACATTTCTCCCTTCCTTCAGGACCTCTCATTTCTGCTTAATTTTTGCCATTTCCCTTGGCATTTAAACCTCTCTCCTCTCCTCTCCTCTCCCCTCCCCTCCCCTCCCCTCCTCTCTCCATGTAGAAATGACTGTCTCTCTGTTCTCTGTGCCACCACTTCACTTACTTCGGGTCCCGGCTGCCTTAGGCACTTTAGCGCCAGGGTTCGAGCATGGCCTTGGGCCTCGGAGAAGCCCTGTGGTGGGAGCACAGTAAGGTAATGATGTAAGACACTGGACAGTCCTGGCAGGAGTGAGCACACTCATGTTATTGGTATTCCTTCCCAAAGCGTCGCGTACACTGAGAGCCTCACAGCCCTCACCCTCAAAATCCAAAATCTAGGCCCTTCCCTAAAATAAATGCAGGAGCTGATAAACGCATACTCACTCTGTGGGAAATAAAGAAAACAGAGACTGAACAAACAGAAGACATTGCTGCCATCTCCCTGGGTAGCCCAGACCAGGGGAGCAAAGGGCGCTGGGAAAACGCAGGGAGAGGCAGTCCTCATCCTTCCTGGAGGGTGGAAGCTTCTGCGAAGGGATGTCAGTGCTTCAGGTAAAAACCCACAGAACATTCCAGACGGGTCGGCGTGCCTACGGTGTGCAGGTCACCCTCCTGGGACCCGAGGGGACTGCGAAGGGCAGAGAATGATCCAAGAGCACCATGTGTTTACGCATTTGTTCAAAAAACAAATATTTGAGGGGTCATTGCTGTGTGCCAGGCGCTGTTGTGGGTGCTCGATAGGGCTAAAGCAGTGAACCAGTCCGATAAAAATACCCCACCCCCTGCAGCTTACAGACAGTAAGCAAAAGAAATCATCACCGTTGACAGTGGGTGGGTCTAGGAGGCCAAAGGTGCCGCCAGAGATGTCCATGTCTGAATCCCTGAGACCCGTGAATACATTCGGCTCCACGGCAAAGGGGAATGAATGGGGGTTGCACAGGGAATTAGGTTTGCTAGGCCACTAATCATTAAATGGGTTGCCTGGCCGGTGTGGTTCAGTGGTTGAGCATCGACCTATGAACCAGGAGGTCACGGTTTGAGTCCTGGCCAGGGCAATGCCTAGGTTGTGGGCTCAATCCCTGGGGGGGGGGGGGGATGGGGGGGGGCGTGCAGGAGGCACCTGGTCAATGATTCTCTCTCATCATTGATGTTTCTCTCCCTCTCCCTCTCCCTCCCTCTCTGAAATCAATAAAAATGTATTAAAAAAAAAAAAAAAGGAACCAGCTCAGCAGTGCACCTATGTAGTCAGGGGAGACAGCAGTGATAAAGTCGGTGGTCAGAAAAGGCCCCTCCGAGAAGCTGACATAGGAACAAAGTGACTAGAAAGCCAAGTCAGTATCTGGAGGAAGGGCTTTCCAGGAAGAGGGAACAGTGAACACAATGGCTCAGGGGCAGGTGTCTGCTGTGTGCAAGGAAGAGCAAGGAGCCTGGCTGGTAGGAACAACGGTTGATGCCAGGTGCTGATGGGCGCCCAGGTCAGGAAGGACTCGACTTCCTCTCTGACTCTAAAGCAGTGGTTCTCAACCTTCCTAATGCCGTGACCCTTTAATACAGTTCCTCATGTTGTGGTGACCCCCAACCATAAAGTTATTTTTGCTGCTACTTCATAACTGTAATTTTGCTACTGTTATGAATCGTAATGTAAATATCTGATATGCAGGATGTATTTTCATTGTTACAAACTGAACATAATTAAAGCATAGTGATTAATCACAAAAACAATCTGTAATTATCTATGTGTTTTCCGATGGTCTTAGGCAACCCCTGTGAAAGGGTCGTTCAACCCCCAAAGGGGTCGCGACCCACAGGTTGAGAACCGCTGCAAAGGAAGCGGCCAGAGACGGGCTGTGGTTTGCCCACTGACAGGACCCGTCAGGCTGTTCTATGAAAACGAGCCGGAGCGGGGAAATTGGGGGCCATTGCAATGACACAGCTGAGAGATGCTCATGGTTCGCACTGGACCGGAGCAGCCGAGGTTCTAAGAAGCAGCAAGAACCATGTGGATGGTGGCGTGATTGACCCGCAGGGGCCAAGGCGGGATGCGGCAGAGCTTGTGGCTTGACGAGAACAGGTAGCTTGAATTCTTCATGACCTGGGCATCTCCCAACTTCCCTCCATTCCTTTCCATGCATAACTCAGCCTCCTCCCCCCTGCAGCCTTGCTCCAGGCCTCGGAGGGGGACTGCTTGCGGGGGACCATCGCGGAGTCCTAGGGTGTCCATCAGGGGCAGCCACGCCCTTGCTGGACCACTGGCTGCTGTTTGCACGTGTAAAATCTAGAGGGGCCCGGGCATTTATCACTCTGCCAGCTCGCCGGTCAGCATCTTCCCGAGGCCCGTGGCTGTCTGCACCCTGCACTGCGGGAGCTGCATCAAGGAAATACATTACAGGAGAGGAGCGGGAGGCCAGGGGACCGCTGGTCAGCTCCCTCCCTCTCAATTATTTATCGCTCGTAATTTCCAGCAAATCGCAGGCTGTTTATTGGTGATCATCCATTATTGAAGCACTTCCTAGGGCCTGGGCCAGGTTTTCGGGAGCCGGAGCCGGGGCCTGCTCTTGAAAGCTGTTAGACAACCCCCCAGGGAGACCGGGGTCTCCGGAGTGGCTGGTCATCCACGGAGGATACACCTTTTAATTGTTGGCTTTTGCGGGAGCCTGGGATTGGTCAGGATCCAGCGTGCGGTTTACCATGGGTAATTGGCAGAGCCCTGACGTTTTCGGAGCACGTGTGTGTGTGTGTGTGTGTGTTAAGTTGCCTGGTCTGTGGGGATGACTGGGGACACCCCTCCTGCCCCCACGGTTGTGAGCTTTTTGCTGCCCAGAGGAGGTGAACCATGCTTGGCCTGCATTCCTTCGATTTGGCTACTGGAAGTACATAAATGTGGCTCCTCCCAGCACTTCCTGGGCCAGCAACCTGGCAGGCAAGTGGAAAGGACTGGAGGTCTAGGCCAGTATATTCACCAGAGGGTTTCCTCACGTCCCAGTGAGCAGTCCTGTCAGCCAGCCAGCCAGCAGCCCGGGATCACCTTCTGCCTCTGGCCCCTTTCCCCCTTTTCCCACAGCATATCCTAGCTCTCCTGGCACGTCCCATCAACAAACCCCTTTGTTCCCACGCCCCACATGTATCCAGGGTGGGCAAAAGTAGCCTGTCATTGTGAGTCCGTGAAACACAGAGTTTATTCTTATATTATTATTTATTAACTCTTGCATTCTTTTCCATACAAACAACTGTAAGCCGACTTTTGCCCACGCTGTGTAGATATATATTTCACATTTTGCCATGTCTCTACCTTTCTGCCACCATTCCTCTGTCCGGAGATGCCACCACTCTGTCCCCAGTCATTCGGGTGACAGCCATCGCCCCTTCCTGACCTACTTGCTTCTACTCAGGGCCCCTTCTAATCAATCCCTTCTCTACCCCGCAGACAGAGCCAGAGGTCTGTCTCTCCATGACTCAGTTTCCTCATCTCTAAAACAGAGCTGATAATAATACCCACGCAACGCGTCCGACGGCTTTAAGAATCGACTGGTTCGATACAGGGGAAATGCTAGCAGAGTGCCTGGCTTGCAGCGAGCGTTCAGTAAATGTGAGCTGTCATCACAGCCCGGGTTATGGATCTCCTCCTGCTGCTTATCTTGGATTTTATTGCCCTAGACTTTGCCCTCCTCTCCAGAGGAAGCCACAAGCATGAAGCATTATCGAGACAAAAGCCAAAACATCCAGCAACCAGAAAGCAGCAGCCATGTCCTTGCTTTGAATGAAGGCAGACACCCTTCGGAATAGAGATTGATGAACGAGGATCTGTGTTTGGAAATTCCTGTGTTTGTTTGTGTCTGGATGAGCTCACTGGTTGCTGGTATATTCCATTGAGCATCATACCTAATTGTGCCCAATGGAAGGAAAAAATAGAAAGGTGTGTGTGTGCGTGTGTGTGTGGGTACATATGTTTGAGAAGTCTCGGTGTAACCATGTTACACAGCTGTCTTCGCTGCAGGACTTCTCAGGACCTTTAATAAGCTAATGTGTGTTAGAAGTCTCCACGAGGGAGACACTGAGTGCTGGGATTCCAGACTGACTTGGCCTTGGGACAATTGTGCTTTTGGGACGTCTATTAAACACCTACTAATGACTCACCAAACTAGATTTCTGCAAGGCAGACCTGGGGAGCCTCTGTTGTCAATCAGACCGGCTGCCTAAGAATGAACGGGGACAGGAGGCGCTTCATCATCCGTTGCCTGGTTCCATTCCGTCACACCTCGCGGCTCGGCTGAAGTTTTCATCGGGAGCTGGATTCCTCCAGGGCCCCAAACTGTTTTGGTACCAGATGGGCCGGGCTTCATCAGCACGAGGGAGCAGGCACTCGCTTCCAGGAGAAACTCTGATTTACAGACTCCAGGGTGCTCGGTGGGACCTCAAAACACACCTCTGGAGTCAAGGAATGAAGAAGTGATCGATGGCGGCTGATACCCTTCCCAGTGTTTTTTCTCTTCCTAAATCATATGGGCTCCTTCTGGGTAAAAGTAAAATCTAATTACTTCAATGTGTCTGGGTTTCAGGCACATCTCTAAAACGAAAGTGTTAAGCAAGACGTTCTCCTAAGAAGACCTTCGAAAAGAATGCTCCAGCCACGTTTCAAAGGCCTAGGATGGTTAATACAAACATTCGCCTTCATTTTTCTCATTCATACCAGAGAGAACCTGTGTGGGTTTGCTTCGCAGAGCAAGGCTCACTGAATAACTCCAAGACTAATTAACTCCCAGGAATATTCCGATTGTTTTAGAGACCTTTTTAATGCCCGCGTAATTTAATGTAAAACACAAACTCCATTAGCCAAATTACATTCAACTCTTAAGGCCAGGCGAGGAAGAAGACTAATGAAATTCTTCCTCGAGATTCTTCTCTCTGATCCCTCCCATGTGTACGTGAGAACCTACATGTTGATTGCAAAGGCCTGCGTCTTCACGTTTGGTTGGATCTGGGTCTATATATACTTAGCATATAATGCAGAAATGCCTGTGGAATTGCAAACACAGCTTTCCACATCTTCGGGTAAGATAGTTTATCCTAGATTGGAAAATATAACCCCCATCCAAAACTTAGCATTGATAATTGATAGGTAAGGAGAATACTAATTCAAGAATTAACTAATTGCTTCTTTTTCCAATTAGCTGATCTTTCTTCATTGACTGGAATCCGACTAAGTTTCCACTTAATCATGTATTGATGGCAAATGATATTCTAAGTGGCCTAATTCATTGCTCAGAGACCTTTGACAAGTGTCCTCTTTAAACCCCCATGCATTCCCCCAAGAAAAGCCCGTATCCCTTGAGAAATCTGGGCCAACATTAAAGGAGATGATTCTCTCAGAGTTTCCTGAATGCACACAAATGAATGAACTGGGGGTAACAGGATTGGGTGTAGTCACACAACCATACACGTAAGCGTAAGAGCCCCATGTGTTGCCACTCAGCCCTCGCATCTTCCACTGTGGTTTTCTAGTATTTCTGGGTCGAACATTCCTGGAGGTTATCTCGTTTTCCTCAACATGTTCAGGAAGTGTGTTAGTGCTGACCTATGACTCAGCACCTGCTCATTCTTCCCCAAGGCGAGTACCCTGGGCTGAGCCAGGACCTGCGAAGACCAGAAGGGATGGGGCCCACCCAGCAGCTTGACTGCCTTGAAGACGTGTCTGAGTCCAGTGTCATGACTCAGAAAGCCCCCGTTCTGGGCCCGGGGGTTGACGGGAAGGCCTCCTTGCTCGTGCGTGAGCATCTCTTCTTCATGGTCTTGGTTCCTCCCCCTCTTGGCCCTGCCCAGCTGCCTGCGTGGATGCCTCACTCCTTTGTTAGGGCTCCATCCCATATGTTGAGACCTTCTGCATGTCTGGCCGTATGGGAGTCAACCACGGGCTCCAAGCGATGAACCCAATGTGGTCGGTGTCCTCGAAGAATCCACAGCCCTGCGGGGAAGTCACAAATTTTAAAAGGTGACCATCAGGCGATATGCTGTGATCAGAAAGAGAAGTAAACAGAGTGTGTTGGGAACCCAGCAAAAAGCGTCACTAACTCACTAGGGAGAGTTTGGAATGGAATGGGGAAGCCCAACAATTAATGGGACATTGGACTCAGGCTTTGAGGATTAAGTAGGAGTTTTGCCAGGAGGAGTCCTCTGTGCAGACAGAATGCCATCTACAAAGGCAAACAGATATGATTTTTCCAGTACCAGCCATTGGTGCAGGGATGAAGACAAGGTCTAAGTTGGACCATTGAAAAAGTGAATCCAGGAGATACTGAGAGAGTGTCTTTTCTCCTGTATGGTCTGGGGTGAATATGTGAGGCCTAGAACTCTTAGAGCTCTTCTCCTCCCTTTAAAGCAGACTGCAGAGTTACCGGGGGGCTGTTATGAGGTGTCTGACGCACAGTCAGACCATGCCCTGTCTGTGCTGCTGGATCAAACCTTACTTGAAGCTCACGTGCATCCTGACTTCTCCGTTACATGGATACTGCTATTTACTATTAAAATACTCTAAACAACAGGCAGGCTGGACCTCTCCAGGGACATGCAGGGGAGATGGAGCAAGATGGCACAAAGAGCAGCAGGTGGCAGAGGGTATGCGGCGTGGAAACACATGAACGTAAGAGGAGAGATGAGAGGAGTGACGAGTAGAAGCACAAGTAAAGAAAGGAGAACCTGCAGAAGAGACATGTATATGCTCAGGCCCAGTTCTGAACAGCCTTCTGTTCCCACCGTGGCAACTGGGCCTTTCTCCCCTCGGTAACGGGGAGCCATGGAAGGCTTCGCACAGGAGAGTACCAGGTACGGGTCGCATTTCAGCACCAACGGGCACCTGGATGAGGGCGGGCCTGGCAGGTGGCTTGGCGCTTCTTCCTCCTGCCACGCTCTGCTCCCTGCCGGGCGCCGCATGCCACCCACTCTCAAGAAGACGCCAATTCAGAATATATTTTATAGATTCTCCTGGCCTGCAGCACCTTGCCCCACGGAGAAGCGTTCCCCCAGTCCAGCCACGCAGGCTGGCGTGCCAGCCCGCCTCTTCTCTCAGCAAGAGTTCGGGGGACACCTGGTATGGAAAGTAAGGGTGCCTTCCCGTCCACAAGGTCAGGAGAGTGACGGGAGGCCCCAGGAGCGCCTTTCCGGAGATTTCATTTCCCATCCAGCAGCGTGAGGCGGTTTCCTGCTCTAAATATTTAACGTGATGCCTTCGCTGCGGCCTCCAGGGGACGAGAACTTACATGCCGATGTTGACGAAGGGGGAGGGCGGCGAAGCCCCAAAGACACACACTCAGACAAATCCAACCCAACAGCCTTAATCCCACCCCCGCTCCCAGAACCGGGGAGCACCGTGATTTATGGGTCCGCTCGCATCGCAGAAGGGAAAGGCTCTCCTCTCCCGAAGAGGGGCTTTGGCTAAAAGAAGCAGCTTGGCCGAGCTTCCTTTGAAACCAGAAACCCCACTCCCTTTGCCCTGCCAGGCTCTGAGGAGCTGGGGAGAGGGCTACAGGGACCCCTTTAACCTCCTGCCCCTCCGGGAGGGCCCTGGGATTCTCCGAGTGGATTCGCCTCATGGGGAGAAGGGAGACTCTTGCTGCAGCTGGGAAGGGAGATGGTTTTGTATCTTCTTTGGGGGAATCTGGTTTGTGGGTGTGTGTATGTGTATGTATACGTGTGCAATGGGTGCGTGTGTTGTGTGCATGTGTGTATGTGTGTGCATGCTTGAATCTCATGCAGTTTTTTCCTAAACTGAAGGCTCTAGCAATTTTGTAACACCTGGCACACCTGGTGCTGAGATCTGTGGCTTATCACCAACCTTTCTCCTGGCACGTTTTCTGGGGACAAAGGAGCAAAACTAAAGTCACTTTTAGTGTAGCAGTAAGTGGGGGGCGGTGGCATCTGAGCTGAGTGGGGGGACCCGTCGAGAAGAGATGGGTGTGGGGAAGCTGACCAGTCCTCCTGAGAGAGGGTGGTGGTTTCAAGAGAGGACGGTCTTAAGAAATGAGGAGTGGTTAGCAGAAGTGATACTTAAAATGTTTGACAACCAGGATGGTGCAGAGACAGGCCTGCGGGGATAGAGGTCGGCTGTCAGGAACCAGAGAGATTGTACCCGTGCACCCAGCCATGGCCAGCACTGTGTACCGGGAAATAATCTGTTGCCTAATGGGACAAGAGTAGTATTTGACTCAAAAGAATCTAGAATAATGACATATTCGCATGATTGTAAAAAAAATATATATTTTGAACTACTAGATGAGAAAACTTTCTAACAAAGAAAAAAAGAAAAGCTTACAGGCTGTCAGGAGGGCTTTAGGGGGCTCAAATGAGTTAGATTCAACAAAGATGAACCATGTTGTTGTTATTTTCTAAACTGCAGGACTTCTCAGAGCCTTTAACATGAGAATAGGCATTACAAATATCTTTAAGAAGGTAGGCAGTCAAAGTGTGTGACACTGCTTGAGCTCATTTGAACACAGAACTTGTTTTTGAGGCACATCTTCTAGAAGTAATGGCACTGTTTTTCTGGCAAGGGTGACGCTGTTTCCTGAGGAGCTTTCTCGGGAGCTGGAGTTTGCCGTCCGTGGAAGTCCTAACCTAGAGCAGACAGGCCTGCAGGGCTTTCTCCTGGCAGATCTGGGGATTGGATGCTGGATGTTGGATTAGGTGAATTCAGGGGCCGTTCACACCCTGGGATTCACAGACCCAACAGGACCCACAGGAGAGCAGGCCTTCTGAGCTTCCGACTGTCGCCTCGTTATCCCACAAAAGACATTCATTCTCCTTCTCAACCTGCGTCGCTCTTCTCTCATAGCTACCACTCGCGGTTATCAATATTATTATTGGCAGTAGTTAATATTTATAAAGTGCTTACCACATGCTGGGCACCGTGCCAGGGGCACACATACTTCATCTCACTTAATCCTTTCAACAAAGTGACAAAGGGAGCTATTATTATCTTCAGTTTACACCTGAGGCTCAGAGAGGTCAGTAACTGGATGAACGTTCCATGGGTAGTAACTGAAGAAGGGCCGAGAAACAGCTGCCTGTCTGACTCTGGAGCCCACGGCCGGCCGGGGAACGGCAGCCCTAGAGCCAGCATTGCTCTCTGGGGTCAGGAAAAACACTGGACTTGACTTACAACTATGACTCTACCATCCACTTGCTGTGTGACCTTGAGCCAATTCCTAACCTCCTTGGACCTCAGTTTTCTTAGTCACAAGTGTAACTGGCCAAGCAGTTGTGCTCTTAAGTTGTATTAAAAGGGGCTTAGGGGACATATTCTAACATGTTCTATCCACCCATTCGTTACTTATCCAGCCATGAATTCAATCCCATCCCTTCATATTTAATATTGTTATTATTTGTGGATATCTCTGAGTCCAGGCCCATCTCTGGCTCTGTAAAAACAAACAAACAAAAATCCTCATTGTGTGGCAAGTCACTTCTCAGTGCCTCAGTTTCCCCATCTAGAAAATCAGAGGCTAAATGTACCTGCCTTCCAATTCTGACCTGCTCTAAAACAGTGTTTCCCAAAGTGGGTGCCGTGGATCACCCACATCCACAGAATCACCTGAAATGTTTATTCAATAAATATTTCTGAGCCTCATTCCGTTTTCATGTCTGGGCTGTGCTTTTGCATTTTTAGCAAGTTCTCCGGTTGATCAGCATGCCCATAATTTGAAAGACTGGTCCTAAAGTGGTAGTTCGAGGACCACATTTCTCAAAGCAACTTTGTCAAATAGCAGCTCCTTTGCTCTGCTAAAGGGTGCATGCTGTAACAGTGGGAAGGGTTAATAATCTAAACCCCTCTTGGAGATTTGCAGCAGCATTAGCATATTAAAGCTCTAAGAAGAAAACTTTAACTGAAGATTTGTATTTGATGATGGAGAATTTGCACAGCCCCCCTACCCCTCAAGCCCTCACCTCGGCCTCCTAAGAAACATGCTAGGAAATTAGTGTTCTGCAGAACCCCACCGAGAAGAAGAAAAAATCTAGGTGGTTGATATAAAATGCATTCACGGGGCCTCAGCATTAGAGCTCAAGAACTAGTAATTGGTTGATTGCCCAATAATGGAAGTAAAAAAATAAGTGGATTCTAACTTGAAAGGTGTGTTGGGGAGTTAATGGGCACCCACACACCCCTGTTGGAAGCTCTCCGAGGGTGCACTTAGGAACTCCCCAAAATAGCACCCTTAATCCTTTGCTCCTGACTCAGGCCAGGGGCAGGCGGTGGCGCGGTGATTCAGCCGCGAACCCTGTTGAAACTGTCGACTCTGCCATCTCGCCTCCGTGATGGCGCTGAAGTCAGGGTTTCGCTCCTCTCCCAGGCACCCGCGTTGAAAGAGCTCAGATTAGCTCTGTGACTCATGCGTTTACGCTGCCACTTAGATGTGTTATTCCAGCCCGGAGCCCAGGTTGGCTCCACTGCGTGTGAAATTCCCCAACGCTCCCCGGCCCCCGCCGTCAGGCCCAGGCAGAGTAACCTTCTCATACCAGCCCTGGACCTTGCAGCTCAGTTCCAACATGGACACTGGCTGCTCTGAGTCACGGTGATGCAAGGCCAGCTGCCCGTTCTCCCTCTGCCCTCCGCCTTTGCCCCCCCAGTCGTTCCTGGGCTGGGAGTGGATGGGGACCTGAGCCAGCCCCTCGAGCTCCAGGCAGCACCGAGTCCCCGAGCCCTACAAGATGCAGGCGTCTCACGAAAAGCAGGAGACAGAAGCGCAGCCTCTTGCTGTGAAAGGATGTCTCAGACGTTGCCTCGAGGGTGCACACCGATGATCGATGACTGGAGAGCTGACTCCGAAAGGCTGAACTAAACCGTGTGTCAGAGGGAGATTATTTGGTGGGACAGTTGCGTCAGGTTCAAAGTTGGAGACTAGCCTGGCTCAGTGGTTGAACGTTGACCTATGAACCAGGAGGTTACGGTTTCATTCCCGGTCAGGGCACAAACCCGAGTTGTGGCTCGATCCCTAGTGGGGGGTGTGCAGGAGGCAGCTGATCAATGACTCTCTCTCATCATTGATGTTTCTGTTTCTCTCTCCCATCTCCCCTCCACTCTGAAATCAATAAAAACATTTAAAAAAATGGAGACGAGACATTCTCACCTGTTCTCTTTTTTTTTTGTTATATCCCTTTATTTAGTCTAGAATGCAAGCTCTCCCTGGAATGGAGAAACTTTTTCCATTTTGTTAAGATCGCTGAGTCGAAGTGCCTAGATGAGTGCCTGGCACAGAGTAGATGCTCCACAAATAAGTACTTGTTGAATGAATTAACTACCATTTCTGTAGACGGAAGATGAGTGTAAATGGTTGGACGCGTCTCCATTCCTTCTCCCACACTAGCTCTGCAACTGGTCAGCAGCATGTGCCCGATGGGCTTTGAATAGGGTGGCTTGGGGCTCCAGGAAACCCATAGAAAAGCAGCAAGGCTTCTGAGGACCCAGCCTTGGGAGCCCTACGATATTCCCTCCAGCGCATCCTACTGGTCAGTGAGTCCCTGAAGCCGCTCTCAGGGAAGCAGGCCCCGCGTCTCACAGAGGCAAGGACTGGTTATCTCCCCGGTGGAGGAAGGGAAGGACTGTTACCGTCTTTCCTCCACCACATCTACCTGCCAGGGCTGTTACAGGAATAGCTGTGATGTGCACAGAGCGCCTGCTGTGTTTCTGCACATGGGGAAAGCCATGCTTCCCCCTGGTCTAGCTCAGTCATTGGCCAGCAGAGACGGAGCCAGGACACAACCCCTCCGCGCTGTCGGAGCCAGGACACACACTGTCCACAGCAGCCCCGCCTGACACATGGACAGGACCCCGTGTATGTCGTCTAGAGTGACAAATGGCTGAGACCATCACGGCGTGGGCATCCGCTGTTGTGGCCAACCTGGTATCTCTTCTCTTTCCTTCTGGCCTCAGACCCTGATCTCCTCTTTTGGAAACCATCCCCACCCACTCCTGTTACAAGCAGAATCCATGGACTGTCCGCCAGCTCCTGCCTGCCTTTAGCCGAGACGCCACATGACCGACGTGAGCTAATCAGGCATCTTCTCCTGCGATCGGAATCTTAAGCAGAGTTACTCACAGACCAGATATGACTGGTGTTTATGCACTCCCAAAGCCATTCTTGGAGGGACTGTCCATGACTTCCTGCTCCTCAGGTTCCACGCGTGACACGTTCGCTGTCCCTTCTGAGATCTGGTTCTTCTGATTTTTGAAGACATTTGGGACTCTGCCAATGAGACGGTTTTTGCCAGCGATAGCCAGAGTCGGTTTCTGTTGCTCACAATCACATAACCTGACAAAGAGCTATCCTCGCGCCCCTGTCCTGGCCACTGAGAGGGGTTCCTCTCCTCAAAACTCACCTGCCCCTCTCCATCCCCTCTTAGCCCTGCAGTTGGTAAAGTGTCAGCTCTAACATGTGGTTGGTATTTTCTCTTCTGGGTCAAATCCTTAGCAAGTGGCTCAGCGTACAAACACGTGTAGGTGTCAGAGTTGGTCCGTTCAAATCAATTCTAAATTCAAGCTATGGCCCTGTCCGGTTTGGCTCAGTGGATAGAGTGTCAGCCTGTGGACTGAAGGGCCTCAGGTTCGAATGCGGGGTTGCAGGCTCAATCCCCAGTGGGGGGTGTGCAGGAGGCAGCTGATCAATGATTCCCTCTCATCATTGATGTTTCTATCTCTCTTCCTCTCCCTTCCTCTCTGAAATCAGTAAAAATATATTTTAAAATAAAATATAAAAATATAAATTCAAGCTGTGTGACCTTGGTCAGGTCCACTAATCGTTCAAGTTTCCATTTATTTATCTTCAAAGTGAGACTCATACCTGATTCCCAGGTCAGTACATACTGGTTCCCTTCCATCTGTCCCAGGGTCTCCTGTGTGTCCAGCCCTGGGCTGGGCCCTGGGAGGGATACAGAAGTAGGTGAAGCATAAACCCCACCCTCATGGCATTTTAATTAGAGAGGACAGATAAAGACACGCAACGAGATCTATACCGTGATGTGGCGTGTGGCATTGTGGGCAGAGTGATGCTCTCATGCATCCCAGAATGAGTGCCGTTCATGTGCTGAATGCTTCCTGCGCGCCCTGGTCCTCGCCGTAGCCCTGCAGTGGAGAGCCGATGCTTCAACACCATGCAGATGTGGTCACTGACGCTCCAAGCTGCACACTATAGTTCCTGTGCCTGCAAGCCATGCTCCCAACCAGCACCCTCCTCTTCTCTTCTGTGTTGTCCGCATACTTCCCCCTAAGAGGTATCTTAGGCCCCTAGAATATCCCAGTTCGAAGGGCCTGGGAGGCATCATGATAGCAGTGCCCTTCATCCCGTGGTGACTGTCTAAGGCAGGGGTGGGCAAACTTTTTGACTCGAGGGCCACAATTGGTTCTTAAACTGGACCGGAGGGCCGGAACAAAAGCATGGATGGAGTGTTCGCGTGAACTAATATAAATTCAAAGTAAACATCATTACATAAAAGGGTACGGTATTTTTTTTTTTTTTTTTTTTTTTTTTAGTTTTATTCATTTCAAAGGGGCCGGATCCGGCCCGCGGGCCGTAGTTTGCCCACGGCTGGTCTAAGGGATCATCACCGCTGGACCACCAGTCGGGATGCTGGTTGGAAAGAGATGGTATCTCCAACTTGGGTAATTCAAGAACAGGCACATGAAGGGCTACTTAACCAAGGAGCTCATAGGGGGGTGCAGGACCCTGGGGCCAGCAAAGCGGGATGCCATGATCACTCTTGGGCCAGAGGAGATGAGGGGAGGAAGAGGTGATAGGGTCACAGAGAGCTTGGGTCTGGGACATGGTCCTCAGACAAGTGACACAGTCAACCCACAGCAGCTCCGCAGCGAGGGAGCTGGGGGAACCCCCTCGGCCTTGTTCTCTCTCTGCTTTCCCGTCCGCGCTCTCCATCGGCTCAGCCACCCGGAACCCACAGGCCTGCAGGTCACCTACCGGAGTCCAGGGGTGGCTGGCGCAGGAGATGGGTAAAGGAGGAGGGACGTGGTGTGAGTGGGGCAGCCAGCCAGGTGGCCATGGAAGCATCTTGGAGAATTACATGGGCCAGAGCCCAGGCAGTGGTGATGAGTCGAGTGGAAGGCATTAAGGGTGGCAAAGTGTCTGTGCTCAGAACAAAACAATAGAAAAAACCTTTCTCTGGCCCTGAGCTGAGCTCCCTGGAGCCACGGTAAATCTCAACCCCACGGTGCCTCTCCAAGCCCAACTCCAGAGGCAGAGAGAGCGTTAATCCCTTTAAAAGAGCATTTAGAAGCGCTGGGTGGAGTAGAAGGTGCTTTTTACAAGGCACAAAAAAATGAAATTAAAGGCACACGCACATACACCCTCAGCTATGCCCCCCAGGGGATGCGGGGGGCAGGGGGGTGTGACACAGCAATTACTATTTACTCCAAAGATGTGGAGTGATTTGTGGGCTGGGGAGGGAGAGTCTTTAAGGGGTGGGGTAGGAGAGACTTTCGGTTCTGACTCTCCTAGTAAGTGAGGGCCAGCCCAAGGGCTGCTTTCTCTCCTTACATTGAACTTGCTTCCACCAGACTAGTGTATTAAAGAAAGCAAACTTCATGGCACACAGAAAAGAAAAAAATAAAATATAGATGATAGATAGGTAGATAGGTAAATAGATAGATAGATAGATAGATAGATAGATAGATAGATAGATAATATGTAGATAGATAGGTGATAGATAGGTAGATAGATAGGTAGATAGGTGGTAGGTAGATAGGTAGATAGATGATAGGTAGGTAGATAGGTGATAAATAGATAGACAGATAATAGGTAGGTAGATAGGTAGATAGGTGATAGATAGATAGATGATAGGTAGGTAGATAGATAGGTGATAGATAGATAGGTGATAGGTAAGATAGATAAGGAGAAGGGGGTGGTCTGTGGATTCTGGGCTTTGAAGTTGCAGCATGGAAGCGGTCATAGGTCCTAAAGTTTCTGGATGAGCGACAGGAATAATGGCAGCTGCTTTTAACTGCAGGGTGTTTCAGCTCATATGGCCTCCATTAGCACCCAGGAAGCTCCCTCCTGCCCGCCCCCCCAGCTTCCTCCGGGACACCCCATGTTTCCAAATCGAAATATTCATTGCCACACTTGGCCATGGCCCAGAAATATTTTTGAAGAAGCCACGGACCCCTTCTTGCTTGCACGCTGGTGTTTATGCAGCCTTGAGGCCACACTTGTCCAGGGACATTTTGAGTGACACACTGGGTGGGATTAAGCTCCGCTGTGTGACTCGGGGCTGTGTCTCAACCTCTCTGAGTCTCGGTAGCTCTGTTGTCATCAGTTTAAACATCATTTCCTTGGCTTCTAGCTCGGCACCTGACACAGAGTAAGGCCCCTATAAGTCTGTTCAGGATGATCAGTGGTTAGGACACCTTTACCTCCTCATTCCTACGTCCCACCTTGCACCCCAGCAATGCCCATCCCTTCCTAAGCCGGTGCAAATGCAGGGCTCTCTGTCTGAGATCACGTGGAGGTGATGGTCCTGGGGGTGGCTGACAGGGCTCCCCACAGGGTAACAGGATCAGGACAGAGCAGAGGAAGCTCATGCGTGCCATGGGAGCTGTGTGTCTTTGATTAAACAGCTGTCCTGCCCACACCCCAACCCTGAGACGGATAATGAAGCAGTGTGGTCTCCGGGAAAAGCATGGGCTTGGGGGTTACAGGGCTTTGGATTCCAGCTCCTAGCTGTGTGATCTTGGGAAAGTCACTTAACCTCTCTGAGCTTTAGTCAACTCCTTCAACATGGAGCTGAGGATGTCGAAATTATAGGGCTGTTGTTAGGACTGACTGATGTCATAGGGAACATTTCACAGTTCACACCCTACTTTAGGGATCATGCTAACCCCTAGGCGACCCTATAAGGTAGGGTTTGAATGCTCTCCCTTTTACAGGAGTAGGTGAAAGGTCAGAGGGGTTGAGTCACTTGCCTGAAACCGTCAGCTACTTATTAGTGGAACCAACACCACACTGCATCTCGAGTGTTTGCAAAGTACCCAGACGCCTGGGACATAGTAAGTGCTCAATAAACACTCGTTCCACCCCTTTAGCTCTGTGGCTCCCACCCTCAGGACTATCACCACTGGGTGTGGGGGCGGAGATTCCCGGGGAAAATCCGATTTCTCAGGTGCTCATAACAATGAACGTAGGAGCCCCTCATCCCAGCATGAGGAGTTTCCTCTCTGCATCAGCACTTCCCCCAACATCATCGCTCCTGCACTCCAGTCCCTACGCGTGGCCAAGAAGGACCCAGAAAGGTTTTGCTGGCCAGGCAGGGACCGGCTAATGGAGAAGGGGTTGCTGCTTCCCCTCCCTTGTTGCCTGGGTCAATTTGCATTGATCCCAGTTCGGCTGAGCGAGAGCCGTCTTTCAAAGTTTATTCTGGTGTCAATTTTTATAGTCCCCCCCACGGATCAATACCGCGCAAAAACATTAAGGCAAACTTTGTGAAAGCCGATCGTTCAATATGAGTTTTATGAATGGCTCCCGGCCCCAGCTCTAAGCGTCTGGAAGTAAGTGGTACCTTTAATCAGATGACTGATAGAAGCCAGTCAATCGGGCTGCTTTCTCAGCGCCGGGAGGAGACAGGGCGGTGCCGCGGATGCTGTCCATCAAATGCGTTTTTGTTTCCCTCGGTTGGACCCCCTGGCAGGGTCATGGTTCAGAGCTCAGACCCAGTGATAAATGAACCAATTTTCAATAAGAACAAGGAAAGAACAGGCATCTCACAGCAAGAGGAAATCCAGAGGGAGAATCAATAGAAGCAGGGTGGTCCGTCCTTCCTAGGACTCACGCCAGTGGCCGCTGTCACCATCGGGAGAGATGTTTGGTTTTGGTTTTCCGTACCCACCTGCTCGGCAGAAATTGAGAAACAAGTGTGGTCGAGTCCCAGACGGTGCTGCTGGAGATGCAGGTGGCTTTGGCTGGATTTGAAGAGCCGTTTAGAACGGCCGTGTCACGTGGAGGTGTGCGTGTTGGGTGACTCAGCCAGCAAGCTCCTGTGCATACACAGACATGACAACTCTGGTTGAAAGATCCAGACTCGGAATTGGAGATGTTTTTGAAAATTCTTAGCCAATTTATTTTGCTTCCATTTCCCACTTTAAGTATGGGCCAGTGTGACATGGGATGAAGATGCAGGTCTAACCAGGTCTGAAAAAGCCCCTTCAGCGAGTGTAAAGCACAAACGCTGAGTGATTAAGGAAGCGTGTGTGGAAGTTGAATGATGGTATTGCCGTTTCTCTGCGAGAGATGAAAAAACGGCACATCCGAGTGGTGTCTTAGGGTTCGTGAAGTACAGGAATGGACAATCTCCTGGGGGTGCTGGTTGGCCAGCCTGCTTGATTGGCAGGATTGATTGGCATCTCATCACCAATCCAGGCTTATTCATTGTGGCATCAAAACAATGGTCAAATTTGCTTTTATTGAACACCTACTGGGTGTTGGGCAGCCCAGGCGTGGGGCAAACAGAACAATTTACAAGCTTTTCTGTCCTCCTGGGGCTCAGAGTCTCCAGAAGGCTCCACAGCAGGCCTTTAAAGCTCAGGTATGAATCATGTGAATGTGAAGACCGAGAGGGAGAGAGAATTTCTCACTCGGGGACGAAACACCCTGAGAGGAGGTGTGATTTTGTCTGCAAATAAAGAAACCCTCTATCCCTCTCACTGGAGGCCGCTGAAGGGATGGCAGAAACCTCCAGATTCCGTTTCTGTGAAATTCTAGCGGAAGCAAACTGTTGCCAGAGAGCAGGTTGGTAGTGGCCTGGAGCTGGGGCGGGAGGGGCGGGGAGAGCAGGGGGAGGGAGAGGGGGGCAGGAGGAAACGTTAAGGGAGAGGGAACTACTTGCTATTTCTATCGGTGAACGTGAGCAGCACTGAAATTTATCCAGCCGTACCCTTAAAATCAGCGGGCTCTACTGTATATAAATCCGACCTTATAAGCTAAAAAAGGGAGCGAGTGGCGTGATGTGACACAGAGTGCTTGGGGCTATTTTAGATGAGAGGAGGGACAGGAAGGTCTCTCTGAGGAGGTGCCATTTGGTGTCAGCTCCAAGAACTGGGGACACGCTCTGGCTGAGTCGGTGTCCTCCTCTGCCCTGGGGCCCAGGGCGGCTTTGGGACTTAGAACGTCCCTGGGCTGCCCTTCTCTCTGGGCTCCTCTTCCTTAAACAAGATGCTTTGTTTCCTGAATCTCCCCCACTGGTCACTTGCTCACTCCCCCTTGCCCAGGGCACCTTCCAGTCCTGCTCTCCCTGGTAAATATTTTAGTGGCCATGGAGATCAGTGGTTCATCGCCGATGGGAAATAGAATGTAAATCACCACAGCTTTGCCGTCACCCCAGAAATCACACATTATGGTTATTGTCTCATTAGGAGGCCTCTGATGGATGGCCAGCAGGGGCCAGGATGCCACTCCTGGAGTCCCCCTTCCTCTTCTCCCTGCTGGGGTGGAGTCAGCCAGGGGCAGGTGCCTGGAGAGGGAATGGGCCGCAGAGACCCTCTCCTGCCACGTCAGCAGAAAGTTGCCCACAGTGGAGGTCCCACTGTCGACCTCCTATCACAAGCCCCACAACCTTATTTGAGATATGAGAGCTGGAAGGACGTAGATTCTGGGAGCGAGGGCGTCTGTCTTTCTAGAGCTGGGCCGGTGCTCTTTCACCACTTGGTTCATTCAACAAATTTATTGAGCACCGACTGGGCCCAAACACAGATGGTGGGCAAAACCCGTCAACATCCGAAGACCCTTTGCCCTGGTAACTCCTTCTCTTGCTTCATGCAAAGAAATGAGCATGCGCCTCGGCCAAAAAGATGCTCTTAGAGGTTTGTGTGTAGCGGACAAAAATGGCCTGAATACTTGCCGCTGGGTGATAGATGGGGTGAATGACCCATGGCTCCCCATGCAGTGGAAGACTATGTACTGGGCATGTGAGTCGATAGCTGTTCCCTAAAGATGGGAAAGGTGTATAACAGAGAGAGAAAAAGCAAAGGAAAGATGTAGAACTGTGTGCATTATGGCTCCACTTTGGTAACTTTTATGCTTTGAAAAATGTATAATCCCATTCTGGCAAATGTGCTTTCAAACATCCACTCATTTGTCATTCTTATTTATGTAATCTCTTCATTATACAGTCACTCATTACGATTCATATATATAAGCACATTATATACTCATATATATATAATATATAATGAATATATTATATATGATTAGTACACACACATGTGTGCGTGTAAGTCTACATGTATTTGCTGGGTATGGAGTGTGCAGTGGCTGATACCAACTCCATTCTTACTCTCGTGGAGCTTATATTTTAGGACATCTATTTAAAAGACCAGAAAAAAAACGCACAATGCCTGAACACTGGTCATCACTGCTGTTATCTCAGATGGTAGGTCCATGCTTCGTTGTCCATAAAAATTATGTAATATTGTCCATATAGGTGTACTAGATATAATTATATTCATTTTGGATATGTTATATATGACATACAACCAAATATGTATTTAGGTTGTGTCTCTGACTTCTAGCTTTTAGATACCTACATATGTATATGTGTTGGTTCTCTATGATTTGTTACTTTCACATGCGATGAGGAAATATTACTGATGAATTAAAAGTTGAAAGAGAATGGCTTCCCAAACATGATGGAAACAGACACATAAATATAATACATTCATACAAGTTACAGAATCATGCTCACCTCCAAGAAAACACAGGGATCCATGTGCAGACACACCCATATGCACACACAGCCTCGCACCACGGCACAGACAGACCTTCAGCTGTCCACCGGGACACACAGACAAACGTGCACGCCCACCTGTGTGTGGACACAGACGACAGGGCCCGAAGGCCGTGGCCCCGTGCTCCTCTGGCCGAGCGGGGCTCCCTCCTGCTGCCACCTGCCACTTGTCTCTTTGTGGAAAGAGGCTGGGGATGTGGTAGGAATTCGGTGTCAGTTTCACGGGCACCCAGCCCTGGGTCTGCACCCCCACTGGGGCCCCACAGCAGCCTGGCTTCTGCGGAGAGGCTGCGGGGGTGCCTGGGAAAGGGCACCCTGGCCCCAGTCGGCACATGTCTGGGACGCTGAGCCCCGGGGCAGCCGCTCTGAGTCTCTCCTGCCCTCGGAGCCGGCGGGGAGGCCCAGAGGAACGCGCTTGCTGAGATTTCTACAGCTTCCTATTTGCCCAAACCAGCCTGTTCCCACAAATCCCAAAATAGAGTCCCTGGCAGAGACGTGAACTCTGAAATGCAGAGACAGCTGCAAAGAAAAATAGTGGAAAGGGACCGGCAGGAGAGCTGTCTGCTTTTGCCTCGAGTCTCAGAAGGTTCCCTCGAACAGGCAAGGGCATTCAGAGGTCACTGTTCTCAGTACCACCCCGTCTCCAAATAGACTTAAAATTATGCCTCGTTGAGAGGTACGATAAACTTGCTCAGGAAGCTCTGGGGAGACGCAGAGTAGCTTTTCCTTTGGGGGACAAATTATTTGCAGTTTCTCTACACCCCCCCTCCTCCCCCCCACCCCCCGGGAGTTCTTTTCTGAGTCTAACTGAAAGCCCTCAAGTTGCATCTGTCTCTCATCACTCTCCCCTGTGTCCTTTTGGCTTCCTCCTCTTCTGAGTTACGTTCACCCTTATGTTCTAGCCAATTAAGTCAAAATAGCCTTTTAATCTACATTTGCAAAACAACCACTGTGGGCAAGGCACTGTTGTGGGACACAGGACAGCTAGGCATGGGCCCCGTGTTCAAGGAGATGACAGCTACAAAAATACCAGGTTAGCAGACAACAAGAAAAAGGAAGGAAAACAGAAACAGAGTGTCTTTTGTTTGTTTGTTTTGTGCTTATAGGTGCCAGGTGCTGATTTGAGTAATCTGCAAACATTGTATCCATCTCAGTAGGGCGACTCCGTTATCATAGTAACTGTTACCATCTTGCTTTTATAGGTGAGGAAACTGAGGTCCAAAAAGCGAAAGAAACTTGCCCAAAGTCAGATGGCCAGAAAGGAGGAAGCCAGGCCGACACTCCCGGGAAAGGTGCTGCGTCGCTTTCTGGTCCCTGTGGCTGGGAGACGTGGCCAGCCCCCTGAGCCTCAGTTTCCTCATCTTTCAAATGGGAATCATGGCCCGATTCAGGAGGGGATGAAATCATATATTTATAGGGTTTCGGAGGGTTTTCTGACACACGGAAAGTGTTTGTAATAACCAGCGTGATGATTGTATGTATAAGTTCGTTATTGCTGTGTGACAAACCATCCTAAAATACAACCATTTATTATGACTCACAAGTCCTAGCGTCGGCTGGGTACTTCTGCTGGTCTTGACTGGGGGTGCTGTGTGGTTCATGTGGTTCTCCTGGTCTTGATTGGGGCTCCCCCACGTGTCTGGTAATGGGCCAGCTGTGGGCTGGTCTTCCATGGCCGTGGCCCTAATAGCCAGCTCACCTCCCCAGAGATAGAGACCTGCCTTGTCTCCAGCGGCTGAGCCCAGGCCTTTCTTGTGGCCACCACAGGGGTCCGAAGTGTTTATTCTGGCCTCTACTCATATTGTTTGTTCCTGTCCTATTGGCCAGAGCAGGTCACATGGCTGAGTCCGGAGTCAGAGGAGAGGACAGAGTGACAGGGGCCATTGGCGCCACCCTTTCGTAATAATGAGCACTTCTTATGCAGTAGGCACCTGCCACTGCTCGATTGGCGGGGTTATGTCATGATGGTTATCAATAGGGCCCTGGGAGGTACTACAGAACCTCAGAGGGGACAGGACCGAAGGCGGCTTCTTGCAAGAAAAATCATTTCATTGGGCCCTTGAAGGCCAAGTGAGATTTAGGATGTAGGTCGGCAGCAATTACTGAAAGAGAAGCACCAAGGCAGAAACAGAAAGGCGGGGAGATTCCACGAGATGCCCGCATGGTGGCAGTGGGAGAGGCGGCCCCCGGGAGCAGAGGGCCTCGGAAGGAGGAGCGCTGACACCAAGATTAGCTGTGTGACTGCGGGCAAGTGGCAGAACCTCTCTGTGCCTCAGTCTTTTCATCTGTAAAATGGAGATAATAATCACACCTACCTCTCGGGTTGTTGTGAAGATTTTGTCATTTAATACTCGTGAAGTACTTAGAATAGCGCCTGCCGCAATCAGGGTTTAATAAACATCCGCGATGGTTACTACCAGCAAGGGGGAGTAACTTGTCCAAAGCCACACAGCTAGTCACTGGCAGAGCCACACTTTTTCAAAGCTTAACTCAAGCAGCTGGGATGGAAGGGGATGCCCTTTCTGGGCCCTCTTCTCCTGTCCCCCGTTGTCCCCAGCATGAGTGCCCCTGTGTGCCACCTCCCTCCTGGGTCAGGGCTCCCGGCCAGCGGGGCATGTGCTTGCTGAGTCCCCTTCCTTGAAAAGGGACAGATCTCTGTGTGGAGGGGACCGAGGCCTGCAGCAGCGTGGCCACCAGCCTCGGCGGGCTGCTCTGTGTAGTGTCACAGTGACAGAGACCAGCCCAGGCCTGGCAAGCCTGGACACTGGCCGCTGCAGGCTTGCCCAGAGCACCCCTGAGGCAGCCCTCCAGCGCCAAGGCAGAGGCGACAAGCAATACGCGAATGGATGGGCCACCAGCCAGGCAGCCAGGAGTAATAATAACGGGTCATATTGTTGACTGCACTTAGGCACTGGACTCCTTACAAAGGGTACCTTGTGTAACCTTCAGTTAGAGAGGGCTTTCTCATGGGTTCCTTTTTGTTTGTTTAAAATATTTTTAATATTAATATTAAAATATTTTTTAATATTTTGCAATCAAACATATAGTACTTTTTAAAAATGTTTTTATTGATTTTTAGAGAGAAAGGAAGAGAGAGAGAGAGAGAGAGAAACATCATCCAGTCTGCAACCCGAACCAGTGACGTCATGGTTCCTCAGTCGATGCTCAATCATTGAGCCACAATGGCCAATAGATAAGGAAACCAAACAAGGCTCAGAGAGGTTAAGGTATTTGAGCCAAGTCACACAGCTTTAAGGGGCAGAGCCAGGATTCAAAGCCAATTCTGAATGGTTCCAAAGTCTGTTACTTCGTGCTACAAAGCCTTTCCTGGTTGGTGGCTCTGAACACCTTTTCTTGTTTCAATCCAGCTGAGTGATGAGCAGTTACTAAGCGCAGCCATTGAAAGACCACTGAGGCCACCTGGACCCTTAATGCAAATCCATGCAAATCACACGCAGAATTGCCTCTTCAGAAAACTGTAGACTGGTATTCCCCAAGTTTTAGATATTTAAACATCACTTGTCGATTCATAAAACCTGTATTATTACTTACTACTATTTATTTTCTTTAAACTCGATTTATTTTTCTGAACTTAATTTCACCCGAAAAAGGGGAAAATTGAAGTCAGTACCATAAATAGAAAACCATTACCACTTACCATACATAGAAATGAAACCTAGAAATAAATGCAATAAAAACCCTGCAGTTGTCCTAAATCTTAGCTGGGGTAGTGTGACCTTCCCAAAGCTTGGAGTGGGAAGGTCTCTCTCTCTTTCATTTTTATTTAATAAGAAAGGAATAAAGTAACCATTTAAAACAGACCTCCAGGTCAGAAGTCTCTGTGGAGCAGGCTAGATCCCTTTCTGGGGGCTCTGGGAAGAATGGTCCTTGCTTGTTCAGTGCTGGCAAAATTCAGTTCCACGTGGTTGTCGTGGACATTTCCTGGCCGCTTGTCCACTGGGGACCACTCCGGTCCTTGTGTGTGTCCTACTTCTGAGGGCCAGCCACAGGCCACCTGACCTGCTCACACTGCCATCTTCCTGGGCCTCTGCAGCCAAGGCAGGAGCTCAGATATCGAGGACTCGTGTGATGAGATAGGTCCTGTCTGGGTAGTCCAGACACCTCCCATCTCAAGGGTGTGTCCTTCGTCACGCCTGCAAAGTCTCTTTTGCCAGGTGAGGTAACATATGCACAGGCGTGGGCATCCTTGGGGGCTATGGCTCTGCCTACCACAGGACACCAGCACCAAACGGACTTCTTCCTGGTAGAATCAGAGAGGGAAGGAATGACGGAGGGGAGGGGAGGGGAGAGAGGGCCAGGAGGGTGGGAGAGAGGTCACCATTCACCGAGTCACTCTATATAACATCAAGTTCCGTCTCTGGACACCTTAAGAGGATCCCCGGGCAGCGCCTTGCTGTCATGAGTGGATAGCTTTGGAAGTCCCGAGCGGAGTCCACTTTTCCCTCACCCAGCCCCTGGCCTGGGCCTGGCCATGCGCGCCTCCATCGGGACCAGGAAGGAAGCAATGAAATGTCTCAGGCTCCCCAAGAAGCTTTCACTCAAGGCCACGTCTTCCTTCTAGAGCCCCCCAAAGCTCTCCTGGCTCAGAGTTGGCTCCTTCTGGCTTCACTTCCTGCTGGATGCCGAAGGCATCCCTCCTGGCACCCTGCAGCCCCTGTGCGCCATTCCCCAGTCCACGCGATGGCAGTAACCCAGCCTGGGGCCTGGGAGACCAGCCCTGTGTGTGCGTGTGCGTGTGTGTGTGCGTGTGTGTGTGCATGTGTGTTTGTGTGCGTGCGTGTGTAAGGTGTTGGTGGCTGGCTTCTTTCTCTAACAGCCCTGGTCTCTCGCCCTTTACTAATTACTTTGATCCTTTGCACTTTGTAAAAAGCCCCACAACACTGATTGGCCCCCTCTGGCTTTAGCCTTGCAACCCAGTTGGCCCTTGTAAAAAGGGGCGGGGGGGCGGCGAGAGAGGCCGCCGTGCAGGAGCGCGCGCGCCGCGCACACACTCCCCAGACCTGTGCTGGTCCTTTAGTCATGTCCTCCCAGGACCCTCACCAAAAGGGACACATAAAACCCTTTTTACAAGGTGCAGGGCTGCGTGCACAGCCGACTCCACAGGCACCAGCTCATCTGTGAGGTCCTCGCTTGTTAATCGGGTTTTCCTTCCAGGTCCGGCTTTCTGCAGCCGTGGCTCCATCCTGCCCCTGCTTCCTGCAGCCCTGGGCAGCCTCATCCCACTCCCAGCCCCGTCCTGGCCCTGCACTGGGCAAATCCTCCCTCTCACCTGCCCTCGCTCCTTTGCCCCAGTGAGTTTGCCATCCGGGCAGATAGAGTGTGGCTCTTAGGAATTCCTGAGGCCAGAGATAAAAAAGGAAGCCAGTTGAATGAGATGATAATTGGGAAGATAGCCCTGTGGGGAGTGTATGTAGGAAGCAGGGTTTTTCTCCTGAAAAAAAAAAAAAAAAATAGATATGGCCCAAACCCCACGTTTGTGTCTTCCTGGTTGACAAGCACATTTGCACCAGCATCATCATTGCTTATGAATAACAGAGTCCTAAAAGTGGAAGATTCTTTACTTTTTGAAAATATACTCAATTCAAGGCAATCCTTATTATATAATATATATACTCGTGTCGGCTCTTAGTGGGTGGCAAGGTCCTCCCAAATTTAGTGCATGATAAAATCCCCATTTCTTTGCTTACGACTCTTCCCATCAGCTTTCAAGCTGAGGTCAGCCAGCAGTTCTCAGGGCCTCGCTCCGGGGTTGGAGGGGCGCTGGCCGATCCAAGGGAGCCGCTGCAGGGATTTCTGTGGGTCCTGCATTGTCTCTCATCCTCCAGGACAGCTCAGGCTCACTCACGGTCACGGTGGCGGTGGCGTTCTTAGAGAACATGAAAATGCGCCAGGCCTCTCGAAGCCTGGGCCCGGCTGCCACCCAGTTCCATTGTAATTTATCAGCCCAAAAAGTCACAAGGCCAGCTGGGTTCAAGGATGGAGCAGCATGTCCAGGGCTGGAGGAGAGATGCCGCAGGCCCATGGCTAAGCGCGTAGACACTGGGCCAGGAGAAAGACCAGGGTAGTTTTACAATCAAACATCGTTCATTTCCCAGTGCCGTTCCCCAGAACTCTAGCCCCATGAATGGATTGTAGGGGTTACAGGGGATAAAGGAGCGCGTGAGCAAAGAAGCTGTGAAAAGCTGGGCTCCACAGAGCAAATAAGCTTTAGCGCAGGCCTTCTCAGAGCCTTTCGTCACCAAGGTGCCTGGTGAGCCTTGAAGCATGGGAACCAGCAGGCGGTCCAGGTAATTTCCAGATTCTCAAGTGGCTCGCCCTTTTGGAGGAACCGTCTCCGAGAATTCCCGTCCTGCTGAATGCACTTGGGGAAATGCTCCTATGATGACGTGCATCTGATAGGTCTTGCTGTGGAAAAGATAAAAGGCGAACTCTATCAGGAAAGCCTTTCTTACCTGCACCTGGCGGTAAGCAATGGTGACTGGTCTCCTGCTATAGAGAGGGAGATGCTATCACCTTAGGAATTTACTCCCGGAGAAGAGTGGGGCTGGGAAGTTTATCAACTTGGTGATGCATAAAACAACCACCAAGACTCCTGCAGTGATGCTTTGGGATAGTTCTTGTCTATATTTCTTGTCTGTATGTGCCCGAGCTCCCCCAAGTTCCCGCCTTTTAGAAACTTCACATTATACCAGAAGCATTTTGTAAAGATCTGTTCAGTGGTAGCTCTGCGTCTGACCATATGGATGTAATATTTTGCCTAATAACAGCCCCTCCCCTAAGCTGGCTATTTATCATTTGGAATCAGAGCTGCTATCGCCTAAGAGAGCTGAGTTTGTTTGGTTTGGTTGTTTTGTTCCAGAGCAGAAAGGTCACGGGGTAATTGACACTTAGCGTTCCTCTGCGCCTGCGCTTCCCGGCACTGTGGGCGAGCGAGATTGGAATCAGTAAGATGGGGCCAGTTTACATTTCCATTGCTGGGGTCCCAGCTGGCGGAGGGAAGAGGAGGATCCCTCCCATGTTTGCAGATAAATTGCGCTTGTGGTCTCGCCAAACTGCACGCAGGATTCGGGTTTGGCTTGGTCTGAGGTCTCACTCCCAGCTGTTAAATCCTCTCCAAACCACAGGCCAAATGACTGCGTTTGGGGACTCTGAATCATTTATCTCGCTCCTATTTCTTACCTACCTCGAACCCAGAAATCATAGAAGAAAACCTATTCTTAGTAAATGGGTTTTCTGGGTTTTTAGAGTTGAGAGAGCTCAGGAGAAGGAGGGGAGAAAAACCCCAAACCATAGCTGGTGTTGAATCAAGCTTGTGTGTCGTTCCTTTTCTTTCCCTTGGGCTAGAGGCGACTTTTCCACCGTTCCTGGAGAGGGGGCTCTGCCAGTGGCGTTTCCACAAGTCCGATCTGAGGATGTCTGAGGTTAGGACGCAAAGTGGAAGCCTGGTGAATTCTCTCACTCGTATCGTGTCCAGGCAGGTCTCGGAAATCTCCCAGATTTCCCAGCGTTCTTCGGTGCCTTCAGGACACAAGGCCAATAGTTTAAAGGCTCTGAGCCTCAGGTTCTTCCTCTGCAGAGTGGGGAGGTGTTGTAAATAAATGAAGTCAAGCTAGCAGGTTAATGTGCTAGACACTGTGCTAATGGAAACTCGTTCACTTCTCTTTAAAAACCATGTAGCACAAGCTGTGTGGTGACCCCCGTGACAGCTGAGGAAACGTAAGACAGTGAAACTGTAGAGGACCGTGTGCAATTCCTGGCACCCCGTGGGCCCTCAGTACGCCAGGAGATCTCTAAGCGCCTGAGCCATCCATGCGTGCTGGGGTGTGGGCACTGCTCGCTTAACCGTCTGATTCTCCGTAGCGTAAGCTCTGGGAGGACAGGGATGGTGTCCAGGCCGCCATTCATAGTGTCCCCAGGGCCCAGGCCACGTCCTTACCCTCAGTGGAGGCCCAGTGAGTGTTTATTGAATGGAGTGAATGAATGAATTCCAGGCTGGTAGTAAGCTGGTTCCCCGTCAGCACCCTTAGCCAAAGCTCTACCTCAGGCCTCCAGTCTCTCACCTGGTCAGACACTCAGGGCTTTGCAGGTAAAGAACCCATATAAGCCCAGCCAGTGTGGCTCAGTGGTTGCATGTTGACCTGTGAACCAGGAGGTCATGGTTTGATTCCTGGTCAGGCTCAATCCCCAGTAGGGGGCATGCAGGAGGCTGCTCTTCGGTGATATTCTCTCATCATTGATGTTTCTCTCTGTCCCACTCTCTCACTCTCTCACTCTCAAAATACGACCATTCAGATCAGGAAGGAAGGAAAGAACATGGTCCAAGAGAGAGAACTCTTTAATATGTGTTGTGTGTGTTTTCTTTTATTGATTTCAGAGAGGAAGGGAGGGGGGCGGAGAGAGAGAGAAGCATTGATCAGCTGCCTCCTGCATGCCTTCTACTGGGGATCGAGCCTGCAACCCAGGCATGTGCCCTGACTGGGAATTGAATCGAGACCTCCTGGTTCATAGGTCAATGCTCAACCACTGAGCACACAGGCCGGGCAAAGGGCCTGCATTGTTTTCCAGCCTGCCTCAGGACTTTTCCCAGCCCCTGCAGGTCTTCCCAGACAGCCAAGGACAAGAAAAAAGAAAGAAAAAAGAAGTGGTGGGAGACAGCAATTCTTGCCTTTTTTTTTTTTTTTTTTTTTTTTGCTTTAATTTGCAAAAGACAGCAAGACGGGAAAATGTGCCTCTGATTATGACCCCTCTGTGCTTCCTAAAAGCTTCTTTCTGAACTTTTAAGTCTCCTCAAGTTTCAAGTCCTCTCTTTTTCTCTCCCTTGTTCTTTTTTCCTCTATTTAAACTAATCTAAAAAAGCTATAAAAAGCCTCTGACACTATAAATTCCCCTGTAAACCCTGGTTTTATAGGTTTAATTGCCCCTTTTTACAACGCTGCGTGCCTGGGTCCTGAAACACTTCAGTTTTGCAGGACAAGTTCAAATTCATAGCAAGAGTCTGGGCCACCCCGAGCCGGGGTTGGAACACTGGGAGCCCACGGGGCACCTGGTTCTGGCCTCGGCGGGACAGTTTCTTCTCAGGCAGCTCCAGGTGGCCCAAGTGGCCAGCGCAAGACGTTGTTCCTAAGTGAGAGGGTTGCCGCCGTCTTAGAAAATGCTAAGTCCTCTGAAGTCGCCTGAAGGCCCGGACTTGGTTCTAGTTGGAGAAACTCCCATAAGCGCTGTATTGACACCATCACCATGTTCACTGTGGCCAGAGGAGCAAGGAGCATAGCTCAAGCACTGGTGACTATGCACATGGATCTCACGTGTTTGATCCTCGCTACAACCTTGTAGGTGGGGCCACCACTGTTACACTTGCTACAGGAGAACACACCAACGACCAGAGACTGAAATCGTTGTCCTAAGCTCACACAGCAGGATGGGGAGCACGGGGAGAAGAGCGACGCCCTCATCTTGGACGTGCAACTCCAGGGGCACCAAAAGCCTCAGGCTTCAAGCAATAGTTGAGCACCATCAATCTGACAAACTATGTCTCTCGGCCAGCCACCTGATTTTGTAAATAAAGTTTTATTAGAACCAGGGCCGGGGTCAGAGCGAGTCAAGCGAGGCCGAGTTGTAGAAATGGCCTTTTCAAAAAAGATCCTGTCTTTATTGAAACCTTTGAAGTTTTCTTCAGCATGGATTCTGTGTGTTCACTGTGATGTCTGAAATGCCACATTAATATTGTTTATATTGACTCTGAGGTTTCTCGGTGCCCCCTTACATTTCACAGCCAAAGAGAGGGCTGCCTCTGCACCACCCCAGTGCTGGCCCTATCACGTGTTTAGGAGCTCTGAGCACAGTGTGCGAATCTGTTCCCCCAGGGAGTTCCCAAGGTGACCACACATGGTGGCCAGCAGGCCACATTCGTCCCAAGTGTCGTCCCTGCACGTTGTGCCGTGGCAGCGGGTGGGGGCAGGTCTTCCCCACGGACCTCATCAAGCAGGGTGGGCATCCCTTCGGTCTTCAGCAGGCGGTGGGAAGGCCTTCCCGGCCGACTTCCTCCCCCTGTACAGTGGCAGGCCCACATTCAGTTCTGTGGGCGTGTCCCCTCTGTCATTCGCCGTCTTCCATGTCGGAGCCCAGGACAGCCATGTGGGAGGCTGGGACTTCTCCTCTGGACTCCTCTGAGAGCTTCTGTCCTCCAGGTCCTTCTCTGCTTCCTCGGTGCCCCTTTCTCCTCTGGACCTTTCCCTTGACCGTGACAGCCTTCCCCCACCGTGGCCACCAGCTCCCTCTCCTCCCGCACATGCCTGTTCACTCATCTCCCTCTCAAAGGCTTTCCTTCGGGGCTCCTCACCTGCACCCGCCTCTCCTCGGCTGCTGTGCGCACTGGCGTCGGTCCACTTCATTACTGGCGATGGCTGGAGGCATGTCTGTCTTTCCCACCACAGGCTGCTCAGCTCCAAGCGTCAGGTCCAGGTCCAGGCCTGTCCACCGCCGCGTCGCCGTGGCCATCAGACATGGAGAGCAGCAGGCACTCAATAAACATTTGCTGCCGAGCAAGTGACTGTTCTATTGCTCTTCCCCCTCCTGCGCAGAAGGGGCTCCCAGCGGAGAGGGAGTGCGGTTTGATTTGAAAGGGTCCCCGTTGTTGGGTTGTGATTCTGAGATACCATCTGGGGCCCCGTTAGGGAGGACGCAGCACACTGGAGTTCGTCCAAGGCCCGGGCCCCCACGCGCTGAGAGATGAGAGGCATTCTTACTGACCACTGAGCCAGGGAAACAGAGACCGGTCTGGTCTTTTCATCTCCGTCAAGAGATCGGAATCTCCGACAGCACAGATCGTCCGCCCTGCCTGCGGGTCTGCCTTCGACGCGGGGGCCAGAGGAACAGCCTGGACATTCCCCAAACCCACTGAGGTTTCACTGGGAGCCACTTTCCAAGGAAGGCCTGCCTCTGCTTTGAGAAGGAAGATGATGTCACTGTCAGGAATGAGAGGCTGAGAGACACTCGCCGATGCACATTCATGGTTAGAAAGGAACTAAGCCCTGAGCGTTTAACGTTTCAATGTGGAGTCGCCAGGCCGGTCAACGTCCGCCTGGGCTAAAGGTTCCTGAGATCATCGACAAAGCTCACGTCTGGGAGTGAGCACATCCTGGAGACGGCTCTGTAGACTGGGCCCGGGTCCCCCGCTCCTGTCTCCCTGCCCCATCTGGGCTCAGTGGGTGGAAACAAACAAGCAAGCACACACTCCCAGACCCTCCGGCTTTTTGATGCTGGAGGAGACAGATAAGCGATGGGGCCCAGGTCTGAAAGGCCTAGAAGAAAAGGCTCGCTTTTCCCCTGTCCCCCCCTTTGTAAATGTTAGTGTTTGTTCTGCGAGCTTGGATAACCTATTCAAGACTCAGGGGAAAAAGTTTTCTTTTAAAAATATGTAAACTCCCCGGTTGGGATCTCTACCATAGTTTTGCAAGATGTTACCATTGGGGAAAACAGAGTGAAGGGTACATTGCATTTCTCTGTATTGTTTCTTAGAACTCCGTGTGGCTCTATGATGATCTTAAAATAAAAGGTTTAATTTTTAAAAAACTTGCTCCCTTAAGAGAACTCTCTCCGTTTTCTAAATTAGTCCTACCCAGAAGGGACCTTTCCTGACCGGTAATAATTATTGGTAGGCTCTCCTGATGGTCACATATTTCCAATATCACCTCTAGATATTTATGTTCTTATGGTAACCTAGACACCTTCTTCAAACGCACTTGTCAAAAATGCAATTACATCATTGGCAATGTTTTCAAAGTATGTATCTCCTGATAGACTACAAACTCCATGAGGGTAGGGACCAAGGTGTCTGGCTGACTACTCTCACCAGTGACTACTCTCACCAGTGCCTGTTATATGCCAGATGCCTGGCATATAACAGGCCCCAGTACATATCTGTCAAGTACACAAAACAGCTATTACTTGGAAGAAACAATAACAGTGTTGTTAGCAACAAAGATCCGAGCTCAGATAAGCCCCTTTTTTATGCATCTGGGATTTCCAGGTGAAGTTCCGCAGAGACCTTCGGATTGGTTGATTTGCTCTGTTTAGAATCTAGCATCCCTTAGGGCCTTTTCCCGCCCACCATTCAGTGTTGGCCACAGTGACAGGCATCTGATGCCCATGAAGGTTGTCTCCAACCAGCTTTCCCATAATGGCCTTCCAGGCCGAGTTCTCTTCTCCTTCTCCACCCTCTGTTGCCTAGAATGCCAGTTTTATGGTATTTGCATTTTTTTAATCTTTAGATACAGGGCTAGCTTTTACTGGAATCTATCACAGAGCAGATACATGAGAGGAAGTAAAGGTCAGGGTTAAGTGCAGGCACCTGGGTGTCTTCCGGTTCTGCTGCTACGTGTGTGGTCTGCAGCAAGTAACTGACCTTCTTTGTGCCTTGGTGACCTCACCTGTAAAATGGGGCTAATCGAGGTACCGGCCACAGAGGACTCTGTGAGTAGTAATGGAGTTCATACACGTCAAGAGCTCAGACCAGTAACTGACATACATTAAACATTTGACAAATGTCAGCTGAAGACACTATTTGGAGCATTTCAGAGTCCTCATGGCATGATGACTGGCTGGTTTCCTCCCCAAAGCTGAGCTAACTCAGTTTGAAATTTTGGTTCCGCCACAAAAGTCAAATTCAGTTCTCTTGGTGAAAGCGCTTAAACTCGGCTATTTCCTGTCCTAATTATAGGCTTGTTTCAGCTGATGTAACCCTTGTTTTCCATTAAACGTACGCAAGAATGTCTGGGTTGATTATTTCTTTGTCTGAGTCCTTAAAAAAATTATTGAATATTTATCCAGTTCCAGGAATTCTACTAAATGCTTAAATACATTATTTTATTTCATCCTGTTTAATCATAATCCTGATTCTGAAATCATCAGCATTTAAAAAAATGTATCAGGCACTAATTGTTGTATGAAGCATCTTAGGTCATTTAACCCTGGGGAGGGCCCTGCAAAGCAGATAATGTTATTACCTTCAAGACTGGCCCAGCTTCCCAAGAGCGCAGAGTTCATTACTGGTGAAACTGACCTGAAGTCAGGTCTGGCTACGCTAGAGCCTCCAGTGTACTCCTGCCACCTCTGCCCTATTAACTAATAATAAAATGCAAATAATTGTTGTGTGCAAGAGCAATGTGTAAAATGCATACCCGAAGATATCAGTGAATTTCTAGAGAGTGAGTGAGGCTTTTGCACAATTCAGGAGAGAGAGAGAGAGAGAGAGAGAGATTTCTTTTTCACACATATATGGTATTTCCCTTTTTTTTTAAGTCAAAGGTTATACTCAAACTGCTATGAATCTCAGATACACCCATACTTCAGGCAAATTTCTTCAACAACTATTCATCATGTTTTATGAAAATTAGATTAAAACTTTAACTAGAGGGTTTAGCTACTTTACAAAACTATATTAAAAGAACACGTATTACTCATTTTGGGAAAATTAAATGGAAATTTGAGTAGAGGGCTCAGCTATTTAAAAAACTATAGTGGAAAAAGATGCATTGCTCATGTTTTTATAAATTAGATAAAAATTTAAGTAGAGGGCTTAGCTATTTAAACACTATATTAAAAGAACATGTAGCGTTCGTTGTTGGAACATTAAATGAAAATCGAAGTAGAGGGTTTAGTTATTAAAACAACGTAGTGAAAAATGTTTCACTCATTTTTTGTAAATTAAGCTTAAGTAGAGTGTGTAGCTATTTTTAAAAATATAGTGTATCCTTATGGCGGGGGGTGTGTGTGTGAATTTTTATAATGTAAATAATCATCTTTTTGTATCGGCCCACATTTCTGCATGCATCTGATTTTTACTCTTGGGTTCGCTCATATTAGGTGCGTCACCGGGTGTCCCGGTAAGTAGGTGAGCTGGGGGTGGGCCCGTTGCCTGTTTTCTATACCCGACTCCACAGAGCAGAGTTCCAGCATTTGCTCTGGTGACTCAGGCCAGCCGAGCACACGTGTAGGTTTTGCTTCTCTGCGGTTTCTAACAGCCTCCCTGCATCCCGCACCGTGATTCCTGGGCAGGAAACCCAAAGGGCCAGCAGACAGTCATCCCATGGGAGGAGGGCCCTGGGTCTGCCTCTGGGCAGGAGGGGAATGATGCAGGCAGCCCCCACGTGATGGCCTCTCACCCACCAGGAAAGGTGATCCTGAAAGCCAGCCCGCTCAGCGCCCATCGCGCTCCCGCTCGCCCTTCCTCTGCACTTCCTCGCCAACTACATTCAACGGAAGAAAAATCAATCCACACTGAAAGGGGGGGGGGGGGAATCCGGCTTATTTTTACCAAATTTTTTTGTTTGGGGATCAGAAACACAGGCCTTCCCAAATCGAGTTAAGTGAGTCCCAGATGTGGACTCATTTCAAATGAAAAACACACCCGTCATCGCGGGCAGAGCTCTGCTTAAGGAAACCGATGATTGCGGTGTCTGATGCAAGGGCATTTCTCCGGAGAGTTGGTCCCAGACGGTGGAGAGAGAGGAATGGGGCAGATGAAGGGCTGGCGTGCCTCCCCTCCCCCCTGGGGAGGAGCTGGGCGGAATTCAGGTTAATTAGGTTTGGGGGTCACTGGCAAACCAATCGGAAGACTGCAAGGCATCTTTGAATACTGCAGAAGGGTGGCTAGCATGGAGGCTGACACGTGTTGAGGGCTGGCTTTATTCATGAGAAAGAACTGAATCATGTTACACACCCCAGACATGGACTGCCAGGGACAAAAAATATTCTCAAGAAATGAGTGATGCTCACGCGGGTGGACATTCTGGAAGCTTCTTTTTCCAGGGAAGAATGGTGTGAGAGTAGGCAGGATGCCCAGACATGATGTGCTATACACATTAATATATTTCTTTTAGCCCTGGCTGGTGTTGTCCAGTGGATAGAGCATCTGCCTGCACACTGTAAGGGCCTCAGGTTCAATACCGGTCAAGGGCATGTACCTGGGTTGCAGGTTTGATCCCCGGTCCTGGTCAGGGCACGTGCAGGAGGCAACCAATTGATGTGTCTCTCTCACATGAATATTTCTCTCTCTCTCTCCCCCTCTCCCCCCTCTCCTTTCCATTCTCTCTAAAAATCAATGAAAAATATATATATTTTTTAAAAATAAATAAAATATATATATATATTTCAGAGAGGACGGGAGAGGGAGAGAGAGATAGAAACAACAATGATGAAAGAGAATCATTGATCGGCTGCCTTATGCATGCCCGACACTGGGGATCAAGCCCACAACCCAGGTAAGTGCCCTGACCAGGAACCTCCTGGTTCAACGCTCAACCACTGGGCCTCGCCAGCTGGGATAGATAGATGTGTGTGTGTGTGTGTGTGTGTGTGTGTGTACATGTTAGTTTTAAAGGCCAAGAGGAGAGGAGGGCCTTTGGGCAGCCTTTGAGGCAGGCATTAGTTCCCAAAGTCTGGTCAAAACCATGACACGTCACGTATGTCACATGGAGTATCTTCTAGTGTGGGACCAAAATAAGAATGCGGGACCGTGTAACTAAATACATCGCTTGGTGAAAGATCCTCCTTTTAGCGACTATGATTCGCATTTTCATCAATGTCATGCTGCCTGTGGATGAACACAGCCGTTTAAATGCGTTTCTTTTGTCTTCTCGTAATAGGTTTGATTTTACATTTCTTGCCATCTGGTTTGTGGAACGGAAATATGGAAGTACTTTTGCTCTCTGTGCGTCTTAGGGGCTTAGTCGAGGATGCGGTCCTTCCCTTTTAACTGAACTGGACTCTAACCCAGATTCCTCCGCCCCCCCCCCCCCCCCGAAGCAGGCCATTGGGATATGTCTGTGAGGCTCTTGCCTTTCTTAGGCTGTCATGTAATCAGCATAACGACGTTAGGATGAGCAGCTCAGCCATCGCTTCCAGAGCACACGCGGCGCCCTACCTAGCAAAGCATCCCATAGCATCACAACAGCGCTTAGGAAGGCAAATTGAGCCGGATGAGTTCATGTAGCTTTGTGATCATTATAGTTCTCAGATTGGCCCCGTAATAGCAATAATTGCTAGCATGCATTCAAAGCCAGCAATCTGCCGAGACAAAATACATTTTCCCATTTAGCCTCATGTCAACACCATGGAGTTACCAGGGAGCCCATTTTGCAGAAGGGGAAACTGAGACTCAGGGAGTGGTGCTGGGATTTGAAATTGCTATCTACGAAGTTGCTTGCATTTTGCTTGTATCTTGTGCTGTTGGTCCGGACACCAGGCTCTAACAGCCCAGACCAGGAAGTAGAGACCAAGTCCATTATTAGTTTGCCTGACTGTGGGGTCTGACTTTGGATGGAGGCACGTGATGTCAAACCCAGGGGTGAGCACAGGTGGGGGGCAGCTAAGGAGATGGAAAAAGAACTGGAGTCTTGATATTTCTAACTAGTTCAATCCACTGCCCCAAACAGACAACTTCAAATTGCCTTAGGCATGAATATGTGTTATATGAATATATGAATATTAGTTTCCTGAAGCTGCTGTAACAAAGCACTACAAACTTAGTGACTTAAAACAGAGACACTTATTCTCTTGAGTTCTGGAAGTCAGAAGCTTAAAGTCTAAGTGTCAGCAGGCTGCCCTCCCTCCCAAGGCTCCAGGGGAGGACTCCTGCCTGCTTCATCCAGCTCCTGGTGGCTGCTGGCCTCCTTGGCTCCTGGCAACATAACTGTCTGTGTCTTCTTCTGGCTCTTGTGAGGATACTTGTCACTGGGGTTAGGGCCCTGCCTGGGGAAGCCAGGATGATTCCACCTTGAGGTCTTTAACTCAATGACATCTGTCAAGACCGTTTTCCCAAATAAAGTCACACTCACAGGTTCAGAGGGTTAGGATGTGGCCATACCTTTTTGGAGGTCCACCATTCAACCCACTCCATCCCTTAGGTCAAATATTAAGTCAGTGGAATCACTGAAACCCTAGACCAGTGATGGCGAACCTATGACACACGTGTCAGAGGTGACACGCGAACTCATTTTTTTGGTTGATTTTTCTTTGTTAAATGGCATTTAAGTATATAAAATAAATATCAAAAATATAAGTCTTTGTTTTACTATGGTTGCAAATATCAAAAAATTTCTATATGTGACACGGCACCAGAGTTAAGTTAGGGTTTTTCAAAATGCTGACACGCACGCCGAGCTCAAAAGGTTCGCCATCACTGCCCTAGACTCATAAAGTGGGATTCTGTTGAGAAGGCAAAGATCATGTTTTTGAACTTGTTGCCTCCCCTTAGCCCTTGGCCCTACACGTTACACCCAGGAAGCTTCATAGGTAGCCAGCCTTTGAGAGCTGGTGCAGCCCAGGAGAAAGGGCCCGAACTTTGGCAAACCCCAGTTTAAATATCGGCTCTGCCGTTTTCTAATTCTGGCTTTAGGTAAGGCATTTTACTTCTTTGAGCTTCAGTCCTCTCCTCTGCAAAACGGGGCTGATTCTGGCAAGGTGGCTGGGAGAGGTTCGCAAAGCGGGAGTTCCAGCTGCACATGGTAGGTATTAAACAAGGTGCAGCAATGGCTGTTCATTCATGCATAATTAGTTGGGCACATATTTATTTCATATGTGTTTCACACAGATTTATGGACCACCTACTATGTGCTAGTCAATCACTGTCCCAGGTGGTGGGATTTAGTTGTGAAGATCAATGGTACCTGGTCCGATGGTGATTGCATCCTAGTATGGGAACATGAACAGAGATGATAAATAAATAGAAATATATAGTTAAACCATTTCAGGTAGATGCAAATTTTTCAAACCTGATGCGCAGTAGAATTACTATGCAGGGAGGAAGGGCTGCTTTACAGAAAGTGGCCAGGAAGGGCCTCTACAGGAGGTGGACATTAAGCAGAAACCTTCATGATGAGGAGAAGCACACCGTAGGGCAGAGGGAATGTTGTCCTAGGCAAAGGGAACAGCAAGTACGGAGGCCTGTGGCCTTGAAGATGGCTGCGCTGAGTTGTTGGTAACAAAGATGCCCTTGTCTGATAGCGTCTTTGTGTTTAGAGTGGTAGTTCTATAAGCACTAGTGGCCTTGCCCACTATGATGGTCATTCACTAATTTTTTCTCCATGCATTTCTGGTTCTCTGCCTTTCCTGGCCCTGACCCTTGGATGGGGCCTGTGAAAAGTGGAAGCGATATGTCACTACCGGGTAGGAGCATTAGATTATTGGTGCAGCAGCCTCCAGAGCTGTCTTGCTCTCGGATGGAGACTGACAGTTTTGAAGATGGTAACTACCCTGGGAACCTGAGTGGCTGCCATGAGTAAAGCCACCCTACTGATCAAGGTGTTGACGTGTTGCGTGAGTGGGAATCACCTCTAGTTGCTCTAAATCACTGAGTTTCCGGGGCTGTTTGTTACTGCAACACAATCTCACCTACCCTGACTGATACGCTCACTTCTGCTGAGGACCATCTTACACCTTGCCACTGTAGTCCTCCTGTACCTTACTGAGCGTAGGTCCCTGTGAGACCCACCTGCCATCTCAGCCCAAGCTGCTGGTTGTGCAGGCAGGTTCCCACGCCTCTGGCAGGCAGGAATGCCTGGAACCCAGAGGGCCTGTGGGAGCAGCGCTGCTCAAATGTAACAGGAGCAGCAGCTGCCTGCCTTCGCGGCCCTGGCCCAGGCATCCCTCACCAGGGGCCAGGGCTCTGCGATTCCTCCTACACGCGCACCCTCCCTCTCCAACTGCACCAGTCCCCGCAGTGCTCCCTTCGTGGGGTGGTGCAGAGCTGCAGCCGGCAAGCCTGCTCCTGGGCCAGCAGAGCACTTCCGGGCATTCGCGTACTCACCCCTGCAATGGGGATAGATTGCAGGTGCATCTGGCGATGGACACAGAACGCCAGGGCTAGCAGCTATGGCTGCTGTCAGACACCGGCAGTCTGAGCAGCGTGCGGGCGGGGCGGCATCTCCCCAGGCTGAGAGAAGTGGGCCGGGGCGGCCAGCGGCAGAGCTGAGGGTGAGCGCTCCGTCCACAGGGCAGCCCCGCCTGCCAGGCCTTCCAGTGCTGCCCGCAGCAGCCAGGCATCTGTGTTCACAGAGAATGTCTGCAACCAGGAGCAAGACCCTCCCCCTCTCTGAGCCTCAGTTTGCCCCACGGTAACAGTAGTGCTCCATGCCCGGGGCTGCTGTGACGCGTGCCAGGCACAGAGCAAAGGCAAAATGCAGGTGAGGCCTGTATGTCCTGGGGATGTGAAAATCTGAGGGCACCTCTCAGTTTCAGGCCTCGTTTGGGACCCCCACCCCCCCGTGTGGCGTTGGGTGGGGCCTCACTTCCATGGGCTTCGGCCTAAGAAGCGTCCTCCAGCCCGGCCTTGGGAATCCTCCTCTTGAAACTGACAGTTTAGATACCAACAAGGCTTCACTGTTCCCGCCTCCGCCGGGAACGCCATGCCTCTGTGCGCACTTGGCAACACTTCGCTGTGGTCTTGCGCGTGCGCTGCCTTTTCTGTGTGCGACCCAGGACAGCGGGGCCGCCCCGGACACCCGATCTCCAAACCCTCCGTCTAATCACGCTGCTTCTTAGACTTAGGCTCACCCATAAATCGTTTTTAATGACAGTTTGAGAAGAAAGAAGTCGCGAAGCAAATTTTACATGACGTTCTCATCACCATCGGCATTTAATATCCTAAATCAAATGCTTTATGGCATCGCATCGCGGGCCTTAGGGGAATGAAGGAAGCCTGTTATTTTATTTTTTTTTGCCTTTTGTGCGCCTTTTGTGAGCCTGGGGTCACTCCCTTTGGGGGATTCCTGGCTGTTATGCTTGGGGGTTTATTTTGGGGGGAGTTAGGATGCTCAGAGAGTCCACCGGGATTCTTGGGGGACTGTTACACAATGAGGCGGCCTGTGTGTGGATCCAGAGCTGGTAATATGAGAAAGTTATGAGAATATAAGCCAGGCGTGATCTGGGGTTCCTCGCCACTCACCTGAGGGGCCCCTTCCCTCGCAGGGAAGCCGATATGGTGAAAATCAAACCAAAGCGACAGCAAATAAAAACAGGCCCTGCTTCACCCCTCCCCACACCCCAGCAAGACTGGGAATAAACGTGAGCGTCTGTTCTCCCCTTCCCTTCCGTCTGACAAATATTTCTGGACGTTTCCTATGTGCCCACCATGTGCCAGAACCAGAGCTCACACAGGTCAGTGCAGCGCTCAGTGTGCGTGCCTCACACCCAGCCATCCGTGTCTAAGTGCCCGCTGCGCACGGGAGCTCCTAGGGCGGCTGGCTCAGGGTGCAGCCTTCAAAGAGTCAGACGCACGAAGGAGCCCAAGGTGAGCTCCGGGGCCACGGAGGCGCCTAGAGCAGTGCCTGGCATGTAGTATGTGCTCAGTGAACGGTGAGTGAGTGAATGACATGGTAGAGAACCAACTATCGAACAGAGGGATCAGACTTTGCAGGACAAGCGCTTGCTTCCTCTGGCCCCTTTTTTTTATTCCCTGATGCCGTGGGGGCGGCTCTAGTGCGGCATCCCAGCCAGCTCTCTTGAGGCGGTAACCCACATTCGCAAGAGAGGCCCGTGGCTGAGCCGCAAGAAGACTCCTGGGAGACTTGGGTTCCTCTCCTGCCTTTGATTTCCTGGGAGGGAGCCACGCGAGAGACCTCTTCGCTGTTCCCATGTGGTCGCCACAGGCCGGGAGGAAGGTGGCTGGTCACAGGGTGTCTGTCCACTGCCTTCCTGTTCTGAGAGCTGGGTTAGAATAAGCGCAGCATTAGCTGGGCTTCGGCCGTGAGCTCAGCCATGCACACGCGCCAGCAACCTGAGCCTTCCCCACCCCCCAGTGTGCAAGGCTCCCAGTCACCCCGCATCAGAGAGGCCTGGCCGCCGAAAACCAGGCAAGTGAGCGTGGTGCCTGGTGCGTCCTAAATGTTAGGAAATGGCAGCGTCGTTGCAGCACCCTTAGTTTACAGATGAGGAAACTGAGGCTCGGAGAAGGGGAGGGAGGAAAATGGCTGTGGATTGAGACCGGGGAGGTGTGAGCGTCCAGGACACACAAGCTTACTGGTCACGGTAAACAGTCCGTCCGACCACGAGCTGGGGAACGCGGGGTAAGTTATGTCACCTCTCTGGGACTCAGCTAATGATAAGGATAATAACAGACTGCACTTAGGAAGCCCCCCATATCCAACCCTAGCGGTATTTGCACACAGCAATGTCATAGTTTCAGTTTAATAAAAGTAACTCCTTCCTAGTGGCCGTGCTCAGATGAAGGTATGTGCAAACAGCCAGCGCCAGCCCGCGGCGGTGCCTCGATGCTTGGGAGCTAGTTCAGTTGCCATCGCCACGGCCCCCTGGACAAAGGAAGGAGGGAGAGGTCCTCACACCGGCCCCCGACGCAACGCCCCGGCCCCATTTTCGCTCCTGGACAAGCCTGTGTCGCAGGGCCCTCCCCACCTCCTGGGCTAGGTGATAGGGAATCAGCAATTTCCTGGGCCCAGCCACCCGGGGAAATGATTGACCAGCTGCTCTTAAAGCCCTCTCCACCCCGGGGCAAGCGCTCAGCCGAGCACCCTCCTTTGAACCAGAACTCTCCATTATCGCTGGGGTCCCCATGCCCTTTCTTTCCTTTCTGTCGGGGAAGCTGGGGGTGGAGAGGCAGGTGCGTTCCAGCCGGGAGCACAGGGAGGGAGGGACCGTCTCCAGAAGTCTGTGTGGGTTGGAGCCTGGGGTCTCAGAAGCACCTCCTTCATCATCGTCATCATCTTTATCATCATCTTTGCATCTGCGTCAGCTATTGCTAACCGCTGCTTTTCCTTTTGCCCCCTCTTCTCTCCTCCTCCTTCTCTTCCTTTTCCTCCTCCTTGTTCCTCTCCTCTTTTTTCTCCTCTTCCTCTTCCTCCTCCTTCACCATCTGACAATGCCTGATTCTCAGGTTCCCTTCTACCTTCTGTTTCCAGCTTTCCTTCCAGGGTCCTCATTCTGCTTGTGGTTGGTTTCAGACTTTCCCTTATACTTCTACCCACCCCTCACCCCTGCACCACAAAAACCTACCCATCCTGGATGCAATGGGCTCAGTGGCATCTCCTGGACCAGAATAAATTGTGGGCTGATTGCAGCCTCAGTTAGTGAGTACACACCTCACAACCCGGGGCTAGGCAGGCATGGATGTAGGTTGAACTACGTCGGAGTCCTCAATAGGTGAGGGGGTGGATGGAATAACAGATCAAAGTGGTTCAGAAAATAACCCTCCACTGTCATCAGCCCTGTCCCAACAAAACCAAGCCAGGGAGAGTCTAGAACTTCCCCAACTTTAAGCGTTTGCCTTGCTCACACCCTTAACCGCCAGTTGCCCCAGTCAACAGTGATCAGCTTTCAGAAGGCCCACACCTGACGTGGCCATAATGGGTTCGCTCAGAATTATCCAGTCTGGGCCAGTCCGAGTTCCTTTCCAAGGATTTGGAATAGGCACTGCAGGAGGCAGTCGATGTCCCTGGAAGCCTGAGGCTGAAGCATGTGGACGTGTAGATACTGGGGAGCTACCTTCCACTCCCACAGGAACTGGAATGTGAAATGATGGTGATGATGATGGTGATGGTGATGATGATGATGATGGTGGGGATGATGGTGGGGATGATGATGATGGTGGTGATGATGGTGATGGTGATGATGATGGTAATGGTGATGATGATGATGATGGTGGGGATGATGGTGGGGATGATGATGATGGTGGTGATGATGGTGATGGTGATGATGATGGTAATGGTGATGATGATGATGATGGTGGGGATGATGGTGGTGATGATGATGATGGTGGTGATGATGATGATGTGATGGTGATGGTGGGAATGATGATAGTGGTGATGATGATGGGGATGATGGTGATGATGATGGTGGTGGGGATGATAATGATGATGATGGTGATGATGATAGTGGGGATAATGATGGGGATGATGATGATGGTGGTGGTGGTGATGGTAATGATGTTGATGGTGGGGATGATGATGTGATGATGATGGTAGTTGTGATGATGGTGATGATGTAGATGTATTGAGCACTTACTCTGTATCAGCCACTTGAATGATTTACATACATGGAGTTGCACGAGATACCCCATTTTCCTTAAGCTTCAGTTGATTTCTATTACGTTCAGTCAGCTGGTTGCTGACAAATAGTCTTACTGAAGTTCTATGGAAAGGCAGTGACTCCTTCTAATGGTGTGTGTGGTACTTCTTGAAAAAGTGACTTCGAATCAGTGCCAGGATTAAGGCAAGACAAATGAGACACCCAAGGCATGTGATTTAAGGAAGCAGTTACTTTCAGGCTCATGCAAATGAGGGGTTGGCATTTGCACAGACCTGAGCGGGAATGCCTCCTGAAAATGTGTACCCTGTGCTCCTGGCTCCCCTCATTCTAGTCTCAGCCCTGCTGTAAACAACTTCCTTTCCTTTTCTGATGTTGTTCCCCCCATTATAAAGTGAGTGACTTGAATCCAGGATCACAGAGGGCCACTTTGGGTGTGCTATTCCAGTTCTGGCAAATTAAGGACACACGTGCTACAAGTCCCATGTCCCGTGTCTGTGGCAGACATCACTAACCAACCATGCAGTCTACTAGCTGAGCTCAGAACATGTTCTCAGAATCCAACACCACACAGAGACGTGAGGATCTACTGCCAAATATCTAGAGTTGCCAAATAAGGCAAGACCGTTCTGAGGGCGGAGCTGGGTTATGCTCCTCTCTGTCTCTCCAGCACTTAGCAGGGAACCTGGAATAGATGAGGCTCTGCATAGATTTTCCACTCAGACTGAAACCTGACCAAGAATGTGCATAGAGAACTACCTGTGTAGGCAGTTACTGTTCACACACACACACACACACACACACACACACACACACAAATATGCACACACACAAATACACTCAAATATACACCCACAAATATGTGCACACTGACCAGTCTTCCACCATAGGCCCCAGCAAGGCCGCCCCTCCTTGGGCCTAAGCTGTCGGGAGCCTGGTCACAATCATCAGGGCTCGCAGTGATAACAGTGTCCAGAGCCAACAGGAGGGAGCCTAATCCACAGTGAAAGCTGACAGGGCCGCGCCTCCCTCCCTCCTGCCAGCTCCCTCTAACTCAGCCCAGTGGGAGGTGGCAGACTCTAGTGCCCTCCAGCCATGTCATCTCCTCGCTTATGATGCCACTGTTTTGACAAAGCTGAGCAACACAGCCAGTAGGTGTGAAGTTGGAGTTAATTTTCTTTTGGAAGGTCAAGTGCATTAATGAGCTTTTGGCTGGCTTGCCTTGGTCTTCCTTTCCTCCTTCTTCCAGGAGGAAGAGTTAAAAAGGGAGAAAGGGACACTCCTTCCTGCAGCTGTTGGATTCTTTCTGTTCCCCTCTCTGCAGAGGACGTGGCCTGTTTTCCAGCAGCTCAGGAGACCCCAGTGGGCAGACAGATGGGCTCAGAGAGGCCTCATTCCCCCACTGCTTTTGGAGAATCTCAGCATTAGACCTGCTTTGAATGACCAGAGAAAAGTAAAGAATAAAATATATACCTCAGCTTCATTGCATAGGCCACTCTGATTGATTGTCGGTGGCTGCCTGGAGACTGAATGTGGGAAAGCAGGGAGCAATGAATGAGGGCTCTTCACATGCAGTGGGCTGAAGGATCATGATCGATTAGTAATGTCTGCCCTGGACATCACATTGGGCAATCAAGGCATCAATAAAGCTATTTTAAAAATACCTATAATTCAGCAACTTAAAAATAAATAGGAAACAGTGAATAAGTATATTTAAAAACCTAAAAGGAAGAGTCTATAAGAAAACTTAAAGTGACATGTGAAACAGGAATTGTAAACTCAAATGCCATTAGGAAGCCGGGAAGATGACATATAGTTAGTGTGGCCCAGAGGGGGCCTCTGCTGAGCTCTAGAGCAGGGGGCGGGTGTGTGTGTGTGTGTGTGTGTGTGTGTGTGTGTGTGTGTGCGTGCACGCACTCACCACTCTGCACCCAGCACCTGCAGACCCAGCCACACTCACAGTTGATAAATGCCTGTTAAATAAACAGGCAAAAGGATCGAGCCCCACCCTTACCCCTACAGAGCCATTCACAGTGCCCAAATGTGTCCCAACTTTTAATGACACGTCTCCCGCTCTTCTTTAATTCTTGGAGATGAAGATTATTTCCTCTGTTCTACCTTCAGTGATATGCATTCAACTCATCTGGAGTCAAATCCCAATTCTACCTCTTCCTAGCTGTGTGGCTTTTTAGGCGAGTCACTTCACCTCTCTGAGCCCATTTCCTCTCTTGTAAAATGGGGCTGATAAAAAGATCTACCGCCCAAAGCTGTTGTGAGCATGAAATCAGGGGCACCTGACATTTCTCTTGTGAACCAGGTGAATTTTGAGAAAGAAAAGTGGCCCTCGAGCATTCCTCCGGGACATCAAGTGTGAGCGCGGATTGTCCCAAGCAGCCGGCCTCTCTGGCCACCCCATGGCGCCGTAAGCGCATCGCGCCAAGCACTGGGAAGGGGGCCTGGCAGCGAGGGCTCTGTGCCGTGAGCTGTCACCCTGAGAAAACCACCACCACATTCCTGTCACTCTTTCTCCTCGGCGGCAAGGAGTGGCCGGGGTTCCCAGCTCTGCCACCTCACCTTCCGTTAGCACCTGTTCAGAGGAGATGGCAGCGGAGTCACACGTGGAAGGGTGGTGATGATTTTGTGGGTGACACGTGTGGAGACAGAGCAGGGGACTTTTGGGCAAGGAGAAGAGAGTACACAAAAGGGTAGCATCCAGTTGCTGTGCATTTGGTCACGACCTGGCTGGAACCAGGTCAGAGGGTTCATGAGTCTGAGAAATAAAGTTCAAAGGATGGTGTGCGTGGGCCTGGGACACATTTCTTAGCTGTGACATCATCCGTAAAAGATCGGCCAAAAGAGGATTGTGCACCGACACCAACATGAAAACAACTGATTTTCCTGGGAGAATCTCAAAGAGCAGTGACCCAATTACTGGATCATATTTTAAAAGGATGTTATAAAATCCCCGTATTAAAAAAGAGAACAGGAGGCAGGCACCACTCCCTTTTATTGCTATTATGGAATGTCACGGGCAGAAAAAGCAAAATTAAAAAATAAAAGCGCCCCCCTCCCCCCACAAGGAAGCCTTCTTCCTAATCTGGGAAAGCGCAGTGGGTTTAACTGAGATAAAGTTCCCGCCATCTCAGCGACCCGCCAGCATTTGCTCTGCAAGCGTGACATTTGTTCATGTCCATCCCCCGCATTCCGTTCATCTGTTCTTGTCTCCCAAACAGGAGGACACGGAAGGGGCAGATGCGCAGCTCACTCATAATCAGAAACAGCCGGTGCCACTAAGATCCTCTGACTTGTTTTTTTCCAGCCAGGTGCCACTAGGACCCTCAGACTTGTTTTCTTCCGGCACATGGTTTCTCGGAAAGATGCCTGCCCAGGAATAGGGAGGCCTCCACTCAGAATCTGGGATTGCCATTCTTGCAAACTGCACTTCTTCAGAACACCCCCTTCCCCTTGCCACCCTTTCTCAGTCAGGGTGTGATCCCCCCCTTTCTCGCTGCTGATTGCAGCCTGGGTCAGCAAAGATCTTATGCTGTATCTTGGCTCATTTCATTTTATTTCATTCATAACTCCTTGACAGCAAGTGTTTAATAAGCACGTACTGAGTGCCAGACATGCCAGTGGTTGGCAAACTGCGGCTCGCGAGCCACATGCGGCTCTTTGGCCCCTTGAGTGTGGCTCTTCCACAAAATACCGACTTCTGCGCATGGGCCATGAAGTTTCAATCGCACTGTACGTGTGCACCTGCACGTGGTATTTTGTGGAAGAGCCACACTCAAGGGGCCAAAGAGCCGCATGTGGCTCGCGAGCCGCGGTTTGCCGACCATGGGCTAGGCAGTAGGGATATACCAGCGAGCAGGACAAAGCCCCAAACTGGTTGGAATGGATATTCTCAGGCAAGGAGTTACACTTTTCTCATTTATTTGCTTGATGGGTTCTTCCTTCAAGAACCCAAGATCCAGCTCAAAGACCATGGCTGTGCCCCGAAACCATTCCATGACTCCTCTTGGCAAAAGCAGCTCCTTTCTGCTTAGCCCTTTCTTCCCTGACTCTGTGCTCGTGACGTCTGCCTTGCAGCAGAGTGCCTAGCGGTGGCCCTGGCCAGAGGTGAGCCTGGGAACTGGCTGTCGGGACAGCGGCTCCCGGGTGTGACGGCCTGGGTTGGAAGCTTCGCTCCTTCCCTTCTCTCTGAGTGAACTGGGCAATCGACTTCGCTTCTCCTGCCTCCATTGCTCACCTGTAAAACAGGGACCTTAACCGTGCTACCTCGTAGGGTTCCTGGGAGGATTAGAGGCCAGTGGCTTTGCCTCTCCGAGCCTCTGTTTTTCCATGTGGCAGATGAGCCCATAAAGCCGTTCTGTCTTATGGTGAAGATTTTATAAGGGACGCGTGGGGAGGTACCTGCCACAGGTCCTGGTGTGTGTCAGCCACAGGGAAATGTGAACTCTTCTCTCCTCCCTGGAGGAAAAGAAGGGGAAAGGCCCTTTCCTCCCTCCACCTTGCCTCCCTTCACCATCAGGAGCCCCGGAAAAGGGGTGGGGGCTCCTTTTGAATGGGGCCTCCTTTTTCTGGCAGCCAACGTTGAAATTCTCAGCTATCATCTGGAGCTCAGAGTTCCCGTGTTCATGATGGAGGAGCAGGGAATAGAAGCACCTCGTTAGTGTTTGAAAGCCCTGGTTGGGATTGGGAAGGAGGACCAGCCGAAGTGCAGGACCTTAACTGAGAACTAGTCCACCTTCTCATGTGAATGAAAGGTGGGTGGGTGAGAGCCACGCCAATCACGGTGCAGAGCTCTCTGACCTGCTTGGGAACTCTAATTGCAGGTAATGGCCAGCCTGTTGGGTGGCGTTTGAACAGGGACAGACTTCCGCAAGATATTTCTCACATGGCTCCCCACGGCCTCAGGGATTCATGAAATATTACAAGGGAGTGTTCTGGATTATTCAGCGGCAGGCGCCCTCCTCATGAGCCCAGGATGGATGTCCATGTCAGCTGTGGCAGGGGAGATGAAAAAGCATCATCATTGTGAATGTCCGTTGTTTGCATACTATGTGCCAGGCAGTATGCTAAGCACTTCCCATGCTCTAGGTCAGGGGTCCTCAAACTACGGCCCACGGGCCACATGCAAATACAAATATTGTATTTGTTCCCGTTTTGTTTTTTTACTTCAAAATAAGATATGTGCAGTGTGCATAGGAATTTGTTCATAGTTTTTTTTTAAACTATAGTCCAGCCCTCCAACGGTCTGAGGGACAGTGAACTGGCCCCCTGTTTAAAAAGTTTGAGGACCCCTGCTCTCGGTAATACATACAATAACCCTAGAAAGAGGGTGCTAATAGTATCCCTGTTCTACAGAAGGGGAGACTGAGGCTGGGGTCTCAAAGCCGGTGTGAACGGGAAAGCAATGGGGAAATATTAGGCAGATGAGGGTCTTTCCAGAAGTTATGAGCTGTGTGGCTTCAAGCAAGTTACTAAGCCTCCCAGAGCCCCCATCCTCTCTTTTATAAACTGGGGATCACCCCCCTTTTACAGCTGATGAAGTTGAAGCCCCAGCTCATAGAGCCAATAAATAGTGGGGCCAGAACTCATCCAGTGGCCTTGGACTTGGTCCAACACTTCCTGCTGTTTACTGAACACCTCCAGGGCTTGGTGGGTAGAACACCCATTTCATTTGGCCTCTGAGTGTGTAGGCCGGGAATCTGGGAAAGGCTCCGCTGAGCGGTTCATCTGTGATCCACGTGGAGTTAGCTGAGGAAGCGCTTCTTTTACTCACACATGCTTCTTCTCCACGTGGCATCTCACCCTCCAGGGCTCCTTCCCGTGGCTTCGGGTCCTCACCACGTGTGATGAGGAGTAATTGCATGCGGTGGTTGATTTCTCCAAAGCAGATGTTTCAAGAGGCAGGGAGTAGAAGCATGTCTTCCACCATAATCTGTTGGCCAAAGCCGTCGCAGGCCACACCCCTCTCTTGATTCAAGGGAGGGGTCATAGACCCCACCGCTCAGCGGACGGGATGTTAAAGAATTTGCGGCCATCTTTAGTCTGTCTCACTGATACATCATAAGAATCCAGTAAATCATACCTTTTACCTAGAAAAAACTCTATAAAATGCAGCAGCTCACGCCCACCAGCCCACCCTCAGTTATTGGGAGAATTACATGAATGAGTGTACATACAGTGCCAGATTCTTGACAAAAATCTGGTGTATCATGAAAGTAAACGCCTTCCCTTTAGCAGCGAATGGGACACCCCTGCCAGGGAGACTGCCTTATCCAAGTGTACCGTTGCCAGATCAAGGAAAGGCATGCAGTTAAACTTGTTTCAGAAAAACAGTGAATAATCTATAATAATAAAAGCGTAATATGCTAATTAGACTGGATGTCCTTCCGGACGTCCTTCCTTCCAGACAAAGCCACAGTGGGCAGGGGCCACAGCAGAGGTGGCAGAGGTCCCTGGTCATGGGGGGCAGGGCCAGGGCCAAGGCTCTTGCACAAATTTTGTGCACCAGGCCTCTAGTTTTTAATATAAATACGTCTCATGTTTATCTAAGATTCAGATTTAATCAAGCATCCTATGTTCTATTTACTTCTGTTTTATATGACACGCAGGAATGAAATTGTATGGTTTTTGTTCTTTTTCTGACTTACTTCCCTTAGCATGATACTTTGAAGATCCATCCATGTTCTCAAATGATGATATTTCATCCCTTTTTACGGCTGAGTAGTATTCCAGCGCACGTGTACCACCTCTTCTTTACCCAGTCACCACCAGAGGACACTTAGGTTGTTTCCATGTCTTAGCTACAGTGTCTTTATCCATGAAATGTATTGATAGCAATGAACACAAGTGGGCTTGGATTTCCGGGTGGGTGCCCAGGATGTCACACACTGGTGTCAAGAATCCCTTCCCTCAGGCCCTTCTCTCTGGGCTCCTCATCCCTCTTTACTCTCTCCTTGGGACAGGAGGATGTCCCACACCTTTGTCGCCATCGGGATGGTCACAGGGCTCCACCCCACAGGCATGGTGAGAGGAGGGGTAAGGAGTGCTGCCCAGGCTCCAGGAAGCGATGGTCACAGGCTCCACCCCTTTGAGGTTGCGATCCCTGGCGGGGGTGGGGGGGGGTGCTCTTCGCTGCTCACCTGGATTGGAGCAGGTGGCACAGGGCTTGTCCTGTGGGGTCTTCTCCCGGGTCCTTCAACTTGTGAGAGGCTTTTCGTGGGGTGATTTTTGTCCACACCCAGTGTGTTTCTCGGTTGTGAGCCACTGTGGAATATAGAGAAGCAAAGGCTCCCAGCCACTCCACTCCTTTCCTCTGCCTCCAGAGTCTTAGCTGCTTTAAGTGCATTTCCAGGGACTGTAGGTGGCATTGCAGGGGGAATGGAGTGGGTGGACTTGTGCCATCATCTCCCTACGTCCATGTCAGTAATTCCGCATCTTTGGGAGGCTGGGTTTTTATGACAGTGGCTGTGTTAACAAAACAAGTATCTCGAGAAAATCGGTGTGGGGTGTGAGATGAAGGCACAGCGGCCAGTCGATTCCATGGTTTGAGAAACTGTGCTGTGTCCGACAGGCAAGCAGCGGGCCTTCCGTAAGGACAGATAAGATCTTTTTTCTCGAGCTCTCTGTGTCCTTTTTCCAAAGGTACTCGCTTGTCAGCGTCCAGGCTAAGTTTCTTGGAGCTAATGACTTCATCAACTGGGTCGTGAGGGGCTTAATGAAATAATGACCAAGAGACCAAAGTCACCGTGAACTGGGGATAGTTTGGGAACCTCTAGTCCAAGAAGAAAAAGACCTATTCAGACCCCGAGGCAAACAAATGAATTAACCCGGGGAGAATCTGGAGGGCAAACACGACTTTGCACTTCTCTGAGTGGAAGGGGGCAAAGAAGCACAAAAAAGCAAAACAAAGCCTGGTCTCCGGTCCATTAAAACACAATCCGCTTGGAGCTTTGTTAATGCAAAGCTCTTTATCTGAGGGGCTCACGGAGCTTTATTACAGGTAAATATCCTTGTCTCCAGCTGCTAATAGGGAGGCCAGGCCCGGGAGATTAGGGAGATGCTATTTAAGGTCACATAACAGTCAGTGACAAAGTGGAGACTCACAGAGTGGCCTGTAATGGGATTTGTCTGCCGTCTATTGTATCAGCCTAAGACGCTGGTGTGCAGGGCCGGGCCGGGCAGGAGCTGCAGGAGACAGGGCGTCTTAGAATCACCGGGTGCTGCCTCGGAAGGGACTTTGAGGGACCCTGAGTACAGCCCCCTTTGTTTCCAGACCCCACACTGAGGCTCTGAGAGGGCCAGGGACTCCCCCTTCCATGCAGCCTGCTTGCGGCGGAGCCGGGAGCCACATAGAGGGCTCCCAACTTCCATCTAATTCCCTCTCGGAGTTTTCCTGGCGCTGAGTGAATTGTCTGGGAAAACCTATTAAGGAAATTCAATTTCTCTGCAGCCAGCTCAGTGGAACTTGAGTTGGATCAAAGCTGGTGGCTTTGGAAGGAATTGGAGAGGAGTGATGGGGCACCCCGGCTCGGGGCAGAACACTGGCTCTGTGGGGGGCTAGCGTGGGATCCGAGGCAGTGACCGCTGTCGGACCTCTGCCGCCTGTAGCAGCAGCAAAGAGGTCTGGGCTCGCTGATCCCTAACGCACTCTGGCCATAATCAGATCCACTTATTGTTGCAATATCCAGACCTCAGTTTTCCATTCTGCCAAATGGGGACATTGGTTGTTCCCACCTTAAGTAGTTGTGGTTGCTCTCAGCAATCAAATGAGATGCTATACTAGTATATATAGTCCTCAATGCATAGCTTCACTGAGTTCCTTAGCAAAATGACCGAGTATGTGTAAATATTATAATTTTCTAAGGTCCCTTTAAAAACCATTAAGGAATCTGCCAAGTAAAATAGTATAAACTGAAACTCTTATACAATTTGTTTGTTTCAGTGTACTATGTATCTGTGTATAGGTAGACGGATGAATGGGGATGTATATATATACTACTATATTCGATTTTGTCATTTGCCCTCTTTCACACACTTAATTAGTTTAGTAAGTGTATTAAATCCATATATGTTTAAGAGCATTGAATCCACAAAGCGCATTAAGCAGATTAAATGAAAGGAAGCAGGAAGCGTGCAGATGAACTTCACGTTCATTCCATTGGCCTCTGGTCCTTGCGTAGCTACAGAGCTGCCATTAGGCATAAAATAGTTGTATTTACTGAGCCTCGGTGATTTTCACCTGCGTGCCTCCTGGCCATCCTTTTCACCCTTGCTTCTCCCAGCTTCTCCTTCTCAGGAGCCCATCCCTTTCACCCTTGCTTCTCCCAGCTTCTCCTTCTCAGGAGCCCATCCTTTTCTCCCTTGCTTCTCCCAGCTTCTCCTTCTCAGGAGCCCATCCTTTTCACCCTTGCTTCTCCCAGCTTCTCCTCCTCAGGAGCCCATCCTTTTCACCCTTGCTTCTCCCAGCTTCTCCTCCTCAGGAGCCCATCCTTTTCACCCTTGCTTCTCCCAGCTTCTCCTTCTCAGGAGCCCATCCTTTTCACCCTTGCTTCTCCCAGCTTCTCCTCCTCAGGAGCCCATCCTTTTCACCCTTGCTTCTCCCAGCTTCTCCTTCTCAGGAGCCCATCCTTTTCACCCTTGCTTCTCCCAGCTTCTTCTTGGTAGCCCATCCCTTTCACCCTTGTTTCTCCCAGCTTCTCCTCCTCAGGAGCTCATCCTTTTCAGGGTGACGCATAGTAGGTGTTCTGTACATGTTTGTGGAATGAATTGGTGCGTAGCGAGCAGGGCACGGGGCCTGCCCTGATTGTTGCTATAATTCTCGTTATTCTAGAAGCTCCTTACAGCCAAGCCAGAGCCTCGTGCATCACGGTTTCTCCAGGGTCTCCCCGGCACCGTCATTCGTCATTCGAAACCATCATTTCCCCGGGGGATGGGGTGATACGGTGTACACTCTGGGATCAGCTTTCCTGTCTCCATCAGTGTCTTCGCCTTGTGACTGTCTCTCAGCTGCTTAGGTGCAGAGTTGGAGTCAGATCAAGATGTTGGCTCAGTGAATATGTAAGTTCCTCTCCCCGTCCTTTGTGATTGCGGAAATTCCTTTTTTATCTGTCTTCTTCCTCCAGGAGACAGGAGCGGGGAGGGGGGGTGGAGAGACCAGCCTTGAAAATGGCCCTGACTTGATGAATTTGGTTAGGTGTTAATTAGCTCTATAGAAATACTTGGGCTTAGTCACCCACTAGGAAGCTAGCTCTCTTGGTCCCACGCTTCCTGGAATATTAAGGGACAACGCTCCCCCCCTCCCCCCCCCAAAGCTTAAGGGTTTGTAAGGCACACCTCGTCCAACTCAAGGCCAATAAAACTCTCCTGTAACAGAGTAACGACATCAGTGTTACACGTTGGTGGCTTAAAGGAACACTCTCCTTTTGCTTAGCACGGTTGTGCCTCCTGAGCAAGGCTGTGTGTTGGCAGGACAGGGCTATGATCAACCCATTTGTCAGATGAGAAAACTGAGGCCTGAGGACATAAAGCGCCTCTTCTCCCCAGAGTCTCCTTCCTGAGGCAGGATGAGAACAGGCAGGAAGTCATATTGTAGCCATGGCCACCGCTACCAATAACACACGTACCGAACGTTTCACCTGCGTGAACTCCTGTAATCTTCCCAACTGTATGAGGTGTGCGCACGAAGAAGGCTAAGAAACCGAGGGTCAGAGAGATTAGGTACTTTGATTAAGGGAGGAGGAAACACCACTACTGGTTCTGAGAGGCAGTTGGACTCTGAGGGATCCTTCACTGGACTCCATGGACACCCTCCCCCCAGAACATGTACAGAACACCTACTATGCATCAGGTGCCCCTTGACCCCAGGGGCTGAGCTCAAGCCCCGTTCCTATTCATGGGCATTTTTTTTTACCAGCTTCCACAGAGGGCCCCTGACACCTAGGCTAGGAACTGGGTCAGAATCAGCACCTTGGTAGTAAGAATCACTTAGCAACATCAGGCCCACCCGGCTGATCCAACCAATTCATACTCCCCTCCAACCAGAGTTCATTTTCAAAATCCGGTCCTTCGCTTCTTCCCAGTTTCCTTTGGACAAAATTGAGTGCGTAAAGGAGTCGTGGAAGCTGTAAATATTGTAGGAAGCAAGAAGCCAAGAGGGGGGCCAGCATTCCTCAGGCCAGGAAGAGAGGATGGCCGGCTCGCGGATCAAAGGGACGAGGCAGAGCCTTCATCGCCAGTCTCCACACCAGCGCAGTGTAGGGCAGGAAGATGTCAAGGGAGGAGGCCCTCTTTGAAGTGTCAAGATAAGAACCATCCCCGCCTCCCCTTGGTGTGAAAGTGGTTCCCGCAGGAGCCGGGAGGGTGTGAGGCATCGGCCATCTGTGCGGAGCTGGGAAGGAGCTGGGAGGGGCTTATCGCTCAGGCAGACACCTACTTGGCTCCAGGCTGTGTCTGGACCCGGCAGAGATCTCCAGGGAACATTAGTCCCCCAAAATATATGAACTGCAGAGCTGTGTTTTCCAGTGGTTTTCCATCGAGCGTTGTGTCTACGCTGGTTCAAACGTTGATGACCAGTTAGATGTACCCCTTCCAGCTGGGGGCGTGAGCGAGTTCCTTGGCCTCTCTGAACCTCAGTGTCAATGAGAATTTAACAATCACACCGATATTTAGGATTAATTGGGGGAAAATAAATGAGATTATACAAACTAACCGTTTCCTTTCCATGATATCTGATATATAAGCTCATTGAAAAAAAATGGTAGCTGATGTTTTTCTTTACTGTCTGCCTAAGTACATCTTGTCTAGATGGTTTGTAGTTAAGATGTCTGATCAGCCCGGCTGGCATGGCTCAGTGGTTGAGTGTCGCCCCATGAACCAGGTTCATAGTTCTATTCCCGGTCAGGGGCACATGCCCAGGTTGTGGCCTTAATCCCCTGTGTAGGAGACGCAGGAGGCAGCCAGTCGATGATTCTCTCTTATCATTGATGTTTCTAGCTCTCTCTCCCTCTCTGAAATCAATAAAAAAAAATTTTTTTTAAAGAAACGGGTCTAGAAAGAGGAAGCCACTCATCCAGCTCTACTGAATGCACAGACTGGGACTGGAACTCAAATTTTTAACTCCCAATGTCCTTTGCAAGAAAACAAGAGTACGTGGAATTCTCTCAGTAATGCCCACTGTTCATTTAAGATGCAGTAATTAGGGCTCCGCCAGTGATGATGGGCATTGTGGCTGTTCGTCGGGTAGCGTGGTTTCTCATTAGGGGCTGCCATGGGGATAGTAAGAAGATCAGTGGAAACATGGGCTCAAATCCTGCACAGCCCCGGGTACCCACCATGTCTTCATTTGTAAGCGGGAGCAATGATGCTTCCTCGAGGAATGTGGTCGCTTTATGAAATAATGCATGCATTGTGCGGTAAAGAATTTGGTTGGCCTTTGTCCCCGGCTGGGAGACTCTGAACCTTTGGAATTTCCTGAGCTATGGGCATGTTTTTGTTATTCATGAGCCCTTGGAACACACCTGAATTAATGCTAAGAGATGAGATGACAGGATGGCGACTGGTCAACCAGAAAGACCAACCCTGTGATTAGAGAGCTGGGGGTTTCAGCCAGCCTGACCCCAGGGGAAGAGGAGGGCAGTTGGAAATTGAGTTCAAACCTAGGCTTCCTTCGTAATAAAACTGCTGTAAATTAGTCCAGCGACCAGCAGCCCAGGAGGAGGAACTGCTGTATCTCCATTGGAGAGAGGAGGAGACTGAGGATCAGAGAGGTAGAGTCACAGGCACAAGGTCACACAGCCAGGACGGAGCAGAGCTGGAGCTTCCGCCTCTTGGATCCCAGAGCCAAACTCGTCGTCACCGCATTCTAGTGCCCCCTGATCCACGGGCAGAGTGGCAGGCTGGCCTCCTTCTGGAATTCAGCCCAACCCACCGTTTCTGTCTCAAAGGGATCCCTGGCAGGAAGCAGCACACTCCACAGGGGAGACTTAATTTATGACTCTGTGGGCAAAGTTAGGAGAAACTAGTGATGACGCAAAACCTTCTAGAAAATCAGGAGGATGCAAGCTTATCAGGACGTGGTGAGAGCTGCAGTTGACATCTGCCACAAGAAGAGGGAGTCCAAGGAAGAACTGGCCCAGCCTCTCCCTCATTCCTCCCTCCACGTCCTCAGCAAATGGAGGCTGCAGGGCAAAGAGGCCGTGGAGGCAGCCCATGCCGGTCAGCGTCTCGGGCACCACAGGTGGGGAAGGGCGCCGAGGAGCCCTGGGCCCCCAGCGTAGCTCCACTCATGTTTTCCATCTTGCCCGCACGTGGTGCAGGTGGAAATGAGACATCCCACCACTTCGATGGAAATACAGGGGTATATTGTCCCCCCGGGGTTTCTGGAGTAACTGAACCCCCAACTCAACTCCACGGGCTTCTGTCACCTTCCCAGAGCTCATTTCCAAAAGGAAGTCACACCTGGCCCACGGCTCCACCTGCCGCGGCCGCCGCTCTGAACCTGCAGCTGCCAGGGGCTGACCGTGGGCCACAGAAGCCCGCTGATTTCTCCAGGGAACGAGGCGGGAAGTGAGCGCAGAAGCTGTCCCTGCTCAGGCAAGTGAGGTCACTGCAAAGGGGGGGGGGAAGGGGGGGGGGAGCAAGCCTGGCAGCCACAGCCTTTTCCAAGGAAAAGCGGAGAGCCAAAGAAAGCCCTCTGTGCCGAGCGCAGCCCACGGTCAACTCGAGAACTTCTGGCTTCGCCTTGGACTCCAGTCTCTGCTGCTTGATTTCCTGGGCCAGCGGCGGCTGGTAATTAGTTTTTGTTCGGGTTAATCCAGCTTTTCATTCACAGACTTCTTTTCTCCCACTAAGCGTTTCCGTTTGAAACGTCACTAACAACCTAGATCGTTTAGTGTCCAAACCCTCAAAGGCCAGGGTCCAAGAACTAATGAATAATATGTTCAACCAATTTAATTCTGGAATCAGCTCATTAACATATCAAAAGACGTTCAAATAGGCACCCTCTTTGACCCTAACATTTCCTGTCTAGCAAATGTGGGCTTTTTTGCCCTAAAGAAATAATTATGGATGTGCACCAGTATTCAGTGGAAGAGGTACTCAGTGAATTATTGTTTAGGTTAGCAAAGACAGGGAATAATCTAATATTTAACAAAATAATAATGGCGTTAGTAATAATTTAACAACAGTAACAATTGTCATGTTAGATATTTAGTTTTTCCTACGGGCCCAGGCACTATATTATTTTATTTATTTATTTTTTAGGTATATTTGTATTGATTTTAGAGAAGAAGGGAGAGGGATAGAGATCAAAACATTGATGAGAGAGAAACATTGGTTGGCTGCCTCCTGCGCGCCCCTACAGGGGATCAAGCCCCCATCACTGGGCATGTGCCCTGACCAGGATTCAAACCTGTGACTTCCTGGTTCATGGGTTGACACTCAACCACTGAGCCACACCAGCCAGGCCCCAGGCACTATTTTAAATACTTTGTCCATGTCGGTTCATTTCGTCCCCCCAACAGCCCTGTGAGATCAGTGCCATTGCTTATCCCACCTGAGAGCTAACCATACTAAAGCCCAGAAACGGGAAGCAATCTGCCCCGTGCCACACAGCCCGGAGAATGGCTCCATGCAGGCTCCCCCTTAACGTTTGCCAGGCCCAGGACAAAAGAAAAAGTGGAGGCCTACAGACCATTTGCCAAGTTACAAACCAAGCTAACGAGCGTTAAGTCAGACCTTTTCTATCCTCTGGTCTGGACAGAGCTGCTCTCATGATGACCTGGAGGCCAGATCTGAAAGTCAAACCCTCGGACTCCTTGGAGTTCTGTGCCTGGATGGGCGGCAGGGACGAGCCAGCCACAGCCAACCATTCACTCGTTTCTCATCGCCCCCGGCTCCATCCCACACTGTGAGGGGCCCCATGCGGACGCGTGCCATCGAGGCCCCTCCACCTGAACGGCGGCCCCTGACAGCCCCCAGGTCTCCGCTGCACACACCGAGACAGTCTTTCTCAGGAAGACACGCCTGAGAAAAGCCAGCGCGCGTCCTGGAAGCAGATTCGAGGCTTCAAGGCAGGAAATTGCGGGATCCCGGGAGTCTGAGTGGGGGTTAGAAGGACACGTGGGCTCTGTAAGAGGGTATCTGCTCCCCACAGTCTCCCCGCCATGGGACGGGATGTGGTGGGAGGACCAGAGGGAAACCTCTGGGCTGTGGGTCCAGAATATGGGTTTCTTTTACCCAAATGTAACAGCGGTGTTAGAGCAGCCTTTGGACTCCCATAGCCTAGCTTCAGAGGCCGTCTGCTTAACTAAAGTCCCCCCCACATGAGATTCTCCTAGTATGTGGCGGCACCTGTGTAAAATAAAATACAGCTATTTTAAAAGACAGAAAATTGGTACTGGACTGGTGCTGTAAGTTAATTCTTGACCGCCGAGGACGGGGAGAGGTGAATTCTAATGGGCGGTAGGAAATCCAAGAGCTGGGGAAGCTCTTGGAAGGGGCAGTCGTTTGGGGGTTTTAAGAATCAGGGCGGGACGTGGAAGGAAGGGAAACACCAGAGGGAAAGGCAGGCGCCTCCTGAATTTCAGTCATGGGTTGGTGCTCTACTATGGGGCTCTGGCTGATGTGCTGGAGATGATCTGATGCATGAGGCAGAGTTCACGGTGCAATCCCAAATCCCTCCGAAGATGAACAGACTGCCTGACCTGAAATACACCATCATTCTTTCTTTCATTCATTCATTCATCTCACTCGTCTTGACTGAGCTCCTCCTATGGCAAAGCCTGCCAGAAGCTGGGCCTGCGATGGCGCACCAGGTTTGTTCACCCCGTAACAGATATTTGCTGACGCTCCTGCTGCGTGTCAGCTACTCTCCTCGCCTGGGATCTAGTGATTTCACCACTTACCCTCGTGGAGCTGTTCCTTTTGCAGGAAAGGCAGCTAGTAAAGGAATCATGACACAATCCATGCGTGGGGACCGAGTGGGGAGCCTGTGACGGAGACGGGCAGGAGAAGGAAGGATCCAGCAGCTGTCCTGCCAGGAGCCCCATGGAGCCTGGACGACTTATATCATCTTGTTAGCACTCGAACGAGACAATGGCACTGAACTCCTCTGACCTCCTGCTCCTCAGAAGTCATCCAAAGGCCCTGCAGCCTGTACATTAGTGCCTGTCGCACATTCCTTTGTATTAAGAACTGGTTTTTTTTTCTTGAAGAAGAAAAGCAAAGCAGCAGGAAGCGCACACACATACTTTTTCTTCCCAATGATTACATAACTCCAAGAACCCCTTCCAAGCCTGTCCTGTAACTCCACCAAACCTATAAACTTCATGAAGCTTAGCTGGCAAATACGCCGATGCCAAAAGCACATAAAATGCTCCGCGGCTGGGTGTTCCAGCCATCTGAGTTCATATAAAAATGTCTGGGCCCCTGAAATTGACTCCACAGAAGCTGCACGCGGAGACATCAACTCTCCCACACAATCCCACGCTGGGCATCCGCACGGAAAAGGAGGGTCATCGTGGGGAGGGGAAGCGGGAATTATGCTGAGAGGGGCCGGGGGGGAGGGGTGGGGGAAAGAGGTGTGAACTCCAGTGGTGAGGGATGCTGGGGGGAGAGGGGGATTATTTGAAGGAAATTGCACCGGAAAATGTAACTTCGAGGAGGAGGCGGCTGATGGTAAAATCAGTTTTTAGTGTGGGCAAGAGCAAGACTCAGGAGGCGGAAGGGTGTGAAAAAATGAACTCTGAGTCAGAGTCTGCAAGAACCGTGCCAGGCATCTTGGGTGGTAGACCAGGGCATGAGGTATAAACATCGGAGGAGAAACAGGAGAGAGGTCCGGAGAAGGGAGGGGCACATAACCCAGGAGACGCCCAAAGAAACAATGTCCTTTGTAGACACGGCAGCCTGTTGTTGGGGACCTGGGACTTCAGCTGCCCCCGCCCCACCCTTCCTTTTAGCCCCACTAAGTTCTGAGGATTGTGGGAAGCCATCATGGGAACAAAAGAGGAGAGTGTTCGACCCAAAGCAGGAAACGATGACATGTCATGTGCGCCTCCCCCAACTGGAGGGGTGCTGACGGAACCCGCTGATGGCAGGGGCAGAAGGCTGCCCATGTGCTCGGAGACCCTCTGGCTTTCCCACAGTCACAACAGAGAGAAGGGAGATGGCCCATCAGAGATAAAGCCAGAGAGAATTTATGAGATTAAGCCAAGTGAACTCAACATGGAGACCCGGAAGCCACTGGGTGTTGAGCATGAGTCTCTGTACGTTCACACCTGAACCCTCTGCCCCTGACCCAGCTTCCCTGCTGAAGTGTGTGAGCACCGTGCCCGCCCGCAGGTGCAGAATGCCGGGGCCTGGGCCCCCGCCCCTCCCTCGGGGGGGTAGGCCAGATCTGTGGACCCTGAAGTTCCTGGCCGGTGGAAGGCACTGGGAACTGGATGCCAGGCCTGCCTCCCTCCCAGGGCTCCTGCCTCTCCAGGAGGGAGAACAATGGACATACAGAGATGCTGGAGGGGGGCTTATTCTTTTCCTTCTAACTGGAGGCCGACCTCAGTAAGCTTCCATGCTCAGTGTAGAAGGAAATGTAACAGGGTTTTTAAAATAACCTTTCAATTAGTTGAGTAAGATTTCATAATAATAACAACTAGCTAACCTAAAAGTATTTACAGGGCGTTATATGTAAAAAGACGGAAAGAGCATATATTTACATATTTCTTTGTATGTGCATAAAATATTTCTAGACGTACAAATAAGAAATCAGTGTAACTGATGAGCCCAGAGGGGAGGGGATCTGGGTGGCTGGGGGCCAGGGTGAGAGACTTTTTACTCTAGTTGCTGTTTATTTTATTTTATTTTTAAATATAAATATATTTTTATTGATTTTAGAACAGAAGGGAGAGGGAGATAGAAACATCAATGGTGAGAATTATTGATCAGCTGCCTCCTGCACGCTCCCCACTGGGGATTGAACCCAAAACCCAACATGTGCCCTTGACCAGAATTGAACTGAGGACCCTTCAGTCCGCAGGCCAACACTGTGACAAACCAGCTAGGGCTCTAGGCCCTTTTTAAACTTGTGATTTTTTTCAACCATATAGGAATGTTTTTTCTATTCAAAAATAGTTTTACAAATGAGTGTTAATATTTACCAAGACCTACTATGTGCCAGGCACGGTCCCCATATTGAGTTTTAGAGATGAACAGTATAAAATAATGGCCCATAATATCCGATTGGCTGGCAAGGGAGGCGGCAGGTATACCATCAGCTCCGAGGCAGGAATAAAGGACAGAGTGCAGAGATGACGGAGACTGGAATGGTTGGCAGGGGCCCTGACCCAGGGGTTTAAGGCAACAGGCTAGAGCTGCATCATTCACTTACTTGATGTATGACCTTGAATAAATCATTAAACTTCTGTAGACCTCAGTTTCTTTGCTTATAATGTGAGAATAATAATGGTAAAGAAGAGTGAGAAGAAATAGAAGGAGGAGAGGAGGAAGAAGGGAAAGAAAATGATGATGATATGATGATGATGATGGTAGTGATGATGGTGATGGTGATGATGGTAGTGATGATGGTGATGGGGTGATGGTGATGGTAGTGGTGGTGATGGTAGTGATGTTGATAATGGTGGTGGTGGTGGTGGTGGTGATGGTGATGATGGTAGTGATGATGGTGATGGGGCGATGGTGATGGTAGTGGTGGTGATGGTAGTGATGTTGATAATGATGGTGGTGGTGGTGATGATGATGATGGTGATAGTGAAGGATGAGAAGGAGGAAGAAATGAGGAAGAAGAGAATATAATTTTAATGGATTGTTTTGAGGGTTATGTGAGATAATTTATATAAAGCTCTCAGCACGAAATTTGACATAAACCGTCAAGCCATCCAAGGCAATGATTCATAAGATTACTAGCAGTACTGATGGCAGGGTGACCAAGCAGAGACTCAAGGAGTGATAAATTCTTGTGGAGGACTGGTGCAAGCTTGGTGCAGATTCGGCATTTGAACTGGCTCTTAGCAGGCAGAAGGACAGGTCAGATTTCAGCATTGGCAGGAGGACAATCAACAGATAGAGCCGCCCAGGCAAAGGGTTGGAGCTAAGGTGGCACATTTGAACTCTCTCTGGGCCTTGATCCATAGTGTGGAGCTCTGAACCAGGTGGGAGGAGCGGCCAACGTACAGAGGGCTGTTTAAATGGGAGATGCCAGCCCAGCAGGCATGGCTCAGTGGTTGAGGGTCGACCCCATGAACCAGGAGGTCTCAGTTCAATTCCCTGTCAGGGTACATGCCCGGGTTATGAGCTCAATCCCCAGAAGGGGGCATGCAGGAGACAGCCAATCAATGTTTCTCTTTCACCGATGTTTCTATCTCTGTTTCCCTTTCCCTTCCTTTCTCTAAAAATCAATAAAAATATACTTAAAATAAATAAATAGAAATAAAAATATATTTTAAAAAATAAATGATAGATGTCAGATCCCGGGGCACCTTGGAGGCTATGATAATGCTGTCTTGTTTTTCTGTCCCTCTAGCTTAATGCCTGGCCATCCTCTCATCCAATCAAATCCATCTACACTTTGGCCGGATGCTTCCAGTGCGTGAGACACATGGAGACTGACTCTGTGGAAAGCAGGTCTGGTGCTGTTTCCATTATGTTTTTCTTTTTGTCTTTAATAATATGGGCGATAGCTCAGTGTCTCATTGCTTATGCTGCTATTGGCCAAACTTTCTGCCACTGTCATCAGATGCATCTGATGACTGAGGGGTCCTATTATTCCATCTCTGTTCTGTTTGCTTTGGGTCTTTGGGTCTTGGGAGTGGTGACACCTTTGTAGGCTGGGATTTGCCTTATGACACTGGTTACAATACAAATTGAATGTGGCCCGTTTTATTATAAGTGGTTATTACTCTAATAGTAAATTAAGGTACTCTTACCTGGCTTGTACATACTATAACAGGTACTAAATGTTTCAGGGACACAACCCGAACACATGCATCTCTTACTGCCCTTTAAATGTCTAGATCAGGTTAACCGAACACTATTCTGAAATTCTCAGGGGTCCTCTTTTTAAAACGTTACCATTTGCAGTTACTAAATGCCTCTTAACCCATAGTGTCTTCATATTGTGACAGCTAACATTTCTAGAGTGAGAAATGAGTGAAGCTGTATAAGACTCCAAATATATAGATAATACCGACTTCAGATTTTTGTGTTCAACACAATAGCCTTTTCCCGCCAGGGTGTGACTTTGTTTGGTATGGATGAACATTGAGTGGGTGAGATTTAAGCTGCAAAAAAATTCCTCATGTTCTATCTACTTTCTATACGGATGTTCCCTGTGAGCATTTTTTGGAAGGATTTTTTCTGCTAGGAGATGGCATTGAGGATGATGGTGATAGTAATGCTGGTGATAGATTTATATATATGTTCATATACTTGTATGTCTGTCTGTCTATCTTGCCATCCATCCATCCGTCTATCCATCGACTTATCTACAAGAGGGAGCTCAGCAGCTACCAGCATGAACAAGGTGAGCACAGGTCTGATACTTGGATTTGTACCTGTTTGCGAAGCCGGCACTGCCCACGCGCAGCCGCTGCCCGCCCGCCCCGAGGCCTCACCGGGCACCTTCCTGGGGTCCTGCGTTCTGCGCCGCTCCCCGCCTCCCCCTGGGACTGAGCTCCTCTGAGCCACAACCCCTGACTGCGCCCGCCTTTGCTGGAAGGGCCAGCTTTCTTTTGCCAGGTTGAGAACTTGAAGGATGTTTCTCTGATTGTCTGACGTGGTTTCTTTGGTGGTTAGAGATGATTAATTCTTAGCAAAATGTAGCTCCTTGTTCCTTAAGAGAAGAAATTGCTACATGCGTGTGTGCTGTTCAAGTATGGTATACAAACATTTAATATAGATTTCAAAAGGCCTTTCTCAACATCAAATGACTCTTGCAAAACAACATGTTGATGAGTTAAGTGTAAATGAATCAGAAACATGTGGCTTGAATTCCCTTCAACATGCCCTAGGGTCTAAAATGAGAAGGAAAAGGTACTTGGAGGGGGGAAAAAATCACATTTTGGGTCTTGCTGAAGCTAAATCATTTGAAAAACAGTTTAAGATGTTTGCTGAATCCCCAGAGCCGCTCTGCTCCGCCACATGGCCATGTCAGAGGGCTCCTCAGCTGTGCTTACGCCGAGTTTTAATTTCTTGCACATGTGGCAGAAACATCTTTGAGGGCTCTTAAGCCACTGTTCAAGGAAACCTCAGAGTTTGGGGGGAGGTTTTTTGAGCCTCGTTTGCATAACAATGGCCGTGGGCCCAGCTTTCTCTCCCTCCCTGGGGCTTGGCCTGCCCTATTTCCCCATTTCTGGGGCCCAGGTTTCCCTCCAGACTCATCCTTTCTGTCCTCGCTGAAGGTTTCCGGGCCCGCCCTCCTTCCCCACTCTTACTGGTTTCTGGTTTTCCACTGGGAGCCATGCTTTTACTTGAGAGCACATATGTGGGCATTTGGAATATCGTTCCCAGGGCTTCCCATAATTCCCTTTGAGTCCACACCTGATAATCACTGCGCATGCTCCCTGTGACCCGGGCTGGGCGAGTCCCAGGAGCTGTTGGTATATATGAATATCTTGAGTGGGTGAGATTTAAGCTGCAAAAAAATTCCTCATAGCCCGGCCTGTGTGGCTTTATGGTTGAGCATCAAACTATGAACCAGGAGGTCATGGTTCGATTCCCGGTCAGGGCACTGCCCAGGTTGCGGGCTCAATCCCCAGTGGGGGGTGTGCAGGAGGCAGCCAATCCATGATTGTTTCTCATCATTGATGTTTCTACCTCTCTTTCCCTCTCCCCTCCTCTCTGAAGTCAATAAAAATATATATTTTTAAAATTCCTCATGTTACCTACTTCCAATATGGATGTTCCCTTAAGCATTTTTGGGGAAGGATTTTTCTGCCAGATTGATGACATTGAGGATGGTGGTGATAGTGATGCTGGTGACAGATTCATATAAATATATGTATATGTTCATATACTTGTATGTCTATCTATCCATCCATCCACCCATCCACCTATTGACTTACCTGCTGAGAGAGAGTCCAGCAGCTACCAGCACGAACAAGGTGAGACAGTTCTGATGCTTTGATTTGCACCTGTTTGACAAAACCACGCATGGCTTCCAGTGCTCCCACATGTCCCGTGGTTAGTGGGGTGTCTCTCCAGCTGCATAGATTCAACCAAACCGTCCAGGAGGGACCTGGGAAAGTTCTTCTAGAACAGCAGTTTTCCATGGTAAGTACTATCACCCCCTAAGGGGAGTGTCAGACATTCATGGGGACATTCTTTAACTGTCTCAGTGATGGGGAAGGGGCGCTGCTGGCTTTTAGTCATGAAGGGCCAGGGATGTGAGGTGTCCTGTGACAAACAGACCACTCTCACCCTCTGACAAAGTGTCCCGTGTCCCCCAGCACTTTTGAAGGCATCACCAGACATCCATGTTGGCAAAACCCTGCTAGTCATCGCCCGAGCCCGAACCTAACGCTGTTACCTGTACATACACACAAGTTCCTTTTCTCTCAATGTCAGGGTATCCTGGGTTTTCCATCTGTGCCACTATCGCACAGTCCGAGGGAACACTGAACTTGGCGTGTTCAAGACACGATGGAAAAATATGTCACTCATGGCAACGCCCTTCATAGGGGTTTCATCTGCCAGCCATGCCCAGCAGTTGGCATCAGCAGTTGCTCCGTTCACAGGAGTTCTCCGTGGAGGTGGACGATGAGACTGCTCCTCACACCCTCTTTGTCTTGTTTCTCATCCACATCGCAGTGTTGTGTGTGTATGTATTATGTGTGTGTGGGTCAGTAGATTACGTTTTCTATAAATTGTATGTGTAGGTTGTATTATCTGTGGTTTTCATTTCAGTGAAAGGGAGGTTATGGAATATCTGTTACCAAAGGTGGCACTGACTTTGATGGATGAGGGCCAGTGGTTCCAAATAACGAAGTGACAAGGGGCCAAGCGTGAAGAACCCCAGATTCTCGTTTCGTGTCTACCAGCGGCTGATTGTATGACCCTGTACAAGTCTCACTTCCTCTCTGAGCCTCAGGTTCCCCACCTCAGCCATGAGAACGTTGGACTTGATCAGTGGAGCCCCCACTTACGTTCCTCCATGAGGTGACAACCTTTTTCCATAAGACACGCGACCGTTTGAGTCCATGTTTCATTTGACCTCTTTGTATAGGGATGTCACCACTGGCGAAATTCTATGGGCTTTGAGAGTTCAAATGTAATGATTCGTGACAACTGAGACTTGGCCTCAATGATAAAGAGTCAAGAGAAAGAGGTAGAGACTGTGGGGACATACATCAGCTCTTCCTTGTAAGAAGAAAGAGACCCTCTACACACTTCCTGCAAATGGTCGCTACTCTTCCATGTCCCAGATCTCAAAATCCTCTAAGAAGCCAGAAATCTGAAGTTTGAATCATCCCCTTATGTTTAAAGATTGTTTCAATTCAAAGATAATTAAGAAATACATTAGAACCCAGCAGGTGTGGCTCAGTGGTTGAGTGTTGACCTATGAACCAGGAGGTCATAGTTCGATTCCCAGTCAGGGCACGTGCCCGGGTTGTTGGCTGGGTCCCTGGTAAGGAGTGTGCAGGAGGCAGCTGATCAATGGTTCTCTCTCATTATTGCTGTTTCTATTTCTCCCTCCCTCTCTCTGAAATCAGTAAAAAACATATTTTTTTAAAAATACATTAGCCCCTAAGAGCCCACTGTCTGTGTGTTAGATTGTCCCCACAGACCTCTGGTTAGAGACCTCTGGATGGAGTGAACTCTATGATTACTCCTAGCTCTGAAAATCTATTCTTAGCCAAGCAAGTTAGGGGCCAGATAGCAAGTCCCTTAGGTTTTGTAGGCCATAGCTCTCTGCTGTACCTTCTCAAGTCTGTCGTCGTCGTGCACAAGCGAACACAGACAATATTTACGAATGAGTGTGTTCTGTACCAGTAAAACTTTACAAAGAGTCCTAGCTGGTTATGCTCAATGGTTAGAGTGTCGGCCCTTGGACTGAAGGGTTGCGGGTTCAATTCCGGTCAAGGGCACATACCTCGGTTGTGGGTTCGATCCCCGGCCTGGTCAGAGCGCATATGCATATAGGAGGCAACCAATCCAAGTGTCTCTCTCACCTCAATGTTTCTCTCTCTCTCCCTTCCACTCTCTCAAAATCAATGGAAAAAATATCCTCGGGTGAGGATTAACAACAAAACTTTACAAAGAAGGTTGTGGTCTAGATTCCCACCCCCCCATTAGCAGCCCTGCTCTCAATCTTAGACCACTCTCTACATAAGCCTGCGGACAACTGTTAAAAGCAAATAGTAGTTCAGTGTGTTTTTTAAGAGCTTTAGAAACCAGTTCAAGATCCTGCTTGATGACACACTTGGGCAACTTCCTTTTGCATCTAGAAGAGCAATTGCTTTGATACGTCTGCCCCTTCCGTTCTCATGCATGTGTTTTTAGAGGATTAGCTGGTAGCGATGAAATGTCTATACGTGTGAAATGACTTGTAATACACACTCACGCTGGCTCATGGGGAAGTGGGATGCCTGTTTTGCATTTGGCCTTTTGCTGTCATCTGATTTCGGCGCCTGGAATATCCCCTTTGGACAGGGCAACGCCAGGAGTCTTGCTGGGAAACGGTGACAAGCCTTGAACCTGCCAGATGCTCGGTGGCTGGGTTAGTCAAAACAGTCCCGGGAAAGAAAATGCCGGGGTGCAAGGCCAACGGGGGTCCCAGCCTGGGGAGCTGGAACTGCCTGCCTCTCCCCCAACAGATGTGTGCCTGGGACAAGATGCTTAACTTCTTAGCTGTGAAGTGAGGAATCTGAGCTGACTGATTTCAAAACATCAACAGTTGCCTAATTCCTAAAATCCCCCATTGACCCAAAGGAAGTTTCTAGAAAATGTTGTACAATGATAGGATTCGTGACAGGACTAATTGAACAAGTATGTGTGGGATGCCTGTCGCTTGTATCCACCCCCCTCTGCTTTCCTTTCTTTGTGTAACACCACTCAAAACTATCCCCCTTTTCCTGTTTTCAGGCCATGTGGTCATGGAGGGCCGACTACAGGCACTAGAGCCAAGAGCGGGCACATGACCCAGTTCTGACCAATCAAATCATGCCTCCCTCCTCGGTGGTGATTGGCTCAGGAGTGGACATGTGACTCAAAGCTGTCCAATGAGAGCCATTCCGAGGAGGTTGGCTGGAATAATAAACAAAGTGGCTTTCTCTGAACAGTTGGGACGGATGCACTGGGAAGATATAAACTGGAGTTTATATGTGGCCATCGTCGTTCAGAATGGAGCCAACTAAGAGGAAGTAGAGTGGGAGCAGGAGGGTCGATTCTGACAACATAGCTTCTGCCTCTGAATGCAGCCATGGCTAATGCTAAACCTATCCCATGAATAGACTTAGTTTATATAGACTTAGTTAAATAATTCCTTTTTAAAAATCTCACCTGACTTTGAATAGGATTGTTTTTTTCATTTGCAAAGGAAAATCCTAGAAAATGTTGTACAGTGTTAGGATTTGTGACAAGACTAATTGAACAAGTAAGTATGTATCGGATGTCTACCGCTTGAGTCCCCAATCGAGTGGCCAAATAGTAGGGAGTGAGCACTCGCACCCACAGGTGTCCGCAGCGCAGCGTTAGCAGGGAAGGGCTGCGGGCCTCAGGCCTGGCTCCTCGTCTCAGTCTGCGGTGCTCATGATGAGAGCGAGCAGGTCCTTTCCCCGCTCTGGGTCTCAGCTGCTTTTCCTATGAAATACGAACGCTTGGCTAAGCTGGCGGAATGCTCGGAGAGGAGCCATGGACCATTTGGTTACAAGAAATAGTAACCCGCTGAGACTCGGCGGGAAAGGGGTTCATTGGAAGGTCCAGGAAGTGCTCAGATGGCCCGAAGCAGGCACGGTGACCGGGCTCCCCACAGCCTGGGTTCCCACCATCCTTCGCTCTGGTGCTCACGAAGTCACCGTCACCCTCTCCTCTGCTCAGTGCCCCTCCTTTCTTCTCTCTCTTTGTAGATGGGCCTCTTTGCCCGGTTCACTAACACCGCCCAGCCATGGCAGCCCCGGGCTCAGCTTCCATGGTCCAAGCCGCAGCAGAGCCCAGTCTGTGTCAGGCTCCCCGACTCCAGATTCCCAGGAGGGAGAAACTGGATGGAGCCAACTGGGGCCAGGTGTCCAACATGGGGTCACCTGGAAAAGATGGGGCGGTCCCTCCTGGGACTGCGAAGGGGCGCCTCCCCCCAGGGAAGGGGAGTAAGAAAGAGCCTCATGCAATAGGTTGTGCATAGTAACACCACTAATCTACTCTCTTAACACGAGCTTTAGAAAAGAACCTCTTTCATTCTTAGTTTCATCTTTAACATTGATCACTGCTACCTGGCCCCTCCCCCTGCAGAGCACTTGGAAGACAATGGTGGATCTGACAGTTTTGATAGTATCAGCATCAGCACATCTATGCCCCACCTCCGGGAGTTGCAAATGACAGCATACAATTCAGTCTGTGACACCCATAAAAATAAGTGTCATCATTAGGCTAATAGCTTCTCAAGGAAACAATGCAGACACCCCCCACCTCCCCTTTTATTCAACAGATTTTTCTCCAGTCTGTTTAATTAGGTCATGGTTCCGTAGACCCCAATAAGGGCCCTGTGAGACTTTGCTCTGGTCCCTTTGAAATGGCACGATCCAGAAAAACCCAAATAGAGACGCACTCTCCCTTACGCTCTTATTTAATCTGGGTTCTCTCCAGACTCCGCCCTCCCGGGCACAGCCGCTTCCAGGCCTGGGAGTAAACACGGTGTGATTCCTGGAATTGAAGGCCGACTCTTCCCACTGCCCTTGCGCTGCCTCGGTCCGCGGGTCCCGAGTGCCAGGCAGCTCATTACACCCCGCACCGCAGAGGCAGCCACGCAGCCTGGCACCAGCCGGCAGCCAAGAGGAGCGGCTCCATCAGGGCCTGACTCTTAGCCAGGTTCCCCGGTGGTTGCGATGAGCCGAATCCCCGGTGAGAGCCGGGCTTGAACAATTCCGCTTTTGTGCAGGTGATGACTAGGGTGCTGCCCATTTTGGATTGAACCGGCTGGACCACAGGAGATGGATAGAATGTGCTGATGTTCAGGACGCCTGTGCCAAGGGCTTTTATATGGAGGAAGTTCACAGTCAGACAGACAGGGGTCAATGCTGGGTACCCCAGGAGCCAGTGTATCTTGCTCCAGGAAATGGACAAAACACCTCCTTGTCGGGGTTTTCTCTGGATGACGTACAACGATGTATGAAAGCCAGGGCCGCATGACCAGTTCAGGAATCACCAGCCATCATTCCCCCGAGCGAAGCAGAGATTTGGGGGCGGGGGGGGGGGGGGGGAGGCAGCAGGCCCACACCCACAGATGGAGCAGACATCGGACCAAATGAAATTTAGCCAGCATTTAACTTTTCACCATTCTTCAACATTTGGAAACATAAACACAGCAAACATGCATACATGATCGGTTTAACAATAAATCAAACATGCATAGGACCGTCACCCAGGTCAAGGAAAAAAAGTATATTTCCAGTCCCCAGACACTCCCCGTTTCTGGTCCTGATTACCACCACCTGCATCTTACGTAGGACTAACCACCCATCTGACTTTCATGGTCAGTATTTCTCAGCTTTTCTTAATAATTTGGCCACCCGTACATGCATCAATGGAGAATATAGTTTACTTTGAACTTCATACAGTGAACCCAGTTATATGCATTATTTGGGGTCTTTTTTATCATGTGATGTTTGGGAGAGTTAGCCACGCTGTTGGATGTAGCGGTGGTTCGTTCCTTTTCGTTGCATAGAATATTCCACAAATAGCAGCTTTTGTTTGAGGGTTGTTATCAAGCAGCCTGCTAACTCCCATGGGGGGAAGTCCCCACAGTGGTCACCCGAACCCTCCCACCTCCGTGTGCCTGGACTCCCCCAAAGTGAAGTCGTTTTCCTTCCCTGAACCTGGGTGGCCTTCCGACTTGGCGTGTAGAACACGGGAGGAATGAAGTCCTGAGACACTGAGGCCACGCCTTCTCGGGCACCAGCAGCTTCTGCCTCTGTGAAGCCAGCACCAATGAAAAGTCCAATGACCTTGGGCTCACCTTGCACAGGACCCTGGGCTCACCTTGCTGTGAGAAAGCCCAAGCCCACAGGGCCACGTGGGGAGAGGGTGTGATACCCCGGCCCTGCCAGCTAAAGCTCCGTGCGGGCCCTAACCAGTTTGGCTCAGTGGATAGAGCGTCGGCCTGCGGGCTAAAAGGTCCCAGGTTCGATTCCTGTCAAGGGCATGTACCTTGGTTGCAGGCACATCCCCAGTAGGAGGTGTGCAGGAGGCAGCTGATCAATGTTTCTCTCTCATCGATGTTTCTAACTCTCTATCCCTCTCCATTCCTCTCTGTAAAATATCAATAGAATATATTTAATTTAAAAAAAGCTCCGTGCATGGCGGATGATCGATGTTTCTCTCTCATCGATGTTTCTGACTCTCTATCTCTCTCCCTTCCTCTCTGTAAAAAATCAATAAAAATATACTAAAAAACAAAGCTCTGTGCAGGCACATTTTCACATCTGCCAACCCCAGCACGCGCCACACAGCTCCGAAATTTTGGGGTGGTTAGTAATGCAGCAATGGACAACTGAAGGAACATACAGCCATCCCTCAGTATTCGCGGTGGCTTGGTTCTAGGGCTCCCTCCGATACCGAAATCCCTGGATGCTCAAGCACCTTATATAAAACAGCGTAGTGTTTGCATGTGTTGTAGGTACATTCTCCCATATACTTTAAATCATCTCCAGATTACTTAAAATACCTAGTACCATGTGGGTGCCAGGTAAATAGCTATTATAGTGCATTGTTTAGGGAATGACAAGGGAAAAAAGCTGTGCATGTTCAGAACAGACACAACCATCATAGGCCTAACTGTACACATCAGCAACAACGTCAGGTTTTTTACAGTGTAACTTTTGAATAGGTTTTCAATATCTTGCTCTCTCTCTTCTCCTTCTGGCACCCCCATAATGCCAACGTCAGTACACTTGAAGTTGTCTGAGAGGCTCCTTACACTATCTTCATATTTTTGGATTCTTTTTTCTTTTTGCTCTTCTAATTGGGTGTTTCTTGCTTCCTCATATTTCAAATCATTGATTTGATTCTTGGACTCCTCTACTCTTCTGTTGAAGCCCTGTAAGTTATTCTTTATTTCAGTCAGTGAATGGTTAATTTCTGACTGGTCCATTTTCATGTCTTTGATTTTCTCAACTAAGATCCTTGAAGCTGTCATGAAGATCCTTGAGGAACCTTATAACCATGGTTTTGAACTGTGTATCCACAAGTGTGCTAGCTTCCACTTCTTTCATTCGTGACGTTTCTTTGTCTCCCCATTTTGGCTGCTTCCTTGTGTTTGTGTCTGTGTGTTAGGTAGAGTTGCTATGTCTCCTGAAACTGGTAGAGTGGCCTGTGGAGTAGGTGTCCTGTAGGGCCCAGGGCTCAGCCTCCCCAGTCACTGAGCTGGGTACTCTAGGGTCAGCGGTCGCCAACCTTTCGGATCTCATGGACCACCAGTGGTCAGCAGACCACTGGTTGGCGACTGCTGCTCTAGGTGCACCCTGTGTGGGCTGTGTGCACAGTCTTTTAGTTGAGCCTGATTGCTATTGGTGTCACTGGGGGGAATTAAAGTCCTGGCCAATTGGCTGTGAGGATAGACTGCGGCTACAAGGGAAGAGAACCCCTGTGGAGCAGGACTTGCTTCAGTGGGGCTTGGTGCTCACTGAGTCTGCCCCTTGGGTGTGTCGCTGGCGGGCGTGTAGAGTAATCTGCTGGGGTCTGAAGCTGTCCACCAGGTGCACTGGCTCTGAGCCTCCAGGTAGGTGCAAAGCCAGCCACTGCCTGAGGCCTCCAGGCAGGAGCTACAGAGAGATCTGCAGATTCCTCCTATTTGTATTGGGCTTGGAGGTGCCCAGGCGAGGCCCCGCTCTGAACAAGGCAAGCTGGTGCTAGTGCTGGGTCTTGGGCCTCTTATTGATGGTTGGGGCACACTGCTCCAGCTGTAGCTTGTTTGAGAGATTTCAGCAAAATCTGTAGCCTGAGCCAGGACAGGCCATTCATATGCAAAAGTCGCTGCAAGCAGGTTGGGTGGGACTGCAAATTGGATGGGGCGGGATCTCAGGAATCACCTGGACAGAGCCAACAGTGCAGGCCACGCTGATGGAGACTCAGATACAGCTGCCAGTCAGCCCTGCAACCGGGGAGGTCCCAGCATAGGCACAATGGCCCTCTCGAGCACCTCCTGGAGAAAGCCACCCCGAGTTCCTGCCCCAATGCCGTACAGTCCCATTTCTCCCTGTATGTGTCTGTGTCTTCCAGAGCCTCACCCTAGTACTAGAGCTCAGAGGAAGTGGGACCTTGTAAGTTCAGTTTGTGGGCCGGGCCCTTTAAGAGGAACAGCTGGGTTCTCCAGCAGCCTCTGTGTCACTGAGCCCCAATCCCTGCTGGTTTTTACAGCCTGAAGTTATGGGGTCTTCTCTTCCCAGCTCTGGGACCCTGGGTGGGCTTCTGGTGTGGGGCTGGGGCCCCTTGCTCTTCACGGGAGGCCTCCCCAGTGGAGATCCCTCCTGATTAAAAACACGCCACACATGAGTGCCGGACAGCCCGTCCCACACCTCTGCCTCTCCTACGGTCTCGATGTGCTCCCTTCTTCTCTAGTTGTAGGACTTGCATTCAGCCAGCTTTCTGGTTGTACTGGAGGGTGGTGGGTCTGTATTTTAGTTGTAATTTTGATGTGGTCCTCTTGGTTCTGACCAAAAACATATTTTTAGATAAAAACATTCATTTATTTGAGTCAACGGACATTGGTTTTGCTCTGAAGAGAGGCGTGATTGGGGGGAAATGAAGTCTTAGCCACCTGGAACCTGCTGCTCCAAACAGTTAGCAGACTTCCTTCATTTGCTGCCTTGGGTGTGGGGGGATCAGAAAGAGCACAGGCCGCTCTGCATTTGCACACGTGTAATTGCTTCTAATGCTCCTTCAGTTTGCAGGAGCCTGAGCTTTCTCGTTCCAGCGGAGCTCTCAGGCCGGTCCTCCTTTCAAAGGCTGAGTGGCTTGAATGTTCTATAAAAGAATGGGGGGCGGGGGCGGGGGACGAGGAGAGCGGGCAGCTTTTAAAAACACAAATATCAGGGGTGGTCGACTGGAAAGTCAAGGTCACTGCAGAGAAGCAGGCGGGAATAGACAGAACTGGGTTTGAGTCTGGCTCCGCCCACCTACCAGAGATGGACTTGGGGCAAATCGCCTACATTTGCTGACCTTCAGTTTCCTCATCTGTAAAATGGGGCTCAGGGAAGCCTCACAGGACAAGAATCAATGGGATAATCCACCCTGGCAGCTTAGTCCAACCTCCAGTGCAAAGCAGATCCCCAGCAAATGTTCCCTCCCTACCCTCCAGATGACTTACAGGAGAAGGTTCTAGAAAGGTTGACGATTCATCTACAGGATAGTGGGTGTAGGGCAGTGATGGCGAACCTATGACACTATGGGTGCGAATCACAGTAGCGCTTCGTGGGGACTGACTGAGGAAAACCATTTCCCGCCTTGGAGCCTCCCCGCCCTCATCCTTCAACTGCAGCCCAGTATGCCTCCCAGGTGATTCTGTCGACCAACTAAAGCCACAGGTACCTGTACATCAGTGATGGCGAACCTATGACATGTGTGTCAGAGGTGACACACGAATCATTTTTTGGGTTGATTTTTCTTTTTTAAATGGCATTTAAATATATAAAATAAATATCAAAAATCTAAGTCTTTGTTTTACCATGGTTGCAAATATCAAAAAATTTCTAGATGTGACACGGCACCAGAGTTAAGTTAGGGTTTTTCAAAATGCTGACACACCGAGCTCAGAAGGTTCGCCATCACGGGTGTAGGGGATGCTTCGCGAAGGAGCCCCACAGGTCCCTGGGGGTTCCTGTAAATCATCGTCCCCTGGCCCCGCGTTGGGAAAGCTGTAGCAAGTCCTAACGCCGCCTGGGGCCTTGGGTGGACTCCAGTGTCATTGAGCAATCCTGGGAAAGGCTTGTTGTTTTCCTGGTTCCTTTTGACTTCCACCAAGTGAAGACAGAGGCCTGCGGGCAGGGAGAGAGGCCTCAAGAAACTTCAATGAGAAAGTTCAGTAACCAGCCACTCACTCGGACAGTGGATGGACCGACACCCATAGCAGGTCTAGATCTCTGAAATGCCAAGTCCCCAAACCCAGCGAAGGAAACGCTGCAGCTGGCGGGCTGTGTGACTGAGGCTCCGTGAGCAGAATAGCCTTTCCTTCTCAAAACCCCCTGAGACTTGCAGGGCCAGCCCTGGCAAAGAAAACCGTGTTTTCTCACTAAAACAGCGGTTCTCAGCCTGTGGGTCGTGACCCCTTTGGGGGCCGAACAACCCTTTCACAGGGGTCGCCTAAGACCATCGGGAAACACATATATAATTACATATTGTTTTTGTGATGAATCACGATGCTTTAATTATGTTCAATTTGTCACAATGAAATTGGGGGTCACCACAACATGAGGAGCTGTATTAAAGGGTCGCGGCATCAGGAAGGTTGAGAACCACTGCTCTAAAAAGAAAGAAAGAAAAGCTGCTCATTTGCTGGGTGAAGCGTGATCAGTCATTGCTGTGTTGTCTTGGGTCATTGCTGGGGAAGTTGACTATTTCATCCTCTCTCCAGTGGGTGCGTCTGAAATGGCTAATTCTATAGCTGGACTGGTCGCCTAATAAGAAGGAGTGATGCATATTAGCAGGTGCGGCCCAAGTAGGCTCATGAATTTAGCATTGAGCAGCAGGAAGTAGCAAACGGAAGCTCCCTTTGTGATGTTGCATCTTTTCAAACTCTGTGTGTATGTGGCTCCTATGTAATGGCCAAGCTGTAGACCTATCGGGTGCCGTATCATCCGTCCCTTGGTCAAGAGAACACTCCTTCCGGAAACCCTCGCCAAGTGAGCCAGAGATGTGGCCCAGACCATGCATCCTAAGCCACCCCCGTTCATTATTGCCTGAAATTCCCAGCATGCAATTGACAGAGGGCTGCCAAGCTAACTCCTGAAGGGCAGCAGCCAAGTCTCGTCATTTTGTGCTCTGGGTGTGTCCCAAAGGATTCATGCTCGCTGCAGAATAAAGGAGTGACGACAATAACACGGAGGAAGAAATTGGCAGGAGTTTTACAGTTGAGAGGGGAAGACAGCAACCAAACATGCGCTAGTAAAAGCGCCCCGCGCAGGTGTGGGCAGTAAGGGTTTCACTCTGGAGAGGACAGGAAAGCTAGCGGGGTGGTAGGAGCTAACCGTGCCCCCCCCACAAATTCAGACGTTGGAGTCCCAGCCCCCAGAACCTCAGAATGTCTCTAAAGAAGTCATTGAGGTTTAAGGACAGCAGTGAGGCTGCTAAGGTGGGACCCTAATCCAATATGACCAGTGTCCTTACAGGAAGCGAAAGGGACAACAGGGATGCACAGGCGTGGGCGGATGGGAGGGAGGGAGGGAAGAAAGGAGGGTGGGAGGGAAAGAGGGAGGGTGGAAAGGAAGGAGGGAGGAAGGGAGGGAAGGAGGGAGGGAGAGTGGGAGGAAGGAAGGAAGGGAGGAAAGAAGAAAGGAAGGGAGGGAGGAAGGAAGGGAGGTGGGAGGGAGGGCTGTGGGTCTCTGAGTTGCTACTTACTGAGTAATCTAGGGGAGCCACGCAACCAAGTTGGATGTTGCAGCAGCAAGGTAGAAAGGGTCACAGTGCTGCAGCACTCGCATCTGGGGCTGTTTGTGGTAGCAGCTGGTGTTGCCATGAATAGCACATCTAGAGGAAAGCCCATCTTGGCTGGGAGCTGGGCTCCTGCTGGACGTTGGAAGAATTTGGGGAAATGTTCTCCTCCGGATAACTCCTCCAAAGGTGCTTTCTGGAACCTCACCATTTGCAGCCTCCGAGAGGAAGCGGGCAGGCTGGCCCCGCACACTTGACAATGCGGGAGCAGAACGGGCTGGAGCCATCTGCTTCTCGCAAGTTGGAGGCCCCGAGCCTGCGTCTCAGGCATGTGCTCTTCTGCACCGTGACGGCGTGCGGCAGGAAGGGCGTGATGATGTGCGACATTCTGCCGGCGCAGAGCGCCTGATTCATGCGCCCGGGCTCCTGCCTCGGCGCCACTGACCGTGGGGATGGGCTTGGCCATGGCGCTGCCCGGTGCATTGTGGGGTGTTTCGCAGCTTCCTTGCTCAAGATGCCGGCAGCATCTCCTTCCCAGTTTTGACGTCCAAAAAACTGTCTCCACACATTGTCAAATGTCCCCTCCCACACACAGGGGATACTCCCCCCTCCTCCCCTCACCCCCCCCCCCCCAGCTGAAAACCGCTGCTGTAGACATTCTGTGTCTCTGCCAAGGTGTTGTTCGCCCCATCTAGAAAGCCGTTCTCCCTCCCCGGGGGTAGGAGTGACATAAAATAGGAGATGACATTGAGGTAAAACATACCACTTGCATGTGCTGTGTTCACATATGGAGGCCATATCAGGGACGGGGTGAATCACACCATCCCTGGCCTTTATTTCCCGACGTGGGGACGCAGTACCTGTGAGCGCTGAGTCCACGGGGTCTGCGAACAGGTCAGTTACAGCCGATTCGGGGTTCTCACTCCACTGCAAACCCCCAGCCGCCCCCCTCTCTGCAGCGTTGCCTGTGATGTGAGGGAGGTGTGATGTTCCAAAGAGGAGTGTGTGTTGCTTAGTGAAGATAAACTCCCAAGTCAAGCATCTTTCCGTTTAAGTCCTTGGCGCCAATTTTTTGCATATTTTATTATGAAATAATGATAATGCTAGCGGCAGACATCGTCCAGTAGGCCAGGTCCTGTGTCGGGGGCATCATGTATAGCAGTGATGGCAAACCTTTTGAGCTCGGCGTGTCAGCATTTTGAAAAACCCTAACTTAACTCTGGTGCCGTGTCACATCTAGAAATTTTTTGATATTTGCAACCATAGTAAAACAAAGACTTAGATTTTTGATATTTATTTTATATATTTAAATGCCATTTAAAAAAGAAAAATCAACCCAAAAAATGATTCGTGTGTCACCTCTGACACACATGTCATAGGTTCGCCATCACTGATGTACAGGTACCTGTGGCTTTAGTTGGTCGGCAGAATCACCTGGGAGGCATACTGGGCTGCAGTTGAAGGATGAGGGCGGGGAGGCTTCAAGGTGGAAAATGGTTTTCCTCAGTCAGTCCCCATGAAGCGCTACTGTGATTCGCACCCATAGTCCTGTGGGACTCCAAAGTTCACGCCACTTCCCAGCCACCCCGGTGGGCCTCAAGTCTACGTGAGTACCTGACACCCTCCTGGACAGCGCCTCGTCCCACCGTCCACGCGCGACACTGGCCACTGACTGTGGGGACACAAGGGGGTGTGTCTTCAGGGTCAAATGTCTGTGACCTTGGGCCCAGGCAGCCCACCAGAGTGTCTGGGAGGGAAAAGGAGGGGCCAACAGTCATCGCCATAGGCTGCCATCTGTCCTGGGACCCCCGGGTGCCAGACAGCCAGAACCGGAGGCGCCGTGCTCTTGTTCTGCAGATGTTTGAGGTCATGGTGCTCCACCCTCCCTGTGTCAGGGATCCTGGCGGAGCCACAGTGACTCTGACGAGCATTCTTGCTGCAGAGAAGAGCAGGCCCGCCCTCAGCGCCTGCGATCCGCAGCTGGGCCTGGCGCGGAGGCTCCTCGGTGCCTTGTTGTATCTGCAAAGCGAGGTCCTGTTCGCAGCCACCACGCCCCGTGGAGCTCGCTGCTGCGGCTCAGCAGCAGGTAGGGACCAGCCCCAAGGACCCTCCGGGAGAAGGAGCAGAACCGGGTGAATGGTGGCCCCCAGTGAGGGGTCACCGAGCCCCTGTGAATGGGACTGATCTGGAAATCAGATCTTTGCGGTGATTGAGGACCTTGAGATGGGAGTGTCCTAGATTGAAGGCACCCTAAACCCAATGACTGGTGTTCTCAGGATGAGAGAGCCAGAGGGAGAGCTGAGGCACCGGCAGGGAAGGGGGCCAGGAGAAGATGGAGGCAGAGCTGGGGTGGCGTGTCTACAGTGAGGGCACCAGGACGGAGGCGGGGCACAGTCTCCCTCGGAGCCTCCGGGCGGAGCCAGCCCTGCTGACCCCTGGTTTCAGGATCCTGCCCTCGGGAGTGTGCGCCGTCACTGCCGTGTGAAGCCGCCCACCTGGGGAAGGCCTTGGACACTGGCGCGGGGGCTGAGAGATTTCAACCCACGTGTCAGCCTGTCAACTCTCCACCACCTCGGGACTCCCTGGTGCATTGGTTCAGGGTCATGATCCCAAATTCAGTGACCCAGAGAACTCTGGTTCTCAGAAAAATTGCCCATGTGTACATATAGACACACACACACACACACAGACACACACATGCACAGCTACCCACACATACAGACACACACACAGAGACACACACACATAACTGCCCACACATACAGACACACACACAGACACACACATGCATAGCTACCCACACACACAGAGACACACAGAGACACACACACACACACACAGCTACCCACACATACAGACACACAGAGAGAGACACACACACACACACAGCTACCACACAGAGACACACACACGCACAGCTACCCACACACACAGAGACACACACACACAGCTACCCACACACACAGAGACACACACAGAGAGACACACACACAAACACACACACACACACAGCTACCCACACATACAGACACACACACAGAGACACACACACACAAACACACATGCACACACAGCTAGACACACACACACAAACACACACACATACACGCATACAACCAGACACACACGCACTTCAAAGAGGTGGGATGGCCAAGGAGCCTTCTTAGCAATTTCCTGATACGATGACTAACGCTCAAGAGAAGAACAAAAAGGAAAAGACGTTCAAATTGCTACTGCAGCTCTGATCAAGCTGCGTGTGGTGGGAGCCCTCCGTCGGGAAATGTGAAACCAGAGATGGGCCTCTTCAGCCTTCGCGATGATATTTTATTAACATGGAGCCTTTTATCTCTGGATTCCAGACGCCATTGCAGAGGGAGGGGTGCCGCCCTGGTTCTCATTTGATGTGGCCAGGGGTGCGGAGCTGGGCGGGAGTACTGACGTTAAGACATCTACCCTCGTTTGCCCGAGTCGGTTGACACACCAGAAATAGTCCAGACTTCTGGGCGGGGACATTGGATCTTCTCACAGTTCCCTGTGTCCCAGTGGATTTCTCCTTGATGAAGTCGCCTCCCCTTCTCCAGCGAACTCCTGCGCATCCTTCAAGCCCCCATTCCGATGGGAACCTTGCTCTGTCCTCCCCAACTCCAGGCTCTCCTGCAAGCAGCATCATCCATCATCTCGCTCCCTGGACGTGCATCCTAGTTTGCACGCACCTGCATGCACCATCCATCACACCTGACACCCTTCAAGCATCAGTGTCTCCCTTCGGTCAAGACAAAAATTCTTGACCAAAGAGTTTAAGAAAGTCAGTGGAAGGGCTTGAGGGAAGTTGTCAACCCCTTGAAACTCTGCAACATTTTACATGAATGTGCAACTCAAGGGATAGGTTTCTGTGGCTTTTGTGAATTTTCAAAACATAAACACACTTAAAGTTGACGGCACTAAAAATTAAATTCTGCCCAGCCAGTGTGTCTCGGTGATTGAGCATCAACCTATGAACCCGGAGGTCGCACTTTAATTCCCGATCAGGGCTCATGCCCGAGTTGCAGGCTCAGTCCCCAGTGGAGTATGCAGGAGGCAGCCAGTCTAGGACTCTCTCTCATCATTGGTATTTCTCTCTCCCTCTCCCTCTCCCTCTCCCTTTCTCTTCTCTGAAATCAATAAAAACAAACACAAAAAAGAAAAACAAAAACAATTAAATTCTCCCAATTGTGTATCTCTGTTGCCTGGCCCAGCTCAAACTTGGGTAGAGAAGTGATCAGAGGGAGTCCGAGTTGCTCTGACTTGGGGTTTGAACCATTGCAGCTTTGCGTGGAGAACTTTAAAAAGTTCAGAATCGGACTCACAGCTAGCTCCCATCCCCAAACCAAGGTCAGCTGCCCATTCTAGACAAAGTCCGACACTTTCAACAGCTGCTGCCCCTTGCTCTCGGCACCATCCTACTTTTAGTTGTCTCAGCAATCCAGCACCCGAGAATTTGTCCTGTGGCTTGCTCGGCATGAACGTACAGAAATGCATGGCCACAGAGGTAAGAGCAAAAACACTGAGCTCAATCTGAATGGCTACCAATAGGAGCTGTGATTCTTTGGAACAAAGGCCAGCAGGATATTTGTCAAGGGCCAGGGAGTACATATCTAAGGCCTCTGGGGACACGCTGTTTGTCTGGAGCAACTGCCACCACTCAGCTTTACCATTGGAACGTAAATGCAGCCCAGGCAATGTGGACATTGAATGGGTGTGGCTGTGTATCAATAAAGCTTTATTTATAAAAACAGGCAGGGGGCCAGATTCAGCCAAGAAGTCATAATTTCCTGATTCCTGTCTTAGGATACTATATAGCTGTTAAAAATTACTTGTGAAAATGTTCACACTCATTTGAATGTTCATTGCAATGTAACCAGCACATACCTAGTGGCCTATGTCATCCACTCTGTGTTAAGCACTTTACCTGTGTTATTTTATTGAATCCCCACACACAACCACATATCCATGGCGCCTGTTGCTTTGTACAGGGAGTCACAGCATTGTGGATCTGGGCTGGGGACTTAGTCTCTCTCAGCCTCAGCATCAAAACTGGGGCAAAAGCTGCTATGTCTAGAGCAGGGGTGGGGAACCTTTTTTCCCCCGCCAAGGGCCATTGGATATTTATAACATCACTCTCGGGCCATACAAAATTATCAGCTTAAAAATTAGCTATATCTGTTCAAACATTTAATGAACTCATCCCTACCACCTGGGCAGGGCCAGACCTTATGTGGCCAGTGGGCCGGACATTCTCCACTCCTGGTCTAGAGCAGTGGTCGGCAAACTCATTAGTCAACAGAGCCAAATATCAACAGTACAATGATTGAAATTTCTTTTAAGAGCCAAATTTTTTAAACTTAAACTATATAGGTAGGTACATTGTTACTAACTTAATTAGGGCACTCCTAAGGCTTAGGAAGAGCCACACTCAAGGGGCCAAAGAGCCGCATATGGCTCGCGAGCCGCAATTTGCCGACCACGGGTCTAGAGCATCAGGTAAGTAAGTCACTGTTACATAATAGAAACACAGTTAAAGTTGGTTCCTGTCCCTTAAACGTTTTTCAATGAGCCACTGTTCAACAAAAAGAGATCATAAAGAAAGTCATGCATACATAGTCCCCGTTCTGAACATTTTCTCCAAGGGCCCAGACCCAATAGACCTGGGTACTTTTTAACACATGGTGCGGTGGCACAGCGATGTCTGTTATCCTACGAGTGATTAGCGAGAGCTGTTCATGTAAACAGCGAGAGGGCAGGCGCGGCTCTACCCGTCGGCTGCTAATTAGGGAGGTGCTGCTCATTTTTAGGGTCCGGGGGGCTGCTCCGTCTTGGCTGTCGGGAGGAGTCTATCGAGAAGCGCAGGGTTCAGGACGTGACCAGACGCAGGACAGCGAGAGAAAGCTCCCTTTTCCTGTGGCGGCAGTGATGACGACAGTGCTCCGCTGTACTGGATGCTTCCCCGTGCCGGGTGCGGGCTCAGCACTTAGCTCATTTTCTCCAGAGTCGTCTCTGGTCAGTTGTTGTGTTTGACTTGTGTTGTGTTCAACTTGTGTTGCGTTCGACTTCAGATGAAGTACCTGGTCTCGCAGCAGAGGAGGGAGGGACTGTGAAAACGAAACTAAGCATGACCTTGTTAAAGAAGCAAATTTTGGATTTCCGAGAAAGAAACACCTGGTGGAACTTTCCATATCTTGTGGACTCCATGTATGGGGAGGGGGGGTGTGTGTGATAGGGTGAGGATGGAGGGAAATTTACAAACACATATGTGCACGGCCACATGTGTGACCATATACAAGGCCCGTGTGACCGTGATAAGCCCCATGGCCGTGTGGTCAGAAAGAGTTTGTTTAGCTGCGGCCAGGTAGCTCGGACGGTTAGATTGTCGCCCCGATACGCCACGGTCACAGGTTCGATCCCGGGTCAGGGCACATACTGGAATCAACCAATGAAATGCATCAGTAAGTGGAACAACAAATTGACATTTCTCTCTCTACAATCCATCAGTAAAATTTTAAAAAAGAGATTGTTTCTATTTAATAAAGTGGAATATCCCTAAGCCTGTAACCATTTTGATTATAAAATATCACCAGCGCTAGGAGACAGCACTTAGCCCCACGGCGTGGTGTGTTGGCTGGGTTTGCACACCGATACAGTGGGGGCACACGAGGTGCCTCCAGGTCTGTTGTCTGAGGGCCGAATGCTCGCCGGCGTGTACTCGCTCGTCCATGCGCAGCGTGCTGCTCGTCGGCGTGGAGAGCAGGGCTGACCTCGGGGATCGCGTGGGAAGTGAAAGTCGCAGGACCTGGTGATTGATGAGGTGGGGCGAGTGGGGAACGTGATGAGGTTGTGCAGGACACCACGGTTTCTCTCGTTTGATTGAGTGGATGGCTGATTACGCCACGGATGAGCCGGGGGCAGAGGGGCAAGAGCAGGATGGGGGGTAGGCGATAAGCCCCATCTCGGACATTCCAAGGTTGAGGTGCCCGGGGCCGTCCACGAGCAGATGTTTATGGGTCTGAGGCTTAGGGAAGAGGCACGTTAAAAGCTGAGCAATGGGCCGAGGCTGAGCCCTGGGGCGTGGTCATGCTGGAGGGGTGCACAGAGGGCGAGAAGCGAGGGAATTGGGAGAGAAGAAGGGGTGTGACTCTCAGAAGGATGGCGAGAGTAAGACAGGGAAGAGGGGCCGGAATCGGGTGTCCATAACAGGGTGTGGTCCATAGGAGACCTCAGCAGACTGGAAGGTCATCACTGTGGCCAAGGTCACGTCCCATGATCTAGCCCAGTGGTCGGCAAACTGCGGCTCGGCAAACCGCGGCTCTCGAGCCACATGCGGCTCTTTGGCCCCTTCAGTGTGGCTCTTCCACAAAATACCGACTTCTGCGCATGGGCCATGAAGTTTCAATCGCACTGTATGTGCGCACCCGCACGTGGTATTTTGTGGAAGAGCCACACTGAAGGGGCCAAAGAGCCGCATGTAGCTCGCGAGCCGCGGTTTGCCGACCACGGATCTAGACCAGATGACTCCTGGAGCTTCTTTAGAGACAGCTCAGCTTTGCAAAGAGCAAGGACTTCAGCTTAGAGAGGCCTGGATAAGGACTCATTCCCACAGCTCATGGCTGTGCATCTCTTGGGAAGGCTCTTCACCTCTGAGCTTCAGCGTCAGAATCCACACACTAGGGCTAATGGTCCTCGGCTCAGAGAGCTGTTAACACATCGCCACGGGGGAATATTCTCAGTACAACTGTTCCTTGTCCTCCCGCCTCATTGTGTGTTTGTAAGAGTGTGAAGGTGGGGGTGGGGGAGTGGTTACAAGTGACAGAAAACTAAAGACAAAGGGAGTTAATGGGCTCAGGTGACTGACATTCCAGAATTGCTTTCAGAGAGCGCTGGATGCAGGGATTGAGATGAGGTCCAAACTCTGACTCATTCTTTCGCTGTCCCAGCTCGGCTCCCTTCTGAGGGAAATGTCACAATGGACATTTGCTGCTCTGGGCTGAGTCCTGGCCTTTTACCCACACCCACCTGAAAGGGCAGAAAGGAAGGCTCCACACCCAGTCCCCTGCCTTCTAGATGGGCCCCCTTGAGTCACATGTTCATCCTGAACCAATCGCTGGCCAGCCAGGTTCTGATTGGCTGGACCTGAGAGGGTCCCCCAACATTCCTGAACTCAGCCTCCCAAGGACAAGGTCTGGTACCCGAAGAATCGGGGTTCCCTGTCACAGGAGACAGATGCCTGGGTGCTGGGCCTACATCCTCTACAAAGGGCAGCTCAGCGTGCGCGTGCAGGAGTGTCTCCTGGCTCCTTCCTTCCGCACTGAGCGTGGGTCAGTTCCCACCTGTTCATTCTGTCCCCATCGGGGAATGCAGGAAAGACGCACTGAGCACCCACTCCCTGCATAGCCGTCTCCGCGCAGGCGCCGCAGTGGCCTCACCCAGCATCCCGGCTCCAGCTCCCTCCCTGGGAATGCAAGGAGGATGTCTTCGGTCTCTGCTGACTCAGCGGGTCCACGGGGACCTCTGACACCCCCTGGCCTTTCCCGGAACCTCCAGGAGAAAGAGGAGAGCGCCTGGAGGGCAGGTTTAAAATTAGACAGGAGTGCAATGCCGCCTGCGGTTCTTGAACGTCAGCCATTGGGGAGGAATGGGAGATGAGGTGGTCAAGAGGCAGGAAGCGTTTATTTAAGATCCCTATCGTGCTGGGAAGCTGGAGGGGAGTTCAGTTCAAGGGAAGAACAGGATGTTGCCAGGGTCCGGGGCAGGGCGGAGGGCAGAGGCCAGGGAAGGAGCGGATGTTGGAAAGGGAGAGCCAGGGTTGGAGGCGAGAGGATTTGGAGAGGTCCCAGGCAGCAAGCCAGCCCTGGCAGAGGCCCCTGGGGAGTTCGGGTCTCCTCAGTCCCCGAAGGGAGGTGCATCTCTCCAGAGAGCCTTGGGTCTTTGCAATGAGGCTAGTGTGTTTCTGGGTGGTCCACCACCGGGGCAGGGATCTCCTTTAACTCTGGTGGGAGCTTTCGGTCTCCTGCTCCCCTGGACTCCTTCAGCTGGCCCCCCAGCTGGGAGGCCACAGCGCTGACCTTGAAGGGCACCGCCGGCAGCCTCTCCTGCCCTGGAAGGCTGCCGGCCGTGAAGGCCGGACTCCTTGACTCAGCCCCTGGAGACCATGCCCAGCCCATCCTCACGGGGGTCAAGGCCAGAGAGCTGGGTACCAGGATGCAACTTGTCCTTCCGGGAAAGACACAGACCCTCCAGTCTTTTATTAAAAAGACATCCTGTCCAAATTGAAGCCTGGTGAAAGAGATCTACGAAAAGGCCACTTGCAGAATGAAGAAACAAGCCCAGGGGAAGGTGGAACCATAATTCAGATAAGGCATGGTGATGCTGCGGTAAGCCACCGCCATGACCTTGGACATCACTGCTCCGTCAGCCCTTTGACAACCCTAGGGCACCCGTTCTCCTGTCGCAGGGACCCCAGGCACATGGGGGAGGTTGCTGGTCCATGGTCCCACTGCTAGGGGGCAGACTGGAGGGGAGAGGGTTGTGCCTAATCAATGAGAGTCTGGGTTTGCAGCTGGCAAGACTGGACTTGGGCAAGTGACTTCACATTCTGAGCCTCAGTTTTCCCACTCCAGAAAATGGGGAGGAAATAGGATGCCTCATCACAGAGTTGCAGAGAGTTTTCAGCCAGAAAATACCTGATTAGCATGGCATGTTAGAATTTATTAAAGGCGCAGTAACCAGGGGAGTTTTGTTGAAGGCAGAAGTTTGGTCATTACTGATTTGGGGGTCCCAAGGATCTACCCTGCAGTGCTCACTGCCCACATCTGCCAGGAGTCATAAAGGGCCCGGAGGCCCAAGGAGCAGGGCTGCGGTGCAGCTACCCACCCTCCTCTCCGGCCTCTTCTGCAGGCCCAGCTGCCCAGAGCTCTGGGGGAGGGGGTGGACATCCCATTCACCCTCACCCAGGCCCCTGGGGAACTGTCTAGACCACAGCGGCTGATCGATGATGGCGTGTTTGCTCAGCTCCATGCCCATGGTCCAGCTGAAGAGACACCCTTGGTTCAAGGCTAAAGGCTTCCAGGAACCATGGCTGGGGCTCCTGGCCCTCAGTCACTTAGTAACTGACCCCTGGTTCCTGGGACAGTGTGGAGGCCTGGCCTGGGACTTCCTGCTTTCTCCTTCCCAGGGAGAGTGTCGGCTTCCTTTGGCTCTTTGAAGTAGCCGTCGCATGTCAGTGTTATCACTGTTATTTTTGTCACCATGTTCAGGGCCCTATGCTAAGTGCTTCGCGTGCATCCCTCATTTAATTCTCACTGTAACGTGGTCCGGAGAGGAAACGCTGGTCGCGAGTGGTTCATGTCCCGTGAAGAAGTTAGACACCCAAGAGGCCATCTCTACTTTAGGGATTCATCCATAGTGTATAGAAATCATATTAACATGGGAGCATATATTCTGAGCGCACGGTGGAGCTTGTGGGATGGAGATGGGGGCACCTCAAGTCGCAACTGGCAACCTGGGAAATAGGACTGTCCTGAGAAGCTGCCATCACGGTGAAGAGCTGGGGACGTGTGTGTTACTAACTTTAAAACGTGGACGTCTGTAAGAGGGAAGGTAGGAGATATGCCTGTGTGTCCGCAGTGGTTAATCGCAGATGGTAGGAATATGGGCGGGCCTTATTCTGTCTATTTCTTTTTCTTTAGTTCTTTGATTTTAGAGAAAAGAGGAGAGAGGCATGGAGAGGGGGAGTGGGGAGACACAGGACAGAAGGAGCCTGAAAACGGGCAAGGAACCTTGGTGGTAGGAACAGAGGTTTCTGAACCCCCAGAAGTGCAAACCTGCCTCCAGGGATGTTCAAGAAAAATAAATAGGGCAAATTGAAGTTGTTTGAGACCGGGCTGATTCGAACACCATCTAGTGAGAACTTTTCATTAAAAAGTTTTAAATAAATGTTAATTACCTAAACGCTGCAGTAACATACTGTCCTTACCTATGTCGTTTAAGACAAATTGAGCCTTCTTCGCTCCCCTCTCCCCTCCCCCCAGATAACCATGGTGGTCAGTGTAATTACCACCGTAGACTTTTCCCAAATACCTTTGCACACCAAGGTATTTACTGTAAAGAATGTGTAGATGAGTTTTGTGTTGACTTTTTAAAACACATATAGTCCTAACCTGTGGGGAAATTTCACCAGCAAGCACTTCTTCACCATGGTGTTTCTGGTGTTTATGCATGGGGCCAGGTATAAGCTTACAGCATCCTTTTTCATGGCTGCATAATGTTCCATTAAAGGAACACACTACATTTTATGAGTCCACCTCCCATCGGGGGGGCAAATAGGTTGGTTCCAAGTTCTTGCAGTTGCAGTGTGGCTGGGAATAGCCCTGTGAACGCATTTTCTATTTGATGGATTCTGTCAGTTTGCCCAAAGGAGTGCTAGGTAACCCTGAGCTGTCTGGGAAACGGTTAGGCCAGTGGTCGGCAAACTACACATGCGGCTCTTTGGCCCCTTGAGTGTGGCCACGAAGTTTCAGTCGCACTGTACGTGCGTGCCCGCATGTGGTATTTTGTGGAAGAGCCACACTCAAGGAGCCGAAGTTTGCCGACCACTGGGTTAGGCCACTTCGCAAGATGAAGTCCTTCTTTTCTGCATGTGGCCAACCATTGGCTGGACAGCCCCTTGGCCTGGCTGTAGAGGAGGGGACGCTGGCTACTGAGGTCCCTCCCAGCTGTGGGATTCTGGGATCACCCACCTCCTCGTAGTGGGGCCTCTGCTCAGCACAACGCACACCAACAGCCCAGCTGCGCGGGGAAAAGTCATCTTCCTACAGGTTGAGAGGAGCCGCCAGGGGCGTTTCTGTAAAACCATGTTTCTTGTTTCTATTGCTGTGTTTTTATTCTAGTCGAGGACATTGTAACTAAATCCCCTGGGTTTGGAATGGGGAGGCCTGAGTCCAAATGCTGGGTCTGTAGCAAGAAGTGGTATCATCCTCTGCATGACCTTTCATTTCCCGATGCCTCCCTTTCCCCATCTGGAAAGTGGGCAGATTCATACCCCTTGCTCACAACTGTTTTGGTGATTCCACTGGCCGACAGATGCCACGCGCTCCAATGGCTGGTGAGTTGCATGTCTCTCTGAGAGGGGCAGGGAGGAAGGGACTGCACAGACTGGCTGCCCTGGCGGTGCAGAGACCGGGTGCTGTCTTTGCCCATGGCCAGGAAGGAAGTTCAAGGTGTAAGCAATCCATCGCACCCATTGTCGGGCCAGCACAACCTTTCATTCGGTGTTTCATCTTTTTCAAAGCATGTCCGTTATCTCATCTGTTCATCAAAGGTCCCTGCAAGGAAATCAGCCGAGGGTGGGCCCCAGAGAGATGACTCAGGATCCGAAAGGCAGGGCCAGAAGCCTCTCTGACAAGCAGCCTACTGGGCCGAGACTCTCCACTGATAGAGGCCTGGGCAGAGGGTCAGGCTGTTCAGGCCTGAAACACCCACAGGGACACACATGTCCTCTCCCTGAACATGCGCTGGGCGCCTCGGCCCGGCCAGATGGGCTGCAGATGTGAGCTCTGGGTTGCAATGAGGCCAAGGGAACAGGCCAGACCAATTCCCTAGCATGGATGTCAAGCCCCAAGCCTGGGTCCCGTGCTGCCACAGGCCCACGGCTCTCCCTGACTGAAGTTAACGGAGTTTTGGAGACAAGATGAGGTGCTGGGAGGCTGCGTGCTCCTGCGATGCTGGTAGCTCTGTCAGGGTACATCTCGGGCCACAGCTGTCTCACCTGCAGCCTCGGGTCAGCTGGGACATAGGCCACAGCTTCGCGTCCTCCCCGCAGCTCTGGCCAACCCTGGAGGGCTGCTGCTCCTAAGGAATCGCAGGCCGTCCGTGGCCACCTCCTTCCTCAGCCTATTGTGACATTCAGGGTCCCTCCCTCACGCTGGATCTTCAGAGGAGCTGTGCTGACTTTGATCCTAGGGGACAAGTGCCACCTTCAGCCCCTTCCAAAGGGGCTGTTTGGAGTCCTGCCTTGGAACAGAGTTCCCTGACTTCCAGGGAGACCTCAGGGCATTTGCTCACCGATGCGGTGAAGGAAAGGGTTCCGCCATCCGTGCTGTGTGACTTCGGAAAAATTGCATCACCTTTCTGATCTTAGGCTTCCTCTTGGTGGAAAGTGGGGAGCCATTACCTTGCAGGGCTGCTGGAAAGATGCAAGGGAACATTTGCACATGCATCATGAAGTGCTTGGCACGCAGGCCCTCCTTCCCACGGGGCCGCCGGCACTGTTCAGGGCACTGCTGGTGGTGGGGTGTTGTTTCAGGGCCTTTGGTCTGCCCCCCTGTTGCCTCTCTCGCCCCAGCACCACCTTGCAGCCGCGTGCCGTTGGACAAACGCCTTAGCTTCTCCGAGCCTGCCCCCTTGCCCAGTCTGGAAAGAGGTTTAGAAAGCTTGCGTGACTTCCCCACAGTCACCAAGGCAGGAAGGCATTGTAGCCCGCGCCCTGGGGCCTCCCCACGGGCGGCAGCGTTTCGCTGCCATTTCTGTGTTCCTTAAGAAAGGCCAGTGGTCTCTCCAACCTGCCCTGGAAGGGGGCTGTTTGACATCCATCTCTTCTTCCAAAGTTCTGTCTGCAAGTCCCTGTCCAACCTGCCAGCCACCAGCTTCCCCCCCCCCCCCGCCCCCCCAAAAAAGCTAGCAGACAGCTCGTGAGAGCGCTCTTGGGACCATTCAGGGGCTATTCGCGAAGGGAGGGCGTGAGGGGGCGGCTGAGATGCGCTCAGCTCCCAGGAAAGGCAGTGATAGGCCCTGCACATCAAAGCAACCACAGCTTCAAAGGCGGCTCCGTGCTCTGCCCTCCGGTGGGGTCACGGCCAGCTTGGGGACAGAGCCAGCGGGGCCATGTGGGGAGGGGGGGGGGGGCGCAGCGGGCACCTTGTTACCCTAGTGGTTCCAAGTGTGTGCTTCCTCCAGCCCCACTCCCCAGCCCTCACTCGGGGGCCCAGCCCGGCTGCTCTGTGGGTGTGGCGCTCAGGCAGGTGATCACAGTTGTGTCACCAGGAGCTCAGCACCCCTCAGTCTCCTGCCACCTCCGCCATCGCACTCGTCCTGAGACCTGCAGCTCTGACTTGTCACTGCTCTTTCTGTCCGTCGCTGCTTCCCTCACTCATGCATTTTAAAACGAAATTCTGAGAAGGGGCTCCTCGCTTCAGCATTCTGCCGGCGTCCATGGTCCGTGTGCACACACGCACACACACCCACAATTAAGAACGCTCGTCGCCATGGGACTCTCTCGACCTTGGTTTTCTTGTCAGTGGATTGGCCATTAAAACTCCATCCCAACTTGTGAAGCATGGGCGTGTAGGAGCGAGTCACCACCCCAGCCTCCGTCTTCCGTCTCCACGGCCGCCCTCACAGGACCCGGGGCCGAGCACGGGTGTGTTTATCACCCGCCTTCGGTGGCCTCGCACAAGAGCCTCCCGCCCAGGCTGGCTCACTCCAGGCCAGGGATACAGTGACCCGCACCCCCCACCCCCGGCTGCCAGGACACACGTCCAGGGAGATGGAGGTTGACAAGGCCACAAATATTTGAACTTTCGTTGGGATAACACGGGGCATTGACCCCAAAGTCTGTACTACATCTGCCGAAAGTTTATCCTAGAATAACAAACGTGACAGCTTAGCAAAGTGAGCGGGGAAAGAGCGCGATAAGATAAAAGGCACCCATGGGGTCCAAAGGCACAGCTCGTGCAGAAGAAAGAAAGTCGGGGTCCAGAGCAGCATCCAGGCAGGAAGGCTGACTGTGGACGCTGCTCTGGATCCCAGATTTCTGACCATAACCCAAAGCTGCTCACTTTCGTCCTCAGCATCACTCTCTGGGCCCAGCACCAAGAACCCGCACCTGACAAACCTGCAAGCCATGCCCTGGTCCCACCAATGCTTCCTCTGCTTTGCAGCCAGGGGATCATTCTGCAGCCAGTCTGATCACGCCAGCCCTCACTCTAACACCTCCCATGGCTCCCCTGTGCTCACTTATCAAGCCCACACTCGTTCATGTCCGTCCTGGCAAAACCTCTGCTCCCCTCCCCCCCGAATGCTTCCCCAGAGACTCATGTTTTCTATTTTATCTCCTCGTACATTGGACTTACGTTTCTCTCCTTTTTTAAATATCGTTTTATTGATTTCAGAGAGAAAAGGAGAGAGAGAGCGAGATCGAAACATCAATGATGAGAGAGAATCACTGATTGGATGCCTCCTGCATGCCCCATACTGGGGATAGAGCCCACAACCCGAGAATGTGCCCTGACCGGAATTGAACCATGATCTCCTGGTTCTTAGGTTGATGTTCAACCACTGAGCCACACTGGCCGGGCATGTTTCTCTTCTTTTTGATAGATAGACAGACAGGCAGTAGATGTGCTACGTATCTAGACAGATGTAATATATAATTAGATTAATCTTCAAGTAAACACTTTAGATACTTCTCCCTGTATGTGAAGTCCAGCTGTCTGTGGTATGTACATACTTAGGTACATATCGCATTTGCATATAGAGAAGTCTAGGTAGAGATACAGACTTTAAGCCACCTCATGTTCACGGAAGCCCACCTAGAAACCTGCTAACTGGTCTTCCAGCTTCTGCCTTTGCCTCCTACCATCTGTTCTCCAAAACGTAGCCAGAGAGATCCAGACCCTCTCACAACTCATCATCTCACTCATTTTGGAAGCTAATGCCTGGCCCGTGGTCTACGAAGCCCTATAAACCTGGCCAGCACTATTTCTCCAACTCTGTCTTTCACTGGTCCCTCCCTCCTTTCCCTCCACTTTCAGGGGCCTCCTTGCAGTTCCTCAAACATTCTGCACACACTGCCACCTCAGGACCTTTGCACTGGCTGTTCCCTCTGCCTGGAAGACCCTTCCCACAGAGGTCTGTGTGACACTCTCTCTTGCTCTCTCACCTCTTTCTGGACTTGACTCAGGTGTCTTCTTCTCATACACATCTTCTCTTCTAACTCCGTGTAAAATTGCAAACCACTTCCCGACTCTGTAACTCTTCCCTTTCTTTTGTATATCTTCATTGCAAAAGTTAACATACCGTATAGTCATTATTCTTTTAATATTTGTCTCCATTACCTTGAAAGTGCCGTGAGAGCAAGGATTTTTGTCTGTTTTGTTTACTGTAATATCTCCAGCAAATCTATTAGTCCATGGCACATAATAGATGTTCAATTAATACTTAGGAAATGAGTGGATCACCTCCTTTATTGTATTCCTTATACCTCTATTAATGCATCCATGGATTACTTTAGTATGCTTTTTTAGCCATGTCACACCATCCATGTACACAGAGATAGATTGTCTCAAACCTTATGGTTTTTGTTTCTCTGCATGTGTTACATACCATGGTGATTACTAAGGGAAAATTTCTGTATTCCCAGAAGCCAACAGTGCGGATGGGGTTAATCCTAGGTCTCACCACCCACTGGGTGTCCAAGAGATCCTCCTCTTGTCCTGATTTGTTGACTCTGCGTCTTCCTCTGGCTTTGCTGTGGTTTGTTTAACTTGGACTGCGCTTTCTCTGTTTTCTCCCTGTTGTTTGCTGCCCTGGGCCTCTGCTTTGAAGTCAGCCACCCAATGGCCTCGACACTGTCACCTCTCCTCCAGCCACCAGCTGTGCTCCACACGCCACCAACACTTTGGCCAGAGGGAGGGGACAGATGGCTCAATCCTTTCATTGCAGGTCAGCACCCAGCCCGATCAGCCTGATGGACGATGGTATTGACAGTCTGGTGACCCTCGTTCAACAGGCTGACAGTCCCCATATTTCACAGGCCGACGTTGGATGGGTATCAAAGAGACTGTCCGGCCACCAAACAGCTCATTAAAGCAATAAAGAGACAGGAAGGTTAAGCGGCCCCGTTCCCCCTGGGGAGCCTGAGGCCCCTTCTAGCAACCTGTGCATCCCTTTCCCCTCGAAGCACAGGGCATTGGGAGAGGCCCCAGCACGCCCTCGGATCAGAAGAGAGACGAGGGTGAATCCCAGACGCTGGGGTCAGCTCCCGCTCTCGGTCCAGCCCCACCTCCGTCCTCACTGTGAGTTTTAGGAGTCCCACCTGCGCTGTGCAAGGTAGAGCCCCCAAGAGTGCTCCCCGGGGAGGAGTGTTGATGGAGGTCACTTGGACGCTGGTGGCATTGATCGTTACCAGGAGTACGTGACTGAGGCCACCCGGAGTGAGAGGGAAGGCGTCCAGAGGGCCGGCTCCTCCCGGCCACCTTGGCAGTAGAAAGAGCAGCGAATGTGGAGTCACACAGCCCTGGGTACGGGTCCCAGCGTTGTCACATGCTAGCTCTGAGCCTTGGCTCGGCTTTGAAGTCGTTCTGAGCCTTGGTTTCATCATCTCTGAAACGCAGATGCGAATACTGTCAGCCTCGGGGAGTCGGTGCAAAGATTAAGCCAGTGCGTCCTTCACTCCAGCTTCACATTAGAATCATCTGAGCTGCTTCTGGAATGCACCTTTGTTGGGGCTCAGCCGCAGCCAGGCGATTCGGAATCTCTGGGGCTGGGTCTTGGGTACTTTGTGTCTTTTAAAAATCTCCTTGGCTGGCTCTGTGTGCAGGCAGGTTAAAAATCACTGGACTGAATAATAGTAAATGATCACTAAGCTCTCCATGGGCCTGGCGCACAGTAGGGGCTTCATGAAGAGAGCATCCTCCCTTCTCCATGGCGTCTGCTATTTCAAAACCTCTCTTGTACCTGCTGCCTTAAGGGAAGAAGGGGGACATGGCATGGATGTCACCCAGCATCCAATGGAGTTCCCACACAGTCTCAATCTTGAGGCCTCCTACTTGTGAGTTGTGAATGGGATCCATTTCGCTGGCTCCACAGACTGTTGTATCCCATTCTTTTCCAGAATTCTGTGTGGTCCCCTCTCAGCTCCACTTCTGACATTTCCCAAAGAGGGTACTGACTTCAACTGTCACTTACACATCAAGGGCCTCCTCTCCTCCTCTGGATGTCAGTGTCCCCCGCCCTGCCATGGCAGCCTGATCACACCCAGCTGCATTCAGTGCGCGGCTGGAGAAGAGTCCGTGTTGGACCAGATTGAATAAATGATGGTGACATACATACACACGTGTGGCACATGCCCTTGACAGTCCACAAAAGAGACGGTGTTGACTTGGCTATTTCATTTATCTCATCCCAGGACTTTATTAAAGAGTAGAAATTAAAATTCTGTTAAGGTGCTAAAACGGTATTCTAGCGATCCATGCAGGACCTGCATTTATGGCCTATGAACTTGGATGGGTTACTTGGCCTCTTTGAACCTCAGTTTCTGCATCTGTAAAATGGGCATGTTGACAATACCCCTCACATAGTGTGCTATTGTGAGGATTACATGGTTTACCGCACATACGGCCTTAGAATAAAGTCTGGTACATAGTTGACTCTCTATAAAGAAAATGGTGATTATTATTACTTAACACATTTTAATTGGATGCCTCCTGCATGTCAGACAACAGGTAGACCAGAGAGGTGCAGCTGGGGAGAAGACAGAGGCCCCGCTTGGGCCTCCTCAGGATAGAGTCAAGGAGACAGACGCATAAGGAGAACTGTAATAGAGGTCCACTGGTCTTTACTGAGGGTCTACCGTGCCGGCGCGTTATATGATCTTGACCCGTCAGTGAGCTGAACGAAGTCCATGGTCCTCCAGCAATAAGCTGGATTCGACAAGAACTATATGCAGATAAAACGCAGTGTGTTGGAAGGCGCTGAGTGTGTGGGGGAAGGAGGGTCGGGGAAAAAGAGGGTCTTGTGCGCACAGCGGGTTCCATGTGGCCCCTGAAAAGGGGTCTGTCCAGGACCCGGGAACGGGACCTCCCTGGGGAAGTGAGGTCGTTGCAGATGGAACTACGTTAAGGTTCTCGTGATGAGATCATGCTGGGGGGTGTGGGTATATATATAGCCTCATCCAGATGTCACATGTACGTGTATGTCTGTGTACATGTATGCATGTATTTATGTGCATGTACTAGAATACTGTACACACGTGTATATGTAGGTTTATTCATATTGTGTGTGCATATGTGCACATGCACGCACATGTGTGTTTGCATGCATGTACACACAAAGTGCTTTCTCAAGCCACCTTTCTCTCCGGGAGCAATGATGAAATACTTTCCTATGGTCGCTACGGTGCCCAGCTGTGGCCACTGCCTGGCCGAGCCCGGAGCCGATCGTGTCTGAGATAAGGCGAACGCTCCGTGTCCACAGCAATGGGATATGATGGTTAGCAGCCTCAGTGGAGAAAGCCGAGCTAAAATGGGTTAAAGATCTGCTTTTTGCCGCTCCATAAGGTTATATTCAGCTTTCAGCCTTCTTCCCCTCCCCCCGCCCCCCACACACACTCTCTCACTCTCTTTTCCTGCCTCCCGATGAAAAATATGCTCCGGCTTTAATAGAATTACCCCCCGAGCCATCAATGCAAACACTGTTTCAGGGCAATCTCATTCGAACAAATGTATTTTTATTTGAACAGTGTTACTTGAAAAATTAAATCGCGGTATCCGTTCCCTTCCCCCTCCCCCGGCCAACTCTGCAGCCATCACCCCGGGAGGAGAGCAGAGCTGGGTTCTAAACGAATTTGCCTGATTGAATGATTCCTCTCTGCACCGATTAACAGCGAAACCAGCCGATACGTGATGTCAATCATAGATGTGTCCACGTGCACCGCTTTATTTTTGGGACCGACCGAATGTGCTGGCGTCCGGGCTTATCATCTGTGACAGTTCAGAGCTCGGAGAGGGGCTGGTGGGAAGGCGCACTGGACGCGCAGACCCGGTGCTGGTCTGTGTGGTCTGCAAGTAATGGGGAGCTGCCCCGAGGTTGGAAGCCAAGAGACCAGGCTCGAGTCCTGGCTTAGACACTTCAGTACGTGCTTGATTTCGGGCCAGTGCCGTGACCTCTCTGCCTCGCTTTCCCCTCTGTAAGGTGGGGGTAATGATTGTAACTCTGTGAGGGTGTAATGACTGCAGGTGCGGGTCTGAAGCTTGCTGGGGGTTGGAGATCAAAAATGACGTCATCTCCTGCATTGGAGGTCAGAGGTCAATTCCAAGGAAGTAGAAGGCATTTGGAAGTCCGGAAAGGCTCCCCCTGCCCATCTGCTCCATTGTGCTGGTTCCATGGTGTGCAGGGCCCGATGGTCCCCCACTTGGTTTACGGCACTAATGCCACCACCTTAAACTTCTTAATAATTGGATCTGTGTGTTTTGTAAGTGAAGGCTGATGGCACTGTGAGCGGAGGAGAGATGGGTGATGTGCACGTTCCCCCCATTCTGGTCTCTGCATCTCATATAACGTGTGTGATACCTGAGCGGGGTTTTAGAATTTTATTTAGCATCTACTATATGCCAGGCGCTTTAAAGACTACCTCACTTGGTGCCAACAAGTAAGTCACCTGCCCCCTTATTCCACCCGTCTGGACCCAAGGGCCACTTAGTGCGCAGGCCCCTCCCCTGCCCCAGCGGGTCCCTGATCTCAGCGGCGTGCCGTCAGGTAGAAGGCCGTCCATCTTCATGGAGAGTCTCTCTCCCAGCAGGACACTCCTCCCCGGCCACAGAAGCCACAGGACCCTGGCAGGCCCGCTGAGTGGTGATAAGGCGCTAACAGGCATCGGGTGAGAAGCCCCCGTCACTGGTGGCGTCTGCAGGTGGAGAGGCAGGTGTCAGTCTCAAGCCAGGTGCCTGCAGTGGTGGGAGGTGTCCAGGGAAAGGATGTCTGGCAGGGCTCTGAGTGGGACCCTCTGAGTGTGACCCTCTGAGTGTGGGCCGGCCAAACTCGAGGGTTGGGTGGTCGGGGCTCTGAGTTCTTAAAGCCCCCCAGGGGCAGAGGCCCACCCATGTTGGAGTCCAGATGGAGTAGTCCTTATCCAAGTGTCTAGACTTATGATTTGGGGTGTTCCCATTGTACCCCTTTATCTCAGTCTTGACATGACTGTCGTGGCCGTCAGCAACTCCATATTGGATTGTCAAAGGGGCCCCAAAAGTCCGCTCTGCCCTTGCTCAATACACCACCCATGGCCACTCCCCCCAAGGAGATTGAGGACATGACCCGGGGATGGACCAGAGACGGAAGACAGCAGGGAGCGGCAAGGCTGGCTGGACACCTGGTGGCAGGTGAGATGGAGAGAGGGAGGCGTGGGCAGAGAAAGGCATCCACCGAAGTGACACGGCAGAGAGGTCTGGAGACCCCAGGCAGAGCCATGCGGCTCTTGCCCCCCACCCCGTCCTCTGTCCCCTCTCCCTCAGAACTGAGCAGAGGTGGGGGGAGTCTTCAGCGAGAAGCAAGGCTGGCTGCCTTTCTTGGAAGCGAGCTCAGGCCTGGAGGAAAGAGGGCTGGTAAGGGTGGCAAGAGCAATCCAGATCAGCTAGGGAGAAGGAATAGGTGAGGCACTGTCCCTTCAAACAAGCTGGGTGGGGGCTCTCAGCAGCTGCCTCCCCCCCCCCCCATGCTTCTGTGTGAGCAGGCAGCTGCTGGGTTTCTACATAGGTGATGGGGTTGGGGGGGGGGGGGGGTTCTATGGTTGTTCCTTCATGAGCCGTCGGTGTCAAGAGTCAACATAGCCACTTTCACCCAAAGCATCCTCCTAGCTCTTGTCTCCACGGTCAAGTATTATTTTTCTTTTATACATTAGGATCCTGGGACATGGGGAGGTTGTATGACTCACTTAAAGCAACACAGGGAACAAACTAGAATGGCGGGAAAAGGGACAGGTCTTTTAAAATAAAAATCAACTATAGGTCTTTCTGCTTTCTTGGGGAGTGGCATCGTTTGACAGTTTATCTCTTGGCATACGTAATGCATAATGGCAATTCATAATAATAATAATTAATGGTAACTGTTCCAGTTGCTACTGATGCATACATAAGACACTCACTTATTTCTGCTCACTCGTTCTGTGGGCCAGGAATCTGGACAGGCCTAGTGGGAACAGCGTGTCTCTGCCCAGGACGTCTGGGGCCTCAGCTGGAAGGCCTGGCAGCTGGGGGTGATCCAATGGCCAGGGGCTGGGATCATCTGGAGGTGTCTTCACTCTCAGGCGGCAATCGATGCCGACTGTTGGCTGGGGCCACAACTGGGCTATTGGCCAGAACTTCGACATGAGGCATCTCCATATGGTCAGCTTGGGCTTCCCCACAACATGGCGGTTGAGCTCCATGAGTGAGCCCGGAGAATAAGGAGGAAGAACAACTCCGCTGCCCCTCCCTCTGCCTGAGGCTCTGCGCTCATGTTCTTTCCAAGGCTGGGGCCTTCAGAAGCAGCCGACGCCACAGAACCCAGAGCAGCTGCAAGTCGGTCGTGAGAATCGAGTGGGACTAGGTGTAGAAACACTGTCCAGTTCAGAGAGGACAGAGGGAGAACAGAAGCAGATGAGGTCCCAGTGCACAGACCACCCCTTCCCACTACATTGCAATTTGCTCTCAGTCACATCACAGCTGTGTGTCGGGCAAGGTCCCTGTCTCCATGTCCCAGAGGAGGGACAGAAGCATAAGACAAAATGATGGTCGCGATGGTGCCAGTCCATGCAGCCTAGACTGCAATTCCCGGCGACTTAATCTGGGGGCGAGGGTCCATCCTCTTACTTCTAACCTCGTGTCTCTCCATCCGTGACCATGCCCGTCTCTCCGATCCTAGGAGAGAAGCGGTCCCACCAGTGAGGTTTACACCCATCTTAACTGCTCAATAAAACCTCACGAGACTTCCTCGAATCCAGAGAAGTTAAGTCCTGACACTTTAACAGCTCGTTGGCGATACACAAACCAGATGGACCAGGGCCTTGAATCCATTTCGCAGCATCAGGCAGCAGTCTCGTTACGGGCCTGGCTGGCCGGCCCAGAACCCGCTTTGTTCTGTCCGCAGACACCCTGGGGCAGGGGCGGAGGGTGCCTATTTCCTGCCGTGCGTCTGTTTATAAATGCGCCACCAAAGGAGAGGGGCTGTGGCTCCTTCCTTCTGGATTTAAAACACATTCGGCTCTTCGTGAGCCCAGACAGGTAGGACTTTAGGAAACTGGCTGAAGAAATTAACCGGGACGGGAGGTCTCTTCAGTAAAAGATAAAAGTGTAGCCATTGGCTTTTATGCGTCTAGGAGAGATGTGGAGGGCTCTGGACCATGGACTCTGGATTCACGAAGACCTTGGTTCAAACCCCAGCTCTGCCACTCTGCTGATTTAACGAAGGACTTCATTTCCAAGCCTCCCTTTCTTTCATCTCTGAAATTGGGGGTTGCATAAAGCTGTGGCAGCTGGGGTGATCGTGAGCAGAGCGCGGCTGGCGCGTAGTATGTGCTCAGTTTGTGGTGTTAACTGAAGCTTCCAGGGCTCGGCCCGGCAGTGTGGAAGCGGGTGAGGGGGGTGAGGGCCCGGCTGGGAAGTCCTCCCAGAGGTGGACAGCTCCGCACTTCCCTGTATTCTGTGAAGGAAAAATACGTGAAAAAGAGAGTCTGTCTTCACTTCTGTTTGGGAAATACTGGGTAAGACAAGTAAATGGGCTTGGGTGGCTGTTTTCACTGTAGTTCTTCTCAGGGCTAATGTGCTCCCTGGGTTCTCCCAGTGGCTCCGTGCGGGCTATGTAAGGGTGTGTGTGGGATGGGGAAGGAGGGGGGCTCTCAACATATTTGATCACAGACGATGATAGAAATATAGAAGATTAATCGGTGGGTGGGTGGGTGGATAGATAGATAGATAGATAGATAGATAGATAGATAGATAGGAAATGATATAAAGATAGATGATGGGTGGGTGGGTGGGTGGATGTTTCCCCTCTCAGAGCCTCCTTTGTCACGTGCAGGCCACTAGCATTCTGGGAAGATTTAGTGTAAAGGACGCCAACTCCATACAGGAAGTTGGGGGGGTGACACGACTGAGGCCCAGCACAGCAGAGGGGAGGCAACCACACCCCCTTGAGTTTTAGAGAAAATCATCATCAATTTCTACCAGTGAATAACCCCATTTTTAGTTCTCAACAACTTATTTTGAAAGAACTTTGCAGAATTACATGGTCTATATTTTCAAAAACGGTAACTCTCTTTTGATGAAAATGTATAAATAGAAGTACATTGAGGTCTCTCCTATCATAGATATGGACGTTGGTCTCAAGAATCAGAAATGATGTTTATCCCCCATCAATGGCAATTGCTTACTTTTAAAAAAGTATGTATACACTAGACTGAATAAAGCCCCCAACATATGCACGCCCTGATTCTGCCTTTATGCAGACAAAGGGACATAATTCCTTTTTACTGCAGCAGTTTTTGCACAAACGTTTGGAAACAACCTCAAAGTAAAACAACTGAGGCGTGCTTAAAGGGGCAATGGCATCTTCATAGTATGGAGGATGAAGCGACTGTCTAAAATAAGAGACTGAAATGTAGGTCCTGACGTGGACAGATGCCCATGACGTTAACAAGGGAGAATACAAATGTTGGAACAATACGTGTATTATGTGCCTGGCTACATTGGAAAATGAAAATCATCCACTGCTTGATGCGCCTGTGCGTGTGTGAATGCGTATTCAACCAAGTCAGCTGCCATTTTCCCAGGTGTAAACAGTTTCCACAGGTGGGGAGTGGGATTGTGATGCAGCAGTAAGAGGGGCGGCTTCTTTTTACCTCTGTTCTCATCGAGATGATTTGAATTTTTCAAAAGTTTACAATGAACATAGCAATTCTGCGGTACATAATAAAATCTGCCGCCAAAGGGGTTGATGGGCTCAGTGCGTTCTCAGATGACCATGGGGCAGACGCAGCTGATGGGGTCAAGGATCCACGCAGACTGGCGGGGCCAGACTCTCACAGACTGATAACTATTCATCTTGGTCTCAGAGTCAGGAAGCCCTTTCCTCCGCCTCCCTCAATAACTCATTCCAGGGCTTAATCACCTTTCCTTGCAGGAAGTTCTTCCTCTCATCACAGCTCAGTCCTTCCTGCTGCCCTGGCAGCCCTGATGGATGGGTCTCCTGTCCCTCCCCAGCTGTTTGGAGTCAAGCACCAAGTCTGAGGAACGGGACAGAGACCGCATCGATTTGGGGCATGTTGTCGCCTCTGCCCCAGCAGTGGCAGTGCTCGCAGGAACTTGGCACAGCGGTGACCATGACCTTCGATGGCAGCCGGAGACCGAAGGCAGCCAGGGCGTCTCCGTGCAGCCCGAGGGGTCCCCTAGGACCCCCACCTGCCCCCTGGATGCTGTGCTCTGTGTAAACCCTGCCTCCCTGGCCCCTTTCCTGTCATATTTCATGCATCCCGATGCTCACCAGGGCCAAGATTTACGGACTCACATCCTTTCGAGTTGGAGGAAAAGGGGGAACTCAAGATTTACTGTCCCCCAAGGAAAAGCTCGGAAGACGTGGACCCAAGAGCTTGAGGCGGCTCCGGAGGGGGGTTAGAGACACAAGCATGTATGTGGCACAGCCGCATCACACTGGGGCCTGGGACTTGCAAGGCCATTTCTTCCAGAGCCTTCCCTCCTCTGACGGAGTATGGGGTGCAGGGCCAGGACTATCGACGACAAAGAAGCAACAGGCAGAGCTCCTGCCGCCCAGACACTCAGGAGGCCTGGGAAGCATAAGCAGGTGCCTCCGTGGTCGCGGTCCGAACAGAGATGTGCGGCCTCCTCTTAGAACAGCGAGGGAGCACGTGTCTTTGGAAATCAGTAGAGTCCTCCCGCTGCGGCTTGCCAGGAGAAAGATTTAGGAAGATTATGGAACCTGGCTGGGTCTTAGTTTCCTTATCTGTAAACTGGGATTGGTCATTGCACTTTCTTGGTAGGGGTTACATATGAATTTAAGGCGATGAGCGTGTGAAGGACTCTGGAGCCAGAGAGTCCAGATTTAATTCACAGCATTGCAGCTCACCAGCTGTGTGACCTTAGACTGGTCACTTAACTTCTTTGTGCCTCAGTTGTCACATCTGGAAAATGAGAATGATCATAAGAACAGTACCCAACTCATAACTCTAACATGAATGACTACATGTGAGGTGCTAAAACCAGTGTCCGGACTATAGTAGAGATCAGATGGGTTTGTAATAGTATGGACAGAGTGAATATGCGTGAAGGTAAATCAGGAATAGTGAAGTGGTATCAGTAATCCTGATGACATCAAACTGGGAGTTATGTCACATGGTCACTGGTGGGCTAATAGCTCAGACTTAGCTATGGTGGTGTATACAGGCATGAAAATTCATTGCAACTCATTAACAAGTATTTAATTTGCTGTGAATATATTATACCTCCATGAAAAAAAAAAAAACACATAGTAACTTTTGCCCTAACCGACTTGGCTCAGTGGATAGAGCGTCAGCCTGCAGACTCAAGGGTCCCAGGTTCGATTCTGGTCAAGGTCATGTACGTTGGTTGCGGCACATTCCCAGTAGGGAGTGTGCAGGAGGCAGCTGATCAATGTTTCTAACTCTCTATTCCTCTCCCTTCCTCTCTGTAAAAAATCAATAAAATATATTTTTTAAAAAAACATAATAACAACTTTTAAGTAAAAATAAGAGAGCAGGCTCTGTAGTCAGGTTGCTTAGGTACCTCAAATCCACGGCCAACCAACTCTCTGACCACAGCCAAGTTCCACAACTTGTGTGTCACTCTGAGTCTGTGAAATAGATATGAAGTTAGTATCTACCTCACAGTAGGGGTTCCATTAGCTAATGCAGTGAGATGATACATCTGACAACTACTATGCACTCAATGTTATTACCATTTTCCTGGCAAAATTAATGGTTTGGAATTGGTGTCATAAGTTTGCAACGAGCTCTATCCCTTCCTGCGGGTGTGGCAGAACAGCCATGACTCCTTGGGCTCATGTTCCTCACTACGGCACTTTCACATGCAAATATAAGGCCTAACTGACAGAGTTATTGTAAGGGCTGGCGAGAATGTATGTAAAATTGCATTGATAGGCGCCCAGCCCACGGTGATTAATCATCATTATCGTTGCCATTATCTTCTAAACATCAATGTCATCATCACCGCCACCATCACCACCATCATCCTCATCTACAACAACACCAACAGCCAACATCCTCGTCATTATCGTTGGTTGGGGGGAGTTAGTCCAGGTTCATGATGCGTCACCAGGATGGCACCAGGTGAGGCTATGAAAGACTGAGCGGGGAAAGCCAAAGCTGGACGGAAGGACGCTCCGCCTAGCCATGCCCTTTCCCCATACAGTTTACAGGCGTCTCTTTGTACTCCCGTCGCAGTGAGCCACGGAGGGGAAACCAAGAGAACTAGTGATCTGAACAGCCCGAGAAATAGGGTGAGATGTACCTCATCTCCTACCGAGGGATCCCCAAGCCCATTTACCCACTCGGCAGTAGAGCTGCCCTCTCCCCTCAGAGAATTCAGGAGACCCAGGCACCTCTGCTCAGGAACTTCACCACACACTCCTCCTGGACTGTGACCAACCCACCCAAGTCTCAGGATACCTCCACGAGGTCCAAAGAGATGAGGTCTGCAGAGTCATCATGAGACAATAATAACAAATGATACTGATATCTAGTGCTAAGAACTCTGCCTGGTCTATAGTAGGTGCTCAGTAAATATCTGTTGAATAAATAAATGGTTTTGGCTTTCATTTATTGAGCACCCATTATGTATCAGGCAATATGATAGGCATCTTACACACGTGATCTTAAGTAAACCACCCAGCCACCCCATGGGTAGCTTTCTGTCACTATCTCCATATTTTAAATAAGAAAATTAGGTCCCAGAGAGGTAAAGTCACATGTTCATGGTCACACAGTTAGAGAGTGGCAGAGCCGGCCTTCAACCCAAGTGGGCACTGATCTCCAAGCTGGTGCCCTTCCGGTTTGCATCACTGCCTCTCAAGTGACTTCTGTTTTGTAAATTCACGCGCTGTCCACCCGCCACCCCCACCCACCAACCCAGCACTCACCCAAGTGTCTTGACACGACCAGACATACAGGGGACTTTCCGTAACTGCCCATTGAATGAACGAACAACTGTCACAGACCATCTGCTGAAGTCTCCCTGGGAACATACATCTTTTTCAACTTTCTAACGAGTTGAAGCATCTTTCCTCCTGCCTCCCCGGGGCCTCTTAAAACTCCGGGAGGATGCAGCAGCCCTCAGCTCGCCTCTGTCCCGGAGCCAGCGATCAATGGGAGATTAGCATCCATAAGTCACAGACCGTGGGGACGGCTCCCTGTCAGCACAGAGCCCCAGGGCCCGTCAGGTTTTCTTGCTGCGACCCCAGACGAGGCATTTCATGGTCATGGTCTCCCTGTTTGCACCTCTCTACTCCTTGGGGTTGTGTGAGGCCCAAATGGGGAAGTTGGTTAGGAGAGTAAGGCTGGTATCAGAGGACCACAGTGCACATCCCAACTCTGTTCTTGACCTGCCTTATGACCTTGACCAAGACAACCTTCCAGAATCTCCATTTCTGCATCTCAAGAAGGTGAATATGAAGATGTTAATAGGTAGATGTTAATAATACTCGGTATTAATAGGCAACTTAGGCCACTGTCAGGAATATGCTGTGTGTTAAACAAATAGGAACTATTCCCACTCTGTTTTATTCTAAGGCTTCGTGGATTTAAAAATAGCTTTTGTTTTATTCGGGAAAGTAGGCTTGGCCGCCTTAACTGTGCACGATGATTGTAAGACACCGCTTGGCTTCAGAAACAATAACTTATGCAAAGCAGTGGGCCTCGGCGTGTATTCTCACAATGACTGAGCCTGGACCTTGTCAACTATAAAAAGTTAAAACAAGGAGGCAGGGAAAGCAACTGGCACGGAGAGGGCCTGCCTCGCCCCTGGTGGGCCAGGGAACAGAGACTCAGAGAGCCAGTCGCCTGCCCTGGGTCACACAGCCAGTGGCGCTCACTCCAGCTTCGTTCGATTTTATTGGACCAGAGCTCGTTATTGTTTTGCTCTGTTTTACTTGTTGCGTCCCTTCATTTGATTTGATTGGACTTTATCTTTTCTGTTTTCATGCGCCTGCTTCTACAGTTGGGTCTCAGTTAAATCCTGCTCTAGAGGAATTGTCCTCACACCTTCCATATAACCTGGGCCGGGAACGGCCTAGTGGTCCTTTGTCTTGTGTGTGCGCGCACGCATGCGCCAGTGCTACACAGCCAGAGGCGGCTGCCTTGGAGACCTCTGTGAAAGGGACTTCGGACTCAGGCCTGAGGTCAGGGACAAGGCCGTCCCTGTCAGCCGGTGACACCTGCCACGGGTGCTCCACGGGAGAGTGGCATCGCCCAAGCCACAACTTGCTGTGTCCGAGCAGCATCTGAGAGCTCTAGGGAAGCAGGTGGAAGAGGCCGTGGGCATCCCCTGGCCCAGCCCCTGCATGTGACCTGGGAGAGGAAGAGCCGATGGGGCAGGTCAGCCAAGCCTCCTCCTGCGACGACACTGACAGACCGCCCAGCGCAGGTGCCGCCCGTGGAGAGCTGTTCCATCAGCAAGAGCCCTCGACCAAGGCCCACCCCGGAGAGCCAGGGGCCCATCACAGCCCGCTTCCCAATTTAGTCATGTCACCGCCTCCGACCCGCGTGGCCACAGGCAGGCTCCTCGGGGACACTGCGGGCACACGCTCCCGGGAGGAGTCTCCCCTCTTCTCCCATCCTCCAGGTTTAGCTGTGTCTGCTCTGTTCATGAAGTGGCTTCCTGTTTCGAAGAGGAATGAGCTTTTTAAAGGGTTATAAACGTGATTCAAAAGGCTTTTTGGACATCAAATAGCTCGTAAAAAAAGGAACGTTTAGACAATTTCAGCATAAATGAATGAAAAACACACGGCGTGGGCCTCCTGCTCTTCTGCTGCACCAGAGAGCGCTGGCCAAGAGGAAGGAGTGGCGGCCGCTTGGGTTTCACCAGACCTGGGACTCGGTGCCAAAGTTCAGAGCTGCGGCTTCCACTGCAGCCAGGGCGCATGGGCAGAGAGGCCGCCTTGCTGAGTGAGCTTTAGAAAAGGAAAACGTTCCCAGAAACACTGTCTAAAGACTCTCTGTCTTGCTGACTTCACCCTCTGTCCAGGTTCCACTGAATCTTCTACAGCAGGTTTCTCCATCAGCTCTGTTGACATTGGGGCAGGTGACTCTTTGTGGCGGGGCCATCCCGGGCATTCGGGGTGTTGAGCAGCATCCCTGGCGTCCACCCACTAGATGTTGGTGACACTCCAAGGACCTGTCACTCCACAGACACATGGGAGAGCAAGCAAAACCGGCAGAATCACACGGGGGTTCCAGCACCTACTTGTTTTTTAATCACACTATTAATATATAATATAGGATTATATATTTGAAGTATATTATGATGTATAATTAATATAATTATAATATATACTTAATATAATTATAGTATACTATTGGCCAATTGCACGAAATTCATGCACATTAAAAGGGAATTAGAGGAAATATTTTAATATTGCTATTTGCCCTTTCTCTATAATAGAAGTGTCAGAGATGAGAGAAAATTAGTAAAATGTATATGAAAATTTCCCTCCTGTCAGAGTCTGGGGCGCGCTGCGGGACCCAGAGTCAAGTCCCCACCCACCCACGTGCACCTTGAAATCTCATGAGACCCAGACCCAGCTGGCCCCACCCGTCAAGCCCCTCTGGGCGGGGGCGGGGCACGGCCTCAGGTCCCCTGGCCCCAATGCCAGGGCAGGGGCGTGGCCTCAGGTCCCCCAGCCCTGCCTCAGGTCTCCTGGCCTGGCACCGGGGCAGGGGCGCAGCCTCAGGTCCCCCGGGCCCGGCACGAGGGCGTGATGACCATTTGCATATTAGCTCTTTATTATATAGGATACTTAATGTAATATTTTAATTAATAATTTTAATTAATTGTAAAATTATATAGGATCATAATATATCATCAATAATAATGTTGGCCACAACATCCTTTTATTCTGTGCTTACCATGTGCCATAGACACTGAGTTAGATACGTGCTTAGGCTGCACACTGAGCCACCTCTAAAGTTAAAAGGGAGCTTGTTTGACTGACAGGAAACTGATCTCAGAAAGGCCATGCAAACCTCGGTTCAGCCTCTGTGCACTAAGGAGAGATGGGTATCGCAAGTCGGGCTGTGAGTTTCTGCCCAGAACGAGGCGAAATCCGAGGCGGTTCTGAAGCAGCTCAGTTATCGCTGGGCTTTTCTGTCGGGTGGATCTGAGGTCGGGTCCTGGTGCTGCCACTTCCTAACTAAAATGTTTGCTTAATCCTCCCCCTTTTCCATTTCTTCTGCACACTGGGGAAAGCAAGGGAGCCGGGATGGTGCTGGCTGCCCCACGTGCCTGTAGCCGCCTGCGTGGGCTCACGTCTTAGCCGGGGCACCTCCTGCCTGCGTGACTTACCTGTAGGCTGCCAGGCTCTCTCATGCTTCAGTTTCTTCATCCCAAAATATGGGTCAGAAGAGTATTACTTACAGAACTGCTGTGCGTAGTAAAGGTGTTAGCACGTGCACACGTCTCAGGAGGGAGCCTGGCCTGTGGCAGCCCTATATAATAAAAGCCTAATGTGCAAAGTGTCCCTTTGAGCGGTCGTTCAACCAGAGTTTGACCGCTCGCTATGATGTGCACTGACCGCCAGGAGGCAGCATGGAACATGGCGGGCGTCAGTGACGTGGCACTGGCAGCGAGTGGCAGTGGAGGCGCTGCTGGTCCCGATGGGCCCCAATGAGCCCCGATGAGAGCGGGACCGCGGAGGGATAGTGGAGCAGGTGGGCAGGCAGCACCAGGCCAAGGCGGGTATGAGCAGGGGCCGATTGCTCCACAGATGGCAACCAGTAGCAGGAGCCGGGGGTGGGGCCGCTGCCTGGCTCCCAGACACTGAGGGAGCCAGGCAGGGGGCCCAGCCCTGATCAATCACCCTGCGGATGGCGACCAGCGGCCGGCAGACCAATTGCCCAATCGGGGCTGGCCCCGGGCTGGGACGGGGAACTGGGGATGAGTGGTGGCGACCAACCTCCCGTGACACCCGGGCGGGGGAGCAGGGATGATGGGGATGGAGGTGCGGTGGGAATGCGGAGTATCAACCCAGCTCGGTCCCACTCCCCCTGCTACCCTCCCCTGGGATGCCAGGGCTTGTGTGCCAGGGAAGCCGCCATGCTCAGGTGCCAGGCGCCCACGAGGAGCCTGCCCCTCACCCGCGTGGCCTCTTCCGGGTGAGCTGGGTTGCAGCTGCTGGAGCCAGTTGGACTCCCTGTGGGTTCGCACAGGAGCTGGTCTGCAAGGCCAGCTGAGAGAGAGTGCGCTGCCCACCCAGATTCCGTGAAGCACTGCTGGGCGGCCCAGAGGCCCACACTGTGCCCCCCCGCCCCCCCCCCCCCCCCCGCAGCGTCCAGCCACACTCACCGCATCTCCATATGGGGATTCGGGCACCTTGACTCAGGCGAAGGGGGGCACATAGGGGCCCAGGTGCTGCCCAGGGCCCAGAGGTCAGCTGGAACCTACCCTTCCATACCAGATGCTCGCTCTTCAATCACTGGCCAGGCCTAGGGACTGCACCCGTGCATGAATTTTGTGCACCGGGCCTCTAGTGTTACTATAATCGTTCCTGCTACTGCCTAGCCAATGGTCTTGCTAAGCTAATTCAAGGAGAAAATGCAAAGTTTTAGCACAGTCTCTGACTCTCAATAAGTTTTCAATAAGTTAGCGATAATCACTTGTGTAATTAGTGACTCAACATGTGTTCCAGGTGCTATGGTAGATCATGGACAGCATCGTTGTTCTATGCAGCCCACTGTCTGCCGAGGCTTTGCATCTAGGGCACCTTGACCGGTAGCCATTGCAATGCGACATGAAATGCCATTTGATGATATCACTGCAGGCAAAAATGCGCTTTGTCCTGAGGTTCCCTGTCTAAAACCGTAATTCCTAACCAGGTCACACTATTTGCATTTAAGATAATAAACTTTAAAAAGATTAAAACTTAGCTCCTCCGTTGCACCAGCCGCACGTCAGTGGTTCAGGAGGCACATGTGACGAATGTCTGTCACTCGGACAGCTCAGCTGTGGGACATCCCTTCCCATCCGTGCCGAGGGTCTTGGCAACGTCAGGTTTCTGGTGGCAGCTCGAGAACCTCATGGCTCTTCCTCTGACCGTTTGGTAAACAGCCCGTGTGTGCTCGTCGGTGTGGTGCAAGTAGTGCCTAAAAGAGTTGGGGTAACCAACTGAGCGTATCCGGAGCCGTTCCGAACAGGCCGCCCCAGAGCCTCCTGACCCCCGAGTTGATTTATCTTGATGTTTGGTTGAATTCCTCACATTTTGGGTCTCCCTGGTAACCTTTTCACCCCGTCCTTTTCTGAGGTGGCTGCTGGCTGCGGTAATTCATCATGCATGCATCTCACTCCAGGCCTGGCTCCCTGACAGAGGGAACAGCCGGTCTCCCAGAGGTCAGAGACACGTTTCTCCCTCCGTCTTTCTCAGTTTCCAGCATAGATTTGTCACTCTGAGAAGGCGTGACGTCTGGATTGGATGTACTTTAATTGATTTCACCCTCGACAAGTCAGACTGTCCATCAGCTTGCTCCTTGGGCTGCCCTGAACTTTGCTTAAGGCTAAGGTTTTCATCTGTCCCCGGACCCAGGCTGTCACCAAGCAATTGACTCCCCTCTGCAGCCTCCAGGGGCCAGCCCACTTCCATTCCCATCACCTCCCTGAGGGAAGAGGGAGAGCGGTGGGATATCACAGGGTAGGGACACAGAGGAAGGAAAATGAGGACAGAATTCCTAAAAAAATGGACTTTTGGGAAAGCCTTTTAAGTTGCCCCCTCCTCTGGTGAATGTGTCTTATTGCTTTGTATGAATTATTGATGGAGTGAGATCAGGGGAAGAATGGGTGGGTAGGTGGATGGATGGATGGATAGATGGACAGACAGGTGGATGGGCAGATGCATGAACAGGCACATGGATGAAAGCATGCGTTAATGCATTGATGGGTAGGTAGGAAGAAAGACACATAGAAGAAGGTATCAATAAGTGGAAGAATGCCAGGTGCTATCACTAATAATTTAATGCATCCAATAAGAACTTAGATTTTTTATGTAATGTCTTACATATGCTCAAAACCATGACACGTGCTTGAAGGATGAAAAAAACATACATAGTTTCTGTAACCAAAGAGCTCACACTCCAAAAAGGAAGAAGCAATCTATAATAAAAGTATAATATGCTAATTAGACCGGACAGCTGAACAACCTTCCAGACGACCTTCCAGGCAAAGCCGGGGCTGCGAGGGCTGAACCCCCCTGCACGAATTTTGTGCATCTGGCCTCTAGTATAACAATAAGTAACAAGACCGTTTTCACTAAGGACATGTGTAATATTTCAAGAATAAAGAAGGGTGATTTTCAGAGACACCTCATTGAAGCTCCTGGCAAAGAACTGAATTGGAAAATTAATGAATGCAAAGTAATGTATGGAGGAAGAAACACAACCAGCCTATTCAGACTGTCCCTCACTCCAATTAGAAAGCAAAATATGTGGGTGCCCCCGAGTTTCTTCTGTTTCCCCCTCATCCACGGGACCAGGGTCATGAAGGGACAGTGCAGTGTGAGGAATTGGTTAAAAACATTACTTCTCCCAGGCATCTGTGTATTTTCAAAGAGCGTTCCTAGGCTAAGTCCTCTGGTAGAGGGCTTCGGGAATCAATGAAAGAACTGTTTGGAAGACCAGAATTGTATACTTAAACTAGCCTTCAGCGAGCCTAGAAAACTAACCCACCCAGTTATCTGGGAACGATAGCGGATTTGCTAGGAGATGTCTGGTGATGAGGCTGACAAACCACGTCCACATCAGGGACTCCCTGGTTAGTGATGGGAAGTGGTTACTTCAGCAGAAGCCTTCAGTGGGCGGACCAATGTGTTTTCTCACTAGCAAAGCCCGGCATGCAGTTGCTGGTTTGGCTCAGGATGGGAAGAGTCTCCACCACCTCCCTCGTAAGCCTCGAGACGACCTTCCCCAAACCTGGGTGCTGTCCGTGGTTCTCGATGGACTCAGGTGTGGTGGGTTCCTAGTGAGGAAGGCACGGGGCAGGGATCACATGGATCCCTGCACATGTTCTTCTAGAGCAGTGGTTCTCAACCTTCCTGACGCCGCGACCCTTTAATACAGTTCCTCATGTTGTGGTGACCCCCAACCATAAAATTATTTTCGTTGCTACTTCATAACTAATTTTGCTACTGTTATGAATCATAATGTAAATATCTGATATGCAGGATGTATTTTCAGGGGTCGCGACCCACAGGTTGAGAACCGCTGTAAAAGGGACAATGGAAAGTCCCATAAAGGAGGATGGCTTTGAGTGTGAAGATACGCAAGGCTAGATTTCATCCTGCGTTCAAATCCCAGCTTTGTCACTTCTCTGGACCTTAGCTCTCTGTTCCGTCAAAGGCTACCTCACATGGCTGTTCTAAGAATGAACTTGAATAGTTCGAGGAAGCAGAGAATCGTGGATGAAACTGGGGGCTGTGGCAACTGTCTGCATGGTTTTGAATGCTGACCACCTCATTCAACATTGTGGCTTTAGGAAACGTGCTTTATCCGTGTGAGTGTCGCTTTCTTCACCAGATACATGGGGATGTAATAATAATAGTACATCCTTCGTAGATTCGATGGAAACGAAATAAATGAGCTCACGTAAAGCACTTAGAGCACACTTAGCACGTGCTAAACACTCGCTAAGTGTGTGTGTTCTTTGCTGTTAGATCATTTCCACATCACAGTGGGCATGTGTCTGGATGCTTTGCAAGGAGATTTGGCTTTGTCAACAGTGTGAATTCTTCCATTCATTCGCTCATTCAGAAAATATTTACCAAATATCCACTCCTGCTCCTGGCCTCCCCAACCACCAATTACAGATCAAACACTGGTATGCATGGTCAGTCTCCTTGACAAGTATTTACCAGATATGTAATTTAGTTAACTTTAAACACCCTTCCAATTTTATTTCAATGAATTGAACTGAATGTGCTAAAACGTTCGTACAGAATCTTTAAGCAGTTCTGTTGATACTTTTCTTCTGTTTGTGTTTTATCTCTTCTTGATATTTCTTACGAGTCCCACCTCCAGGGAGATCTTGAGAATTATAAAACTAATTAAGCATAATTTTAGTTTCCTCCATCTGGGCCTGAACCACAATAGGTGTGTGGCACATACTCTCAGTGTAGGGAAGAATGAAGGATTTGAAATTACTTTTCTATTTCTGTATCTATTTCCTTTTGTTGTTGCTTTAAACCAATTTTCATATGCTTGGAGCAGGAGAGCAGTGGTGGTGAATAACTCAACAAAATTCCAAGTTGGCTTTTTAAAAAGAGTAGGAGGGCGCTAGATAGTAAGGCACCCTAAGCCCTCCTTCCCTGACTTCATCACTGCTTGAGCCTCCCATTCAGGGATGAATCCATCAATGTGTTTGCTTTGGCCTAAAAGCAACCCCACTTTTCTGTAGGGACAAAGGCTTAGAATTGCTAGAGTGAATAGCTCTGGCTAAGCGATGCGTCCAAAGTCGGTCTGTCCATCGGCAGCTCAGTCTGTGTGCCTTTGATTATTTTGAATACCTCCTTTAACTCCTGTCTTTGGTACCTTTTTTAATGAAAGTGTTCTCTATTTTGGAAAAAAGATTCTGGGTGGACATACCGTCTCCTTTCTTGTTTTACAAAGAGAAAGTCATCCCACTCACTCAACCTGAACAGACGTGTCCTTTAGCCAGGCACTCGCTGTGGGGCCCGCTCCTGCTGAGTCTGCAAGGTGCTGGCATAGAAGTCACAGTCCAGGAACTGGTGGCAGTTTTTAATGCGTCTTGATGTTGGGCTGTCTAGATATTTTTTGAAGCAGATTTATGCCGCATTTTAAAAATCCATTATGCTGCATTATGGGCTTATTGTCAATCTTGATAATGTTGATCAATTTCAGTCTTCCAAAATCTGCATTTATAATTGTGCCATGTAATCAAAATTATTTATGTACGTCTCTGTCCAGACGTTTATAAAATTATAAATCGGAATTATTTATATGCGTCACGAGATACTTGATTATTTTGAATCCCTGACTTGCGCCTCCACAGTGGCATTCTTTCTTCTCTATGGAGAAGCCAAGCTACAAGGTGGAAGAAATCGGAACTCCTGAGTCACTATGGAAAGGAAAGCTACCCACCCAGCAGGGGCGTTCATCTGTTGTGTGAGCAAAACATACACTTACATTGTGTTAAGCCACCAACACTTAGCGTTATCCCAAGTCAATGGTTCCCAAAGTGTGATCCCGGGACCAGCAGCCTCAGCATCACATGGGAATTTGGAACCCATTCTAATTGGGCTAAATCGTAAACTCTGGGGGCAAGGTCCAGCCCTCTGTGCTCTAACCAGCCCTCCAAGTGGTTTAGGAACTGCCACTCCTCATAGCATGGGGCTTAAGCGTGAGATTCAGAGTCTGGTTTCCTGGTTCAGATCCTGGCCCAGCACTTAGGAGCTCTGTGGCCTGGGCATGCTACTTACCTTCCTAGTAGCTCCATAGGTTGCCAGATAGGAATGCCAAGGGGTGCGTGACCACAGTACCTACCTCCCGGTCACTGATTGAAGGCGATCATCCATGGGGGCCTTGGGACAGCCTCTGGGGTGCAGCAAGTGCTCAGGAACCTTAACTGTAGGTGACCTTTACCAAACGAAAGCACATCTCAGTCCCAGAGTTCGCATCACGGGCCTTTCATTGCTCCCTCCTGCTTAATGCGCACGTCTGTGTGCGCATGCGCCATGGCAGGCGCGCATTCCACCCACTGAGCAACGTGACCTAGAGAGCAAGGCGACCGAAGACCTGCCTAGCGGCGGCCACTGACCTAACACACATCCATGTGGCCAGACCACCAAGGACAGTGGACCAGGTGATGGGTAAATTGGGCTCCAAATGATTGGGGCCAACAAGCGTTTCCACCTTAAGCAAACTGCTGGCTGATGTATGTATGTATGTATTTATTTATTTATTTATTTATTTATTTATTTATTTATTTATTTTTAACTTTTGCAAGAAGACGCCCTTGCTTTTTCAACAGCTGCCCTATATGCAGACTAATCTTTGCATCTATGTTCTCTAAGCTGCTCTAAAGTATGAAGCTTGGTGATTACTCCAAAGGCTGTAGAGAGAGCTCCGATGGCAGGTGTAAGCATATTCTTAAAAGGGGGGTGATACTTTCAAAACTAGTCCCTGGGGGCATCCAATTAAATGTCCCTATGAACAATGCCGTGAACAAATGGAGGGCTGGATGCCTCCGCTTTGATTCTCGTTCAACTCAGACCAGCCGTGGGTTCAACGATTGTGTCCTTGACCAAATGGTCCCCATCACCCAGTTCTGAGGACTTGCACCTGCTCCTCTTCAAGGGCCCAAGCTGCCAGCTCCGCTCACCCCTTTTGAATCCTCCTGATCAGCTTGAATTCGTAAAGCCCTGGATTTTGTCAGCTTAGATTCTCCACCATTTGGTGGGCCGAGGGGCGTGTGCTCCCAGAGGCCTGCCCACGTCACCCTCACAGCTGCAGCCCTCCCTCGGCGGAGGAAGTGCAAGGAATTCTACAAAACAGCCACCCTAGCCTCCCGCGTCTGTGAACTCTGGCCCCGCCTGCTCTTTCACAGAAGATCATGTTTCTCTCGGACTCAATCTTCATCAGGGCATGAGGACAACAGACTGGCTTCCTAGACTCCTAGAGTCCCAATGTACACACTGGGCAAGGAACAGCCAAAAGGAAAAGAAAAAAGGAAAAGTCCGTGCCCATGGCAGGCATCAATACTCAATCACAGAACTTTCATTCCAGCCCAGGATCCATCCTCCAAATTTGTGAAAGTGCTCAAGACAACCTTCATTCATAAATCTCAGGGGACCACTTAAACCTATCTGACCTTCTGATCTAGAGCAACCCCTTAGCAGAGGATAAAAGGCAGAGAGGAGAAATGACCTATAATCTTCAAATAGCATATGTGAGATGAAGCTGTGGTTAGGACTTCACACTCAAGTCTTCTAACCCCCAGCTCTCCGTCCTTCCATGACAAGAGTTCATCACGGTCCTTGATGTGTCTGGAGAGCCACCCCACCTCTCCAGATGAAAGAGGCCTAAGTGAATAGCCTTGAAATGTGCCAGGGGCCACCGTCCACCTCCCACCAGCATGCAAGGTAACTGGTGCGTCCATCAGCTCTCGCATAGTAACGCTGCATAGCGAACCACTCCACATCCAGTGACTTACATCAGTAGCAGCTGTTCTTACTCTCATGGATGTGCAGTCAACGGGGGTTCACCGGACATAAGCTTGGCTGCAACCTCCACATCTGTGTCATGTGTGTTTCTTCTAGAGTCCTGGAGAGAAGGGCAATGACTACCTGAGTGATGCTTTTCTCGTGATGGATTTAGAGAGCTCAAGACTCAGCCCAAAACATGCAAGCATGTCTGTAAGGACTCTGCTTACCTCATGCCCCCTAACACTGCCTGGACCAAGGCATGTCCTGTGATAAACCCAAAGTCAACAGCTGGGGACACATCCTCTCTGCCCACAGTGGGGGCGGGAGGGAAGTGAATATTTGCAGAATAATATAAACTGTAGAAAATGGCTTTTAAATTTTAAAGAAACTCTCCAGTGAAGGTTGGGATGAATAGGAGCCTTTTTTGACAGCCAGGTTACACCAGACAGTGTTGATAACTTCCGTGCCCCACAGCTAATTCCTGGGAAAGCTAAGATATTGGCTCGCTGGTTTTGTTTCTGACGCCTCTGCTTTAAGGGAAGCCTGATATGGAAATTCTCATCCAATGAAAGACATATTATGAATATGTTAATGCCAGACAGTGGATTCCCTAAAAGAACTCTTTGTGTCTTTCTTAATACTACCTTACTCTCTGCGTACTTCAGGAAAGTGTTGAATACATTTTTTAATGGTGGTTAAGAATAGGAACATGAGAGAGAGAGAGCCCTTTACCCTAAATAGGGGAGGAAGAATTGAGGGCATTAATGCAGTAAATCTCCCACAAATTCCATGATGGATAAATCAGAAGTAACTGTGTCTGTTATCTGGGCTCGACACTGCTGCTCTCCCTGAGAAGATGGAAGGAGGAGAGAAGGGGACCTTCTCTAAATGCCTGTTAGAGGAGAAAGGGCTGTGCCGGAGGAGACCTGGCTTTTGGGTCCTGATTCTGTCCTGCACGTTGCGTGGTCTGGGAGAGACCGACGGCCCCCTGTTTCTGGTTGTGATCTGCCCCTGGAAAATGATGGCGACAAGATGTTGGATGTCAGAGCTAGAGGCACAGAGGCTGGATCTGGCCTGCACATTTCTTGTGCCTGGCTTTCACCATATGATATTTTTAATTTAAAATGTAAAATTTGGGACATTTCCGATAGAAATCTAGATTTCTGATTTTGCTCAAATGCTTCTGGACATTCTAGCCGAGTTGGGACAGCGTTCCCATACAGCAGCAGTGGGTGCTGCTGAGAGGGGTTCCCTCCCTCCCCCGGGACCCGCACTGCTCTTCCATCCGGGTTACCAGGCGGATCGTCTCCCAGTTTTCTTACATAAGCGTTTTCTTTACACTCGGCTGGACTCGGTCATTTACATTCACCTCCGGTCACTGTAGACGGTTGAATTGGGGCCCCTGGACCAACAGGACAGGCTGGACTCTGTGCATCGTGACATTTTCCTTGGTGCCTCAGTTTCCCAAGACACTTCAGCACCTCGTCCAACTGCCCCTGACTTCAAACCAGTGGGTCTTAACTGGGGACTCAAATCCATGTGAAATTCTGAAGACGTCTATGAACCCTCTGGCTAGAAAAATGCCCTTGTGAGCACACATGTGCAGGCACACACAACACACACACATGCACTCTCTCGTTGTGCGTTGTCTGTGAACCCCAATTAGCTTAAGAGGTCCGAGCTCTCCATCAAATCCCTCCCGCCCTCGCCTGGCCTCAACAGCTTCAAGACATCCTCAGGCTTCCCGCCAAGCAGCCCTTCCAGTGAACTTCTTAGTCAGAGGCCACCGTCTGTCCCCTTCGCGCTTCCGAAGAACAGAGAGAAAAACAAGCCAGCCACAGCCAAGTGGCCCACACTGGGAAAAGTGCAGGGGCCAGCGGGGCCCTGACCTCCCCGTGTAGGTAACAAATTGGATGCCGCGTTTGCACCGGGCCCGGGAGGGAGGGAAGGAAGGGGGGACGCAGGGAGGAGGGCAGCGTGGGGTGGAGTTGGGGTTACAGGGGTCAGCCTTGGCCGCAGGCATCCACACAGCCACTCAGCCACCCTTTCCCAGGAAACAGCCACTGCTACAGGGCACACAGCGGGAAGCAGCTGAGGTCAGCAGAGGCCAAAGCAGGCACACACGAGCGTGTGTTTGTATGCCTGTGTGTGTGTCCGGACTCAGTCCTTGAATAGAATTCTTTTCACAGATCTCTCAGGACCCTCTGGCCCAATCCCCAGCTCTTAAACACACGCCATCTACAATCCCTGTTCTCTCTCCAGTGTGTTCTGGAGGGTGCAGAGTTCCTGAAGCTAAACTCCCTGGGTTCGAATTCCCTGTCCTCTATTTAATCGCTATATGACCCTGGAAGGTAATACAGCCTTTAGGTGCCTCCATTTCTATTTCAAAAGAGAGGGAGAAGGTCAAAACTACTCCCCACATTTCTCAGAACTAAGGTTGATGCCTAGAAACGCGCTTAGCCAAGGAAGTGCAAGCAGCTCACTATCCCGTCAGTGGCGCACACAGAGGCGTCTGTACACGATGCGGTTGTTTTCTTGAACATCTACGATGTGCAAAGCAATGTTCATCGCATGTAAATTATCTCACTCCATTCTCCCTCGAAGCCCTGGCAAGACAAGTGCGTTTGCTTCCCATTTTGCAGAAGAGGAAACTGAGGCTCAGGAAGGTTAGGTCGCTTGCCCAGGGTTACCCCGTTAATGAATGATGGCACCAGCCACATCCGCTTCATTCCAAAGCCCCGGCCCCTAGTCCAGGCCCCAGTCTTTAATTTACCGTTAGATTTCAGATGAATGAACCAGCGAATGAGTGAGCAAATGAATGACTGGCTTTGCCCTTCTTGCTTCACTTACTCTTTCCACTTTAACCTTTTGTCCAGAGACCGCCCAGGGAAAGCCACAGGTCTCTCTTCTCCTCCTGATCCCCGATCCTAGGCCATCCGTCTCCATGCCCACCTTCTCAACTGCCCTCCATCTCTCCCACAGGTTTCTCCTCCAAGCAAGGCCCCCAGTATTTCTCTGGCGCTGGAGGAACTCCTTCTTTTTGGTTTAATTCGCCCCGTCTGGCCTTAATTGCTTTGCCCTGTTGTGCAAAGAGACCTCCCATGGCGACAACCCTGAGGATGGGGTGGGGGCGGGGAGGAAGTCGGGCGAGCTGTTGAGTGGGGAGCGAATTAGTCGGAGGCCAATGGGGCAAAGGAAGTCGGGGTTCTCGGGGCGAGTGGCTCCAGACCCGCCCTTGGTTGTGACGTTTACGATTGAACTTGGGCAGGAGCTGGTGTCTGGGGCTGCCGGCCTCCCTGGCCCCTACCCTGAGTGTTTGGTCCTGCAGCTCATTAAGCAGTGACACTTAGCACGTCGTCAAACTGCTTTACAACGCAGCCCACACAGCTCCTGGCCCCGGGAGTCCCCAGGTAGCGGGGAGCAGTGGCCTCCCAGCGACTGGAGCTGGGGCGCGGTGGACACACAGGGCGATCAAAGCCCTTCTGGGAAACCAGGACCCCTGACCTCTCGCCCCCAGGCCTGCTAAAGCCTAAGGTGCTGAGCACGGTCCCGCTGGTGTCAGGGGACAAGCACGGCACCTGATGTCAGGGACCCAGCTCCCAGTCCTCCCACTTCCCGGCAGCTGCTGAACATGCAAGGTTCTCCTGTTTGTTTTTTAATATATTTTTATTGATTTCAGAGAGGAAGGGAGAGATAGAAACATCATTGATGAGAATCATTGATCGCTGCCTCCTGCACGCCCCCTACTGGGGATCGAACCGGGACCCTTCAGTCCACAGGCCGATGCTCTATCCGCCGAGCCAAACCGGCCAGGGCGCGGCACGGTTTTTAAGTTCCCTGGCCCTCTGTTCCCTCGAGGAGGCTGATAATAGCCCCCCCAGCCCGCCTCCCCCTGGGCTGCTCAGATGCAGAGGGCTCACCAGTGGGAGGTAGGAAGCGGTGCTCATTGAATCCCCCGCTGCTACTTGCTCACTCTCTGAGGAGCAAAGGCTGATGGTAGTTCCTTTCCTCCACCCGGACTCTTTCAGTATCACCCAGATCCATACGAAGAGAAGCAACAGCAACAAGAGTGCCCCCAATGTCCACTCCGAGGTGGCACTTCATGTGTTATATACACTAGTGATCTCATTATGTTTTCATAAACATTGGGAGACATTTATAAGAATTCTCCCCATTTTACGGAAGTGGAAAGTGAGGCTCAGAAGGGCTAAGTGGTCTCGGCGTGGCTGAGCTGGGAAGTGAGCCCGGGTCTGCAGACTCGGAGTCCTGTTCCTTCCCACCGTGGGTAGGTCTTGCAGGGGTGGGGTCGGAGGGGAAGGAGCCGGAGCTGCAGGAGCATTGGGGGAGGGGAGCCTGGTCTACATCCCGTGCCCTGGGCTCTCAGACAGGTCTGGCTAAAGAGTCCCTGATTTCCAGCCATCTTTCCAGGGCCTCAAATATTTCCTAAATCTCCTTGAAATAGTCCTGGCCAAGAAGGGCTTGCTTTCACGGTTGATGTGTTGTAATGAGGCAGGGTTAATACCTCATTAGGTCACGGTGCCATTTTGCATTTCATGGGTATTCAATAACACAAGCAACAACAAACATGTGAGGCCGGGGCCTGGCTCTCCGTGGGGGCGGGGAGCACAAGATAAGGGCTCCCTGGTGCGGGCGCGGGAGAAAAGCCGACGCCTGCTTCTCCGGACACGTGGGGAAGATGCTCTGGCAGGTGGGAGCCACGGCCCCATCCTCCCTCCCACCTCCGAGCCCCTTTCCGGTGTGAGACTCAGCTGAGGGCTGGGAGCTGTGAGAATGAGCCGTCCCTTTGGCTTGCCTGAAAGGGAGTGTGTTTTGTATGGAGACTGTGTTCGGCTGCTGGTGCTGCCATGACAGAGGACTGCAAACTGGTGGCTTAGACAATAGAAGTGATTGTCTCTCAGTTCTGGAGGCTACAAGTCCAAGATCAGGGTGTGAGCAGGGTTGGTTCCCTCTGAGGCCGTGAAGGAGGCTCTGGTCCCTGCCTCTCTCCTGGCTTCCAGTGGGGTGCTGGCCAGCACGGGTGGTCATGAGCTTATGAAAGCATCATCTGATCTCTGCTTCATGTTCACATGGCCTTCTCCCTGTGCGTGTGTGTGTGTCCAAATTCCCCCTTTGGATGAGACACCGGTCATATTGGCTCAGGACCACCCTAAAGACCTCACTTCAACGCAGTTACCACTGTAAAGACCCTGCCTCCAACCAGACCATATTCTGAGGCCCTGGGGGTTAGGACTCCACGGGGGTGGGGGCATGGTGGCATCCATCACAGACGCACAGGGCAGGGAGACGGGACCCAGAGGAGCCTGAGGACCGGAGGAGTAACAGTAGACACCGAGAGCTACCTACTCAATCCACTTTGCTCTCCTCTCGCTTCCAGAATCTTGATGTTGCTGAGTGAGCAGTTCACTCACTCAGAGCAGTTTTAACACGCACCTCCTGTGGCAGAGGACGGGCCCCTGAGGCAGTGATGCTCTCGCCCCCTTTGGGGCAGGGGAGGGGGGATGGTTGAGTGGATTGATTGACGTTAGAAGGTATATAGTGGTTTTAGAGGGGAAAAAAGTACATCTGGGTACACTGGCTTGAGCAGTGCCCCCCAAATGCCTGCCCACCCAGAACCTCAGGATGTGACCTTATTGGAAACAACGCCTCACAGAGTGAGGTCGCGCCAGGTGAGGGCGGCCCTGGCCCAATGACCGGGGGTCTAGTGAGCCTAGCGGTGAGGACGTGTGTTAAACACTGATTTAGTGATGGCTGTAGGGCAGAAAAAATAGTGAAAAATACAACCAATGCTGCAAAATAGAACTGCGGAGGGTCTCGGTCTTCCTATTTCTAGCAACGGCCCTCCCTATTTTCAGTCGATGTGATTCTGGTCAAATTAAGCGCACCCGTGAGTCAAGAAAGCCCATTCGGTCCAGGGCTGGCCAATCAGAACATCAGGTTCTTCTAAAGCCACTGATTGGTTCAGGAACGGTCATGTGACCCATGCCAGCCCAATCAGAGCAGGTGAGACCAAACTCAGGCACTTTCGTTTGAGCTTTCAGCAAAACAAGCTCTGTTCTCCCTGAATGGAAGGGAGAGCATGTGGGGCTGAGGCTACCAGAGGGTCTTGTCGTCATGGGGATCCCGTGTGAGGCCCGGGATCAAGCCGAAACAGAAAGCACAGCCAGCGCCTGGCTTTTCTAGTTCTGTGGACACACACATGTAGGTGTACGCTTATGGACACCATTTTAGTTGGCCTTCCTGTCACTTATCAAAACAGTCCTGATGTAGTAGCCTTGTGACGTCATTTGGAAGGCGGTCTACTCAGAAGGGAAGCTAAGCAAGGGGAGGGGGGCTACTCAGAAAGAACACGTATAGAAAGAGCGGAACTAGGCAAGGGTAACACCTGAAATGCCCCCATGGGCATGCACATAAGCAGGATTCCTTGAAGGAAGCAGAAGGGGGGTCCCTTAGAACCAAATGCTTCCAGCTGAAGACTGTGCTGTGCGTCCCTGTGCAGGCGAGGACGCGGGAGCATTCTTTCCCACGGGGGTTGCTGAATCAAGTAAAAACTTGTAGCTACTGCCCTGGCCTGGCTCAGTGGAGAGAGAGAGCATCGGCCGCAGACTGAAGGGTCCCGGGTTCCATTCTGGTCAAGGGCACGTACCTCAGTTGCAGGCCCGATCCCTGGCCCCAGTCCGGGCATGTGCAGGAGGCAACCAGTCTATGTGTCTCTCTCACAGCGATGTTTCTCTCTCCCTTCACTCTCCCTAAAAATCAATGGAAAATTATCCTCGGGTGAGAATTAAAAACAAACAAACAAAAAACTTGTAGCCACTGACAGTCAACAGAATAGAGCTGATGTTGAGAAAAGAAAAACCAGTAATAAAGTGTCCAGACCGAGTCCTGATAACACCCTTTTAACCCCTGGACCTACCTGTGCCCGAGGCTAACCCAAACTTGAAATCTCAATCAGCGAAATGGATTAATACTTACCCTCCTTGGCAGATGCTATGCACCAGTGGTCGCCAGCCTTTCGGACCTCACAGACCTCAGGGTCCGTGGACCAACGGTTGGCGACCGCTGCTATGGATGATGCATCCCTAGCTTCCTGGCAGTCACCTTTACATGCTGAGAGTTCTTTATAGAAAACAGCTGTGACTCTACCTGCAGGTCCCTCCCCAAACCCTTGACCATCTGAGTACACGTGGCATCCTGCAGGAAAAGCCAGGAATAGTAGAGTCAAAATCCCAGCAGTGGCCCTCAGTCAGTCAGTGGTTCTCAACCTTCTGGCCCTTTAAATACAGTTCCTCATGTTGTGACCCAACCATAAAATTATTTTCGTTGCTACTTCATAACCGTAATGTTGCTACTGTTATGAATCATAATGTAAATATCTGATATGCAGGATGGTCTTAGGCGACCCCTGTGAAAGGGTCATTCGACCGCCAAAGGGGTCGTGACCCACAGGTTGAGAACCGCTGGTCTAGATTGAATGGACAACTTCCCCAGCTCACCTGCCCTCCACTGTGGTAACTCGGATATCCTACACTGTCACCGAGTCAAGCTCCAGAAGCCCACACTATGACCAGCCTGCCAATGAGCACCCTTTCTCATCTTCCTTCCCGTCCCCGCCTCATTGTCCACTGCCCAGCCCTGGTTTCCTGGGACCATCTCCTGTACTCACATCCTCCTCTCAAGATCTGCCTCAGGGGGAGTCCAATCCAAATTAAGACCCACCCACCCACTTTTTGTTGTTGTTGTTGTTAATCCTCACCCAAGGATATTTTTCCATTGAATTTTAGAGGGAGGGGGAGGGACTATGAGAGGGATACATTGATTAGGTGCCTCCCACACACACCCTGAGCACCCTGACCAGGGGCCCGAGGTACATGCCCTTGATGGGGAATCGAACCCGGGACCCTCAGTCCAAGGGCCTAGGCTCTATCCACTGAGCCAAACCGGCTAGGGCCACTCCCCCTTTTCAGTCTTAGGCCAATAGGAACTATACCTCTGCTTCTCATACCCATGGCCCTGACTGATAGACCAGGTTACAAGAGAGACGCCCGAGCCCTTGAAGTCACAGGACACGTCTCCCCCATAAGGACCTCAGCGTCCTGATAAACAGAAACTTCTCCATCGCAGGAGAAGCCAAGCAGGTGCCTCCATTCCACACTCCGAGCGGGGATGCCCCCTCTTCCCTGATAAAGAGGGGCCCGGTGGTCACAGAGGATGGGGAGGGGCCTGGGCTCCTAGGGCCGCTGCTGGATGCTGGGGCGCAGAGCCCTGGGTCTGGTGAAAGGCCCCCTTTGCGTTTCTCATAAATGCTGCAGGCTCCCTGCCCCATCTCTCGCTGTTAATAAATTATGCCCCACCCTCTCGCAAGGCCCTTTCGTTATAGCTCCCGCTCCCGGTTCCATTAACTCTCCATTACTCGAACACTTCATTAGGACTTTTCTTTGCAAGCTGAGAGCATGGGTCCTGACACCCTCGGCCGGGCAGGAGGCACAGATCAAAATGGCCCATTAGGTTCCTGTGGCCAGTGCACATTTTTTCCCAGAGTCTATTTTCTGCTGCTTTTAAAATAATGGACTCAAATGTTTCCCTTCCCTAGCAAACTCCCCGCGAGCGTGCCAGGGACGGAGCCCAAGGCAGAGAGGTGCCAGCGGTCTGCTGCAAGGCAACTGCTTTTCACATCCTTAATTTTCCGCTCCCACAGACTAAGGCCACTCTTTGGGGGGCGGAGAGGGGAACTGGCTGAAATGTGCAATCCAGGCCATTGTGGGCAATGCTTGAAAGCTCCCGGCGTTTGTCTCCAATGTATGATCACAAGATGTGGACGAGGAGAAAGCAAGCATGGGGACGGTGGGAAAGATAACTGCTCCAGGGTCTCCCAGAGCCAGGACCGTCCAATGCTACGCTTCCAAGATGCCATCTGCTATTTCTTACTGCTGATGGTCTACCCAGGGAGCACACACCACGCCACAGGGAACAGAGCAACGTGCAGAACATAAAAGGAAAGACATTAGGCCGTGACATTTGCCTATGACATTTCCTCCTTAAAATACACATGAAGCAGACATGCACAGCTAGCGCCAGCGGACAGCTCTGTGCTTCACATGCGTTGTCTCACTTATCATGCCAGCAGCCCTGCACAATCAGAGGGAATAGCATGCCCACTTCTCAGGGGAAGAAGTCAAGTCAGAGAGAGGAGAAGCTGCTCATGGGAGACCACACGGATGTTCGACAGGAGGGTCTGGTGGTGGCTTTGAGCCGTCTCCTCAAGATCACGTGCTTACAAGCATATGGCTCTGCTGCTGCTTACATGGTCACTGACACCCAGACTGAAATGCACACGTCCTACACTCCCCATACACTCGAGACCGCCCTGGCAACACGTGATGTCAGACGCCCTTTGACTTCAAGCCCGACTGCAAAGTTCTCAACCGAAATAACATACAAATAAGTTCTTTTGTTGGGCAATGCCTTGGCCTTTACAAGGCACTTTCATATACATTAACTTATCAGCACTGAATCCGCTGACAGAGCCAAGACGAGAAATGGACGAGGGAAGCGCAATACATCATTGACCAAAATAAGAATTTGGCCCTTTAGCTAGAGGTTTCCATCCAAGGAGAAATTACATCTTTGAGCCACATACAGGCAAGATCAATAGGCATATAATCTTCATACTGGAAGGAATCTTAGATGACTGGCTTGGGCTGCTAGAACAAAATGCCGTAGCCGGGGGCTAAAACAACAGAAAGGTATTTCTCACCGCGGGAGGCTGGAGGTCTGAGCTCGGGGTACCGGGGCTCCAGGTCCTTAAAGGGCCCTCTTCCTGGCTTGCAGACGGCCACATTCTCGCTGTGTCCTCATGTGGCACAGAGGGAGGGGGCGGGCAGGAGTCCAGCTCCTTCCTCTTCTTAGAAGGACACTAACCCCATCATGGGGGCCCCACCCTCATGGCCTCATCTAAACCTAATTACCTTCCAAACACCCCACCTCCAAATACTATCACTTTGGGAGTTGGGGCTTCAACAAATGGATATGTGGGGGACCCAACAGTGACCTAGTTCCGGCCTCTGACTTTCCAACTGAGGAAACCGATGCCAGGAGGAGGCGTGGCTCTCCTAAGATCACAGTCAGTGAAGGGCAGGGCTGGCTGGTTGAGCAGCCGTTCTCCACGCAGCCGGAGGCCTGTCGCCGTGCTGCCATCTTTGTCAGGACAATGAGATGCAGGCTCGGCCGTGGAAGGGCTTTGGAGACGTTTCTTAATTCTCTAGCCCTCAGGCTCTTTACCCAGGAAATGAAAAGTTTGGATGTCTGCGTTCATCAAGGTTCTCCAGAGAAACAGAACCAAGAGCAGAGACAGAGACATAAATAGAGAGGGAGATAGATAGATAGATAGATAGATAGATAGATAGATAGATAGATAGATGATAGATAGGAGAATTCTTGTAGAGACTGCAGTTACGGAGTACAACCTGGAGAGCCAGGAAAGCTGATGTGGGGATTCAGTCCAAGGGCAGGAGAAGACAGTGTCTCGGCTCCAGAAGAGGCAGGAAATCCCCTTCCTCTACCTTTCTGCTCTCCTGAGTCCTCCACGGCGAGCGTGCCCACCCACATTGGGGGAGGCCATCTGTTTTCACTCAGTTCACCAATTCAAATGACAGTCTCTTCCAGAAACACCCTCACAGACACACCCGGAAATAATGTTCTACCAGCCATCTGGGCATCTCTTAATCCAGTCAAGTTGACACATAAAATGAACCATCACAGATGTCCCAAGGAATTATCCATGGAAGACTAGCTTCATGGGAAGTAAGGAGGCATTTTGTCCAAAAGTGTTCCATCATCAAAGGTGGAAATGCTGCCTTGTTCAGAGTGAAAGAGGGTTCCCGGCTGCAGGACTTGTCAGTGCCTTCAGGGTTGCTGAAATGTTTTCTGTTTTCTCAGGCGATGGTACGGACTATTTTCCAAAAACAGTTGACTATGGAATATATATTTTGTGTTCTTCTAGGGGAATTAAAATAGTGAGAATCCCTGTTGAAAATGTGACTGAGATAAATTGTGAAGCCGCTTCCAACTCTAATATAGTTGTATGATTCTGAGTGTTCCATCCCTTGACTGTTTGCCTCATTTCGTGGAGACCTTCTTTAGTTTCCCAGGACGGCCACACAAAGGGGCACAGCCGGGTGGCTTCCAGCAGCAGAAATGACTATCTGCACGGTGTTGGCAGGGCCGTGCTCTCTACCAGTCCTGGCGGCGCCCGTCCAGCCTCGGCATCCCTGGTTTGCAGCTACACCGCTTGGATTCCTGCCCCTCTCACCTGTGGCATTTCCCCCGGGGTCTCTATCTCCTGGTCTCCTCTCCTCCTGAACAGACCCCCGTCCTGTTGGATAAAGGGCCCGCTCTCCTCACTGTGACCGTGTCTTTACCAGTTACACCTGCAATGGCCTGAGGTACACACAGTGTCGCATTCTGAAGAACCAGGGGTTAGGACTTCAGCCCAGAATATATTGAACCCCTAGCCAAGCCGCATCTCAACAGAGGTATGAAGACAGAGAGGAATTAGGCTCCCTAACTCCACAAGAAACAAGGAATAAAAGAACCATACGGCTGACGGAACTGGCCACTATGTCACCAATGGATTAACGTGACAAGTCACTGGATTCCGGCTTGCTCTGTTTCACTGATCATCAAAGTCCACGGCCATCGTTGTACTTGCAACAACTCCCCCTTCCCTTTGCCTCCTCCACCACACACACACACACACACACACACACACGTTCACACGCATGCACACATGTGTGCACACACCACTGTCTCCAGGCTTCCTTGAAGACCAGATCAGACCAGCTAACCTGGGAGGCTGAGCGGCCAGGGCTCACTGTTGGGATTGGCAGGAGAACGGCTCCTTTGGGTCACGCTCATGCTGTTCCCCAGACTTCAAGGCAGGCCACGTCTGTACTCAGTCCAAACTGACATGTCTTTGTCTAGCGATCGCGGGTTGTTTTTTGTTGTTTTGGGTCAAATTAGTGGTTGCTCTTGGTGCCTTTGATCAGCTTGCTTCTGATCTCAAAGCTGCCCAAGCGACTGACCGGTTTGGTTCCCTCATGCAAACACTCAGTTAAAAATAAGTTAACCACACGATCTGTGTGGGATCGTGCAGGCAAAAGAAAATAACAAAGCCCAGAATTTGACATGTGGCTTCTCTTTTCTCCCTCTCTCCATCGGTTGTGTAGACACAACCACAAAAGAATTGCTTCCGTGGGGAAAAGAAGAGAAAGACATCCATGGGATCGTGCTGTTCCCCTGCCTCCTCCAAGCAGAAGTCCGCGCCTTCTTGGTCCCCAACCCAGTTCATTCAAGTGAGCATGAGCCGGGAGCCAGGCTGCCCCGGGAGCCTGGCCGGGACGGGAGGTGGCGTGGGGAGTGAGATCAGGCCGAGTCTGTTCCTCTCCCAGGCAGGGCCCTGCCTCTGAATTCCAGGATTCCTCAAACCTCAAACGTAAAATTGCTCTTCTCCCAGGTCCCGGGATGGCTGGGTTCCAAGGCCCTTGCAGCCAAAGCCTAAAACGTGGCTTTACTTCGGAGAATTTCAAATGTGGCTTCGCTTTCAAGAATTTGGCCCCAGCGTGACCGGCATCTGGTGAATCACTTGGAAAATCAAACATTGAGAGCTCTCTGCACATCCCACCGGGGCCCCGGGGCCCAAGGGCCTGCCCGCTGCCCCCTCTGCCCGAGGGCATCTGCCCGGCCCTCCATAGCCTCACTGTAGGGACGGGAGCCTCGGAGCCTCTGCGCTTTTCCGCAGCCCCTGCCTCTCCCCACCGCAACCTTGAGGCTTGGAGACAAGGCCACAGCTGTTTATGTGCTTAGCTTCGCTGGGGATTTTTTTTCCTGAGGCCCCATTCCTTGCTTGACCCAATGAGGTGCACTAGGTCTACAAACGCCCCCGTCTCTCTCGGACGCGTGCCGTGTGCCCACCGCGACAGCCCGGAGCACCAAGGACGTGAGCAGGCGGGCGGAAAATCGAGGGGCAGCGTAGATTTACTAAAAATAAAGTACAATGTAGAATTCCGACAATGACTTTGAAAAACAGCTGCAAGCTTCCTGATCAAAATGTAGCCTTCAGGGTTATTCCCAGGCCAGGCTGCCTGCCAGAGGCGGGATGGAGTCTCTTCCATATGGCAGGTCCCCTATGACGGAGAGTCACTCCGCAAGTCCCTGACGCTAACCCGCAGTCCCAAAGCCTGCCCTCTGGGACCTGAGGGTTGTAAGCGTTCAATTCCAAGGCCATCTGAGACCAGGCTTCTTGCCTGGGTTTCGAAGGACGATTCACATGCAGACCTTTTACTTCCTTCCCCTGTGGCCTGGGGCAAGGCCCCGGGCTTTGGAGCCACGGGTTCCTGGGTTCAAACCCTCGCTCTTTCACATCCTGGCAAACTGCTCAGGTAAGAGATGTAACCTCTGGACATACCTTTCTGCCTCTGCAGGAGGAAGATGATAGCCCTAACCAGGACCTCACAGGTCATCTGGTTAAAGTGGCTGGTGCCATGTCCCATACATGTTGACGCTCAAAATTTAGTACCTATCCTTATTTTTTATTACAGACTTTATGGGGGCGGGGGGCGTGGAGACACACAGCGGGAGAGAAACATCGACCTGTTGTTCCACTTATGTACCCACTCATCAGTAGATTCTTGTATGTACCCCGACCGGGGATCGAACCTGCAACCCCCGAGGATCAGGATGACGCTCTAACCAACGGAGCTACCCGGCCAGGGCGGGAACCTCTCCGTACTATTCCTCCCTTCTCCCAGGGGCGTGAAGCCAGCTGTCACTGCAGAGCCCCAGTGCTGGGCACAGAGGTCTCTGCCGGTCAAGAGCACATCCGGGAAACCAGGTTCCGTGTGAGAAACACTCCACAGCGTCTCCTGTGTCAGCCCATCCATCCCAGGCCCTGGCGCCGCAGGAAGAATCAGGAATGGCCCCTGTTCTCACAGAGTCACAGAGGGAGAAAGAGAGAAACAGTGTGACAAGGAAACTATTTCTGTGGATTTGTTACTATCTCCTATGCATTTATCTCCTCTCTCTCTCTCTCTCTCTCTCTCTCTCTCTCTCTCTCTCTCTCTCTCTCTCTCTCTCTCTCGTGCGCGCTCTTAAAATTCTGTTATGTGCCTTCTGCTGGGAAGTCCAAACCACAGAGCGATTGTCCAGTGTGGACAGGTGGCTGCCTCGTAAGAACTCGCCAGGTGAAGAGTGAAGGGTGATGGGCTCTCGGGGCGGGTCTTGCTGGCCGGGAAGGGGAAAGAGGAAGTCTGCTTGGTGCTGAGTGGTCGAGGATGGAGAGTCTTTGGTCAACCCCAGCAGCACTCCACGCCCCGAAGGATTCCAGGGAGGGAGGAACGTCCAGATGGTTGGAGGGAATCGCACCACACCCAGGACTGTGGCCCAGTCCTCCGGGATGGAGACGGGAGCCGCCCGAGCATGCCTGTGCCGGATGCCCGGCTCACAAGGGGCCTTTGGGTCCCCGGGTCTGAGCAGAGCATCTAAGGAACCTGGAAGTTCCCTGTGTCTCCATGGAAAGTGCTAAGAGGCTGGAAAATCAGAGCCTGGGTTCAGCAGTGGGCAGTGACCAGGCTCAGGACAGCATGGCACCAAGGGGACAGGCAAGGCCGGCCCCCCACACAGAGCAGACTGAAGGCTCCCTAGGAGGGGACCTCAGCTGTCCCCACGCCACAGGCTGCCGTGGGAATGAGGAAGGAGACACGCCCTTTCCAGCAGCTGGAATTCTGAATTGGCTGAATATTTACTAAAGAAATGGCTACCTCTCATTGGCAAATTTAATTGTTCCTGCCATTAATGGAAATGAAGACTCAAGGGCAGAATGGGGGCACTTTTAGAGAATGAAGAAAGCAGCATCTTATTTATGAAATTCTTCTGGGCATGTCTGAATCACAGCATATGAAACTGAACTCTCTACCCATGGGTTCCTTACAGCACATTATAGCGGATGTGACAGATGCAGCCCCCTGATTACCAGAGAGGCAAGTGGGAGGGGCTTTGACCCAGACTTGAATCAAAGCCCCTCTTGCTTGTTTGAACTTCCTCCAATCAAGAGTCGCCTCTAAGCCCTGCCCACTTGAATCTGAATGGGCTTGTGAACTCTTTGACCTAAAGAGAGTGCTGGAAGTGATGCTGTCTGATTTGCAAGACCAGGAACCCCGGACCATGAAAACAGTGTGACTGCTCGGAGGCTGCCATGCTGTGAGGGAGCCCAAGCCACAGCGAGAGGCCACGTGTCAGCGCTCTGATGGGAAGCGCCAGCCCCGCCCAGGCATTGGCCACCGGCGTGAAGGAGCCTCCGGATGCTCACCCCTCAGCCTTGCGGAATCTTCACAGTGAAAGCTGGTCATCACAGAGCAGTGACAACACAATCCTGGTGTGTCCGAGCCACGTCCTGACCCACCAAACCCCTGGGCACAACGAAACGGTCCTGCGTTGGGGGCCCTGGATTTGGGTGGTTTATCATGCAGCAATAGACAGACTACCAACCATCGTCGTCATTCCCATCATGGCTGTTAGTTCTGGGCACCACTTGGTAGAGATGTCCATTCACTGCACCCTTACGCCCCGAGTGTCTGCACCGCAGTACAGTATCGAGTCGGACAATGAGCGCTCCCGAGCAAACGTCGAGTGTTTCTCTACCCTCTGCACACCGTGCCGAGGCCGCAAGCTGCTGCTGTGATGGCAAGAAGTTTCAATGCAGCTGCCAAGCTCTTGCAGTAATTTTTCTAACAAATTATTAGAATAAGAGCAGATTTTACAGTTATCTGCGGCATATAATTACCACCCATATTATGTCACTAGCTTATTGCTCCAACTGATGTCTCCATGAACAAGAATAGTGTGATTTGTGCACTCACTGCAATGGGAATGAATGGCTCCTTCTGAGGACTTTGGTTCTGCAAAAGCACGTTGTAGACCCAGTTTTGTTGGCATATCAAGGAAGGACAACCTGGGCCATGTCGACGACATAGGGAAGAACGAGTACTCGCTTCCTCTCCCCTCCTCCCAGGCCTTAGCACGGTCCCATTCCACAGGAGGAACATGAGGCTGTCGGGGCCACCAAGACCCACTGAGGTACGACACCCCGACACACCGATCTGCCTTCAAGGAAGAATGTGCCCTCCAGGTGCGTGGAGGCTGTTTAAGGATCCACTTCTGCTTTTATGTCAAACCACAGCCTCCCTGGGAAGCCCCTGAGAGGGGCCGGTCACTGCTGCCCAGTGGCAGCTCCTCTGCCCGACCAACCAACCGACGGACGATCTCTGCTCTGGACGCCACCCCCCACCCTCCCGTTGATCTGCCAAGACTTTCTCTGATCTTAACTGTGGTCTGAGGCTCTTCCTACGTGATCCTGCATCTTCTCCCCTTTAACCTTCCCAGGAGTTCCCACCCCCATGGGTCTCTTCCATTTTCATGAGGCGTAACTGGCACAAGTGGGTGCTCATCCCAGGGAACGCGATTGTGTGAGAAAAGAGCTGGTTGGGGCGGTAAAGTTTCGGTTGAGGAAAGAGAAGATTCAGATGCCTCCACCTTGTCCAGATCTGGGTCAGGAGGGGAGAGAAGCCACCTGGGCTCCTCAAGGGGTGGTGAGCCGGGCAGCCACCCAGAGACGCGGCCCTGAGAGCTGGGCTTCCATCGCGCCAGAGACTTGTCTCCCTGCCGGACTGGCCTGGACTCCAGCTGCCTCCTCGCTGGGGGTGCTTTGAAGACAGTCACACCGGCCTCTCCACTTCACTTCCTGAGGCCCGAGGGCGTTGGTGTATCTTGAAGGCTTGAAGTAGGTCTTAAATGAAGGACCTCGTGAGTGGCACAGCAAGCTTCTGCCAGCCACGGCACCAGCACCGTCCTGAGATGTTCAACAACAGCAGAGCAAGGAGGCTCCTTGCAAAACCCACATCTTAGCCCCAAGGAAGAGGGCCTGGCAGTGATTAGGCGCCTCTTGTTTGTTTGTTTTGCAAATGAAAATCAGAGTGTAGGCAGCTCTTGCCGCCAGCTGCAGGGTTCCCAGTTAACCCCTTCGGTGCCACGGAGCCCGCCTGCTCTTCCAGGCCAGAAATGGAAGCAGGTGAGCCCGGTGAGGCCTGGCCGGCTTCTAAGTAGCTCTGCGATCGTCAGCAAAGTGTCTTCCTGTCTCTCCAGGTTCGTTTCTCTGCCTGAAACCACAGGATCCCGGCACTTCTGCTCCAAGCACGTCTCAGACCCACCACCCAGCCCCCAAAACAGTTTCCGCCTGGAGCTTATCTCCTGGGGTGACATCGCCTGTGGGGTCTGCACCTCTGAGAGGAGAGCTTCCCCCTCTCTCAGGTGATAACACAGGTTCCTGTTACTAGTAATGACTGTTCATCAGCCGTGTGCTGTGCGCCAGGCACTACTTCACACCTTCAACCTGGGTGCTTCCCGTTTTCCATGGTTAAGTCCCTTACCCATGGTTTCATGGCCCATCGGTGGTGGAGCTGGGGTTTGCACCTAGGAATTTGGTGCAGGACTCCTTAGCCCCCAGCCCTTACATTCCCAGTGCACGATGGGCTCTCCCGGGGTTGCCGAGGGTCAGGGAGATGGGACACCAAGGAAAGGACGCAGGGTCAGTCTGAGAAGGCACAGCATCCCAACCCCCGCTCTGGTCCCACCCATCCCTGGAATTTGAGTCCTTCCACACTGGGGTTTTGGGCCTCAGTTTCCCCGTTTGGGCGGGAATCGCCCATGGGAACAGCAGGCGATGTTCTTATTCTGATGGTGGATGACGAATCAAATGAGTCCAGAAAAGAGCTGCAGAAAGCGTGGCGGGTGGGCATTTTGTTCACGGGGCAAGGCGTTCATAGTTCACATCAACTGATTAAAAGGGACCCTCCAGGAATGGAGGACACAGCCAGGCCTGACAGCTGGCAACCGGAGGCAGGGCACTCTGGGGTCTTGGGGTGGGTGTCTTCGAGGGCGTCCAACATCTGCTTGATCGGAAGAAGAAGAAAAAGCCAAATAATTGGCTTCATCCATTGTCTCCCAAGGGCGAGGAGCTGCCGGGCGGGCGGAGGGAAGCTGCCCCTCGGGCTCAGAGGGGGCGGGCGTCCCTCACACTCAGTGCCTCTGGGGAAGCCAGAGATGCCGTCACCTGCAAGGGCTTCCACGTGGACGCAGCAGAGACATGTCAACTGGACGAGGTGTGTGGCTGCGGAGCCTGCAGAAGCAGCCACGCCTGTGTGCATGCATATGTGTGTGTGTGTGTGTGTGTGTGTGTGTGTGTGTGTGCGCGCGCGCGCGCATGTGCATGGCTGTGGTGGTGGGTGAGGGGGTCTGCAGACATTTGGGGGAGGCGGGGAGGAGTAGCTGCTACACTGAAAGCTCCGGACGGAGAGCCCCCCCGCCCCCCCAAGCAGCCTGCTGTTGTGGCCGGCTCCTGCCTTCTCTGAGCCTCAGTTTCCTCCTCTGTCAAATTCCAGCCATTTCTCAGGGCTGCCATGAGGACTTAGCACCATAACTCATGCTGGGGAGAATTCATGGGCCGGAGAATTCATGTTCTGCAGCTGCCCCATAAATAGTAGGAACGCCACATATGGGAGTCCAGACGCTGGGGCGACCTTAAGCAATCCCCCCCCCCCTTTCTGAGCCTTAATTTCTTCATCTGTAAAATACAAGTGGAATGGCAGAGGAGGCTGATTCTGGAAGCCTCCTTTTGTTAGGAGCATCTCCCCCCGCCCCCAAACAAAATCTCATGGGGAAACCCAATGCACACAGGGGTTAAAAAGAGCAGCTGGGGTTCAAGGAGAAAGGGGGCTCCCGCAGACCCTTCCTGGTGAGACTCGGGGGCGGGGCTCTGTGAAGCGAGAAAGCGGCACACATGCCGGGTCCCCACCTGCCTTCGTCCCCGAAGCACCCGCCGTGTGCGTGGACCACGCTTCCTACCCACCGAATACTCTCACTCAGCCCCTGTGGTTGTCGCCTCCATCCGCTTCGTCACAAAGGCAAAGACCAGCCTCTTTCCATAAATAGAAGTCCATGCGCCAGACCCTCGAGGAATGCTGGGTGGGTGCCCGTGGGAGGTTCTGAGCCGAACACACCCCTCCCACAGGGGGATTAGCAAGTGACAAGAAGGTGCTAGAGACGCCGGCACCAGCTGGCCTTCCAGGACTGACACAGATGGGAAGGAACGAGTGCAGAACCTCCCTCGCTGCGTCCCTCCCGTGGGCGCTCCACGTGGCACCGGATAAAACCTCCGTGAGCGCCTGGTTGTCCCCCCAAAAGATGGGTCTCGGTGAGTGATGGCGAACCTATGACACGCGTGTCAGAGGTGACACAAGAACTCATTTTTTTGGTTGATTTTTCTTTGTTAAATGGCATTTAAATATATAAAATAAATATCAAAAATATAAGTCTTGGTTTTACTATGGTTGCAAATATAAAAAAAATTTCTATATGTGACACGGCACCAGAGTTAAGTTAGGGTTTTTCAAAATGCTGACACGCCGAGCTCAAAAGGTTCGCCATCACTGGTCTAGGTCCTAACTTCGGACCTGGGAATGGAACCCGGTTTGGAAATAGGATCTTTGCTGGTGGAATTAGAGTCTCAAGAGATCATCCTGACTGCAGGGAGCCCTACCCCAGGGACACGTGTCCTTAGAAGGGACGGGAGGAGGAAGCTGAGGCCACAGGAAGGCCCTGCGAAGACAGGCAGAGACTAGAAGCCGCGGCCAGCCCTGGCCCCCGTGGCGCGGCTGGCTGGGTGTCATCCGTGCACCCAAAGGACGCCAGTTCCGTTCCTGGTCAGTGCACATCCGGGGGGTGAAGGTTGGATCCCTGTAGGAGGCATGCGGGAGGCAGCCGATCAATGTTTCTCTCTCTCTCCCCCTCTCCTTTCCTCTTTCTTTAAAAATAGCAATAAAATATCTTTAAAAGAAGGAGGAGGAATGTAGCTTTAAGCCCAGGGACGCCTGGGAAGGGACGCCTGGGCATCGGAAACTGGAAGGAGAGGGGCAACGGGACTCTGCCCTGAACCATGAGAGGGAGCCTGATGTCAGACTCCCGGCCCCGCCAGGGAGAGTGCGTCCTGTTGCTTCCCTCACTGCCCCTCCCCAGGTGGCGTGGCAGCAGGGCCCATGGTGTGCCGCCCCTCCCTCTTCCCCTTCACCAGCGGCCGGAGTTGCCATGTCCACACAGGCCCTCGTTCCTCTAAGTGCTCTCATCTCCCTATGGAGGGCCTGGCCTTGGCCCTGGCCTTGGCTTCCCCTGAGAGGCCGGCCCTGGACAGGAGAGAATCCGTGTTCTCAGGACTGCCCGCCTGGGATCACTGTCGTTCCATCTTCCCAGAGAAAAAGGAAGATCGAGTCGTCTTGCTGAACCAAAGTGTCACTTTTGGTTGCTATTTTTCGTTGTTAATCCTCATCAGAGGGCATTTTTCCATTGATTTTTAGAGAGTGTGAAAGGGAGAGGAAGAGGAAGGGGGGGGGGGGGGAGAGGGAGAGAAACGATGTGAGAGATACACTGATTGCCTCCCGCATGCCCCCCAACCAGGGCTGGGGAGCCTGCAACTGAGGTCCATGCGCCTGACTGGAATCGAATCCGCGACCCTTCAGTCCACAGGCTGACGCTCTATCCACTGAGCCACACAGGCTAGGACATTGGTTGCTATTTTTTTTAAGCCATGAATAAACCATGCTTTGTGATTTTTTTTTTTTAAGGCTATAATTCCAGAGCAAATCAATGGTTGGAACTTTCTGGCTAATGTGAGCCAGATCCCTGCCTCCTCGCTCTCGCCCCTCTCCCACTCCCTTCTCTCTCCTTCCCTCGCACCAAACGCTGTCTGCTAAACTTCTCAAACACCCTTTGCCTTTTTGACCCTTCAACTTGTCTTGAACTTCAGAAAAAATTGGGGAAATGGCACTGAGTGAACTATATATAAGTCCTGGGCGTGCAGGGAGGAGGGGAGGGGGCACGTGGGGAGGAGGCTCACCATGAACTTGGGGCCTCAGATATTCGCTTGGGAAAAAAAGAAGAAGAAAGAAAAAAAACCCTCTTCTGTTAATGGAATTAGTAAATATTTGTTGCTGCAGTTCTTGGCCCAGGGCCCCAGGGACTCTCTGGAGGAAGGGGAAACAGGCAAATAAAAGTAAAAGACAAGCTACTTTTCTGCTCCTTCCCCTCTCCACAGACACTGAGCAGACAGGCCGGAGGATTAGAATGAGGCCTTGTGTGGCTGCTGGGAGCAGGAAGTGGCGCGGCTCTGGGCGGGCGGGGGCTGGCGGGGAAGAAACAGACCCGCTATCTGGTAATGGGAACGCCATTCCTGCTTAATGGAATGATTGCCGTTGCTGAGTTATGGCTCGGCCTGCACAGCCTCTGGCGGGCTTCCTGGAGCCCAGAGACCCCGGCCGGGCTGGGCCTGGTGTGCGAAGGGCGTGCGGTGAGACAGGGAGGAAGAGAGAGACAGAGATGGAGGGGGTGATGCGGGCGGCAGGCCGTGAGGGGCAGCGGGGGGGTCGGAGAGCGAGGGCAGGGTGGGGAGCCCAGGCACGAAGAGAAAGATCCCGAGGGCGGAGGCCAGATGGAGAGCAAGGGGTGGAAACAGTGGCAGAAGCAGACACGGGAGGCGGGAGGGAGAGGCGGGGCCGACAGGGTCTGTTAGGGTCAAAGCGGTGGATGAGGAGCGAGGCAGAGAGATGGATGGAGAGAGAGGTGGACACAGAAAAGCAAAGGTAAGGGAGACAGAAGTGGGTGAAGAGGCAGGAAAAAGAAGGGAGGCAGCCTGGCCAGTGTGCTCAGTGGTTAGAGCCCTGCCTGTGGACTGAAGGGTTGCGGGTTCAATTCCTGGTCAAGGGCATATACCTGGGTTGCAGGTTCAATGCCCGACAACCAAACAGTATGTCTCTCTCACATCAATGTTTCCTCTCTCTCCCCCTTCCTTTCCTCTCTAAGTCAATAGAAAAAATACCCTCAGGGGAAGACTGAGAAAGGAAGGGAGGCAGAGCAAGAGGGCGGCACCTCTGTGCACACAGTGAGTCCCCTCCCAGCGTGTCCATCAGCCCCGTCACCTCCACACGGAGTCCCGTCCACACGGACAGACACTGGTTGTGAGATGAGGGTCTTATCCAGAGACATGGCCAAGTAACGAGGGGACCGGACAGGAGGACGTGAGCCCTCAGGCCTTCGAGGTCACTGTGATGACTCTGACACGCCCCCAACTCTAGGCAACATGGGGACCACAACAGCGGGGCCTGTTCACCCCCAAGCTGGCTTCTGGGCACCCAGAGGCGCTCCAGGGAAAGCCCGATTCCCACCTTTTCCTGCTGAACTTTCTGAGAATCGGAGGCGAAGTTCCTCACGAGATCAACGCAGAGAGAGGGGCTGGGGCTGGGACTCCGACCTGGATCGCCCAGTCACTGTATGGAGGTGGGAAGGGGATCAGGTGGGGCTCCTTCGTTCTGAGGCTCCGCCTGCGCAGGAGGCGGCCGTTTAAATTACTGTACTGATCCCAGTGATTAATCGCATGCGCAGGGAGGATGTGACGTACACACTGAAAGAACAGGAATAGAACATGTTTCTATCAACCAGGCCAGGAAAGCGGGGGGGTGGGGGGGGGGGTGCGGGGGGTAAAGAAGTTCCTATCAATCCAGTACAAAAAAGAGAAGCAAAGACAGAAGATGAAAAATACGAATACAGGATCAGGAGAAATTTTGACTCAAGATAAAGACCATACTAATCTGTAATTACTTTCATCCTAATGGGATTAAACTCTTCAGTTAAAAGACAGATTAAAAAAAGCAAACAGCTGTGTACTTCTTCCGAGACCTTGCATAAACTAACGCCAAAGTTGGAAATTAAAGGCCGGACTAAAGAAGTTCTAAGCAAACATAACCGGCAGGAACCTGGGTGGCGCGGCTCAGCGGGGTGGGCGCCGTCCGTGCGCAGGTCGCTGGTCCCGTTCCCGGTCAGGGCACATCCTGGGGGTGGGCTCCCCCCCTGCGGGGGGCGTGCAGGAGACAGCGGTCCACGTTTGGCTCTCACACCGACGTTTCTCTCTCTCTAAAAAACAAACAAAAAAATCGATCAACTTATTTTTTACAAGCAAGCAAGCTGGTGTGATAACATGAATAGTCGACAACATCGAGTTAGGGGCACCCGGTCCCCCGGACACCCAAGGACGAGCTCTCACCGGCCCCAGGTGTCCAGCCCTCTGCGGTCACCTGGCCAGGCCTTAGGGGGCTTTGCAGGCAGGGCTCCAGCCTCAGACCCCAGGGCGGGGTTTCGATGAGACCCACTCCGCAGCCCTTTCTCGTACCCGGCCTCTGTGGCAGCCACCCTGCGCCTCGAGACCTTGTTTTCAGTAACGACGTGTCACAGGAGCGGGGAGCACAGAAAACCACCTCGTGAAAGGGTGACGCACAGAGGCGGCGGGAAGAACCTGACACCCGGCAGGGAAAGGGGGGGCAGGTTTGAGGGGTTCGGGCCAGCTTCCTCCCCCAAAAGGCAATGAAACAGCAATTTCGTAGCAATGAAACTCGGCGCTCTCCCGCCCCCTTCTCAGCCACTGTGTCCTCCACCTGATGTCCAGGTTGCCGCTTCCTGCCTCGTTTTTATCAGCAAGAGGGCGAGAGCCCAGCCTCCTGGGAAACGGGATTGACTGTTTGTGGTTCTTGCCATGTATTCAACCAGGAGCCGAGGACGTGCCAACGCCGACCTCCCACCTGTGTGCTCACTGCGCCCAGGAGGTAGAGCGATGGAGGGAGGGTCACCAAAGAGATGCTCCGATTGCCACCCCCTTGGCTCCCGTCCGCGGGCCCAGGCGCATTACAGAGCACAGGGCCCTCAGGGCCCCGTCGCTGCCCCCTGGGCAGGGCCTCCCTCTGCCCCACGTCCCCCACTCACCTTTGGCCCTTCCAACACCCAACTCTTCCCGCCCGAAAGCCTTCCTCCCTCCGACTCTGACGAACAGCCCCTTCTCCCGCTGCGGTGTGTTCGCTCTTGTTAAAAAGCGTATTGCTGTCCCAGATACTCAGCATGGCCGGGTGCGCAGCCAGGGACCCGCTGCCGCAGGCCTGATGGAGCCTGAGTCTGCAGCCACGGACACTGGCTAAGGCGCGCACCAGCACCCAGGGCTGCCGGTAGCCCCCAAGAGGCTCTGGGGTCTCCAGGGACTAGAGTCGCGAAACACCAGACAACAGAGCTACGCGGAGAACGCTCTCGTCCCTCTGGTCGTAGTTCTGGAAGTGGCCGGGAGGCGTCTCAGGGAAGCGAGTCTGGCTCTGTTGGCACAACCGAATCCAGACCCTTCTCTCGGCGTCAGCACAGCGATCCCACCGCCTCCTGTTTAGGTGTCAGGCTTTCTAACCGGCTTCATCAGAAGGGAGAGTCCTCGGTTAAAATCACAAAATCCCTGAACCACCACCAATCGGGCCCCACACCCTCCGTCTACAGGTGGGCCTTCCAGGTCCAGAGACAGGTCACACGTCACAGCACTGGCCAGGTGTCACGTCTTGAGCAAGAGACGTCATCTCTGTAAGCCTTAGCTTCCTCGTCTGTGGAATGGGGAGAGAGACCTAGCTCAGACAGCTGCTGGAGGACTCAGTGAATGCGGCCTGTGATGATGGTGATGCTGCCATTATTGTTATTGTTACTATTATTATTAGGCATTAGTATTCTCTCAGTCCAGTGCTCTTTCCATTCCATACACACTGAGACTTGTGCCCGGCTCCAGGACCCCAGCCAGAGGTAGAGGAAATGAAACACAAACCCCCCGCCTCCCCCCACCCCGCAGCCTCGCTCCCCAGCGGCAGTCACCCCCTCACAGCAGACCAATCTCAACTGGACCTTCTCCGTCTCCGGCAGCCGAGCCTCAAATGCCAACCTTCCCCGGAAGGAGAGATTCAGAGAAACTTCCCAGGCGCCAGTCGGAGGAACTGAGGTCGTTTTCCGTCTCCTGCCCACCGCCTTCCTCCCGGCCGGACGCCCACTCTGGCCTGAATGTGCCCACCCCAGAACGAGGGGGTGAGAAGCCCCCAGCTTCTGTCCCACCCACAGAGGAAGGTGGGGTACCAAGGGCCTAGACAGCACCTTCGTTTGCCGGGGGACCAAGCCTGAGCCCGCTCCCCTCGCAGCCCTCACCCCTTGCCAAGATCAATCCAACCCCCTGGACCACCTCCCCCAGGCCTCCACAGGCAGCCACACCACAGCCGCGCAGCCCATCCCAGAAGAGGCCGCGATCGAGTGGGCCGGGAGCTGAAGGCACTCAGCTGGCCAAGCTCCTAGAAGCAGAGACACAGGACTTGCAGGCCTGGCATGGTCCTCAGTGAGGCCGCCCGCGGCCACCGCGCTGGGCCGTAACCTCGCTGCCTTGTTTCCATCAATCAAGGGAGAGATGGCGACACCCCCTTCTCAGACTCCACAGAGGGAGGGCCTAGCAATGAAGGGGTGTGAATGGGTTAGAAGACCTGGGGGCGGCGGCGGCGGCGGCGGCGGCGGCGGCGGAGGAGGAGGAGGAGGAGGAGGAGGAGGAGGAGGAGGAGGAGGAGGAGGGGGGGGGGGGGGGAGGAGGCACTCTGCGATGTGGCCAGGCAACAGGACAGGAGGAGTCTCCGGGCTCTCCTCGGTGTGTCTGTGTGAAGCACACGGGCCCAGCACATCCGTGGACTAGCCGCGTGGAAAGCCTCGTCCTCAGCAAGTTCCCAGCTCCACCCACGCCCAGGCCAGGCTTTGGAGGCGCCTTGGATGAAGGCTTGGCCAACGAGCTCCCAGAACCGTCCTCCGTGGGCCTCAGGACCCTCCTCCTGGTCTCCAGTGACTTCAGGAGAAATTCCAACCTGGATTCCTTTGGCCACGGAGCCAACGTTTCTATCAACAGCCGCTGTCTGGCCAGGGACAGTGACCTCCGCTCCAGGCGGGAACGCCAGGTGCTGGGGGCACAAGGGGAGGAATTGGGGTTCCATGGACGGTTATCTTGGTGGAGAAGATGCCCCCCGTGGTCTCGGCAGTGCCTCGGGCTCCCCACGGGCTGACAGCCTCGGGGAAGAGCCGGCATGAATCTCAGGCCGAGCATGCGCCTCCCAGCAATGGTGCAGCCAGAGGCCTCTGCTGGGTGTGTTTGTGGCAGACACCCGATCCTTTAAGGAACCAGCCACAGCGATGACATTGTTCCCCAGTAACCGAGATGCCGGTGGCTGTTGGCACAGACGCTGGGGCCGCTCCCTGGCCGCCTGCTCTGGCAGCGAGGATGGTGAGCAGGTCAGGCTCTGGGCAGGACCTGGGCGGAGGCAGCCAGTGAGAGGAGGGCAAGGGGCCCCGGAGGGTCTGCAAGGACGGCGGAGTTCCCAGGCTCGATCCCACGCATATTCGGTTTTATTGCTCATGTACTATGCACCCGGCACTGGGCAAAGCACTGTGAGTTCTTCACCTTGTTGGACCCTCATGAGCCCCCGTCCCCCAGTTTAGTGATGAGGAAGCTGATGCTCGCAGAGTGAGGGATGGCCAAAGGGTCTGAAGTCAGGGCTGCAAGCACAGGCTCCTAACCCCCAGCTGCACTGTGCAGCCCGAGCCTCCGCCTGGCGTTCGGTCCAGCTGGATGTCCCTGCTCATGATGGTCAGATGACGCCATGAACCACAGAGCTCAGGATGCTTCCTGTCCGTGCTGCGCCCTCTCCCGCCCATCGCTTTCTCCTTCCTTTTCTTTTCTCCTTTCTCTCCGTCCCCATGCTGAGCCCCTCTGTGATGTTGGACACAGAATGTAGAGAAACCTGTGCCCTGGGTCCTGTCCTCTCTGGTCTTCTGGGAGAGCCAGACGCAGCAGCAAATGGCCACAGTACAGCGGACACGCGGTGACTCGGGGGCAGAAGAGGCTGTGGGCACAGGGAGGGGACTCCGATGCCTGGGAAGACTTCACCAGGAGGAGCCGGTTAACGGGCTCAATGGATACAGAGCGGGAGGGCCACGCTGGGCCGAGGCTGGGCAAACGCAAAGCTGAGTGAAAGGAAACAGCAAGGCCGGGGCGGCCTGGGAGGAGCATGGAGGAGGCCGGGGCAGCCTGGGAGGAGCATGGAGGAGGCCGGGGCGGCCTGGGAGGAGCATGGAGGAGGCCGGGGCGGCCTGGGAGGAGCATGGAGGAGGCCGGGGCGGCCTGGGAGGGGCATGGAGGAGGCCGGGGCGCCCTGGGAGGAGAATGGAGGAGGCCAGGGCTCTGGAGCACACCGGCTCCAACGAGAGGCCTCGAATGCCCCGCCCAGGCGGCCGGCCCGGCTTAGTCACACAGGCGCTGCTACTAGGACGCCCAGCTGACACTCAGGGGAGGGTGATGACAGGGGCCTGCGTTTCAGAGACACTGCGCAGGTGTGTACAGATGGGCTGAGACCAGAGGAACCAGCCCAGGGACGCTCCAGTTGTCCTGGCCAAGGAAACAGGGGTCCCGGTCACCCCTCCCGGGGTGTCTGTGGCTGGTAGACCCTCATCCCGATGCTCAGAGATGCCTCACCCCCCGAGTCGCCTGCCTCTGTCGGGGACGACACAGCGAGGGCGAGGCCTGAGAACAGCCACTGAAGGTGGAACTCCATTCAAGCTGACGATACAGTGGCTTCAATGGGCAGCCCACGCTCTCGCGCCCACTACTCTCCTACCGCGACGACCCTGGCTCACGCCTTCACAGCCACCTCTATTCCCATCCAAAGCCTCCCTCGGCACCCAGCGGCCCGGCACAGGTCTGGGCCTGCCCTGCCTCCTCCCGAACACACCACGGCCGGCTCCACGCGAGGCCCCGGGCAGCGAGGGAAGGCCTGGCCGCTCACAGCCCCGCTGCAGCTGAAACCCAAGCCCGTGTGGCCGCAGCGCTCACGCCTGGCCAGCAGCCCCATCCCCATTAATACCATTACCCGGCTGACATTTCCTCTGCCTCGCGCCATCTCTTTTTCCCTCCTCCTTAATTCTCTAATTTGTCCTAATATGCCCATTGCCTGCGTATCAAGTCATCCGCGAGGCCGCCCATTTCCAGGTTCCTTCCTCCCCATCAGCCGCGTCTCCGTCTCCCACAGAAATTAGAGGGAGGCGGCTGCGGCCCGCGAGGGCAGGAAATGGAATTAGGGGACGTATTAACTGGGACATCAAGTCGGATTTCGTTCCAGGCACTTCCTTCCGTGGACCACTTTGAAGCTTCCCCTCCGAGGCTGTTTCTCATTAGACGGATCCCTAGTGGCGAGCAGTGTTTACACGGCCCAGTAAGTCATGCCCTGCCGCGGACCCGCCGGCCCAGATGGGTGGGGGTGGGGGAGCAGCCGCGGGGCTCCGGGGCGAAGGGTGAAGGTGACGCAGAGGAAGGGTGACTTCTGGGGTTTGGGGCTAAAGAGAGATTCCTTCAGAATACCATTCGTTTAACCCTTCGGGGGGGGGGGGGGGAGGTCCAGGGTCTGCACATTCACCGGCCAAGTCTCCTCCTTTCCTCCTCTTCTTGTAGCTGTGCTCCCCGGCAGTGGGGTCCCGCGTCGGCTTCCCACGCACCTCGGCCAGCACCTGGAGGAGGGGGACACGGAGGACCCGGCCCGACCCAGAGGGAGAGACGGGCCAGCACACGGTCCCGCCGAGCCCTCCCAGTGTCCCCTTCAGAGCCGCTCAGCAGCCCCTTTACTCCAAACCGCCCCCCCCCCCCCCCCGCCGCCTCCTCAAGGTGCGGCTGGCGCGCACTCGTGGAATCCCCCCGCGGAGGTGTTTTGCCAGCGCTAATTCCCGGCTGTGAGAAGAACTTATTTGTGGAAGGTATTTGTTTTTCCACGGAGGCAGCCAAAACCACCAGTCTCCTCACCGGGGAGAGGAGAAACATGGTGTCCCCAGAGCCATAGAGGCGGCCGCCACAGCAGGGCACCTGGAGGACCCTCCGACCAGGTGTGACCGACACCCAACCGTGGGTGCGTTCTGTCCTCACCCTCAGGGCGAGGACCCCCAGGAAGGAAGCTCCTGCTGCCCGCGGCTGAGGTCGGCCCTGCACTGCCCCGCGGCGCTCGAGCCAACGCAAATACCGCAGCGGCCTGGCCGCCCTGCGCCCCGGGAGCCGCGCTGCCAAGATAAAGCAACTGGAACCCTCGCTAAAAGCAGGCCGACAAACCTCAGCACTGAACGGAAACCAAACCAAATAACAACCCCCCCACCACCACCACCAGCTCCCGGTGATGAGGGCAGAGGTGTTTCATTTCTTTCTCTATTTCTTTTTATCTTTAAACCCCAAGGGATGCGGAAGTAGGAAGGGAGCCGAGAGATGCAGGCTCTGTCCTTGCACGAAGGTCATGAGGTCAAGAGCATCTCAGCGCTGGGGTCTGCGTCAAGACTGTTTGGGGGGAAGAACCTAAGTCAGTGTAGGGCAATTGTGGAGGTCCTGGGCTCGATCTGGGACAGGAATCCCAGGAATCTGGGAATTTCTCTTTCTCCAGTTCCTCTCCTCCCCTCTCCTCTCCTCTCCTTTCTCTCTTTCCTTAGCGAGATGCCACTCCTGGTCCAGGTCATTTTGTCCGAAGGCATGAGTACATCGGACAAAGGTGGGGACAGAGAGACCCCCTCAAACCCAGGAGCCCACGATCCACAGACGACTTCTCACAAACCTCCCACGCGCCCGGGCCCCCATGTGCGCTTCCTGGGAAACACTTTCCTTCGTTCAGTCATTTATCTGATTTGCTTATTCCTGCCCTTATTTATGCATCAATATTCGTGGAGCATCCGCCGTACATCTATCATCATTCTTTTCCTCTCACTCATTTTTTCCCATTTGTTCAATAAGTTGCGCTGAGTATACCTATAGCGCTCTCGGGCTGCCTACGGCACGCAACACTCTAGGAAGAAACTGGTAGCTTATAACCTCCTTGTAGCCAAGCCGTTGTGGTCACTGTAGCACAAGAGAAATGGACTGCCTCGGGCAGGCTTCAAGCTGGACACGACTTTGCCTTCCCTCCACCCAAAACGACTTGAGCAGAGAAGAAAAGAAACATTTTTCCCAGTGACTCTGTCTCCTTACTAACCCCACCCGGAGGGCTTCCGTGTGTAACATGCCGGGTCAGCGGGTGGCGGTGGGAATCCCATGTCCTGTGCGGCTGAAGAATGTTACACCGAGTCCATTCGTCAGACTAATGACAAAACCACCAGCCAACGAGAAGACACACTCATCTCGGTGGAAACCAGAGACGTGCAGCCGCGACTCGGCATGATCCCCGTGGAAATGAATTAGGGGTCAACGTAGAATAAATTCATAACCTCTCCTCGCGGGCGGGGGTGGGGCCTGGACGTGCTGCCTTCGCCTCCTTGTTCCTTCGCTCTCTCGGGGGCCTGACATGTGCGGCACCAGGGCAATGACTTACACCCAACAGGTGCTCCTCAAAGATCAATTACCTCTGGGCCTGCCCTGTCCTCTCCTCCCCTCCCCTCCCCTCCCTCCCCTCCCCTCCCCCTCCCCCTCCCCCTCCCCCTCCTCCTCCTCTCCTGGCGGATCAGACACAGACGCACCGACACAGACAGACGGACACTTCCTTCTGGAGACAGGATGAGCCACGGGACAGAGCTTCCAGAAGTGACGGGGACCTGACGTCTCCAGCCAACACGGTGAGGCAGCTACAGACGCCAGCCCAGCGAGGGCCACTCGCTGGAACTGAAGAGCCACTGTGCCCGTGCTGGGCCGCTCGTGTTCCGTCTCAGGCCCATCAATTCACCTCCCGATAAAACGTCCAGAGAGGGAGCCATGGAGGCGCGACGTCCATCCAAGCGCTGTGCACGAGGCGGTTCCACGGCGACGGGCTTCTCAGCCGCTGCAGGAAAAATGACTCCCCCTCGGCCTCTCCGGCTTCGTTTTCCATGAACCTGAAGCCGTGGCCACGGGACAGCGAGGCGGCCGCATGGCAGCAGGCGCGGCTGCAGCTCCTCTGAGGAACTTTGCAGGGTTAACTCTGACGGGCCTCGGCTGCCCCTGCCCCCCCACCCCCCCCACCCCGGCCGGGCTCAGGGAGGAAACAAACAGCGCAGTGAAGCTCCCAGCACCCCGGGGGCCGCGAGGAAGGCGCTGAGGACAGTGGGGCAGCGACAAAGGAGGCGTGTTTATTAGAAACCCAACTCGCAAGTGCACGGTCCAAGCGGGCGCCGACCTACACGCTGACCCTTGACCAGCACAGCTCTGAGCCGTGGGGGTCCCGTTATACATGGGTTTTTCCCAATAAATATTGTAAATGTATTTTCTCTTGCTTTTGATTTTCATCATAGCGTTTTCTTTGCTCTAGCTTCCTTTCTTGTAAGACTATAGTGCAAAATACATGGAACATACAAAATACATGGAAATCGACTCCTTATGTTATCATAAGCCTTCTGGTCAACAGCAGTGAAGTGTTTGGGGAATAAAAGTTATACTCAATGTTCAACTGTGCTGGGGGGCCGGCACCCCAACCCCCTGCTGCCCGGGCACCCACGGTGCCTGCTCTGCACCACATCACGGTTCCTGCAGGAGCCAGGAGGTGCCACGGGGACGAGTGGAGGGACTTCGTCCAGCCCCTGCCTGTCCTCAGGGCATTCGCTTGCCGGGCTTCCCTGTGAAATGCCTCGGATGGAGCCTGTGTCCCCCAATTTCCTTTCACCAGTCAGACTGAACTAGGACCCACCCTCGTGACCTCCTTTTAACTTCATTACCACGTCAACGGCCCTTTCTCCAAATACGATCATAGTCTAAGGTACTGGGGGTTCGGGTGCCAACACACAAGCTTTGGGGACAGGGTTCACTCAGTCTACCCCACCCCGTGAGCAGTGCCTGAGAGAGATTTCCCGGTCATGTGCCACAGCAGAGGCCAGCTGCCTGACTCCTCCCCCCAGGACACTGCCCCCCCCCTGCCCCACCCCCCAGCGTCCACGATTCACTCCCACTTTGCAGCACCCGCCAATGCGGAGCGCTCCCACCTGCACACCGGATAAATCAAGTTCTGCTGAAGCCAGTCGGGGCTGGCTTCTGTTTCTTACCGGTTGCGACCGCTGACCAATAGATACACTTGCTTTTCCCATGTTTTCTGGAATGAATGTGCATGTTTCTTTTAGACTCGGGGGAGGGGAGGGGGGCAGGGCCTGGAGAAAAGGCATTTCTTAAAGGATGGAAGGGCTCAGGCGGAATTAAACATCTCCCTAAGCCCCTTTTCCTTCTTGCCTGAATAGCATATTTGTCACCTCATTCCGACACAGACTTACACAGCTCCGCGCAGGGAAGAAGAAGGGGAAGAGGTGTTAGGCCTGCAGGGTTTGGCAATGCTTCAAATCACCCTGCAGTCCGTCCATTGTTCCCGACTCGGCGCTGGGCTGGCCACGGCAGAGCAAGATCCCGGGACGTAACGGTCTCACCCAGCGACCACCTTCCGTTCAGGCTGAAACCAGATCATCGGAATGAAGCGGTGACTCCGCGTCCGGCCATGATCTCGGTGTGAAAGGACCTGATACAGTGACGGGTCTGAGCTCCACAGTTAGAAGAAAATCCACCTCTGCTCTCGGGCCAGGAGGGGAGGGCGGAGAGGGGACGCAGCTGAGCACGCGCCCCGGGCCCTGTGAGGCCTCAGTGTGAGACCAGGCCCAGCACCGTGCGTCCGGGAGGGGCAGCCACGCCGCCTGCGTTTGTGGGAAGAGGAGGTGCCATCCCGGCTCCAGTAACGCAGTGTCCTGAGAAGGACTCGGGGAGTCTCCCCACAGACATGCCGCCCTGTGCCCCGACTGCACAGCGTGCGCCCCGTGGAGGAGGCAGCTCAGTAGGTGGTTTCCTTTGTTTCTTTCTGACCTGCCCCCACCCTGTCACCCAACACGGCCAGGGGACCCAAGAAGACGCGTGAGAACGGCCTGCCCCCTCCGCCCCGTCAACTGAGAGTGTTTCCCCTGTTCTTTTTCTTTTTTTCCCTAAATATCTATTTATTGGTTTTGGAGAGGGAGGGGGAGGGAGATAGAAACGTCAGTGATGAGAGAGGATCATTGATCAGCTGCCGCCTGCACGCCCCACACTGGGGGATGGAGCCCACAACCCGGGCATGTGCCCTGCCCGGGAATTGAACTGTGACCTCCTGGTTCGTAAGTTGAGCTCAACCCCTGAGCCGCGCCGGCCCGGCTCCCCCTTTTCTTTAGCAAGTTCACCACGGACCCCACGAGGCAGGTGATCGAGACCCTGATAAGGGGAAGCATTCTTGCCGGCTGCCATGACAGGCAGCCAAAGTGAGACGGAGATGAAAGTAAAGAGACAGTAAAGTTCAATTTAAAGAAAGAGCGAGGGGAGAGAGAGAATAAAAATACCCCAGGGCGACTGAAGGCTGCCATCCAAACACGTGAAAATGTTCCAGATAGTTTAGTGATAAGCAGGAAGTGGCTGGAAAAGCCAGCCGTCCCACGGGGAGAAAACGGCAGTTGGAAGGGGGGACTGGGTTGAGCTAAGTGTCTGTGCCCTAAAGTTTATTATTTTATTAGTTTTAATAGTTGGGTAGATAAGCTAATAGCAATAGGATTTACTTTAAAGATCAACACCATAGACGCTGCTGTTTATTATTCGATGTGATGTGTCTCCGTGAGGGGAATATCACGTCTCATTAAAGCCCTTCCCGTCCTCGCCGCTCGGAGCCGCAGCGCCGAGGCCCCTGGGAGCGCCTCCCCGGCCGGGCTTTGTTTGGATAAAACCTCCAGGCCATCTGCTCCTCGGACCCCGGACCGAGAGCCGCTCCAGCTCCAGTTTGGGCTCCAGGACCAGAGGCTGGGAACGGAGTTGCCTTGTGTCAGCTTCCTTTCCGCAGGCGCAGGCGCCCACCAGGGCCTGAGCGGTGCGCGCTGCGGGGCCGAGCGTGACGGGACCTCCATCGCCCTGCCAGCCGCCGTGGGAGTCCGAGGAAGGAATGCACTTCGCTCCCTGCCGCGTCCAGCACATTCTGAGCTGACGCCAGGGGCCCCGGGCAGGGCCAGTGCAGCCGCGGACTGAGCTCTGGAGTCGGAGGCTGGTGGCAACGCCTGGCACTGCCCTCACCTGGTCCAGTGTGTTCCCTGGAGACCCTCACTCACGACGGAGGGAGGCAGACAGCACCTGGACCGAACCATCCGAGCTGACATCCCCCCCCCCCCCCCAGTCGCCGGGCCATCCCAACGCCACGCGCCTCCTGCCAGGACGCACGGAGCAAGACACGAGGCCCCTCTGTGCTCCCGTCAGCAGCACGGAGCGCCAGGCTCAGTGACAGATCCAAACCGATGACCACGCCACACAGTAACCGTCAAAGTCACAAAACAGAGAGAGGGAGGGACCCCCAGATTCACAGGGACCCGAGAGGCACCGAGATTACATGCACTGAGAGCCCTGGCCAGTTTGCTCAGTGGATAGAGCATTCGCCTGTGAACTGTAGGGCCCCAGGTTTGATTCCGGTCAAGGGCACATGCCTTGGTTGCAGGCTCGATCCCCTCCCCGTCAGATCTGCATGGTGCTTCGTAAGAGACGGCCCTGCTGTTTAGAAAGCCACCACCACAGCCTTAGAGCAAAGGGCACTACGTCTGCAACTGGGTCACAAGTGGGTTTCAGACAACGAGGAGGGAGGGCAACGCGGTGGTGACAGACCACGGACACAGGGCACCGGGTAGAGTTACCACGGATCTTTGCAGCTTCTGAGCAAGTCTGAACTCGTGTCAGAATGAGAGGGTTTAAGAGGAAGTGACCACCTCAGCCCTGCAGACCTGCAGTTCGTACAGCTCCACTTCCTGCGCCTGTGTCCTCGCCGCAGTGAGGTGTTAATGCCGCATACGGACGGTTCTTTCCGCAGCCTGGCCCCCTGGCCCGGCAGTAAAATACTCACTCCCAGCGTTTCCTGGGGAGAGGGGTGGGTAGCAGAGGCAGGAACGGGCCAGTGCCGCCGCCCGGCTGCCGCCTTCGCTCCTTACCACTGCGCTGTTTACTGTGTGTGTGTGTTTATTGACTTGAGGGAGAGAAACGTGGATGTGCTGTCCCACGATGGAGGCGGTCCTTGGCTGATCCCTGCATGTGCCTGGGCCCGGATCAAACCGCTCCTTGGCGCATCCGGACGCTGTTCCGACGACGCTCTGCCCAGCTGAGCTCCCCGGCAGGGCGCGCGGGGCTTGTTTGATTAGTGATTCCTGGACGGTGGGAAACGTCCCCAGGGCCGCACCTCTGTGTGCTCAGCCCCTGCCTGGCGGCCAAGGGGAAGTTCCTTTCAGAAAGTCGGGTTTGCTCGGTGAGTCACATTCGGGCCAGGGTGCCGGCCAAGTGGCACAGCCACCAGCCTCATCCGAGTCTCAGATGGGCGGCTGTGGGATCCAGGCCAGAGCTCAACAGGGTTCACTTACACCTATGTCCCCCATTGGGGGTTCACTTACTCCTACGCCCCCCGTTGGGGTTCACTTACACCTACGCCCCCCATTGGGGTCCACTTACTCCTACGCCCCCGGTTGGGGGTTCACTTACTCCTACACCCCTGGTTGGGGGCTCACTTATTCCTACGCCCCCCATTGAGGGTTCACTTACTCCTACGCCCCCCATTGAGGGCTCACTTACTCCTACGCCCCCCATTGAGGGCTCACTTACTCCTACGCCCCCAGTTGGGGGTTCACTTACTCCTACGCCCCCCACTGAGGGCTCACTTACTCCTACGCCCCCCGTTGGGGTTCACTTACTCCTACGCCCCCAGTTGGGGGTTCACTTACTCCTACACCCCCCATTGAGGGCTCACTTACTCCTACGCCCCCGGTTGGGGGCTCATTTACTCCTACACCCCGGTTGGGGGTTCACTTACTCTTACGCCCCCCATTGAGGGCTCACTTACTCCTACGCCCCCAGTTGGGGGTTCACTTACTCCTACGCCCCCATTTGGAGTTCACTTACTCCTATGCCCCCAGTCGGGGGTTCACTTACTCCTACGCCCCCATTTGGAGTTCACTTACTCCTATGCCCCCGGTTGGGGGTTCACTTACTCCTACGCCCCCGGTTGGGGGTTCACATGAACCTGTCAGCCAAAGCGGCTGGGAAGGGAAATTGGTGTGAAGTGAACGAGGTCATGATCCAGCCCCTCTGAACCAGCAGTTTCCTGCCTTTTTCTAAGAATTCCTGTGGGTTTCTTCCCGCCTCTTCCCCGCCTGTCTGTTCCCTGCCACAGAACTCGCACAAGCACCCTCGCTCTCCATGCCCCAAGAATCACTCCCTTGCTAAAGTCATCCACACGCTCATCTCTTTAGCCCCTGTGTTTCCAAAAACACCTCTGAGGTCCGCATCGTCCGCTGGTGCAGGCATCCCCGGCCCCCAGGAGAGCAGCCACAGGTCCCTGCGGATCAGGCCGGGCCCCGAGAGAGAGAGCCACAGGTCCCTGCGGATCAGGCCGGGCCCCCCGAGAGCCACAGGTCCCCACGGATCGGGCTGGGCCCCCCGAGAGAGAGCCACAGGTCCCCACGGATCAGGCTGGGCCCCCAGGAGAGCAGCCACAGGTCCCCGCGGATCAGGCCGGGCCCCCCCCCAGGAGAGCAGCCACAGGTCCCTATGGATCGGGCCGGGCCCCCAGGAGAGCAGCCACAGGTCCCCACGGATCAGGCCGGGCCCCCAGGAGAGCAGCCACAGGTCCCCACGGATCAGGCCGGGCCCCCAGGAGAGCAGCCACAGGTCCCTGCGGATCAGGCCGGGCCCCCAGGAGAGCAGCCACAGGTCCCGGCGGATCCGGCCGGGCCCCCAGGAGAGCAGCCAGAGGTCCCCACGGATCAGGCCGGGCCCCCAGGAGAGCAGCCACAGGTCCCCGCGGATCGGGCGGGGCCCCCAAGAGAGCAGCCACAGGTCCCTGCGGATCGGGCGGGGCCCCCAAGAGAGCAGCCACAGGTCCCTGCGGATCGGGCGGGGCCCCCAGGAGAGCAGCCACAGGTCCCCGCGGATCGGGCGGGGCCCCCAAGAGAGCAGCCACAGGTCCCCGCGGATCGGGCGGGGCCCCCAAGAGAGCAGCCACAGGTCCCTGCGGATCGGGCGGGCCCCCAGGAGAGCAGCCACAGGTCCCTGCGGACCGGGCGGGGCCCCAGGCCGGGCCCCCTGCTGAGAACCAGGACTTCCGCCAGAGCCAAGCACTCCGCACGGGCCTGGCTGTGGCTCAGTTGCTCGTGTCCTCCCAGGCACCGCAGGTCGCTGGTTCAGCTCCCGTCAGGGAAGATTCTCTCTCTCCCTCTCCCTGAAAATCAATAAAACCGGTTTTTAAAAAGAAGAACTCAACACCACTCAGCGACAAGCCTGGGCGCACTGAGCCAGGGGCATCTCCGCCATGAGAGCCACCCCCGTCCTGCCCCTGGCCGCTCCCTCCGCTGGAGACACGGGCACCGGTGCCTGGCTCACCACGCTCCCTCCCGGAGGCTCTGCCTCGCCTGGGGCCCTCTTCTCGTCGAGCTGTGAGCCGGTCACCCCGCCGCCAGGCAGGCCCCGTGTGGACACACATGCTGCTGCATCGTCAGCGCCAGTGTCACTAATCAACGCTCGGGCTGCGCACGGCTCACGTTCACCCAGCACACGCCTTGTGCCGCGTCCGACGCTCCCTGCCCGTCTTAACCTTCAGTCTCTCAACGCCTCTGAGTGGCGCTGTGACCATCACCCACTTACAGGTGGGGAAACTGAGGGCCAAGGCGGCGGCGGCACTCGCCCAAAGTCACGGACAGGAAGGGACTGAGCCAGGACCCAGCCGGCTGCGCCCCTTCAGTTCTGCAGGGACATCAGGGATGCGTGGCTGTGCTCTCCATGGTAACGCATCCCCAGGAGCCGCCCACCTGGGATCTGGAAGAAAACCATGATGTGAGAACATCGGCCGGGAGACAGAGCGAGCAGCCACCTGGGTAGCGAGTGTCTGAGCTCTGGACCTTGACACCCGTGACAAGAGAGCCTCTCACTTCCCGGGCCCTGTGATTGGCTGCGGCCATGTGACCAGTTCTGGCCAATGGGCTGTGAGCAGAAATTCCCAGGTCACGTCCACGCCAGAATGTTTAGCAGCCAACGTGAGCACGTGCGGACCTGCCTGAGACGAGAAGCGACGATGCCTGAGACAGTGGCCGCTCCGCCAGCAACGCCAACGCTTGGAGCCCCCCCCAACCCCCCGCCACCCCGAGGTCCGACAGACAAGCGCTATGGATACCGGATGAGGCCCTGCTGCTTTAGGCCCGGGGTGCTTTCTAGATCAGCACAATCTAGCAGGTATCCTGCCTGGCACATGATGAAAGCAAAACAGTATCATTAAATGATAGCTAGATGCTCTTAGTTACATTCACGTCAATGTAATCACATCGACACTAATCTTAAGCCTCTGAGCCCCAGCCCTGCTCCCCCTCTGTCAGAAAGGGGTCCACCATGGGCTAGAGGGGAGGCTCAGCCCAGCACCCACCCCTCGAGCTGGCAGCATGGTTCAATGAGCAGGAAGTTGTGTAAGCACAGCCTGAATCACGGTGGCTGACTCCCCACAAATAGGGTGCACTGATTAAGGACAGGCAGGGCGCCCCATCCGACATCCCGTAGCCCAGGCACTGAGGGTGGGTGACGGGGTCCGCGGGTAGCAGCTCGGGAACCAGCGGCACTCCTTTCACCGCCTGCTCCTCTCCGAAGGCCCCTGCATCCGGGTGAGCCGGGATCGGACCTCAGGGGAACGTTCTCATTCCAACAAGGCAAAGGTGGTCGCCACGAAGGGAATCTCCGTCCTGCCCCACGGATTACAGCCCCGCCCCCGGAGCCTGGGCACTTCCTGCCGGCGGGGGCCACTTCCTGCATCTTCTGAGGTGGGGACCAGGTGTCATCTCGAGAGGAGCATCCCTTAAGGGTGACACTTGACCTTGCAAAGTCTCAGCGCCGGGAGGGGGGGGGGGTGTCTGTCAAATATGCAGATTCTCCTGCCCCCTGAACCGGCCCCTCCTCCCAGGGCTGGGAGACCAGGGCTGTGCCTGTGGATCAGGTTTCTTGGGGGGTCTGGTGCCAGGAATGGGGGAGAAGCCCTGCTGGGCTGCCGCTGGGGTAGTTGTGGGGAAGCTCAGGGCCCGGCCCGCCAGGAGGATATTCCGAAGGGTCACGAACCGGCTCACTGGTCGCCAGGTGAGCAGGAAGGTGGCCACACACAGGCAAACCCTGCCCGTCAGGGTCCCATCTCAGCTCCTGGACGAGACCACACCTTCCCGCCGATGGGCACACAGCTTCTTCTGTCTGCTGACACTGGGCCCGAGGTGGGCAGGGGGCTCAGCCGGTGAGAGAGAGGTCTACAGTCAGTGCCTGGGGGAGGAGTTTCAAGGGTTTTCATTCTCTCTTTGTGGATGGAACCGTGACGCACAGGCTCTCATTGCTATTGGCAGCCTTGTTGTAACTAAGAGGTGACGGGGGGGGGGGGGGGGAGAGGATGAGGGAGAGAGAAAGAGAAGAAGGAGGAGGAGGAGGAGGAGAAAGAGGAAGAATAAGACAGGGGAAAGGAAGGAAGGAAGGAAGGAAGGAAGGAAGGAAGGAAGGAAGGAAGGGAGGAAGGAAGGAAGGAAGGAAGGAAGGAAGGAAGGGAGGGTAGGAGGGAGGGCCACTGCAGGGCAAAATGACAGAAACTCCCCGATTCCTGGTTATATCACTGATCACACAGACCTGGAAGCTCTCCTTCCTCTGACCTTCCGGTTATGAAAAGAGAAGAGAATTCCATATGTTGTTTAAGTCCGTCTGTTACTTGCTGCCCAAAGCATTCCACCTGCTATTTATCATCGTTGTCACCACAAGCGCATCCTTATCAAGGGCTAGGGGGCACTTGGCTCTTCTCTCCGGGGAGCAGGCAGCGTAGCTGGCCCTTCGTACTGTTCCGTCTGGAAACAAACGGACGCTGTCCCTGTGTCTGCATTGCTGAGCAAAGGAAGCAGGACGTCGCCCTCCCAGCTCTGCCACCGACACAGGTGAGGACACACCTGCAGGCCCGTGTTCTCACATCTGTAGGGTGGAGGGCTGCATTAGGTGTCCTCCATCTGCTCCCCGGGTCTTCAGTGGGGACACTAGTCCCTGCCCCCCTTGGTGGTCATATTAATGAGGGGGAGGAGGGAGCCCCCAGACTGCTCTCAATACATTGTATTAGTTGACAATCTTTTAAAAAGTCAACTGTTCAAGAAAATCAAGGTGTTTAGATTCCTTTGACAGATCAGAACATGTCAATGCTGGACCCACACTTCCACGCGGCAACAACTGGTTCAGGGTCAGCAGCTGCTGTCCTCACTGAAACAGGGTCTCCCCACCCCCTGCTCCCCACACTCTGTACTGCCACCCCCACACACTAAGACTGGTTTCAGCTGCCTTTGTTATCCTACACGCAGCTCACTCACTCCCTCGCATTTCCTGCCTGGTCTGGGGGGACACGGATGGTGCAACCCCAGATCTAAGACAGGAGCCTAAGGCTCCTGGGACCCAAATTCTCTGGGGCCTTTTAAAGAAACAGAGCTTGTCTTCACATGACATTCTCGCCCAGCAGGCCGAGGGGCCGCCGGGAACACAGCTCCCCCCTCGGCTCGCCTGTGGTCCCCCTTGAGGGTCAGCCTGTTACGGGGTTGTGTTTTCCATTTCTCCTTTGGACACTTCTGTTGCTTTCCTGCTTTGAGGTCCGTTTTCCAGCTCACGGGTGGTCAGGTCCTGGGGCTAAATGAAGCAGATTTTCCGTAATCGCCGGCGCTCCTGAGCCAGTTTGGAGTCTGGGTTTGCGTTTGAGTCACTGAGTTACTCACTGCTGGGGAGCTGGCACTTCGCAAGCTCGTGGAATAAACAAACACGTCGCTTCTCCAGCACCGATCGCAACCAATGTCCTGACTCCAAATACTGGCCGCGTGGAGTGTTGCCGAACAACAAGAATCTCAAATAATCCATGTGTCCACTTGAGTTCTCTGAAGATGTAACTCACAAGAACGGAACAGCAGCCTGCTGGTCTGGAGTTCGGGTGACACGGCGGAAAGTGTCTGGTGGCCTTTCTGCGAGATGCACAGCACAGAGGACTGGACGGACACGCGCAGGGAACACGTGCTACGTTTCTGATCCAGACTTGAGCAAACCCTTTCCCACGCTGGCCTCTCCATTCCCCTTAAGAACTTTAATGCTCAGCTGGGCACATGGACACTGAGAATAAAGACTACATTACCCAGCCTCCCTTGCAGGTGAGCCTGTCACATGACTCCAATCTAACCAATGGTTATGTCCATAAAAGGAAGGGTCCTCCCTGCTGCTCTTGTCCTCCTCCTTCAACGTGGCACGTGGCAGTGGCTGTGTATCCTCTGAGACTATGTGACTGGGGGCAACGTCTCAGAACTGGCAGGACAACAAGGCAGAAGAGGCCTGGGCCCCTGCGTGGCCTCTGGACGGAACCCGCCTGCTGCGAGAGAGAAATAAATGTCCAGCTGGCTTACGCTCAATAAAAGAGGTGGATTTAGTGTCCTAATCATACAAAGTTATACAAGTTGTGTGTGTTTTTATTTCCTTTAGTGAAGTTGTAGCTTTAAGGACTTAGGGCTTCACATATATCAAGAAGAGAGCTGTGGGCTCTGTGTGCTTGGCATTTAGCCAGATAAGCGTCTACAGAATCTCAGTCACCGGGCGTGAGAGGCAGGTCACCATGAAAACCTCCTCCTCCAAGTTTAAGACCACTTATACTCAGTGCAGTTTTGTGGCGCACCTCACTGCGTCTAGGGTACAAGGAACAGACAGGACTCGTGCTCACCAAACAAGGGGCAAGGGTGGCACGCACGCTGCCATCCTGCTGCCCAGCCCAGGCCAAGCGGTCGCCCTGCATCAAATTCTTACCAACGTAGCCATTATTATTGGAACGATGGCTGTCACTTAATGCGACTCGACTCGACCTATCCTCTGCCATACTATCTTTTCAATATAAACAGCGGTTTCAAAACCCATTTTACAGCTGGTGAAACTGAGGCTCAGAGAAATTAATTAACTTTTCTGGAGGCAGCCGAGTGAGAAGCAAAACCAGGATTCTGAATTGTTGCCTCTCTCGTGTAGGAACGTGGCCTGGGAAGCTCTGCGTAGACTGATCACACTGCTCCTGTCCACGACAAGGACAAGGCCACGGCCCAGGCTGGTGGGAGTGGGTCGTCCTAAGTCAGCCCTTTATCCCCAATGCCCTGGCTCCTAGACATCTTTCCCAAAGATAATGTACTTCTCACGTTTGAAATCGCTGGGTGTGTTCAGATGGTCTCCCTCACATCTCACAGCCGGCAAGCCAAGGCCACAGTCTTTATCTTCCTGGTCTCCAGGCATCAGTGGGCCAAATCCAATTTGCTGGGCTTGGTCCCAGCCTTTGCTTCTTTAGTTCTAAACCCGGCCCTTGGCTATGCAGACCAAGCCCTGGATGCCTCTTTGGAGATGAGCCTTCACAGACTCCAACTCCGCCCTGGTCCTCCCAACGCCCTGACCCGGGGGGACCCCATGTTGCTTTCTCCAAGTAGCCGGGCTCCCGACCGAGGCCTGGCCACCGCCGCCCCCACTCCCCGCTGCTCATCTTGCATCTTGGCCGGCTCTCAGCCTATAATTCTTTCCAAACTCGCCTGTATAAAATAATCATGTACATGAAGTAAAACAGGAGTCTCATATACACACTTAATAACTCTTGTGTACTGTACAAGAGGGAATTCCACTCTCTAACCCCCAGAGCTTTCGAATGGTTCTCATTTAGCTTCGCATTCCTCGTGCGAGATCTAAACGCCCCTCTCCCTGCCCAGCCGGCGGCTGCCTTTCGAAACCATCGTGTCTCCAGATTCCTCGGGACCCTTTCGACTCCACCTCTGCTCCTAATCAGAGGTTCAAGCGCCGCTGCTCAGCCCTAGAGCTAACTGTCACGGTTCCGCTCAAAAGCCCATGTTTGGGGAACTGAGCACAGTACAGTGGAGAAGCTTCGAGGGTGAGCACGTCCGTGGAGGCCGAAGGTCCGCGAACCCTTCCGGCCTCCAGCCCAACGGTGGGGTGAGAGGTGGTTCCCACCTCTGCTGTCCCACACGCGCCCTGGGGGGCACTGGCCATGCCACGGTCAGTCTTGGGCCTCTTTCCCCAAAGGGAGTTCTGTAATTCCCAGTAACCCATCAGAACCTATCATCTGAGTCTTAGGCGTTGACTTAAGACAGTCAGTATCAAATCATCACTTCCACTGACCCCGCGGATATGGCCGTACTCACCAAAATGACAGACAGTATCTAGTTTTTTAAAAATGAGCTTTCGTTTATAAAATATACATAAACAACAGCACCAAAGACTGTGGAGCCAAGAACCAAGGGACACAATGAATGAACTGTACTCATCGGCGCGTTCAGCAAATACCCATGGTTCCTGGTCTTTGTTGGGCACAGACCTTGGCCCTGAGAAGGCAGGTGAGCCAGAGGCAGCCCCCGCTAACATCGATTTCACTCCACCCCCTGCCTCGCTGTGGTCTGGCCTCGCTGGCTTGCCTTCCGTTCTGTGGAAACACCAATGTCGTCCCTGCCTCAGTGTCTCTGCCCTTGCTGTCCCCTCCACCCAGACACCCTTCCTTCTGGCCTCCGGTCTGTTTTGAGTCTCAACTCAATGGCTCCTCCCAGTAGGGACCGTCCTTCACCATCCCTCCCCACAGCGCTCTCACCTGTATCTTGCTGTTACATCATCATCACAGCATGCATCTCTATATGAAATCAGGCTTGTTAGGTCATTGTTTACTGGTTTATTAATGAAAACCCTCTCCACTACAGGTCAGAGACCTTGTCTATCATACTTGCTGCATCTTTAAAGTCTAGGAGACTGCCTGGCAAATACAGTCAATAAGTATGAATGAATGAATGAATGAATGAATGAATGAATGAATGAATGAACCCATCATCAAATGAGTTTTAGAGTTGCATTTTCTCCTAAAACATACCCAGCTCAATCTGTCAAGCCCAACCTTCAAGACAGGTATGATTCCTGCCCTTGCAATCTAGGGATTAAGGGAAATTCTACTGGATTGAAGGACGAAATGGGACTCTCCTGGTGGGTCATGCGTCACAGGAGCTCTAAGGCACACGGGCATGTTCTGGCCAAGGTCACTGAGCAGGCCCTGGGTCCAGCGCTCCCCAGAACGGGGCTGGGGACACTTGTCAGAACCAAGTGCAGTGAGCATCATCGGAGAATGAACTCAACACCATTACCAATTTTCAAAACAACCCGACATTAAAACAAAAAAAGGGATAGTCTTGAATGACTCAACCTATTTGATCTCTGGTGATTCCTACAGCGTTTTGAGAACTTCTGTGTCTTGGAACATTCTCTGGACACGGGTTATCCTTGTTCTTGGAGCACATAAACATATCCATGAAGAGAACCCATAAAACATACACCCTCTCCCCACACAAATCAGGCCGAAAAATCCAAGACAAAGAAAGAGCTCCCTCTTTCTCATCCTTTCTACGTATTTCCAGACACTGCACATGTAACTATGTATAGCATGTATCACCGTAGTTATTATTCACTAGAGGCCCAGTGCACGAAATTCGTGCATGGGGGGTGGGGCCTGTCCCTCAGCACCGCCTGCAACGATGTAAGCGTTCCGCACCCGGCCTGGCCAGAGGGCCTCTGTGGCCGGGTGCAGAATGCTTGCCTCATCGCCAGGGCAATGACACAAGCATCCCCCCCCACCCCGACCCCCAGACGCTCTGTGCCTGCTGCCAGAGGTCCTCTGCGGCCGAGGTGGAACGCTTGCCTCGTCGCCGTAGCGACAAAGCAAGCATTCCGCCAGGCCGCTCACACTGCCTGCTCTTAGCGGCCGCCCCCCCTAGGACTGGGGGACTCCGGCAGGGCTGAGAGGACAGGGCCCCGCCACCTTTGTGACGCAGTAATGCTTAATTTGCACATTACCCTTTTATTAGATAGGATGACAATCATGAATTATTTCCTATTTCTATATATTTTTGCTTCCCTGCCCAACACTCATGGGAGGTAGGTACTATCTCCATTCCTGTTTTAAAGATGAGAAAACAGAGGCTCAGTAAGGCTTAAAAACTTGCCTAAAGAACATGAAGAAATGAAACATCAGAATTTGAACCCAAGCCCATCTGATTCCGAGGGCTGCACTCACTCTACATCTCCCAATTAAAGGCTTGAGGGTCTATAACCTCTGACTTAGATTTTCAGTTTCCTGGGTGACATTCTGAGTTTCATACAATGGCTAACACAGCTCATGGTGCCCAGTGAGCACTCAGCAAGGACTAAGTGAATGAACGGCGAGGGGCAACATGGTCCAATGGAAAGAGCTTTGAGATAGAAAGTAAAAGACTGGGTCCTTCTTCAGGTTTTGTAATCCACTATGTGACCTTGAGCAAGCCCATTCCTCCTCTCTGAACCTTTGTCTACCCATCTGTACAATGGGAGGATTAGAAGGGATAATTTTTTAAATATATATTTTAATTGATTTCAGAGAGAAAGGGAAAGAGTGATAGAAACGTCAATGATGAGAGAGAATCATTGATTGGCTGCCTCCTGCACACCCCATACTGAGGATCGAGCCCACAACCCAGGCACGTGCCCTGACTGGGAATTGAACTGTGGATTCCTAGTTCATAGGTCGAAGCTCAATCTCTGAGGCACACCAGCCGGGCTAGAAGAGACGATTTCTAATCTGATCATTCCCTCTGAATCCACATGCTGTGCTGGGGGAGCTGATGCCACGTCATTCAAAAAAAATACGGAAGTCCCCAGAGGAGAGACGGGCTGTCTATTCCTGACACCCTCAGGGCTCAGGCGGCACGAAGCAGATGCTCATTCAGGGCCCAGTGAGTGGGTGAGGGGATGCTGACACGCATTTGAAGCTCTGCGAGAACACGCCCTCCACACACCCCAGCCCCAGCGAGCAGCAGGAGCCTCTCCTCTCAGAGAACAGGGAGCCACTGGTGAACTCGGCACTGACCCAAGCAGGGGAGTAGCTGGAGCCCAGTCAACGGGGGCAGACGGAAGCTGAGCTTGGGAGGCCTCCTGGCGCCCTTTCTCACCCCACCCCACCACCCCGCCCTGAACCCCAGATGCCCGGGTCAGCGCTTTCATCACCAGTGCAGCCTCTGGGAACCAGAAACGAGGAAAGTCCAAGTCTGGTTTTGCAAGGTCTTGCCCCATCCCTCCCTCCCTCCCAACGAGGAGGAGAGCAGGAAGCCAAGAGACGCAGCATTCTCAAACCCGCTGTGGGAAGCAGTAAATAGATACAGAGATACTGGATAAATAAGTAAGGTGATCCAAGACATAGCCTTTTTAGTTATAAAAGCATGTTTCCTTGCTTTCTGACCCTCGATCATTTCAGAGTTTGGGAAACCGGCCGGGCACAGAGCGTCCGCGAACCCTTGGAAGTTCAGTACCTTGACCTCCTTGGCTGTGAAAGCCTCGCACTGGTCGCTGGGAAGTTCTTTGGTTTCAAAAAAGAAAGAGAAGAAAAAAAAACCCTATTCCCTTCAAACATCCTCACCCCTGAATTCACATTTTGGACCACGGACAGGGTTCTCGCAGAGTTCATGGGTTCCCCAACAAAGAGCCAGCTTCTCTTCCCGGGGACCCTGGGGGATGCACCTGAAGACACGCCGATTATTTACGTTCGAGCGGACTTTCGGTCAAGCCACCCAGGACTCGCCATGGCGGGAAGCGGACAGACCCACTCAGCTGTCCGCACCGGGCCTGTGCAGCCTTCGAGTGGATGCCATTGGGGCAGGGTTTCCGGGTAATTCAGACAGTCTGCGTGGAAGCTGCCTCCTGCACAGCTCTACCCAGAACAGAGTTTCTTAACAAATTGATAATGCAAAGCAGGCTGCCGCCACTGACAACGAACTGTCTTCAATTTCTTCGCCATAGCACCCACTGACAGGCAACCCATGATTAATTACAAATTATTTATATCAAATAATTAAAATGAATTCCAGGCACTTCACCATACCTTGGGAATAGTATAGGATAGAGGCAAAGCAACGTGAGCGGCGGTCCACCCACCGGGCGTGGGCTGGAATTCCAGCAACGCAACACACGCGTTCAAAGGACTGTGCACGAGCACCCGCGCTCCTCTGAGCTTTCATCCGGCTTGTGGAAAAGTGTGCAGGATGGACACAGAACTGGAAATCACGTGGGTCAAAATATAGCTTCCAAAACTGCGCCCAGCAAGGTATGCTTGCTTGCTTTTTTGCTGGTGTGTTTATTTGCAGGCTTTTTCAGAGCTTTACTATTGTACTTTCCATTGTAATTTCCAAAAGGAGGGTATATTAAGTTTTCCCCAAGTGTCTTTCACCAGGAAATCCTTACATTTAGGTTTCTTTTTTATTTTTCCAGAGAGGAAGGGAGAGGGATAGAGAGATAGAAACATCAATGATGAGAGAGAAACATTGATGGGCTGCCTCCTGCACGCCCTACACTGGGGATCGAGCTGCAACCTGGGCATGTGCCCTGACCAGGAATTGAACCATGACCTCCTGGTTCATAGGTTGACACTCAACCACTGAGCCGGCTATCAGGTCACTTTCTGAGCTCTGCTGTGACGCCCTCTGACCTCAGTGTGAAAACGAGGCCCTAGCTCTGTGGTTTGAGCTATGTCTGCACTAGGGGTGTTGAGCCCTTAAAGAGGCATCCACACTCCATCCCCAAATCCTCCTGGGACCAAGGCCAAATCTATAGCATAGAATCCATGGCCAAGGGGTAGATTGTGGCTCATGAAGTCAGAGTCTTCCAGACTCCCCACAAACATCCTGGAAAAAGTAAATTGTGGGGTTTTCCCAGATGTACCTGGAAGCCATTATGTTAGAGACTAGGATCCTCAATGTCACTGCCCCGAGGCCAACAATTTTCAAAAGAGAAAAGAAGTGGGCGGGAGAGAGAGTGCGCAGGGAGGGAGGGCCTGAATTCTGGCAGCAGTGAGGGTGTTAAGTGGCGCAGCCCTTGTAAAATCATTAAAGCAGCAAAACAAACAAAAATGAAAAAGGAGAACCATACAGAGCAAACTAGGGTTTGTTATCAGTGTTCCTTCTGGGCTCTGTGACTCCATCACTTACCATCCTCAAGGGACAAAGAGAAGGACATCGACAAGGAATGGTTAGAGGATGGATCAAAAGAATGTCAGCATGAGCCCCTCCCCTGATGAGACTGAAAAGGGGAATCAGCAAGATAGGGTTCTGATCCTCCTGGCGAACTTCACAGCACGGCCCATGGCTAAGATCTAAATGGAGTCCCAGACAGTGAGCTGTCACTCATTCTGTCTGCGTCCATTCATGCACTCACAGGGCCGTGTGCTCAGCACGTGGTCAGTGCTGAGGAGAGAGCGGTGACAGGCTAACGGGGAGCTTAGTAAGGAATGCCCGCCCCCCCACCCCCCAGATCCCCACATGCCCCTCCGTATTTCCCAGCCGCCCTTGAAATGAAGTCGGGGTCACGTGACTGGGTCCTGCCCAGTGGGAAAGTGGGCAGAGGTAGCCCAGCCTTTCAGAACACCCCAGGTGCCCCTCCCATCCTCTCTTCCTCTGCTGTGTTGGGGCCACGTGCTCCAGGGGGAGAGCATCAGGATGGAGAAGGGGTGCCCAAGTGCGCTGGGCTATGACACGAGAAAAAACGCCTTCTGATGAGCTAGGCACTGAGGTTTGGGGGTCTGCCTGTGGGGGGCAGTTAGAGTCCATCGTCCATCGTCCTGACTAATAGAAACAGAGAGTCAGCCCAGACATACGTGAAGCTCGGAGGGAAAATGGGGCAGGGGAGGGGACCGAGAAGTGGGAGAAGGCGAGGGAGGGGGAGGCCGTGCTAGTCAGGATCTCAACAGGAAACAACACCCTTGACATACGATTACATAAGCAGGACTTACTTACAAAGAAACGATTGACAAAGGCCAGTCTGTGAGGGAACCTTGAGGGCGAGCACATAACCCAGGGCCAGCAGAGAGCTGTTACCGCATCGATGCCCAGCAGGGCTCCGGGAGCACTGGGTGGAAAAGATCACGGAGCGCCGGCCGCTCCAGAGGAACAAGGGCCTTCAGTCAAGGGCCACACCCGGCCAGGCCATGTGAAGCCATGGATCCGGGATGCATCCTGCCTCCCGCTCCTCCTTCCCTCCCTGCCGACCAGGGCTTCCCATCGGCCACAGCCAACCAGAAGCCAGAGGTCAAGGAACTCCGTTGACGCTGTTCCTGGAAATCAGTTTCTAGAAGCACAGAACGGGGAGGCGGGGGGGGGGGGGGGGGGGGGGCAGAGATACTTGGGACTGAGACACTATCTTAGACAGAGCTGTCAGGGGTGCTCTGTAGGGGAAGGGACCTAGAGGGGAGACCGGAGTGAGGGTGCCCGTGGGCCTGGCGGATGTGGGGGACGAGTATTTCAGAAGCAGGGACATGGTGCAAGGACCTCAGGGGAGATTAGCTGGGCGTGGCTAAATGAGGGGAAGGAGGTGGGGGGGGGGGTGCACATGTGTGTGATGAGTACCAGGAAGTGAGGTCAGGCGCAATGCCGGGCTTTAGGAATAGAAGTTTATTCCTAAAAGAAGAGAAGAGAGATTCCTGATGCCTAAGGCTGCAGATGAATACAAAGCCCGCCATTTAGATGCGTGGGATGGAGGTGTGTTTGGGAGGGGGTGTGGGGGGTCGTACATAGAATGAATGACACAGAAGCAGATCTCACCATGCAGGTTGGAAGGAGCCTCATCTACTGGGGATGCAAACCATGTGGCCCCCAATATCCTGTCTTGTTTTATTTCACAGTTTTATCAAAAAATAATGGATGTGTCCTAAAATGTACCCATTTAAAGTAAACGACTGAGCGTTTCGGTGTATTTACAGTTATGCAGCCATCACCACTGTGACTTTAAAACGTTTCCATTTCCCCAGAAAGAAACTCATTCCCACCCCGGCACCAGGCAACCCATGATCTACTCTCTGTGTCTATAAATTTGCCTTTTCCAGGCAGTTATATAAATGGACTCAAGCATGGACTCACCGGGTCCTGTGGAAAGTCTGTGTTTAACATTTTGAGAAACTGTCAAACTGTTTTTCCAAAGTGGCTAAACCATCCACCCCTTTCCTTAAAGAATGTGTGAAATGCATGAGCCTTCATCTCGGGCAACAGCTGACTGGACCAGATGGGAGCACATGGCCCACACTGCACCAATCCGTTTACTGCCTGGGAGCTTGGTATTGAGACTGGAGGTGCATATGTGTTTGTTTCTGCAGTAGCCTGTGCTGGGCGGGCCATGCCTGGCCCACGTGCAAAGAAACAGATAGGAATAGACCGCGCATTAAAGGGAGACGTTGACAGAGAAGCAGAGATGAGAGGCCATGAGAACCAGTTCAGACGGTCAAAGTCATCTTGGCTCCTGAGTCTCGAGGGTCCTTGCACCTGCCTTCTAAAACGTACCCCAGTGCCCTCCAATACATTCCACTTTTTGGCATGATTTCTGGTAAACTTTTGCTCTCAACAGCTAAAAACTCCTTGACTAACTCAACACATTATGGCTGGCACAGTGAATGGATACAAGAATAGAATACCTTCATCTCTTAAACCAAAGCAAAAAAAAATAAACAAAAAAAAGGGCATTTCTATGGCACTATATTAACATGTGTGTCCTGGCCTTCAAGCAGCACACAGTAGGGCCACCAAAGTTTTAGCAAACTACTTGTAACGGAAGGGACAGAGAAGAACGCTGCAAGAAGATTAATATTTTTTAATAAAAAGACCTTCTTAAAATGTTGCTTGAGTAGGTCATTTTACAATTTAATAAAAACTAATAATAACGTAGTGAAAAACTGCCAAGGTTATGAAGTTAGGGATCATTCTGTTCTGAAGGAGCTTGAAAAAAAAGACACCCTTAAGTACCAAGCACTATAATTATTCGCTACTTTACAGAACCACAGCCAATCCTCCTGCTGACTAATCTTGACTATCTGGCAGGACCTGGGGACGGAAAAGTCCTACAAGCGTTGGGTGGACTGTCTGATTCGGAGGGCTTGCGGCTCCCTCTCCCAGGTTCCCCGGGAGCCTGCCGGTGTGACAGCGAGGGCTTCCTCACAAATCTCTTCTCTGGCTCTCCCTAACCTTGGCTGGGAGGGGAAGGGAAGCGGGGGAGAAAGGGAAGGGAAGGAAAGGGAGGGGAGGGGAGGGGAGGGGAGGGGAGGGGAGGGGAGGGGAGGGGAGGGGAGGGGAGGGGAGAAAAAAGACTTCATGGTTGTATCCACATTCTCCTGGAAGAGTACCAGGTGCATAGTAGGAGCTTGATTATTGTTTGTTGAATGAATGAATGAATGAATGAATGAGCGAGCAAATGAATGAATGAGTGAATGAATGAATGAAGCCCATTAGAGCATCCTTTAATTACTTATTTCTAAATGTCAACTCTAAGATGTCTTGGCTCAGTGTAAGAAAAGTATTCCAGGTCTGGAATCTCTGAAAAAATGTGACCTACCCGGGAGCCTCTCACTGGAGAGGGGGGTGTTAGTAACTGGCAAAGCCCGGGAAGGGACAAGTATCTCATTCCGGTGATGCAGACGGTCCTCCATTCCTCCCGGAGTTGCTGCCTGAGGACCTGGGTGCGCTACGCTTGTGCTCAGACCAGAGATGATGAAGGACAGACGTGCACACGACCTTCCTTCGGTACCTCTGCACGCGGGCCCGGCATGGGCCAGCAGAAATCGAAGGGGAGCCCCACTTGTCATTGAAAACTGCCTAGTGATCACTTTTTAAAAAGTGAAAAGTAACAGGTCCAATTAATTTTAAATACAATATTCCATTTAACACAGTATACCCAAAATATTTCATTTAACACAGTATACCCAAAATATCATCATGTGATCAACACAAATGATCCATGAGCTATTTGACATTCTTTTCCCTTCCTAAGCCTTCAAAATGACGGATACAGGGATGGGCAAGAGTAGGTTTACAGCTGTGAGACCCAAAACAGAGTCTGTTCTTATGTTACTATGAATTACTGTATTATTTCCCAGATGAACAGCTGTAAACCTACTTTTGCCCACCCCTGTGTGTTATACTAACAGCACATCTTATCAGAATGCTAAACTTTCTTTGGAAATTCTTGATCTACGTTTAGAATCCTTAAAACATATAGTTGAAAAGGGTAGATTCATGTCCTCAAGTTGTTCCAGACGCACTTAACAGAGTCCAATAGCTGAAGAGGCCCATCTCTATGGCATTAAATGAGCAACGTTAAATAAGGGGGAAGCCCGTTCTTCGGTTGCACTGGCCACATTTCGAGGGTTGAGCAGGCCAGTGCCCAGTGGCCACCGCTGGGCAGCACAGATGCAGGCCATTCCCACCCCTGCGGGCAGCTCCGCCAGGCGCATCACTCTCGAGTCCTAAGAGATCTGGAGACGGTGAGGACAGGCCGGTGGCTCGCCCCCTGCGGTCGCCCCGGAGCAATGATGAGTCCATGGGAGGTGGCAGGGGATGGTTGCGGAGAGAATGTTTTCATGGCAGTGTTGTCACATTACAGAGACTGGAGGGCTTCAAAGAAAACCTCACAGAAGAAGGGACATTTGTGATAGATTTTGATGGATGAATAGGAGTCCACTAGGCAACTAGGAAGGGAAAGTCAGAGGAAGACCAGGGGATGAGCTTCTTCCTCCCTTAACAACCATCCTGTTTGATGTTCCTCCACAGGCAAGGCCTGGGGAACGTATTTTTTTCTGCGATGCTTTCCAGTGACATATCCTTGGACCTGCCTGTCTCCTTAGAAGGGGTGCTGACTTCAATGGTTTGCTGTGAGGATTAACACAGCAACGAAAGGAGATGGCGGTAGAAGCCTAAGTCTCAGCCGAGGGCCTCTGAAACGGCGTTTCTCCTCTGAGCCAGGCCTTCCATTTGCATTTGGTTTGAATTCATAGGAGGAAAAGATACATTTTCGAAATGGAATCCAAGGCTGCTCAACCCAATCCTTCCCAACGATGACAGGCCTCCCCCAAAGAGGGTGGCGGTCCCTAGGAATTCACAACTCATTCTGTGACCCACGCCCAGGGCAGAGAGACACAGCTGTCCGATGTGGTGAGCCGGGATGGCCGCAGGCCCCGCCCACAGCCACGAGCGGAGGTTCCCAAGGGGCCTGGGCTGGAACCTCCCCGGGCGCCTGTTCTGTGGACACTAGCGATGCGGAGCCCGCCTGGTCTCCAGGAAGCGCGGCGGCTTTCCAGGTCTCAGGCAGGACTGTGTCCCGAGTCCAGGACATCTGTGAGTGTTTTCTTGATTGTGAATATGGGCCGTTCAGTTTGCTGTGTGTGTTTTGCTCCGTTAGAAGAATCACCAACGAGAAGGAAGGTCTAGAGGGAAGAGAAGCTCCCCGGCAGGAAGTCACATGAGGAGAGAAAGATGACAAAGCAGGAGTGGGGCCGCGTGTGCATTCCCGGGTGGTGGAGGCGAGGGGACGCGGAGAAGGAACACACACAGAGATCAGACTGGGCCGGGCCGTGCTGAGCTCCTGGCTCTGCTCCCGCGCTGGGTGGCCCTGAGCGAGCGACCTCACCTCTCTGCGCCTCGCCGCCTTCCCTGCAAACTGGGGCGAGAGTGGTAAGTAATAATTCCAGGTTCTACCTGCGGAATGTTTAGTTGGTGCCATTAGCTCACTGGTTCTCACAATAAATCCCTGAGCTGTTGTTCCATTTGTTAGAAAACCAAGGCTCAGAGAGAACCCCACCTGCCCCAGGCCCAGAGATGCCTCGGGGAGGACGCCCCTGCTCGGGCGCTGACACAGGGTCGATGTGAGGACTCAGTGAGAAGATTCCAGTAACACGCGCCTCCTAAGAGACTTCTTCACCCGACGCACAGGCAACAAGAGCAAAAGCAGACGAGCGGGACTGCATCCACTGAAGAGCATCCACACGGGGAAAGGAACCATCAATGGAATAAAAGGGCAACCTCCAAAATGACGAAAAAATTTTCAAACCATATACCTGACGAAGGGTTAATATCTAAACTATACAAGAAACTCCTACAACTCAATAGCAAAAGGGGGGGGGGGGGGCGGGGGCAAAGGAACTGCATAGATATTTCCCCAAAAAAGACATACAAATGGCCAAGTTGCTCAACATCACTACTCATCAGGGAAATGCTAATCAAAACCACAGTGAGAGACCAGCTCACACCTGTCAGAATGGCTATTATTAAAAATAGTAAGAAATGTTGGTGAGGCTGTGGAGAAAAGGGAAGCCTTGTGCACTGTTGGCGGGCATGTAAATCGGTGCAGCCGCTGTGGGAAACAACATGAGGTCCCTTGGATAATTAGAAATAGAAACATCGTGGGACTCTACAGTCCCACTTCTGAGTACGTTCCCGAAGGAACTGAAATCAGGATCCCAAAGAGACACCTGCCCTCCATGCTCATCGCAGCATTATTCCCTACAGCCAAGACATGGAAGAGCCTACATGTCTACCGATGGGTGAATGAATGAAGAAAATGTGGTGGCTACATAGGATGGGCTATTACTCAGCCTTTAAAAAGGCTACATTTGTGACAACATGGATGAACCTGGAAGACATCACGCTAAGTGCAAAAAGCCAGACACAGAAAGACAAATACTGGGTGATCTCACCTGCCTGTGGAATCTAAAACAGTCAAACTCAACGGAGCCAAGAGCAGAGTGGTGACTGCCAGGGGCTGAGGAGGCGGCACAGGGATGTGTGGGTCAGAGGGCGCAAGGTTTCAGCTGGGCTCGATGAATACACCCTAGAGTCCCACCCACAGTGCCCACAGCTAACAACGCTGTGCAGTGTGTGTAAAATTTTCCGAAGAGAGTAGATCTTTGTTATGGTTAGCTTATCAGTGATGAATAAGTGATGAGTAAATAAGGCAGGAGTGCTCCTGTAGTGATCCTTAGCTTCACGGTACAGGTGTGGTGACGGTTTCATCCATGTCTACTTATCTCCAAAACCATCAAGTTGTATACATTATATAGGGAAAGCTTTTGTGTATCAATCCTACTCAATAAAGTTGTTGTTTAAAAAGATTCCAACTATTTACACACACATACCCAAAAATAGTACCATCCCTTAGGCATGAAATAATTAAAACAAATCAGTGCATATATAGGCAGAGTCATTAACACACACACACAGGAACGTCCACATTCAGAGCCTAAAGGAAGGTGAGCGGAGAAAGGAATTTCCAGATAATGAGGGCTCCCCCTACAATGAGCCATTGATACCGACAGTGAAAGGTCGGGGAAGAGGCAGATGGAAACGTGATAGATGTGAGAAAAGGCTAATAAAGCCTCTATTCTTTGTGAGACCCTGGTCACCGGGCACCAGGATGTGACAGGGAACATCAGCTCCCGGTGGGCCCTGGACAGGCAGGAAGTACCTGGAGGTCAAACTAACAGCTGGGTGGGGAGCGCTCGGCGTTGCGGACCGTGACAATGAACGACTGTACAGCACCCATTAGGCCCTGGGACCTGAGCTTCCGACTCGATCCCTTCTAATCCCAGATTCCCAGCAAGCATTTCACCTGCAGCCTGCGGGGCTCAGCACCACTGACTGCCCCGCCCTCACTGCCCAGGTCCAGTGTCGGGGCTGAGGGCCAGAGCGCACACGGAGCCAGTGCGGAGTCCGCTGGGCAGAATCCGAATCAACAGCGAAATGCGGGCCCACGATAAGGCACATGGATGCGGACATCACCTGCACATCCACAGCGGGAGACACGGAAAGGCCTCGGGCAAAGTTCTGGCCGTCTGGACCCTTCCGTGAACTGGGTCGCCTTCCTCCTGGGTCACTTCTAGGGAGGTGTGTGTGTGTGTGGGGGGGGGGGGGGGTCTGAAAAGTAAATGAACCAGAAATCGAGTCAAAAGAGGAGCTCCATGTCCCAGACGCATGGCATTGCCGTAGTCACCCTTTCCGCAGGCTCAGTGCCCAGGCAGCGGTGTCCAAATATATCCCATGGAAAATTCTAGAAGTAAACCGTCCGCAAGCTGGAACCCGCACCCGTCCTGAGCAGCAGGTGAAGCCTCGCGCTGCCCCACTCGGTCCCATCCAGGACGTGCCTCCTCCCTTTGTCCGCGTGCCCGTCAGTCGCTTAGGAGCCGTCTTGGTTAGCAGCCCGACTGTCACGGGAGCCAGTGCCTGTGCTCACGTCACCCTTACTGCACTTTATCACAGGCCCAAAGCACAAGGGTGGCCACGCTGGCCATTCGGGAATGACCAAGTGAGAAAAGGAGTAGAGACACATGAAAACGTAGTCTCTACAGGATGCGGAACTACCCACGGTTCCAGGCATCCACTGGGGGTCTCGGAACACACCCCCCTCGGATAAGGGCGGGCCACTGCATACAATATCTGCCTGAAAACCAGTGTGGTGACAGTGCCTGTTCTTCTTTCTTTTTTTAAAATTTATTTTTATTGATTTCAGAGAGGAAGGGAGAGGGAGAGAGGAACGGAAACATCAATGATGAGAGAGAATCCTTGATCGGCTGCCTCCTGCACGCCCCACACTGGGGATCAGGTCCACAACCTGGGCCTGTGCCCTGACTGGGAATCAAACTGTGACCTCCTGGTTCATAGGTCAAGGCTCAACCACTGAGCCACACCAGCCAGGTGACAGTCCCTGATTTTACTGTGTCCCCAGGCGCTGAGCAGCTGCTCTGTGACTGCTGGTGGAATAGATCTTGATTTAAAGTGAATCAAATGTCTGAGCTGAAAAGGGGCTGGGAAACTTCCCGCCCAGGCATCCTAGCGGACAGACGGACAGACTGCCTTGCTGTAGAGCCCTTGCACAAGAACAAGAGGCCTGGATTCCCACACTCCTCTCCCCTGGTTTAGACTTTGCGCCGGAGTGACCAGTGCACAAATCAAGCTGGCACGTGCACTGGTCGGTGGTGAACCGAAGCCGAGAGCGCTCAAATCCCACCTCGTTCCCATCACACCATAAACCCCCAGCGCGATGTGGAACACGGCGAGATAGCGGAACCACCAAAATCGTCATGAAATCGCTCCTTTCTTGGTCTGGCAAATTGCTTTCAACCTGTCAGTCTAGTATTCCGTGTTATGGCCCTGAGAGCAGTCTAAACCAGCGGTTCTCAACCTGTGGGTCGCGACCCCTTTGAGGGTCGAATGGTCACCTAAGACCATCAGAAAACACATATATAATTACATATTGTTTTTGTGATTACTCACTATGCTTTAATTATGCTCAATTTGTAACAATGAAATTGGGGTCACCACAACATGAGGAACTGTATTAAAGGGTCGCGGCATTAGGAAGGTTGAGAGCCACTGGTCTAAACAATCCCTTTCTATAATTAAAAATGGATATCCCATTGCTAAAGTCCTTTTAGTGGAGGGAGCCACTGCCAGGAGGCAGACAGATGTGGCTCTCCCTGTCTTTCTAAGAAAGCAGCTTCTGTGATGGTCAGGTCTATGTCAGCGTGGCCAGGCTGTAGAGCCCAGGACACATTCAAGCACTGATCTGGGGGCTGCTGTGAAGGTGTTTTGTAGGTGTGATTACAGTCCCTAATCAGCTGACTTTAAGTAGGGAGGTTATCCTAGGTCAGTGATGGCGAACCTTTTGAGCTCGGCGTGTCAGCATTTTGAAAAACCCTAACTTAACTCTGGTGCCATGTCACATATAGAAATATTTTGATATTTGCAACCATAGTATAAAAAATATTTATATTTTTGGTATTTATTTTATATATTTAAATGCCATTTAACAAAGAAAAATCAACCAAAAAAATGAGTTCGCATGTCACCTCTGACACGCATGTCATAGGTTTGCCATCACTGCCCTAGGTTGTCAGGATGAGCCCGGCTGAATCATACACCAGGTCTTACAAGCAGGATTGAGACCACCCACGAAGAAGGAATTCCGCCCGGGGACAGCGACTCCTGGTCCAGCCTGGCCCTCCAGACGACCTGCCCTGTGGGTCCCAGGCTTGCCCAGCCGGCACCACAACCACATGCACCACATTCTGCAACAAATTCCTTCATATACGCTTCTTACTGATTGTGTTTTTCTGCTCAAACCCTGATGGACACAGCCTCCTTCTGGAAAGTATTTCATGTCAACTTGATGGGGGCACAGTGTGCCCAGATGTGTGGTCAAACATGATTCTGAGGGTGTTGGGGTGAGATGACCATTAGAAAGTAGGACTCTGTTATGTACAAACGCAGTATGCCCTGCTGTACAGGTGGTTTGAATATGCATAACTAGGTAGATGGATGGTTGCCAAACAATAATAGTGATGGAGTATGGGGGACGCTGTCTCTTCCACACGTATTTATTGAGCGCCTACTGTGTACCAGACCCCGTCTTTCTTCCTCAGACCTACTTTCAACAGCTTGGAAATTCCAAAAGCATGTCTTTCTTTGTATTTTGATTAACAGATAATTTGAAAATAAAATGGTCGCCTGTCAATATCCCCAATAGCCTGAGACAGGGAAATCAGTAACTTTATAGGAGATTCTAGAGACGAGAAGAGGGGACAGAGGCAGAGAGAGGCAGAGAGAGGCAGAGAGAGGCAGAGAGGCAAGACAAAGATAGAATCGCCACCCTTGCCTGTGTACACTCTAGTTTATTATTTGTGTTTCTGCTTTGGGCCAGGGTCACCCTCTGTGGGTCTGTCCTGCATAAAAATACGGCCATGCATCTCCCTCGCCAGGGACAAGCCCCGCTCAGGCGGCCCTGGGTGCTCACAACACTTATCTGCCCCCCGGCGGCGCTCCCCGAAGTCCTTCCTAGACCAGGGCGGTTCTGTTTATGCCCCTGGCACACAATGAAATGGCGGAACACATGCTCGGGCTGAGGTGGGGCCCAGGGAAGGTTAAAAATGGAACGGCGGCTTTGATCCGCCGCCAGCCCCGACGACGCTGGGGTCGGGGCCAGAGGGAGACGTCATGTTCCCTCGTTGTCTCCGCAGGTGGAACAGGCAGTCCCCTTCCGACTCCCAACGCTGACAGGGCCCCGCCTGGGAGCCTGCCCGGGAGCGGGACAAGCCGGCCTCCGGGGACAGGCCGGGGACCTCCCCAGAGAAAACGGCGGCAGCACCCAGTGGACCCAGCCCCCTTCTAACCGATCCGTGGCCACCGTTTCGCCGTCACCTCCCGGGCCTTTCGCGGTGGCCCTCAGAAACTCCCTCCACCTCACGGCACCAGGGTGGCCTGTTCCCACACACGGTGGGTGCTGGGGACCCACGGCGGAGGGCACCCACTCTGTCCCGCTGGAGCGTGAGGGCTGCTGGGGAAGGGAGGGAGGACAAGTGAAACGCGATGGGTTCAGAGTGCCGAGGCGGGCGAGGGTGGGTGCAGGAGACCCCAGTGAGGGTGGGTCCGGGCTTGGTCATGGTATCACTTTGTAACAGAGGTCGGAGGTGCAGAGAAAAATGAAAAGGAGGGACACGTGGCTCTTCCATCACCGAACACGCACACAGCAAGCAGGGCAGGCGGCCTGGACCAGCATCAGTCTCGATGGAAAGCAAACTTCCAAGGAGATTTGTTATCAAAGATCTGAGGGCATCTCTGAGCGTCAAGATAGGAGGGGGGTGCAGCGCTCCCCGGCGCACCCACCCCACCGTGGCCCGAGGCCTCCGGTGAGAGAACTAGGCTCTCTCTGGGCAGCAGCGCTAGAGCTCGGGTCCCCTTGATGGAGGAGGAGGACACGGCTTTACACGGGGCATTGCTGCTGACCCCGAGGTGGAGCCTCTTATACGCCCCTTCCTACTACACACTCAACACCGTCCGATGCCCCTCCCCCCGCCCCGCTCCCATGGCCCCTCCGCGTCCTGGGTGCCTGGACTGCTCTGTACGTCAGCTGCCCGTCACCAGGCTGACTATTCAGGGGGTGCTCAACAAACAGGGGCGGTCGGCAACACCAAACAGGAATTGATGAGTGTCACCAAGGAGGAGTCTAGAATGTTCTTCTCGACAAGGGTTCCCAGACCCCAAATCTCTGTCGTGGAGAGCGGTGATCACAGAAGCCTCCACCCCGTCAGACAAGAGGCAGGATAGGGACACACAGGTCAGGGCGCCAACAGAGCTGCCATTCAAAGAGTGAGACATGACTTTCTTTGTCCCCCTCCCCCCACCCCACCCCCCCCCCACACACACACAGTGACACCAGCCAAGGCACCTCCCAACAAGGACAAAAGCCGCACATTCATCCCATACCACCACGGCCTCTAAAACAACGCCAGTTTAACACCCAAGGAGTTTGGCTCCAGGGGAAAATCTCATCTCCCCTCTGTTGTGGGAGCTGGGGGACAAGGAAGCGGGCCAAGGGCTACATGTGAGAAGAAAAAATAAAAAAAAAAAATGAAGAAGAAAATGGTGATCACACACACACACACACTCCCAGCCAAATTGGGAAACAGGAAGGATGGTCTGTGGCTGCTCCTTGGCTGGAGAAATTTGGGGGAGACATTTTGGGCTTTATCTCCGAAGGGGTGCTCAGTCGGTCGGTCTGGAAAGAAAGCAAAGCGAGCCAGAGTGGGGGCTCCTGCGTCCACGCACCCACGGAGGGGTCCTGGGGCCACGCCCTCAACACCCATCACCTGGGCCTGCACGGCTGCCCTCTTTCCTGGAGGGAGCTGAGCCGCTGCCTTTGTTTGTTATTTGTCCTCATGTTCCCTCCTGGGAAGAGCGCGCCCTTGGCTGGCACAGGCGGCCTGGCACGCTCTCTCAGGGCTTGCTGGCTGTGCCGCATTAGGCAAGAAGCTCTCCTCATCTGCAACACGGAAATGGCGATCCAGACGCCACTGGGCTTTCAAGACGAAATGGAATCCATCACGTGCAGGGTCCGATGTCAACGCGGCCTTTTCCTCGGTTCCGTCCCCAGGTCCGAGGTCTCCCTGTGAACTGCCAGCAGCTACTCAGTGACAATTCTCCCCCTGGGCGGAGGCGCGCAGTGGACGGAGGACATGGCCCCGGGACCCAGGGCCGGACCCCCTCCTGGCGTGGCGAGGGGTGTATCTCTTCTGGGTAATCACGTCAATAGTGGAAATGCTATCCTGTAACCGAGAAGCGGCTGTGCTGGAGAGCCGCTCCCGAAATATCTGGAGGCTTTCTAGAAAGTCTCAGAATTCTGGAAACAAAAATAAAAAGAGGGGCTAAAACAGGGGTGGGCAAACTTTTTGACTGGAGGGCCACAATGGGCCGGAGGGCCGGAACAAAAGCATGGATGGAGTGTTTGTGTGAACTAATATAAATTCAAAGTAAACATCATTACATAAAAGGGAATGATCTTTTTTTTTTTAGTTTTATTCATTTCAAACGGGCTGGATCCGGCCCGCGGGCCGTAGTTTGCCCACGGCTGGGCTAAAACATCGGGACAGAAATAGGGATTTCTCCCCTCGGGAACATTTTCCGTTTTGTGTAACTCGGTAAATCGTAGCAATAAAAATAGAAGTGATCACAATCATTCTTAAACACTGAGAACGCGCTGAGCATTCTGCCAACTCGGCATGGTCTCCGGTCACCCTGGCCCGCCCGCCCGCCCGGGGAAGGTGGGGTTGTTAATGCGTTTCCCTAAGAGGAGGCTGGGTCTGCAGGGAGGCATGTCTGCCCCCACTGCATGCCCGGGGCAGGGGGGGGCGGGGGGGGGGGGGCGGAGATGGGTAGGCATCCAGGTTCCTCCCCACCAGAGCCCAGGGCCTATCCTGGGTTTCACATTCCCCGGAGGCGAGCGTTTTCTCCCCATTTTGGACTTCGGATTACAAATCTCTCTCTCATGCTGCCTGTCTGCCCGTCTGTGACATCCTGTTTTCATGTCGCTCAATGTGTCTGAGTCCTTCTGGCTCTCTATGTGACACACACATGCACACACAGATGCACAACACACATAGCATTTATCCACAATGCACACAAACCACACACATGTATCTCCCATTTTTCACACACAGACACTATGTGCACACAAACCCATGTACCATGCATATTCATATACAACATTCATACATGGTACACAGACACTCATACCCCCTATAGACATGCATACTATATACATATATTCTATGCCCATATCCCACATATACTCACTCACAAACACAACATGCACACCCTATAGACATACATAGGATTCACATACTCCACCCAAACACACATTCCATGCACATACACGCACCCTTTCCACCCACATACACTCTCCACCCAGAAAACACATGCACACAAACACCTCCTCTACAGACACACAGACACATATGCTGCACACGCGTGCACACGCACACACACTCGCTGCACAGCTGTCTGGCTTGCACACTTGTTCTGTATTTTTATATCCCCAATTTTTATATCCCCGATTAGGTTGATCCTAATAAAGTTAAACAGATGCTAATGGAAATTTCTCAAATGTCTATTAAACATTCTGCATTCGCGATCTTTATACGGCATGATTCTTGGACCAAACCTTTTACAGCTCTCGAAGTTCCATCAGCAGCTTTGGAGATTGCATTTCTGGAACAATTTTCTCAAAGCTGAGAGTTTGAGACACTTGCTTCCTCTATGAACCAGATGATCGGGGTTCTAGCTGCAGTCCAGGCCCTAACCAGCTTGGAAGTTCTCACCGTCTCCCTGGGACTCAGTTTTACAATCTCTACAATGGGAGGCCTGCCTCCCCACGTGCCCTCCCTCTCCGCCTCAGGGCTCCCCTCAGTCTGGAAATCATGAGACTAACAAAGCTTTTCAGCTCCTCCTCGCTCCGGAGTCCTGCGATGCCATGGCTTTATGTCGAGTTAATAATGATGACAAAACCAACTATGGAAAATCTGATGTAAAAAGCAGCCATCGTAGCCCCTCATCCAAAACCAAAGACAGACGACACCTCGGGTATTCATTTTTGTATTAGATGAGCCGAAGGGCCGCTCCGCGGACACGGGTAATTGGGGGTTTCGTGATGTGGCGTGGACGAGTCTTTAGTCATTTGTACTTTCACATCCACAAACTCAACCCAGATCCCAGTCATCTGACCCCACGTCTTAGACCAGAATTAATGGCTGGAGCATGGAGAGGCGGGTCCTGTTACAAAACGCCATTCTATTTGGTTTATAAAATGCTGTTGGTCAGAACACAGCCACGGCGCCCGCCCCCCTCCCACCCCCACCCCCCGGGGCCTACCCCTCAGTAGCTGAGTGCACCCCAATTAGTCTCATTCTGGTTCCGTTCTGCGCCAGCTCATCCTCCACGTCCAACTGCCTGCGCCGGCATTGGCTGGAGAAGGTCAAAGCCGTGCTGTGGAACCCAGTGTGACAAACAGGCTTGAACTGGGCTGGGCTTTGGGGAGCTAGTGGCACCCAAAAGGAGGGGCCGCCCAGAGAACCAGAGAACGTGTTTCCGGCTGGTCCTTTGGGACCGGAGCAGGCTGCCGGGTGCCGGGTGTGGGGTGTGGATGCCCTGGTGTGGCGGGAACTGGGGAGAGGCCATGCCGCACGGAGCATGTGGAAACGGGGTTACCCGTTAACTTGTGACGGCAGATAAGGCGAGAACACTCCGACTCAGAATCCCCACGGCCGCCCTCACAGTGATCCATCAGAGGCAGGACAGACGCTGCCTGTAGCCCCTCCCAGTGAAAACAGATGGACTAATGCGTATTGATCCCCGATGGCTGGGGGACACCCTGTGAAACAGAGGCAAGAAAGGGCACCGGGAGCTCCAAGCGGGGAGGGCTCGACCACGGGAGGCTGGGGGACCGGGGGCGAGGACTCTGGGGTGAACTCTGAGACGGGTTTGAGGTCCCCCGGGAGCCTCCTGTGCCAGCAGCTGGCGTGAGGGGAGATGCTGGGGGCGGGGAGGGCGTGTCCGTGCCGCCTTCCGATTTCTCCGCATCGCATGTTTATTTTTACTCCTCCGTTATCTCAGCCTCCGGCTTCTGGCCGGACCCACAGCAATAACACAACACAGTTCCCACGGCGACCGGACAGGGTCTCGCCCTCCCCCAGCTGGGTGCACTTCACCTTCTCCTGGGCGGTGGGCGCGTCTCTAATTCTCGTCCCAATTGGGACGAGGGACCACACAGTTCAGGGGGGCTCCCCTCCAGGCACCCCCTATGCACTGTATCCTCTTCCAGGGGCCGTGCTGCCTCCCAGCTCTCTGATGCGGGGAGTCTTCCAAGTGCCTTCTGAGTGGGGGCTGGAGAGGCGTGAGGAAACGTGCCCGAGGCCCTTGCACGTCCCGTCCACACTGGGCCTGCGGGTTAGGCTGCTGGCAGGTGGTGGCAGGGGTGCCAGCCATCAGGGGAGGGCGTGAGGGTGGCCTGGAGCGTCCTCTTCCCAGGGAAGGCCCGGACAAGAGAAGGAACGGATAAGCAGGTCTCCTATGGCAGCGGTTCTCAACCTGTGGGTCGCGACCCCTTTGGCGATCGAACGACCCTTTCACGGGGTCCCCTAAGACCATCCTGCATATCAGATATTTACATGACGATTCATAACAGTAGCAACATTACAGTTATGAAGTAGCAACGAAAATAAGTTTATGGTTGGGTCACAACATGAGGAACTGTATGTAAAGGGCCAGAAGGTTGAGCACCACTGTCCTATGGAACCTTTAAGGGCATTCGTCTCCAGTCACCACTCTCAAGGCCAGAGCCCGGCTGAGGAGGACTCCCCGCTCTTCCCATCCCCTCTGGCTGCTCCGTCCTCACCTGTGTCCTGACTGGTGATTCAGGAAGACAGTGTCTGTGGCTTTTTGCCCAAGGGTGTCCCCATTCCAGCTGGTGACTAGAGCTGGCTGAGGACTGGGTACACCCGAAGAGTTAGATTGCTGACAACCACCCCAAAAATGGACCCGGGCGGGGGGGGGGGGGCAGAGGGTGGAGAGGAAATGCTGCATCTTTCCAGAATGACACCAACTGAACCAGCCCGTCCAGCCCCGCCCTCCCCCCCCACCCCCCGAGCTGGTTTTATCATTTGCTAAATGGACAGGCTACCCACTCGATATTCGGGGACAAGGGTCTCCCTGGCTTTCCTCCCTCCTCATCCTTCACTCAAGGAATTCTGCAGCTAAATCCCCATGTTAATCCCCTGGCCCCAGAGTTATGGGCTGCAGGAAGCAGGAGGGAGCGGGAAGTGGGGCCTGGGGCAGAAGGGAGCCCCGGGTGAAAAATGAGGGGTGAGCTCACGATGGGCAGCCGCCTCAGGACGGATCTTCGGGGAGAAGAGGGGTGATCATGGAGGAGTGGGTGCAGGGGTGGTGTCTTTAGAGGGGCTCGGGGAGGCGGGGCAGGTACATGGCTGAAGGAGGCAAACAGAAAGGGGAGAGAAGTCTCGGTTCCAGGCAGGGGTGCGTGCGGGCAGGAGGGTGGGGGAAAACAGCCTTTGCAGATCTGATGTGGCCCCTTCAGGCTTACAAAGCGTCTGCCCCCGGAACACCAGCCTCCTGGGAACGCACCGCGGCCTGGCCATCTCCTTCCACACCCTCACCTACTGACAGCGAGGCTTGTAGTCGCGGCGCCTGCCCTGGGGGTGTGAGGACGGTGCGGCCACGGCCTTCACTCCGTGCTGTGGGCTCCTCTCCATGGATTCTGCATCTTGGGGCTCGGACGGAGATGTGCCAGGGAGGAGAGGCAGGAATTCTTGGCTTTCCATCTTTCCTGGGATTCTCTCCCATTGCTGGTGTGTGTGTGTGTGTGTAACATATTGTGCAGAAACATCACACATCTGTTTATCCGACACTAATGCAACTATTGAGAGAGAGGATGAGGAAGGTGGGGGAAGAGGAAGAGAGCTCGACAACGAGAAATAAATGACCTGAGCAGGACTCTGCCCGCCACGCTCTTCGGCGAACACGCTACCCCCAGGAACAGCCCCGAAGTAACATGTGCCCGGGCCTCCCCAGAACCTGCCCAGCCCGCGTGTCTCTCCTAAGGTGGCGATGCAACTGGTTTTCAAAAACAACTTCACCTTCAGAGTTTTCCTCACTGACTGGACCACCTCCACTGCTGTGTGTTTGTGTGTTCGTGAGGGCAGGCTGGGTGTCTGTGGCTCTGTGTTGTGTGTTCGTGAGGGCAGGCTGGGTGCCTGTGGCTGTGTGTTGTGTGTTCATGAGGGCAGGCTGGGTGCCTGTGGCTGTGTGTTTGTGTGTTCGTGAGGGCAGGCTGGGTGTCTGTGGCTGTGTGTTGTGTGTTCATGAGGGCAGGCTGGGTGCCTGTGGCTCTGTGTTGTGTGTTCGTGAGGGCAGGCTGGGTGTCTGTGGCTCTGTGTTGTGTGTTCGTGAGGGCAGGCTGGGTGCCTGTGGCTCTGTGTTGTGTGTTCGTGAGGGCAGGCTGGGTGCCTGTGGCTGTGTTGTGTGTTCATGAGGGCAGGCTGGGTGTCTGTGGCTCTGTGTTGTGTGTTCGTGAGGGCAGGCTGGGTGTCTGTGGCTGTGTTGTGTGTTCGTGAGGGCAGGCTGGGTGTCTGTGGCTGTATGTTGTGAGTTCGTGAGGGCAGGATGGGTGCCTGTGGCTCTATGTTGTGTGTTCATGAGGGCAGGCTGGGTGCCTGTGGCTCTGTGTTGTGTGTTCATGAGGGCAGGCTGGGTGCCTGTGGCTCTGTGTTGTGTGTTCGTGAGGGCAGGCTGGGTGTCTGTGGCTGTGTTGTGTGTTCGTGAGGGCAGGCTGGGTGCCTGTGGCTCTGTGTTGTGTGTTCGTGAGGGCAGGCTGGGTGCCTGTGGCTCTGTGTTGTGTGTTCGTGAGGGCAGGCTGGGTGTCTGTGGCTGTGTTGTGTGTTCATGAGGGCAGGCTGGGTGCCTGTGGCTCTGTGTTGTGTGTTCGTGAGGGCAGGCTGGGTGTCTGTGGCTGTGTTGTGTGTTCGTGAGGGCAGGCTGGGTGTCTGTGGCTGTATGTTGTGAGTTCGTGAGGGCAGGCTGGGTGCCTGTGGCTCTATGTTGTGTGTTCATGAGGGCAGGCTGGGTGCCTGTGGCTCTGTGTTGTGTGTTCATGAGGGCAGGCTGGGTGCCTGTGGCTCTGTGTTGTGTGTTCGTGAGGGCAGGCTGGGTGGCTGTGGCTGTGTTGTGTGTTCGTGAGGGCAGGCTGGGTGCCTGTGGCTGTGTTGTGTGTTTGTGAGGGCAGGCTGGGTGTCTGTGGCTGTGTTGTGTGTTCGTGAGGGCAGGCTGGGTGCCTGTGGCTGTGTGTTGTGTGTTCGTGAGGGCAGGCTGGGTGCCTGTGGCTGTGTTGTGTGTTCATGAGGGCAGGCTGGGTGCCTGTGGCTCTATGTTGTGTGTTCGTGAGGGCAGGCTGGGTGCCTGTGGCCCTGTGTTGTGTGTGAACGGGCACAGGCATGTGTGTGTGTGCATGTGTGTGGTAGTGTGTGTGCGAGTGGGCTGTGCTGCATGTAGGTGCAGTGCAGTGTGCTGGTTGTGAGTCTGGATCTGGTGTTGCGCTGTGGGCGGCGCACGCAGGTGGGAGCCAGGTGCACCGGTGCCGCGGGTATGAGCGGGGGTCTAACAGCGAGAGTGGGGGCAGTTCGGGACAGCAGTTCCCGCACAGCGCTCAGCTGACAGTCTGTCCTCCCCCTCGGAACTCCCAGGGCGTCCTTCGGCTGCGTGTGTTCTCTGCTCCGCCTGGCACTGCCGGTTCCGAGGGCAGGTGCCAGGCACACATGTCTGTGTGCACTGCTGCGTCTGTGAGACAAGGCGCCACTTCCCCGAAGAGAGAAGCTGCCAGGATGCTGCCGGGTGCCCCCAGACCCCTCACAAGCGAAGGCCTTCTCCCCGCCGGCCGGGGCTGCTGACAGCTGGTCTCAGCACTCGGCGTCGGAGACTCCCAAGATGGAAGAGACCAAGACGCTCGAGGCCACACTGGGTGACTGGCTGGCGTGAGGGGAAGAGACCAGACTCCTCGCCCAGCGCGGGGCAGCCTCGCAGGACCATCCGAGCCGAGCGCCTTGCAGCTGGCGGGGCTGCCCGGACCTCACGCGGCAGCTCCGCGGCCTCCGCGTAGTCCTGGCCTTGCCCCCTCCGCGGGGCTGACCCGGGCTCCCCTGGTAAAGGCCCTGCACGCTGGTTCCGCTGGTTCCGTCTCAGAGCTGCTTCCAGAGAGCCTGGCCGCAGTGACAACAGGGCTGGGTCCGAAAGCACCAGTCATCGCGTGCGATGGACATAGGGGTCCTCCATTCTAACTCCCCAAAGGGGGGTCCTCCATTCTAACTCCCCAAAGGGGGCCCCTCCATTCTAACTCCCCAAAGGGGGCCCCTCCATTCTAACTCCCCAAAGAGGGGCCCCTCCATTCTAACTCCCCAAAGAGGGCCCCTCCATTCTAACTCCCCAAAGAGGGGCCCCTCCATTCTAACTCCCCAAAGAGGGGCCCTTCCATTCTAACTCCCCAAAGAGGGGCCCCTCCAATCTAACTCCCCAAAGGGGGTTCCTCCATTCTAACTCCCCAAAGAGGGGCCCCTCCATTCTAACTCCCCAAAGGGGGGTCCTCCATTCTAACTCCCCAAAGGGGGCCCCTCCATTCTAACTCCCCAAAGCGGGGTCCTCCATTCTAACTCCCTAAAAGGGGGGTCCTCCAATCTAATCCCCAAAAGGGGGGCCTTCCGCAGAGGTGGCTGCGTCTTCGGAAGCTAGCGTCCGGGAGGGGAACTCTCCCAGCTCACCTCCCTCAGCCAGGTGTGCAGGCAAGCGGGGGGCCTGCAGGGGCCTCCCACAACCCTTGTTCTCGGGGTGCTGCTTTTGCAAGGCCCCAAGTTCCACGAAGCTCTGAGTCCTCTGGAGAAGTGGAGCCGCCTTAGCAGACAATTAGAGAGAGTGGTTCCCTGCTGGCCACGCACCCCCTCCCACGAGGCCCCGGGCCCTGGTGGGCCATTTGCGGGCTCTCATTTCTCAGGGGCTGCTGCAGCAGGTGGCCACGAGCAGGTAGTCAATAGGGACCTTCTGGCTGAGGGCTGGGGGCTCTTTGGAAAGGTCAAATCCAGAGGCCGGAGGGCACGGCTCAAGAGGTCACGGGGTCGGGACCCGTCACTGTGACAGATGAATCGTAGCGAGTCTCTCTCTCTCTCTCTGGAAGCGGGGCCAAGCCTCTTGAGACGGGAGAGCCGGGAGGGGGTGGTGTTGGGGCCACAAAGAAAGGCAAGGCTGGTGTCTGGCCGGCACCTCTCAACTGGTCTTCATTAGGGGCCGACGGGCCTCCCCTGCCGCCCGTCCCTCGCTGACGGGCGCTGTCTCCAGGCCTCTCAACTGCTCCTCATTAGGGGAGACAGTGCGCTTTTGTCCTGCATGAAGCCCTCTTTGTTCCGCCAGCCCCGCCGCGCCAGAAAGCCAGAAACTGATACGGAACAATGCCACTCTATCCTGAGGGGACCCCTCGCCCTCCCCCGGCCGGACAAGGCGGCGTTGCCCCGTCACATCCCTGGATGCCCAGCTGAGGACGCGTTTGCTGGAGCAGAAGCAGCATCTAGGACGCACCCTGGCCGCACACTGGGGACACCCAGAGATAGAAACGCCTCGCCAGGCCACCCGCGACATCCCCATCGGATTGTCCCACGTCTCCAGGTGACTCGAATGTGCAGGAACGTGTGGGAACTACCGGCAAAGACAGACAACTGGCCTCAAAGATCCGTGCCCACCTGCCCCCTGCACACGTTAAGATGAGGGACGGTACACGAAATACTTCCCATCGTGCAGGGCGTGGAACCACCGTCAGCATGTGTGCTGCTGGGAACCCCCCGGGAGGCCACGCCTACCTGCCGGTGGAGACCAGCTCCCCCTGGAAAAGCCGCGCAGACCCCACCAACACGGACAGACACAGGCGTGCCTCCCCGGGGCCTGCGGCGTCTCGGACAATGCACACAGATGTGCAGGTCCCAGGGGGCTCTGTCTCTTGTCCTGTTCCCTGATTCTGTGCCCCAAGCCAAGCCCCACACCCGCAAAGACAAGACGGGTGACGGGGGACCCGTGGCTGGTTTCCACCCCCACGCAGTGCTCGGGGTTATCATCCCAAACCCGGGGAGCTTTGGGACCCTGACGTGTCTCACTCAGTACCTGCTGCTTGTCTCACAGGCTGAGGAGAAAGATGGGGTGTCATTTTAAGACAAAGAAAGGCTCTCTTCCCCCTCCCAGCCCCTCCCAAGATCTACCAGTCAAAGTCTCACCTCGTTGTCGCCCAGGCCTGAAATGACAACATGGAGATTACATAGGCTACTGCCTCACAGGTCTGCCATGAAAGCGGGTGTTCGGTGGCGGGGCCAGATTTCACAAGTAAATCGACAGGTCTTCCTGTTCCATTTGAATTCCAGGTGAACAGCGAGTACTTCTTTTAGTGTTAGGATGTCCCGTGCCATAATCGGGGCACACTTATACCCAAAACTCCTAGTTATTTATGTGAGATTCTAACGCCACGGACATCCCGTATTTCATCTCGCCACTCTAAAGCAGGAAGAGGTTAGGAGGTGTCTGCAGGTTGGCTCTGCCTCGCCCTGGGTGGAAGCGCCCATGAAGACAAGCGATGAAGTCTGGATTTCAGAATGTTCTGAGAAGGACATCACGATTGGACCACTGACGTGTTGAACTCAAGGTCACTTTTTTTGAATGAAGAAGAAGAGAGGAGAAGCAGGGTTTGCCAATGAAGATGTAGGAGAGAGGGCAGGGTGGTGAGCTTTGAAGATTAAGGCACTGACTGCTACGCAGAGACAATGCCTTCTCCTCTTGGTCGCCAGCTTCTGGCTCTTCCCTTAACGCCAGCTCTCCTGTGCACGGCACCCAGCAGGCGCTCGACACAGGCGCTCTGACCCAACACACAGAGGGACTCATGGCGTCAAAGCAGGTGAGCCACTGCCCCCCCTTCTCCCACCAGGAGGCGGAGGAGCCCAAGGTCATGCACCGGCAACACTGCTGAGCCCACAGGGACAGTCTTTCAGAGGCACTCGGGGCACGGACTCTTCCTTTCGCCCCCAAAACTGAAGTCAGCGAGCTCACCCCATACCACCATTCCCCCGCGGCCCCGAGAGCCACGGCTCCTTCCAGACGGAGGCGCTGGCCAGGGAGGCAGCCCAGAGCCACCCTGGGAGGGGAATGCATATCCCAGAGGGCAGAAGGAACTCATTCATCAGCCCGCGGAATCCCCCTGCTCCCCAGGAAGCATGGCCATGAAGTGCTTGTAAATACATGTCCTTAGGCTTAAACAGACTGCATCATTATTGTGATCCTTGGAGGGGCGGCCATGTGAAGGGAACAGGAGGCTTGCTTTGGTATTTGTCCTGCAGACAATACACGCCTGGGGCTCGTGTTTCCGTATCTTCTGCCCCAGCCAACTGGCCGGCCCGTGGCCTCGCGACGGGAGAGGGGTGCCAACTCCGAACGTTCTATTTTCATTCTGTTTGATGATAAAAATCGCTCCCGCAGCACGAATGGCAGGGAACAAACACAGGAAGCGGCCCCCTGATTAGATAGGGACGGGGTAGCTTGTGGAGTGAAAAACAAAATGACTAAAATGATAAATGAGGGGACCACGGACGCTGCCACCCCCTTCCTGAACAGGCCCAGAGCAGCTGGGAGAGGCGGCCAGGGGAGACGTGGGGACCTGGGCTACACGTGGGGGTGAAGGCGGCCTCACTTGGCGGGTGTCTCCCTTGAGTTGCCTCTTTGGTCGAGACCATCGGACAGCCATGGGTTTTGAGCCCTTTCCTCTGGAAACCTTGCCCAGCAGAAGCAGCTCACTGCTTTGAAACGTGGAGTTCCTTGGAGATCTGTGGTCTCAGCCTCAGCCAGACCTGAGGCAGTGCCTGCTCTGTCCTCTTAGTGCTCTAGCAGGTGGCTCTCAGCGGGGGAGGTAACGTTCTCTCCTGGGGGCAGATGGCAATGTCTAGAGACCTTGGGTTTTACACAGCTGGTGGTGGGGGGTGGGGGGTTACTATTTGGCGTCTAAAGGGTACAGCCAGGGATGCTGTTGAACATCCTACAATCCCAGGACAGCCCCTAACAACAAAGAAGTATCCAGCCACAATGTCAGTAATCACAAAGGTGAGAACCCTGGTTTAGAATAAGTTAAAATATAGATATTGGTGTAGATATAGGTGACGTAGATGATATAACTAGATGTAGATATAGAGATAGAGATAGAGATAGAGATAGAGATAGAGATAGAGATAGAGATAGAGATAGAGATAGATATAGAGATAGAGATAGAGATAGATATAATGATACAGATAGTATAGATGGAGGTGTAGGTATTGGTATAAATATAGCCACAGGAACAGGTACGGATGTGGACCTGGCCACAGATATAGACATAAACACATTGAAGGACGAACAGAGAGAACGTCATTTCTGACAGCAAAGTCTTCACAGGGGTAAACATTAGAAAAGTGAAACCGAGACCCTTCGGATGAGGACCCGAAGCTCCAGGCCGGCTCTGAGGGTGGGCGCCGTGCTCTTCCCACCAGGGCCATGCTGAGCGCGTGCGCCCATGTTCCACCCGTGACACTAACCTCCTGCCCGGTCGCTGGCACGTTCCTTAACCTCCCTGAGTCTCGGCTCCACGGCTGTGAAAGGGGCGGAATAAAATCCACCTCCTATCGTTGTATAATAATGAAGTGGGGTTTCCTGAGTAGCGGCCAATGCAGTGCCTGAACCGGGTCAAATGGGAGACATGCGATGCGAGTGCTAGGATGCGGTCAGCATCGCCACTGCTATCATCACTGACGTCGTCACCATCTTTGCATTTGGACGGGTCTTTCAGACACTCATCCTTAAGGGCCCAGTGAGAAGCGTGGTTAGGGCTCCAAGACGCCAAGATGGGACTGTCTCCCTGTCGGAGAGACCAACACCGGGCGCCCTCCAGGTGGCTGAGCCAGTGAGCCATTTCCAGAAAGAGAACAAAGATCCCCTGCCTTTGACAGAAACTGGGAGCCTGGTAAAACGGTCCCTGGAGTACGAGGACGTCCTCAGCCACCCAGGCAACACACGTTCGTTCTTCTCCAAATGGAGCTTAACTCTATGAGACAGTGGGGCCTCCGCTGCAAACAGCAGTGATTCATTTCAGGGCCCCAGAAGAAATGCTATGGGCGAGCTAACCGAACAAGGCCCGGCTTAGCCCAAATGACTATTTCTGTCATCCTGCATAGCGTCCGTTTCTGAATGGCCGCTACACAAAAGTCGGTATAACGGAACCTGTTATTTTTGGCTGCTTAGCCTCCCATGCCTACCCTGTCTTCTAGAAGCAACACTCGCTCTTTCTTGGGGAAGCCATTCCATGAGGTTTGAATGGGCTGAAATCACAAGTTTTCCCTGCCTCCTAGGCAGGGGCGTAGATATGCCACCCAAACTGGGTATTACAGAATCTCATCCCAGTGGCCAGAATGAATGGCATAAGGAAGGGGGAAGGGTTAACACAAACCAGCCAATCACATTCCCTGCCTGGAATTTTCACAAAGATACTAGAGGAAAAGTAGCTTTTTATTCTGGAGTTATTAAGTTATGATAATATAAACTTGAAACTGCCTGTGACCATGACCCTCTCGTCCCCCACTCCCTCACTGCCGGAGAGAACTCATTTGCTGTAGAAGAAAATGACACCAATATGGAAAGAGAAACAGGCTAGGGATGGAGAGAGAGGGAAGGAGAGAGAGGGCGGGAGGGAGGGAGAGGAACTGTTCAAGTCTTTATAGTCCTGAAACCAGATCCATCTCTGAACCTCACTGTTAGATGAGCCAATAAATTACTTTTTCTTCTCCGCCCCCACCCCCACCCCCGAATTGTGTTTCTGTCACTTGCAACCAAAACACTGGCCAATGGGGAGAGAGTGTGAGAGCACTTGGATGAAAGAACCCACGGGCGAGTGGAAACCACATTCTTACTAAGAGACAATAAAGATCTCCAGGAGACCAGCCCCCACCCCCCCACACACACACACCCTCCACCATAACACAGAGGAGTGTGAGCTAATCCTTTCAGCGGGACTCTGTTAAAGGGGGTGACATAAAATAAATACTCCCATGGTCAAAATAACTGTGAGTTAAAGAAAATTATTCTAGGTGGGGCTTTTTATTGTCATCACAGGATTTCTCAGAGCCAGTCACAACCCCTCTCAGTGCTGGCAGGCCAAGTTCATTATTTATGACCAACGAGGTTGCATCCTAGGCTGGCACTAGTCAGAAAGAGGAGGCGAGCCAGTGGCGAGGGAGGGCGGGCATGGCATTGGAGGAAGGGTGACAGCCTTCTGCCCCTTCCTTCTCCGTTACTTCCAGCTTAAGTTTCGGAATCTGTGTGTCCGCCATATGCCAAGCATGAGCACCACGCCCGTGGTCCAGAAATAAACAAGACACGATGCCGTGTCCCAGACACTCCAGTCAGAGAGACGGACAAAGCAAGCTACCTCGGCACGGGGCGGACACCGGCGGGAGAAGAGGCGGCTCAGGATGTGAGGACAGGGGAGGGGGGCACTTGGAGTTTACGAGCGAAACAGCCCAGCCCACGCAAGCTGCTCTAGCTTTAGGGCTGACCAGGCACGCCATTCCGATGACCCTCTCGGAGCATATCCGCCGCTGCCCGTCTGCTGGCCTTCCCAGAGCCATGTGGTTCGGAACAGCGATCAGCGGGAGTAATTGACATAGACTAAGCCCCGGGCAGGCTGTATAGATCATGGGCCCAGATCTAATTCCTGCCCCGTCCACTCAATTACACAGGAGCTCCTTACTGGAGAAGCAGGTGTAGTTACTGCAAATAAGTTCAGGTTTGGGCACGGATGTCACTGGGTAACTGCATTTGCCTGCCTGGGTGATACATAAGGAAACCGTCAGCAGTCGGATTGTTGTGTGCAGAGATGGGGCTGGCCTTCCCTGGCAGCTGGTATCTAAGGGACCTGAGGGTGCCCTCCCGGAGAAAACCCACATAGTGCCCACTGGACGCGCATTGCTGAGTTCTAAACTGACAGGGAAATTGCCAGGAAAAACCAGTGGTTCCTCCACCGACGCGGCTGTCAGACATCGGCAGGCTTAGGATGAGTCGTCGGTGAGGCCAGGCTGGACACGTAGTTTCGGGTCAGGAGAAATATGAGTGCCATGAGGGAGGATGTTTCCTAGCTGTGCAACCTGAGGCCAGTCCTTTAACCTCTCTGAGCCTCACTTTCCATATCTGCAAATGGGATTAATTCCACCACTGTGGGTCTGAGGTGGGAGGATAATTTTAAAATCCTCTGTCTTTTGCAAAGTACAGTACATACGTGTGTGTTACTATTGGGAGCAAAACTTGGGAGAGGTGGTGAGAGATGGGAGAGTTGGCTGGATTTGGTTATGAGACTGTGAGAAAAAGAACATCAGAATTATTCTGACCAAGCACACAGATTTCCAGTTATCCGCTGAATAAGTTCTAGGAATGCAATGTACAGCATGGTGACTATCTATAATAATAAAAGTGTAATATGCTAATTAGACCAGATGTCTTTTCAGATGACCTTCCAGACAAAGCCGGGGCTGCGAGGGAAGCCCGGGTCCTGGGTACCAGAGGGAAGCCGGTGCAGACAGCCGGAGGAAGGAAGGCCTACTCTTGCACGAATTTCATGCATCGGGCCTCTAGTAGTTAATAGCATTGTACTATACACTTGAAAGTTACTAAAAGTGTAGATCTTAAATGTCCTCAACACAAAAGTGTAATGGTGATTATGGGATATAAGTTACGTCACTTGCCCAAGGTTTGTAGTCAGAAGTAACAAGCTCAGATGTGAATACGGATTGATTCGGATCTCAAATCCAAGTGGCAATGTCTCTCCATTCCTTTCTGTTTTATCAACTTGCAAGAACCGCAAGGGGGTTTAGCATAAAGAAACTGTGGCACATACAGAGGCTGGACCATCATTCAGCCTTAAACAAGGAAGCGGAAAGTCCTGCATCGGTGGCAGCCTGGCTGGCCTGGTGGACATTATAGTGAGTGAGAGAACAGTCCCAGAAGGACAAGGTCTGAGTCCACGCACAAGAGGAATCTAAAGTAGCCAAACTCACGGAAGCAGAGAGTCGAATGGTGGTTGCCAGGGGCGGGAGGAATTACCGCTCCATGTGTATAGTTTCCGTTCTGTAAGAGGACTACGTTTCTAGAGCTCCCCTGTACAGTATCACGCCTGGAGTGGACAATACCGTGCTGTACGCTTCAAAATGCGTTCTGCGTCGTGCTGAACGTTCTTCCCACAAACTTAAAAGAGGGACTTCGTCTCCCAAAGGAATCAATGGCAAAATATTTGACTTTGCTAAACCGTCATACCTTCAACTGTTACATGGGAATAAAACAGCAGTGAGCTTGCAGGGTCATCTGAGGACTGAATGACGTAACTCACGCACGGCGTTTGGCATAGTGCCTGGAACATACTGAAAGCCCAGTTAATGTTTGTTGTTATTGTTTGTTTGTTTTTTAATCATCAGCAGCAGCATCTTTATAACTCTGGTGCCCACAAAGGCTGCCAAGAATTGATGGTCTTCCATCACAGCCTCCCTTGCGCAGCAAAACCTTCCAGCTAAAGCTAAAAGTCCAACAGGCTCCCTAGCCGGTTTGGCTCAGTGGGTAGAGTATCAGCCTGAAGACCGAAGGGTCCGGTTCGATTCCGGTCAAGGGCATGTACCTGGGTTGCAGGCTCCTCCCCAGCCCAGGCCCTGGTCAGGGCGCATGCAGGAGACAAGCTATCCATGTGTTTCTCTCACACCGATATTTCTCTCTGTCTTGCCCTCTCTCTTCCACTCTCTCTAAAAACCAATGGAAAAATATCCTCCGGTGAGGATTTAAAAAATAATAATAATAGAAATAAATTTAAGAAAGTCCAACAGGCAAGTCCAGATCTGCATCTCCACCTCGGAAGGAGAAATATTCAATCAACCTCACAACCTAATAAAACAGTCAAGGAACCCCAGGGGGTTGGAAACTCTTCCAACTGAAAATCATAAAAGCAAGCTCTCTTCGCCTGTCTCACAGCCGTCCAGCGCTCATGTCAACCAGGGTCTCCGTCTTCACATGAACAAAGCTTCGATCAAGTTTTGGCAAGTCCTTGGAGACGATCTCTATCGATAGATAGGCAGACAGGTAGGTACTGGGGGACCATGACATGACATATTCCCTTCACATTTGACATTTGCAGCAGGATCACAGAGAGGGTACTTTTTCCCCAGAAACACTGGAGGGCTTCATCAGTGCTCCTCGGGGCCCCTCTTAATCCTTTGATACACAAATCATTCCCTTTGAAGCACCTGACGTGTCAACTGGCCTGCTGTGACCGCGCTCTCATCCATCAAATGCTTTGCTCGCCATGAGAGCTGCTCTCCAGCAGACTTCCCGTCCACGGCATGAAATCCTGCATCTTTTGCACAATTTTCAATTCCACGCGGCAATCCCTTTGCATGGTGTTTGCCTACAGCAGTCAGACACCTAAAGCATCTGGCACCCTGAGAGGGAGTGTTCGACAGAGGTGTTCACCCACTGGTGGGCGGTTATGCTTTTGTCAAGTGGGTGGGGCAGATGTCTGGGGGAGGGAATGTGTGTCTAAGAGATGAGTTTTTGGGTCACTGTTTTCATGTCATGACAATGTTTGCTTGTCTACACAACTCTTCACCACAGGGGTGTAGACCATGAATTTCCAATGAATGGGATCTCCTAAATTGGGGTTCTGTCCTGGTTCCCAGGATATCATCTGATGTTCCTGTTCATCCTTTGGGCTTGAACTGGACTGAGTGAGTTTCCGTCCACAAAAACAAACATTTCTTAACTAAACCCTCCAGACACGTGAGCTTTCAGATGAATGACTTAGTTCAGACTTGCTAGAATTGTGCAAATGTCAAACAATGGGTTTGGCAATATTCTCAGTAATAATTCCTAACATAGTCATGCACCTCACAGACATTTCGTCGATGATGGATCGCATTTGCAGTGGTGGGATGCCGTGTAGCCTAGATTGTGTAGGTGCAACCTATAATATTCACATAACAAAATCACCCAACAATGCATTTCTCAGAACTACCCCCATCTCTAATGGCCATGACTGTAGCTGAGCAGCTCGCACATGATACAAAGGGTGTTTATAGGCACAGGGTCTCCATTGCATAAGAATTTGTCTTCCAGTTCTAACACAGCAATGAAGTTATACCTGGAAACAAAAACTAATTTATAGTATAAAAAATTCATAAGTGAATTTATAATATTAATTCCCCTTCAAACCTCATTCCTCACATAATTGACTCATTTGGTTACCTGGCGCAAATCATTTTGCCTCTCTTGTCCCTAGCTGTCTCATGTATAAACTGAAAATAAAATTAGCCCAAATTGAAGATTTACATGTTAGCTGAGATAAAACATGGGAAAGCTTAAGAAGAATCAGATAATTATCACTCAATATCAGTGATATTATACTGTATTGATAGAATAATTGGATTACAGTTAGGATGCCTACTTCCAGCCTCCCTTGCAGCTAGGTGGGAATATGTGATTATTTTCTGGCCAATGGGGCAGATAAAAATGTGTGTAATAGCTCAGTCTTGCCCTTAGAATAAAGCAGAATTTATTTCCAGCCTTCATTTCCCTTTTACCACCAGCTAGACTTGATGGTAAAATACCTAGACAAGTGTCGGCAAAGAAAGCATACAAAGGATAATAAAGAAAAAAGATAGAAAAAAACCTAAGATGCTAAAAAAACTCCAAGGTTCATTAAAAATGGAACTCTCATTTGACCCAATAATCCCACTTCTAGGAATATATCTCAAGAAATCAGAAACACCAATCAGAAAAGATATATGCACCCCTATGTTCACAGCAGCACAATTTACAATAGCTAAGATTTGGAAATAGCCTAAGTGCCCATCTGAGTGGATTAAAAAACTGTGGTACATCTACACAATGGAATACTACGCTGCTGTAAAAAAGAAGGAACTCTTACCATTTGCAATAGCATGGATGGACCTGGAGAGCATTATGCTAAGTGAAATAAGCCAGTTGGAGAAAGATAAATATCACATGATCTCACTCATTTGTGGAATATAATGAACAACATAAACTAATGAACAAAAATAGAGCCAAAGGAAAAACAAATTTAGAATATAATAGAAGTAATCCTGTTATTTGCAGATTTTTAATATTTCCTACAACTTTTGTGATATCATACTATATTAGTACAGTTTTGGTAATATAATTATACTTCAAATCCTTTTTTTCTTGAAATATTAATGTTTACTGCATATAATATTATATTTAAGATCCTTTTTCTTGAGTAATTTGTGTTTATTGCATGTAACATTATATTTAAAATCGTTTTTCTTGAGATATTAATGTTTATTGCATGAAAAAAGTGCAAAATGTTTGTAGACACCACACAAAAAAAATAAAAGTGAAAAAAAGTGTCACTAAAATAAATCATGTTAATTAAAAACAAACAAAACACACACACACACACACAAAAAAAAAACTCCAAGGTTCAGAATGGCCACACCATGTAAGAGGAATAAGGACCTACGTCATTTAAGCTACAGTTATTTGGGGTTACTCTTCTAGCACTGAACTAAACCCTACCTGACATAGTGCCATTTTCCTTTCATCGGCCACACAATTAAATAGACTTTCATCATGCAACTCCCACGTGCAAGACCAATAATTGGAGGCAGTATCAGGAGTGGCTAAAAACATGGGTTCTGAAAGCAGTTCAACTTCCTCCAAATCTGACTCGACCACTTCCTGGTAATGTAATAAGTGAACATAATAGGTGATAACATATCCAAACGTTGGATTTCTAATTATTATGTCTATAAATTGGATATAATAAGAGCGGACACCTCGTGGGATTAATGTGAGTTAAATGACATAAGGCTTAACCAGACTGTGTGGAAAGCATCGCACAGCATGCCCAGCATCTGCAAGTGCTGGGTCTTCTATTGAAGGGAAAGTTGTTTCAGGGCTGGAAGCCCCATTGCTCAGTTCAGTTTGGGGACCTGAAGCTAAAGTGATGCCAGTAGGGACTCGTTCATCCCAGTCTTTGCTCATCCACTATGTGCATTTCCTTCCTTGCTGTGGTTCTCAACCTTCTGGCCCTTTAAATACAGTTCCTCATGTTGTGACCCAACCATAAAATTATTTTCGTTGCTACTTCATAACTGTCATGTTGCTACTGTTATGAATCGCCATGTAAATATCTGATATGCAGGATGGTCTTAGGCGACCCCTGTGAAAGGGTCGTTCGACCGACAGAGGGGTCGCGACCCACAGGTTGAGAACCGCTGCCTTAGAACGTTCCCAAATTTTCAAATGAAGGAAAAAATATTGAAAGACCGGGATCTCTCACCCGTTTTGATTTACTTTTGATTTGGGAGATGAGTGTCAAGGGTATGGGTAGGGCCAGGCAATAATCAGTGCCCCCCATCTTTCCAAGACAGGACTGTGTGGGTCTCTTTCACCATTTGTGCCAGCCATGTGCCCGTTCCAAAGCACAGGGAACTACATTTCCCAAGCTCCTTTGCCTTCCAGCTTCCCTGTCAGGCTCAGCCAATGGGAGGCACTGGTGGAAGACTGAAGGGAGGGAAAAGGAAGCAGCCAAGATAGTCCTCCTCCAGCCACCAGGCTTTGAGGGCAGCTACAGCTACTCCCTGCCTTTGGTTCCGCTTGGAGGTCCTGGCACCTGGGCTCTAGTAATACAAGCTCCTCCTTTTGTCCCTTTCCCAGGGGTAACTGACTCCTGCTACTGGTCATGTCTGAGTTGCCTCCCTTCCCCTGCTTGCCTCCTCGGCTCTGCATTTCCTATGAATTCAGTTCCCGGCATTAAACTCTCTCTGCGTGAAGGACCTTTGGCGATGTCTGCTTTCCGTCCAGGCCCGGACAGATTACCCTGCTGACTCCAACGCGGAAACGCTCGCTGCCTCTGTGTGCGGGGTTCAGTGCACCTCTGTTGAATGAAAATACTTGGAAGAGGCCAATGTGACTCTGAACTCTGCCCTCCGACCACTCTGAGGAGCTGTGAGGCTAGAAGCACCCCTTATAAGATACTGGCATCTGCTCGCCAGGCTCTTAGCTGGTTATTCCACTGAATATTTCAGAACACTCAACTCTCAAAACCCCATTTCCAGTCTGGTCCCCCAAAGTAGTAAATCTCAAGCCCTCAGGTCCTGAACTCCCAAAGGTAGTGAAGAATTTCTGCTGGAGGCCTTCTCGTTAGAGATCGGCCGAGAGCAGGAAGGATGAGGGGCCAGAGGAAGAGAGGGGGTAGGAAAATCAGCACAGCTTCTCGGAGAAGCTCTTCATCTTCAGACGGGCCTCCTGACACTGCTGGGGATTAGCATCGTGCTTTTAATATTTGTAAATATCTGTTTGGCCCCAAGAGTTCTCTCCCATGGAAACAGCTAATAAACCAAGCTGCCTGAGTTTATTCCTCGGGCCAAGGCACATTCCAGGGTCTGATTACGTGGCTGTTCTATTATGAAGAAGAAGAGAAGAGAGAAAGAGCAGGGGGTTGGGGAAGTGACGGGGGACGCGGGGCTGAAAGCAGGAAAGCTGGTCTGCCAGGGTGCGGGGTTCTGTCGGTGCAGAGCCTGAACTGGAGATGCACATGGGAACCATCGCCCGCTCTCTCCCTGACACAGGAGCTGCCTTCGACCTGGAGCTCCAAATGTTTAGGCACATGGGGCTACGCAAGCAGGCACTTTACCAGGTTGCCAAACAAAAGCTGGAAGTGGTGAGTAGGTGGGAAAGGACCTAACTCTCGCTAAGAAAAAGACCTCCCAGGCAACGTCAAGGTTGCTAATCTATGTTTCAGTTTGATAGTTAAGAGTCCCAGGGCCCCAGGCAGTGAGGGGTTCCTGTGTGCTCATAGCCACTGCATGTCCCGCCCACCTGGCACCACGGATAGAACCTTTCCAAGACAACACATTTCCTCCAGAATGGGTGCCCTGGGCTTTTCCTTGGAGATTGGACTTGCCTTATTATTTGATTCCAGATTGGTGGGGGTTTTTTAAATATATTTTTATTGATTTCAGAGAGGAAGGGAGGAGAGAGAGAGAGAAACATCAATGATGAGAGAGAATCATCAATCAGCTGCCTCCCGCACACCCCACACTGGGGATTAAGCCAGCAACTAGGCATGTGCCCTGCCTGGGAATCGAAACATGACCTGGTTCATACGTCAATGCTCAACCACTGAGCCACGCTGGCTGGGCGATTTCAGTTTTGTTTGTTTGGGTTTTGTTTGTTTTTTTCATTTCTTCCAAGCCAGAAAGACCACATCACTTTTTTGCGATGACCCTGTAACTAGAATCATACATTTGTGACCTTGGAGGGGACTGAAGGTCAGCCCACTCTATAGTAACGAAAGCGACACTTGCTCTCCCCCAGCACATGCTACATGCGTGTGCATTCTTCTAAATGCTGTGCCTCCCTTACTTCATGGGGTGGCCTTGACCAATGTTCCCCAGGAAGCCAATCTCACCGGACACTCACTCCATAAATTAAAGTCCGGGTTCCAAAAGAGTTTGCAAAACATGGCGTATGAAATCCTCCTCAGGGGGAAATTGGCAACATGCACATGGGCCTATAACAGGCTCCGGGAAGTCCTGCCGTTTAGAAAACTCTTGCATTTTTTTAAAACAAGTTCTCTGCCTAACGTCTCTGTCCACAGAGCCCTTCCTTCCTGAAATCCAGTGAGCACCGCCGCCCTTTCTGGCCTGTAAGGATCTCAATCTGGCATGGCTGTTCCTGGGCAGTTTCATTACGATGGAGAACGCTGGGATCTTAGGGTTTTCCCCAACATTACAGTTACTTACGAGGATCGGCTTAACACTTTCTCAGCTGGAAAGAGGATGGTTGAGAGGACTTAAGACTCTAGAATGAAGTTTCCAGGGGCTAGATGGGCTGCCCTCAAACACACCCCGAGCCCGTCAGTCGCAGATGCGTTACAATCGATATTTAAACAACCACAAAGGTGAAGGCTGACCCCGAGCATCCTTCCGTCCTTCCCACGGTCCGCTGGCGATGCTATCTGCAGGGAGTAAACAGGCCGCCCCAGCGTGATCTCAGCCAGCTGCCCAGCGGCCTCCGGGCGCTCCCTGCTCCCTCCCGCTGCACGTACAGCAAGTCACGTGTCCGCCTCCCTTTGAAGTTCACGGCAGCGCTGCGGATGGTATGTGTGGGGAGGGACACCGACTCACCTCTCCTGCATCCACCTTTACCTCGGGATCTGAGCCTTTCTGGGCGAGAAGTATACCTTAGCAGCTCCGTGACAAAACAGTAACAGGAGTGACCCACGGGACATGTAGAAAGTGCTTGGCAGGGTCACCCTAAGGACCAAGTACTAGGAAGTGTTTACTAGAAGGTACAAATTGCAATGGTTCCCTTCTCACAGATGGGGAAACTGAGGACCAGGGAGGCCCCTGTAGCCTGAGCCTCTGGTTCAGGACACGGGGGCACTGTTCTGATGCAGGATCACCCAGGGACACCTCGGCAGGCCCCAGGAACGCCGTGTGCCAAGGCCAACCCTGGCTTTGAAGTCAGTGAGCGCCACGTTTCAATCCTGGCTCCGGCTGACCTGCCAAAGTCACTCCACCCCCTGAACCTCAGCTTCTTCATCTGTGAAATGGGAGCGATACCGCTGTGAGGGCTCTGACCGGGAGCCCCGAGCTTCCGCATGGACTGGGTGTGGATCCTGGCTCCCCCACGCGCCACTGGGGAGCCTTTGGGAAGACTTTCAAGCCTCCGTGGCTCCATCTTCAAATCCCCAGCGTGGACCAGTGGTGGCCACGGTGGGGACACACCCACACCCTCCCTACACCATTTCCACGCAGGCCAACCCAACGGCTTCCAAACAGAAGCGCGTGTCCTTCTTTGCTGGAGGGGCTTGTGTCGCCAGGACCCTGGGCTGGCACATGGGACAGGTTGGGGGCCAGGAGTTAAGACTCTTCCACCACAATCTACTAGAGTTGACGCCTAACTCCCCTCTCCCTCCCCCACTTGCAAGACACCTGTGTGTGGCCCATGCACTCTTCCCAGAGGTCTCCATGGTGACTCACCCCAGTCGTCCACAGTAGGGATGCTGCTAGGGGGCGAGGCTGTGGTTTGACTAGCTCTTCCTTTCCAGTCTCCCTCCCTCCCTCCTTCCCTTCCTCCCTCCTGCCCTTCCTCAGCCTCCTGAGATCTCCCCAATAAACAACTTGCATCCAGTCATTCTCCAGCTCTGCTCCTGCAGGGCCCGGTCTTAGGGCGACCTCATAAAGGCACCATGAGGATTCAGCAGAGGGAAAGTTCTTAGGGAAAGTTCTTAGGAGAGCGTCTGCCATGTGGCCAGGTCGTGATCAAGCTGTGAGGGATGGAACAAGCCGGCACGTGGCGCAGAGGAGACACGTTATCATCGTGCCGGGCGTGGAGTGAGCACGCGACCAGGGCTGTCATGTTACAGACGTGGAGACTGAGGCTCAGGCCCGTCAGTAACTGTCCCGAGACTGCTCAGTGATGGGCCATGTTCTGATGGAACCTGATTGGTCCTGCTCCTCGTAACCGCTTTATAGGAGGGGAAGGGGAGGCAAGACGGCGGCTGTTGGGACAGAGCATACGGCCACCGGAGCTCCCTTCCCCGGGTCCCTGAGAAGCCAGGGGCTTGGACAAAGGCAGCTTTGGAGCCTCAAGCCCTTCAGACAAGGGGCGCGTAGAAACAAAGGCGTGTCTCTCAGCCCCGGCCACTGGCCCTTCCCCCCGCTATCCATCATCCTGAACGGGGTTTTATGCCCCCTCTACGCCAATCACCTCTTCAACTGCCTCTCGGGAGGAGGGAGAGGCCCACTGGCATCTGATGTCCTGTTTGATTTAGGGCAAGTCACACCGTGGAGGGCATCTGAGGTTAAAGAACAGGGAATTCTGGGCCTGTTTCTAAATCAACAGGCTTGCGGTTTTCATTATTCACCTTCTCGAGCATGGTGCTGGGTGACTCACTGGATCATAAAAGAGATCAAATAGCGGGGTGGCTAATAATTCCTTCCCGGGCCCATTCTCTGGCACACTGGGTTTGTAACAGAGTTTTAATGGCATCCCTTGGACATAATAACATCATTTCTTTATAGCACCGTGGCCGCCTCGCGCTCCTGGCTGTACTCGGGTTCAGGTCTAAGCCCCCTCGTTTGAGGGAGCGAATGCCGTTTGCTGTTCTAAGAACCACTTGGGCAGGAAGATGTTCTTCCAGAACAAGCAGTCTGGTGAGTGTGGCCTGGAAGCCCGGCCTTCACCCAGCCCTCCCAGGGCCGCGCTCTGAGGGCCGGGGTTCCTGCCCCCCCCCCTGCCCCCTCCCGCTCCAGAGAAGATCTTTGTTCTTCCTGCGAGGGTCCTCGGCGGCCTCCAGGTTGGTCTCTGAAAGTGTCGGGAATGTGGACTGAGCTTTTGGCGCCACACAGGGTTTTATGGGTAAGACAGGGTCATTCATTAACGAACCATCAGGCAGGCATGAGCCGGGTTTGGAGGCGGGAAGGGTGGCGTGGTGACCGCGGCAGAGGGTAAAGGAAAGAACCAGAAAAGTCGGCTGCGGGGTCATTAAAGGGATGGAAAATACCCCCCAGGCCAGGTTCCCCTCAACGCCCGCAACTTTTGAACCACTCCGTGCTACAAGCCAGATCTGGGCACACCTCTCATTAGTATTCACTTGTGTGTGTGTGTGTGTGTGTGTGTGTGTATCTAAATTAACTCACTTTAGACTCGAATGCTTGCCAGAAGCACCAGGTCACCATAAAAAGAAATACGGGCCCCTGATCCCTAAGCCAAAACCCCAGGGCTGGGTGTGAGTCAGAATTCAGAAATTCACAAACTTTCTAAATGGAACACAGCCATCCCCGCCCAGGACGGAACCCACGCCGCCTCTGCAGCGCCGCCCCTCGGCGTTCCCACACGGTCAGATTCATAAGAGGCTCCCGACATCTCATGCCTGCAGCCCTGGCCGGGGAGCTGAGTGGTTAGAGCGTCGTCCTGCTACATGGAGGCTGCAGGCCCGACCCCCGGGCAGGACACACACAGGCTCAGCCAATGAACGGATGAACAAGTGGAAGGACCCTCGGACGCAGACAAGAGGAAACGGGGAGAGAAACCGAACTGCTGGGCGCTGGAAGCTGCACCGTCTCATTAAATCCTCCCAACAACTCTGTGTGGTGGGCACTGCAGCCCCACTTTACAGATTTAAAAAAAAAAAAGTGGACAGCAGGGCGATTACACAGTTAGTCCAAGAGAACACAGTTGTGAATCCGAACCATCTTCCTCGTGCCAAAGCCCGAGACCTTGTTCTTCTATCAGAAATGCACGCACTGAAAGATACATGCGTCCCATGCCCTCCGCCTGGGGCGGCACATGTGGGGAGGAGGGAGGCCGTGAGCTGGCTGTGGCTGTAAATGAATCCAGGTCTCTCTGGACACCAGATGGCAGACACCTGGTCTCTAGTTCTAAGCCCAGGTCTTGCCAACAGGTGGGACTTCCAAAAATAGGATGTGGAGGGACCCCCACTTTTATCATGCCAGGAGGAGGGCAGGGAGGCTGTTCCCAGGCTGCCCTGCACTGCACGACCTGGTTGGTATCTGGGAAAATCAAACCTTCTGGAAGGAAATGAGGCAGGGCAGCGAGTTCCTAGGACTGCACCTCTCTCACCTGGAAGCCTTCTGCCAAAGGGCCCCAGGGAAGAGCCACTCTGATGAAAGACAGGCTCCTGCTCCAGGTAAAACTTGCTCTGGGGCAGCACAGTCCCCCGGGAGGCTGAGGGGAGTCCCCCTGGGAGCCGGCAGAAGCAGTGAAAGGTAACCCCAGGGAACACGGATAATAAGAGCTCATCTCCATGGCACCTTTCATCTGGAGAGCTCAAAGCCGCTCACAACCACCCAATTAGTTTTCTGAACACCCACCACACCACCGGCCCCAAGACAATGTCATTAGCTCCTTTACGGGCAAGGAAACGACGAGGTTAGCTGCTGGCTCAACGCCACAGAACAGTTGTAAGGCGGAGGCAAACGTGGGGTGAGTGCCTTCCTCTGATTTCAAGGAACTAGAGAGAAAAGGTTCATTTGTAGAAGGGGCACTGATTACCTCTCTTAGTCATCCACCCATTCTCTACCTACCTTCCCTTCCTTCTTTCCTTCCTTCCTTCCACCCATCCATCCACCCTTCTTTCCTTCCTTCCTTCCTTCCTCCCTCCCTCCTTTTCTTCCTTCCTTCTCTCCACCCATCCATGCATCCACCCATCCATGCATCCACCCATCCATGCATCCACCCATCCATCCATCCACCCATCCATCCATCCACCCTTCCTTCTTTCCTTCCTTCATTCCTTCCTTCTTTCCTTCCTTCCTTCCTTCCATCCTTCCTTCCTTCCTTCCTTCCTTCCTTCCACCCGTCCGTCCGTCCATCCGTCCTTCCTTCCTTCCTTCTCTCCACCTATCCATCCATCCATCCATCCATCCACCCACCTATCAAGTTGGATTTTTTTTTAACCCAGGTTCATTTCCTGCTTTCATTTAGGTGATAGGTGAGCACAGAACTATGGACTGGAAAGAAACATCCCGAACAAGTCCTCATGGACCTTAAAAACACATTGAAGGAGCAACTCAATTATATTCTTTTCTATAGGTTTGCAATGGCTCATGATATAAAACTAAATTTTAAAGATAATCAGCTCCTGACAAATGATTGTCGCTGCCTACGTCATTCCATAAAAGCTGACATCAATGGTCATAGATATGTGCCCGTGCAAGTTGTGATGGGAACGGCAACCCACCTCTTGTGTGCCTTTCACCCCAACACCCATCATCCGAGTCGAATGAGAAAAACATCAAACAAACCCCCTACAAAATACCTGAGCGGTGTGCCTCAAAAGGTCAAAGGTCGTCTACCAAGGCCATCAAAAACAAGGAAAGCCTGGGAAACTGTCACAGCCAAGAGAAACCTAAGGTGACATGTCAACTGCACGTAACATGGTGTCCCATGTAGGATTCAAGATGGAAAGAGGATATTAGGTAAAAAGTTAGTTAAAATAAAGTATGACTCTAATAACAATAACATATGCATGTTAGTTCATTAATGGCGGCAAAGTTATCACCTAACATGAGATGTTAATAAGGGCAGCCGTGGCCAGTGTGGCTCAGTGGGTTGGAACATCATCCCAGACACCAAAGAGTGGTGGGTTAGATCCCCAATCAGGGCACTTACTGGAGGCAACTGATGAATGTTTCTCTCTCACATTGATGTTTCTCTCTCTCTCTCTCTCCCATCCTCTAAAATAAATAATAAAAAAATTAAAAGATAAATAATAGTGGAAACTGGGTTTGGGATATATGGAAGCTCTCTGTTCTATCTTCATAATTGTTCTGATAACCTGAAACTATTCTAAAGTAAAAAGCTTAATTAAATGATAGTCAGGGTGCACCGGAACAATTTAATAAAAGGAGAAGCAGAACGATGGGGTGACAATCCCATACAGGCCATACCTTTCTGAGACTGGGGGGGATTATTGTGTGAAATCCACTCATCTCCCAGCTGCCCCACCTATAGGTCTATTGAATTCCTCCCTTTCACACTTCCGTATTTCCAGGCGCTTGGGATGCCTAAAGCACTGACTGTCATCTTTCCCACAGAGACAAAAGTTTGTCAACAAAAGGTCGCTGCCACCAATCTAATCTGTTGAGAAGTCCATAATCTGGGTGCAGAGCAAGGAGAAAGTTTACTCAGGTACACAGTTTGCAAACGGGAGAAGCGCAGCCACTGGAGGAAACATGAGTGGGCTCCCCTGAGACAAAGGGGAGGCCTGCATATAGAAAGAAACTGCTTGCCCCAGCTCTGATTGGTCTATTTTTATGCAAATGAGGAATCCAAATTTGCACAGTCCAAATAGCACTGTTCTGATTGTTTGGTTTCACATGATCTGACTTATTGTTACGGAGCTGTTCTGGTTGGTCAATATGGATGCAAATGAAGATATAACTGTGCAGGTCTGATTGGCTGGGACAGGTCGCAGCCCATTGGTCAAATACAATACCAGGAACGCCTTTATAAGTGGTGGCAGAGACAGGAGCATCCTGCAGGTGCCTGGCAGCTGAAATCAGTGTGCCTGGGAGGCATCCCTGAGCAGTTGCTGCTGGCTGTGATTTGGGGCCCAATTCACCACAAAGACACCTTCTTGCAGCTGTTTCCTTCTCAAAGTCCATAGTCCATGGATCCTCGCCAATCCTGTTATTCCCTTCCACCAACATCCTTAAGCCCCAGCCAAGGGCCACACACGGATGGAATCACAGCTCTCAAGATGGAAGGGCGAACCGCCAACAAGGAATGAGAGCATTCCCATGCAAAGCCACCACCCATACCCTCCGCTGTCACACGAGGCCTGCTGCCGGAGTAGCGCCAGCCCTGGTCATTACTTCCTGAGTCAGCAATCACTGCGCAGGCTGCCAGGTGGGAAATGTGGGTGCCCTAAATTGGCCTGGCAGATGTCTCTGCCTTAATAACCCTGGCACTTCCCTCGCACCTTTCATCCAGGGAATCTCAGAGAACTTGTCCAAACGTTAATTAACCTGGCCCACAACACCCCTGCTATTATTAAGCCCATTTTACAGATGAATAAACCAGAAGAGGTGCCAGTTGAGCAATGAGTTAGTGGCTCCTTCCGCAGCCGGATGGCAGACTCTGGGAGGAAAAGTCCGTGAGGGGGGCAGCTGGGCACTTGGGAATCCACAGTCTTGCTTCCGGCTCTTTGGCAATCCGCAGGGTCTAATAGAGGCCCCGGGAGAACAGAGAGGCTTTGAATTCAGAGGGATTCGGGGTTTGTGTTTGCGGTTTGGCTGCTCATGTGCCGTGTGACTGTGGGAAAGTTGCTTAACCTCTGTCTGCCTCTGTTTCCCCAAATGTAGAATGAGGAGTAGAAGGGACCTTGCAGGGCCCGGGGGAGCGGGGGTTGGGGACAGCATAGGCACAGTCAAGCAGGGTCAGGAGGGAACTGAGATTCCGCTGGAATTCCATGTGTGGGAGCCTCGCCAGAGCCTAAAGGGCGCCGCTGAGGGGCCGGGAGACATGGTATTGCTGGTGCTGGGTCCACAGCGTGGGGAGCTGAGCCCTAGATACAGGAAACTGAGTTTGGGGAACGGTTAGGGGGAGGTCAGGTGAGCTGGGAACAGGGTCTTTGGCAGTGGGAACAGCAGATGCGAAAGTCCTAAGACCAGAACAGGCCGGCGTGTCCAAGGGACGTGTGGGCTGAAGGGAGGGGAGCCTCAAGGGATCCCCGAGTCCTGTGCTTGCAGCAGCTACCTCGTTGCCATGGCGACCTCAGGAGCAGGCTGGTACTCTGCTGGGCCTGAGGTCCTGTGAACTGGATGGGGGTGGGGCCTCATGGCCCACGAATGAGTCAATTCTGACCTCGGACACCACGGCTGGCCACGTGGGCACAGGGTCTAAATTAACACCACTGGCTGCGGAACCGCAACATGCCGCTGCTCCATTTTAAAACCTTGATCTCATCTTCTATTGAAGGACACTTTGGTTGTTTCTATGCCTTGTCCACGTGAATAATGCTGTAATGAACACAGGGGTGCATAAATTTTTTGCAAATGAATGTTTTCCAATTTGGGGGGTCGATCGATACCCAGAAGAAGGGTTGCTGGGTCATATGGTAACCCTATTCTTCATTTTTTGAGGAGTCTCCAGAATGTTTTCCATAGTCGCTGTACCAGTTTACATTCCCACCAGCGGTGAATGAGGGTCCTTTACTCCACAACCTCTCCAACACTGGCCAGGACATGGTGGCAGAAGAAGGTCTGACTTTGGGTGGTGGCACACAATATACACATGTCGTATAATACAATTGTACACTCGAAACCTATATAATCTTAACCAATGCCACCCCAATAACTGCGATTGAAATAAATACCTAAGTGAATAAAATAAAACCGTTAACAAAGGAGGCCAAGCTGCAGCCCGTGCACTGGGTACCATTTGAGATGGGTTACCCTGTAGCAGACGCAATGAGGGATTCTCGCTTTCAAAGCAAGAAAGCGATGTTGGGAACATTGAGACGATGTTGGGAACAGGTTATGTTTGTTTCCTCCCGTGGGAAGAGCGAGGTGGAAAGGATGAGAAAGTGTCCAGTTCAGAATGAAAGCTCATTTAAGAACGAATCCCACATGCAGCACCAGGATCGTACATTGGCTTGTGGACCAAGACTAACTAGCAATCCGTCAGAATGAAAATGTTTTTGTCCCTGGGTGTTAGGGCTAGGAGTGACTATTTTTTTTCTCTTGTTCCAAAATGTGTTGTTGTTTTTTTAATACTGTCACACCATCTTTCTAATTTAAAGGGGGAAACAAGTTTAAACATCCTCTGGCCAATCCGAATCTCTCCGGGAGATGAATTAGCAACAAGGGGCCATTTCCCAGCTTGTCTTAATTCCGCCTCATTCCTCTATGCCCCAAGGACGCTGTCCATCACTACCTGGCTACAGAATTGACTAGGTGTGAAATCCAAGCTGATCGCCATACATCACTCCCCATTGCACTTCAAAGCTGAGGCCAAACTGCCTATAAAAATAGTTTTCATGCCGGGCCTTAATCTCTTTCATACATTTTTGCCTCTTTTTTTTTTTTTAAGCTTTACCATTCCTTGGGTGAGTACAAGGTGATGGTTACACACAGCATGCCCACCCCTCCTGGGCCAGGGTTCCCCAAGTGTGCGTTTTAGTTCACCCTGAGGCCAGGCCTGGACCGTGTCAGAGACTTTTATCACAGGTTCTAATGAAGGACAACAGCCACAGAGAGGCCTCTCGCCAGGATGCACCAGCAAGTATTTACCCACTGCCTACCCAGGGTGAGGCAGGGAGCTGATTGGGATGAACTGCGCCCATTTCCGCTGCCTTGAGCCCTTTAAGTTGTGCAACACAGAATCGGGAAGAGCCTTGATTGCCAGACTCCCTTTGAGTAAAGAAAACCATCGTTTCTGAGGGCTGAGGGATCCATTTACTACCAATTTCTTCACACTACTAATTTTTATACTTAACAAGAACAGATTACAGAATATACGCTTCTGAAACTGGAGAGATGCTTTTATTTATTTATTTTTTAATTCTTAGGAAGGGGGAGGGAGGGAGGGACGAAAAGAGGGAGGGTAAGAGAGGAACATTGATGTGAGCGAAACATTGATCAGCTGCCTCCGGCATGCCCTGCCACCCAGGCTTGTGCCCTGATGGGGAATTGAACCAACAAGCTGTCTGACACCCAACCAACTGAGCCACACCAGCCAGGGCTAAAGAGACATTTTTATCAAAAGAGAAAGTCAAGAGTTCCACATGCAAATGTAGAAACAAGTCATAAAGAATAATAACAACAATAAGAAACACTTGTACAGTGCTTACAATGTGCCAGGCACAACTCTAAGCAATCCTGTAGTCATTGATTTAATTCGAATGGCAACTTTTTGAGGAAGAGCAGCTATCATCTTTGTACAGTTGAGGGCACTAAGGCACAGAGAGGCTAAACAACTTGCCCAAGGTCACACAGCTATTAAATAGAGGAGTTGGAGTTCAAACCTATGCAACCTGGTTCTTACCTAAGGATTCTTTTTCATTCCCAAGCACCATTTATTATCACTGATTTTGCTACTGCCAGCATCATGATTGTTGATACTGTTGACCCCAAGAGGGAATATGTCTGTCAAAAAGAACTCCTTGTGGTTAACTGAGCCCCAATTTCTAATCAGAGTCTAGCAGCTGCTGCTTAGAGGGGAGGGACCGCTCATGCATGCTGGGTTTCAGGAGAAAGCCACAGACTGGGCTGCCAAGCCTCCCGCACTGCATTCCTGCCATCTGAGCCCATCCTCATAAAGGAGATCCTGGAATCTATTTCAACCAATGAAATGAGACCTGCCTCATCCAACCAGAACTGCACAGCTATGTCCTCATTTGCATTTTTACCGACCAATCAGAGCAGCTCCACAATGACCCCTCTGAACGCATGATTCCAACCGACCGGGACAGTGCTATTTGGACCAATCAGACTTTGCAAGTTTGGATTCCTCATCTGCATACAAATGGACCAATCAGGGACCAGGGCAAGGACTTTCTCTATAGAAGAGGGTCTCCCCTCTATAAGGGGGCACACTCGGTTTCTCCTGTGTGCAAACAATTCACCTGCATGAGTCTCTCCTTCTACGCCCTACTGGGGCTTCCTGTTGGCTTTGGATCCTGGCAGTGGGCTTTTGTTGGCAAGAAGTTATTTCTGTAGCTTGCCTCATGGCGCCCGCCATGTCTTTGCACGTTTGTCCCGCCGCCTCGCTGGGTGCAATAGAGAAGGACTGAGCAGCAGTCACGTCTTCGTGCCACCGATGAGAAGAAGGACACCCAAAGAGGTGAAATGAAGTTGTGTTCATAACTTTTCTAAGTTACGTTCGCCACCCGTCATCCATCTCAGCATCACTAGACTTACTTGGCCATGAGACCAATCTTATGATTAAGTCATAAAAAAATAAATCTCCATTTTCCTGGTTGGATGTGTCAAAAAAAGAAGTGTGGAGGCACTACATCAATTACACTGCCTTCAAACTAAGGAGAGGAGGCAGCGGAGAGAAGGATGCTGCCCCGGGGTGCCCAGTTCCAGATGAGGTCCAAAATGGCGGTGTTTTTCACCAGAGCAGAGGCCGCGAGCTGACCCTCCAGCTGGTCAGTTAGCAAGGGTCAGGGAGAAAGGCTGAGGGGAGCTTGGAGACGGCCTTATGGAGTGAGTGATGGCCGCGCGGAGTGGGCCGCTCCCCGGGGAAGCAGGGAAAGTTGTAACCCTGAGCATATTTGAGGAAAAGGGAGACAGGCACTTAGAGGAAATAAATGATGTGTTCGTGGGGCGCGAGACAGGCTGCTACGAGTTGCACAGCCCTGCGCTTTCTGCAGATGCAGCGTTTGGATGGCGGGGAGGGGCCGCGCCCTGTGGCTGGCGGCGGAGACACAGGCTCGGGGGAGGTCCCCTTCGGACGGGCCGGTGCCCACCCCCTGGAAGCCTTGCGGTTGGCAGATTGGCGCCAAGACGCTTGGTGTGGCGTGGAGCGCCCTTCTCCGTGGGCTCCGCCTGCTTTTCCGGGATCCTTGTCCGAGGACTGCCACGGCCACGCGCATCTGCAGCGGTCCCCCCCACGCACCATTTCCTTGTACTTTCCTCACCTTCTTACTTGCTGTAGCCACCCCACCTCACCTCCACCTCCGCCGGGAATGACCCCTCGCCTTCGTGTCTGGCAACGTCTCATTACTCAGGAGTGTCCGAGTTGTCGCCACCTCCTCGAGCCGTCTTCCACTCTGACCCCAGCAAAGGGCGCTTTCTCCTCTGTCCCCGCAGCCCGCACCGCACGGCTCCGCACCGCAGCCCTGCTCTAGGGCGTTTGTGTCCTCAGATTGCCTGTCGCCCCCACTGGGCTGGAAACTCAGAGGGCAGGCCACGCACCATGCAGGGGAGAGAAGCCCCTCTGTGGGCAGACTCCCCGGGTGCCCTCAAGCAGGTTCCTTATTTCTCCAAGCCCTGATCTCCTCATCAGCGAAATGGGGTCATGATAGTGCTCACCTTACGTAACTGTTGCTAAGATCAATTGAGAGCGTGTACTTTAGCAAAGCAGTTGGCACAGTGCCTCGCTGACATTACCAGTTTATCTCTAAGTCCCACATCCGGCACTGTGATTGGCCTAGAAAATACTTAATAGACATTGAAGAATACTTCAATAATGAATACTACTGAATAAAAATTAAAGAAAATCTTAATACTTAAAACACTCAGGGCGATCGTTGTCAGCGTGTATTCCAGCGGAAATCCTTTGGTTCACATGGACACGGAGGGGACACAGGAGCGAGAGCTGTGTTAAGAGCATCAGCTCTGGAGCCAGATGCCTGGGTTTGATGTGCGGCCCCCCACTGTCTAGAGCAGTGATGGCGAACCTTGTGAGCTCGGCGTGCCAGCATTTTGAAAAACCCTAACTTAACTCTGGTGCCATGTCCACATATAGAAATTTTTTGATATTTGCAACCATGGTAAAACAAAGACTTATATTTTTGATATGTATTTTATATATTTAAATGCCATTTAACAAAGAAAAAATCAACCAAAGAAATGAGTTCGCGTGTCAGAGGGTCGCCATCACTGGTCTAGGGAAAGCACGTATCGCCTCCTCTTTCCTGGTAGCTAACTAAATAACTGTCTGTGAAATTATTTCTTTAATGCACAACACCCCGACACGAAGCTCCCCGTGAAGGCAAAGGCCGACCTGGTCGTACTCCCCAGCATCTCCTCACCATCCACCCCACTCGCTGAATTAACTCCCTGATCACTTCGCGGAGCTCCCAGCTGTGGGTTCTCGGCTCCCACCCCGACCATCTGACCAGAATTAAGAACATGAACTTGATGTCAGGCGGAGCCTTCCAGACAGCAAAACACGTAGGCAGAACGCGCACAGAGCCAAGGCCTGCTCCCTGGTGTCGCCCCGGGGTCCCACGATCACACGTGTGCTGCACATGGAACCCCATTGACGTCACTGGGAATTTCACGGATGGAAGAAAAGAAGAGACAGCCGAAGGAAGCACGAGGGGCCGGGGGCGTGCTGAGACGGGTGCTGGTCACTGGCTGCCCTTCTGAGCACAGGAAGGGTCGAGAACTTGACCAGGAAGCTTGAGTGGGTTCCCTAACAGCAGCCGGGCCCCGGTTTCCAGCCGGCCTGGCCTCCTGGGCTCGGGCCCTGGCCCCCCACTTCCCTCCCACCAGTCCCCAGACAAAAACAAAAGACCCATTACGAAGTTATTAGCCTCGTCTCGCGTATCCCGCGGAGGGAGACAACTGCCAACCCCACTTCGACTTAAAATGTTTAACAGATTTGCCCACATCTAATTTCTGTCACTGTGTTTACAGTTCAGGGAACCCAGAGAAGCAAGCCGGGAGGAGAGGCTTAGGGCCGGGGCTGAGGGGGACAAGGAGGGGGCAGAGAATGAATGCCAAACTCCTTCAAAGGGGCCATTCCTCCTCGCGGTTAGCAAACACTTCCTCTCTCCCCAGCCGTCCTGTAATCACGCTCAGGCGCTCACCAGAGCGCTGTTTACATCCAACACCATTACCGGCCGAGGAGACAGGCGGAATTAAGGCCTCTGGGCTCTGTTCTCCGCGGCCCTATTACCTTCCCTCCCTCTGCCCCCTTTCATCAGACGCCTCCAATATGTGAAGGGGTAAAAGCCTTTAATGGGATTCTGAAGATCTTAAAAGCCAGGCGGTTTGTTTAAAAAGGAACAAGACCAAGAGTGGAGCCGAGCCTGGGATCCCTGGGTCCAGTTCTTGAGAAAGGGAGCAAACTTTGTTCTATTTTTTCCCATCGGCCAAAGCGCGTGTTGGGTTTGAGGTTTGTCTTGGATGGACAAGGAGACCACACAGCGCTGCCAGGGGACAGCCCTCTTTCCAGGGAGGCTGACAGCTCCCACCCCCAGGACACCCAGCCTTCCCCCCACTCTCTCCTGGCGCTGTCTCCAAGGCCCAGGCTGGCACGACATCCTGGCCGAGGTTAGCCAAGACTAATGGTGGCGAGGGAACGAGGAAAAGTGTGTGTGTGTGGGGGGGGGGGGGGGAGGCGGGGGTGGCAGTCAAGGTCAGAGGAAATATTGCCTGTTGGCCATCCAAGGGTGTGGGTATTGGCTTCCTTCTGCCCCGAGGCTGGGAAAACCCCGGTCACACATGGCCACACAGTTTGGTTAGGAGAGAGACTGGGTTTTCCAACGCAATTGTTTCATTTGCTGTTCTCTTTCCATTGCGTTGGGCCAATTAGGCATTGCTGAATTGGCGTTGGACCGCGTGGGGCTTTGTGGGGCCAGAGTTGTCGTGGGGAGCCATGCTGGGTCGAAGGGTGATCCGTCAGTTGCACTGCATTTGAATGAAGCGCGGTGTTGAGGTGTGCTGTGGTTGGGTCTGTGTGTGAGATCAGAGCGGAATGCTGGTGGTAACCTTGTGTTTCCATAGCATTATTTTGACCCCTGGTGCTAGGCTGAGCGGTGGTGTTATTTCAGGAGACAAGATGGGGGGCAGTGCCATGTGTGTTTGGGGTGACGTGGAGTTGGATTCTGAGGCAGCATCGTGGTGTGGCGTTGTGTTGGGAAAGCTGGGTAGTGAGGCCGTCAAGGGTCGGTTTTGTTCACCAATGGCACTGACCTCCCAGTAATAAAACCCCAGCTCTCCTCCTGCTATTCCCACGTGGTCCCTCTGCACAGACACGGGGGGCTTTCAGGAGACGAGAGACAGAAGTGTGTCTCCGGAAATCCCAAGGGAAACCACAAGGTCATCAAAGCACAATTACCGAACTTGACCACTGGCTGCAGACCAAAGTGCAAATGCCATGGACTCCTCTGCTGCCCGCCTGCTCTGGCTTCCCCGAGAGAGAGGCTGGTGGGGGGGAGGGAGAGAGGTCCCATCCCTGGTGGGGTTTCGCTGGCGTCTCAGAGCTCCAGGGTCATCGTCAACATGTGAGCAAGAACCAGGGTATCACCCTGGCTGGCACAACCCACTCCCAGGCCTGAGAGGGCTGAGGTCATGGACAAACTAGGGCCATATTTTCCTAGGAGGTCAGGGCTTCCTCCTGGGACTGCAGGCGAGAAGGACGGTTATAGAAAGAGCAAGGATTCCGAGCTCCCCAGGCCCCACTGCGCCTCCTCCTCAGCTTCTCCATCGGTTCAGTGGGAATGTTCTCAACACCCAAGTGACAGAGCTGCGATAAGGGTGTTAAACGACAATATTTATGGAAAGTGCTTTGTACATTGTACAGAGCTACACACGTATTCGATAGATGATACATGGGTAAATACATGATCAATAAATAGATGATTTCATTTTGGTAACCACAGTATCCCATTTTATGGTTTGATAAACACATTGTTCAAGGAGAGAAACCAGCATTCTCATTATCACCAGACCAAAAAAATATGCAAACACTGGGATTCGAATTTAGAACGGCCACTCTCCAAAACTCTTATTTTTTCCCCACTTTGTCAACTTCATTCGACCAAAGGTCTCCCCAAAAGAAAACCTACTCAACTGCATTTACATATAAAGGCCTGAGCTGTCTTTAGGATCCTTCTCCTCACAATACACAGACACACACCCCCTCAGTCACCTCACTCACGGAGGCCCCTGAATGGAATCAGGTGCCTCTGTCTGAGGGGCTTCCCGGAGTTAGGCAACGAAAGAAGTGACCCACCCCCTTACCCTCCATCTCTTCCTGTCTCCTGGCCCTTCCTCACACAAAGAGGGCTCCCACGTGCTGTGCCGGGGACTGCGCATGTGGCCGCCCCTTGCTGTATTCTCGTGCCTCTAGACGAGGGACCATGTTCATGACATGATCAACCCAAGCAGAGGGTATTTGGACTCCATCCTCAAATTCTGGTTCTGTTCTCTGTGTCTCCACTTGTTGAAGGGACTCTCACTCAAGCACAGCTTGCTTTCCCAGACTGTCTCTTCCCCAGACTCCTGGCTTTCACACTCAAAACCCTTCCTCCTCCACTTGGTGTCTGGGTGACCTTGGAGAGGTCAACCAACTGTCCCGTCATCTCAACACATGACCCCACCCTCCACCCAGCTGCCCCGATCTGCAAGGCGAGCTTGAAGTTCCTGCCCCTTTATCTCCAGACCTAAGCCCTATCAACCCACCCTCCCAAACATTCCTTAGATTCATTCGCTTCCCCCATCCTTGCTGCCACCAGCTCTCACTATCTGCTCCCCGATCTTGGATTTGGTCTTATTGCTTCCACTCTTGCCCCTTCCATTCCTTCTCCTCACTGCAGACAAGGCAAGCCTTCTAAAGATGCCTATCCATTCATCATGCCTCCCACCGCCCATCCAGAATCCTTCAGTGGCTCCCTACTGCTATAAGGTAATGGGCCAACGTAGCGAACTATGTCAGCTCTGCAGTCTGGGTTCCTACCAAGCTTGTGACCTTGGCTTGATGACTCAACTTCTCTGCACTTGGGTTTTGCAATCCATACCTATGGCTCAGAGTTGTCACAAAGATTAAATGAGTTAATAAATAAAAACCATTTGGAAAGTGTCTAATAAAAGTAAAGACTCAATAAATATCACAATCATCTTCATCTTCATCATCATTACTATTATTATTATTTGAATAAAGTCCGAAACCCTTAGCATGGAGTACAGGGGCTGGCAAGACCCAATTTCTTGCCTACCTGTCTAGCCATATCTCCTGTCATACCCCCTACATCCTATGCATCAGCCACTCTGAACTTCTTCGGTCTTTGAATGAAACCCAGGGGCAATGATTTACGCATAAAGATGGTCATCACTCCCATGTTTACAATAATAAAGGCTTTTTTAAGCTAAATATCCATCCATTATAAATGGTTAAGTAAAATCATAGTATAATCAGGTATTTCAAAATCATTTTAAATGATGACTAATGAATATTTAATGACAAGAGAAAATGCTCATGATACAACAGGACGTGAAAAATAACTCGAAGTTGTATCTACAGCATTATCTCAACCTGAGGGAAATAAATCAAAAGGTTTAACAGTGGTCATCTCTGGACTTATTTTCCAAATTTCACAGCGTCAGCATTCATGCCTTTCATTATTGGGCGTAGGGAGGTGTGTGTGTGTGGGGGGGGGGGGGGGGTTAAGAGAAGATAGAAAGGAAGGGAGGGAAAAAAGGGGTGAGAGAGATATGCCTCCTTTATGCTCCACATTTAAATGTTCTAGTATTAAAAGTTAACTTCATCCAAACTCACTCTCCACCCCCAACCCACACGCATACAATTGCCACCCCCCCCCCAGTCCCCCTCTTCTGTTCATAAAAACAACATTTTTACTTCTGGTCTTAAACAATTGAACAGAAAACTTAAAGAAAAACCAATTCCCCTCCACAAGCTAAATTAATTTGCCCCTGTCCTAGGATAAAAGAAATCTTGAAATTAGAAAAAAAGAAATTACAATCTGCTCCATTTTAGAATAAAATCTAAAACAGACTCAGTCACAGGGGGCAAGCTCATATTAAATTCAGAAAAATGGAGGCTAACGAGTTACTTTAATCCCAGGATTTGGGGAGTGCTGTCTCCCTTCTTAGAAACCATTACCTGGTCAACACTTTGCATCTCTCAAGAGCCCAGCTACCCCTTAATGTGTTGTTTGGTTGCGGTGGTAGTGGTGTGTGTGTGTGTGTGTGTGTGTGTGTGTGTGTGTTTCTCTCAGGTCGACCAGATGTTCTGAGATGCACGGACTTAATCTCTGTCCCTGAAATGCTGAGTAGACCAGATGTCTGAACATATTGGGTAAGGGGGGGATGGTATAGGTGTGTGTGTGTGTGTGTGTGTGTGTGTGTGTGTGTGTGTGTGTGTAACAGGCAGAGAAAGAGAGAAAATAAAAGGGCAAAGTAACACTAAGTACCTTTTTTCTTTTCAAAGCAATTTTGATACCTCCCTTGCTCCAATCAATTATAATTCCCTCTCGATCCGCTCCCTGGATGAGAACAGGAGGTTCCCAAGCCAACTGGAATGGGGGGAGCGGGAAGGTGGGAGCCATGTAATGGTTTGTCAAGATAGGCGCTCCAGCACCTCATTCTTTTAAATATGTTTTTAAATTTTAAAAGGCTCTGCTGCTTCGACAAAGAGAGAAACGACTATTCCTGCAGAGAGGCAAAAACCTTCATACCAAAGGACGCAGGCGAACATTGCTAATCGTCATGGCGAAACCCTAATGAATGAACATATTATTCCCATTTTCCTGTGATTTTATGCTTGGTTCGGAAGCCTTTCGAGAGGCGGGAATGAAAGAGGCAAGCGCCGGGGCTGCACTGTTGCCCTGACGTTACAAATAGCTGTATTTACGGTGGTATTATACAGTCCGGCTCTTTCTCTAGAACAGCGCCAATAAAAAGATGGCATTTTCCCAGAGCCGGCTCTCCGCTCATGTTTTATGTCTTACTTTTATCAAGGATCTGTGTGCTCTTAAGCAAAAAAAGCTAATTTTTCACAGTGTGCGGAGGACGGGGAGTCAGCTTTCTGTCTCTGGCGCACTCACTGCTGTTCTCCGGGGGACCTCACAGAGGCCAAGCCCCATCCTTTTTCTTTAAAGGGAAATGCCACCCACATGCGACTAATAGCTCGTGTCTTTCTCACTACCGCCCCAGGACCTGGCTGTTGCACACATCGGGGCAACTGCCCTTCATACCAAGCGTAGGAGGCAAGTACTCCGGTTGTGCTCCTCTGGGAGGTGAAGAGACTGAGATGCTTAGAGAGTAAGTACCCCAAAGACACTCACTATGATCCAGGACTCAGGTCCCTCAAAGCCAATGCTGCAGACAACACTCTTGTTTCTCTCTTTTGTCTCATATATATTTTTTTAACCCACTGATTTTTAGAGAGCGTGGAAGAGAGGGAGGAGAGAGAGAGAGAGAAACATCAATCTGAGAGAGACACATCAATTGGTTGCCTACCACACGTGCCCCGGCCGGGCCAGGGAACAAACCTGGAACCTAGGTACATGTCCTTGACTGGGAATTGAACCTGCAACCCCTTGGTCCACAGGCAGATGCCCTATCACTGAGCCACGCCAGCCAGGGCTTGTCTCCTTGTTGAGGCTCTCACTGCTCACGGTGGATAAATATTCTCACTGGCCTTTAACCAGGCACACGCTCTTTTTAGACGGGGTGGAAAGGCCCGTGAACTTCCATCAGTAATACTTCTTCCACGCGCCTGTCTGACCTTGACTATGTAACTTCACCCATCTGAATGTCAGTTTTCTTATCTATAAAAGGGGAATCTGCTAGCTTACTATTGGCACAGAATGTGAGCTTAAGAAATAAGACTCATTCATTTAAATAATATTAATGACCCTGTGTTAGTGGCTGGCATGATGCTAGGTGCTGAGGCTGCAACAATGACAATGACATTGTCCCTACACAGCACCCCATCCGTACAACAGGTAAGCGTGCAAACAGCCCAACGCAGGTGGCCATGCTCAGTTCTTTGATGTTAGTCACGTACTGAAGTCTGTAAGATTCTGACCAGCCTCCAAAGCACTAACAGGCAAAATACTTTTAGAAACAGTTCATCACATATACTTCCTTCTACGATGAAGCAAAACAAAAACCTTGCAGACATCCACAGGGCTTCTGCGGGGCAGCTGAAGGTATAAATTGTGGAGACAGGAATCGAGCATACGTTTGCACTATCCCAACAATGACCAAAGCTTATCACGTCAACAAAGCACTACTCCTGTCGATCAATATCCTTTTTTATAAATATGGGCCTGTGTGTCTGTGCACCCATCAGCAAAACTGAAATGAGGGGGGAGGGGAGGCCTCACCTGAGCCTTGAATGATGGCCAGCCGGCAAGAAACGAATGTTTTTCAGTGCTCAGCAAGACTGTCCTCTTCAGAATACCCTCAGACCCTCCCCGCCTTCAAGTCTCCACGACTCTCCTTAAAACCCAGTTCCTCCCCGGGCACAGCTGACATTCTGGGCCGGCCGAGTCTTCGTGGCGCTGTCCTGTGCGCTGTAGAACGTTTAGAAGCATCCATGACCTATATCCACTAGACACGAGGAGGCACACCCTCCCCCTATGACAGCCTCCAGTCTCTAAACACTGCCAATGCCCAGGGGTGGGGGTGCCAAAACCACAGTTGAGAGCCATTGGTCTAAGATTAAAGGCATCCCTACATTTTAAAGGGGTTAAGATCAACGTAGGATCTAGCCCAGGCTGGCTGGGTCCCTTCTGATACCTTTTCTTCACGTCACGGATTAGGAAGGAGGTTAGCAAATGTTTCATTCATTCATTGATTCATTCGCCCACTTGCCTACTCACTTCCTCAGGTAGCATCTATTGATGATTGACACTTCAATCAGTTGCCTCCTACACATGCCCCGACCAGGGCCAGGGAAGGAACCTGCAACCCAGATACATGCCCTTGACCGGGAATCAAACCCACAACCCCTTGCTCGGAACTGAGTAGTGGCAGTACTCTGGCATGTCCTGGTACAAAACCATTAAGCATTTCAGTGATGTCCAAGCAAACACCAGCCAGGATGTGGTCTGAACTACCAAAGCTGAACAGAACACGTAAGTTCTCACCTTGACCTTCCCACCATTTATTGATCCAATCGCTTCTCCTAGGACTCGGTTTTATCGCCTCTGAAATGGACTTGATGTGTGTTTCCTAAACATCAGTCCTTTGGGCGCCATCTTCAGTACTTTGGCCATACTCATCATCTGTACACTCATTTACCCCCCAAATTCTTTTTCTTAAATCAACTCTTTATCGCCTCACTCTCACAAGGAAATGGTTTATCATTATTATACAGATAAATCCAGTGCTAGATCCATAAATAAAGAGTAACCTTACAAAAGAAATACAGTGAAAGCAAAACAAAGCTCTTCCTTGTAGCCATCACTTGTCAGGGGAGGGTCTAAGCATGGAGCTGGCTCTCTCCACATTACAGAGTGGAGAAGAGAACTGGTTGGCAGGTGTTCGGGACACACAGGACCCGTGAGAACGGGAAGAGCCTCGCCAAGGGGGAGACTCCCACGGTGTGAGTCGGAACCACTTACCTTCACGTTCTGGGATGATCTTCCAGGGGCACACTTGCCACCCTTTGGGGAAAACAGGACCAGCTCTGCCAGTCCAGGGCTCCGTGCCTTGTTTCATTGGCCTCGCCCTGTGGCCTCATGTAAATGAGGTAACCATTCTGAACCTCAGTTTTCTCATCTATAGAATGGACACACCAAAGCTGACTCGCAGAGTTGTTGTGAGCAGTTAATAACATAGGTGACCGTGCTCTGATTTCCAAGGTTCTTCAGATCGAACATTCTAAAAAATAAACAAGTTCCTCAATAGTCTTTGTAGATGGCCTTTTGAGAACCCTTAAAAGATGGTATAGCAAAACAAAACAAAATAACAAGTCTTTGGAATTGCTACAGACTGACTGTGTCCCCCCTAGATTTCACATGGTGAAGCCTAACCCCCAATGGGAGGATATATGGAGGTGAGGCCTTTGGGGAGGTGAGTGGGTCAGGAGGATGGTGCCCTCAGGAATGGGATTAGTGCACTTATCAAGGAAACCACACCGAGCACCCTGGCCCCTCCCATCACATCCTGTGAGGACATGGCAAGAAGACATCCAGCTATAAACCAGGAAGCAGGCCCTCTCCAGCTTGGACTCTGCCAGCTCCCTAATCTGGGACTTCCCAGCCTCTAGAACAGTGATGGCGAACCTATGACACGCGTGTCAGAGGTGACACGCGAACTCATTTTTTTGGTTGATTTTTCTTTGTTAAATGGCATTTAAATATCCTATCTAATAAAAGAGAAACATGGTAATTGGCGTACGACCGCTACCCTTCCCATTGGCTAATCAGGGCAATATGCAAATTAACTGCCAGCCAAGATGGCGGCCGGCAGCCAGGCAGCTTAAACTGAACATGAGGCTTGCTTGCTTCAGCGACAGAGGACTGCAACATTCCCCACCTGCCTTGCCAGCCTCTGAGCTTGCGTTTAAGAAACATTGTAACAAATATAGAAGCTAAACAAAACCCCAGAAACCAGTTTTCAGCGAGCCGGGATCTGAGAGCTGGAGTTGATACAGAGTTTCGATTATAGAACCTAAACAAACCAGATACCTACTTTCAGCAGCTAAGGCCTCAGAGCTGGAGCCAAGCCTCAGAGCTAAAGCTGGCCCAGAATAAAAAAAGAAAAAAAGGAGCCGTTGGGAGCTTCAGTCCCAGCCTGAAAACAGCCCTCAGCCCCTCACCCAGACTGGCCAGGCACCCCAGTGGGGACCCCCACCCTGAAGGGTGTGTGACCAGATGCAAACAGCCATCATCCCCTCATCCAGGCTGGCCAGGCACCCCAGTGGGGACCCCCACCCTGATCCAGGACACCCTTCAGGGCAAACCAGCCAGCCCCCACCCATGCACCAGGCCTCTATCCTATATAGTAAAAGGGTAATATGCCTCCCAGCACCGGGATCAGTGGAGCTGAGAGGCCTCCCGGCACCGGGATCAGCGTGACAGGGGGCAGCGCCCAAACCCCCTGATCGCCCTGCGGCTCTGTGTGTGACAGGGGGCGGGGCCACAACCTCCCTATCCGCCCTGCTCTGTTCGTGACAGGGGAAGGCGCCCCAACCCCCTGATCAGCCCTGCTCTGTGCCTGATAGGGGGGAGCTCCCCAACCCCCTGATCACCCTGCGGCTCTGTGTGTGACAGGGTGCGGCGCCCCAACACCCCCACCCCACAGGCCCTGCTCTGTGTGTGACGGGGTAGAGCCATAACCTCCCCATCGACCCTGCCCTGAGTGTGACAGTGGCGGTGCCCCAACCCCCTGATTGGCCCTGCTCTGTGGGTGATAGAGGGCGGCGCCCCAACCCCCTGATCCGCCCTGCTCTGTGTGTGACAGGGGGCGGTGCGCCAACTCCCCTATTGGCCCTACTCTGTGAGTGACAGGGGGGAGCTCCTCAACCCCCTGATGGGCCCTGCTCTGTGCGTGACAGGGGGGAGCTCCCCAACCCCCTGATCGACCCTGCTCTGTGCATGACAGGGGGGAGCTCCCCAACCCCCTGATTGACCCTGCTCTGTGCATGACAGGGGGCAGCGCCCCAACCCCCTGATTGGCCCTGCTCTGTGCATGACAGGGGGTGGCGCCGCAACCTCCCCATCGACCCTGCCTTGAGTGTGACAGGGGGCGGTGCCCCAACCCCCGAATAGGCCCTACCCTGAGCATGACTGAGGGTGGCATTGCAACCTCCCAATCCGCCCTGCTCTGTGCATGACAGGGGGCGGCGCCCCAACTCCCCAACTGACCCTGCTCTGAGCCCGACCAGGGGCTGCACCTAGGGATTGGGCCTGCCCTCTGTCACCCGGGAGCAGGCCTAAGCCAGCAGGTCGTTATCTCCCGAGGGGTCCCAGACTACGATAGGGCACAGGCCAGGCTGAGGGACCCCCCCCCCCTCCGAGTGCACAAATTTTTGTGCACCGGGCCTCTAGTATAAAATAAATATCAAAAATATAAATCTTTGTTTTACTATGGTTGCAAATATCAAAAAATTTCTATATGTGACATGGCACCAGAGTTAAGTTAGGGTTTTTCAAAATGCTGACACGCCGAGCTCAAAAGGTTTGCCATCACTGCTCTAGAACATGCAAAGTCAATGTCTACTATTTACAAGCCACCCAGGCTTTGGGATTCTGTGAAAACCACCAGAATGGACTAAAACAGGAGTTCACCACCCTTAAGCCAGATCGATTCAGCCAATTCCGTAGGTCCTCTGAGCCTCAGTTTCCTTGAATATAAAGGGAATCAGCCTGGCTGGGACCCAAGAGATAGATCATGGTTTGATTCCCAGTCAGGGCACATGCCAGAACCGTGGACTCAATCCAGGGAGGGGGGTGGCGGCGTGCAGGGGGCAAATGATCGATGTTTTTCTCTCATCGATGTTTCTATCTCTCTATCCCTCTCCCTTCCTTTCTCTCTAAACTAAAAAAAAAAAAAAAAAAAAAAAAAAAAAATTAAAAACCATATGTAAAAAGTAAGTGGAAATCACAAAGGCTCCCGTGCCTGTTTTAGGAAAATCGCGTGGGACAGTGGGAGCTCTTCAGAAAGTGCCAGGTGAGAGGACCCATGTTGGGACTGAGTTCAGAGCCGCTGAGAACTAACGGCACCTCCTCACGTGTTCTCTGCCGTAGCCAGGCGGGTAATCGGACAACGAGAGATGGGCCACGGCGGGGCTCTGAAGGGCGGCAGCCACGGGAGAAGTACACTGGACCGAGGTGCACCTACTTGGAAGTGGGGTAAAAAGTGGTGCAAGGAAACCACAGGGACCAAGGTTGGGAGCAAGAAACGGAAGAAGGTGTCAGGAGTGAGGAAGAGGTGACTTCACAAACTTGCCCTCTGGCATCAGAATCCTTGGCGAGCTCTGCGCTTTTGAGGTTCAAGTTTGTTTATTCTTGGCAAAATGCAATCGCCTGTTTCTAAGAGAAAAGTCTTTAAAAGGCTTATAAAATCGACTCAAAAGGCTTTCTGGACATCAAATAGCTCATAAAAAGGAACATTTCTGATGAGTTAAGTGTAAATGAATCAGAAACATACGGATCCCATTTTGCCTAATCTGCCTATGGATTTAGGAACTCGGGGGACAACGGCTCAAAGCCACATTCTTCCAGGCCTCTGTGGACCCCGAACCTTCGAGAGCCCTGGAATCCCGTACGGGCTCGGTCCCACCCCCTGAGCTTCGGTCCCTGAGCCCCGCCGGAGGGTTCATGCTGAGCGGTGAGGGGACGAAGGGGAAAAACACAGCGTGTTCCCTGTGTGCCGGGACCTTGAGCTTCACAGCTGCTACCCGCTGAGCCCCTCCAGGACGGGGACGCACTGCATGTCACCGGAGACAGGAGAGTACAGGGATGGAGACTCCAAGGACACAGGTGCCCATCCCAGCTCCCCCGAGGACCGCTGTCAAGTAATACCCCCAGGCCTCTGCTTCCCCATCTGTAGAATGGAGTCTCCAGGTAGACTTGTGGCAAGCGTTACGTTTTTAAATGCTAGGCATGTATAGGGTGTCCCAAAATTCACACAAGATTTGAATTTTGCATGAGCATTAACAACAACAACAAATAAAAGTCTAATTTTACTTGGTTTATTGAATCAGATTCTAATATCCGTTGCCCTTTGATTTCAATCCCTTCAATTTGATAAGCATTACCAAGTACCAATGATGGCCCAGGAGCAGGGACAATGAAGACCAATGAAAACCACGGCTTTGCGTATGTGCCAGCAAAGCCGTGGAGGCCATTTACCCAATGTGCTATTCCATACATAACCCTATACTGTATACTTTATGAGTCAATAAAAAATTTACAATTTTTAATTATAAACCTGTGTTTTCTATCAAAATTACTTCTTGCGTGAATTTTGGGACACCCTATAGTAAGTTCGTAGTCAAGACTGGGCATTCTTAATGGCACACAAACACTGAGGACGGGCACCACTCTGGTCCTAATTTTATTATTATTATTATTATTGTTGTTATTTTTGTTAATCCTCACCCAAGGATATTTTTCCATTGACTTTTAGAAAGAGTAGAAGGGAGAGGGGAGGGAATAGAGAGAGAAAGAGAAAGAAGCATCGATGTGAGAGAGACACATCAATTAGTTGCCTCCTGCACATGCCCCAACTGGGGCCAGAAATCAAACCTGCAAGCCAGCCCGAGCTGGTTTGGCTCAGTGGATAGAGCATCGGCCTGCAGACTAAAGGCTCCCAGGTTTGATTCCGGTCAAGGACACATTCCCAGGTTGCGGAATCAATCCCCAGTGGCGGGGTGTGCGGGAGGCAGCTGATCAATGGTTCTCTCTCATCATTGATGTTTCTATCTCTCCCTCTCCCTTCCTCTCTGAAATCAATAAAAATATATATTTTTAAAAAAAAAAAAAACTGTAACCCAGGTACATGCCCCTGACCAAGAATCAAACCCTTTTGTGGCACCGGCTGATGCTCTACCCACTAAACCACACCAGCCAGGGCACAGGTCCTCATTCTAAAGTCAAAGAAACGGAGTCTAAGAAATGACTCAGAGACTCAGCCCCAGTCCCACATGCACTGGAGTGAGACCCATGGTGCTGACTAAGAGCCTTTGCCTCCACAGCCAAAGGTCTAATGGCTCCAATCCACTCCTTCCCCAAGGGCTACGTCCAGGACCTGGAAAGAATGTCCCAGGCAGCGGGTGCGGGGAGCCTGCTCCGGCCGGCCCGGCGCTGGAGGGGCTAAGACGGGCCCTTCTCCAGGGCTTCCAAGGACTCCCGTGCCAAGGCGCCGGCTCCACACCCCCCTTCGGAGGTGCTGAGAGAGCCCCAACTCCAAAGGCTGTGTTCCTGGGGGGACGGGTTAATGGGATCACAGGGAAAGCGCAGAGGAGGAGGAGGAGGGGCATTTGCAACACGCTACATTTTCTATGCAGATTTTCTGACTGATGCTGGAAAACACGGCTGCAAAAATCCATGAAGCAAAATCTAAAGTAGAAAAAAAAGAATCGAAGGGTATGTAAATTGGCCAGGTGGGTGATAATACTTGGCGTGTTGCGCATGTTTTTACACATGATTTTATCAAAGGGGATAATTACAGCATGTGGAAAATAGGACATATTGCTTCCATATGAGAGATAAAGAGAGAGTGTTATAAGTGATTAAAGGGACTTAAGGGAGTGGAATGTTCTTGTAATGAGAACAGCTCGTGTCCTAGAATCAGAGTGTTTTTTTGAGCAAGATTTGCAGTAGCCTTTCTGGTATCCTATGGACGGAAGGCTTCCAAACTTTTTTGCGAGTTGGGCCAAACTCAACAAGTTCAGTAGAGTGGCTTGAGCGACCTTCCTTCATTTCCTGACTCTGTTTTATCCACAAACAATCTGGGCAGGTTTTTGCCTCTGGATCCTTCACCAACGGACCCCACAGCAAAACAGCTGATGAGCTCAAGAAAGCCCAGAGACCAATGACAAGACAAACGGCCCAATTAAAAATTGCACAAGGGACTGGAATAGACATTTCTTCAAAGAAGATCTACAGCCAGCCAACACATGGACAGACACTCGACATCATCCGTCATTAGAGAGACGCACATCTAAACCACAGTGAGGTGCCACTTCACGGCCACTAGGATGGCGATAACCAAGAAAAGGAAAATTAATGTCTTGGCAAGGAGGTGGGAAATGGAAACCCTTGTACATTGCTGGTAGGAATATAAAATGGTACCGTGACTTTGGACAACCATCTGGTAGTTCCTCAAAAAGTTAAACAGAGAGTCACCATATGACCCAGCAATTCCACTCCTAGGTATATACCCAAAGTTGTGAATACAGGTACTCAAACAGATACGGTAAACCAATGTTCTTAACAGCAAAATTCACAAGAGCCAGAAGTGAGAATGGCCCGCGTGTCCACCAACAGACGAACGGACAAACAGAATGTGGTACATCCATGCAATGACCTATCACTAAGCCGTGAAAAGGAACCGAGTGCTGACACAGGCTACAAACAATGTTATTTCTTTTCCTTTCCCGCTCTCCTGGCCTGGTCTGGGAGGTTTCAAATGAGGTTAATGATGCCCAAGACAGAATAAGACAACCTCACCACAGGTAAGTTAGACAATGCAAATAAACCGAAGGATGTGAGGACATGATAGTCACCCATAACCCCCACATCTAGGGAGAGCTGACCAATGACGTTTTGGTACAAGTCGTCTTAAACATTTCTTTCCCATCCTATCATATAAATATATAAAATACACGTTTACAAGAGTAGGATCATATACTACATCGGTGAACTAGCTTCTTTATTTTATTTTATTGTGTACTCATTACTAAGGCAGCATAAACATCTTCCTATGTCAGTCCACTTAGAGATACGCAGTGTCTGGAATATAGTAGGTGCTCAAGAAATCTTTGTAGAAGGAAGGAATGAAGGAAATGAGGAAGGAAAAGGGAGGGACAGAGACAGAGAGGAAGACAAAAAGAAAGGAAGGAGCGAGGGAGTGAGGGAGGGAGAGAGAACAGAAAAAGGAAATAATTTCTTAACAGCTGTTTAATCTTCCAGTGCATAAATATGGCTTAATTTCTGAACCAAGTCCTACTGCTAATGTTTATGTTGTTCCCAGTTTTACTGCCATCAACAAGGCTGTGGTGACCTTTGTCCTTACACCTCCGAGCACAGCTCCAATTATAGCCTCAGAATAAACTCCCAGAGGTGGAATTTCTGAGCAAAACAGTTGGCACATTTTTAAGGAACTTGCCTTTCACAAAGATTTTATCATTTTGCCCTCGATCAGCAGTGTCCGAGAGTGCTGGGTCTCCCTCTCTGACATGAGTAAAATGTTTCTTAAAAAAAAAAAATACAAAAGGGAACATAGATAATACTTTCAATAATAAAGAATTATTTTTTAAAAAGAAACATACAACAGCCCTGGTTGGTGTTTCCCCATGGTTAGAGCGCTGGCCCATATATCAAAGGGTCCTGGGTTCGATTCTGGTCAAGGGCACGTACCTCTGTTGTAGGCTTGATCCCCGGCCCTGATCGGGCCGTGCAAGAGTCAACCAATCAATGTGTCTCCCTCACATCGATGTTTCTCTCTCTGTGTCTTTCCTCCTCCCTTCCACTCTCTCTAAAAATCAATGGAAAATATCCGCAGGTGAGGATCAACAGAAAAAGAAAGACAGGAGACCAGGGGACTGGAGAACCTCCTGGTCTGGGTGTTTCTGAAAGTCCTGCCCCAGATGACACGCTCCCTTCTCTGCAAAATTAGGAGGTGTCAAAAGATTGCCAGCACCGACCGCCAGCCCCGTCATAAGCCACTGGTTTTAATATTGCTTTGGCAGCACCAATAAGATTTTTTTTTTTTTTTTGAAGTAGCGGACTTGGAAGCCAACTTCAGAATGTGGCCGTGAACTTGGCCATGAACCTGACGATGAACCCAGCTATGAACCTGGCCTGAGTGATCATCGCTAACCACACCTCACCCATCCCTATCATCTCTGAACCAAGACCCCTTCCCGTGTTTGTCTCTCCACTCTCCTGCAAGTGAAAACCCCAGGAGCCCAAATTATAATAGAAAATAGAAGCCTAGGGAGGTGGCGTGCCCCACCTACAGATACCCAGGGTTTGATAACGCTAATAAGGAGGTGGGCCCGATTATTGGCGACCTTTCACATCTCCCCACGTAGGAAAAAGACTGTCTTTGTCAGCTTATAGATGAGGAGACGGAGGTCAGAGAGGAGTGGCGCCTTTGCCCTGGCCACACTGGGGTCAGCAGCGGAATCCAAACCAGAGTCAGGAGTTCTGGTACTGGGCCCACACCCTCTGAAAATACCTCCTCTCCTTAATAAACCTGTTTCCTTTCACATGCCCCTTCCTCTTCGGCCTCAGGGAGTCAGGAAAGCAGAGAACCAAGGCATCATTCCGAGGGGAGTACCAGACCCGGGCAAGAAAACGGGCGCTGCCATTGCACCAGCCCCGCGAGCTGCGCAGAAACGGCACTCCTCCTTTGCCTTCCGGAATCATGTTTTTAAATATATTTTTATTGATTTCAGGCAGGATGGGAGAGGGAGAGAGAAACAGAAACACCCATGATGAGAGAGACTCATTGATCAGCTGCCTCCTACACATCCTACACTGGGGGCCAAGCCTGCAACCCGGACACGTGCCCTGACCAGGAATCGAACCGTGACCTCCTGGTACATAGGTCAACACTCAACCACTGAGCCACACCGGCCTGGCCAGAATTATTTTTAAGAGCATTTCCCCACTCCTGCCACAGACCCTGGAGACAGAGGTGTGACCAGTGGGAACTGGTCCACGCCGGCTCCGGGAGGGGTGTCCCACTTCCCCTCCCGGCTCTGCTCTGAAATCCCAGCAGACCCCAGTGTTATGCCTGGGAGGAGAGGGAAGCTCCCTGAAGCGCCCCTGTGTCTCCGGGGAAAGGATGGGGCTTCTAAATCCTAAACCTTCTCCGCAGGGTTCCCCGGGGGCTCCAGGGATGTGGGGGTCGGAGGACGCGGTCCCAGGGCTGTGAAGTGCCTACAGCGAGGACCCATGGCAACGTCTGACACTCAGAACACAGGAGAGCGACCTCCTCCTTCCCGCATTAGAAAAAAAGGAAGGGCAGCAAGCAAAGTGCTGCGTCCTCGGGAGGCGGCCCATTGGATGGGATTTTCCCGCAGCAGGTTGGCCTTGCCCCCCATTAACAGGCGCACCTGCCCTCGCGTGTACCTAATGTGTATTGTCTACCCCGGAAAGGCCCGGCGCAGAGCAGGCCCTGGGCCTTTGTTCAATGTCCCCGAACAAACGGAGCTGACAGGCGAGGCTGCCTCTTCATCGTCTCTAAGTGGCACCAGCAGGATCGGAACCCGGGAGCCTAGCTCCCGGCCACCCCTCCTTCGCCTCTGTGCTTCCTGCCCTCAGTGACGGCTGAGGCTCTGCTAAACTCACGCCTCTCACACCAGATGCAGTGGGAAGAGCCGGGTTCTAGCCCCTTCCCAGCCGGACAGGGCACCAGCCCTCCTGGACCCCAGGTTCCCCATCCCTGTGAGGACATGGACACCACCAGGGCTTCGCAACTGGTTCTGCAACCTCCTAGGGTCCGGGGGGAGGGGTGCGGGGGGCAGGGGGAACACACGCCTCTGACCCCCGTGGCATGCAGGGCCACCCTGCCTGGCCTGTTTCACTGTTATCTGTTGCTGCTTGGAGGCGAAAGCTATGTTTGCAAACCACTCTTGGAGCTTCCACAGCAAGAGAAGAGCAGAGGGAGGAGGAGGTGGTTTGGAGATGATGCCAAAAGGGAGGCGGCTCAGATCTGTTTCTGGGTCATCCGTGCAAGTCCCACGCCAAGGGAGCCTTCGTCTGGAGGAGGGAAGATGGGAGCCTGGCTCAGCCAGCAGGTGGTGAAGATGGGGCTGGGGTGGCGGGCGGCCTCAGGACAGAAGGCAGGATGGTCCTACAGGCAGAGCCGACAGAGCAGAAACCAGACCTCAGTTTCCTGTCAGCTCACCCATCCTCAGCCCTCACCTAGCCAGCCCTCCTTCCCTGCCCACCGTCCCATTTTATAGATGACAAAACTGAGTCCCAGAGAAGCCATGTGGCTTCCCAAGGTCACTCCTTCCGTGTATCCACTCAACATACACTCGCGGGGCGCCGGCCAGGCTCTCAGAGGTCCCTGCACACTTAGAGGCTCTTGAGAATATCCACAGAAGAAAGGTCAAAACAGGACCACAGGCAAGCCAGGGTGCAGTTCCATGTCTACCAGCAACACATTAACACGCTAACCCCACCCACCCCAGAGCAGCAGAGCGATGTCATTGCGCCACTCGCGAGGTAATGAAAGGATTTATGAAAAAAGACCAAGATGTGCGTGTATGGCTCTCAACAAGGGGTGTGTTCCAGGGGCGGGTCGTAAATTCGAGTTGCATGACCAGTGTCACCTCCTTTCACCGCTGTGGGGACATTTCCATGTGCAGATGTACAACCATTTGGGATAACCTCACCATCTCCATTTGCAACCTTTCCTGAGCACGAGGCTGGGAGGGAACGTGAGGCACCCCGAGCATGGATTCAGCCAAGCCTTCCTGGACAAGAAGGAAGCAGAGAAGTGGGCAGGCTCCTGAGTACCGCAAGGCAGAGGGGATGCAGGATGCTGTGGAGGAGGAACGCTGTGCTGGGTCAGCACGAGGAGAGACGACAGCAAACCAGAGAAGGAGGCAGCTCCCAGCCGGGAGAGCCGCCCAGAGCCTCGGGGAAGCTGACTCTGCCACCGACATGGGCTGCAAGCTCCCGGTGCCCGGTGGCTTGACGCCCCTGCCATCCGAAGCTGTGACAGGTCACAGCACCCAGAGAGGAGGCCTTCGGGGAGACCAACCCTGGCGATTCTGCAGCCCCCCAACTCAGCGAGCATCCGGCCAAGAAGCAGGCTTCCTCCTGAAGAACCGAGACCCCCGTGCGCTCAACGCACCCCACGTCCACTGAGTCAGAACATATTAGAGCGCAGTTTGGCTCCGAGAGCCTCTGGTCTCAGCAAAGCCAACTAATTCAGATTTAGCCTCCCTCTTAATAGGCCGAGCTGCAGAGCCTTCTAATTAATGCCACATGTTTCCGTCAGCTGTCATCCTGAATAAATGTTTACAAAGCTATTAACGTGCTGTATTTGTAAACCGGGACCGCTCGGCTTTGGGGAGTCATGTGGTATGCATTTTCTCCTCAAAGATGGAAAAGGCTCAGCAATAATAAATACATTGTTTTGGAGGGATGGGAGCAAGGCGTTGCCTGAAAAAAAAGAATTTATTGCGAGCTTCCTGAGACAGCATGGCTGTGTGTACGTGAGGACCGGGCACTTTTCCCCCACCCCTCTCCCCATTCAAAGACTTGCAAGGGGCCAACTTGGCCCAGGTGGGGGCTCAGATTGGGGGGTGGGGGGTACTCTAGAGGCAAAAAAAAACAAGAAAAGAAAAAACAACAACACTGCTTTGAGATCTGCAGTCCTGGGCTCTGGTCCCAGCCTCTTTGGTCTCCAGCTGTGGGACACTGAGCAAGTCACTTTTCTTCTCAGACGCTCGGTTTTTCCATCTGGAAAAGGGGAAGCTGGAGTCTCCAAGAATTCTCCACTTTGATCCAGGATTCTTCTTTTTTAAAAAATATATTTTTATTGATTTCATAAAGGAAGGGAGAGGGAGAGAGAGATAGAAATATCAATGATGAGAGAGAATCATTGATTGGCTGCCTCCTGCACGACCCCCACTGGGGATTGAGCCCGAAACCCAGGCATGTGCCCTTGACCGGAATCGAACCCGGGACCCTTCAGTCCGCAGGCCAACGCTCTATCCCCTGAGCCAAACCAGCCAGGGCTGATCCAGGATTCTTGTCTTATTTCTCCTTGGCTCCAGCCTCAGTGGACTCCTGGGATGGTCCGGCACACACTCCTCCAAGGGCCCCGGCACTAAAGATAAGTCCTAACGTCTCAGCGTGAGACCCAGACCCGCAGCACCTTCCCGCCTGCTGCTCCAGCCCCTGGGGGAGCTGCTCAGACGCGCCTCCAAGCCTCTGCCTGCGCAGATCTCCACCAGGAGACCCTCTTCAGCTCAGTCCCTTTGTTGTTGCTGTTAGTCCCCACCTAGGATACCTTTCCCACTGATTTTTTTTGAGAGAGTGGAAGAGAGGGAGGTGGGGGTGGGGAAAGAAACAGTGATGTGAGAGAGACACATCCATTGGTTGCCTTCACACATGCCTCTGACCGGGCCAGGAATCAGACCTGCAACCCAGGTATGTGCCCTTGACCAGAAACCGAACCCTCGACCCTTCAGTGTGCAGACCGACGCTCCAACCACTGAACCACGCCAGCCAGGGCTCCGTTCCCCGTGTGCCTGGCCTGTTTCCATACACTGCCCATGTCCATACGTAGCTATCGCTCTCCCTTCGGAGCCTTTCTGAAGCTACCAGGCCTGGATCAGACCCACACCGCGCACCCTCAGCACCCGCACATCTCCTGTCGTGGACAGGGTGGCAAGTGCTTATTTCTGGGTCCACGCGCTAGAGCGCAAACCCCAAACGAGCAGGGAGGATGTCTGTCTTATTCGACCCTCATCCCCAGCGCCTCCCATTGGAGAACACTTTCCGTCCATGTTGCTGAACAGATGGCGCGTGAAAGGTGACAGGGGCCAGTTCCCCGCAGAGATGGGAGGGCAGGGATCTCTAGACACTTCCAGCTCCAGGGATTTGGTCCATATCCGTACCATCTGGCAGTGTTCCTTCCGTTGCTCTCAGTATTAAGAGGAATGGGCTCAGAGAGGGTAGGTAACTTTCCCAATACTGCACAGCTAGTCTGGGACAGAAGCTGGGATTTGAGTCCAAGACCTTTAGTCCCTAACAGGCAGGCATTTAACTACCGTGATATTCAATCCCTGCCGATTCCTGGCACCCATCCACGCCCCCCCCTCGCCCCCCGCCCCCGCTGGAGCCATCAGCCTGGCTGATATGAATGGCTTAGCTCTACTTTCAACTCTTTTCCACAAGTTCGTCACGTGGGTTACCTAGGATGTGCTGGACATAACTCCCGGCGCAGGTGACGGAAAGGCGACTCAAGCTGGTATTAATCAAAAATAGAAAACTGGAGCCCTAGCCGGCTTGGCTCCGTGGACAGAGCGTCAGCCTGCAGACTAACGGGTCCCGGGTTCGATTCCGGTCAAGGGCACATGCCCGGGTTGCGGGCTCGATCCCCAGTGGGGAGGCATGCAGGAGGCAGCCGATCAATGATTCTTTGTCATCACTGATGTGTCTCTCTCTCCCTCTCCCTTTCTCTCTGAAACCAATAAAAATACATTCAAAAAGGAAAACGGACATTACATATTGTTGGAGAACCAAGATGGCGGCATAGGTTAACGCCGGAGTTTGCTGCCTTGAACAACTACTTCAAAAGTGAAACCAAAAAACGGAAGGGACATCACCCAGAACCACAGGAACACTGGCTGAGTGGAAGTCCTACAACTAGGAGGAAAGAGAAATGCATACGGACACTCAGAGGAGGCGCAGTGCTGAAGTCAAGTTCTGAGGTGCGGAGTGCGCGGAGCGGGCTGGCGGCGGAGGGCGCGGTTGGCGTTTTCAATCGGGAGGGAGTCGCAGACTCTGAGCTCCAGATACGGGCGAGTCTTTAGGGACCCAGACTCAAACGGGAGAAGCGGCACTGTCTGGCTTCAGTCAGAGTGAGTGCAGCTTTCTCTCCGAGCTTTGCAGCGGGTGCTGGGACTCAGAGAGGCAGAGCCCCTGGGGACAGGACTGAGAGCCGCCATAACTGCTCTCTCCGGCCCACCCTGTTGATCCTGTGCGACCCGCCCCACCCAAGCCCTGCACAGAGGCATTTGCCGGATAGCCTCAGGCAAAGGCTAGATTAGCACCTCCCTAGAGGACAGAAGTTCTCTCACTGCAGACACAGCTGATTCTCATACCCACTTGGTCTGGAGGTCAAACCCTCCCTGGTATTAGCTACAACAATCAAGGTTTAACTATAAGACTGTGCACAAAGACCACTAGGGGGTGCACCAAGGAAGCATAACAAAATGCGGAGACAAAGAAACAGGACAAAATTGTCAATGGAAGATATAGAGTTCAGAACCACACTTTTAAGGTCTCTCAAGAACTGTTTAGAAGCCACCGATAAACTTAATGAGATCTACAAGAAAACTAATGAGACCCTCGATCTTATATTGGGGAACCAACTAGAAATTAAGCATACACGGACTGAAATAACGAATATTATACAGACTCCCGACAGCAGACCAGAGGAGCGCAAGAATCAAGTCAATGATTTGAAATGCGAGGAAGCAAAAAACACCCAACCGGAAATGCAAAATGAAAAAAGAATCCAAAAATGCGAGGATAGTGTAAGGAGCCTCTGGGACAGCTTCAACATCAGAATTATAGGGGTGCCAGAAGATGAGAGAGAGCAAGATATTGAAAACCTATTTGAAGAAATAATGACAGAAAACTTCCCCCACCTGGTGAAAGAAATGGACTTACAGGTCCAAGAAGCACGGAGAACCCCAAACAAAAGGAATCCAAAAAGGACCACACCAAGACACATCATAATTAAAATGCCAAGAGCAAAAGACAAAGAGAAAATCTTAAAAGCAGCAACAGAAAGAAACTCAGTTACCTACAAGGGAATACCCATACGACTGTCAGCTGATTTCTCAACAGAAACTTTGCAGGCCAGAAGGGAGTGGCAAGAAATATTCAAAGTGATGAATACCAAGAACCTACAACCAAGATTACTTTATCCAGCAAAGCTATCATTCAGAATTGAAAGTCAGATAAAGAGCTTCACAGATAAGGAAAAGCTAAAGGAGTTCATCACCACCAAACCAGGATTATATGAAATGCTGAAAGGTATCCTTTAAGAAGAGGAAGAGGAAGAAAAAGGTAAAGATACAAATTATGAACAACAAATATGCATCTATCAACAAGTGAATCTAAGAATCAAGTGAATAAATAATCTGATGAACAGAATGAACTGGTGATTATAATAGAATCAGGGACACAGAAAGGGAATGGACTGACTATTCTTGGGGGGGGAAAGGGGTGTGGGAGATGCGGGAAGAGATTGGACAAAAATCGTGCACCTATGGATGAGGACAGTGGGTGGGGAGTGAGGGCGGAGGGTGGGGCGGGAACTGGGAGGAGGGGAGTTATGGGGGGGGGAAGAGGAACAAATGTAATAATCTGAACAATAAAGATTTAATTTAAAAAAAAAAAAAAGGAAAACGGAGGGATAGTGATTCTCCTGTCAAACCACAGAAAGGGCAGGCGTGAAACTAGCCTTAGGGACATCATGAGTCCAGGACTCAGACCTGGCAGACCTCGGACCAAGTGGATGACCAGCAAAGAAACATGCTCCCCTATCAGCTCCACTGGGGAAAATCCTAGGGCTGCAATTTGATTGGCACATGCCTGGACCATCGCAGCCAAGAGTGAATACTGTGATTGACTGTTCCTGACAGGTGAGGCGGAACAATTCCCAAAAGGAAGCACACAGGGATGTTTCTAGAGGGGGGGTGCTGAGCAGAGCCAAACACTAGTTGTTCAGGACACAGGTCCTGGGCTCAGGCTGGGATGCAGCCCCTTGTTCTGGAGTTCATCGTTTGATGGAGAAGAAAGACAAGTCAACACAGGACTGAAGGCCAGTGTGTAACTGCTTCCTCAGATGGAAGCAGCGAACAAATCTGTGTCCAAGTCAACTTTACAAAGTGGTGTCCACGGGAAGGGGTGGGGAAAGCAAGGGTGGGGCGTCCACGAAGCAAGGAAAGACAGCATGTGCTCCCCAACTGTAACGACTGTGCCTAAGACAGTGCCTGGCACAGAATAGGTGCTCAATAAATATGGGCTAAGGAATGCTATGAGTGACAGCATTGTGTCACGGCTAAGCAAGTGGAATCCCTGCTTTATTACGGGGCTGGAGAGTCCGAGCAGCACGGACTCAAATCTCCACGTCAGCACCTACAGGTCACGCACATCGGGCAAGCCCCTTTATCCACGCAGCCTCCGTTGCAGCCTGTACCAATGGGAAGTGACATGACATTCCTACCTCCCGCTGCTGAGAATGGAATGAAATAATGGCCGCCAAGCAGCTGGGATGGAGCTGGGACGTCACGGCTGCCGCCCGTGGCGGAGGCTAGAGGACACCTTTTACACAAATGTCCCACTCCCTTCCCATGGGGGTATCTAGCTGGGATCGGCGGTAAGTAGCAGTTTACATATTTCCTTTGTCGGCAAGAAAACAAAAATCAAGACGAAGATTTTTGTAAGAGTGAGTGGCTGTGGCAAGAAGAGATGATTTTCCTGCGGAATCTCTGTGGTGAATTGCAAACGGTTTTCACTGGTTTCCTTCCAAGCCGCAGAAAGTGTCCTCACCCTCATGAGAGCTGGCCCTGCGAGGGCGTCCGGGGGCTTGGGCTCGGCGGCCTCTCCTGGAACACCAGCATGCACACCATCCGGCTGAGCGGGCAGCGCTTCTAAAACTGCCGTCGGACACAGACCCAAAGAACACAGCGTCCCCCGACACTGCGCTCTGAGCACTGCACCGCCCAGTGTTGTGATGCATGGGGCTAGGATCCCGGAGTTTTCACCGATATTGGCAACCACCTGAAGATAACACGGCAACAGCCAGGCCGAAAGAATGAAACTATTGGGGCTTCTAGGAATCCACATTAAAAAATTTTTGTCCCTGTCTTATTTTTTATTAAGAATGATCCTTTCTCTCCTGCCTTCCCCACACCCTTCGGTTCCTCCAGTTCTCCATCCCGCCCTCTTCCATGGCAACAGAAGGAAAATATTTATCCCCACACGTGAGCATTAACCACACAGAACTCATCACCAGACCGACAGAGAAACGCACTGCCCTCCGCTCCACTCTGGAGAACATGCCTCTCTTACACCTTGGGGTAGCTCTAAGACAGGGGTGGGGAACATCTGGTCCGTGGGCCATAGGAGGCCCAAGAAGTCATTTGGTCTGGCCCTGCCAAGGCTTTAGGGGTAAGTTAATGTTTGACCAAGTACAGCAGGCTAGTTTTTAAGCTGATCATTTTGTATGGCCCGCGAATGATGTTATAAAAATCCAAATGGCCCTGGGCAGAACTAAGGTTCCCCACCCCTGGCCTAGGACATGCTCCTGGCGGCCCCGGGTTCAGGATTCCTGGGCCAGCGGCATGGCGAGGCCAGGGGTTCTGTCGGCTGCAGGAAGGAGACCCCACGCTTCATGCCCAGCTTTTCAATGATGAGGTGCCTCTCCATTGTGGGGGTGGCAGGGCCACATCCCCAATATCCTTTGCTCCAAGAACCTGGGCTGATCCGGCCAATGAGTCAGCATTTAACCCGTCTGCACCAGGGCCCGCTTCAGCGATGGTGATGCCCCAGCGAGGTTGAATGCTCTGCTGTCACTGCCCTGAAAGTCTAAGGAACTTCTGAATGAGAGGCGGTGCGTGTCCCTTTGCACACTTCACATCCCGTTTTGCCCTGGGCCCACAAATGACGGGGCTAGCCCTGCCCGAGACACATAGCACTCACGTACTCGAAATCGTTTTAGGTCAATTTTTTCCTTAATTTAAGTTATTACGGACGCATTTCTATACGTGTTAGAACAAGCGTGCAGCTACGTCAACCGGCCTGCTTTTGTGCTTTTATTCCTTAGGAGGGGGGGTAAGTTATTTATGGAAAAAAAGTGAGTCCATTTAAAGAAAAATAAGAGGTGAATGAACTGCAGATGCTCCTCAGACGTGGCAAAAAAAATAAAAGGGAGGAAAGCAAATGAAGAACTCAGATTTCACAACTGCCGACTTCAAGAACCCCACCACCACCAAACACCTGATCCCCAAATAGTACCCTGGTCCTCCAGCCACGTGCCTGGAGTTCTTGCCCCACCGCTTCTCAGGAGTTACTCTACGACACTGGATGCCCTTGGACAACTCCCATCGTTCCTTGAGCCTCAGTTTGTTCATCTGTAAGATGGGCCAGCTCTTTCACCCCAGGAAGCTGGGATTCTCCTGCCTTGAACCAATGCCGGTCATCTCACAGGCTACATCTGAGCCCCTGGAGGAGGTCGTAAAGCATGTCCGTGCCCAGACTCCAGCCTTGATGCTGAGTCAGCAGGTCAAGAGGGGAACCTGGGGCTATTGTTAGCAGCCTCTTCAGTAACTCTGATCAGCAGTCAGTTTTGAGAACCGCTAGACTGAAAATCACTCGTTAGTCATTCAACAAACACTTGCCAAGGAGCCCCTCTTGCAAGGGTCTTGCAAAATGCAGCAGAGGAACAGAAACACAAGATCGCTGGTCCTTGGGGATCCTGCCACTTCTGGTTGCAGGAAGAACTTGAACTTGACATAACATCAACGCCCTGTGTGCCACCTACTATTCAAAGAGCTGTATGTACATTAACTGTGACAGCCTGGAGTTTCCAACCAATGGCCACAGCATAGAACCAGTCCCCTGCGCCCATGGGACTGTGCCTTCCCCCGTCAACCAACGGAGTCTGTCTGCTCCCCCTGAAACTGGCAGAAGTTTGTGGCTTCCTTGATGAGCAGAAAGCAGCAGAAGTGACCCTCTGTGACCTCCAGGTGAGGTCATAAAAGGCAATGACATATTTCTCCCCCTGCTCTCTCTCTCCTGGGAGGCTCATCTTTGGAATCCAGCCACCATCTTGTAAGGAAGCCAAGTAGCCACGTGGAGGTGACACATGGAGGTGTCTTGGCCGCCTGACCCAACTCAGACCTCACCAACCACCAGACACCGGAGTGGGCGAGCCCTCCAGCGGGGTGACGGCTCTGGCTGTCCCCCTCGAGCCCCACCCAAGCAGAAGGTTCATGAGCAAAATCAATGTAACTTGCTGTGTAACCATGGAGACTCAGGCGGATTGCCACACAGCAACAGAGAACCGTCACGTGAGCCCAGGGATGCTCCTCAGCCCCACAGGAACGTGCGAGTGCCCCCGCCCCGCCCCGCACAGATGAGGAAATCCAGGCTTGGCGAGGCGAAGGCTCTGTCCCACATCACCCAGAGAGCAAGCACTCAGCCAGAATTTGACCAAAGTCTGTCCAACCTCCAAATCTGTTTTGTTGTTGTTGTTGTTGACAAGATGGTCAACTGGTCAACCTTGAGGGCACAGAGTTTGTGCTGGGGAAGAATGGGGGGAAGCAGTGGAAGAGACGGCCCAAGGAGTGAGCTTAGGGAATGAGCAGGGGGAGCCAGAAGCAACAAGCAGACTTGCCGTCAGCATTAAGATCAGACAAAGCAAACTCGTTACCTGGTCAGCCAAGGGCGCCCCTGCTAGGCAGATGCCAGAGGGGAGCCCACTGCTCGGCACCCCACACCCAGGCAGAGGGCCTGAGGGCTCTCTTCCCCTTCCCTCCTCTCCCTTCACCAGGGAAGGGGCCTTGCTTTGACACCCTCCTCCGTGCCTAGCTTTTCTCCTTCAACCGCGAAGAGCCTGGTTCCCCCAGATGAGATGCTGGGAAGCTGATGCTAGAGCAGAACATCTTCCCAAGAACATCTTTCTCCCTCCCGCCGACCTGAGAGAGGAGGCCCTCCAGCAGGTGAAGGGACTGCGGAAGGATAGCTTCCTGGTTTTCCATTTTCCCAGTGTCCCCAGGGAGAAGTTTGAGAAAGATGAGCACGGCTTAGGAAATGCTGGGCACCGAGTCCAGGGCTTGGCATACACGTTCCACCTGCTGCCCTTCAAAGCGGGCCGTGCGGGAGATGACATGAGCTACGGCACACGGTGCCAGACGCAAGCGAGCTCTACTGACCGCCTGCTGCTCGGCCATAAAACTCACTCACTGATGACCACTTCGCACCGCCTCCCTGTAAGGTAATGCCGCCTCCTCCTAGGTCCTATGGCACCTCCCCTTCAAGATGGGGAAACCGAGGCACTGACAGCCTTTGTCCCAGGCCACAAAACTAAGAAATGGCAGGCAGCGCCAAGACCCAAACCCAGGACTCCATGACTCCATGCTCGTGAGCAGTATCGCTCCTTCACCACGGCCACGTGCTCCTCGGCGCCCCCAGCCCTGTGCCGTCCCTCCCATCTCCTCGCCTCCTGCAGTCCTCCTCTGCCCTCTGACCCGCCAGAGCCCCGGCATAACGCGGAGCCCTTTGGACTTCTTCGACCAACAGCCGCGTAATACTATTACTGCTGATGGCTTTTCATTCCCGATGCCAAACCTGATTTGGAGTTCACAAGGCTGAGGGTTTCCATCCAGGCCCTGTGGACAGGCTCCGGGAGCCCTAAGTGACTGTAGCTTGCAGACAATCTAATTGTTATTGACATTTGTGTCTGATTGTTCATCAAGGAGGAGCTGCCTTGTAGGCCAAGTCATTCTATTACCCGGCCCCCTTTCAGCCTCCCCACTAACGACAAGACACGTACGCACCATCAGTGGCAGGCCAATCGATCGCAATATCACTCTGCGTCTATCAGTTGCTTTTGTGGGCATGGGCCTGGGGGCGGGTGCGAGAGGCAAGTGGGAAGGTGGGAGTGGCTGAAGATTCCTGTGCATTGAATCGGAAATGGACGCATCTACACAAACAGAAAAGAATAGATTGCATTGTAAAAGGTATGTGTCTTCTAATACAAAGGTAAATAGATGATAGATGGATAGATAGATACATAGATGATAGACACATAGATGATAGATGATAGATAGATAGATAGATAGATAGATAGATAGATAGATAGATAGATGATCTGTATCCATATACCCCACCAGTTGGGAGGGTAATTATTAAGAGGCAGGCCACTTATCAGTTAATTTCACTTGCTCCAAGCCCCACGTCCCAGTATAATGTCCAATTTTGTCTTGAATGACACTTCTGTCAGGTTAAGCAACCTTGACCATAATCGATCCAATAATGGCAGAGTCACCCTGTCCCTCCCCCACCAGGGAGCAGGGCCCCTGGGTGTCATAAATCCTGCCTTCATTTTGTTCAGTTCTAGTTTTCTAGAACCTCCCACCGGCCAGATTGCCTCTTTAGTATTATCTTGAGAAAGCTGAAACCATCAGCCTCCGCCAAGTGTTGGCTGCATCTGACTTCACGTGCTCTGACAATTTCTCTTTAATTCCAACAATGTGTGAAGCCCTCCCAACATCAGTCAGACGGAGTGGTGAAAGTTTGCACTGAACCATCTGCGCTTTCTTGGACCTAAACAAGGCACGGTCTTTGGGAACGGCTGGCACAGCGATGGGTCACTGTGGGGATGCAGTGATGACCCTGACCTTCAGCAACAGGGTCAGGCTAACTCACAGAGACCAGTGCTCTTCTTTGTTTAAAAAGAAAAAAAGTCCAGTCTGTGTGGCTCAGTGGTTGAGCGTTGACCTATGAACCAGGAGATCACGGTTCAATTCCAGGTCAGGGCACATGCCCGTGTTGTGGGCTCAGTCCCCAATAGGGGGGAGGGGGCGTGCAGGAGGCGGCCGATCAGTGGTTCTCTCTTGTCATTGATGTTTCTGTCTTTCCCTCTCCTTTCCTCTCTGAAATCAATAAACATATTTTTTTAAATTAAAAAGAAAAAAATGGGCACAGTAAAGCAACAATGAATTCTACACACTAGCAGAAGGACAAAAATGAAAATGATTGATGGTACTAAGTGTTGGGATGATTGGCACCCTTATACCTCACTGATGGATATGTGTCCGCCATAATTTGTGTTCCTCAAAATTTATTAAAGTCAACTTCCGGCTGTGTTTCGAGATATGTTCTTCAATGAGGCAAGTGAGTTGACATGAGGTCGTTGGAGGTGCCCTGATCCATTAGGGCCAGTACCTTCATAAGAAGGAGATGAGGACACAGACATGTATGGAGGGAAGAACATGTAACGGCACAGGGAGAACACGGTATCTATAAGACACGGAGAGAGGCTGCAGAAGACACCAACCCTGCCAACAACTTGGTCTTGGACTGCTAGCCTCCAGAATTGTGAAATAACTTTCCGTTGTTTAAGACCACCACCACCCGCCTTTGTTCTCTGTTATGGCAGCCCTAGCGAATGAGTATACTGGGAATGCAAGATGGTACAGTCACTTTAGAAAAGAGTTTGCCATTTATTATAAAGTTAACCTCATACTAACAATATAACACAGAAATGTGATTCCCAGGTATTTACCAAGAGAAATTAAAACATGGTCACACAAAGACCTAAAAATGAATATTTATAACATAATTAATTACAACAGTCCAAACTACTGAAACAACCCAAATGTCTATCCACTGAGGAAAGAATAAGCAAACTGTAGTATATCCATACCGTGGAATACTACACAGCAATGAAAAGGAACAAATGACTGGCACATACAAAAATGTGGATGAATCTCAAAAGTATTCATTCTACTAAGAGAAAGAAGCCAGTCACCAAAGACTAACATAATTTCCCCTTAGGGGACATCCTGGAAAAGTTCAATCTAAGGGAACAGAAAGCAGATCAGAGGTTCCTGGGAGCTGGAGGTGGGAGGAGGCACTGATTGAGAAGAGGCACGGGGAACATCCTGGGTGATGAAACTGCCATTTCGCCCTAACCGGTTTGGCTCAGTGAATAGAGCATCGGCCTGTGGACTGAAAGGTCAAGGGTATGTACCTTGGTTTCGGGCACATCCCCAGTGGGAGGTGTGCAGGAGGCAGCTGATCGATGTTTCTCTCTCATCAATTCTAGCTCTCTATCCCTCTCCCTTCCTCTCTGTAAAAAAATCAATAAAATATATTTTAAAAAAAAAAAAGAAAGAAACTGCCATTTCTTCATCACAGTGATGGGTACATCTCAGATTCATCAAATTGCATCTTAACAGGGGAAAGTTTTACTACATATTTGTTACATTTCCATTAGCAACGTTAAGAACTAATAATAATGAGCTATCCTGTCAGTGAAGGTGTAGGGAAACAATAGCTTCCATGCACTCCTGTTGGGTGTTTAAATTAGGAATGTCTTTCAGGAAAGCAAACTGTAAATTGCCCCGACCCGCGGGGCATGCAACGTGGGTACCGTGACGATTCCTGTAAGGGAATGAGAGGATAGGAGACGCGAAGAAATGGAGGCAAGACAAGATCCTGATCAAGCCTCAAATTTTATTCTTCCAGCGGCAGAATATATATTGTTTTAGGGACAGGGGGTGGGTGGAGAAGCCTATTAGCTTACCAGCAGGGTTGTAGCAGGCTCCAGTTTGTGGCAGTAGTTGCTTCAGGGTATGAGATAATTATCTTTAGCTGCTGACCAAACCTCAGGACATACGTGGTTTCTGGTAACTAGGAGTTCCTACCAGAAACTTATTGTTCTTAAGATGGCTTTGTCTAGGCCAATATCTCTAATGGCTCCCAACAGTAAATTCTCTATCAAAGTGTAAAATGTGCATGTTCACCTCCGGAAATCCATCCTGCCGAAGGACGGGCACGCCTTACTAATATGCCCATAGCAGTGCTGTTCATCGCGGCCAAAAATAAGAAGTAGCCCACAGAAGACATCCGTCACAGAAACAGGAGCTCAAAGATGGACAGCCAGCTGCTGACGTCATGCCTTCTGCAGGGAGAAGGGGAGGGGGGGTCGGACAGAGGGGGGACCTCTTCACATGTCCGTCTTCTCCTGTAGCGTTTAAATCTTTAGAATGAATTCCTACATCGTGCAAGTGCTTCAGCCCAGAACTCCCGTTTTCATAAATAACAACATGCTTCTCGCTCCACCATCCTCTTGAAGTACCTCCTCCTTTGACATACATACTTAGGGCTCCAAGCAAATTAATTCGTGGAGATGGTACAGGCTCTTTGTTTATTTAAGCCGACTGGAAGCAAAGACATTCTTTAAAAAAAAAAAAAAAAAGTGAGGTTCCACCAGTGCCTGATGTTTCCAAAATAATGACGACAGTTTTGAGGGTCATACAAGTAAAAGACGTCGGCTGACTTCGCGCAGGCGCAGACGATCAAGGGTTTCATAGGCTCCGTGAAGGTTGGCCCGGTGACAGGAGCAAAATGGGGATGAGAGGAGGATGGAGAGACCGTGGACCATTTGCGTCCTGGAGGAGGGAGTGGAAGCGGTCAGGCAAAGAGCAGATGGATGGAGGTTAGATCCAAGTCTCCCTGACCTTACAGGGTAAACATAAAACAAATCAACTTCAATTAGAGTGGAAAACACCGAGTTCCTTTGGAACAAGGCTACGATCGGGGACTTTGGCTTTGCAAATACCTGGTGTGCTTGCAACACTTGGCCTCCGAGGCCCCCAGGAGCCCTAGAGTTGAGCAATGAGATAGTCCCTTTGTTCTTGAACTCGTCAACCTTGTGAATTGGAAAGGAGAAAAGAAAGCAGGTAATCTGTGAGCTATCGTCTTTCCCGCGGCCATTTCTTCTCCTCGTGAGAGAACTGTATGGCCCCTTGGGAGTCCCTGTTTTCCAGGTGAAGGTTCGAAGAACGATGATCTCATTGAATTAGTTCTTCGTAGGTTTGAAACTCAAAGTGGAAAATCCAAGGATGAGGGAAACACCTACTCACTAGCAGAGTCCCTTACCCAGCAACACTAGGCATCTCGGTGTTTGTCAACCTGTAACTGTGTTCTCCCTTCATGTGGGGCTTGGAGGGAGAGGGATTCCATTAAATTGGGGTCAGCAACATTTTCCCATGGAGGGCAGAGCGTGAACACTTTAGGCTGTGTGGGCCCTGTGGCCTCTGTCCAGACTACCCAACTCTGCCATTGTGATGCAAAAGCAGTCATTAATAAATGGTGTGATTATGTGCCGATAAAACTTTATTAATGATGCTGGAAGCTGAATTTCACATAGATGTCATGTGTTATAAAATATTAGTCTTTTTTTGTTTTAGTTTGTTTTGCAACCATTGGAAAAGGTAAAAACCAAAAAAGAAAAGAAAAAGGTAGAAACCATTCTTCGCTCTTGAGTCTTACAAATATAAGGAATGAACTGGGTTTGGCTCATGGGACCTAGTTTGCCAACATTTGCCTTAAATCATCTTGTCGTTTCTGCTTTTTTGTTACGAACATATTTCTATTTTGAAACCTTCTCACTATGTGCAATGTCTTCACAGGCGGACGGATGTAGAAATAGAAAGTTGATGATTGACAGATGATAGATAAATAGAAACTTTTAAGCAAAAGAAATGGTCATTGTCCATTTGGGCTATTAGAATGTAATGCCCCTGAGGGCTGTGCTGAGCACAATGCCTGGTGCACAGCAGAGGTGAAAGGTTTCTCTCAGGTAAATGAACAAAAAAGGTCAAAGGAGAGAGAGTGTGGTTCCCATGCTGAGGACATAAGCAACACTCCTTCCTCCAAGCAATGCGTGTTCCAGGCATGGAAAACGAAAGGCGTAAGTGAGGCTAAGAAAATGAAGGCATCTGTGTCTATGAGTTTTATTCTTTTTTGCTTAATCTCTTCACCAGTATCATTGCAATAAAATTTAAAAAAACAAATACCTTTTTAAAAATGCTGTACACCTGAAACATATATAATTTTATTAGTCGATTCACCCCAATAAATTCAATAAACAAGTTAAAAAATAAAATGAAGGTGAAGGGCTGCAAAATTTTCACAAAACAAAGGACACATTTGGATTGATCTGACCAAGAGGAGAAGCCGAAGTGGCAGGAGAGAAAGAGAGATAAATCAAGAGAAATAAGCATGAGTGTGTGGGGGGGGGAGGTTGGGGGTTAATGGGGGGGATGAGGACACATTTGTAATACCTTAACTAATAATAAAAAAAAAAAAAGAGAGAGAGAAATAAGACCCCAGATTATAATGATTAAGTATTTATGTCCAACTACAGCGGCTTAGACACTATTTCACCTTTTCTTCCATAAAAGACTCCCTACCATGGACACACAGGGATACTATGGCAATTCCATCAAGTTTTCAGGGAGGTACGGGCAGGTAACCTCCATCTTTTTTGCCCATCTCTGAGCTACCTCATAGTTTAAGGGAGCTGCTGGAGCTCCAGCCATTACATAAGCATTCCAGGCTGCAGGTGCGGCAATGAGGGAGGAGGACAAAAGTATGCACTTAGCAACCAGTCCGCTCTCTTCATTAGTCTTCCCCGGGCATTACACCATTTCCCTTTACTATATATGTCAAAACTTAGTCATGCGAACACATTTAGCTGCAAGGGAAGCTCAGAAACATAGCTTTTTGATTGGTACGTTGCTCCCCATGTAAAACTGGGGTTTATTCCTAAGGAAATAGAAAAGACATTGAAAAGGAACTAGTCATATCTGCCTTACCAAGTGACAATGGCTTATGAGTTCACTGATCCAGAAACATGTACTATAGGATTTCCGTGCTTGCTGGACAAGGTTATAGTGGAGAACAAGGCAAGTCCCTGTTCTCCCGAAGCTTAAGTTCCAGGAGAGAAGGGAGACGTTAAACAGAATCGTGTAAGGAATGTTTCTAAAGAATGTGGTGCTGTTGGATCAAATAAACTGGGTAGTCTAACCCAGGGGGCGACGCACTTTGTCTTCAAAGGGCCAGATGGTAAATGTTTTAAGTTTTCTGTGCCATGTGGTCTCTGCCTCAATTACTCTACTCCGTCCTTATAGCACGAAAACAGCCACAGGGAACATGTCAATGGACGGGCATGGCTGTATTCCAATAAAACTTTATTTACAAAAGCAGCCAGCGGGCCGAACTTGACCTGCCGATCATAGTTTGGTGACTCTGATGTAAGCGCATGTGTGAGGTAAGTAGAGAACCTGCTGAGGGGACGCGTTGTTAAGCTGAGTGAGGAAAGATGACTGGAAGTTCGTTATGAAGTAAGGAGCAGGGCTGACATAGGGTGTTCCAGACAAAGGGTCCATCATTTCAAAGATCGCGCTACCAGACAGAGCAGAGCAGGGTACAGGAATGTGAAGGAATCCAAGTAGGTTGGAGTGCGGCAAACAAGAGGAGTCGTGGCCGCAGGGAGGGCTTCCACATGGGGTCTGTGATCAGGGCAACAGAGAGCGACTGGGGGCTTTTAACAGCGCGCCATGATCAGAGCTGCGGAGTTTAAGTCTCTTCTGGCTGTTGGATGGAATGAAGACATCAGAATGGCCAAAATGAAAAAGAAAATCATCTATTTTTCCTCACACCAACCAACTCTCCAAATCTCCGCACACCAACTGGGTGTCCTACGATTCAATTCAACTCCGACGCTAACTACTTGGAGTCAGTGCCAGATCCCACCGGTTTGAGGGCTCCGTCCCCCATGAGAGCCCACACTTTAGTCACAAATACTGGATCCCGGGGTACCCACACTTCTGTCCAGCCTGGCTACAAAGTGGGGCTTCCCACAACCCTCCCTTCCCCAGAGCAATAGTTTTCTGGAATGGCTCAGAGAACTCGGTTGACTTAACACATTGCGGGCGGATCACGAGAATTCTCGTGTTTTCTGTTCTAAGACTTGTGGCCAATCATACTTTTAAAAGATATTAGTCTGTAAGAACATGTATTAAATAACTTCAAAATGCAATGGGTATTTAATATTAAAGCGTGCCTTTAACATTTATGTAAAATGTTTTTTGTACTCGTTCAATAGAAACTTATCTGGCCACTGGGTAAAGCTAGCAATAAAACTACTGGTCCGCAATATGGTAAGTCATTGTTGGTTTATTATAAAGGACACAACTCAAGAGCAACCAAATGGAAGAGATGCCTCGGGCAAGGTTTGGGGTGAGGCTGGGGCGCTGAGAGGTTTCAGCCCTCTCTCCAGGCATACCACCCTCCCAGCACCTCTCTGTTCACCAACCCTGAAACTGTCCAAACCCTACTGCTCAGGGGTTTTGATGGAGGTTCCTTACAGAGACACCACTGATGAAACCATTGGCCACTAACTCAATCTGCAGCCCCTCTTCCCTCCCCGGAAGTGGGAGTGGGCAGGTGGGGTTGACAGTTCCAACCCTCCTTGGTCTTTCGGGTGACCAGCCCCCATTCTGCAGCTCCCTAGGGGGCCCCAGCCCACCAGTCATGTCATTAGCAAACAAAAGACAACCACCACTGCAGACACCCCACGGGTTTTAGGAGCTGTGTGTCAGGAATCAGGATGGAGACCAAATACTTATTTTTTATTATAGCACAGTTGGCAAACCAACAGACAACCGAGGACATCGCGTTAACTTCGGGAGGGAGGGAAGTGGGCACGGCCCCTGCAGAAAGCTGGCTGGGAATTTCTACGAAGACTGAATAGACTCAGGCCCTGAGCACCCACACTCCCAGGCATTTGCCCAAGAGAAATGTGAAAATACGCATACACAAAAGTCCACAGTCCCCGTTTAAAATAGCTGGAAATTGGCAAGAATCCCAACTCCCAGCCACAGAGGATGGCTGACCAATTGCACTATCCTTCAGCGATGTCATAAAATGCAGCCTGGAGAAGGATCGGCCCGCTACGTACACTAACAAGATGAATTTCACAAACATGTGATGTGCTGAAAGAAAAAAGCCAGAGAGAGAGACAAGTCAGCTCTGCCGAGGCCTGGCCTACGTGCGCCTAAAAGTCCCTGCTCTGCCAAAGCGCACATGAAGGCCCCAGGGCTTATGGCAGTGATGGCGAACCTTCTGAGCTCAGCGTGTCAGCATTTTGAAAAACCCTAACTTAACTCTGGTGCCGTGTCACATATAGAAATTTTTTGATATTTGCAACCATAGTAAAACAAAGACATATTTTTGATATTTATTCTGTATATTTAAATGCCATTTAACAAAGAAAAATCAACCAAAAAAATGAGTTCGCGTGTCACCTCTTACACGCGTGTCATAGGTTCGCCATTACTGGCTTATGGGGACACGGGGTGAGGGGGGCAACAGGGTGAGGGGGACAACGGGGTGAGGGGGACGACACTAAAACCTTTGTGGGCGCCACAAGAAATAGAACACTCGTGAAAATGGTAGCACAGTTCTACATGTGAAATGGTTTAGCAAGCATCGATACTACAGTAAACCTGGCATTTTGGAAAAGTCCCGAAGATCGCTGGGGAAACGGCGCCGGAAGGGTGCAGCGCATGGTTCCTGGGGAGCGATGGGTGGAGACTGCCTGACGGGGGGCTGGGGGGGGGCTCACTACCGGTGCTGCGAGCTGAGGGTGGGCCAATGGTGGAGGTGGTGGCATTTGTGTGCGCCCCCATGGCTCAGTTCACCTGGGTGCTGTTTCCTACATTTATTTAGTGTTTCTCGCAACAAAATCAAGCATAAGCCAATGCAGCATTCGCTTCATGCAGTTATGGTGCTGGAATAGGCATGCGTTTTCTTTTTTAAGAATTAATTATTTATTTACTTATTTATTTTAATCCTCACTCAAGGATATTTTTCCATTGATTTTCAGAGAGAGGGAAAGAGAGAAACATCGATATGAGAGAAACACATGGATTGGTTGCCTCCTACACATGCCCCAACCAGGGCCTGGGCCGGGGAGGAGCCTGCAACTGAGGTACATGCCCTTGACCAGAATCAAACCTGGGACCCTTTGGTTCACAGGCCAATGCTCTATCCACTGAGCAACACCGGCCAGGGCTAGGGATGCATTTTCTGAACAAGTGTTCTAGCAGAAATGCCTAGACACAGTGGGCGATCCTACTGCCCATGCACTTCATGACCAGCTGAAGCCCTGTCTATGGACAAGTCAGCACAGGGGTTGCCCTGGCCTGTGATGATGGAGATGGCAAGGAGGAGGCTCCTGGGGAGCTAGGAATGTGGAGTTTGGGTGGCTGCCCACGTCCTGGTTTCATTTTGTGAAAACGTGATGGAGCTTGGCCCTTCACTGTACCTGCACTTGGCTGTGCGTATGTCAAACTACAACAGGACATTCCCAGGCAATGAATGAATGGATTGATGGATGGACAGATGGACAGATGGACGGATGGATGGATGGATGGACGGACGGATGGATGGACGGACGGACGGATGGATGGATGGACGGACGGACGTATGGATGGATGGATGGATGGACGGATGGACGGATGGACGGGTGGATGGATGGATGGATGGACGGACGGACAGATGGACAGAGGGACGGATGGACGGACGGACGGACGGACGGACGGATGGATGGATGGATGGATGGATGGATGGATGGACGGACAGATGGACGGATGGACGGATAGACGGATGGACGGATGGATGGATGGATGGATGGATGGACGGACGTATGGACGGATGGACAGATGGATGGACGGATGGACGGAGGGATGGAGGGATGGATGGATGGATGGATGGATGGATGGACGGACGGATGGACAGATGTATGGATGGACGGAGGGATGGATGGATGGATGGATGGATGGATCAGAACCCAATAGGAAGCAAAGCAGCAAGGACAGAAGACTAGTTAGGAAATGGTCTTGTCTTCCGGTAGAAGAGGGCGGGGCCCGGCCCAGGGTGCACACAGTGGATTGAAGAAGCGCCTCGTGATGGACAGGAGGAAAACAGAGATTAGGGGCCAGGGTGACTTCCCAGTGTCTCTGGGGAGAGGAGCAGACTGACCACAGTGGGGAAGCTCCCAGTCTAGCAGAGCTCTCGGCGCTCCATACCCGTCCACCTCCCCTGCCACTTCGGACAGAATCGACCAAGTTGGGAGCATCTTGCTGATGAGCATCCAGACACCTCTCCATTGTCCACGGGGCCTGTCGTCTTCTTGGAATAGAATGACGGGAAGCCATGTTCTCTATGGGTGGATCTGCATGGCGTCCTGAGCACGGACCACAGTGGGAGCACCAGGGTTCAACAGGACCTGGACATGGGACACAGGAGCAGCCCAAGTTCCCAAACGGGCCCAACTTCCAGGCAACGTGGCCGCCACTCCTATTTCTTTCTCGGCCTTTATAAATGTATTTTTATTGATTTCAGAGAGGGAGGGAGAGGGAGAGAGAGATAGAAACATCAATGGTTTGAGTCATTGCTGGGCTGTCTCCTGCACGCCCCACACTGGGGATCGAGCCTACAACCTGGGCATGTGCCCTTGACCGGAATCGAACCACAACCTCCTGGTTTATAGGTCAACGTTCAATCACTGAGCTACGCCAACCGGGCTCTTTCTCGGCTTTTAAAACCCCACCATCTCCCTCCCTCATCCCCATATGGCAAATAATCTAGACGGTCAAGTTTGAACGTTGGAGACTATAAAGGAGGACAGGAAATCAAAACCCCTCCAACTCATGGTTTGTGATGACTTATTGCTCCACGGTTTCGGGTTGAGAAAGAGTTCTTCGTTTTTAATTAATTTTTAATAGCATCTGCTGTTATTGTTTTTTTCCTAGATCGAGACAAACTGTGCAAAGATCCAAGCTCGGCCTGTCAGTTCGTGGTCTTCTTTATGAAAGAAATAAATGAGTTCAGAGTCGACGTGCCGTGGGCATCCAAACCCTTGCTCAGCTGGTGCGCCTGGGGTCTGAGTAACTTACATCACCAATCCCTGGGGGCCCGGCTTATCTCCTTTATCTCTTGTAAAGGGCTGAACAGACTGTGGGCATTCAACAAGTCATAAATAACGAGAGATTATATATCAATAGCATGTGCAGTCTGCTTGGGAAAAGCCGATTCTGATAAAATCAAGGCCCGACCATCACCCAAGCCTTGGATTTCATCCAAATGTGACCTCGTGGGAAGACTTTTTGAAAACCGAGAGGAGGGTTGTTGCCTTGCATTTCCTCTGTTTCTAGCGATGCCTCTCAGAGTAGGGAGATCTGAGTTTTTTGTAACAGCCCAAGGGTCTCTTTTTCTTTCTGCACATTGCCCACGACCCCCAGGTTTGTTGAGTAAGTAATCATAGGATCTCATATTTATGAAGTGCCTACTCTGTGCCTACTCTGTGCTACCAGGCACCATGATGGTGGTGGGTTACATGAGGTGGGTTCTGTTATTAGCCCCATTTTGCAGAGGGGAAAACGGAGGTTCAGAGAGGTTTAGTCTCTTGCTCCAGGTCACTCAGCTCCTGAGTGATGCGGAAGTGTTTTAACCCTGGCTCAGAACCACTCGATTGTGCTATCTCTATGACTCAAATGCCTCCGCAACTGAATATGCCAACTTTTGTGCCTGAGTTTAGGGGGGGGGGGGGAAAGGAGAGAATTATTGAGACTCGAGAGGGGAAAAAATTTGCCAGTGATTCTTGAGTGGGTCAGCCTCAGAGGAAGTGGCAGCTGCTGTATATATCTCTCTGTTGATTTGCCCTGAATATAACCAACTCTCCTTCATGTCACGGAAACTTGGAATTGGGCATTGAAAAGAACATCTGAGATTATTTAGTTCAACCTCTTACCCAAGAGAAGACTCCCTGCCACGGAATAGTGCAGCCTCTGCTTACACACCCCCGGGGACTGGAGGCTCACTACCCCAACTACATGAGTGGTTCTTAGGGGCGGGTTGCCCCTTTTTCACCTTTAGACCCAAGCGAGAAATTGACGCCTAATTTCTGGTGATTCACAAGAACAACAGAGCTGTTCACCCAAGTGAACCCTCTGCTTGGTGTGTTCCCTGAAGACGCAAAATGAACCAGAACTCCCTGAAGCTCCGCCAGCCCAAGTCAGCTCTGCTTCCGGCTCCGTAATCACCAATTCTACAAGAGCAGGACCGACTGCAGTGTGCTGCGGGTGTGCTGGCAGGAAGGAAAAGAATCTGCAGAGTTCTCCGGAAATACCCAGGCGGCCTCTGCACCCCTCCCCCTCCCTCGGTCTCCTCTCAATGGCCCGTGAGTATCTTTCTGCTTCTCAGAACCTTCCAGAGCTCTGACTGGACCTCTCCCAGGGCCACAGTCCTACTGTTCGGCCCACCCTGCTTCACTCCCACGCGTACCCAGCCCCCTCCGCGCCCCCTCCGCACCCCGTGTCCCCGTGCGCCAGCTACCATGAAGCTCTGGTGGTGACAGGCACTGTCCTTGAAGCCAGAGACCCGTGTCTGCACCCCACACTGTGGCTCACCAGCTGGGTGGCATTGGACAAACATCGTGAGCATTCTGAGCCTCGGTTTCTCCATTCGTAAAAGGGGCTCGTCCCTCCGGAGAGTGCAGCACGTGTGAAGGGCTGAGGGCCCCGTCCCAGCTGCCTGCCGTGGGAACGTGGCACTGCCGTGGGGACTCTTCGGTGTGAACCAGCCCCAGGAGGACTGGGAGCTCCATTCAGCTCCCTTCCAGGCCTCCCTGCTCCAGGCCGAGTGCATCCAACTCGGGCCCCGCGCTTGGATGCTCTCTCCCAGGGCACCCATCCCACAAGGGGCTGAGCCACTGTTCCAGCGCGACATGTGATGCCCGGGTCCCTGCCTGCCGACTTCATCCAGGACCAAAGAAAAGACACACCACCACTGCACCGGCCGAGCACACACGGGCAGGTCTCCCTGGCTGGTTCTCCCCAGACGTTTGAAGGGGTGTAGTTTGTGCAAGATCCAAACTCCCTACAAGCAAATGATGGAGGCAACTGCCTGACGGAGCATTCAGTTCCAGGCCTCTCTTCACCTGGCATAGATGTGCCCTGAGCAAAGGGTCCAGATAACCACGGTGCCTGCCCGGGTCTCTTGAACTATAGCCAGGTCCCAGCTCACAGCCCTTCCTTAGCGCATGTTCTGAGCACATTGTAGCTCTGCCTACTTCCTGGCTCTGAAATCACATTTCTTCGTTCACTGGTTTATAATGAGCTTCTCCCCCCTGAGATCGGAGTTCCCGGCCAGTGGGAGTTTGCTGTCTCCTTCACTGCCATTTCCCGTGCGAGGGACAGAGCCTGGTACACAGGAGGCTCAGTAGGTATTGAGATGAATGCACCAACGGATGAACAAGCCTCAAGTTTAGTCACCGGCCACATTAAGACGATAGTCTCTGTTGCGTGGTTGCTGTAAAGCTTAAATGGGAGCATCTACGTTTGCAAAAGTGTGTATGTAGTAGGGGTGCTACCTGGTAAGTGGGTGCTGCTTAAAATGGAAGCACACCGTCGATGGACTAATGGAGAAAGAATGCAGTGTGAGAATATACTGGAATATTACTCAGCCATGAAAAGGGAAGGAAATCCCGTCTTTTGTAACAATAGACAGACCTTGAGGGCATTATGCTAAGTGAAATGAATCAGAGAAAGATAAATACTGCCTGATCTTACTTATATGTGGAATCTAAAAAAGCAGAGTAGAAGGGTGCTTGCCAGGGTGAGGGGGGGGCGGGGGGGGGAGATGGGGAGATGTTGGTCAAAGGGTTCAAACTCTCAGCTAGAAGATCAGTACGTTCTAGGACAGCCGTGGGCAAACTACAGCCCGCGGGCTGGATCCGGCCCGTTTGAAATGAATAAAACTAAAAAAAAAAAAAAAAAAAAAAGACCATACCCTTTCATGTAATGATGTTTACTTTGAATTTATATTAGTTCACACAAACACTCCATCCATGCTTTTGTTCCGGCCCTCCGGTCCAGTTTAAGAACCCATTGTGGCCCTAGAGTCAAAAAGTTTGCCCACCCCTGTTCTGGGATCTAACGTATAGCACAGTGACTATAATTACAATAGCATATCGTATACTTAAGAGAGTAGATCCTAAATGTTCTCACCCTACATACAAAAAAGGCAATTGTGTGAGGGTGGAGGTGTTGCCTAGCCTCATTGTAATCATTTTGCAACCTGTACCTCTATCAGATCACCACGGTGCACACCTTAAACTTACGTGTTACATGCCAATATCTCCATAAAGCTGAAAAACAACAATGAAATGAAATGACACACAGCATTCACATCGCTACATAAAAATAGACAATTAGAAAGACACACAGACTTTTCTACAGACGCATGCACAGACTCATATGCAGAGACTCACATACACAGAGACACACAGCAAGGCACACAGGAAGCCCCTTACACCGCAGCCCTGCTCCCCATAGCCCCCCGCCCCCCACCGACGCATCAGTGTCCGCCCCCCCCCCCCCCCCCCCCGCCTGCCGCCCCCCAGGCCAGTGTTTGGGGCCCTTTGATTGGCCACGCCCCCTTGGCGGTTGCATCTTTCCAAGTGCGGTTTTGCAGCGACAAGGGGAGTAATGAGGAAACCATTCTGCGCAGTGTCGAACAAGCAGCGGACAGCGGCAATGTGTCTAACAGATGTGCGGGAGAGGCTTTCCAGGGTGCGCTCGCTCTCCGCAGGCATTCTTAGGTTTTTCCAAGGGAAGGAAGCCTGAGCCTGCAGGGTGGTGCTAAGGAAGACAGCCCAGAGGCCGCCGCTCTGCCCGCAGCCTGCTTCCCCCCAGAGGGATCAGGAGGTTATATTATATAATAGCCGAGTCGGGTTTTCTCGCTCCTTGCCCCCAAAAGAATGTTTTTAAAAAAACCTTTGGACAAAGTGAGATTCACTTCGGAGAGTCCTCCAGATGGAACCGCGATCCTGGCCACCTCTGGTTGATGGATGGGGTATCAGAACTGTCCTGGCCTCCAGTAACCTCTCCCTGCGTGCCCTTTAATGAGAAAGGCCGCCCTCCCTCCCCCTGCCCTCAGGGCTAATGAAGGGACACTACGTTTCAGGTCAAGGATGCTTTATCTTATCTCTGGTCTTTCATCTCAGGCCTCACCAAAGAGGCCTCTGCCAGGACCAAGGTCATGTTTCTTCCTTGAGAAGCCAGAAGCTTCCTCTGGTCCACAGATCACAACGGGCTACGTGGGAGCTGGAACCAGCCCCCAGACCGGCTTTGCTTGGCTCACGGAGCATTGGCTCGGACGATATGTTTTTAAAAATTTGCATCATTTGCCAACATTGAAAAATCAGAAGCTTTCACATAAAAAATTTCCAGTTTTTCAGCTTTTCTTCAAAACTTGAAAGACCTGGCAACACTCAGCCTACATTCCTACACAGTCATAATCAGCTAGAGCTGCGTGGCGGGTGGTCCCTCGAGATGAGACTCTGCATTTTGCCACAGTCCCCACCACTCCCTATTGTCCTCACATGTTGTCTTTACTGCTGAGCTCCCACTGCTGCTTGAATTACAGAAGAATTCATGGAACGGTAAAATAGGTCTTGTACCCATGTCCCTTTCCAAAGTGGAGAAACAAAGGATCATGATGTTTTAATAACAAAATAAAAGGATAACACTTACTTTTACTTGGGACATGAATTCATTCAGTTAATCGTCCCCAAAACTCTCTAAGGGTTGGGGAGTGGGTGCTATTTTATTATTGTTGTAGTTTTCCCATTTTAGAGAATGCGTAACTAAGACCTGGAGAAATGAAGGTAGACAAAGAAAGCCATGCTTTTCAAGACCGTGGGATAGCTTTCTTGTGGCTTCTTGGATTCCTCAATAAACTGCCTTCTATGCCACGTGAAGCCTCATCCGTGTGTGTCTGCAGGCCCTCTCCCTCCTTCCCAGGCCCTGCTCTCTGCCACTGAGATGGAGCCTTAGGGACGTGCAGGGGTGGGTGTCTTCTTGGACTTCAAGTTGGACGTGGCCCATAGGAGACAGGGGAAGGAAGTGGGAGGGGAGGGAAGCCGGGTGCACACTCCCCACCTGCTCTGTGGGCTCGCTGAGTCTCAGCAGGTTGGCCGAGTCCCTCTGCCCCAGGTCGCAGCCCCTGTGCGGGGCTTCTGCGTGGACCTGACATCTTCAGTGCCTTCTCCTGCAGCCCAGGGAAGGAAGTCGTGCTGCCACGTGTGACCACGGTGCCACACTGTCTTCTTGACTTCCCACGGGTTCCCCTCCATCCTTCCCAGACACCTGGGAGCAGTCCCCTGAATAACCTCCCACCACATGGCCCAGGTGGGGAGCACCACCTGTTTCCTGCCAGGGTCCCGCCGGATGAAAGCATCTCTGAGCGGCTCCATTCCTGACCGCTGCCTGCCCGGCCCGGGAAGATGTCCGCGTTTGCTACCCCAGGCTCAGCGTGCGTTTACAGATCGCGCAAGAGGAATCCGAGAAGCTCTCTGTGGCTCTCAGGACACTTGTTCTTCCTCCACTGGAATTGCTGGGCCATTTTTGACCCTGGCCACATCTAGGATCGCGCCCTCGGGTTGAAAGACCGCATGGGGTACAGGAAAAGTACTGGGGTCAGAGTCAGGGCTCCCGGACTCTGGGCAGAATGGCCCCTTTCAGAAACAGTTTCTGAGCAGAAGCAGGGAGAGTCGCAGCCAGCCCAGCCCTCATCAAACACGTTCCTGCAAAGTACTGTGGCCACAGCCCAGGCCCCCGCAGCCCCGGCCAGGGAGGAAGGCGGGCCTGCCCGGATTTCTCTCTTTCTATTCTGTTTCCCTGTTCAACACCCATCCCAGCCTCCCCACAAGCCCTGGATAAATTCCCGCCCCCTCCAACAAAATTTTGCAGTTCTGCGCCTATGGCATAAATGTTTGTTTCTCAACATCACTTAATTTAAACACTCTCTATGTGGGAAAGAAATGCCTCTTTTAACAGAAAAATCAATCAATGCTGTGAATAAACAATGTACATGTTATTTAGCATCACTGGGCCCTACAAGTCCCAGCGGGTCACTTGGCGCTGCCATAGCAACGTGTTTCTGGACCATCCGGGTGCCCCTGGCCAGACTCGCCCTCCAGCCTCTGCGAGCTAATTGGTGTGCCCCACCCCACCCCCCACCCCCACAGCAGCGGGTGAGGTCAGAGTCATGCAAAAGGCCCCTTGGAAACGACAGCCTCCCCAGCCAGAAGCAGAAAGAGTGAGAGCATGGCTTTACTCACTCTTCAGCGCACATGTGCGAAGGGCCTTTTCCCTGCCAGCCCTGGCCTGGGTCCTGGGCCCAGGGGTGGGGTGGGTGAGAGAGTCCTCTTTCTCTGGGGACCCACATTCCAGTCGGCGCCCACACACTCAAAGCCCCACTTCAATCAGATTTTCAAAGTGTAAGGGCGTCTCAGACCGTGACTGACCAGTGATTCATCCCCTGCTCTGGTGGGAGGTGAGGCAGGGAAGGGGTGCTCCTGGCGGTGGGATGGGGATCGCACGTGCAAAGGCAGGGAGATGGGAACACCAAGCGAGCCGGGCAAGTCTGGAAGCTCCTTGTCGCTGATGGCCAGGAGTTCCAGCCCACGGCATCGTCCACGCACATTAAAGCACCGACTCCCGGGAGGTGGGGATCCCCCTGGAGGTTCATGACGGTAGTGCCTTTCACACAGTAGCTGCTCAATAAATATTTGCTCAGTGGATCCAAATACCTACGGAGAACTTAAAGATCCTGACTCCTGCTAGACGAACAACCCTTTCACAGGGGTCGCCTAAGACCATCCTGCATATCAGATATTTACATGACGATTCATAACAGTAGCAACATGACAGTTACGAAGTAGCAACGAAAATAATTTTATGGTTGGGTCACAACATGAGGAACTGTATTTAAAGGGCCAGAAGGTTGAGAACCACTGTGCTAGAGGGTGAAATGCTGGGAAGAACACAGGTCCAGCTCCCCAGGTGCTCACCGGCAGAGGGAGGGGTCACGGTGAGAAACTGCAATAGAAGGTGATGCACACTGAGATATGGGAGCTGCTAAGGTGGACGTCTTGGCGAATCAAGTAAGAACCCTGGAGAGAGTGAGTGACATCGCAGCTGAGAACCAAAGGGCAAACCAGAGTTAACCAGGGGGAGCGGGGACAGGGAGGACACTCAAGGCTGTGGGAACAGCACAGGCAAAGGATTAGAGGTGAGGAAGAGTAAGATAGAACGGGGTCACTTGAGACAGACGGCCAACAAGTGATGTGTCTCAGAGAAAAGTCATCATTAAGCTAAAACTCAGACTATAGATAGATAGGTAAATGATAGATAGATAGATAGATAGATAGATAGATAGATAGATAGATAGATAGATAGATGATAGATAGACTGACAGTAACCGAATCTAGAGAAGTCACCCAAACACATCATCTCGAAGCCACTGTGCTTTGAAGATGTTCCGTTTTCAGCCCTAAGATGCGGGCACCCCTTTCCTCCGCACCGTCCAGATGAGGAAACTGAGGCTCTCAGGTGCAAAGCGAGTCCCTGCATGGGGTTCACAGATAACTGAGATTTGAATGCAGGCCGGTGAGAACAACAAAGGCATCTTGTAGCCAGAAAGGGCAGTGAAGAAAGGAACTGAGGAAGCTGAGGAAGGAAGTGACTTCCTTGATCTACACACATGTCTTCCTGGCTCATCAAAGCAAACGGAAGCCGGGACGAACCCGGCTCAAATGGGCACAGGTAATTAAGATGGAATGAAGGTGGGGAGGGTGGAACAATGGGGCTCATTCTCCACCACTAGGGGCATGGTGGTTGCCATGGAGACCAATCAAAGCGATGGGACCAGAGATCAAAGGCCTCCCCACGATTTTCTCCTCCGGTGGAGTTGAAGGGTCACCTGTGGCAGCTCCAGGGACCCAGAGAACACAGCGAGCTGTCCCAGCTGGAGGAGAGGTGGTCTGCTTCTGAGGCCAGGACAGTCGGGCATGGGCTATAGGAGTATGTGCGTCCTGTAATGATTCCTTTTAATCACCTTTCATTGTCTTTCCCCGGGTCTTTGTCAAAAACTCAAATAATAGATACAAACCAGATACGCAGCGAAAGGACGCTCTTCCTCTGAACCGAAGTCCCTGGCCCGACTCTTTCTAAAATGACACACAAGGAACTGGAAGCCTGGGTTGTCCTTGGGAGAAGCGGTGCCTTCAAGCAGGGAGGGAGGCGCTCCGCTGGACAGCCTTTTATACCTTCTGACTTACGTTTTTATTGAAAAAATGCAAGTGAAACTGGTCCATAGAAGTCTAATTTTTAAAACTAAACTTATATGCATAAAACGGAACCCTCTCTTAAATACGTGCTCACGTCTCTTACGACTTTTCTCTCTGTATAGACAGAAATACGCATGATACATAGCGAATATGAGAGTTTGAGGATGAGGCAATCATGGGAAGATATTGTCCAGGTCTAGTTATTTCATCCTTTTTAAAGGTCTCAAGGAATTCCTTAAGAGCACGGATTGCTTAAATCTGACAGCCGGGATCTACTTAATCACGTACTTCTCTTAAAAAGAGAGGGCTGCCATGTCCCTGTTCCAGCTTTATGCTTCCCTCGGCGTCACCCCAAATTGAAAGCAGGGTGGCTTCCGGGGGGGTTGAGCATGAGGCCAAGTCAGAGCCTGAACACCTGGACGACTGAGGCAGGCGGGCCCCAGCCTGGGGGCAGGTGGGAGAGCTTTCTGACCAGACTCCCTCCTGCAGCCAGGCTCTACCCTTCACCGTCACTCGAGCTAAATCTCAATGTCCTCATCTCTTAAAAGGGCTTCATCCATATCCACCTCGTAGAGTTTCCTTCAGGGATAAATTTAAAGCCCGTGTCCAGCCCCGGCCAGTGGGGCTCAGTGGCTGAGCAGCATCCTGTGCACCGAAAGGTTGCTGGTTCGATTCCGGTCCGGGCACATGCTGGGGTTGTGGGCCCAATCCCTGGTGGGGGCTTGCAGGAGGCAACCGATCAATGTTTTGCTCTCATATCGATGTTTCTCTCTGTGTGTGTGTCTCCCTCTGCCTTCCTCTCTCTCTAAAAATCAATTAAAAATATTTTTTAAAGCAAACAAAAAACACCCGTGTCCGCTAGCCCACTGCCTGGCATCTCAGTGCCCAGAAAACAATTGCTTTCATGTCCTGACTATGATCATCAAATCATGACTCCCTCAGGGATGGCTAACCAAGCCCCTCTCTGCATCCACTCGCTCAGCACAGGCTGATCCCGGTCTGTGTCCACTGGGTCCGCCCAGGCAGAGAGGGAGGCAGCGGGCAGAGGGGAAAGTGCAGCCAGCCAGCCAGCCAGCCAGCTCTCTCTCCGCCTCCACCCGGGCTGGCCTAAGTCAGCACGGGCCCTTCCAAGAAGAAAAGGAAAAAAAATACTTGCCTAGAGTTCAAAGTCAGTAATGTGTCTCCAGAACATTAGGACACGGTGTTTATTTCCAGGGAACTGGGAGATGTGCCCAAACAGGGGTGTTTCAGGAGGAACATGAAGGGAGGGCCAGGGAGCGTGCCCAGGGGCATTTTGTTCACATCCACTTATTTTTAAAAAAATGTATTTTTATTGATTTCAGAGAGAAAGGGAGAGAGAGAGAGAGAAACCAATGAGAGGGAGTCGTCTATTGGCTGCCTCTTGCTACGCCCTCCACTGGAGATCAAGCCTGCAACCTGGGCATATGCCCCCATCAGGAATCGAACCGTCACCTCCTGGTTCATAGGTCAATGCTCAACCACTGAGCGACGCTGACCAGGCTGTTCACACCCACTTCTAAACCAATGGCCCACCAGGTGGGTCTGGGCTTCGGTGAAATTAAAACAATAATGATAATAATAACGATAATGGTTTTAGCTACTATTTAGGAAAGGTTTCTGTGCGCCAGGCTCTATGCTGAGAGCTTTCCATGTATCCTCTCATTTCATCTGCACAACAACCCGAGAGACATGAAGTGTGAAGATCTACAGTTACAGATGAGCCATCCCAGGCTCAGAGAGGTGAAGGGGCTTGCCCAAGGTCACACAGCCGTAACCGGCCACACCAGGATCCTGACTGCGAAGCTCATGCTCCGGGGATCTCTACCACCCACGTGTCAAAGAGCAAAGATTCTTCACGCCGTGGGAGGATTTGGACTTCCCTTGGATGGACCCAAATCCGTGGCTTCCTTCCCCAGGCCCCCACCAAGGCCACGGCGGAGAACATTTGCAGAAGACCAAAACACCAAGAGAGAACGCCCTAGCGGTCAACTCCCCTCTGGGGGTGCTCTGGGGCTGTGCGCACAGGCTAGGGGAGAGGGGGTGCAGGAACCTGAATTATTTCGCACACGGCCTGGAAGACAATAGATGACATTGTCGGCTTAAGGCAGCTGAACCTGAGAACCCTGGGGACCTGGCCGCGTCTCTCTAATCGGATCTGAAAGCCGCATTCCTGCAGTCCCCCCAGGTTGCTGCGAATTCCTCGGGCTTATTAAGCAGGTACGACTCGTCTTTTTGATATAAAAACAATGGGCTGTGTGCCGGCCGGGCTGAGACCTAACAGAAAATAAAAAGTCAGCGGCACAAGCCGCTCCCCCTCCCACCCCCTCACCCCCACCCCACAGCACACATCTGGAAAGCATTTTCCATTGATATAAAAATGGATGTGTGGATAATGCATATGCGTATTTATGAACCTGGTGTATTAATCACCAAGGCCACAGGAAGAAAGGGCCACGTTCCCCCAAGTCCAGCCCCCACGATGAGCATTTGGAATTCTCTGGGGATGCCGTATCCAGACCGAGGCCAAATGCCGGTGACGGATACTCATCCACACCCCCGTCTCCACCAGGCTTGTCTGCAAACTCAGCGGGGCCAAATCCTGGCTAGTTCACTCTAGTGTCATCTAAAAGGACATGCTGGTAGGGCCTGCTGATTCCAGCCCCTTCTTAAAAAAAAAAAAATTTTTTTTTTAAATTGATTTCAGAGAGGAAGGCAGAGAGAGAGATAGAAACATCAATGATGAGAGAGAAAATCATTGATCGGCTGCCTCCTGCATGCTCCCCACTGGGGATCGAGCCAGCAACCAGGGCATGTGCCCTGACCAGGAATCAAACCCGTGACCTCCTGGCTCATAGGTCAATGCTCAACCACTGAACCACACCCGCCAGGCTCCAGCCCCTTCTAATAGGAAGCTTTGATTTGACCAAAAGCCAGGTCTTAGAAAACTGCATTTTGTAAGAGAGCTGGTTGGGTCACATGACTTCATTAGGACAGGGAGTAGCAAGAGGAGAGAGGGGCAGGAGAATGGGCTGGGCTAGGAAGTTGCCAGCAAAACAAAACCAATCACTGTTGGGCACCTTTGCCTACAGCTTCCTCTGATCTAGATAAAGGACGATAGTAGTTCACTGCGGTTTTCGGGGCCTGCTCTCCTGGCCCATCGCTCTGTTTAAACGATATTATGTTCCATTTGTTGGAGAGCTGGAGCCTGACCTGAAAAAAGGTGAGATGTCTGGGAAGGTCTTCAAATACTGGGTGATGTCTGAGAAGTCCCGTTAGGTGGGTCAGGCTGTCCTTGGGAACTGTCTTAAGTGTTGAAATGCAGTGTCTGTCATATGCCATTGTCCAGTAGCAAGCTCCGGGGTTGGAAGCAAGAGGGTTAATGTGACCATTGTGAGGATGCCTGAAATTTGCTTGGGGGGGTGGCAGGGGAAACAGGGTATAGACCTTAAAGAGACAGAAAGTCATTCTTCGGAATAATAAAAATAGTGAACACGGAAAGGCTGTGTAACCTGCCACACACGTTAAGATATCAGGAACAAAGCAAACCCATACTCACAAAGACAGATATGGATTCGCTAACCAAGCTGTTCCTCATGTGAGCAGCATTATCTGGTTTGTTCTAGGGTAAAGAGAAGATCAGCGCTGCTTATCTAAGAAAGGTTGTTATCAGTCAGGATGAGCCAGGTTATGCTGCAGTAACAAACAATCTGAAAATATCTGTGGATTGGATCAATGAGGTTTATTTCTTGCATTATCTCTATTTTATTTTGGAATCAGCTGGAACCTGTACTTGGCATCATTCACATTCACATTCATCATCATCATTCACAGGGACCCAGGCGGAGACAGGAAGTAAGAAGGAAGAGGTCACTACTAAAACCACTATGGGTCACTATTGCAAAGGGGAACAGAGAGTGCCATCATACATGCCAACTCTTAAAGCTCCTATCCAGAAATAATACACATCACATCCCCTTGCTTTCCAATGGCCAGTGCAAGTCACATGGCCGCTTTAAGGGACCTGGAAAAAAAAAGCACCATGAGCCCGAGGAGGGAGAATGAGAAGCAGTTGCTCTACACCACTAATTAAACATACACAATGACCAAGATTTTCTAAAGGAGTCGATGTAGAATGAGGCCTAAAGAGGGGAGCTCCTAGGATGTCGTGGAAACTAGGAACGCTGAGGAGTCAGTGTCCAGTTTTGGGTTAGCAAAATAAAGCTGCTATGAACACGCGTACAAACCTCTGTTTGAGCCTATGCTTTCATCACTCTTGGGCACACACCTAGGAGTAGGATGACTGAATCATAAGGCAGGGGTACATTTAACTCAGTAAGAAACCGCCAACCTGTTTTCCAAAGTAGCTGGACGCTTTTCCACCACCCCAACCCCGAGCAGCGTCGGAGAACTCCAGTTCCTCCATGTCTTCACCAGGACTCGGTGTGGTGACTGAAGAGCGGGGGCTGGGGAGAGGCCACCAGCACTGACATCCCCGAGGCCCAGAGCCACAGTGAGCAGGAGAGCGAGGGGCCAGTTGAATTTGGGGAAACCTAACGTGGGTATCAGGACAACACCAGCTGCTGTCTATATAAGTAAAAGGCTAATATGCCAAGTGTCCTTCCCTCCGTCTGGGTGATGACGTCATGTGGCGATGCCCAGCTTCCTCTCCCTAGTGACTACCCGCCTTGCAGTTTCCTCAGCCCAGGAACACGGCTTGCTTTATAGCCAGGTGGAAACATTTTACACTGTAACCAAATGTCTGTGAAGCCTTTTCCCATGCCTCATCTCATTTGATCCTCACAGAAGTCCTGGAGTAGGTGATAGGAGACTAGGTGAATCCTCTTTTCTTTTCATTAGCCGGAAAACAGAGATTTAGAAAGCTTACGAACTTGACCCGACTGAAAAGAAGAAATGATGGACCTTGAAAATGACTTCAGGTTTTCTCACTGTGCAGAATATAGTCAAACACTGCTGCAGTTACATATTTTACCCTTTGTTCTCCCTGTATGATCTACAATAGTAATCTGCTTCGTGCTGATATTTACTGCTGTGTTGCTGACAATTATCTGAAAGAGAAGTTGGGGTGCTTCACTGGACTGGAAAAAGTTTAGGTACATCAGAAAGCAGGTCTAATTAAGCAAGTTTATTCTGTACCTATAAAGGCTAAGTTGACTCATGCATGCGTGATACATATAAAGCTCTCGCTGGCACCAATCGCACATGTGTGTTTCGATCTGTCATTGTCAATCATGAATTTGGTTGACACTTCTATTATAAAGAAAGGGCGAATAGCAATATTAAAATATTTCTTCTAATTAATTTCCTTTCAATGTGCATGAATTTGTGCACCAGGCCACTAGTAACAAATAAACCAAAAAAAAATTTTAGTGGCGTAACACAATGGAAATCTATTTTTGTGTGTGTTCATGTAAAGGACTAGTGTGGATATTCTGCTACTTGTGACTCAGGACCCAGGCATGTCCCATTCTGTGGATTTACCACCTCTCAGGAACTTGGAGTCCTCAGTAGCCAATCACTACACAGGAAAAACAAGCCTAAAAAAGGTTCCACTGCTTTTTGAAGTCTCTGGTTCAGGAATGACACACATCTGCTCACAATGAATGGGTAAGAACCCATCATGAGGCCCTACCAGGTTGCAGGGGGTTTGGGGAGAGGGGACCAGGAACTGCTGTCCCTGCCTCCAAGTGACAATCACCTCCAAGGGACCACTCCTCACTAAGGAAACAGTGAGAGGTCACACATTTTTGTTGGTCACCTGGCCACCTCTGCCACACCCAGCCTGACCTCACGATCAAAGGCACCGAGGCTGACCCCGCCCAGGAGGGAACATGGCACTGGACCACTCTTCCTGACCTTGGCGTCTTGATTCCCCAGAAGCCCAGCTCACCCCGACTCAGCGGAATCCTACAAATTGCTGGCATAGCTTCCCCATTACTGCTGTCAAAGGGCTGCCTGACCACTTCCTGTGGGCTCCCCCAAGACCTCTCAGTTCCCCCAAACAACTCCGGGGCTTAACCACAACCATTTTACTACACTTGACAGAACCAGCTCTCGGGGCCAAAACACTGTGTGAGCACTTTCTGTTCACAGGAAAGTGGGTGGGTTCACGTCAAGTCCCCAGGCGGCTGGAATGAACTCATGTTCTGGTAAGAGCACTTGGGAGTGGGGAGTCCTTCCTGAGGAAGGAGTTTCCAGATCCCCTGAACATGTGAAACAGACGAGTAACAAAAACACGGCCCTGCCCTGTGCCGAACACCCCACGTGTGTCCTCTTTGTTTCTTACCATGGCTGCCACGCTAAACCAGTTTGTAGATAAACAGACAGAGCTCAGTCACCTGACTTTTCCATGTGTCACGTGACCATTCCACCTCTTGCCTCTCTCTACTGTGACGCTTCTAAGCAACCAGACTTCCTGAGCTCTTGCTCAGCCGGCTCTGAGGACATCGCCAAACTCTGTTTGCCAGTGAACTTGCCAGGAGCTTTGGGAAACGTGGGGTCCTGCTTCTTCTATCTCAGTGTTTTGCCTGGAAGGTGGAGGGTGAAACAGTGGCCGCAGCACAAGCAGCTGAAATGGGGATGGCACAGGTGGGGACAGGGAGGAGTTGAAACCATCTCAGATGAGAACGCAGAGCTTTTCAGGACATGAGGCACCCTCCTCGGGACCCTGAAAGAGCCACCACGAGCACCTGAGGTGAAGAAGATGGGGACACGTGGCTCCTGCTGGCCTGACCCAACAGCAGACGAACATCCTGAAGGCAAGCCACGTGAAAGCCACTGCGTGGCGCTGCCCCGTGCATGTCGCTCCCTGAGGACGGGCCACAGACTCTCCTGAAACTCCAGGGCAGTCGAAGAAAAATACTCTTGAGGCCTCAGTCACTGGTTCTCAAGGTTCATTCGGTGGTAAGATCCACAGGTTTCAAGAACTGTGTCTGTTTTGTGGTCCTCACCATCCTAGATGCTGCCTGCAGCAGATCAGGTGCTTAGTAAGTGTTCATTGAGTGGGAAAGAAATGCTCGCTGCATGAGTAGAGCCCAGCTGCCAGCTGCGTAGGACTGGCGATTCCTGTGTCGGGTATCGCTGGTTTGGAGGCCCTACTGTGTTTCAGACACTACGTCTTGTGCTTTACAGGCAGTAGTTTGTTTAATTCACCAATAACACTGTGCAGTAGGTGCTATTATTGAACCTGCTTTACAGCGGAAGAGCCTGATGCTCTAGGAGGTGGAGTGGCAGGCTCAAGTTCACACAGCGAGGCGGGGGCAGGACTTACCAGGATCTGAACTCAGAACCAATTGCGAAGATTAAGCAAGACCATACAATGAAAGCACACAGAGCATTCTCTAATACCTGCTATTTGTATGAGTGTTTTTACTGTTATTATTTATTCAAGAGATGGGAAACCAAGACCCAATTTGATACATGGCAAGCTAGTGGCAAAACTTCAAACGTTGGTCTCCCCACTTTCCGCCCGAAGCGTACAGAAAAACACTGGCCTGTAAGAATGTTAATTCCCTAGAGCACCCAGAAATATTACTAACATAAAGTCGTTAACCTCTTTGATGGCCTTTTTCCATGCAAGTAGAATGTTGATGGGAAATCAGAGAGGTATACTTTGCTGGAGAAGAGAGAGAGGAGCATAGGAATTAGGACTACGGAGGGACGAGCCAACAGCAAAGCCAGTCCTTCCACTACTTCCTGTTTTGCTATGACCCTCGTTCAAAAAGAGTTCATTGCCTCTGACTATGTAAAGTTTACACTTAAGCCTCAACTTAGAGCTGAAACACTAGACGTACGATTGGCCCAGGATGGTTCCCATTTCATTGCGATGCCCCTGGTGTCCAGCCCCCCATATCCTCTGAAACTGTGAGGAAGCCCTCCTCGCAGACTGTCCGTACCATTTCCATCTACTCCTGCTCCTCTGCCCACCCACAGGGATTTGGAGGCCTCCCAGCCAGAAATCCAGAGGGTGCCAACGCCGCCCCGGTACCACACACAGCGCGTTCTGTGGTCCTGGGGAAAGGACAGGGCTCCCCAACACCCTCATTTTCCTATTGCCAGAACAGACAGTAAAATCTACCTTCCAGGGAGCCGTGGGAATTAATTACTTGAGCATTTACTAAGTGCCTTGCGGATGAAATGTGTGAAGTGTTTACTTTTTCCTTTCCTTGCCCTCAGGTTTTCCTAAGCAGGAGAATGAGTGCCAAGTCCACAGCTCGCATGGAAAGTGCGGGACATTCCTAAGGGCACGAGGAGCTAGTAACTCTCACTTGAGTTCCGGCCTGCGCAGCACGGGGATGCAATGAATTTGCAGCAACCCTCACGGTGTGGCTGGATTCCCTCCAACAGCAGGTCTAAAAGTTGCACGGAGCTGCGTCTATATCTTCAATCATTTATTGCATAAGTATTCGCCAAACACCTATGTGCCCAGGATTCTTCCAGGCACTGGGAATACAGCAATAAACAAGCCATCAAAAATCCCTTCATCCTAGACTTGCTATTCCACGAGGAGGTTGCAGGGTAAAGGCACACAGTAAATAAGAAGGACAAGACCCAAGCCACGACACCAAATCAAGAAAAAGAAAAAGAGGAGGCAAATAATATATATCACATGTGAGATGATGAAAAGTGCTAAGGGGGCAGATAAGAGAGCGGCGGGAGGACTTGCCATTTAATGAAAGATGGGCTGGGAAGATGACATTTGAGTAAAACCTTGGAGGGAGGGTGGGTGGGAAACAGAGGGTGGAGTGTTCCAGGGAGAGGAAGCCTCATGCATAAAGCAGCTGAGTCGGGAGCTTGACGAGAGTGGAGCATGGATGCCAGTGTGGCTAGAGCAAAGGAAACTAAAAGAACAGTAGAAGGAGATGAGGACGGGTCAGTAATGGGGGAGGGGAGTCACACAAGCCGGAGAAAGCCAGGTAGGTCATTAATACTTAGCTTTTGCCTGAGGGTAGTATAAACCCACTGGGCGTGGGTGGATGGATGGATGGGCAGATGGACAGACAGATGGATGTTGAGATGGATGGATGGATGGGTTTGCCAGAGCAGTCAAGATCCTTGGTTGCAAACAACTAACCCCAACTGAGGCAGAAAATAAATGTTTGGGATACTGGGTAGTTCACAGAATCTACAAGAAAGATTTGAGCAGAGAAGTGACATGATCTCCCGACAATGTTGAGCTGTGTGTCCTCCATTTAGCCCTTCAGGTCTACTCTCCACCCTTCCCCACCCTGCTCTGTGCCCAGGAGGCGGACCTATATGGGCTAATTCAGTGTTTTTCTGGCTCTGGCAGGAGATCGGAGGGAAGGAAGAGTGTGTTGACAAGGTATTTATCTTCCTGTCCCCTCTCTGCCAGGTCACTGCAGGTTGACTGTGTCCCTCTACCCAAGGCTACAGCTGCTGTCAGGAGACATCTCCTCACACTCCATTTTCCAAAAACTGCTCCCTTCCTTCATCCCCCTCATCCCCCTCACCCCCCTGAACCCCCTCATCCCTCATCCCCCTCATCCCCCTCACCCCCCTCATCCCCTCAACCCCCTCATCCCCCTCATCCCCTCATCCCCTCATCCCTTCATCCCCTCATCCCCCTCATCCCCTCAACCCCCTCATCCCCTCATCCCCTCAACCCCCTCATCCCCTCATCCCCCTCAACCCCCTCATCCCCCTCATCCCCCTCAACCCCCTCATCCCCCTCATCCCCCTCATCCCCTCATCCCCCCATCCACCCATCCCCCCATCCACCTCATCCCCTCATCCCCTCATCCCCCTCATCCCCTCATCCCCCTCATCCCCTCATCCCCTCAACCCCCTCATCCCCTCATCCCCCTCATCCCCCTCATCCCCTCATCCCCTCATCCCTTCATCCCCTCATCCCCTTGTCCCCTCATCCCTAAGGGTGGTAATATGTCCAGTGCTGGGGCACCATACCATTCCTCTTCCTAAACACAAGCCACACTTTTGTTAACTGTTCTTCATGGAAACCCCCTCAAGTGCCCAGATTTGAATATGGCATCTGTTTGTTGCTGTTTCCTGCCCCTGTTGATTGATTCACCTTCGCATATGTTTGGTGCCTGGTTCAGTGTCTGTTATGTTAAAGGAATGGATGGGCAAGCAGTGGGTGGATGGATGGACGGAAGGATGTTTGAAGAGATGGACGTTAGATGTATGGATGCGTTGGGCGAATGGATGGACGATGCGGGATGGATGTTTGGATGGATAAATGGATGCGAACTTGGAGGGAGGGCGGGTGGGAGACAGAGGGATACGAAAGGATGGAGTGTTCCAGAGAGAGGAAATCTCATGCATAAGCAGCTGAGCCAGGAGCTTGTCTAGAGTGGATATTTGGATGGGTAGATGGATGTTAGGTGGATATATGTTTTGGATGGATGATGGATGATGGATGATGGATGACGGATGACGGATGACAGATGATGGATGATGGCTGATGGATGGGTTTACAGAGCAATCAGGATTCTTGGTTCCAAACAATTCCAATTGAGACTGAAAATAAATATTCATGATACTGGATCATTCACAAAAGCTACAAAAATGGAGGCATCTACAAGGCTAAGTAGCAGGCTGCACATCATAGGAGCTCTGTTTGGGGGCCACTCTTGGTCTGGCTTATGGCAGAACCTGGGGCAAGTCCCTTAGCTCCTCTGGTGCCAGAGTTCCTCCCCGAGGCAGAAAACATTGAGGTTAATAATGTGGCTGCTAATCCACAAGCTGGAGTGGAGCTGGGGCCAGAGATCATGATCATTAAGCCCTGCCTGATGCCAGGATGAAAGGGAGTCTATAAAAGGAATTGAGCTATTAGGGCGGAGGTGGGTCAGGTCCCCGCTGCAGGCAACGGCTGGAGAAGGCCTGGGGGTCCCTCTACATGAAAGTGTCGCTGCACAGGCAAGCTGTGATTAATCAGCACTGTCATTAGTCCTCCCATTACCAGCTTGCTGGGCCTTCCCCAGGAGGACGGCCCATAAAAGCACCCTCCACCGTAACCTGGAGAAAATCTCGGGCTCATAAAATGGCCCAATCCGTCCACCATTCAGGCTCCTCTGCACTAGCAGGAGCTGTACTCCTACTGCACGCCACACCCTCCTCCATGTGGGATCGCACAGACTCTGTCATAACAGCCCTGAAGGTTCAGTACTGCTGTCCCCTTCTTGCCCGATAAGTCAAGGAACTGAGACACTAGTGACAAAGTAGTGGCCGAGGTGTGACAGAGCCAGGATTCTGATGTCAGGTCTGAAGGCCTTCCACCAGGTTCTACCCCTTCTGGGCCTTCCCTCACACACTGCCTCTGGACAGTGAAGGTTCTCGGGGGGCGGATGAAGTCTCCTGCTTGTATGTTTTTCTTTCCCTCCTGCGCTCTCTAATGGATTTGTCGCCTCTGTTTCTCCAAGAAGATACTGGTTCCCACCAGCTGTAGAGACAGCACACACGTTTCTCCAGGACACAGCGTGGCAGCGTTTTACCAACCCTCAGAGAGAGCTTTAGAGCGTGTGCGGGGAGAAGAAAGCAAGACGAGTCTTTGTGCAAATTCAAGAAATGCTGGGATTTCCTTCCAGCTATGATTGTCCTCAACTGCAAACCGCTCTCTCCCTTGTCCCAAGGCTGCCAGGCTACTGGGAACATTCTACATTAAAGAGTCATGCCACCTGGGATGTTATGTGAGACCACCCAAATCTTGAGAACCATAACTCAGTCTTCCCATCTGTGGAATGGGAACAGCTCACTTCCTTAAGATCAAGAGCATGAGAAAATGCTTCTCTCTCTTTTAATTCCCCCTTGGTAACTGCATCCAGCCATGGCTTTGGCAATTCATTCATTCATTCATTCATTCATTCTTCATTCAATAAATACTTTTTGAGCACCTACAATGTGCCCAGTTCTGCCCTAGTCCCTGGAGAAAAACTCAAGAATAAGACACAGCTACAGATGATGGATTATAAAATTGTACACCTGAAACCTATATAATGTTATTAACCAACGTCACCCAATAAATTCCATTTGGGGAAAAAAAGGAATAAGACATACGTTATCTGTCTATCTATATGCATCAGGTCCCTAGTTCCTTCAGATTCCCCAGGAGCTCTGTGAACCCAGACGCTGCAGGGCTGTGACATAACAAGGTAGAAAACACTTCCACATCTTGAAGCATGTTTGAAGAGTAGCGGCGTTTTGTTGTTTTCTACTTGATCTAATCCAGCTAAGGGGTCCTGAGTTCCCATCCGCTCACCAGTATGGTTACACATGGCCCCACAGATCCCTGTGACCTCCAGGCACTGTGGGTCCCTGAGCACCATCCTCCGCTCTCCTATTTCTCCCTCCATCTGTAAAATGGGATAATGGTCCCCCCTCCGCCCTCACCCCCCACCCCCTGCAAGGACAGCATCAAATTCATGAGACAAAGAGACCAAGTCGCTGAGCTCCCTGAAGAAGGGTGGGGCCAGGAGCTGAGGGGCTGACATGTGGCCGCTACCTGTGACAATGTGGCTTTCCATTCTGCTCACAGGAGCCCAGGAAGTCTCAAAGGACACTGGGCCCCCCAGGATGAGGCGTTGGACAGGGGTGAGGTCCCGGTGTGAGGGATGGAAGGGGTGATGTGCACGCATTTCCCTCCGGGTCACTGGTTCCAACGCAGCCAGCAGATCTCAACTGAAAGTCCCCGCCATCTGCGCCGTGACCTCAATCCATTTGCTCCTGCGCACATGGTAACTGCAGCCCGGCGGGCAGGCTGGCACGGATGCAGCTGAATGTGGGTCATTCCCAAGAGCCCAGAGGGCTGGTCTGGGCCTGGACTGGGGCTTGGGGTAAGCAGGGAGGGACCTGGAACTTTCCATCTTAGACACTAGCTGTGAGGAAGCATGCTTTGCAGGCTCTCTATCATTCCTCTGCTCTGGGTCCCAGCAAGTCACGCTCTGTAAACCCCAGTCCCAAGAACCGGCTGTCAGGTAAATCGGAGCCGAGCACAATGGGGCACCGAGTCAATTTCACACGATAATAAAGGTTTTTTATTAAAAACCTACAGTGTGCTCCTCTCCTGGGTCACCTCACACAGTCCTCAGCCCAAATCCAAGAAACATACTCTGATTTTCAATTCACAGAGGAGGAAACTGAGGCTCAGAGAGGCGTAGAAATCACCCAAAGTCACACAGCAATAGGCGGAGGCCAGGACTGGAACTCAAGAAGCTGTTGTTCAATGGGTACAGGTGAGATGATGAGAAGCTTCCGAAGATGGATGGTGGTGGTGGGTGCATAACAAGGTGAATGTACTCAATGCCCCTGAACTGTTCCCTTCAAAACAGTTAAAATGGTAAATTGTGTTATGTACATTTTACCAGAATATACTTAATTCATTAAAGATATCATCCAAAAAGGGGGAAAAGTGTAAAATGTACATTCCCAAGGAATCCCCTCTCAGATGTGATCGTGAACAGCTGGAGACACCCACAGGGGAGAAGTGCAGGGTGTAGCCACACAACGGGACACAACAGGTCTGTATGGTGATACGGGGAAGCCTCTTAGGAATATTGTGAAGCAACAAAATAAAATAAAATTAGCTACAGGCTTATAGATACAGTATGAACCTCACACACACACAAAAGTACCATTATTTTCTGCCCGTGTGTGTGTGTGTGTGTGTGTGTAGTCAGTTCTGCTTGCTTGGAAAACATAAATTGGTTCCAACGTGATTGAGATATTTGGGAACAATCTAAGCAGAACCGAATTTTGTGTTTGACCCGGAAACATAGGGTCCACGCCAAAAACTGCACCCAGCCACAGTGACCCCACAGGAACACCCAAAACACACACCCCCCGCCCCCCGCAGACATCTGGCGGCGGCGTCGTGCGTGCTGGCGGCCACCCCCCCTCGCCTGGCTTTCCCAGCCTGAATCCACACCACCTTGCCACCGCTCACAAGAAGCCGTGAGCTGCAACGCTTCGGACGCCGCGTCCATAAGAGAAGCTCAGGGCTTTGCCCAAGTCAAGTTCCTTACTGTTCAGAGTGTTATGCATTTCTTAGCACTTCGCGTATGTCGAATGGTGCTGGTGTTTTTATCAGGCTCCTGTTTCTTTTATGCCACTGACCGAGTTTTCCAGGATTGCCCCTCAGCCCTGATCTTCTCAGGAGCCCTGCTATTCCTGTGGGATTTGCATAGCAGTGATTTTAGAAGTGTAAATGTCACGTGATAGCAGAATGGAGATACACACTTCTTTTTTCCTAAATATACAGGGGTTTGGCAAAAGTAGGTTTACAGTTGTGAGTACGTGAAACAGTTTATATTATACATTTTTCCATACTAACGACCATAAACCTACATTTGCCCTCCCACGTTTATACATACATACACATACTGTTTATGCATGTGTGTATATGTGTGGGGAGAGAGAGTCTAAATTGATAACTATCATTGGGGTGGGGGTTGGAGGAAGGGGCTAAAGTGACTTTGGTCTTATCTGTAGAGATTTCATTGTTTACAGGGATGTTATTAAATTTTATAATACATACAAATATCAAATCATTACACTGTCCACCCGAAGCTAATTCCATGTTGTTTGTTGTATGTCAGTTATGCCTCAATCTAAATAACATTTCATTAATTTTATCCATTGTGCGGCTAAATTTTCTATTAAAAAAAAGAATCCACTATTTCCATACTCACATTTATAGCAACACTATTCACAACAGCCAAGAGGTGAAAGCAACCCAGACGCCTAGTCATGGGAAATGGATAAACACAGTATGTACAGGCACACAGCGGAATATTACGCGGACTTTAAGCAGAAGGAAATCCCGTCACTGCCGCCTGGATGAGCCCGAGGACGTATATGACGTGAAATAAGCCAGTCACAAAAGGACAAACACTGTATGATTCTACCCACGTGAGGCACCTAGGAGGCAAATTCACAGGGACAGGAAGTAGAATGGTGATTGACAGAGCCTGGGGAGAAGAAGTTGTTTAATGGGTCCAGAGTTCAGTTTTGCAAGATGAAAAGAGGCCTGGAGTTTTTCTGTTGCATGAGGGGAATACACTTAACACTACCAAACCTTACACTTGAAAATAAGGTGGTGGCGGCCAACACGGCTCAGTGGTTGAGCGTCGACCTATGAACCAGGAGGTCACTGTTCAATTCCTGATCAGGGCACAATGATTCTCTCTCATCATTGATGTTTCTATCACTCTCCCCCTCTCCCTTCCTCTCTGAAATCAATAGAAATATATATAAGAAATATATATGTATATTTTAAAAGAAAAGAAGATGGTAAATTTTATTACATGCTTTTGTGTTTTTAATTCAACTTTTTTAAAAATGTAAAGGAATTTCAGTAACTAACAAAGATCCCACCTGAAAAGTTATTCTAATAAAGCAACACACACACACACACACACACACACACACACACACACACACACAAACACAGGATACCCAAAAAGACATGGACCAGCAGTTCTCAAACTGTGGGTCGCAACCCCATTGGCAGTGGAATGACCCTTTCACAGGGGTCGCCTAAGACCATCCTGCATATCAGATATTTACATGACGATTCATAACAGTAGCAACATTACAGTTATGAAGAAGCAACGAAAATAATTTTATGGTTGGGTCACAACATGAGGAACTGTATTTAAAGGGCCAGAAGGTTGAGAACCACTAGAACAAGGCGAGGGGCCCTGGGAGAGAACGTAACACTAGCTGGTCCACTCTGGTCAGTCAGCCCGTACGGTCGGTTGGGTGATTGATTGGTGAAGGCACCATGCCCCACCAAGGAGCCAAACATGAGACGGGAGTCAGGAGGACGCCATAAATAACACGTTAACGACACGGCTGTTCGTCGCAGGGCCAGGCATCCAGCGCAGGGCTTCGTGGCTTTGTCCCTGTGAAACCGGACCCTCCCCGGCCTCGCAGAGGTGAAAGGTGCCCAGAAGCCTCCGACCCGGGCATGCAAGCAGGAGGACAAGCGCGGGGCCCGGGGGCTGCAGGTCAGCAGATGCCCCAGGCCCTGGCCCATCCGGCGCCCCCAGATGCCCCGGGGGCCTGCCAGCTGCTCGGAGAGGCAGGGATGGAATGGCAGGCCTGCATGCGTGCGTGCTGCGGGGCGGGAAGCCGGCTTTGGCAGGACTGCGTGGGAAGCTCACGAACACCTGCCTCTGGGGGTGTGGGAGCAGACCCTCTCTCCCGGGGCCTGAGTGATCCTCAGACGTGCCCTGGGCCCCGGCCACCGCCTCCTGCAGCAATCAAAGGAAGGGCCGCATCCGCCACGCTCAGGAGCAGGGACAGCGGTTCCAAGCCCTGTGAGCCGGGGGGAAGGAAAGGCCGTGGCAGCCAGCATGGCCCTGCCAAGGGGACTGGGAAGCGCCAGCTCCTCGCTCAGAAACCCCTCCCACCTCTTGGCCTGCATGGCGCTCAGCAACCTTCAAGATTCAGCCAAGGACTCCTTCTCCAGGAAGCCTTCCTGGCCTGCTTCTCCATCCTGGGCCCCCATCTCCCCCTCCCCCAGCTGTCGAAGAAGCCCTTCCCATTGCATCCCCCGTGCCCAGCCCACTGCCTGGCACAGAGGAGCTGGTTAAAGCAAGATAAACAAGATAGATAGGAAGAAAGATGAGGCCTTCCCAGTGCGGAGCCATGAGCTAAGAGACAGGCAGAGGGTCTGAACTCCGGAAGGGATCGCAGAGGGGCCAAGGGGGTCATCCGTTTCTACGCTGCTTACGCTTTTCTTGAGAATCTTATTAAAATAAAACAAAAAGGTCAGGACCATCTCCTTCAATGCACACGCTCAGCACACGCAGCATTCCCAGGGACTTTTCCTCATCAGGTCAAACGGAGTTACCGCAGGGCCCAGCAGTTCTACTCCAAGCTGAACCCCCCAGACAAATGAGCAGCTGCATCCACATACAACCTGGTGCATGAATGTTCACAGCGCACCCCTCACAACAGCCAAAAGGGGGAAACGGCCCAAACGTCCATCAACGGACAAAGGGATAAACAAAGCCCGGCCCACCCACACAAGGACCACCATTCAGCCATAACGAGGAATAAAGGACCGACACGTGCTATAGCGGGGATGGTCCTGCAAACATGATGCTCGGAGGAAGAAGCCAGACGCGAAAGGCCACACAGTGTGTCTGATGGGCATTAAGTGACCAGAACGGGTCAATCCAGAGAGAGAGCTGACGCGTGGTTGCCGGGGCTGGGGGCAGAGAATGGGCCTAACTGCTTAATGGGCACGGGGTTTCCTTTCTGGGGTGACAACATGGTCTAGAACTAGAGAGATGGCTGCACAAGACTGTGAATGTATTAAATGCCACTGACGTGTTTGCTTGAAAATGGTTAATTTTATCTTACGAGAATCTTACCTCAATTAAAAGAAAATCCAAGGAGTTCAAGTTCATCCCTAGGCCCTCTTCCTAGACGCCCATGTGAAGACCCAAAGTAGCACCCTCTTTCCTTTTGTGGTGGGAGAAGGTTGGGGGTGGGGGGGCGAGCGAAGAGGTTTCTGCTCTGAGATCTGGAGTGAGAGCCAGGGTCCCCGACTCCCTGTCCAGTGCTCCTTCTACGTCCCTCCGGCACGCTGCTCAGGCCTCGCTCTGCTCCCGCCAGCCGGGTCCCCCTGCCTCAGTGTCTCCACTTACAACACAGGGAGCTTGGGCCAGACATGGCAGCTGTACCGTATGATTTACGCTGGCCTCTGGCTGAGCATTAACTTTTATTCTAATAGCTGTGGTTTTAACATGGACTAGAAAAAAGACGATTAGCCGGTCAACGTGTAGGTGCCAGAGACTCGAGGACACGTGTATGAATGTTTCCCTTCTCGGCGGATTTCTCGTCCACACTCATTTTCCTCTTTAGAACATGTCTGCGTGTGCCACACCGAAGCCAGAGGCTTGAACCTGCCTGCCTCCCTTACTGCTGGGGAAGCTGAGGCGGGCTGCCCTGGAAATAGAAGTGTCTGTTTGTTTGTTTGTTTCAAGGGACTCAGCTCAAAGGCAAATATGAAGAGACGAATCCCACAGGCGGTGTCATCCTGGGGACAAGGACGAAATCACGAACTGGAGGCCAGATGAGCTGCGGAGCCCGGCCGGCGTGGCTCAGTGGCTGAGCATCAAGCATCGACCTGTGAACCAGGAGGTCATGGCTTGATTCCCAGCCAGGGCGCATGCCCGGGTTGCAGGCTCCATCCCCAGTGGGGGGCCTGCAGGAGGCAGCCAATCCATGATTCTCTCTCAGCATTGATGTTTCTATCTCTTTCTCCCTCTCCCTTCCTCTCTGATATCAATAAAAATATATATTTTAAAAAAAGAAAAGAAAAAAGGACAGGCTGCGTGGCAGCTGTGACATTCTGCGATCCCCCAACACGCTCGGGGCTTCCCCTCTCCTCACCCAGCTATTCACGGCCCCGGCTTCAAACGCAAAGAGGCGGGTGAACAAGCAACATGTTACCTCCAACAGCCCGCACTCCACACTGGGGCTGATCAGCAGCCCTGGGGCCCATCACAGGCCTGGGGATCCCCCTGGCCTCCAAGGACACCTTCAATGCCAAGCGCTGGGCTGGCTGCCCTGCTGGGAGGGGCCTGAAGGGAAGGCGGTAGGTGTGCCCTCTCTGGGGGAGGTGCCTACCCTCCACCAGGCCCAAAAAGGTCTTTCGTGAAAGCCCAGGCATACCTCTCTGGTGGTGGAATTTGAGGCCGGGTGACAGGTGGCAGGAGGAGACATCCATGGGCGGTGGGGGACTTTGCCAACATCGGCCAAGCACACCCCGCGGCAGCTGCCGGCTTGTGCCACATTTGAACAAGCGCATGATTCTTGTTCTGGGCAAGTGCATGTCGGGGTTGGACATGCTCGGCCTGGCCGAGCGGGCTGGCAGCTCCCCACTCCCCAGAAGTTACCTGGCCATGCAGCCTGTCCCCCGAGTTCACCCCACACTTGACGCAGCGGAAAGCACACAGGCGTGGCGCCAGGCAAGCTGCGTCCGGCTCTCTCCTGCCCAGCTGCGTGGCCCGTGCCCCTCGGCTCCGACCTGGGGTGAACCACTGCAGCCTCGCAGGTGCCGGTGGGAATCCGCCATCATGTGAGTCCATGGCAGGTGGCGCACAGTAGGTACTCAATAAGCAGGAACTATTATTTTAAGGACAATGTGATCCCCTTTCCAACCTATCCCGCCGATTGAAGTAGGTGGCTTGGGAACTGACAACAGACAGAGCCCAACAAAATATCAAAATATAGTGTGTGTGTGTGTGTGTGTGTGTGTGTGTGTGTGTTTCTCATTCCCCCTGGGTTGGGGGTGGGGGGATGAGAAACAAAAAAATGAGTGTATTGGGAAAGAGAAAAAACTACTTTCTTATTCTTTTGGCTACTGAATCAGGCAACCGTATCACTTCAAACACCGAATTAAAAACCGCACACCGAGGGAACAGCAGCCTCCTGCCCATGCTCATCCCCTCCCCCGCCCGACCACAAACCCGGGCACTTCTTTGTGTGGCCTTTGAATTATTCCGTTTGTCAAGAGGGACACGGAGGAGGGCGACGTGTGAACAGGCTGTGAGATTTCGCCAAGCAACTGGCCTCCCCATCGCGAATGAAGTTAATCCCGGGGTTTGTCTTCTCTTTCCGTGCCTCCTGCGAGTCAGCAGGACCACCGGAGAGGAGAGCAGTGGGCACCGGCCAAGCAGCCTCCTCCTCAGCAAATAAGGGCATCTCCCCTCCCTCCCCACCCTCTCCCCGCCCCACCCCGCCACCACGCAACACAAGTAATAAAAAACCCATTTTGTTTCCAGCCGACCGTACAGGGCATGTGCCAGGGTAAATAGATCTCCTTTCTGTGGCTTCCCCCTTCTCCACATCTCCGCCTCCCCTCCCATGTTTGGGCTGTTTTGATATGTCATAACATTGTGTCTGTTTATCTGAAATATTTCCCCTCAAAACGCTTGTTTCTTCAACCCAACTGACATGTTGATACAGCTCCTGACAGTTGAGTGACTCCGATTGAAATAAAATATAAAGTAAACACATTTGCATAGAGTTTATATACAAGCCGGGTCTGAGGAAGGAGAGGAAATAAGGAGATTAGAATCGGAATTTCTTATCTCCCATCGCCCGGCCTCGGTTTCGGGTCCCTCCCTGCTCCGTTTCCAGCTCTCTGCTCCCGGAAGGCGCAGGAGTTCAAGGGTTGACCTGCCAGGGGAGGTTGGAAAAACTTCCTTTACATTTCTGCTGATCTTCTCTCTTCCCCGCTGTGCCTTTGAAGGCCTGAGTAGGTTTCTCCGTAAACTTCTTCTCTGGTGTTTTTTTCCGAGATCTGAGCGCGTTAGCCCGATGCGCCCAGACACCTGCTCCGTGTGCCTGGGGGAGCCCTTCCCCACTTGGAGACTTTCTGTCAATCAAGCGAGCGGCTCGAAAATGGATCTCTCAGGGTTCTTGCAACAGGGGCCTTGCATGGCTACCTTCTCAGCTAGTCATGAGCTGGGCTGTCACAGCTCAGTGTGTCTCCCTAACTCCCCCGTGGCCTTTGGAAATGGAACTCCATCTAACAACCCCTGCCTTGTTTTCATGAAGGAATCGGAGTAACACCCAGAGACGGCCCAGGCCTCCATCCTAGAGCTCCCTGAGCCTCACGCAGCCTCGGGATCCTCCTCAACGCAACCCTCCAAGGAGCTACTACGAACTGGGCAGAGCTGGCTCTCAAAACCCGGTCCCTGGGGCAGCGGCAGCACCACCTGCGAACCTGTCAGAATGCAAATTCTCAGGCCCCACCCAGACCTGCCACTTAAAAACCCGGGGGCGTGGCCCGTGGAGCCAGCTTGCGCTGGACACAAGAGCCACAGCTGGGCCCTGGCCGGGGGGCTCAGCTGGTTGAGCATCATCCTGAATGTAAAAAGGTTGCAGGTTCGACTCCCAGTCAGGGCACATACCTAGGTTGTGGGTTCGATCCCCAGTGGCGGCATATATGGGAGGCAATTGATCAATGTTTCTCACATCAATGTTTCTCTCACTTACTCATTCTCCCTTCCTCTCTCTCTAAAATCAATTTAAAAAAAAAACATATCCTCGAGTGAGGATTTAAAAAAAAAGAGCCACAGTGGGAACAGTCACACTATGGAAACTGACTACAAATCGGAGCTTCTCCCTCACCCCCATTTCCACCCCAGAGAGTCTGTGGTTCAGCATTCGCCGTCCACCCCTGGGCGGGCCCGGAAGTCTGTGTGGACGCTTCCCAAGGGACCGAAGCAGGCAGCCGCTTCAGAACCACGGCTCTCGGCGGGAACCACCGAGTCTCAGTCCATCGTCTGGGAGCTTTTACAGGTTACTGTTGGGCCCCCTCAGACCATGGAATCCCTGGGGCAGGGCCTGAGCACTGATGGCTTCTGAAGGGCCGTGGGCTGTCCAGTGGGGAGCTTGTTAAATGCAGATTCTGACTCAGCGATAGGGATGGCAAGAGGAGCCACACTGCTGGGTGGAGGACCATGCTTTGGGTAGCCTGCTGCTCAACCCCCTCTATGCTGCCGCTTCTCCAGGCGCAGCCCTTCTCTCGGGTGCCCATCTGCCGCTCAACCTCTACCCCTCACCCCAGGAAGCAACACGGGTCCTGCCCACCTGCCCACCACATGGCCTGCAGGATGGCATTTACATGGCCTGTAGAGAAAACGAGTATCAAAGCACAGCATTTGCCTAGAGAAACCCCAAGGCTGCTGAGAGCTAGACTCAGGCAAATACGTTTGCATACAGTTGAGCTGGGCCACAGTTATACCAGGCCTGGGGGAGGGCAGAGCTCAGCCTGGGGCAGCTGGCCGCCCTGTGAATGCAGAGCCTGGAAGTCAATGAGCCCCCACTTCCTGCCGCCAAGGCTGGCTGCTTGTAGGTGGGGCCAGATGCCAGGGAACTAATTGGTGTGAGGTCTTGTCCATTCCCTCGGGACCAGTTTGCACGCAGATGGGCAGCCAAGGATTGGTCGTCGGATCCCACCACGGGCCAGACACCTCTCCCCCGGGGAAGGGGCTGTTGCAGACCCTGTGAGCCACGGCACATGAGAAAGCAGGGAACAGAGGTCTCCAGGGGCACCTACACGTCCTAATCCTGGCAGCGAGTGGGCCGGGTACTGTCTCCCCTCCTGGCCTTTTCCCCACGCTGTTCCCAGCACACAGGATGCCATTCCCAGCACCCCTCTCCTCCTATGTCCATCACCAGCCTCACCATCCCGATACCAGACATGAACTGAGCACCTGAAATGTGCCACAGACCGTGCGAAGGATGTCAAGTGAATTAGCTCCCGACTACGCCACCAGGTATGCTTGGAGGCCTTTGTAACAGGTCCGGAAGCAGAGACCTGGAGAGGGAGAGGGGCTGGCCCACAACCACATCACAAGCTGCACAGTCAGCGATTAAAGCCGGGTCACTCGGACTCATGAGCCAGTGCTCTTGCGACAGCCTCTGAGGGTTCGATCCAAGCATTCCCTCATCTGGGTCTCCCACGGTTACCCACTCTCAATGCGCAGGCCCTCCCGCATGTCCCCAAAGCTCTACGGACTCCAGCACAGCGCTTGCTGCACTGTCTCACTTCGCACCCAGGGCCTCGGCACTTGCTGTTCCTTCCATCGGGAACGGAATGCTCTTCCCCAGTAAATCTTAGGTCTTCACCTCATGCAAGTCTCTAATAGTTTCCTATTGCTGCGCCAACAAACTACCACAAACTTAGTGCCTAGAAACCACACGGATTCATCCTCTTACAGTTCTGAGGTCAGAAGTCTAAAATGGTGGGTCAGGCTGTGCTTCTTCCAGAGGCCAAAGCGGAGGATTTACTTCCCAGCCTTTTCCAGCTTCTAGCGGCTGCCCGCATTCCTTGGCTCGTGGCGTCACTCCGATCCCCACTTCCATCGTCCTCACATCTCCTTCTCTGGTCTTGACCCACATGTCCCTTCTTATTAAGGATCTTGTGATTACACTGATCCATCCAGATAAACCCCCATCCTTTTTTTTAACATATTTTTATTGATTTCAGAGAGGAAGGGAGAGGGAAAGAGAGAGAGAAACATCAATGATGAGAGAGAATCATTGACTGGCTGCCTCCTGCAGGTCCCCTACTAGAGATCGAGCCCCAACCCGGGCATGTGCCCTGACTGGGAATCGAACCCTGACCTCCTGGTTCATTGGTCGACACCCAACCACTGACCATGTTGTAACTTAATTGTATCTGCAAAGTCCCTTTTGCCAGGTGAGGTCACATGGTTACAGGTTCCAGGGGTTAGTAGTGGAGGCTTCTGGAAGGCCACCATTCTGCCTACCAGCAGTTCCCTACATCTGACCCAAACCAGCCTCCTCCTTCCTTCTCTGGCCCTTCACTCCTTCTGCCCCCAGAGCACTTGCCACCTTGGATCACCCCGTAATTCCTGGTCTGTTTACGGTCAGTGTCCCTCATGAGAAGAAAATCCATGAGGCAGGGACCTTGTCTCTTGTTCCCTGCCAACTCCCCAGGGCTTAGAACAATGCAGGCAAATAGTAGGTGCTCAATAAAGATTTGAACTTGAACTTGAACCATGGTTGATGTCATCAAGGACTGTCCACCTGCTTTTTACTGGACTGTGGGGATCGCAGGGCAGATTCCTGATTGATGGCTCTGCCCCGCACCCGCCAGCCCCGGGACGAATCGGCAGAGTCCTGACTCTATGTGCACCCCCCCACATCGGCAAGCAGAGCCACACACTAAATCCACACAGCTGAGGAGTGTCCCGACACCCCAGGGGCTCCCGAGGGGAAAACTGTAAACACGCGGAGGAAAATGGGGTGTTGGTGACGTCACTGCCGCCCTGTGAGCCGGCGCGGGCCAGGCCGCTCTGTCCCAGCCCCACGTTCTTTCCCAGCCTGTCAAACAGCCCGTGATTGATCCACGTGCCTCCTGCGCATCTGTGTCCGAGCATGTGAAGGGAAATGAAACCCTCCCAGGAGTGGTGACATGATATTTTTTTGACCCTCAAACACCTTCCAACTGAATTCCACCCACACCCCACGCCGGAGTGGGGGTTTAAACATATGACAGGAGAAAGCCATGGTGAGAGGAAGAAACCGAATCTGTCTATTTCCTTTCTCTGCTCCAAGCCCTTCTTGTGCGGGTCCCATTTTCCTGGCATTGTCTCTTACTAGCTGTGTGGCCTCAGGCAAGTTGCTTAACCTCTCGGTGCTTCGGTTTCCTTCCCTAGGGTGTGAGGGTAATAATGGGAACCAACCTCACTGAGCTATTGTGAGGATGGAGTGACTGGATACACACATGTGAAGCTCTCAGCACAGAGCCTGACACAAAGTAAGCGCTCAAGAACTGGGGAAATTAGGTGGATGGTTCCCTCAAGTTAAACATAAAATTACCACAGACCCAGGAAGCCTACTCTTAGATAAACACCCCAAAGTAATGAAACTTGTGCCCACACATTGCACGTGAGAGCTTAGAGCAGCATAATTCGCAACAGCCAAAAGGTGGGAACAACCCGATGCTCGCCCATGGATGAATGGATAAACAAAACGTGGCCTAGCCATGCAGTGGAAGAGTAGACAGCCATGAAAAGAATACAAACTCATACACACTGCAACATGGAGGACCAGAGAAAACACGATGCTAAGTGAAAGAAGCCAGCCACAAAGTCATCTACCATACGATTCCGCTGGTATGAAACATTTGAAATGAGCAAACCTATAGGAGCCAGAAAGCAGGGGAGTGGGCTCCTAGGCTGCAAGGGGAGGAGGGGGGATTGCTTATGGGTGTGCTTCGGGGAGAAGGAAAGGGTTTTGGAAGTAGACAGAGGCGGTGGCACAACACTGCGATGCGCTACCTGCCCCTGGACTGTGCTTTCATGACTGTTGCTTTGTTCAAAGTGTTCCTTCAATCCAAGGTTTCTCAACCTCGGCATTGACACGTGGGGCTGGATCATTCTTTGTTGTGGGGGTTGTCTCCGCTCATAGTAGGATGTTTAACAGCATCCCTGACCTCTACCTCCTGGATGTCAACAGGGCTCTGCAGGCGGTGCCATGTGTTAGCTGGAGGGGCAAACTCTCTCCTGGCTGAGAACCACTAACTTGATTGAAAATGATCTCATTGTTTACCTACGGCAGCACACGTGTCATGCTCCCCAAATACTCCCATTGGTCCCCTACTTTTCCCAGCCCCTTGCAGTAGGTGGAGGCCTATGACAAGTTCTAGCCAATGAACTGTGGGTGGAAGCTATGTTGAGGCAATAAAAAGCCAGGCAAGATTCCCTAGTCTCTCCCCTCTCCTGCCACAGTGACTGAGGCCCAGTGTTCCCCACGGCAGGGCTACAGCCTGAGTCACTGTGTGGAGCAGAGTCCACACCAAGCTGTGATGGATGTGCAAGGCTAGCAAGAAGCTAACTTTAGCCCTAACTGGCTTGGCTCAGTGGATAGAAAGTCGGCTTGTGGACTCAAGGGTCCCAGGTTCAATTCTGGTCAAGGGCACATGCCCGGGTTGCGGGCTTGATCCCCAGTTGGGGGCATGTAGGAGGCAGCCGATAAATGATTCTCTCTCATAATTGATGTTTCTCTCTCTCCCTCTCCTTTTCTGTCTGAAATCAATAAAAATAAAAAAATTAAAAAAGAAGCTAACTTTGTTGGGTCAAGCTGTTGAGATTTTGAGGTCTGTTTGTTACTGCATCATAACCTAATCTATCCTGATTAATACACATGCCTTAGAAAAACTCTTCTTCATCCTTTAAAACCTAACCTAAAACTTGTCTTCTCAGAGAAATGTTTTTATAATCCTCCAGAAAAAGTGACTCTCTCCTCCTTCTGTGTTCTCTATCTTGGAGACACTTCTATTGCTACTTTTCTCACAAGTATGCACATCTTTCAAGAGTCCCAGCCTGTCCACACCCTCATCGCTGACAACCTTGCGGAAGAGGTGTGTTTATGTTAGTTAGTTAGTTGGTTGGTTGGTTGGTTGTTGATACCATGAAACCCCCCTTCATGAGCCCATAGCTGTTCAGAATGAGAATAAACCTTTATCATTGCTGGATCTATCCATTCTTTCTCCCTGAATCCCGAAACACAGACATTGGTCAATCTGCATCGAATGCTAGAAGCGAAAGGAGCCATGTATAGTTGGGGCCAGAGAGGTCACTGGCATCCATTGGATGCTGAACAGAGAAAACTATGCTTCAAAAAAAGAAAGAACGAACCAGATGTACAGAGAGAAACAAAGATTAGATGCCATGTGGCCCTAGGGAGACAGAGAAAGTTGCATCTAACCCTGATCTTCCAGTTGGGCTTTAGAAATCAGAGTTGGGGCCCTAGCCGGGTGGCTCAGTTGGTTGGAGCATCGTCCTGTACACCAAAAGGTGATGGGTTTAATACCTGGTCAGGGCACATACCCAGGTTGCAGGTTCAACCCCCAGTGGGGGAGGCAACTGATCAATGTTTCTCTCCCTTCTTTCTCACTCTCTCAAAAGATTAATAAAGAAAAATAAACTGAAAATATTTAAATGGTAGTTTTATGTTATGTATATTTTACTACGTTTTTCAAGCAAAAGAGAAAAACCCACCCACATATCTGCGGGCCTCCGAGCTGCTAGTACCAAATGCTCACATGTGAGCCCCAGGCCTGCGGACCACTTCGCGTGCAGCGTGGCGGGAAGGGGCCCAGCGCAGCTCCCTCCCGGCTGGCCCAGCAGATCCCTGTCTTCCAAGAGCACTCTAGGTTCAGCCAAGCTCCAAATACGTTTCGCCTACAGCACTACATTCCGGCTGTAATGAAATTATGTGTGTGCGTGTGTGTGCGCGTGCGCTTACAGGGAAAGGGAGCGAGATGGTTTTAATTTATTTACGCTCAGCAACGCAGAACGCAGTAGGGTGGTGGCCGTGTGATATCGCAGGCGTTCCGCGAGGCCTCTGCGTAAGCCTCGGTTCTTCTTTGGTAACAAGAAACCAAGGTTCGCCGAGGCCGGTTTGGCTCAGTGGATAGAGCGTCGGCCTGCGGACTGAAGGGTTCCAGGTTCGATTCCGGTCAAGGGCATGTGCCTGGGTTGCGGGCACATCCCCAGTGGGAGATGTGCAGGAGGCAGCTGATCGATGTTTCTAACTCTCTATCTCTCTCCCTTCCTCTCTGTAAAAAATCAATAAAATATATTTAAAAAAAAAAAAAAAGAAAAAGAAACCAAGGTTCGCTCAGACTAAATGAAAGTCTGAGTGGAGAAAGGGCTCCAACCACGGAACTCGCCAAAGGAACGCATTCCCCCATCCAAGTCGGCATGAAGTAAGGCTCTGGTTCCTGGGACCCAGGAGCTGCCCACCAAATTCAGAAGCTCTTATTCTGCAAAATCTAGCAGCACTGCGGTGAGGAGTGATTTAGGAAGAGAGGAGAGACCTTAGTCAAGCACCTACTAGGTGCAACCTCTCTCTCTCTGGAGCAGCGGTCGCCAACCTTTCTCGAACCTCACAGACCACCAGTTGGCAACCGCTGCTCTGAAGCACTCCTTCATCTTTTCCCCTCCCCTTCCCCCAGATGCATTCTCCCTGCCTTTCTCTCTCCTAAGCTCCAAGGACCCTTATTCTGCCTCTGCAACTTGTCTCCTGAGCCCACGCAGCCCAGCTGGCTCACTTCTTCAATGGCTCACTTCTACCTCTGTGACTTTCTAAATAAAGAAAGAACCTACTAGGACGCCTAGAACTTTATACACAGTCAATCCGTCCAAAGCCATTTTTCTGAGAAAACCAGGCTCAAAGAAGTTAAGTGGAGCAGCTGGGCTTGAACGCAGGCCTGAGGCCAGCATGGATGTTCTTTTAGTTTAACCACCTGTTGCAGTTACTAGGGCTGTGTAACAAATCGCCCTGGAACTTCTGATGCAATTTATTATGCTCACAGACTCTAAAAAGTCTGGAATTTAGAAAAGACATACAAGGTATTATGAATGGTGTGTGTGTGCCCCCACCCCAAAAAAATATGTTGAGGTCCTAACCCCCAGTGTCTCCTGATTTGGAAATGGGGTCTTTACAGAAGTGAGCGGGTTAAGGTGAGGCCCTTAGGGACATCTAGTCAAAGTAAGGTGTCCTTATAAAAAGAGGAAATGTGAACAGAGACACAGGCACAGAGAAGAAAGGAGTGAAGAGAAGCAGCAATCGGGTGTGGTGATGGACGATAGGAGCGATGGATTCACAACAGGAACGCCCACGATTCCTAGGAAACCAGAAGAAGCTGGAAGACACCAGGAAGGATGCTTCCCCTACAGGCCTCAGAGGATGCTCAGCCCTGCCAGCACCTTGATGGTGGAGCACTGGCCTCTGAACTGGGAGACAACGAAGCCCTGCTGTCTTAAGCCACCACGCTGGTGGCAGCTGGTGCTGGTTGCCTAGGAATCTCACACACCAACTAGAGCAGAGGCCAACGACAAAACTGAGGACGAGGGCACCCCTTCAACTGGCCCCTTCTCCCCGGTCTGCTTTAGACTTGGGTTTCTGCACACGATCTGATGTGAGCAGAGATTTCCATGGCTACAGAAGCACTGACTGTCCTTTTATCAGATGGGGGTGAAAGCTGAGGTCCCAGAGAAGCAGGACTTGCCCGGGGCACGCGGTGACTCAGCAGCCGTCCTAAGAACAGAACGCAAGGTTTCTGGCTGCCATTCCTGCTTTCTGTCCCCTCACCTCCCATTGGGGGTGAAGGCCGAGCCAGCACGAAGGTGGGGAGCAGGAAGTGCCATGTGCTCTTCATGGTGGGCGCCACTGTGCATGGCCCCCCTTCAAAGCTCCTTGTCCCCAGCTGGACCCCCACATTTTGCCAGGGATCCTGGATGGGAAGATGGTGCCCTCATTGCATGGAGCACCCAGGCTCCAGGCAGCCGGGCACCAGGTCCGGGCGGCCCTCCCACCGTGACCTTCTGGAATGCCCTTTCGCAAAGGTGACGGTGGAAGCTGGCAGCGCAGGCCCAGGCCACAGGGTTAGGCCCTGATAACCCGAGATCAAAGCCGCTTGTCAGCAGTCCCAGCTGAGAGGCAGCCAAGACAAGCGACGAGGCAGCTTTATCTCCCCGCGGCTGGGCCCCAAGCCGGGGAGGGGGGGCGGGTTTGACTGGGGGGGAGAAAGCTCTGCGGTTCCCGGAAACTATTTCTGGCCAAGGGAGCAGGTGCCTCGGCTCACTCCAGGTCGACCCAGCCCCGCTCCTGCCCTCGCATGAGCCACGCGTGGCTTCCTCTGGCGTGAGTGTTAGTCTTTTCCTGCTCTGTCATCCACTACTTTCCATTTGTATCTAGACACGCGCGAACAATAAAGATTGTTCTGCTCTCCCCTGAACCATCGCCATCATCTCTCCATTTCCCTCTCGCACACACAACAGCCAGCCTGCAACGCACATGGCTGCACCTCTCCTCCCGTCTTCCCCATCTTCACCTCCACGCACATACAGGCTTCTTCCACCTTCCCTTACACACAAATACGTCTGCACGCGCTCACTCACACACTCACACTCACACTCACACCTGCAACCTCCAAACTCAAGAATCCTGAGTCAGCTGCCCACTCAAACGATGCACACTCCTCGCCTTCCTGTCCGTGGTCATGAACGGCGGGACCGTTTCCACCAGCTGATGCCTGGACTTTTTCCTTGCAAGGTGCTGACTCCTCCATTTGCCGCTGAAGGCAGACCCAGGCCCTGCTCCTGTCAGCTGGGCGGCCCATGGCTGCCTGGTTCCAATAGGGTCAGTTGTTAAAAGTATATTTGTAATGATTTCAGAGAGGAAGGGAAAAGGAGAGATAGAAACATCAATGATGAGAGATAATCATGGGCTGCCTCCTGCACGCCCCACACTGGGGATCGAGCCCACAACCCGGGCATGTGCCCGGACCAGGAATCAAACCGTGACCTCCTGGTTTATAAGTCAACACTCAACCACTGAGCCACGCCGGCTGGGCTCAATAGGGTAACTGGAGTCCAGTTATCTCAACACTCTTACAAAAGAAAACAAGGATCTGCCAACCCGCCCCCCTCCCCGCCCCCGATATATTATCTGCAAGATTCCAGAGCCTTCTACACACCAGAAGTTTGAATTTCTCTCTCTGCCCTTGAACTCACAGGCGATCTCTTCACCATGTGTCCAGGCTGGGAGCGGGGCAAGGACATGGTGCTCGTCCTGCCGTGGCCACCTGCGGGCCGCAGGACTGAGCGGAGGAGGACTGGCCAGGACGCGGAGACAGAGCAGGAGGGGAAGAGGCTTCGGGGAGTCACACCACTGCCCGGAGGCACAGGAAAGGACAAGAGCCCTTACTGAGCCCCGCTGGGAGCTGGGCACCTCTTCCCACCTGTGCTGGGAACCGTAAGGAGAGGCTGTGGGTCCCGCGCTTAGCACAGAGCCAGGCACACACTGGGCACTCGATGCCTTGCAAATGCGTTTCTGTTAGCCACCATCATAACCTCTACAACACACATCCCCATTTTGTAAATGAGGAAAAGGAAGCCCGGAGGGGTTTGGTGCCAACCACCTACCTAATCACAGACCAGAGCCAGTATCTCCCCCCACCCTTCCTGCCGCCAGGTGGCAAGGTGGTTCATCGAAGAAAATTGTGACATTCTTTTGCTTCTTCCACAGAATAATGCAACGTCCTGGTTGTGGAAGTGTGTTTTACTCCAGCTTCTTTCGGGCCTGGTAACATCAAACTTTCTGAGTATAATATCTAAAAGGGCTCAGACAGACCTGACGACCCAACCACTCATGTTATGGATTAAACAAATGGCAGCAAGAATACGGGCTGGATAATGTTTCCCACCCTGCACCAGCATTTATCATCAGCTAACAGTGTCTCAGTGCTGCTCTGAGAAAACAAATGTCCTTGTATTGGACAGAATCATAATGGAACTGTGGGTCCATCATGTCACTACCAGAGGGCGGGCCTATGATCCAAGCTCAGCCAATCAGATACTCCCTCCCAGGAATTGGCATTGGAAGCAAGGAATCGAGGTTTGCCGCTCATTCATGTCTTCACCTACGTCCTAAAATCTCGGCTACCCAGCTCCCCTGGATCCTATGTGGCTCTTTTCAGAGACTTTGTTCTTCTATTTCACGAGCTCCCGCATATCCTTCCAGTAAATTCCTTCTCGGCATAAGGTAAAGTCACTTTCTGTTGCTCACGATCAGAGAATTCTAAGTGATACAGGAAGGCATCCAGCCAAGCTCACCCAGCAAGACACAGGGGGAGACCAGAGCCTGCTTCTGATTCCCAGCCTGTGACTTCCTCCGGGGCCTGGAAGGGCTTCATTGGGCTTAGTTCTTTCTTTCATCCTCTATAGCACTTAATAGCTCCACGCTTTAGTTTCCATATCTGACAAACAGGGATGTTCAGTCAAAGAACTAAAATGTTGACCTTTGAAATTGCAAGTCTTTCGGATCAAAAAATAGGCAAATGTATTGGCAATATCATATCAAACCTGTCCAGATCCCAATTCCAATGTGTGGGGAAGAGGCTTTCCCCCACACCAACAAGCAAAGCTCCGGACGCCATTTAACTCAATTCCACCACGATCTCCCGGAGACAGCGCCGTATCCCACGGGTGGGGGCTCAGTCCCACAAGACCGTTCCCCCCCCACTTCAGATGCCAGCTGCAAGCCCAGGCTGGGACCTATGCTTCTGCCCAACCAGCCACAAAGTGGGGGTTCCAACGACCCCTCCAACTCAGGATGTCAGTTCCCAGCCCAGGTGGTTACATGTACATCTAACAGACTGGCTATACATCAGAGGTTCCCACGGCCCCCTCTTTGGGTTTGATTACTTTGCTAGAGCAGCTCATGGAACGTGGGAAATCCATGTATTACCAGTTTATTATAAAAGGATGTCACTGCGGGGCAGCCGGACGGAAGAGATGCACAGGGCAAGGTTCGTGGGAAGGGACACGGAGCTTCCCTGCCCTTGCCAGGCGCACCCCTGTCCCCAAATGTCCACACGTTCACCAACCCGGAAGCTCTCCAAACCCTCTCCTTGTGGGTTTTCACAGAGACGTCATTATACAGACACAGTTGATGAACTCAGTGGTCATCCGTGAGTCATCTTCATCTCCAGCCCCTCTCCCCTCCCTGCAGGATGAAACCCAAAGTTCCAACCCTCTAGTCACGTGGTTGCCTCTCTTGGCAACCAGCCCCCATCCTCAGGTGCTTCCAAAAGTCACCTCATTCACATAACAAAAGACACCTTCATGGCTCTCATCACTTAGGAAATTCCAAGGGTTTTAGGCTCTCCTGCCAGAACCAGGGATGCAGACCAAACATACACTTCTTATCATAAATCACAACATCCCTGTCACCGCAGGCCCGCCTGGTCTCACCGGGCCTCATTCTCACTGGCGGCCTGTCGCTCTCTCTCCAAGATCTTACTCAGAGCTTCGGGAAAGTAAAAACTTGCGTAACTCACAAGTCCAGGAGTGGACTCCAGCCGCAGACAAAGCTGGATCCATATACTCAAACGACACCATGGAGAATCCCACACCCCATCTCTCATTTAGTTGACTGTTTTCCATACAGGCTCTTCCCCTCCTGGTGGCAAAGACAGTGCTCAGAAGCTCCAAGCTAACAGCCCAGCCACCCAGCAGCCCCCAATCAAAAAGGAGTTCCAGCCTCTCACCCATCCTATCAACAGTCTCTAGGCCATCCAGGAACCCAACGCTTTGGCCAAGAGTCAGCAAGCTCGGATCGGTCAGGCCTTGGTCGTGTGCCCAGCCCAGGCCTTGGGAATGGAGGTCACCCTCACCTTTATTATATGGACACAGAGCAGAGGAGGAACAGTTTCCAAAGGGGAAGTTGGGGTGTGTGACACAACAGGGAGACCCTGAGCAGGAAAAATTCCCGATGTGCACCGTATACATGACCGGCTGGTCAGCCCCACTGCAGCAGTTCAATGACCTTGGTCACACATACCTGCATCCAAAGGCTGCCTCCACCACTTTCGAGACCTTGGGCAAAGGGTGACCTCACTGAATATCGGTTTTCTCATCTGTAAAGTGGGTAGAAAACTAGTATCAGCTTGCAGAAGTATGAGATTAGAAAGAATGCAAACACAATAGGACATCTGCCGCACCGAAGAAGATAAGTAAAGTAGATACTGTTACTTTCAAAAAAAAATCTCAATTCTCAACGTCCATAAATAGCCTAATTCCTGCATTCCAAAGGGGATCTCCTGGCTTTCTCCCATTTCTTCCTCATTAATGTTGCTTTGCCTTTTTTTGTTGAATAAACACACACACACAGTTGAGCCCAAAACATGACAGAACCGAGGAGGAAGAGGCAAAGACTGAGGCGTTCATTTACATTTAACTGCGAGCAACCAGAGGCCAGTGTAGTGGAAAATATGCAAAAGGCTTGAAGATGGAAAGGGGATATTGACATTGTAATTTTCCCAATCATATCGAGACATCTCTCTCAGCCCTAATGACAGGATACACAGCACATCTGTCACAAGTTGTGCAACGTCTCCAAGCAAAAGCCAAATAAATCGAGTCTCTGCTCAGTGGCAGCTCAGGCTGAGATTGCTGGGGCTTTGCCCCAGGATTTTTTCCCTTTTCTCTCTCTCTCCAAGGCAGCCTGTGTTTGTTACCGTCTTTGTGGCACATGCTCCTGTTTCTCCCCTTTTGTTCTTCTTCGCAGGAGACTTGGCTGGGACCTTGGTCTGCATGTGCCAGAAAAGTCCACTGTGAAGCTCCCAGGGTCCCCACAGGTCCCAGGATGCAGTGTGAGGTCTCCGGCCCCGGCCTGAGGGTCCGTCCTGGATGCTGACTGTCCAAGCAGAGTCCGTTTCTACCCCCTGTCCCGTGGCCAATGCCCAGGAAGGTTGTGTTAGTCTCCTAATTGGTATGCGGTTGAGCTGACAACTGGCCGGTCATGGGCCAAGGGCTGATGAAATCTTTGGCCAGTGGGTGAGAGAATGGCACAGTTTCGGGGATGCACTGGTATTTGGGCACATCCATGGGCCTCAAGAGCCTAACTCAGAAGCCCGAGCTCTGCTGACTTTGAGTTGCGAGCTGGTTCTGGGAATTTCTACCCACATCAGTGGGGCCCCAGTGATGGGAATCCAGCATCCCCAGCGGTTCTCAGCTGGATTTATTGATGAAACTCCTCCGTGCTGGGACCCAGCTCACCTTTCCACAGACCCCAAGGGGTAGCCCTCCTTCCCACCTTCCAGGGCAACACCAGCCCGAGGGAGAGCAGAGCCTGGAGACGCAAGGCACACACTGAAATCTCATCTCCTGGATGGCCCGGGCATTCAAGAGAGGAAAACCTGAAACCACTCAATCCAGATCACAGATGGAGGCATTCTTCGTGGACAATGGCCACCGTCCAGGAGTAAGATGACCCACCGCCACAGTCTGTCCGGGACTTTTCATGCTAAAGCAAGGCAAGTCCCAGGCAAACCACAAAGAGTTGGCCACTCCAACCGGGAGTCCCACCCTGATTCATGTCGCCGTTCTGAATCGTGTCCTTCTACATGGGGATCTCAGAAAACACATTGACCAGTGTGGAGTCAGCTTTGTTGGAAAGGAAAGAAAATCAATTTGCTCAGTCACGTCTATTCCATCCATCTTTTCCAATGGAAAGGAAATTGGCAGAGCCATAGTGGTGAGTGTGGCTCAGAAGTCAGATGCAACGGATTTAAATCCTTGCTCTCCTCTATAAAATGGGAACGTGCCTAATTCGTGCCTCATACGTAAGAAAGATGGATGGAAAGTGCTGAACATAGTGTCTGGCTTGGAGTAAGAATGCAAAACCAGGAGCTGTTATTATTAGAACTTTCCATCTAACCCCGGCTCAACCCAAGTCCTCTTGATCTCATGCTGCTTAGAGCTTTTAATCTATTGGCATTTCCCATTTGATGTAGTTCTTTGAGGAGCTTATGAAATCCCGCCCCCTACAGAGCTCCTTAGCTGATAAAGCCTATTTACAAGGTTCCTCTTTGCAAATCTGTAACTGAGAAGATTTGGAAAACCTTTGACCGAAGTGACTAAGGTGTTTGAATATGAAAGAAAAGCATAGCAATCTCGCCTTTCCTTAAGGAGGAATGGGTTAGTCATCTCTAGGGGAAGAGAGTTTTCTAAGATGTTTGTTGACAGAGATAATGTACATAAAAAGCATGTGCCTGGCCAGTGTGGCTCAGTGGTTGAGCATTGACCTATGAGCCAGGAGGTCACAGTTTCATTCCCAGTCAGGGCACATGCCCAGGTTGTGAGCTCGATCCCCAGTGTGGGATGTGGGGGAGGCAGCTGATCAACGATTCTCTCTCATCATTGATGTTTCTCTCTCTCTCCCTCTTCTTTCCTCTCTGAAATCAATAATATGTATATGAAAAAGCATGTGAGCAAAAAAATGCTACTTACCACTGTCCTATCTCTTGTCTGAATATTTCAGTAGCCTCCCTGCTGGTCTACACCTCTGTTTTTTTGTCCAAGAGTCTATGCTCCAGCCCGTAGCCAGAGGGATTTTTTTAAAATGTATGGCAGCCGCCCGGCTGGTATGGCTCAGTGGTTGAACGTTGACCCACAAACCAAGAGGTCCCCAGCTCAATTCCAGACCAGGGCACATGCCGGGATTGTGAGCTCAATCCCTAGTAGAGGGCGTGCAGGAGGCAGCTCATTGATGTTTCTCATTGATGTTTCCATCTCTATCCCTCTCCCTAAAAAAAAAAAAAAAATTTTAATCAATAAAGACATATTTATAAAAAAGAACTAGAAACTGTCCAAAGTGTCCATCAACAGGAGAAAGGATAAATTGTGGTATATCCATACAATAAAATACTACCCCTCAATAAAAAAAAGTTAGAGCACAGATGATACTCAAATGCGTTATGCCGAGTGAATTAAGCCTTAGACATAAGGTATGATTCCATATACATCAAGTTGTGGGACAGACAAAGCGAGCCCAAGGTGAGAAAATCTGAATATTGGTTGCCTAGGGCTGGGGCAGGTGAAGGATGCGAAGACGACGGTGATGATAATGAGGATAGTGATCTTGATAGGGTTTGGGTTGGATAGGTATTTCAAAAATGTGTCAAAATTCAAATAATTAAGAAGGGTGCATTTCATTGTGTGTACATTTTCACTTTAAAAAATCCTTAAACAAAGAGTGGGCTCTAGTTAATGATACGCCTGCAGAAGCGTTTGGTGATAAGTTAACTGATAAGTATGCAGGTGTTTGGGGATAAGTAACTGATATCTGCGACTTTCAGTGCAAAAAAAATACGACTTATTGATAAATGAAGAGAGGTCCTTAGTGAGTAGGTGTGTGATAAGGCAAATAGAACAAAATGTTAAGTAGAGAATCCACTCAGTGGCCAAATGGGTGTTCCATAAAGAATTGCTCAACTTTTGTATATACTTAAAATTGTTCATAAAAAGATTTTATTCAGATGCAAAGCCAAAGCTCTGACAAGGTCTATAGGATCTGGGCCCCTCTTCAACTCCCTACCCCCCTCTTCCACCACCAATGAATGGTGCCCTTTTCAATGGTGATGAACAGCTTTCAACCACTTATTTCCAGCCACAGCGGCCTCCTTACTCTTCCTCAAACACGCCAACCATGCTCTGGCCTCTGAGCCTTTCCGCTTACTGTTCTCTCTGCCTGGAACACCGTTCCCCCACATTTCGCAAACCTGGATCCCTGACTTCGTCACGTCTCTGCCCCAGTGTCACCTCCGGGCTCCTCTCTATAAAATAGCACTTCCTTCCTCCCATCACTCTACCCCTCGCCTGTTTCAGACGCCACCGTTCTTAATACGTGAATACTGTATCCCTGCCACCAATACCATCTTCGTCTGTTTGTTGCCTATCCCCCGCCCTGGCCCCCCCTCCACCCCCACCCCCACAGCAATGTGGGCACTTGGCTTTGCCAGCACCTGGAATGGTACCTGGAAGACATAGTACTCAACCAATACTTGTTCAATAAACGCATGAACGAATGAGATGCTGACACCAAGCGCTTGCTGAGTGCGGGCGGGCGGATGGGCGCTGTGCTAAACCATTCACCTCCACTGTCTCACTTAATCCTCCCCCAAGGCCTCCCACGTTGTTTTACAATTGAGAAGATTAAGAGATTTACCCAAAGAGAAGTGTCAGGACCGGGAGAGTCCAACCCAGTCCAACCCGGTTCTTTTGTCTCCAACACCAAGAATCTTTCCACCTCCGCACAGGACAGGGAGGGTCTGGAAGGAGACAAATGAGGGAAAATGTGTCAGCGTGTCCTCAGGGCTTCCTTAGCCTCACACTGAGGTCAAATGGGGTGACCAGCACTACTGGGTTCCCAACTGATCAGCTCTTCTACTTCATGGTCGCTGTGAATTGCCTTTCAGTCGAAAAGATGACCTTGAACCTTGTTCCCCATCATCTATCTTTCCTATGCGTTTCCCCTTAAACACAGGCTGTATCAATCGTCTTTAACAAGGCATGTTTTTTTTAAGTGAACATATCACACATCTCTTCCAAGAATATAGATGTCCATTGGGCAATATTCTTCTAAGTGCTCAAAAGTGTTCCACTTTTCCGTGCTTAAGTAGTCCATATCTGACCAACGGGTTCAACATGAGAAAAAAAGTTTCTCTGCCATGAGACAAGCAAGCCAAGACCCAGTAGGCTCATAAGACGTAAGAGCTATACTATCTTGGCCAAATGTCCCCTAATCTTTGTGTAACAAATATTTGCACTTATTCATAGATGATCTGTCAGTGAATGGGTGTTCGGGAAATGAGGGGCACATATGCACTAAGCACCTACTCTGTGTCAGGCACTGTGTCAGGCACTGTACCAGGCACTAGGGGACAAGGAGGTGGGGCGTGTACTATGTTCCCGGCCTCTGCCCCTTCCTGTGTGACCTTGATGGGGTTCCTTGAACACTCTGAACCTTAGTTGACCCGTCTGAAAAGTGGAGATAATTATACGATGTTCATAAAGGGTCTAACACAGCGGCCAAGAAACACCAACCCAGGAAAAAGATGACTGACCCATGCCCACATCTCCCTCCCCTCTCCCTCACCCGTCAAGGAGACGCTGACACAGGCTTGGGTAATTCTGACTTCTAGGCAGACTAGGTTAACTGACCACAGACTACTTAATTCTATGCCTAAGGATACTCACAAAGGGGGTATTTTTGTCTCCACGTTACAGATGGGAAAACAAGAGGCCAGAGAGAACAAGTAATTTGGCCAAGATGGTACAGCTCTTACATCTTAGATACCTCCTGAGACTTGTCTTGCTTGTCTCGTGGCAGAGAACGATGGATTCCAAATGAGGAAACCCAGGAAGACTGCTTGGAGGAGATGGTAATTTCAAGAGTCTATCATCGTGGTATGAACATTCATTTTCTCTAATACTAAACTTAACATCCCACCCGGAGCCTGCATCCTGGATTCTATAACCCAGAACTTTGCCATTTGCTTCCTGGCTTTGGCTTTAGCCACAGTGGACCTCCGCGGAGATTCAGCCTCTGAACACAAGAAAAACATTCAGCTACACAAGGACCTCCACCCAAAACCACCCAACTCCATACCCCGTTGTCCCCACACCCAATGAGATTTGAGGAAGACTCTGAGAACTCCCTCCCACTGGTTAGTTATGTCAGCCTTACATTTTGTCACTTGGTGACAGGTTTTGGGGGGTTTTGGCGTTTTTTTTTAAAGGGAGGCAAGCCAGCAACTCTGAAGACATTGTGCTCAGGACGGGCAGCTCACCTTGCTAATGTGTGTTCTGGTTGCTTACAGTTACATTTGTTTGGAAAGGGTTTCTCCTCTTCCTCCCTGGTCGCAGGGCCGTGTGCACGGTGAAAAGGATAGGGCTGGGCGTGTAAGACTTCTCTTTCCCCCTCGGCTGTGTTTATCCACCCAAGAAAGTATTTTAAGTGCTTTGTTTCCATTATGCTATTCTGAGCCCATTACTTGGTGGGGTGATTAAAGATTGCTTTTGGCAAGAGAAGAGAAGAGAAGTGTGTGTTACTCCATGACTGCTAGCCTTTCCCAGGCAGTCTTCAAAGGGCAAAACATAAACACATGGCATACAAAACACATATCGGCTTGGTAATGGGAGCCCTGGAGAATGTCTGGCCCTTCACCTTCGCCTGCAATCTGAGGAGCTGGGACAGAGGGCCTGAAAGAGCTCTTTCTAGAACATCTTGGAGGCTCCCAACCTCTTGGGGTTCTTCTACCTTCCCCCTCGCCTGTGTGTTCCTGGATCCAGTCTTCGTTGCCTGGGGTCTTCTTAAGAACTTCCCCGCCTTCCACGGGGGTTTGGATCCAGCCCTGGATGCGACAGATGAGCCCTCTGCTTCCACAGGGCTTCAAGTCTCCTAGGGTGGCTGTCTCCACCCTGATAGGTTTCAGGGTGTGGACAGGGCAAGGGGGTAGAGACCTGAACTTCTCCAGAGGTCAGGGAGGACTCCCTGGGATGTGCAAATCCGCAAGATAAGCAGGCGCTGGGGAGGGCAAGGTCTAAACAGAGGCAGTGAAGAGGGAGAGCAGGGCGGATCAGAGGAGGAAAGGAAGGTGGCTGGTTGCACCCAGAGAACAGGGCCAGAGGGACTGAGCGAGATAAGCAGGAGGTCGGAGATTAGGGTGCTCCCTCCCCCCGGTATAACCACACAATAGGTGCTAAACAGGTTCGTGACCATTGGGATGGAAAGAGGAAGTGTCACTGTAGACCAGAAGGAACCTATCCCTGGTTTCTTTTTTCTTTCTTTTTTTTGATTAATTGTTGACAATATTAAGATGTCCCCTACAGAGGCACGGGTGCATGACCAGGCTGTCAGATCCCTTGCTTTCTTACTTTTTTTTTATTATTATTACTTTTGTCAGCCCATGTATTTTTTTTTTTTTTCCAGAGAGGGAGGGAGAGAGAGATATAATTATCAATGATGAGAGAGGATCATTGATCGGCTGCCTCCTGCACATCCCACACTGGGGATCGAGCTGCAACCCAGGCATGTGCCCTGACCAGGAATCGAATCACAACCTGGTTCATAGGTCAACACTCAATCACTGAGCCACACTGGCTGGGCTGCTTTCTTATCTTAACGGCTGAGTGGCCTTGGACAAGACGTTTCTCTGCTGTGAGCCTCCATTTCCTCATCTGTCCAATGGGAAGCGTTAGTCCGACCCGCAGGGCCCGTGGGACCCGTTGGAACTCAACACTGTTAGCTTCCTTCCTCCTTCCCAATTGTCTTCAATGAGTTGGCCTTCCTTCGTTTCCCTGAGCATCCTGGGAGACCAGCGGGAAGCCAGGAGCCCATCACCACTGCTGATCACAAGCTCATTTGAATGAATGCCCGAGGCCTGTCGGTCCCCCAGGCAGGCCAGGGGCGCTGCTGCTGGCCGGTGTGTGATCCTCTTCCTCGTCCCTCGGGGCACACGGAGGGCCACAGACACCCTCCTCTCCCGGCCTATCTCCCGACTTGTGCCGAGCAGGAGATAGAGGGGCGAGGTCTTCAGAGGCCCAGCATTCCGCTCCCTCCTGGGCTGGGATGGGCCAGGGTCTAGACACGGTTACAGGCTGTACAGATGTATTTTCCCTGAACGCCCTCCTTAAAGTCAAGGGCCTCTCGGATTCAAAATGGCACCTGCAAGTTCAGGCACGTCCAGGCGCTTAAAACGTCTAGGAATCTGTCTCTTCTGAAGCCAGCGGGGCAGCCCAGGAACACCAACTGCTCAGGCCGGCCATGGCCCGCCTGCCCCAGGCCCGAGTGCCCGCGCCGCGCTGGGCGCTGGCGTCCACCCCACTTCTTGCCACGGGAGAGGGATCCCCTCGCCGGCTTTACAGAGCTGACCAGCTGAGACGGCCAGTGACTTCCCCAAGGTCTCAGGGACGAAAGGGACGAGCAGCCCTGATGCGGGCACACACCGTTTACTCTTCAGTGGGGTCTCGGCGCTGCCTTAACTGTCCTCCTTCCACCCCCATAAGGTAGCCTGGGTCCCAGGAAAGACCGTGGCATGCTCGGTCAGATGAGGGCCTCCAGGTGGGGGTGTCCCGGTTTCTAGAGACTTCCAGGCTACCAACAGTTAACTGACATCATCCATCAGTCTAGTCCAGTGATGGCGAGCCTATGACACGCGTGTCAGAGGTGACACAAGAACTCATTTTTTTGGTTGATTTTTCTTTGTTAAATGGCATTTAAATATATAAAATAATATCAAAAATATAAGTCTTTGTTTTACTACGGTTGCAACTATCAAAAAATTTCTATATGTGACACGGCACCAGAGTTAAGTTAGGGTTTTTCAAAATGCTGACACGCCGAGCTCAGAAGGTTCGCCATCCCTGGTAGTCCTCTCCAACCCGCGTGCCTCGGCCGACCTCACTATAGTTCTAGAAGGTATGATAGTCAGAATAAGCCCCATTTACTAGGCACTTACAAAGTACTAGACACTGAGCTAAACGAGATGTAGTTCTTCGTGTCATGAATTTAAGAACCCTACTAAACGGCTGTTAGCATCATCATCCCCATTTCACAGATGAGGCAACTAAGGCTCGGAGTCTTTACCACCACAGACACACGCTAGTAAATGTCAGAGCCAAAGGTGACATTCGGTCTGGCTGACCCCAAGCTCTCCGTGGCCTACACAAGGCTTCCTCTGGTGCCTCCGCACATTGACAAAGGTCGTTGCTCCAAAAGACTACACCCAAATCCAGTTAAACCCTGCCCCGCCAAACCCTGGGGCCCAGCCCAGGCTTGCACATTCCTCCCCACCCCGCCCCCAGGCCTCAGTTTCCCCACCTGTGGAATAGGGAACTCGACTAGACCAGCCCCTGGGTCTAGTTCAGGGGTGGGCAAACTTTTTGACTCTAGGGCCACAATGGGTTCTTAAACTGGACCGGAGGGCCGGAACAAAAGCATGGATGGAGTGTTTGTGTGAACTAATATAAATTCAAAGTAAACATCATTACATAAAAGGGTACGGTCTTTTTTTTTTTTTTTTTTTTAGTTTTATTCATTTCAAAGGGCCGGATCCGGCCCGCGGGCATAGTTTGCCCACGGCTGGTAGTTCAAATCCTGGCAACTACAATTCAACATAGAAGCAGCAACTCCCTTGTCCCCACCCCCATCTCAGTCCTGCCTCTTCCTTAGGACATTTCTCCCTTCATATAAAACTGGATGAGGCCCTGGCTGGTGTGGCTCAGCTGGTTGAGCATCATCCCGTTCACCAAAAGGTTGCCAGTTTGATTCCCGGTCAGGGCACATACCCAGTTGTAGGTTCAATCCTGGGTCGGCAACGGGCATATGTGGGAGGCAGCTGATTGATTCTCTCTCACATGGATGTTTTGGGAAAAAAAAAAAAAAGATAAATAAAACAGATGAGGACTTCAACAGAGTCACCGTTTCTCTTGTTGATTTCAAAAAGGGCCGGGGAGATGTCTGAAGTCACAGGGCGGAGGGCCGTTCGGCCTCCCAGCAGCCCAGGCTGGCTTCCCACAGGCTACTTTCATTCCGGAAGCCTGGCTTGCTCTTTTCCTGCCTGGAATTCCCCCTCCTGGGACCAGCGTCAAAGCCTAGTCCCTGCCCCGGTAATCAGAGTCCTGCCCCCCAGGAATTTCATCCCATCTTGACTGGGAGCTGTGGGAAAGAGTAAACCCAAGTCTTCAGAGCCAGAGAGAGCTGGGTTCAAATCCCAGCACTGCCATAAACTAGCTGCATTTCCGTTGTTCCTCTGGGAGACACGACACAGATTCAACAGTGATGAAGGTCCTACTGTGTGTCAGGAGCTGTGCTTCAGGGCACAGTACTGGACAGAGAAACAAACGTCCTGCCATCTTGGAGCTCGCTTTCTGGTTGGAAAAGTGGGAAAGGGAAGGTAGTGAGCAATACATGAGGTTTTCCGAGGTAACTAGAACAAGGTCAAAGGACGGGAAATGGTGGGGGGCCACATTTTGATATGGTGGCCAGCAAAGGTCTTCGTAAGGAAAGGGCATTTAAGGAGACTTGATCTTGGAGGCCATCGTGCGAAGGGCTAGAGAAAGCGCATCCAGGCGGAGGGAACAGCAAAGGAGCTTGCTGTGGTCCGAGATCAGCGTAAAGGTCGGTGTGGCTGATGGGAGAGGAACGCAGGCCGCGGCGGGGGAATGGCAGAGGCCAGATCACAGAGGCTTTGCAGGTCACAGGACAGAGTTGGGGTTTTATTTCAGGGCCATGAGAAGCCACTGGAGGATTTTAAGAACCTTTTTCTCTCTCACTTTTTACAAAATCAAACCTATTTTAAGAAACTGTCAGACTCCTCCAAAGTGGCTGTACCATTTTGCATCGCACCCAGCTGCTCCACGTCTTACTCAGCACTTGGGATGGTCCGTCTTTTCCATTGTAGTCACTAAGGTACACAGTGGCATCTGAATGGAGTGTTAATTTTTATTTTCCCGACGGCTAACAGTGCCGAGTCCTTTTTAATGTGCTTTTTGACTATTCACAAATCCTCTTCTGTGCAGTGTCTGTTCAGATCTTTTGCTCATTTTTAAATTGGCTCATTTGTCTTATCCTTCAGTTGTAGGCCTTCTTTTAATATTCTGGATCCATGTCCTTTGTCAGATAAATGATTTACAGATATTTTCTCCCAGACTATGGCTTGCCTTTTCATTTTCTTAACAGGGTCTTTCAAAGAGCAGGAGTTTTAAATCTTGATAAAGTCCAATTTATCATTTCTTTTTATTTTCTGCTTTAAGCTTTTTGCGTCCTAATGGAGAAATCATTGCCTAGTCCTAGTCCACAAAGATTTGCTGGTGTCTTCTCTTATAACAGTTATATAGCGTTAGCTTGGGTTTCGTGTTAGCTTATACTGTTTACATGAGGTTAGAAAACTTAGACATACATCTCAGCAATTCCACTCTTAGGTATATACCCAAGGGGAAAAATCGGATGTCCAAAAAAGGTTTCCCCTGGAATTTTCCTCTCAGTAGTATTCTCAATGGGCAAACGCTGGATAAACCGAAATGTCCATCCATTGGTGAATGGATGTATCCTAGTACTTCCATCTGATGAAAGCGGCTCATTGGACAAACCACGAACCCATGCAACAACATGGGTGGATCCCAAAAGCATAGCGCTGAGCAAAAGCAGCCAGACATCGAGGAGTTCACATGCGATGCTGCCATTGAGTGAAACTCAGTGGTTCTCAACCTTCCTAATGCCTCGACCCTTTAATACAGTTCCTCATGTTGTGGTGACCCCCAACTATAAAATTATTTTCGCTGCTACTTCATAACTGTAATTTTGCTACTGTTATGAATTGTAATGTAAATATCTGATATGCAGGATGTATTTTCAATGTTCGAGACCCATAGGTTGAGAACCGCTAGAAATAATCTATAGTAACAGAGAGCAGGTCGTCCGGGGATGGAGTTTGTGGGTGCAGGCGGGCAGGTGACCGAGAAGCAGCAGGAGGAAATGGAGGTCACGAAGAACTTCTATATCTTGATTGTTTGTGGTTATAGGGATGCAAACATTTATCAAAACCCATTGAACAGTACACTTGAAATGGATGCATTTTACTTTTTGTAAATTATGCCTCGATAAAGAAGATTTAAAAAAAAAATAAAACGAGAGAGAGTATAAGACATGCTGGTGAAGTGGGCCCAGGGTGGGGACCAGAAGGCGAGTTAGCCATGGAGTCCCCCAGTGGGGAAGTGAGGGTAACAGCCGGTGGAGGGAGCGTCCTACCGTCACGTTGTTTGTTATTCTTTCCTGCCCTGTCCTCCGATGAGCCGGGGGCAGGATCTCATCTATAGATCAATGGACCACGTCCCCCTCCCCTACTTCTCTGCTGAGTCATCCTTCAGGGTTTTCCTGGGGAACAAAGCTTTGACTTCCCGCTGGCCGTTACTGACAGCTGACATCCATGCTCGGGAAACGTGTCACGGGTCCAGGTGATTCTGAGGTCACCTGTGACGCCACCCCCGGGCTCCCAGGCCCTCTCTCCTCTGGTCAGGTCCCCTCCCTTCCTTCCCAAACCTCCTCCCAGACCTGGGGTCCAATGGCAAAGGAGGGTGACATCTGAGAGTGCGACGCACCTCTTCGTTTCCTAGAGGTGCTCTCACACGGTGCCACACCCTGGGTATCTTGAAATAGACATGCATTGTCTCCTGGCCCTGGAGACCGGAAGTCAGAAATCAAAGTGACAGCAGGGCTGGTTCCGCCTGGAGACTCCAAGGGCGGGCCTGGTCCCCGCCTCTCTCTTCTCTCTTCCGGCGGCTGCTGGCCTGGCTGGCGCTCCTTGGCTTTGTAGTTACATCACTCCGATCGCTGCTGCTGTCCTCCCGTGGCCTTCTCCTCTCGGTGTGTCTGTCCATTTCTGTCTTCTACGGACAGCCGTCACTGGATGAGGGCCCACTGGCGTCCAGCACGGCCTCAGCTAAACTCATTTGCACCTGCAGAGACCCTGTTTCCAAATAAGGTCACGTTCACGGGAATCTGGGTTAGGGCCAGAACGTATCTTTGTGGGGGACACAATTCAACCCCGTCAGTGGCCTTATTTTCTTGCTCTGACATCAAATAATTCAGTTCAAAAGGAAGCTCCCAGGGGCCAGCTGGTGAAGAGGGGAGCGAACACTGGATTGTGAACCACAGAGATGCGGGGTTCGAATCTCAGAGCTGCCACTAAGCTGCTGTGTGATGCTTGCCAATCCGTGACCTCTCTCTGGAACCTGACTTCATTTTTAAAAAAATTTTTTTTAACTGATTTCAGAGACAGGAAGGTAGAGGGAAAGAAAGAAACATCAATGATGATGTCTCATCATTGATCAGTTGCCTCCTACACGCCCCCAACTGGGGATCGAGCCCGCAACCCGGGCATGTGCCCTGACCGAGAATCGAACTGTGACCTCCTGGTTCACAGGTTGATGCTCAACCACTGAGCCATGCTGGTTGGGCAAGGTTTTAAATATATATGTATATAAGAGACTTTCCAGGACATACCCTGGAAGCATAACGCCCCGCTTTCTCCTTTAAAAAAATAAATAAATCTTTGATTTTGGAATAATTTTAGAATGACAGGGAAGTTGCTAAAATAATACAAGAATCACCATCTACTCTTCACCCACTTTCCCCTAATGTTATCATCTTGCATTAAGGGCACTGCTCAAAACTAAGAAACCAACGTTGGTTCGTTGCGATGAATTAAACTCCCCCTTTTACTCCAATTCTGTCCCAGGATCCACACTGCGCGGAGCACTTTCCCTTTGGGATAAATACCCCTTCTCCCTCTCCCCTGGCAGCGAACGCCCCCTCTCACTCAGAAACGGCTGTTGGCTTGCTTTATTCTGCCCAATCCATTTTGCAGGTTCTGGTTTGTGGGGGAAGCCTCACCTGGTGAGTTTAACCTTGTAAACAGCCCTTCTCCACTCGTTCTTCCTCTTTCTGTTGTAAAGTCTAGTTCACGTCATCAGAATGGCCACTGGCACTTCCTGGAAAACTTGGCAGAGCCTTTTACTGTATTTCTAAAAAAGAGCGCCTGTCGTATGTGTTTTTTCCAGCCCCCTACCCCCAAACTTCGTTTGTTCTTTTATGACTGAGGATATTTATCTCCTGCCTGCTTTAGAAGTTTATAAGCCTCGCTGCCTTTGAAATCCAGGCCAAGGTCAGTAGCCTTTCGGCTGTGATGTCACAGTGTGTTGCCTTGGTTACAGCTGTGACATCACAAAGCTGGGGGCCTGGTGGGGCGGGGGAGAGGGGAGAAGGGCCTTTGAAAGGAACCCTTTCATCTGTGGTCCTCGGGGAAACTGCTGCCTCTCTGGGGGAAAGTTTTGAGAAATTGCAAGAAGCTAAAGGAGATAGTTAATAAGATTTACTACCCCCACCCCCCGAAATGCCACAGACCCCAAAACGTCAGGCCACAGTCAAAGGCTGCAGGCTTCTAAAGGCGAAAAGCTAAAAGGACAAATGCATTCCTAGAAACCAAAAACGGATATTTGTAGAAGGACCATCAGGAAGCCACAAGAAAAACACACACACACACACACACACACACACACACACACGTACATGCACACGCGCGCACACGCATAAGAATCCACCCCAATCAACCAAATTGCCTCTGGATGGAATGTATTTCACGAGGTGTCCCTTGGTCTTTAATCTAATCTAATCTAATCGGTCTCTCCCTCGGCATAAAAGCAAAAGTAAAGAGAGGAATGACAAGCCAGGAACGCCTGGTTTAAAAGGCTGTTTTAATAAAAGGAGAAAAGAGAGAGAACAAAAGCAGGGCGAACACTCAGCAGACAGTTCGCATGCCATTACCACAGCATCTTGAAACATGTTCATCTCTTTTTTGTCCTTAGGGTCAGGGGAAGGGAAGGGAAAAAATGTGTTTTTATTGTGAACATGTGTCAAAGGGACTCCGCCACATAAACTCTGTGCCCACAATACGTATATTTGTGTAGTAATTAATGTGAGATCAGAGACTCGAGTTTTGCCAAAAGGCCATTGTCAGCCTGCGGTACATTATGTGGCTCAAGCATCCCGCCTCCCAAACGAAGGGTACGTGGCGCTCGCTGTAATTAAGCCCCTGTCATCTAGCGACAAAGCAAGCACCAGGGACTCCCAGGCAGGGTTATACCTCAAACACAGTCTCCAAATGTTTCTTCCTGGCAGATCTTTTAAGGAAACTTTAGGCGGCGGGAATGTCAAGACATCTGTAATTAGATCTTGAAGAAAAGTGGGGGGAGAGGGGGCTGGGGGCCGGTTTTGATTTTGTCTCCGGGAGACCCCACGCCACTCTGTACAGCTGTCAAGGGTCTGATCCATCCTGTGGCCTTGGTCCTCAACCTTGGCACCCACTCTCTGCTCGGGGCTCTAGGAACACTTGGGCGGTGCCAAGAGGCCCACGGAAAGTTTACTGGGGAGGGCGGGGGGGGGGGGGGATGGCCGGTCCAGACGGTCTGGGGCGAGGCTGTGCATGGAAATCAGTGAGATTCGGCGTCGGAGTTCGGCCCTGTTTGGGGCCTGGAGGTCTTAGGAAGAAAGCAGGATGGAGCGCCGTGTGTGGGCCTCAGGGCTGCGCTTCCAAAGACATTAGTACCGCAAGGAAAACCGAAGCGAGAAGAGGGAGCTGAGGGGGTCCCTCGGAGCCACAGAGGGGCCGCAGGGAGGTGGGCGCTTTCTGGGGCACAGCCCCCCATCCTGGGCTGATGCTGGGAGCAGTGCTGTGCCTGCCTCGTTTTACGTGTGAGCCTGGGCCTGCCCGTGTATGAACGTGCGTCTGCCTGCCTGGGGTCTTTGGCCCATCTCATGTGCAGTGCCTCTCCATGCATGTGACGCGGTGGTCTCTGAGCTTGCTGCTGTGTGTTTCAGAGGCTCCTACGCCCTGCCACCCGCGTGGGGCCATTTATAGCTGCATGTGCTCGCAAGGACCGAGAAATAGACTGGATTTACTATACATGAATCTCCGTTCCAACCACCAGCTCTCTGCAGACCTCTCCGCTCCCTACCACCCAAATACAGTCCTAGGGTGTTCACCATGCAAAACGCCTCATAAATCTCAGGCCAGCTAGAACCTGGAGACTTTTCCAGAAAGAAAGAGGAAAGGAGGGGGAGGGAGGTGATGAAGAGGGCCCTTTGGATGGAGCCCCAGCTCTATAGCAAAGGCCCTCTCCAGGACTCCAACTTAGGGGCAATCGGTGGGATCCATCCAGTGTTAGGGGCTGTCGCCTCTGCCCCCTGCCCTTCCCCATGCAAACAGTCCTTTATCAATGCTGCCAGCGGGGGTGGCTGTCTGGGCAACCAGCAGCTTCGTCCAAAGCTAATGCCTGAGGGGGCCTCTGGGAGGAAGACCGGGGGTCTCCTGACACATTTTGTAGCTGCTTCCTTCCAGAACCTTCCCTGGGTTTCCCTGAAATGCCTCTACAATGCCTATAGCTTTGGCTCTGGGCATCAGGGGCTGTGTTTCTACTGAGAAAGACCTGAATCATGGGAGGATAAGGAGCCGGGGCCTCTGGCCGGAGATGAGGCTGGTGCGGGGGGGAGGGGGGGGGGTGAGAACTCAGGAAGGAGGAGCCAGGCTGAGCCCCTTTACGTAGGTGAGCAGCGAGCTGGGATGGCCGCACATAGAGCTTATTTTTCCCAGATTAAAAGGGCCGTTGGTTTTCAGAAGTTCAACCTGGACTGTTGATCCATTTCACCTGGCAGTTGGGGTGCCTGCCTCTATAAGGCTGCCAGGGAACACACGGGCAGGAAATTCAATTCCAGCAGGCCCGGCGACATCTCCATCTGGGGGTTGTGTGTCTGGGGGGGGGTGTGTGTGTGTGTCTGGGGGTGTGTGTGTGGGGGGGGGGGGTCTGGGATATGTGTGTGTCTAGTGTGTGTGTGTATCTGAGTTGTGTGTGTGGGGGGGGTAAGTGTATGTGTGTGTGTCTGGTGTGTGTGTGTGTGTGGCTGGGGGTATGTGTGTCTGTGGTGTTTGGGGTGTGTGTACATGTGTGTGTCTGGATTGTGTGTGTGGCTGGTGTGGGGGGTATGTGTGTGTGTCTGGGGTGTGTGGGTGGGGGGGTGTGTGTGAGGGGGTATCTGGGATATGTGTGTGTGGAGTGTGTCTGGGGGTGTCTTGGGTGTGTGTGGTGTGTGGGTAGGGGGTGTGTCTGGGGGTGTCTGGGATATGTGTGTGTGGAGTGTGTCTGGGGGGTGTCTGGGGTGTGTGTGTGTGTAGAGGCCAACACGCCTCTCTCCGTCAGACCCTTGCTTGGTGACTCCGTGTCCAGCAGAGAAGCAGCTGCAGGGGCTCCAGGGGAGCCATTTACAGAAGCTGCTCAGCAGCCGTCCGCCGTGGTTGGGAAGCAGACGGACCTGGGCCATTGGGATGCTTTGGGAGGACAGTCTCCTCGGATTCTCCGATGTGCTCATTTCCTATGTGTCTCCCCCTCAGCACACACACCACCTGATTCAGATGTCAAAGCACAGAGAAAGGCACAGACATCACGCGAGTGTCCTCAGCACCCCAGTAAAAGCAGGCCCCCCGGGAGGGCCCCTCTCCCAAAGGGCACCCAGCGCCGTTCCGCTCTGCGGTCGTTCCGCCTGCATAAATGGAACCACACGCATCAGACGCAAGTACCTGGCTCCTTCCCTTCAAGATGAGTGTGTGCGACTCGCCTGCTGCTCTGTGTCGTTACAGGTCAATGGTTTTCAGCAGGTGACTGCTGCTCCCCGGGGGACTGTGTGCCATGTCTGGAGACATTTTGGGGTCACAGCTGGGGGTACAACTAGTGGGTCTGGGCCAGGGGTACTGCCCAACCCCCTACAGTGCACCGGACAGCTCCCCACAACAGAGCGCCTCTGGCCCAGAAGCCGCCAGTGCCGAAGCTGTGGACACTCCCATGGTTTTTCTTTCATTTCTCTGAAGCACTATTTTTTCATTACGACTTTTTTTTTTTAAATCCTCACCCAAGGACATGCTTAGAGAAAGGAAGGGGGGGAGAGGGGGGGCGGGGAGAGAGACAGACAGATATTGATCAGCTGCCTTCTGTACGAGCCCTGACCAGGGCTCGAACCTGCAACCCAGGTATGTGCCCTGACTGGTAACCGAATCGGCAACCTCCCAGTGCACAGGATGATGCTCAACCAACTGAGCCCCCGCCAGGTGAAACAGCATCTGTGAAGCTTCCTGGGTGCTCACGCAGGCAGTGGAGTTGGCCTCAACTCAACTTCAAGTTCAAAGCTTTGACTCAGAGGCAAGTTTACGGACCTCTCGTCTTACCGCCAAGATGGGGGCAAGAGGAGAGCCGAGGAAGGCGGAAGGGGGCAAAGAAGGGTCCTCCCTGCCCTGACCGGTTTGGTTCAGTGGATAGAGCATCGGCCTGCGGACTGAAGGGTCCCGGGTTCGATTCCGGTCAAGGGCATGTACCTTGGTTGCAGGCACATCCCCAGTGGGAGGTGTGCAGGAGGCAGCTGATCGATGTTTCTCTCTCATCGATGTTTCTGACTCTCTGTCCCTCTCCCTTCCTCTCTCTAAAAAATCAGTAAGATATTTTAAAAAAAGGGTCCCCCCTAATGATTTCATCATCCCGTCTGGTGACAGGGACTAAGCCGCCTGCGGGCCTGGTGAGAGGGGAAGCAAATGGCAGACAACTTCTTAGGAACAGAGCCGCCCCGATGGCTCTGCACACACACACACACACACACGCACAGGGAGACACACAGAGACACACACACACGCACACACACACAGGGAGACACACGCACGCACATGCACACACACACAGGGAGACACACATGCACGCGCACATACACACACAGGGAGACACACGCACGCACATGCACGCACACACACACACACACACACACACAGGGAGACACACGTACGCACATGCACACTCACCAGCCGACACACGTCCACAGCAGCAATCCCGCCAGGCCCACGCTTGGACAGAGGGAAAAACAATGACCACTGTTGTCCTCAAAGGAAGCCTTCTCCTTCCTCGTCCAGCTACTTAAAGCACAGTGACGATGACTACAATCAAGGAAACCCCGCCAGGGCAGGGCCCTCGTCTGCCCTGGTCGCCACTACAGAGGGCCCTGGGGCCTCAGCCGGCTGCCTGACCTCAGCGCTCTCCCTGCTTGAACCAGGTCATTCTCGGTGGCAGGCGCCGGCCAGTGCATTGCAGGACGCTGAGCAGCACCCCTGGCCTCTCTGCAAACTGGACGCACCCCACGTTGTGACAACCAAATCTGTCTCTAGGACCTGCCCACTGTCCCCCGGGAGCGGCGCCCTCTGCTGAGAGCCCCCATGTAGCCCGGTGCTCACAGAAGCAGCCCCGAGTGTTTGTTAACTGAACAAGCGAGCCACTCTCACTCTTGCCCACAAATAAATGGACAGCTCGACAGAGAGACTCTGTGGATCTCTCCTCTCCAGCATCACATATACCAAGTGTTACAAATCACACGGAGCCCTGCCCCGGTGGCTCAGTTGGCTGAAGCATACTCCTGTACACCAAAAGGTTTCGGGTTCGATTCCCGGTCAGGGCACTATGGGAGGCAAACGATCAAGGTTTCTCTCTCACATCTTTGTTTTGGTTTCTCTCTCTCCCCCTTCCTCTAAAAATCAATTTAAAAAAAAAAAAACACATATCCTCGGGAGAGGATTAAACACACACACACACACACACACACACACACAGATGGCCCTGGGTTCCCTCCCGTCCAGGGACCACAGGCCGGGCAGGGTAGTGGGGGTTCGCAATGGAGTAGGGGGGGAGTGGGGGGAGGGGGGACCATCGCTGCCATCACGGCAGCCCTGGAAGAAGGGCCCCGAGAGACGCCGACGCCACACGTGTCCTGCCATGTGATTGAGGGACATTAATGCACTTTTCCGGCCCCTGATTGACTTTTAATTGTGTTTGGAACATCGTGCTCCTCACACACCAGCTGAACTCACTGTCGCATTCGGAACTGTTTGCATCATCCCCGCCTCTGTCCTCTGGCATGTCCGTGGAGCCCCAGTTAGCGAGGGCGGGAGGGGCGATCTGGGCACAAGGCGCATCTACAGAACCGGCCACCCAGGCCAACCGGGGCGTCCCTCCTGCCCTGAACCTCCCGAGGACACGCGGGGCTGCAGACGGGCTGGGAGGTGGGACTTCAGGCAGACTTAGGTGCAGGCGTAGGTGCCTACTGTTTGCATGTAGAAGCCAGCCACTCAGCAAGCGTTCTCTGCGTGCCAGCGCACACCAGGCACTGAGGGTGCGGGGATGGAGGCTGCCTCTTGTCTTTACGTCGCGGGAGAAAGGAAGCAGCCGCGCCCTTGGCGTTTAGTAAGTGCCAAGCACTGTTCTGTCCACTTTGTAAAGGTTCCCTCAGTGAATCCTCAAAATAACCCTCAGAGGTTGGTCCTGTTAGTACTCCCAACCTACAAGTGAGGAAATCGAAGCTTAATCAGGACAAGGAGCCTGGCCAAGAGGAGGTGATTCGTAAGTGGCAGAGGCGGGACTGGAACTCAAACGTGGTTAGCAGTGATTCTCATCCGGGGCATTGTGGCCCCCGCGACACTGGGCAACGTCTGGAGACATTATTTCTTGTCACAACCCGGGGATGTGTGTGTGTGCGCGCGCGTGTGCGTGGGGTGGGGAGGTGGGGAGGCTGCCACTGGCATCCACAGGGTGGAGGCCAAACATCCTGCAATATGCAGGGCAGTCCCCAACACAGAATCGTCGGCCCCAGAAGTCCCTGGTGCGGAGACTGAGGAGCTGTGAGCTGGGGAACTAATGTCTGACCCCCGGGCTCCAGCCCAGGGATGTGTCTGGGGTGTCCTGAGAACACGCGGAGCCAATGCAAACTCTGGCCAGCACTTTTAAAAATGTTTTTGTTAATCCTCACCTGAGGATATATCTTTCCACTGACATTTTTAGAGAGAATGGAAGGGAGGGGGAGAGACTGAAAGAGAGAAACATCGATGTGAGAGACATATATCATCGACTGGTTGTCTCCCACACACACCCCGACTATGGACGAGGATCTAGCCTGCAACCGTGGTATGTACCCTTGACTGGAATCAAACCCGCAACCCTTCAGTCCATGGGCGGGCACTCTAACCACTGAGCAAAACCAGCAGGGCTACGATAGGGTCTTTAAAAGAAAAGATTCACTTCCCTGGACTCCTGGCAGCTAGATCAGGCCATGTGGCACCGTTTCGGCCGATAAAGTGTAAGCAGAGATCTGCTGGGAGGGTTTGGGGGAGAGTTTCAAAGTCTTACCAGGCCCAGGAGGAAAGCCTTCTGGTGTTCCTTGCTCCTTCCTGTCTGGATGCAGATGTGTTGGCTGGAGCAGAGGCAGCCATTCTTGAACATGCAGAAGACAAGCACTGGAAGAAAATGTCAAAATGCTAAGAATGGTACCAAAAAAAAAAAAAAAGCCTGAATCCCGATGACCTCCCAGGGCAGCTGGACCAATGCCAGTGGCCGCCGACCTCTGACCTCCTTTACCATGTGAGAAAAACAAACCCTCCGTTGTTTAAGCTACTGTCAGTCCAGCTTCCTGCTACCAGAGGCCTTCTTGGCGGATTCGCAGACTTGGTGGTGGGAGTGGAGCGCCTTTGTTTGATGGGCCGGGGTGGGACATAAAAATCCCACCTGATAAAGTGTCGTCAACACCTCAACTAAGCCAGGAGAAGAGGTCTCCGTGAGCAACTGGAAGCAATCTAGCCGGCCAACTGCAGGGGATGCAGTCATTAAACCACGGCGCATCCTTATCAGGAAACACAGCCGCACCCCTACAGAGGAATGGCAGAGACCCATCTGTTGACATGGCCGAGCCCATCCTAGTTGTTGGGACTTTTGAAAGCAGGTTATCAAGCAATATGGAAAGAGATCTCTAGGAAGGCCTTCGGGAGACGGTAAGCAGTGGTTGCCGCTGGGCGTTTTGCTGTCTCTGCTCTTGGTATTCTCTGCATTCTGTCAGTAGTTTATCATTTTTGGCGAATGAAAACTGTCACGAACAGCCTGTGCAATGTAATCTCGCTTTCGCTGAAAATGCATATACCATCCGCCGAGGCCTGGGAAGATATATGGCGGAGCATGAGGAGTGAGCCCCACGTGGTGGGATTACAGGTGATTTTCATTTGCTTCCTTTGCCTTATCTGCCTTTTCGACTTTTCTCCATAATGAATATATATGACTTGTTTAATTTCTCAAGTTCTGTTTCTGAAGAGCTACTCATCTCATTATGTTTGCCAAAGCCTCAAAGCCTCCCCTGGGAAATATTTAAATCCAATCAAGATCTTCTTGTCCTGGCAACCCTCGCCGGGACTGCCGTGCTGTGGACCTCAGCCTCCGGGAGGATGTGAAATTAGGAGCCGGTCGCATCCCCAGGCTCTGGTCATTGTCAGCTCGACCCAGCTGGCAGCCTACAGAACTCCCTCGGCCGCCTAATCCGACCCGTTGGTATCGCCTTTAAACCCCAGAGCAGAAGAGAGGGTGATAAGAGGAAAATGCACCCTGTGATACCAGGGATAAGGAATTCTCCCTCCCTCCCCCCGAAGATAAATCACGCCGACCCACCCTCCGTGGGACACCTCTTGGAAGAAGAGCCATAAAAACATGGCAGGCCAAAGCATGTGCGGAAGGATGACGGCATGACATAACGACAGAGAAATATACGACCGAGTCAGCAGAGGTGGCTGTCAGGTGGGGGCCTCCAGAGTTCAAGCATGCCCATAAAAGAACGACCCAGCCCCAGACGGCCCTGGGAGAAAGCTCTCCCTCCAAACCCAGCCTGGCCCCGACATTGGGCAAGCAGCCGTGCCCGGGGAGGAGGAATCGGCTCCACTACTCCGAGAAGCCAGGACTGGAAGGAGGGACGCCAGAGGAGTGGATGGAGACTTTAATGATTTAAGGCCAGGATCTTCCCCCAACTTCTCTCTGGTGCCCTAGGGGTCCTGGAAGAGTCAGCCCGGAGAGGGAAGAGGGACAATCGTGGCAAAGGCAGCTCCCAGGCCGGGGGCAGGAGGGACCGTAGGGGGCCCAGGTGCTGCCGTCTCGCAGACCTAACCAACACACAGGCCCCGAACGGGCGCGACCTCCGGTTCACGGTTCATGTCGGGGCCACTGATCAAAAGAAAGCGGCTGGCTCCGCCCGGCCCAGGCTTCCCATCGGGGACGGTTCACAGCCGCTGGCTGCGTGGCCGTGTGGCTTCCATTAACCCACAGGTTGGCGCCTCGGACTTCTCGAAAAGTCGAGCAGCCAACGCCATGAATCACAAGAAACCAGCCCAGTGACCTTCCGAACGAGCATAGTTGTGGAACCGGCACCCGTGGTCGGCAAACTGTGGCTCGCGAGCCACATGCGGCTCTTTGGCCCCTTGAGTGTGGCTCTTCCCAAGTCTTAGGAGTACCCTAATTAAGTTAACAACAATGTACCTACCTATATAGTTTAAGTTTAAAAAATGTGGCTCTCAAAAGAAATTTCAATCGTTGTACTGTTGATATTGGGCTCTGTTGACCAATGAGTTTGCCGACCACTGGGCAAGACAAACGGCCTTGGATTTCATGCTCTTCCATTCAGGAGGCAAAGACTTCCCTGCGCCCTCCAGCTCCTGCCTCTGGGCCTGAGCACACCTCTCTCATTCATTCCTAGATAAACAGGCTCTCATTCATTCCTAGATAAACAGGACGATGCCACACTGCGGGGTGGGGAGAGCAGTTTCCAGCATGAGACCCTTGTACGCCCACGGACCAACAGCATCAAAGCCAAGGACATGTTTGTTCCTCTTGATTCCCGGCCCACAAATAACTATCAATTCCCCCTCCCCCAGCATCCACTGGGGCTCCCATATATACTAGACCATCTGAAAGACTGTGTGTGTGCATGTCCACAAGCCACCCTTTTATTATTTTTATATTATTTTGTATATATTTTATGGACTTCAAAGAGGAAGGGAGAGGGAAAGGGAGAAAGAGAAACATCAATGATGAGAGAGAATCATTGATCGGCTGCCTCTTGCACGCCACCCACCGGGAATCAAGCCGGCATCCCAGGCATGTGCCGGGACCAGGAATCAAACTGCCACCTCCTGGTTCCAAAGTCGACACTCAACCACTGAGCCACACCGGCCGGGCCCACCCTTTTATTTTAATACTCAGCTTCTGTGTTGCCCCAAGTTTTGCATGGAAACAAAGAGAGGGTATTCTGAGATGGAGAAGGAAGCCTCACTTGGAGAAATCAGATCAGTTGCCGGCAGGGCCTGGGTTCAGCGAGAGGCCAGTCTACCTAGGAACGTAAACCAATTCCAGCCAGGGCCAGGCGAATGCTCACCAGACAGACGGATTGGCCCCTGTCAGCGCAGCTCGGACGCACACACCGAAGCATACACCGAAGCATGCACCTTGTGCGCGCACACACACACACACATACACGCACACACACAGGCACACACTCATTTTGTGCTTAGCTGTCATAAAACTTAAGACACTTATATGGGGGTGAAAGGTCAGGAGGGGGAAACATTATTTTCTGTTATTAATTACACCTTATCCATCCTACATGTGCTGCACTCGTCTTAGATAAAGTTACAGTTCCATTTTATCAGGAAGCCCCGGGATCATGTAAAGAGGGATTTTGGATTGAGACAAAGGAAATCGCAGAATCGGCCAGGGTAGGGGGTGGAGGAGGATGGGGCTCATTTGTTCTCCTGCTCAGAAGCCAAGTGGGTCTCCCTCCAAGCCGTTTCCGGGACTGAATCTGCACATTCTTGGGGTAGCGCACGCTGCCAACACCCACTGGACCTGGTCCCCAAGTCCACTCCGTGCTGAGTGGGCGGTGGGCTTCCCGAGGGACAGAAGCCCACACCGGGTCTTGGACTGCCCGCCTGCCCCGGGCAGCTGCTGTGGGAATTCCTCCCTCTCTTGGAGGGCCCACGAGGCCCATGGAGCGCCCTGGGGCCGGGCGGCAGGGATCCGAGAGCCTCCTCGCCCTTGGCCGGCAGGAAAGCTGGAGCAGCCACCCACGGGGAAGAAACGACCAAGATGCCCAGCGCACGGAGGCTCCAAAATGACAGACAGAAAGAAGGCCGTCCCTCTCAGGGCTGGACCTAGCCAAGATCCAGGACGCCAAAACCCAGATGTCCACCCTGATCCGACTCGCTCCCTAAGCCTCAGTTTCCCCGATTTGGAAACTCAGAGAAAGAGCACCCACAATCACATGATCTCAGCACCCATGGCCCCACCAGCAGGGATGAACTCCGCCGTGACAACAGTCGGGAGAACGGGCCCTTCCGACGGCTCTGAGATAACAAAACGGGAAGCTCATCAGGGCCATACATCACGGCGCAGATATAATTTATTGCTATTAATATGCTCTGCCCTGTCCTTGCCCAGACCCCGGGGCTGCCAGGCGAGTCTGTGCTCTGTCACCGTGCACTCGAAGACAGGCTGCTTTGTCCCTTCTCTCTCCTTGTTTCTCACCACGGAGCTGATTCTGCGGCCGAGCTTGAAGTCAGCTCTCGGCCGCAGCTAGATGCCATATATTACCCCTGTCCGGGGCAGCAATCTGGCTTCTGTCTCCCAGGCACCCTAGGTCCGCCATGTGCCCCGCGCTCGCTCGCTCACTCGCTCTGGACCAGACACTGGGCCGGGTTTAGCATGGGTGCCGGTCTGGATGGCTCTCAGCAGCCGCAGCCGGGCTGTTCCCATCCTCCCATTTTACATCTGAGAAGACTGACTTTCAGGGAATGCAGCTCAATTTCTCCCAAGGGTGTCTCCCTCCAAACCATTGGGGTCCCCTGTCTCCTGACCACATAGCATCATTCATCTCAGACACAACTGAGGCTCGAGAGTTGGGGCCCTTGGAGGAGATGGCCCAGTAGTCTCAGGTCAATGAAGCATCCACCAACCCTCGTTCTAAATTCAGCCATCATGGGACAGGAGAAGGAGGAGGAAGAGGAGGAGGAGGAGGAGGAGGAGGAAGGGAGGGAGGAAAGAGGCAGCCTACAGTGGGTTGGTCAGTTGGAGTGTCTCTATCTGCCCATCAGACTGTCTCCTGGGGGTTCGGCCAGGAATCCAGGCCTGTGGGCCCCACTGGAGTCCTGCCAGTGACCCAGAGCCCTGGCTCCCTTTGATCCTGTCTCCAGCCGCCCGCCCTGACGGAGCCCTGCCTGCAGCCCGATGGCTAACTTGCGATATCTCGATATCTCGGAAGCATCCCAAGGGCGCCAGTCCTGCAGGGGACCGAGGCCTGATGCCGCAGATAGGGAATTCCTCGTTCTGGGGGGCCGATCCTCGGCATTTCCAGAATCCTATCTGCCGCTCATTTGCTCTCCGCTTCTGGCTCTGCCGTCTCCCCCCACCCCCACCCCCCCATGGGGCTGGGCCTGGTGTTTCTGTTTCCCTTTGCAGGTGCTGGCTGGGGTGGCTGACCCTCTCCGGCTCCTTTCCTTCGTATTTCTGAGTGTGAGGCATTTTCTCTTTCTAGGCTCTCTCAGTCCTATTCTCTCCGGCTTTTCTCTCTCTCCTCCTCCCCTCCCCCCCCCCCCCCCCGCCCTCTCTCTCTCCTGCCCTCCCTCTCATCCTATCTCAGACCCTCAACCTGTCTTCTTCATCACCTCTCCATCCTAGCCCTGTTCACCCTCCCTTTCTTTTTTTGTCTCGGTCTCTCCCTGCCTCCTTCGTTCTCTCCTGCTTGTCTCTCTCTCTGTGTCTATTTCTCCTCCCACCCCAACCCCTCTGCCCCTTCTTCTCTCCATGTGATCTGTCTGTCCCCTCCTCTGTCTCCCAGGACACCCCCGTCATTGCACAGAACACCGAGCAGAGGTGGTGGCCACAGCAGCCATGGAAACGTGGCTCAGGTCGGTGAGGTTTCGCCTCAGCCCAGAGCCCACCCAGGCACGCAGGCTCTGTCTGGGTGAACCCATCCGACGTCTCCATCACCTTCTCTCCATCACCTTCTCTCCATCACCAAGAACGAGCCTGGGGTCACAGAGGACCAAGGTCATTTCAAGTATCTGAAGGTGTTGGGAGAGAAACCGCTGCCGAGTGGGATTCCTGGGAGGTTTGCTCCGTGGGGGGTGAACAGCCTGGCTCGCCCTGAGAACCTTCCAGGCCTGCTAATCAATTTCCAACTCACTATTTCAGCGCGGCTGGGGCTGCCAAGCCCACAGGGGCAGATTGGCTCTGAACGGTCATGCCTCCCCCGTTACCACGGCCAAAAATGTCCCTTTGGCTAACCCTTGGGGCTCCTGTACATTTGAAACTTTATGAACCAAATGAATCCGTGCACATAGAGGACCAGGTCTCCTGCTACAGCGCTGCCCCCTGCCCCCGGCACCCCCCCCCCCCCACACACACACACACCCCTACAGATCCAGTGTTACCAAGAACCCGCCTTTGAGGAGTCACTTTACTCATCTTCTTTGAGTTTATACTACTCAATGGGCCCAGGACCTTATTCATCCTCTTATTAGAAACCAGAACATAAGATTCAGAAAACACAGTGACTTGCCCAGGGTCACCCAGCCAGTGTAACGGGAGCCCGGCTGACATCTCTCTGTTTGTTTGTTTGTTAATCCTCAACTGAGGATATTTTTTCCGTTGATTTTCAGAGAGAGTGGAAGGGAGGGGGGGAGAGAGAAACACAGACGTGACAGAGGCACCCCGATTGGCTGCCTCCTGCACGAGCCCTGCCTGGGGGCCGAGGATTAAACCTGCAACCCAGATACGTGCCCTTGACCAGGAATCGAACCCACAACCCTTCGGTGCACAGATGACGCTCTAACCATTGAGGTGCCGGCCAGGTTGAGCTCTCTTTTTTCGAATTTATTTTTCAATTGCAGTTGACATACACGAGCATCTCTGTTTGTGGTAGGAAGGGAGCAGGAAACCAGCTCGAAGTTTGTTTTTTCCTGATCTTCCTCATACTGATTTGCATCAAAACTGAGTTCTGTTTCCACATCAACCATACTCCATCATTTCACTTCCAGAACCCACAGAAGAGCAGAAACATAAGTCCTCTTCTCTAGAAAAATGGCTTCTTTTTTCTTTTTATTTATTTTTTATTTTCTTATTTTATTTTATTTATTTTTTTTTTTTGGCTTGGGAAAAATACTGTTTTCTCCTCTATCTACCAGCAAGAGGCATTCCGGATATTTAGGTTTTGGAAGGCAAACTTGGCATCCGGCATGGTTTTCTGCCTTATTAAACTTTTCAGAAACTGTATCTCTTTTAAACATCCTGGGGGGCTCTCCCTCCGCCCCAGCCCCCTCCAAAGGACCCTCTCAAGGGGCCCCCACGTTCCCTCATCCCATCTGTCAGAGGCCGAAGCCAAAACACGTCCCAGGAAAAGCCGGGGAAGGAAGAGGCGAGCGGGGAGAGAGATGTCTAATCATCCCCCAAAGCTTTGAAAAGTATCCTCAGCAAATCGAGTTTGTCTAACACACATCCAGCATCTAACGTTTAATAGGAGCTGACCGGCTTAATGCGCCCCATGCGCTGGGTAAAAGGATCCTTCCCCTTTAAGGGCCTGTTGACGGTCGGTGAAGGAGAAAAACAGTTGTTATGATTCAGAAACTCAGGATGAACCCAATTAATCAATGCTGAGATGATTTGAATCATGTGGCAAATGCTTGGTCACCTCTCTGATATCCTATCCCCAGCCCTCCGAAGATGCAGACGTGATTGATGTCACCTGTGACCACCGCGTCTCCAGGCAAGGCCCCCCCAAACCCGGCAGACAGAGAAACAAATTAGATCCAAAGGCTGGGGATCAGTTTCAGAGGGGACAGGCCCAAGGCTGGGGAGGGGGTGGTCTCTGGGGGGTGCCAGGCGCGGGCAAGATAGAGGCCAGACCCTGTGGGGGCTGGGAGTGGGGGCCGTGGGGATGGGGTGGGGAGGGCTGCCAAGTCTTGAAGCGCTGGGCCAGGCCCTGAGCACGCCCGCATCTTGGAGACACGGTCTTTCTTTTTTCCTTTCGTGTAAAAATAATTGCTGGAGCTTCCCCTGCCTCTTAGGGTTACAGCCAGGCGTGTCTGCACTGGGCCTGGCTGGGAGGAAGTGGGTCTGAGAGGGAGAGAGAGGGTGGCAGGGAGTGTTAATCAGAGTTATTTGGATTGCTATGGACATCTCTGTCTCTCTGTCTCTCTCTCTCACTCTCACACACACACACACACACACACACACACACACACACACAGTTTTTACCCTACTCCAAATAGCTCTGGAGTTTACCAACTACACAATGTTCCCACTGTCTCCTCCTCCTCCTCCCATCTCCTAATTCGTACTTTCCTCTCTTTTGTGTCTCTTATCTCCCCCTTCCTCTCCCACCGCCTTTCTTTCATTCATTCATTCAGATTCCAGGAAGAAGGACACGAGGTTCCCACCTCCGAGTGTCCAGGAAAGACAAGCCAGAGGAGAGAGGGGACTCCCCAGTTCTGCATCTTTCTTGCCCACCCCAAAGTCTGTGCGGAGTCGCTAAACCCACCTTCCACCCAGAGCACCAGCACCGACCCTCAATCCTGTGGCTGATCTGCTCCATCAAGATCCGTCCTGAGGAGCCGCCCCATGATGGCTTCCGGAGCCATCCTGCCACCCAGCGCTCCCTCCTCCGAAGTCGCTGGACATACAAGACTGCCCGGACCCTATTTGCCCTGTCCAGGCTGCAGCCTAGCAGCCAGCCCCCAGCACGGTGCCGAGCACACAGTAGGTGCTCTAGACATCTGTCGAAGAACAGAAGGGGGCTGCCCACCCTTTCAGTTTGACATCCCCCCACGACTCTACCACAATATGCTCATTTTTAGAAAGAATAACTCCACCTTGCCACCTCCCAGAGAGGATGTCAGGTCCACAACGAAGATTCTTAGGCCCCAAAGAGGTGGATTCAGTGGCTCAGGGGTGCGGCCCTCGAATCTGCATGTTCAACAACCATCCCAGGAGACCACTCTTTGAGAAGCTCTACCGGGGACATGGGGAGCTCCTGAAGGTGTGGGCATAAGAGCATGACTTTATGGGGCTTACAGAAGGTCATGCTGGCTGTAGTCTAGAAAATGAAGGGGCGGCCCTGGCCGGTGCGCTCAGTGGTTGACCATCCTCCCAGGCACCAAAGGGTTGCTGATTCAATTCCCCGACAGGGCGCATGCCTGGGTTGTGAGTTCAATCCCCAGGTGCATACGGGAGGCAGATGGTCCTTGTGTCTCTCTCACATAGATGTTTCTCTCTCTCTTTCTCTCCCTCCCTCCCTCTCTCTCTAAATATCAATACTTACTTTTTTAAATCAAGAAATTTGCAGGTCACAAGGTGGAATGTACATGGGGAAAGTCAATAAAAGAAAAAAGAAGGCCCCCTTGCCTTCTGTTATTTCCTCCCCCCTTTGTTCCCAAAAGCCCCCCAAACCTCCAGTTCTAGCGGCAACCCCCACCCCAACCTGCAGGGTCTGGAGGGACCAGCCTTCAGGCTTCTCCCCTCCCAGGGTGCTCGAAAGAGCATCTGGCAGGGACCCCGGGCCCTGGCCGGAGGCATCTGTTTGCAATGTTTGACTCAGTAGTTTTATTTCTGCTCAGCAGTATAATATAAACTATCTTGTTACAGGCCGGCAGGCAGGCTGGGCGCAGCTCCTCCGTTCTGCAATCCCGCAGCAGGGCCAGGCCCCGCCTGTGAGCTGGTGGGACTGGACAGGCCCTGCGGCAGTCAGAAGGAACTGCTCTCCCTCAAAATTCTCCCTGGCCTCGGCCTCCACCACTGGAACCCCAGGGAAGCTCCTGGCTGACCCCTGGAATCTACACCACGCACAACAGCCATGCACGAATACACACACGCGCACACCACACACACACGCACACCATATGCACACGCACATGCACATCTTGTCCATTTCTGGAGGCTGCAGAGATGAGGGTGCAAAACTATTTGCTCCCAGGATGGATGTGGGTGAAGACCTTGACTTCTGGTGTCAGCCTGCCTGGGTGTGAGTTCTAGCCATTTGATTTGGGGCAAATGCCTTCACCTCCCCGGGCCTCAGTTTATTCCTCTGTACAATGGGCGTTGCAATCATTCCTCCTGTGTTCCAGGGCTGCTTGAGCCTCCCATGGGGTAGGATCTGCAAAGTACTTAGTACAGCACTGTGTGTGTGGCGTGCCTCAGTAAGCGCTAGCTGCCAGTAGTCACTTCAGTGCTTGAGATGCAAAGAGAAAAGATCAGTGGGCAGCAGCAACTGGGGACTGTCACTACCTTCCACCCCAGGATTCCGGGGCAAATACAAAAGAAAATCAAGCCCCCACTCCCCACAGGACCCCCTTTGGGGTAGAGGATGGAATCCCCAATTTGGAGTAGGACCCAGACAGGCTCCTTACCTGACTCCCCAGGGAAATAGCTGTAGGGGGCAGTTCTGAGACACGTGGAGGGGACAAGACCCAGCCATCTGCTTTCTCGTATCAACAGGGGGACTGTGAGGGAGGGGAAAGGGCAGAATTCATATTCTCAGAGGCCCTAAGCTTATTCCAAGCTCACCTGACCCCGTGGAGGGGGTGGGGCTGGACCCCTCTACCACACCACGGGCCCTGACTTCGGACATCCCCTAACACAGAGGGGGCAGCCCTGTGCCCTGGATCCTGAGGGGCAGCGCATGCCCAGTGCCTGACAACCCTCCTCCTGCTCACCTGCCCACAGTGTGCCCGGCGGCCCCACCTCTGGGGGAAACTGAGAGAGGCCCCCTCACTGTCTTGTTTATCTTTCTACCTCCAATGCCCAGCCCAGCACTCTGCACATGATAGATGCTAAAGGAATGTTGAATGCATGTGTTTTGACACGTGTGTGCTATCGTGCGTGAAGCATGTGTATGTGTGTCTGTCTGCTGCTCTTGCAGGGAGGGGTGTGTGCACATGTGGTGAGCATGCTTGCTTCCTGAGGAGGGTGTGTGACCTTGTGCACACATGTGTGCATGCGTGAGTGTCCCTGAGTCCCTGCCCACTGCAGGCACATGGATGAAATTTTAAAATTGAAGACGGGGTGTGCTGGGGTTGGAGGTCATGAAACAGCACTTCTAAAAGCCACTTTCTCTGGAAAGGAGACTAACCCCATTACCAACTGTGGCCAGAGTCCCTTATGCCAAGGCCTGAGGGGCATGTCCCCGACCCAGGACCCATCGGGATGGGCCAGTCCAGGACCCACAGCACACACAGGACTCAGGGCCCTGCCACGAAATGAATTTACATTGATTCGGTTTTCTGTGCACTATTGGTTTCTCTCTCTCTCTCTCTCTCTCTCTCTCTCTCTCTCTCTCTCTCTCTCTCACACACACACACACACACACACACACACAACGTCTTTCTGTCTCCGTATTGATTCTGATCTTTATTTTCTCCTTCTCTCTTTTAGCTCCCGAGTCTGTGTGTTCAAATCTCTTCCCTGTGAGGTTTTCTCTCCATCTATCTCTGAGTCTCTCTCTGAACCCCCGTCTGGGTCTCCCATCTCCCTGCAACCCCCACTCCCGCACCTCCCCCAGCAGCGCCACCACCCAGGCCTGTGGAGCTGGCCTGTGGATCGTCACTCAGCGGCCCTGCAGGCTCCAGCTCCCGCCCCTTTGTTCGCTGCTCCCTCCCCTCCACTCCCCCCACCCCTCCAGGCCCTGCTTCTCTTCCTCTTTCCCTGGCTGGCCAAGCTGGGCAGGAAAAATGTGCACAGACAGGGGTACCCGGACACAGGGAGGCGGAGGATGGGCATCAGAGCTGGACCACTCCCCATGTGACCCCTGGGGCCAGACACACACCCCCAGGGCGGGACAGCCCACGGGGCAGGGGGGGGGGGGGGGGGGGGGGGGTGGCGCAAGTCCCAGAACTGATCCAAATGGCCTTGACCAAGTCAGATCCCCTCTCTGGGTCTGGTCAGTAATGGCCAAGGCTTCATCTGCCTCTACCTGGAGGGACAATGGTTTATCCCAGGCGCGTGGCCTGCCCCACACCTGCAGCCCCAGCCGGGCGCCTGGCCCTCATACAGCTTATGCTACAGCTGATGCGCCCCCTCCCATTTCCTGGAGCAGATACGGGAGCCTGGGAGTTCTGCAGTGAAAAGGTCGCCTCCCCCCTGAGCCACCAGGAAGGGCACTAACTCCATCAGTCAGCCCGGAGCACATCTCTGTGGGGCACTGACCACAGCAAAGTGATACCATCCAAGCAGGGACCATCCATTTCCTGGGACTCTGGCTTTGGGTGTCCTGCCTGGATCCTCTCAAGGGGGGTGGAAGGGGGAAACCTCGGTGCCAGAGTTCGGGCAGGGAGATGGGAGTTTTCTCCTCTCCGCCACGCGGCCTCTGCACGCTCCCCTTCCTCCCGGTCTCTGCCTCTGCCTCTTTACCCATCTTCCTCTCTGTGTCTGGGCCCCTTACTGGCTGAGCAACTTGGGCAGGTGTCTTCACCTCTCTGAGCTCAGACTTTCTACTGTAAACTGCAACACAAGTCACACACAGGAGGAGCCAAAGTATAGCCCTTAAATAAGAGCAATAATAATACTGAGGAGGAGGAAGAGGGTGGGAGAGTCGGGTGTACCAGCTCCATGTGGGACGTTGCCCTGGTTGGACAATGCAGGCGTTAGCATGCAAAGCTTCTGATCAGAGACCCCGAAACAAGCCTATGACTCCAGCCAAGCCCTTCATCCTCCAGCCCCCCCCACCCCACCCCGCCCCACAGCCATGGATGCGCTCAGTGGCCCCAGGAAAAGGAGGCCGCAGAGGAATTCCTGTGATGGGGGCATAACCCACTTCTCACGTCGGAGCCCACAGAAGCCGTCTTGGACTGGGATCAAGAAGCCTGGGGACGCCTCCAAAGAAAAGGTGCTTCCTCAGAGACCCAGTGAGGCTCCCCCCGCCACTCCCTCCCCACACCCGCCCCACACAGGACCGGGTTTGGGGACTGAATCTGCCTTTTGGTTGGGAACTCATGAGCTTCTGAGAACATACTAGTATGATCACCAATGACTTAGCAATCAAATACTCTAACCCCTGTTCCACCATGACTTTGCAGTTGGAGAAACGGGCCCAGAGAGGTTGGTCCCCTTGCACACAGTAAGTTCGGGAGATAAGGAAAACCAAGGTCTGTGTCAGGCTCTCTCAGGCCACGCCCTCCCTGGCTTCTTCCTCGCAGCTGTGGCCAGTGCCCTGGCCTGGGAGGGAGGTGGCGAGGCACAGCACGCCCCGTTCCACTGCTGTTTTCCGCCTGCCCTGAGATGCTCTCATTCGACTTTACAGCTCGTATCAGAGAAAGTCACACCCCGCTTGCCCCAAATGCGCCACATTTACAGGAACCGACCCCCACCGAGAGCCTCCTCCCTGCTGGAGTTCTGGACTCCCTACTTTACCGGCTCTGTGACTCGGGATACAATGGCTTAACCACTCTGTGCCTTTTAAATTGTTAAGTCCCTACCAGGAGAGTATTAACATAAGAAAAGAACTATTTATCCTGCATAGCGTATAGTAAATGCTGGCTGCTATTATTATTTTAACTCATTAACACCTAATCTGTCCCCCACCTTCAATTTCAAGACCTCCCACCTCAGTCCTACTCCCTCGTCTCCTCCACTGCCTCCTCCGCCCTTGAACTAGGAGGAGGTCCGGTCAGAGTCGGAGGGTGAATAGCCCTGGGCTTGCAGATTGGCGCCCCTGGCTAGCCGCCCAGAGCCAAGGCTACGCACCCCGGTGGTGGCCACCTTTGAAGTCACCGCCTTATGCAACCCCTCTTACCCCCCTCCCATCTTCCTGTTTGTCCCCAGTGCGACCTTGGGAGGAATTAGCAGCCCAGGGTCCAGTAAGCCTGGGATTTCTTTCCTGAGACTCAGGAGAGAGCTCAGAAAGACTCTCCCAGAAGCATAAATGCTGCTGGTTAGGAGTGCCTGAGCCTGGGTTCGAATCCTGACTCCCGCTCTTCCTCGCTGAGTCACAACTTCTCTGTGCCTCGATTTTCCCATCTGTCATGTGGAAAGTAGGTAATTCATAAAGATGGGAGAAATAAAGTGAGTAGGCTTGCAACGGTACCTGGCACATAGTAGGTGCTTAATTAAGGGCAGCTGTTATGAATACTTAATGCTATATTAAGCCATAAGTAATGGTAATTTTTGTTATGGGCAGTGTTCATGCACAATTGGATTTGAGTTCCAACAAAGTGGCTGAGAAACTGATCTTGTGGTTCAACCTCAGTTTCCCTCATCTGTGAAATGGGGATAACACCTCATTGCCAGGAAACCAGCTGAAAAATGACCAAGTCGATCAATGTTATGTGCAGGATGCTTAGCGAGCTTACTTCATTGGGGCCCTAATCCATGTGCAACTACCTCTGTTTCCAAGACTGAATATGAATTAGGGAATGTTACACAGACACAGACACACACACACAGACAGACACACACACACACACACCTCTTCAGAAGAGCTGGGGAGGGGGGCACAGTTATTTGAATGTTTTGCCTCCCCTCCCCCAACTCCTCCTCCCAATCCGTCTGAAGGCAGCTGCTGAAAGGCTCCAACCCCCCAGAACTCTCGGGGCAACCGCCTCCGCCTCCCTCGCGGGTGTAGATGGAGATTCGCGGGCACGGGAGGGAGGAAGAATGTTTGCGCAGCCTTCAAACGATTTGGCAGGCAACAAGAGGGAAAAGGCCGCTCCGGGGAGAGTCCAAATTGAAATTACACGGAGGAAGAACGTGCAGATCAGCTCTGAAGCTCATAAAAAAAAAAGTGAGGTGACTGAGAAGAACAAACACGCCTCCATTAGGAAAATGGAAAAGTTCATAAAATGCGCTCTTCAAAGCCTGGCCTGGGGGCAGGGGGAGGGGAGGGGCAGTGGCCCCAGGGACAGGCCGCTGGTCCCAGGGCTGTTCCGATTCTGGGTCTGAAAGGGAGAATTAGCCCAGCCGCCATCCCCACTATGGGGGAGAACAGCAACCTCCCTCCCCCCTTTAAGAAGCTTCACAATTGGAAGCTGGAGAGGCGGGAGAGGGGTCCATAAGCAGGGCCTAGGGCAGTGGTCCGCAAACCACAGCTTGCGAGCCACATGTGGCTCTTTGTCCCCTTGAGTGTGGCTCTTCCACAAAACACCGACTTCTGCGCATGGGCCACGAAGTTTCAATCGCACTGTACATGCGAGCCGCAGTTTGCCGACCATTGGCCTAGGGTCTTAGGGGGGGCGCTCCCAACTGGATGTCGCTGGTGAGAATCCCCGAGAGGTAGGCAAGGGCTAGGTCATGCTCTCGCTGGGTCCTCTATTGGAGGTCTGGGCAATGCTTGGGCTCAAAGAACACGTGCAAAGCCTGTAGGACCCTCCAGAAGAGGATCAAGACAGCACCCCCCCAAACCCTCCTCCCCTTCCTACTGTCCAGTCATCGCCATCTTCTTCCACTCGGGGGAAGGCTGGTGTCACCTCCCAGTTGTAGGCGGAAAGACAGACGTGAGCAGAGCAAGGACGATGGGCCGGGTACAGAAGGTCAAGGGGTGGACAGCCCCAGGTGCCTAGCAACGGACAATCAATTGTAGGGTGGGACCTGCCCCAGGGGGACGTTCCTCCCCTACCAACGCTGGTCACGGGGTTCAGACCAGGGCCACGGACCTTTCCTCCCTAGAGAACATCTGGGCCTCAGTTGTACGTCAGCTCCAGGCCCAGATAAGCACCAAAACCAGCCTCGGCTGGGGCTGGCGTCAGGGCCAGGTGCCTGGAATGATGACCCCCTGCCTGGTGCACGCCAAGCAATCAGCGAGACCGCGACCCTGAAAGGGCACACCTGGAAAGCTGCTGCATAGTCTATGAAGATCATCCCCTGGGACCGCCCCCCAAATCTCCACCCTTAAATCCCTTAGGATGGAGAAGAAAAAACAAAACAAAACCCTGAGTTGGGATGCAGGACCCATGGCCCTCTCCCCCCGGCGCACGCCGGTGCCATACCCTTCCCCTCCCTCCCCCTCCTCCTCCCCCTCCCCTTCCCCAGGCAGCTCCCGTAAGCTCCACGGGTCCTTCCTTTATAACTTGTTTCCTAAGCCCGTTTATTCTAGGAATGACCTCTCCTACCTCGATGATTTACCAAAGAAACATTCTCTTACAGTCCGGGTCCCGGCTCTGAATCCTTTCCCAGCCAGCACCCCAGGACCGAGGTTGCTGGACCAGGGTTTGCTGTGACCCCACCGGTCAGACGCCTGGTGCCCTCGCGCCGCCCACCGCACCCCCAGGCCGCGTGCCCGGCGCGCCTCTGGGCGCGTGGAAGGCTCCTCCGCCCACGTGCCCGCGCTCGGCCCCCTGCACGGTCCACCGGCGCACAGACACGCGTGCTGCTCGTGGGCTAATTCCCGGCGCTGTAGAGAGGGGCCGGGCTGCGAGCTCCCACCCCCACCCCCACCCCCACCCGCACCCCTGGGCCGCCATGCCCGCCCGCCCCGGTCCCGCGGCGCCCCCCGCGCTGGGCACCGGCCCCCACCGGCGGGCACCGTGCGGCACTGACCTGAGCCACGCGGGGAGCAGGTCCTGACCGGGCCGCCGGCTCCTGGGCGCTCCCCGCTCCCGGCCTCCCGTGAGCCGCAGCGGCCCCCAGAGACGGGGCGCTCAGGCTGGGCTAGGTGGGGGGCCCCCTCCCGAGGCAGGCCGGCAGCCTGCAGAGACCGAGCCGGCCCGAACCCAGGGTTTCCAGGGTTCAAACCGGGCGGCGCCATCAGAGCCCCTGGACTGGGCCCAGCCCGGGGTCCCGCCCGCTGAGGGTTTGACCTCTGACCCGACGCTCTGTAGCGCAGACGCCAATTTCCCGGATCCTCACTCCCCCCGCCCCCACCCCCAGCCCCTACTGAGCCTCCCGCGAGGTCTGCAAAGCCTGGCTGCTGACAGGGGGATGCGCACCTGCGCCTCATCCAGGGCTGCACCTGCGGGAGCGGGTCCCGCGCCTGAGCGAGCCCCGCAGCACCTGGGGGGCTGCGAAAACCCGCTTTCCCTCCCCCACCCCTCCCCCAGCTCCCGGGGCGGAGGCTCTGGGTGGGGCCGTGGAATTTGCATTTCTAAGGGGTCTCGGGTGACGCCCCTGAATACCTGGGAGGGGGGCCCACCTGACCGTAAAGCGCTCCCAGACCCCAGCCCGTCTGGCGAGGACGCCTTCCCTGTCTCTGCAGCCCCAGCACCTCCCGCAAGGCTCGCGCGCAACAAGCTCCTCATAAATATTTGGGTTAATCACGACTGTTCACGGTGTCAGCGTTTACAGATGTTTGGGGGGTGTCTGGCTACATTCGGAGTAACAGTCCGTTGAACACCAGCCACGACCTGGGACGTTAAACCAAATCCCCATTTTACTGGAGCCTCGGGTGGGGGGTGCCAGGCACTGGGGTGGAGAGAGAGGAGACTCAGGGAAAGTCTTGCACGTGGGAGCCCAGGTCTGCCAAGGCTAACCTGGCGCAAACTGTCTTAAAGAAACAGTAAGGGCCCGGCCAGTGTAGCTCAGTGGTTGCGCATTGACCTATGAACCAGGAGGTCACGGTTCCTCCCCATCAGGGCACATGCCCAGGTTGCGGGCTTGATGCCCAGTGTGGGGTATGCAGGAGGCAGGCAATCGATGATTCTCTCTCATCACTGATGTTCCTATCCCTCTCTCCCCCTCCCTTCCTCTCTGAAATCAATTTCTTTTAAAAAACAACAGTAGAGAATGGCTAGGCTCTCCAGGCAGGTAATGGTGGGAAAGGGAGGGAAGGCCCACACCCTGGAAGGTGCATCCTGCACACCCCTCATGTCCACCTTGGCCAGCCCATCGGCATTGGGGTGCCTGAGGCTGGGAGAGACCCAGCTTCCCCAGTGTCATGCTGTTTTCACTAATGCCCCCCCAAACCTCCCTGAAGGCTCCAGAACCCCACACCAGGGTCTAGGGGGCTCAGATTCCGGAGAAGTCTACTCTTTAGGGTCAAGAGGGATACCTGTCCAGTCAGTGGGGGTGGGGTGAAGGACCTGGGCCTTCCAGGCCCAGTCACAGCCTCACTTGTAAGAAAACTGTCTCCCAGGCAACACCCGGTGAGGGAAGAGCACCCTAGAGAGCCAAGGGCACCCCCTTCTAGGTGATTGTGGGGCCCAAGCTTCTGTGTTCTGACTGTTTTGTCCTCAAGTTCTGCACACTGCTAGGTGTTCCTGGGCCACATCGTAAAAAGATTTACAAGACTATGTTAAACTGGCAGTAAAAACAATTACCTTTAATGGCACCTCGGGTGGGTGGCTGGGTGGGTCGGAGGGAGGGCTGCTGCCTCCTCCTCTCCTGACCAAGAAGCCAGGTGAGAGAGGGACCTGCTATCAGGTGGCCCTTTGGGCTCAGAGGTTCAAGGTCAATGGAGGCGAGGACTGGGCATGACGTCAGAGAAGAGCTCAAGTCCTAGTGCAGGGGTGGGCAACCTTTTTGTGAGTGCATGCCAAAACCAGCAAACTCTCTGACTCAAAATTCTTCTGCGTGCCAACCCTAATTTCTTCAGAACATGTTACGCCTACTTGATATCTCTTAAGGTGTACGTATGTGAAGAACCTTGAAGAAATAATAAAATTCATTTGAGCGACAAAAACACAGTATATGATGATGAAAAATACATTTATTTTTTAATGTATACATGCACACTGACAGTCCGACAGAAAACTTTATGGCTCCGTTTGATATTATCAGTGGGACTTTTGCTGCTGCATCACTGATGACAGAGATTTTACATCAGGTTTATATTTCGTGACCCTCAGAGATATGCACGAGCTACTACTTTCATCCGTCAAGCTACTCCTATTACAAGACTTCACAAAATTCATCACTGAGAACAAAGATTCGCAAGCGTATGTGGATGCAAACATGGAGAGTAACACTGTTGCAAAGTTTTTTAAACAGAAAAAATTTTCTGGAACGGCATTCCAAGTCTTCAATAGTTCGTTTTCGACACTATTACAATTGCTCTTCCCCTCTCTCGTCAATCCATGTCTATGGTCTTTAAAATAACTTGTTATGTAAAATTATTTATTTATCTAAGGTGCACCTACACTGAATTTATCTGAAAAATAAAGAAGTCGATATTAAGAAAAAAATTGTAAATGGAAGATTATAGGAGAGGGTTTCACATGCCAGCAAAAGTTACTGGCGTGCCATGTTTGGCACGCGTGCCAGGGGGTTGCCCACACCTGTCCTAGTGACTCTTCGCAGCTGGGTCCTGAGCAGGCCTGGTAGCCACCCCAAGACTCCGTGGTCTCTATGAAATGGGGATCTATGGAATGGGAACGTGTTTTAAAAATCTGTGAAGGTTTGTCTCAGGGGTTAGAGCACCGGCCCGTGGACCGAAGGGTCTCGAGTTCAATTCCTGTCAAGGGCACCCACCTCAGTTGCAGGCTCGATCCCTGGCCCCAGTCCAGGCATATGAGGGAGGCAACCAATCCATGTGTCTCTCTCAGATTGATGTTCTCCCTCTCTGTTTCTCCCCTCCCTTTCACTCTGTCTGAAAATCAATGGAAAAAATATCCTCAGGTGAGGATTAACCAAAAAAATGTTTGTTATTAAAATGGGAATGTGTGAAAAACAAAACGTCTCCTCAGCCTTGTGAGAATGAAAATGACAGGTTTTTGGAAGTGCTCCCACCCTGCCCGGCATATACATGCATCTGTTACCTGTGTGTGAGCGTGAGTGTTTGATGAACGTTGGTTTCTAGAAGACGCGGGCTCCCCGGGTGTAAAATGAAGTGAAAAGACCAGGCTGTTGCCTCCTTGTTCAGAATCGTGGCTGAGCCAGCACCACTTACATGTAGGTTTCCTGCTAACATTGACCTGCTTGTCCGGCCAGTGACCTCGGAAGTGACCCCGTGCTCGGGCTGGCTGCAGCCTCGGGCTTTGAAACCGGCCGGGCTCTCTGGAGCTCCTGAAAGGAAATGAGAGTGGCGGGGAGTGGGGGGCAAGGTCTCTGCTGGCCATGGGCCCCGGTCCAGTCCGGAAAGCCCTAATCCTGCAGGTCGCCCTGGCCTGGAGGCAATTAACTGTCCGCTGCAGAGGCCTCTGTCCGAGTCTGTGTGTGGCCTCTCAGCCCGGAGCGGGGATGCGGGACACCACCCGCTGGCCTGCTGCTCGGCTCTGGGCAATTGGTAGGGAAATAGGAGGAGGCAGATGTCCTCATCTCTCCATGCTCCTGCCCCAGGGGCCAGCTCTGTGAGCTGCGGCAGAGGCTGGCCCTGCCTGAGACCTGCTCCCCTCCTTGCTGGAACCTCTTTACCCCCATCTATGGGGCCTCAGGCCCTGCCTCTCTCTGGTCAGCCCCCTGGGGGGACATCACCAGGCACACACTGTGCTTGAAGGTGTTTCCAGAAGAGAGTAGCATTGAATCCGCAGACTGAGCTCTAGCCAGTGTGTTCAGTGGTTAGAGCATCGGCCCTCCGACTAAAGGATCTCAGGTTAGATTCTGGTCAAGGGCACACACCTCCATTGCAGGCTCGATCCCTGGCATCATTCTCCTTGACAGTGATATTTTTAGGAATCAGCCAATGAATGACAGGGGGACGGATAGAGGGGGCAGAGTTCTAGGGAAGCTTTCCTTGTTATTAAAAAGTCAAAGAGGAGGAAATCATCCCTCTTTATCTAATAATGCTGCTGTATGTGGATGTGAGGCCGGGCACTGCACAGCCATGGTGTGACAATGAGGGGAGGTGGCCGGAGGACAGAGCCCATCTGCTGGGAACGGCAGAGGGAAAAACAGGAAGAACTTACATTTTTCATGACTTTTCAAACCATCAGATGAACTCTCCTTATTTTTGAGCTCTTGCGGTGTGAAACACACACACACACACACACACACACACACACACAATCTTTATAACTTCAAGCCGTTGAGTTGGGGTTCATATATGATAACAGATGCACCTTTTCTATCCCAGAGGGTGATCCTGACGGGTGCTCCCTGGTGGCCTCCGCTCAGCATCCTTGGGCAGGTTGGGCGGAGGGATGGCTCTCCTCCAGCAGCGCCCCAGCACTATCCTCCCAGGTGTCCAGGTGGGATGTCAGGCCTGGCTTCTACTCCAGCAACCGGACTATACACCCAGGTCGGAGAAGACCGGTCAGCTTCCACCCGATTCTCCTGGAACCCTTGTTCCCGGTCCTCCTCGGAGCCCAGTCACCCGGATGTGAGCAATCCCCAGCGGCAGGAAGAGGCCTTGCAGAGTTGAGTTGTTCCAATCAGTGGTCCCAGCCGAGCCCAGCCTTTGATGGGCCGGGCCCAGTGCCCGACATGTGAGCGAACCACCTCAGATCGGTTTTGGAGGTTTGTTGTGGATCCACAGATAACCAATACAACGACCTTCACCAATCTGAGCCTAAGTGTGGATAGGAACACCTGCCAAAGGTCATCCCGGAAATGGATGGGCCGCATGTGTCGCAGATGGTCAGGCCTTGGCCCACCAGATGCGAGAGGCTGGAACACGCGGCCGAGAGAGGCTGGGAGCAAGACAGGCACCCTGAGACTCTCGACACCCGACTGCCTGCTCCCTCTCGCCACACCCCAAGCAACTCAAACCAACGCTCCATCTAGATCTCATTCCCAAAAGAAACCTGCACAATACACGTAACCCTCCACGACCAACTGTCCTTTCCATTCCAATCAAAGAATTAATTTCCAGAGAGCAAGACTGCCAACAGCAGAAATAAATCACAGCCGGGCAGGAGACAAACATTATCCAAAGAGAAATAATTTAGCAAAAGTCTCTCCCCCTCCCGCACGCTGCCCTCCAACCCAATAACAATTCAATTATTCGGCTACCACTATACATGATGAAGGGGCCACGTGGCCTGCTGGGTGGGAAGGGCTGGGGAAAGGAGATGAAAGCCACGCAGGACATACTGAGCAACACCGACAGGAAGTGACGGGGGTGCCCCTCCCCGGGACGTGGGGGAAGACATCACAGCGATCATGGGCATGGGCGTAACGCTGTTACGCGAGGCTTTCACATCCATTGCCGCGTCTGACCCTCAAGGCGAAGATGTGGGCTGAGATGCTGTAACCCAGCCTCACTGGGCAGACACAGGAAAAGGCGCCCGGCAAACCCTCCAGGCGCGAGGGAGTGAGCTCCTCGTCTGGAGGGAGAGCTGAGTGGCTCATTTATTCCACAACCATTTTGAAAGCTGGTTCTGTAAAAGGCACACGACCAGGTTCTGGGGATACATCTGTGAACAAAATTAACAAAAATGTCCAGGGAGCGTATATGTCAATATGAAAAGAAATATAATTTTAAAAATAAACACATACCCGGCCGGCGTGGCTCGGTAGTTGAGCGCCGACCTATGTGAACCAGGAGGTTCGATTCCCGGTCAGGGCACATGCCTGGGTTTCGGACTCAATCCCCAGTGTGGGGCGTGCAGGAGGCAGCCGATCAAGGATTCTCTCTCATCATTGATGTTTCTATCTCTCTCTCCCCTCCTCTCTGAAATCAATAATATGTATATAGTAAAAAAAATAAAATGAACACAAGAAGTAAGGGCATGGAGTGGCTTGTTAAAAAGCAAGAAGGGCCATGATAGAAACGAGAGCGAGGTAAGAGGGGCGAGGAGAGGGGGGAGTGATTTTGGGAGGGGGTGGACAGCGAAGGCCTCAGTGAGAAGGGAGCGTATGTGCAAAAGCTTGAAGGATATGAAGGCATGAGTGCCGCCCGCACCAGCTTAGGGAAACAGCACATCGGCTAAGGAAACAGCCAGCCCATTGCTGTAGGCTCCCGGCTTATCGCTGGTAACTGGCTCTCTGTTTCAGAGGCTTTCTTTCTTACTAATGTTGTGGCCCCACCCCATCACAAAGAAACAGAATTTCCGGAGGATGAGGCCCAGAAATCAGGATTTTAAAAAGATTCCCAGGTGATTCTAATGTGCAGCCAAGGTTGAGAACCACTGCTTTAGAGAAAGGGTTAAGTACCAGATGCAAACGAGATGATTGGAAACCCAAACCTACCCCTTACCAGCTGAGTGACCTTGAGCGAGTCATTGATGAGCCTCAATCTCCCCATCTGTGAAATGGGCATCATGATCCTTGGAGCTGTTTGCAACGATCGTGAGATGATCTATGTCAAGTGCCTCCCAGGTGCCTGGCTTACAGGAAGTGTTCAAATCTCCATTCATCCTCCTCCCCTACTTTCTGTAAGTTCCATCAGGTACCCCAAACCCTAGAATTTGTATTCCAGTCCTAGGAACTTACAGATGACAAAACAACAGATAAGACCAACCATGACCGCTGCCCTGGGCATCTTCTAAGGTGGTGCCCGGCACTGCTCCAGCCCCTTTCCAAGAATTATCTCATTCATCCCCCCAGTCCTGCCGTGAGGCTAGTGATTCCTATGACCAACCTCTGAGCCTGCTTCTCAGATTCCCATGGTGTCACGTCACTAAGCAGGCTTCAACTCACGTCCAGTCCCCTCGAAGAGAAACCACAGATATGGAGTTCACCCAAGAGACTGTAAGAACTGGAGAGAGTCCTGGTCTCGGGTGCGGGCTTTGAATGGACACGGGACAAAGAAAATCCTGACACCGTCGCCAGCGATGTGTCTACGCTGCCACTCATTGTCCCTCACTCTGATGTCCCCAGCTGGACCCCCACCCCCGTCCTGCAGGGGTGGCAGAGAAGAGTGGCAAGAGAACAGCATCTTTTTTTTTTTTTTAAATATATATTTTATTGATTTTTTTACAGAGAGGAAGGGAGAATGATAGAGAGTTAGAAACATTGATGAGAGAGAAGCATCGATCAGCAGCCTCCTGCACACCCCCCACTGGGGATGCGCCCGCAACCAAGGCACATGCCCTTGACCGGAACCGAACCCGGGACCCTTCAGTCCCCAGGCCGATGCTCTATCCAGTGAGCCAAACCAGCCAGGGCAAGAGAACAGCATCTTGGTGGTCCCTCTCACCTCCTCTCTTTTTGTTTTTCTGATTTTTAACCCTCACCCAACAATATTTTTCCACTGATTTTTAGAGTGGAAGGGGAGAAACAGAGAAACATCGATATGAGACAGACACATCAATTGGTTGCCTCTCGCATGCACCCTGACCAGGGCCGGGGATAGAGCCTGCAGCTGAGGTACGTGTCCTTGACTGGAATTGAACCCGCAACCCTTCAGTCCACGGGCTGGTGCTCTAACCACTGAGCGACCAGCCAGTCTCACCTCCTCTGTGGCCACATGAGGTACAGGGACCGTGGCTGGGTGCGGGCGACTGTCTGTCACAGGCGTGTTCAGTGCAGAGGGCGGCAGTGTCCCAGCTTCCAGGGCGTTGTGTCCTTCACCTCGGTGGGCAGTCAGAAAGGGGTTTGCCCCAACCCGCCAAGACCCGGGCTCCCATCTTGGCCCTGCCTTTTCCTGGGCGAGTGCCCTTGGACGCCTTGCATCTCTGAGCCTCAGTTTCTTGAGCAGCACAGAAGGCATGGGAACACCTCCCGCCCAGGGCTCTGTGAGAGTCAGCACCCAAATGCACCCCGGGCAGGGCGCGTGAAAAGTCGTCAATGAATTGAGAATTTCACGGTTTCCTGTTCTGTGGTTCTCTGGGTAAAAAGATCCCCTTGTTAGGGCCTTTCTGCTGTTTTCTCTGATACAGAGTCCACCCCCATGGCGGGAAGAGGAGGAGGAGGAGGAGGAGAAGGAGAAGGAGGAGGAGGAGGAGGAGGAGGGGGAGAGGAAAAAGACTGCTCAATCACCGTGTGTGCTCAATAGGCATCTGACATATTCTATGTGCTCCCTACGGTCATTCTTATTCAGTTCTCATTATAATTTTCCATTTTACAGGTGAGAAGACCAAGGCCCAGAGAGGTGAATAGCATCCCCAAAGTCACCCAGCTGGTCGGTAATGAAATCAACCCATGAAGCGAATACACACAACCTTTAAACGAAGGCTCCTGATAACAAGGAGGCCCGAGGGGCCGAGACGCACACGCTCCAAATTCCTCTCCAAGTGCGACCGCCGCGCACTTGAGCCTATCGGGGCGCTGACAGGTGGAGAGGGTGTTTCGCGCAGGGCTTGGTGAGCACACCGCGGTTCCAGGAAATGCCCGGGGCACCTATTGAAACGCACCCAAGCGTCCCCTTTCTTGGGGGAAAACAGTCTCAAGGTCACTGGATGTGTTCCCAATAGGATGGCCTCAAAGAGGATAGGGGCCAAGGTCAAGGTCAAGTCTGTGCTACTTGATCCCCCCCCCCACACACACACACACAGACACACACAGACACACACGTCTGTGCTCTGCCTGGTGCCAGGAAGGAGGAGAAGATCCCTGCTGATACATCACCAGCCCCTTGCCCTCTGGCTTCCAACGAGACTCGCTTATAGGAGGCACAGGCAGCAGACAGGAGGGAGGGTGGGTTGAGAGGTCAGTCAGGGTGTCTGCTCCCTGCCCCTCCCTGGGAGTGACTTGCTGTGACTGCAGCCTCACTGCCTCCACCTGCCGCACCTCTGGGTGGTGATGGCTGCCACTGTTGCTGGCGGGAGAGCTTTAGCTTCCTTTGCTGAGCCCCTTAACCTGCTTACCCCATAAAGAGGTCCGTGTTAAACTCCTCCAGAGTGAAAGTCTGGTGTGAATTGATCTTGCCTGATCTAAGGTCAGAGATGGAACTAAAAAAGAAAAGATCCTAGTTTCTAATGTCTCTCCCAAAACAAAGTTTGGGGCAAAGGTCAAGGAGAAAAAGTCAAAAGATCTCGAATGGGCTGAGACGCCACCTCGCTCCAGCTCTCCACACAAGCTCAGACCTGTGTGAAGAAGGGACGAAGTCTGGTCAATGTTCAAATCCTGTTACAGCCTGGCTATGAGGCCATTTAACTTTCCCGAGCCTCACTTTGCTCATCTGTACAATGGGAATGAGGTCCACCTTCTAGGAGTGTTGGATGGACAAGGCAGTGGATGGGAAGCAAATCACATAGTACCTAGGCCATAGTAGGTGCTCAGTAAATTCTTGTTCTCATCTCTCTTCCTGTTCCCTTCTCTAACTTCCCTCTTCCAAATTCCTGTCTTGAACCCAGTAAGTAAGGCGTTAAGAAACGATACAATAATCATCATATCAACACGTATCAACCAAGATTGCTTCACGGTTCGCAAAGAAGTTTCGTGGCTGTTATTTCATTTCGAGAGGCAAGTTGAAACTCTTAGGGGTGAAAAGACACAGCCCACACGTGTCTCCCATCACCTGGATCAAGAACAGAAAGCATCGACATTTGGATCAAAAAGCAAGAAAAGTTGGGATTCCTAGAAACCAGAAAACCTATTATTCTCTGTATCAGTTACCGATTGCTCTGAAAGCAACCACCTCAAATATAGTAGCTCAAAGAACTGTGGGATATTCTTCCTGGGGACTGGGCTGCTGCTGGGGAGTCTTTGGGGTGAGGGTTTCCCAAGACAGCCTCCAGCGTAGGTCTGGAGCCTGGCAGCCTCGCTGATGGCTGGGCCCTGAGGTCACGCACACTCTCATCAGTCAACAGTGGGTTGGAGTGTCTGTCCCTGGCACCTGGACCACGGCAGGGTGAGATCTGTAAGATCTCTCCCAGATCCTGTGGGGCAGAGCAAGTCCCAGGAGGGGACGCAGACCCCACCCACCTCTTGGTGGAAGGTGGGGCGAAAACACACGGTGCAAAGGAACATGGGAGGAATTTTTGCAGCCGTTCCTTTTTCTTGTTAATATTTTTTTAATTTCAGAGAGGAAAAGAGAGGGGGGGGGGGACATCAATGATGAGAGAGAATCATTGATTGACTGCCTCCTACAAGCCCCACACTGGGGATCAAGCCCGCAACCTGGGCATGTGCCCTCACTGGGAATCGAGCCATGAACCACCTGATTCATAGGTCGACGCTCAACCACTGAGCCACACCAGCTGGGCATTTTGCAGCCATTCTTGAAATCAGTTCCTCTCCCTGTCCTCCAAGTCATTTGCTGTAGGGCATGAGGCATCGCTGTCCCTCACTGCTAGCTTCAGTTGGCTGGAGTGTCTCATCCTATAGACACATCACCTGTGAAGGGCATGAGGTATGACAGTGTCTCATATGGACAACTCGGCCAAGTTCAACCTGCAGACTAATCCAAGTCCACCATCACCAAACCAGGTGTTTCTCCGTAACTCAGTGGGAGGTGAAGTCTCCAAACAGACTCTTGAGTCAGGAGCCAGGCAGTCCCTTGCACCCAGCTCTCTTCCTTTGTAGATCAGGAAACCAAGGCCCAGAGAGGGTGAGTGATTTCCTCAGGTCACACAGGGAACACAGGAAGAAGAGAGCTGAGCCAGTCCCCGATGCCTAGTCTCTTCCCCTCCTCCCTGGCGGCACTGCTATTTGGGAAAGCACAGTCCTGACTCTGCTCCTCCTATCAGAGGTGCCTCAGTTTCCCCACCCGGCTGATGACGTTGGCCAGCACGCCCCAGCCCCACCCCCACCTTTCTCCCAGGTGTGCCGTGTTAACTTGTCTGAGAGCCCGCAGGACCTCTCCTGAGATATAATTACAGAGAGTTACCGTCCCGGCCGGCTGGGAGGATCTCATCGGGGAGTAGGTGAGTAAATTACATCCTGTGGTTCTGTCTCTCTTCCCGCAGCTGCCTCGTTCTTCCAGAGAATGGTCCCCGGTGATGGAGGTGACGGAGTCCCTCTGCCAGCGGCCTCCCACCACTGGGGCCTCCCTTCTGTCTCCACAGGCTCCCTGACCGTCTCCAGGGTCTGAGTCACCCACGGGGGACCCCTCCAGGCTCCGCCCAGGCCCAGGTGAGCAGGGTTCTCAGGGTTAACATCCTCTGCAGAATTCCTGGGTAAATACCATTCAGATTTATTGCCTTTTAATGCCTCCCGTGTGGTTCCATTAGCCTTTCCTTCTGCTGCCTCCATCCTTTTTATCTGTCTCCTCCCGACCCAAACTCCATAACCCCGGGGTATGTGTCGTCCCATTAGCTCCTGCACTGAGGTCTGGGCGTAAAAAGCCATCGGGCTCCCTTGTGACCCCCACCCCCACCCCACCCCTGCTCAGAAGTATTCACTCAGATCCTCCTTATCTCCCCTCCCCTCCTGCACCCCCCCCCCCCCCCCCCCCAACCCAGCATCTCACAGCGTCCCCTGGGCTGCCAATCTCTTCCCTCCTGCTTTTGAGAACGTCTCCATGGAGCTGTGGCTGCTTAAGTTGACCTCTAACTCTGCTGGCTCATCACCTGCCCCCTCCCCAAACCTCTCCCTTTTGTTTCCATTTAGCCGAAGCCCGAACCCAGCTCTCCGGAGTTCCACAGCGGCCCGCGGTGCTCCCTGTGCAAAACCTCCCAGGACTTGATTTGCCTTCACTCGAGAGCCACGTGCTGACGGCTCAGCCCAGCCTCCCAGAGGTGCTGGCAGGCCTGTCCAATGGCGAAGGCACGTGGTCTGTGCCAGGCTGATGGCTCGGAATCCTGACCCTGTCACTTCCCCGCCCTATGACCTTGGATGAGGTATTCAACCTCTCTGCCAAATGGGGAGTCCACAGGACCAAGTTCTTTGGGGGTGAAGCGGGGGGCTAGGGTTAGACTTAGATACACATCAAACGTTTAACCCAGCACAGGGCAAGTGCTCCATTGATATGGACCCTGGTTACTTGCCAACCAGCCAGGCACTCACGCCCTCGCCCTCCCTGGTCTGTGCCCTCAAACAACTTGCCATCCTGTCCACACTTTGATGCCCTCATCCATCTTTCTGTGTGCCGTTTCCTCTGTCTTGAATACCCTCCTCCCCTCCGACCTGGTGAATTCAACTCATCTACGGGACCCCTCCCCTGGGAAGCATTCCTCCAGGCCTGACATTCATTTCCTCCAAGTGTCCACAGCTACAGCTGCCCTCCTCACAACAGGCTGTATCTCGCCGCACATCTGAAGGGCAGCGTATGTGCACCGCGGTTCTGTGGCCCCGTCTCCCAGGCTCCCAAGGGCTCACGCGTTCCCAGTCGGGAGAGCAGGAAGACGGTTGCATGTTTTACAAACATCAATTAATTTCATTCCCAAGACGTACTTCCCTCATTGCCGTCATCCGGATGACAGCTTGCAAGCATTCTGCACTTTAACGTTTGCAGAGGACTTGATCCAGGGGCCCTAGGAGAGCACGCAGAAAGCTCCAGCCCCAGAAAGCTCGGTGGATGCTGAGGCCGGAGAGGTTGTCTGGCTGATTTTATTCACCGGAATAGGTGAGCCCGAAGCGTGCCTGTCTGGCCTGGCCATGAATTTCCAAGTGGTACATCTGGAGGATGCGCTGGTTTTCCAGGCCTGTTTGACCAATTAAGCGCAGTGGCCCTCAGAAACAGGTCTACACCCAAATCCCACGGCTCCTCCTGCAAACATTCCTGAAGGACCCTGGCTTCCCTCAGTCAAGGAAAACATCCATCTTACGGGGAATCAGCCAGAAAAACCTGTTTGCCGGCAAAATTTCACCATTTTTCACAAAGACGCAGAAAGCCAGGGGCTGTGTGGTTTGAGCAACCATCAGCCTGGGGAGCAGGGAATACAGTCTGATCCCCTCTGTCCTGTCACCACGGAAGCTCGCGGCAGTCTCCAGGGCTCCAGGCTGCACGGGGCCCCCCTGGGACAGAAAGGTGCACACGGGGTCGCACCAGGCCAGCCCAGCAGGACTGAGAGTTCGTGAGGCCTGGGTGCAAACTCAACCCGCTTCTCCCTCGGCAGCCTTTCTGAACGGGCCTGCATGTGCTGCCTGCCTGGGCCGACAGCCGGTGACAGCCACTGCAAGTGGATGTGCGACAGCAGAGGCGTGGCGGGCACTGCCCACAGAGGCACTGTCCAAGGCTCATGTTAAGGCCCATCTGACATCACGACGCAAGAAAGTGGAACCTTCCGGGGCCGATGCTGTTAAACACGTGGCCCAACAGCTGAGGCCTTCAAGATGCAAACGTTTCCAGGCCACTTGCTCTGTGAAGTTTCTGCCTGTGAGCAGGACCTGCCTGCCGTGTAGGCAAACGTCTTGAGGTCCGGCTGCTGCACCCACTATTGATAACGGTGAAGGGATACTGGCTCGTGTCTGGGTAACACCCGGCCCAACCGACTCACTGTCTGGACCTCCGTTGTTTGCAGTCTATACCAGTGGCCACGTGTTCCACGTCCCTGTGACGTGTCCATTGTGTCTCACATTGTGTCTCTTTTTTCATGAGGACGATTCCTTAAATGTCAAAATAGGAGTGATTAAAAGATATTCCATGTATATACACTCACAACAAAAAGTAATCTTTAATGTAAAAATATAATAATAATACATGGTGGCATGAATAATAGATTTCAAAAAATAAAAGAGTGAGGCAACAATAAAAAAAATCATTTTTAATATAAATAAATAAATAAGGAAAAAGGGAGCCCAGCTGGTGTGGCTCAGTGGTTGAGCATCGACCTATGAACCAGGAGGTCACGGTTCAAGTCCTGGTGAGGGCACATACCCAGGTTTTGGGCTCAATCCCCAGTAGGGGGCATGCATCAGGCAGCCGATCCATGATTCTCTCTCATCACTGATGTTTCTATCTCTTTCTGCCTCTCCCTTCCTCTCTGAAATCAATAAAAAAAATATATATCAAAAATATAATAAGAAGAAAGTGATGCATTTGTAAAATATGTGTGTGCGTTTGTGTGTGCGTGTAGACATGTCATGTGACTATAAGGATTCATGTTGCTATCTAGCGTCACTGGCGGGAGAGAGCTATGAGAGAGAATAACTCTCCCTATCATGTTGGAACTCCTGGGTTGACACCTGCATGCGTATAACCTCCTGAGAGGAAACGGCATTTTTTAAACTATATGCATGGGGGGCGGGCGGGGATTAGTATTAGAACTGTGACTAAGCTCTTCCATGGATTTCAGATTTAATTATTTGTCACAAAAAGAAAAATGTGCTGTTTTGCTTCTCTATTAACAGGCGATGCACCCAAATGTTACACGATTCCAAATGGTTTACAGTTCGAAGTAGTTTCAGCTATAGGTCTGGTTTCCAAGTTCAGTTCCCCCTAGGAAACCACTGTCTCCAGTAGATATTTATGTGAAAACAACAGTTTGTTTGTTTGTTTGTTTGTTTGTTTGTTTGTTTGTTTGTTTTACAGAACATGAGTCCGGAGTCTGAGCTTGGGAAAGAGGATGATTAGGCATGGATATGAAAAGCGGTGCCCATGATACTTCACATTCTTGAAGGCAGCTGGGGCCTGAAGACCAGCACCGAAGGGGACAGCCCTCCCCTCCCCAGCTCTGCAGGCGTCGACCCCCATTGCTCCCGGCCTCTGGAGGGGTGCCCCCACCCCACCTTGCTCTGGACCTGGCACAGGAATGAAGGGGCCCGTGGAGGGTTGGGGTTAGGGTTAGGCAACCCACTCCGTCTTCCTGCTGGCTTTTTCCCTCCTTCCCCCACTATAAACAAGTGATTAATGCCTTGCAAAAAGGCCCCACACGCCTCCCCCGCAGCAAGCCCCAGCCAGATTGCCCGCCTTAATTCTGCTGTTAACACTCCTGAGGCGGAGGGGTGAAGAGTAAATCCCCTCCTGGGAGAAGCAGACCTGCGGGCGATGCGCTTTCTTTAAAGTCTCTGCCGGGAGATTGACCTCCTTCGGAGGGGCTGAGTCCTTTAAAATTAAAAATGGGGCAAGAAAAGAGCTCGCTTTTCCCTAAAGCGGTCAGGTCTCTGGGTTGTAAACCTCCTGGCCCAGGACCCCCCAGATGGAGGTGGCTTCGGCAGCCTCCTCCTTTCATTCTCCAGGCCGCACCCCTGCACAGACACTTTTCTCCCCTCATTATAAATATGGACGAACATGTTCAGCTTTCACAGGCTCCCTTTGCATTCGGTTTGCAGAGGGGCGTCCCCACTGGCCTCTAGATTGAGGAAGTTCATTCTTACCTTTCGATGAAGTTGACCACACCCCTGAACGGCGTGCGGACTGGCCACTGAGTGAGGGGAGAACTTCATTGCTCCTTTATTTTTCAAGGTTATCCTTTGAAATGTCCATTCTAGTGCCATTCAATAATCTATAATGCAGAAGACGTACACAGTTCAGACGTGTGAAAACACAGAGGTATAGGACAGTGCCTACTCAAATCTGAGGGTGGTTTTTTTTTATATTTTTAATGATTTTGAGAAGAGAGGGAGAGGGAGAGAGAAACATCTATGTGAGAGAGAAAGATTGAATGGCTGCCTCCTGCATGCCCCCCTCCAGGGATGAAGTCCGAGATCCGGGCGTGTGCCCTGACCAGGGATCAAACCGGCAACCTTTCGGTGCAGGGGACGATGCCCGACCAACTGAGCCACACCGTCCAGGACTCAGACCTTAGTTTTTAATGATGGGGGGGAGGTCCTCCAAAGAAATTAGGGAGCATTTCAGCTAATAAATGAAGAAGACGTGAAAGACCTGAGAGAGCACCATTTTGCAACCCTTTATGAAACAATGGATCCACCCCGAAAGTGGTCATGAGCCGCTGCTAACAAACCAAGAAGAAAGAAAATCCATACTGCGCATCGCCAGCGAGAGGGACCGCCGCCTGTCAGGTGAGGCCCCCAACGAATCCCAGCAAGCACGTCTGTCTCTGGCCCCTTTACAGGAAACACAGGGGACAGAGCGGCATCGCAAATGACACCCCGGGGATGCCCGTGGCCAGGGTCACCAGGATTCCGTTATTTCCATTTTAAATGTTTTTCAAAAGAAAAAAAGTGGGAGGTGCATTAAACACAACGCAGACCCCTCCCTGCATCCTGACTGGAACCAACCAACTGCAATGAAATGATAAAAATCACGGGACAGTCAGAGAACACTGAGTACCAACTGATATTTCGTAAGATGGTGCAATCGCTGCTTTGGCGGGGCGGGGGCAATAACAGTACTGTGGTTGTGTTGTTTTTTTAAAATTCCCTCTTATCTTTTGGAGATACACGCTGAAGTGTTTACAAGTGAAATGATACGGTGTCTGCATTTGCATTTAAACAATCTACTGCGGGTATAAATGAAACAAGCTTGTCCAGGAGGTGAATTATTGAAGCCAGGTGGTGGGTATATGGGAATGCATTCTACCAGTCTCTCTATTTTGTCCCCCCCAACCCTACTTTTTTTAGGTTGGAAATGTTGTATTAAAATAAAGAAAAGTTAGGCCCTGGCCAGTGTGGCTCAGTTGGTTGAGCGTCGGCCCGTGCACAGAGGGTCGCTGGTTGGATTCCCAGTCGGGGCACATGCCCGGGTTACAGGTTCAGTCCCCGGTCGGGGTGCATACGGGCATCAACCGATCGATGTTTATCTCTCATGTTAATGTGTCCCCCTCTCTCTTCCCCTCTCCCTTCCTCTCTCTCAATAAATAAATAAGTAAATAAATAAATAAATAAATAAAATGTTTGTTTTTTTGTTTTGTTTTGTTTTGATATTTTATTGATTTTTTTTTACAGAGAGGAAGGGAGAGAGATAGAGAGTTAGAAACATCGATGAGAGAGAAACATCCATCAGCTGCCTCCTGCACACTCCCTACTGGGGATGTGCCCGCAACCAAGGTACATGCCCCTGACCGGAATCGAACCTGGGACCCTTCAGTCCGCAGGCCGACGCTCTATCCACTGAGCAAACTGGTTTCGGCTAAAATGTTTTTTTTTAAAGTTAGGGGGCTACTGGTGTAAACCACAAAGTCAGCAGACACCTCACCCCTCCTCTGGATGAAATGCTGCCAAGGAAGAATGAGGAAATCTATTTATTTGGCACCAACTCTGTGCCAAGCATTAGAATAAATGCTTTCTCATAAAGGATCTTGTCTTTCCTGTTTGGCAACTGCAAGAGGATGATGTGATTAGCCCCATTTTGAAGATCCGCAAACTGAGGCCCCGAGAGCCAAGTGACTTACCGGATGGTGCCGGGACAAGAAGGACAGCCACCGATGAGCTAAGACATCCAACCATTATGATTTTTCCTTTGTGACCTTGAATTCTCCTCTCTGGGCCTCAGTTTCCCTCTCTGTAAGACTGAGCTAATGACTCAGAAGGGTAAATGCTACTCTTGGCCACTCCTCCACGACCTCCCCATTTCTTCCTTTCTTCTGTCTTCCCAGGGATGTGTCAGAGGCCGCCTGGTGTGGAGGAAAGAGAAACTGAGAATTCTAACTTTCCTTCATGCTATGTGAGTGACCTTGGGCAAGTCACCCCACCTCTCGAAGCTCCCCCTTCCCCAGCAATAAAATAAGGGGGAAATAATAGCTAGCTCCGAGCACTGCTGGAATGATGACGGCAATGCATGGAGTGCCCAGCGCGGAGAGCAGGCCAGCCAGGTGTTCAAGGAGGCCTGGGTCCCCTGCACCGGCCTTCCCTCCCACCGCCCGTCCTCCCGGGCTGGTTCCCACCGCCCCCAGGTCTGGGCTGAAATGTCGCCTCCTCAGTAGTGTTCCTGACCACCACCCCCCAGCCCCCCGTCCACAAGGGCCCTTTTTTCTGTAAGACTCATCACATCTACCATGTATTTCACCTGTTTATTTTGTTTCTCGTCATTCTTTCCTCCAGTAGAAGGTCCATGGGGACAATCATTTGTATGTGTCTGACTGCAATATCCTTAGCCTGAGACACATAGGAGGGGCTTGGTAAACATTTGTTGAATGAGGGAATGAATGAATGAATGAACATTAGACCTGGTATTGGTGCCTTTAGGTAACATAAGCAAAGACCAGGGCACAGGTCGTACACAGAGAAACCTGGTCCACAAATGCTTTTGCTCTCATTTTGCTAAAATCCCAGAAACCACTGAGGTTTCCTCGTTCAACTTGAAGCGACCCTTGCTTTGCCCAAAGGTGTCCTGACAGTTTCCAGCTTTCTTAGGTCTGGCCATGCCTTAAAGGGGCCTCTCCGTGCCTGTCCCAGTAGCTCAGTCTGCTGTCCTGGGCCATCTGCCACTCCCCGTCCCTGGGCCCAGACCGCGGGACTGCAGTGCTATGTTTAAAGGCAGAAAATGCAGCCGCCCCCAACTTAATCTTTGGGAGGGGATTACCCAACGCTGACAGAGGACTTGTCCACAGATCCTTTGGGACAAAAGAGTAGCAGGGGTAGCATGGTGTTGGGGGAGGGGAGGAGGCAGGGATCCTTTCTCTAGGCCCCAAAACGGAGGATTTAGAGGGGCCAGCGCTGCCCACAGTGTCACCCCAGAGGCCGAGTGTGGGTGTGTTGGGACGGAGGTGCTGATGGGCCCTTTCGGGAGAAACTTACCCTCTCTGAACGGAAATCGAATTAAGCCAGACCTGGCTGGCTCCTGGGCCCCTGAGAAATAAATATTCCTTAAAACGGTGTTGATAAGGCCTGCCTCTGCCCCGGCTTGCCCCATCGGCAGGGTGCGTCAGCTCACAGTGTGCCTGTGTCTCCTGGAAGCCTTCCCTGTTCCTCTCCACACTCTCGGGATTCTCACCCGGAGTCCTCCAAGGACAGGGTGGGCGGAGTCCTCCAAGGACAGGGTGGGTGAGCCCTGGGTGAGTTCAGGGACCTGTGAAATGGGGTGGGGGTGGGGGAGGGGGTGGGGGATCACACTTTCATTTTCACTAAACTCAGGGTGAAATGAGTAGCCCCTTCCATTTTGAATGTAGCGGACCACCCACAGCAGGCTTCCCAGTGGCTGTCACTTGGTCACCAACAGAATCACAAATACGGTGGCATTTTCATCCTGAGGGGCTGGTGTGACGGAGAGGACCCAGAGCTGCTTCGCCCATCCGACTTCAGAAGGACAGCAGTCAAGCCACTGCTGGCTTGTGTGACTTACTGCCTTCACAGGGAACACACATGTTACTGTAATGTTATATTTTTAACGCTGCTTTGAGTTTGCAAGCCCCCGGCGGATTCTGAGGCAGGATCCATCCGTTTCACCAGATTGCCCACGGGGTCCAGGGCCCAGAAAGCTGGCGGAGCCCTTCCCGGTGGTCAAGAGAATGAAGCAAAGGCTGAGCCATGGTTCTGAGACAAAAACAGTAGCAGAGCCCAGGAACTTGGTATCTAAATACAGGAGCCTGCATGTGACTGGGCTGTTAAAAAGCTCCAGGAGCCCTGGCCGGTATGTACAGTGGTTAGCGCGTCCATCTGTGGACCAAAGGGTTGTGGGTTCAGGTTCCCCAGGTCTGGTAGGAGGGACGAGTGCAGGAGACAACCAATCGATGCGTCTCTCACATCGATGTTTTTCTCTCTCTCCCCACCTCCTCCCTCCCTTCCACTCCCTCTAGAAATCAATGGGAAAAATAGCCTTAGGTGAGGATTTAAAAAAATTTAAAAGAAAAAGCTCTAGGAAAGCATGTTCCCCAAAACATCCAAAGGGGTGCGTGTGTGGCTTTCTTTGGTGCAGAAATCAGAGGAAGAAAACAATTTCCGTTTCAACTGTTTTGCAGTCTTTCTGATGAAGTCCAGTCTCGGTGGGTGCTGCGCATCCTGAACCCCTTCTCACCACCAGGAGCTCACCATTCGCATTGGAGAGCAAGAAGGACCTCAGGCCCAGAGCCTGGTAATGTGCGTCTGTTGTCCTGGCTTATCATTTTCCTGGTGTGTTTTTTTCTATTTCTGGGAAGGGAGACTAAAGTTCAGCTCACACTACATCACTAAAGGTTTCCTGGGTGTTCTGAGGAAGTGAGTGGATTATTAAAATATGTGCCAGGGAAACCACTGGGAAGGGGAGACTGAGATGTAGAAAACATGAATGTGCCCAACCCCAGTCCGCCCAGCTACTCCCAGTCCCCCCAGCTACTCCCAGTCTCCCTCCCCAGCAGGAGAAGGGAGGCCGGTGCCTGCTAATTCTCAGGCAAAGTGCCGGGCCTTTCCCTGTGGCCTTTCTGGCAGCTGATGGCCTGTCATCTGCCCCCTCTCAGCCTCCTAGACCTCTGTGGGGCCAGGGGTAGAGAGCAGGGACTCGAAGTCCCCAGCACGGGTGTCAAACATGCCCTCCAAGTGTCCTGGCTCCAGGGTCCCCGTCCTGAAGGGCCAGCTGAGTGGCGCTTTCATCGGCCTCTAAGAGGTGGCAATGAGTTTCAGGCCGGCTTCTGGTGCCCGCTGCCCCCGCGTCTGCGGCCGGCCCAGCGCTGGGAGGACTGGGGCGAGATTCCACAGGCGTCTGGACAGTGTCAGTCGCTCAACTGTCTGCCCCGCGGGGCGGGGCGGGCGGTGGCAGAGAGCGGGAACCGGCTGGAGGGGAGAGTCAGGACTCCCGCAGGATTCCTGGGGCCAGACCCAGCTCCTGGGGAGCGGGGAGGGGGAGGGGAGCCTCGATGAGCTGGCTGCAGCCCCCGCACCCTGCCCAGCCCTCATTAGGCGGCGGCACCAAAGGCAGCTAAAAAATCAATGATGATATTTGCCTGACAGAGGAAATGGAGAGGGAGGGGTGGGTGGGCAGGGGGCCCGGCAGCCAGACTGCTCCCTGGGCAGCACTTGAGCACAGCCACGGGGAAGGCGGGGGCAGGCAGCGCCTGCCCTCTGCTCCACTTGAAGACTCCTGCTTCAAAACTAACCCTGATGGCTTCCAGACAGGTCGGCACCAAGGGCCATTTCTGGAGGCTGTAAGTGTTGTCCAGGGCAGCTGTAGGGACAGGTGTAAATCTGTCCCTGCATTCCTCCCCACCCCTCCCGGCTCTCTGCACCTGAAGCAGGTCCCATTTATTACCGCGAGCCCTCTCGGGCCTCAGCACACACCCGTGCGCACGCAAGCGCTGCTCACCGCTAATGCGGGGCCTGCCCTGGGAGCACATTTTTTTTAGTGCTTCTTTAAAGCAAGTTCTATCGGCTGTTTGTTAAAGCAAAGCAAACACCAGCCTTTGCAATAACAAGGAAGAAAGAAAGAGAGAGAGGAAGAGAGAGAGAGAGAGAGAGAGAGAGAGAGAGAGAGAGAGAGAGAGAGAGAGAGAGGAAAGAAAAGAAAAGAAAAGAAAAGAAAAGAAAAGAAAAGAAAAGAAAGAAAGAAAAGAGAAAAGAAAGGAAGGAAGGAAATCCTTTTACTAGTATTTGCTACTATTAAAAAATGTCCTTTCAAATACCTTTCTGGGCAGACTGGGAGGGGTGTGAGGGAGGAGGCGGAGGAAGAGGGAAGATTATTTGAACTAGTTGGAGTGATGAGCTGGGAGGGGAAACTTCATCTGAACCAGGCTCCCAGCTAACCCTCCTCCCCATCTCTTTCCAGCCTCCCCTGATGGAACAAAGACCTGCTGTCCCGGGAGTGCGCCCCCACCCCCACCCCCTCACTCTCCACAGGGAGCAGCTGGGCAGTTGCTCGGCCCCTTGCCGTCCAGCCAAGTGCACTCTGGGAATCTGGAGGACGCTGGGGAAAGGGCTCCCTTCTTGGCTCCACCAGACAGCCCTTCCTTGTGGGGCACAGTGGCTGTCGCTGGGGAAAGAGGGAAGCTTCTAGATGCCAAGCCAGTGGCAAGGAGAGAACATGGTGTCTTTTTCTGCACCGTCTTCCAAGCTCTCAGCCATACACTCCCCCAGGCTCACCCCAAAGGCCTTGGGGAGGGAGGGCTGGAAATCCTTAATGAGTGAACTTATCTCCTACTTAACTGGTATCTGATGCTTTATATGGTTTTGAAAACCAGATTCCCTGAGGGCTGGGGCTACTGGGGGATTGGTCCATGGGAGCGGCTCAGGCATGATTTAATGGAGACATTCACACTGTGCTAGGTAATCTTCGCTGCTTTAAGTAATACATCAGGGCCTCAGGGCCGCGGGGTGCTGGGCTCTCCATCCCCTGCCTTCCTCTGCCTCCTTTCCGGCATTCACCTTCCAGGCCCTTTCCTATTTCTCACCTTTTTGTTTGTCGTCTCTTTGTCTCTTCTCTCTCTCTCATCTGTTTCTCTTTCTGCCTCATTTAGTTTTTGCACTTGATCCTCACTCTCTGTTTCTTTTCTTCTTTCCCCTCTCACCTCCACCCCAACTAGGACTGCCTCTCTGTCTCTACGTCTTTCTCTCCTGCTCACTGTCTCTCAGTCACTCCCCTTCATCTGTTCTCTCCTCCATGCCTCTCCCAGTCTCCGAGTACCCCTGTCCCTCTCTCATTGTCCCCTTTTCTCCTTCCTCCCTTCTCTGTATGTGCCCCATCTCTCTTACCCCCGCCCACTTCCTGTCATTGTCCTTTTCCATCTCCCCATCTTTCCTTTCTCATCTCTGTCCTTTCTCATCAACCCCCCCACCCCCCCCCACCCCCCCTCTAACACACACCCCCTGCTCTCAGGCTCTCAGGTGGGAAGGAGTGTCTAGCTCTCCTCTGGACCTCAGTGCCCCCAGAGGGCTGAGGACGGGCACAGTGGGCTCCTGCTGCTGAGTAGGAGTTGGGCAGCTGCAGTGGGCCTGGGAGAAGGGACATCAGCCATACATAGTTTCTCTGAGAGCCATGGGGCCTCCAGGGCCCCACCCAGGAGCCTGATATCCCTCAGGCCCTGACCACAGGCAGCCTCCTCATTTGCAGAGCTCATCACTGCGGGGGTTTTGGCCAGGGACACTGAGGTGCCCAATACTGTCCCTTCATTTCCTCGGTAGATCTAAGAAACGCCTGCCCCTCACATCAGGACAGGCAGCCCACCTGGGGCAGAAAGTCAAGACCTGGCCTCTGAGCTGGGTGAAGGGGGAGGAAAGAGAGCTTTCTTGCTGGGATCGCTTGCCATTCCCAGATCCTGGGATTCAGGAAAGGGCCACGAGGCATGAAGCCTCGAGTGAGGAGCTTAAGAAAGGATCTCACTGTCATTTCAACCTGGGGAAAGGGCAAGTAATGGAGCTTCAGTGGGGCTGAGTCAGACCTGGGCAAGGTCGAGAGGGCGATGCTAGCAAAAGAGGCTAAATATATTCTCCTGAGTGTACCCTAAAGGCACAGAATATACTCAGTATACACTTAGGCAGAGTGGGCAGGTACATAGCCAGCCTGGGCACGGAGAGTTTAGGCTGCCCAAACAGCTCATGAAAAATGAGCACTTACTATGCGCCAGGAGTTGGGTTCAGTTGGGTTGGAGGGGTCCACGGACTCGGCTGAAGTTCCAAGATGTCCTAACCCTTCATCTCTTAGAGCTCAATGCATGTGCCCACACTTGGCTGGAACGCGGCACCACGCAGGAGTCTGCGAACGCAGGGAGGCGAGCGCCTGAGGACCCATCGTTGCGCACACCCCAGGGAGGGAGCACCAGCCGGCTGGGACCTGGCCGACGCTACGACTCAGCTCCACAGGCTGTGGGGCGCAATGAGGGAGGCTGGGGTGGTGGGGGTGCGGCTCCATTCCTAGTGGGGGACGCGACACAGCGTCAGTGCCATCTCTCCGTCTGCACTTGGAGGTGGCAGGAATCCGCGGAGAGGGGGAGGGGGAAGGAGGCCGTGGGTCGCGTCCTGGCCTCCTTCACACCCAGGGACTGTGGTCGCGCCACTAGCCAATCCATTCGCCATTCCTCTTCCCTGAACCGTTTCATCCATCACTTTCCGGATCCGAAAGGAGGGAGGAAACTGAGGCTCCGAGCAGTTGGCTCGCAGCGCGTGCGGGAAGCTCGCCAAGCTCTTGCGCGCGCGCCAGGCCGGGCAGCGGCGGCGGAAACCACAGTCCCGGGCCTCCTGCGAGAGGCGGGAAGCGAAGCCAAGCGCGGCGCAGGCACCTCGGGCCTCTGAGCGAAGCCAAAGTCGGTCAAGCGGGCAAAGGAAGAAAGAAGAAGCGCGGTTCCGGCTGCCGCTTGGAAAGCCTCGTTCACCCCGTCCTCCGCGGGAGCGAAGCGGCCGGGGGAGAGGCTGGGGTCGGCGGAGCCGGGAGGGCCTGGAACCCAATGGCCTTGCTTCTGCCGCGGTGCCGGCGGCGGTCGGTGGCAGATGGACTCTACCCAGCTCCAAGCCTCAAGACGCGGGGTAATTGGCAGGAAGAGGGGGGGATTCTGACCTCCACTTCTGAGTCTGTATTCCACGTGCCTTCCGGGAGAGAGGGGGGAAAGACGGGCGGGAGGGAGGCCAAAGCAGAGATAGAGCTAGGAAGACAGAGAGCAAGACCAAGTGAAAGAGGACACTGGTGGAGGCAAGGCGACTCCTGCGACCCTCTCGACCTGCCCACAAACAGGCCAGGCCAGAAGGACAAATGCTGCCCTGAGGGGGCCAAGGGATGGGCGCCTGGTGCCTGCTTAGAGGGTGGCATCGCCTCCTCGCCCCGTGGCTGTGTGAGTCCAGGAAACCACTCAGTCCTCTGAGCCCTGAGTTCCATCCCTTGATCTCAGGGAAGAGCACTGGCAGGTGGCCCCAAAAGGCCTTGAAAGAACTGGGGTTAGGTTTGTGCTCCCCCTCCCTTCTCTCCAGCAGAGCTGCTTCGGAAGCAAACACCAGGATCTTGGCCGTCTGGGTGGACACTGGAGGCCTGGAGGAGGACTGCAAGGCAGGCGCCAACAGCTGCTCATGTGCTGCTTAACTCTCAGTCCCCATCGCGTGGGGACACAGGCCTCGGGTTGCCAAACCTTTGGAAGCCTTGCATTATCTCAGAGGGTTCTAACGGCCCTCAGGAGCCCGGGTCCAAGGTGGCCCCAGGATGAAGAGTGTCGTCCCCCCCCCCGCCCCCCCCCCCCGCACCCAGGGACACACAGCAGGCCTCGGGGCTCCAGCCACCCCCACCCCCATCCCCAAGTCCAGGCTTCCCCAGCATCCTGTGCACACCACCCAGCTCAGATCCCGGCGGGCTGAGGCCGGGTCTAGAGCGATGCTTCCCCGTGGAGAACTGGGAGAGACGCAGCCAGAGAGGCGGGAAGGACGGTGGGTAGGAAGCCCCAGCGAGTGTCAGGGAATCGGAGAGAGCTGGAGAGGGCCAGAGAGAGCCAGGACCGCCAGTGGCGAAGAGAAGCGGGAGGAGGGAAAATGGGGAAGGAAGAGAGACTACGGAAGCTAGAGCCCGCCAGAGCGCGAGCCCGCCCCGGCGCAAGACGGCGGAGTCTCCCGCGGTGCTCCCCGCGCCCCACCCGGCCCCAGGGGAGCGGCCGGCCGACCAATTTGGCCTTTGCCAGGCCACTGGGGCTCGATTCAATTCTTGACTAATTAACTGGAAGCTACGTCGCCCCTTCTTTCAGGGCCCAATTAATTCGCCGCGGGCGGTGGGGCGGGGGCCGTGTGGCGAGGCGCCCGCCTGGAGCCCCTTTGTGAAGGGCTGTCTGGACCATATTGATTCTACACACACACACACACACACACCTCTCCCTCCTTCCTTCGTACCAAAAAGAAAAACAAGTCTTGAAAGCCCTGGACTTCCAGAGTTTAAGGTTTGATCAAACTCGCACCCCAACCCCCACCAATTGCACTGGCTTTCAGAGCGGAGGGGCCCATGGACCGCTTGGTCTCCAGGTTGTCGGGAAAGGGTTCCACGGGATTTCTCGCCCACAAAGGCAGCAGATCGCTACTGTGTAGCTATCGGCCCATCCCTAGGTTGACTCCCAGCTGCGTCAGAGACTGGCCTGGCCATGGGACCTCGGATAAGTCTTTGCACTTCCTTTCCTCCTCTGGCACCTGAAGACCGCTCAGAAGATGTCTGGCTCCTCCGTTTGTTCTGTTGGATGAGCTGACCCCGTGGGAAAGCTCTCAGCAGGCTACCACCGGAGCGAGTATTTAACAAAGGTTCTCCCAGTAAACAGCATTTCATGGCAAACCCATTTCTAAATGAGGACCCGCCTGGCCATGACCCCGGTGTTTGCTTCCGAGGCGCACATGTCGCAGAAGGGAATCTGCCCATGCGCTTGTGAGCGCTCAGGGGGCCTGCCGGGCGTGGAGCGCGCTCTGCGGGCTGCGGCTCCCAGAGGCTCCCGGGCGGGACTGGAGGCTCTTCCCCCGTCTGTCCCCACCTCCCCTCCCCTTCAGTAAGGACAGCGAGCAGCCAGGAACCCTCAATCTCGAAACCTTTTGGGTGGAACCCAGCGCGGAGCCAAGGGGGCGATTTCCCAGCGTTCCTGGGGGCTCATCGATTGGACTGACCTCACCATGGGGTCACTTGTCTCCTTCATCGATCAACCAAACGAAATCCGGGACACACATCTAGGTGGAAGGAAAGCGTCTGTGTAAAGCTGGCGGAAGTGGCCCTGCTGGTGAGAGAGGGTGCGCAGGTGTCCCAAGCGGGTTCCACTCCCACGCAGCGTTTTCGGGGAAACGAGCTTCTCATCCCACGCCCCGTTATTCCGTCAGTAGTTCCTTTTTTGGTTCTGTTGTATTTTTAAAACAAAAACCAAACAAACAAGAATTAGTTTATTCAACCAACAAACCTTGAAAGAACACACTGCGCCGGGCGCTGGGGTCCTGATGTGGAGAAGGGTCTGCAGGGAAACATAAAGCCCTGGCAGCAAGCTTCTCTGCAGTCACTTTGAGCGACGGACTCTGGGCGAGACCACCTGGGCACCTGCCCCGGCTTCCTGTGAGGAGTGGCGGAGATGTTCTGTCCTGGGCGAGGTGCCTGCCCTGAATGGAAGAAACGGATGGGAGAGTCTATAGCTACATCCTTCATCACCGTCACAAGTTCAGGTGTGAGAAGTCCTTTGCGTTTGGCCCGGTCAGTAGGGCCTTGGGGATTTCCTGGGCTCTCAGATGCTGCCTCTTCCCGGGAGTGAAAACCACCCAGCCCCCGCCTCTCCCCAGCACACAGAGGAGCTGGGGCTGGACTGACCTGGCCTTCCTGCCCCCCGCAACCTTGAACTTCAGCCCTTTCCCACCCCATCCTTCCTGGGCCTCTATTTTCTTCATCTTTAAAATGGGAATTATACCATCTTTTTAAAAACCACAGGGAAGGACCGTAAGCCCAAAGCCTCACATCTCTTGCTCGCCCAGGGGTCTCCAGCTCTTAGCGGACGACCTGCACAGAGAAGCCCCTCAGTCGGTATCTGTGGAAGGACCTACGGGACATTTCTATCCCCCATACCAAACGTCTCTTCTCATTACGGTCTTATCACTGTCTCCTTCTACATAGACGGGGTTGGGCGTTGCAGCTAGTAAGTTTGATGTTGTTTTTGTTTTTCAAATACACGTTGAAAGTGGCCATTTGTTCACAAATGCATGGAGTACCCAACCCCCTCCAGTCCCCGCCTCGCCTCTCCCTTTCTTCATGCACTTTCATTCGGTGTGGAAAGATTATTTATTGCACACCCAGCAATTACCAAGCACTGCGTCAGAGTTGGAGATGTGAGTGCCATCCCTCCAGGAGCTTACAAATTAGATACATCACATTAAACCCTCCTACGCAGACCATGTAGTCTATTAACTCCTTTAGTAATGGTTCATTTCCCCCCCCCCCCCCATTTCTTCTAGCCTTTTAAGTAACTTTTGACAAGACTGCAAAGTCTAACAGTGCCTGGCAACATAGTAAGTGTTCAATAAATGTTGGATGAATTTATTCTTCTCAATACTGTTGCCCATAGGTCTTAAACACATTCACAGAGACACTCCCAGATGAGGACTCAATGTACAGGGTCCAGTCCCAGAGGCTCCCTGTGCCCACAAGATCCGCCCACACCCCAACCCTGAGATTCCCAATTCCAGGTAGAGTTCAGCCTGGTGAGGCCAGCCACTCCATGTGACCCAGCATACCTGGGCCTGGCTGGTACCCAATTGGTCTTTGCAAAAAGAGCCGGGCCCGAGCTTCTGCAAACCGTGTGCCCTTTGCGCATCTCCACACCTATCTGGCTGTCCTCTTTCCACCCCCACCCCAAACACACACACACACACACACACACACACACACACACACACACCCCTTTCCCCCTAAAGAGGAGCAAGTGCCTGTGACGCCTAAGAAATGAGGCGCTAGTTCACCCTAAAAACCTCTTTCCTCATATCCCTGTAGTTGCCCAGCCTCTCTGGTCCAACTTCCAGATTCGGCGGACTGTGGGTGCCCCACTACCACCCCCAGCTTCCCCGAACAGCTTGGGGCTCCTGATGCCACTGAGGAAGCTCAAAACTGAGGTTCCCACCCTGTGCGTCCGCGAAGATCCACTCTCAGGCCTCGCGGGGCGCACACGGAGGACGACTGTCCCCCAGCCTGGTCCCCCCCAGCGCCATCCAGCGGCAAGATGCCAAGGGTACAGCCGCAGAGGTTCCTGGTGGGTTCTCCAGAGAGAAGTGCAGGGGGGCGGGGGGGAGGTGCCAAGGGAGAACCGTTCCCTTCCTCTGCCCACCTTCCCCTCCCCACTCCCCAAACGGGGGCGCTTCTGCCTCCTAGGCCTTCCTACAGGCCCCCCCCCCAACTGCTCAGGGCTGATTCAGGTTCACCAGTGTTCCATCCACCACCCCCTTTCACAAATGCCCAAACACAGGCGCTGAACAGGAACTTTTTTAAAGGAAAAAGAGAAAAGAAAAGAAAGAAATAGGGGCAAAAAATAGTGTTTGCGCCACCCCTGCCTGGAAACTGTCCCGCGGCGGCGCCGGGTTCACCCCAGGCTGGGTGACGCTGGCTCTCCCTTCCATGCGGGCGTGTTCGGTCCTGCCTGAGCCTAATTCTATACCTGTGACCTTATCCTGGCTGCAGCCAGGCGCCTGACTCTCTGCCCCTGCAGGCAACCCAGACTGGAACACTCCCTCCACCCTCCGGGGACTGGGGATGGCGACCCCCGACCCCAGGGGCGCGTGGAATCCTAACCACAGGGGGAGAGGACCGCTGCTCTTCCTACACCCGGAATGTTATCGCTTTTTTTTTTTTTGAAAAGTGACTGTGTACATGTGTACACACATATCACATACATTATTGAGCGAGTTCGTGCAAGACTAAAAACACGGAAAAACAGTTTGGGGGAGCCATATTCTCCGCCTCCCTGGAAATGTGTAACAGACAGACTTGATTGCTCCAGCGCCAGGGAGGAACCGCGTAGCTACGAAGCAAATTTCACTCTGTCTCCGGCTGGTCAAGGGGAGCCCGCCTTGAGGCGTGGCTGCAGCGCAGGTTTCAATGAGGTTTCTCTTCCCATTTCGGGCTACTTGGGGTGGGCACAGGTACACACCCAGGGCATCTTACAAACGCACATGCCCAGTCCCGTGCGTTTCAGTGGAGCAATGGAATAGAGCCTTACAGTTGGACCCACCCGCAGCTCAGCAAGCCCTCTGAACAGCTCTCTGAACGTTAGGAAAACCTAAATGGACGTTCTAGAAAGAGTGGGGGGCCCTGCCCTGGGAAAGCCGGTTGCAGCTCCCTTAAACCTGCGACACCCCATCCAAAGAAAGGCCCCTTTGCCCCTCACCCAATCTTTACAACTAATAAACTTTATCATCATTCAACTCCAATGTCCCTGTTACAGAGAAATCTGTACTATGCGCCCCCAAAAAGAACGCATCACCCGCGCTCACAAGGCCTGCCTGTCATGGACTCCAACCATTCTCGGGTTCTAGACAGAGAAACGCAAGAGACGGGGTGTCCTGGCTCTGCTCGCATTCCTACGACATACGAGTGAATGCAAGAACATATTTTAACTTGTCGAATAGGAAATTTCTAACTCTGCCGCTCGTCTCGTCCTTCCTCTCCTCCCCCCTTCTCTCAAACATTTGGGGGTAGGGGGGGTGGGGAATGAAGTCGCTAGGAGCTAGGTAAGGGGGGGGGGTTAAAAAACACGCCGGGCATTATTCACACCTGCAAACTTTGGATGGCTGGATTCGGCCCCAATTGGCCTAATTGTAAATCTTTTCCGCATGGCCCCAACTCCTGGGCCAAGCGTCTGGGTTTAATAATGCGCCCCTGCACCCCAGCAGGGCCCGGCTGAAAAGAGAGAATCCCCGCCCCACCCCCACGCCGCGCAGAAGTAATTAGAGCAGCCCTCCACCCCCACCCCCCAAACCACGCTTGAAGTACCAGAACACCAGCCTCAGACATGTGGGAAACTCATATTTTACCCTCAGAAGACAAGAGGAGCTCTTTCCAAAGCAGAGGCACCCTCCGAGCGGGCAGTGGGAGGGCGCGCCCCCTCTCCACCCCGCGCCCCCTGGCGCGTCGGGCTGGTCGGAGGGCGAGTGGGAAAGAGAGGCGGCTACCCCCCCCCCCCCCCAAGCCAGAGCCGGCCTCCGACTTCCCCGGCTGGCAGCGTAGGGCTGACCTGTTTATAGAACTTGCTGCTAAGAAAACATGTAAAAACACACCCCAGCGGGGGCAGAGGATGAGCGCGCCCTCCACCCCACCCTCTCTTTGCACGAGGGAGTTCTCTCCCGGCTCCGTTCCGTGCCCTCGGAGCCTCCTTTCCCCCCAGGAGGCCATCCCCTCCCCACGGCGTCCCGTCCCTCTGCGAGGCGGGGAGTGGAGAGGGAGGCTGCCATCCGGGCTGCGAAAGACGATCGGGTGTGGGGCGGAGGTTGGAGGGTTGAGGGTAGGTGAGGGGCCCCTCGCTCGCTCCCTGTGGTCTTAGTTTTCGTTCCTAAGGGGCCCGGCCCGCCGCGCTTTCTTCGTTCCCATCCGGGCGCCCGCCTCGCCCCGCCCCGGTAGCTGCGGAGGGAAGGCAGGTAACCCGCGCGCGGAGCCAGTGCCGCGGCTCGCGGGGTCCGGGCCGGGCGGGCCTGCCTGTCCGAGGCCCCTTTGCCCCTCCGCGGGCCAGCGCGGCCTTGGGGAGCAAGAGAGGCCCCCGCCCGCCCACCCCGAGCGGCGCGGTAACGCCAGGTAGCGAGCGTCTTCCCGGGCTGGGCGCGGGGCGAGGCCTGGAGCTGCGTCCAGCTTCCGTATTTGGAACCCGGGGCGGGAGGGGGGCGGCGGAAGGCGAAGCCCGGGGGCCGAAACCCACGCCAAAGGGCCTCGTGGGGAGCCCTGCGCTGTCGCTGTCCCCCACTCCTTCGTGGGGCCCGAAGTTTTCCTTCTCCAGAGGAAGGAGGAAAGGGCTCTGCGAGGGAAGGCGAGGGCAGGTTCCCAGATCGGAAAGGCCGCCCGCCCGCCGCCCTGCGTTCTCAGTGTTTGGCTTGGAGATGAAATGAACGGAGGCCTGGGCGCCAGCGAAAGCCACTCAGGAGAAGCGCTCTCCATTCCAAACATTCTCGCTTTCTATGTGCGCGCGTCTCTGCCTCCCTCTCTCTCCTTCCTCTACAAGATAAATACAAATGGTAGAGGAAAGAGAAACCTTGCCAGCCCTCCTGGGTTCAAAGCCCAAGCCGGGGACTCTTCCAGACTTCTGGGACCTCCCAGGCCACTTTCACCCCGACCCGCAGCTCAGCTCGGGGGACGGAGCACGCCCCCAGCCCGGGGATCACTCCCGGATATTGTACACGACTCGGCTGGGAAGGCTGTGCGTGCTGTGTGCTATCTGCAGGCAGGGACTGCAGGGTTGGGAGCCGGGCACCTTCCACTTCAAGTCCCATTGCTGCGGCCTCTGGTCTTTCACGGCCAGGGAGGAGGCGAGGAGGCGAGAGGCGAGGAGCTGGGCAGGTAATTAAGACTGACAGAGGTACAGCCGCCCCTCCCCAGGTTCCCAGCGGCCCTGGTGCAGGGTCAGTGATCACAGAAGGCAGAGGGGAGACAGAGCTGGTTGTTGGCTCCAAACTGGGAGCCCTGCGTTGGGCCTGGGGCAGCTGCTCAGGGCAGGCCAGGTCTGGAGTCAGGATCCAGAATTCAGAACCCCCAAATCCTGGCCAAGGCAGCCAGAGAGACAGGTGAAATCACACAAACACACACCCCCTCCCCCAACCACCACCACCCTGGGTCCCAGACCACAAAAGGTTACATCTTCCATGCAAAGGAGAAGGGATTTTTTATCAGTTTTCAAAATAACTGTATAACCTGGAACTTGAAATGCTAGCACCCCTCCAATCCCGGAAACCCTACACACACGGAGAGCGTGCAAGGCCCTCCCCAAAGCTACCCCCCCCGCCCCCCCCACCCACACACACACCACCAGCACCAGCACCAGCTACATCTCTGGGGCCTTCTCGGGATATGAAAGACTCCCAGGAGTGTTATCTCCTCGTCCTGCTGCGTCTGGGAGACATGAAAAGACTGCCTGTGGGAATGCGGGCAGACTGGCTGGCTGGCAAGGAGCAGCAGCCGGCTCCGGAAGGGAAATGGGAAGAAGCAAGAGGAAAAACACACACCACTGGTGTGCCCGCTGCTCCTCATTTACCGCCCGCCTTCCCCCTCTGCCCTCGCCATCTTTAACTGAAACCCAGTACGGGAAATAGTAATGGATACTGTGCTCGGATTGAGAGAACGTGTCTGTGGCTGCGGGGGGACAGTTAGTTCAGCAGATTTGGACGAGCCGATGTGTCTTTGCCCTGTCAACCTCCCTGACAGTAGCGGCCATTGAATTGGTCATGCCCTCTCCGTGACAGAGCCCCCCTGCCCTCCGTCCCGGCTGCTCTCACAGGGCAGGACCCCGGTGCCCCCACGCCCCTGGCACCTCCCAACACCAGGGATAATGGGAAAAGCAAAAGCTGAAAACCACGCAAGGCAGACCCCCTCAGCCTGCAGTTGGGGATGGGACAGAACATCCTTTAAAAGTATTCTGTCCCCAAATCCCCATCCCACGAGCCAAATTCCTGGCACCAATGGGAAAGGGGCCACGTATACCCTTACCTGTCGCCACTGAAACTCTGGAAAGAGGATGTTGAATAGAGGAAGGTACTGGGCGGTCAAAAGTGCCTGGGGCCCAAATCAGCTCTGGCCTGTGTCTCGCTGATTCTGGGTCAGATAAGATGAGAGGAAAAATTCCCCGGCCTCTTCCTCGGGAATTCAGTTCGGCCGGACTAAGAAACGTCCATGGCATTATCTTTTTTTTTTTTTTTTAAGTAACTGGGTAAAGCACACAAAGAGAGCATTGAACATGCAGACTGGTTGGAAATTAGGAAACCACAATTAGATCCTTTTCCTGAGCGAGAGAGAAAGAGGAAAAAACCCCTCGCAGATGTAGAAGGCACTCCCGCCAGACACACACACACACTTCCTCCACCCTGCCCGCCTGCTTCCCTCCCAACTTATCTAAATCACTAGCCGTGTACACATTTGCCCTTTTGCAGGGCGATCAGCTTTGATGAAAGGTAGGTGCTAATAAGAATAAGGCAAAGGGTGAAATCTTTTCATTGGGCCTCTGCCAAAAGCCTGTTTATATTTAAAGGAGGTTTGGTACGCGTGGATTAAGTGTATAAGGAAGGATGCTCTAGAAACAGCAGAAACCCACTGGCGCCTCAGTGAGCCTCTGGCCTAAAAATACTGCCTCCCCGAGCTAGACAACTTGGACAATTTTCTCTCTCCCACGCGTTTCAGGCTCTTGCACTGAATTGCCCTGATCAATAATTTAGAGGGCTGTCAGGGGGCAGGGAAATGTCTTACAGGAGAGCCCTGTGCTGCTGGGGCAAGAAGGAGGGTAGGAGCAAGGCCCCAACATGCCCTCCCTCACTCTGAACTCTTGCCTTGGGAAGGAGAGGAGAGGAGAGGAGAGGAGAGGAGAGGAGAGGAGAGGAGAGGAGAGGAGAGGAGAGGAGAGGAGAGGAGAGGAGAGGAGAGGGAGATCAGAACATTGGAACTGAGGTGAGAGCCAGCTCTGGGGAAAAGGGTGACTTTGGGGATACCAAATGGAGAAGGTGACACTTACAACCTAGACAAAGGGGCCCGACCCTTGTCTATCTGTTAGGACACCTTATCGTGCTGACCAAGGGTGTCAGCGGAAGGCGTTTGCTCAAGCCCCAGTGAAGAGGCATCTCGAGCCTGTCATGGTAACTGAAAAAGATGGGGGGGGGGGGCACAGGGGCCATTTAGAAACACAGAAAGGCAGGAGGAGAGCTTCAGAGGAGACAAGGACGCCAGAGGAAAGAGAAAGGGAGAAGAGCGAGAAAGACTAGAAAAGAGATTGAAGGGAAAATGGGGGGGGGGTGGTGGTGGTGGTTAAAGGCTGGAGGACAGAGGCAGACAAGAAGGAGAAATAGAAACCAAGAACAAGATAGATGGGAGGGAGAGAGAGAAGGTGGAAGAGGAAGAATAGAATCCTGAAAGGAGGTGAACAGAGAGACAGGGGGTGGGGGAGAGAGGAGGGGGGAGGAGGGGGAGAAGAGAGAGAGAGAGAGAGAACAAAAGGTGGGCACCCTGTCTGGTCCAACCAGGAGGCTCTGGGTGCAGGAAAGACAGGGAGGCTGACCCTTGTTCAAAGACCCTGACCCCTGAGCCTCCCTAGTTGGAAGGAACTGAGCTCTTGAGCAAGCTGCGGTGGGGGTGGGGGGTGAATGACAAGCTCCAGGAGCAAGACCAAGCCTCCGGGTCAGCACAGAAGACCTCCACTGGACTGAGAAGCGAGTGTGGGAGAGCCGGGCTTTGGGGGGAGCACAGGACTGCTTGTGTGGGGAGGGGGTGCTGGCTGCGAGCTAGGTGCCCCCCAGGGGGCTGCTGCCCTGGCATCCTTGGTGAGAGGAAATCGCATCCCCTGTGGGTAACTGAGCACCTAGGAGAACGGGAGGGAGCCCCGGTCAGTTTCCACGTGTATCACTATCCCACGAGCCAGGATCGGAGGCGACCAGGAAGCCCCTTCTCAGTAAAAGTTTATGCAGTGACCGGCCCCCAGGCACCTTTGTAATGAGGCCTCCGAGCCCTGGAGAAACGCGGGCTTCCTCTGTCCGAACAGTCCCCGCCGCCGCTGCCCTCGGACCGGGAAAAGCTGCCGGCCAGCAGGGGTGAAAGTTGAAGAGGGAATAAGCGTGTAATCGTCCGCGCCAGACCTCACACGCGCTGAAGGGAATATTTACAGCAAACTTGCCAAAGTAAACGACCCCGCCTCCCCACCGTCCCTTCCCTCGCCTCCCCCCTTTTTGGTAAACTTTAAGATAAACACCCCTCGGTCACAAAAGGGTCGGCCTGTCCCCTCTACAGTGGGAGGCAGCAGGGGAAGGTGAGAGCCGGCAGACGCGTCCCCGGCCTCGTGTGGGCAAGACTAGCATCGCCGCCGCCTCCCAGGCCTGGGCCGAGAGCCGCGGCTGTGATTGCGCGTGGATTTGATTGCGCGCGTGTGTTCAGACGACATTTATTCCGAGACTTCTCTGCCTCTCCCCCATTTGAGCGTCTGCACTCAACACTATTCCTACACAGTAAACGCCGTGGGCATGACCAGATATGCAAAGGTTATTGTTATTGCTAAAAACCAGGCCTACGAGCAAGTGACAATTTCTTCTTGCCAAAGGCGGAGGACTGTTGGAGGACACCAGCCGCTCCTGGGGGCCTCTTGGACCCACACTTTGCCCCCCTTCTCCTGCCCTAACGGCACCACTTCGCAGACTGCGGAGGGCTGGCTCCGTCGTCCACGTTTCCCGTGTGTCTTTTGTGGAGCAAGGAGGCGAGGAGAGAGCGAAGATAGAGGGAAAGAGGGAAAAAAAAAAAAAAAAAAAAAAGGACCGTGCAGGGCCCGCGCCTGGAGCCTACAACCCGGGCTGGGGGGCGCCAGCCCTGTGGGTTCCCCTGGCGGCCGGGCCTGGCACAGGTCCTCGGCCGCGCTGGCCTGTGTTTAGCTCGAGTGCGGCGGCCACCAGGCCGCTTTTGTTTGTTTGCAAATTAATCACCAGCGCACGGCCGGCGCCAGAGCGGGTTTATCACCCACCGGGAGGGGGGCGCGGCGGCCCCGGGAGACAAAGGGGAGTTCGCACCTTCCCGCTTTTGATCCCCAGTCGCCGTGGCCTCCCCGCAGAATACGAGCCTCCCGGGGCGAGTCTGGGAGGTCAGTCATAATTGGCGGAAGTTTGCAGACCATTAGCAAGATGTCGACGACGTTTTCGATTCAGAACCCCTCCAACGTTCTTCCTCACCCCCTTCCTCGCACGCTAGCGTAGGACTCGGGGGTCAGGCGTGGCAACGAGGTGACCCCAGGGTTAAGTTAGAGCTCTGGGCAAAGACAGGCCATCGGGGGAGGGGCCGCGCGAGGGGCAGAAGTGACGTTGGGTCCGCGTTGGGGCCGAAGGCAAGTGGAGATATTTACAAGTGAAATCAGCGAGCTCCCCTCCCACGGCTGAAGCAGAAGGGGAGCCAGGCTGTCTCCAGGTCCGAGTGACTGTCTCCCTCCTCTGCCGCTGGACTCAGAGTCACAGCCTGGTGGCAAGATTACTTTTTTCCTACTCGGAGCGCGGGTGCAGGCCAAACCCGTTCTGGGGGGTTTGGGGCGGCTCCTGAGTGCGCAGGGAGGCTGCCCCCCGGCTGGTGGCGAGCAATTCGGAGGGGGCGGATCCCAAAGCCTGCAGGGCTCAATGGTTAGCGCAGGCGGGGGGTGGGGGGAGGCCTAGCCGCTGGTGACGCCGGAGGGGTCATTGCAAGTGAACACCCTGGGCCCGCCGCCTCTTTTCTTGTCTCTAGATCTGCCTTCTGAACCGCCGGGCAGAGAGAGGCGGAAAGGCCGCCAGAGAAAGACGCAAAGGAAAAGAAAGGGGGCGAGATGGCGCGCCAGTCTGAGCCCGCAGACCCACTCCATTCTCTCTGTGACTGAGGGAACTCCCCGGGCTGGCGCCAAGCGCTCTCAACCATGTGCATCAAACACGCGGCGCTGGAACAGCTCCTGCCCCCAAAGGCCGCCGACCTGGCGACCTGGCGCGGGTGGCCCACAAAGGAACGGCGTTTCCCCCTCCACTTGCTGCCACTTGGGAGTTTGGAGGTGGGGGACTAGGGGGTACGCAAGGCAAAATGAAAAAGAAGACAGTGGGGTCCACTCAGAAACAAGCACATTTCTGACACCCCTAGGCCCTGAAATCAGCCCTTTCTCTGCTCACTCGGGGAAGCTCTCACCTCGGGGAGAGTAAAACAACAGTGTCCCCAGACTTCCCTCCAAGCAGGGGGGAGAGGGGGCAACTCAGGGCACCCCCAGAAGCGAGGAATGTGGTTTAGGGAATCCCCTGCCCGGGCAGGGGCCTGCGGTCACAGTTGGTCACAGTTGGCTATTCCGTGACAAGTTTGAGATGTCAGGTCGGTTGCCTTCCTCCCCTGCACGCCCCCACCGTCCCTGAACTGGAACCAGGCTCTGGCCTCTGGGGTGGGGGCGTTTCACGGTTTGTTTTACAAATTCACCCCTGACTACTGGCGAGATAAGTCCCGGGTGGAGAAAGAACGGAGGCACCCAGAGATAAGTGCGATGCCTGGAGAAGATACGGGCTGGCGCACCTCCCCCTCCCGCCGTCCACCCGACCCCCGCTCCGCTGCGAGCTGGCCTCGGACAGGCCCTGAACCTGGGCCGGCGCCGCGCTCCCGGTGCCCAGATCTCCGGTCTCCCCTCTGCACTCACACACGCTTTCAGGTGGAACATGAGGAGCCCGAATCCAGACCGAAGACCGAATCTGAAAGGGCTGCTGAATGCAATTCACAAAACCCCCAGTCGCCTCCCTGAGTGAGCGCAGGCAGGGCCCGCGGCGCAGGCTGTGTACGTGTTTGCGGGTACGTGTTTTTCTGCGGGGGGCTTGTCCCGGGGTGCTGACGCGTGTTCGCGTACTGATGTGCCGGGGGTGTTTGGGTCGCCGCACCCGGGTTCGGGTAGGGTACCGTACGGTGAGGAGGGCGCCCCGGCACGCGTGTGCCGAGATCTGGCTGCATCCGAGTGCCCGTGAGTCTTCGATCCCAGATGCCGGGGAGACCGGCAAAGAGACACCCGAGCTCGGGAGCCCTGGCGCGGGGGCCGGGCGGAGCTTGGCTCCACGTGGGGCCGGAGAGCGCGCAAGCCTGGAGTCTGGGCGCTCTCCTCCCTGCGGCTGCAGCCGGCTTTTGTTGCGCCCAGCGGCCGAACGGCAGCTCGCAGGAGGCTCTGCCGTCCGCCTGGTCCGCCTGGGGCCGGTGAGTAAGAGGGTAAGCGGGAGAGAGAAACAGCCGCGGCGGCGGAGAGGCGAGCCGAGCGCGCGAGAGGCGAGCGCCCCTGCCCGGCGCCCGGCGTCCTCTCCGCCTTCCTGGCCAGGCTCGCTCGCTCCCTCCTCCCTCCCCTTCCTCCCTGGCCCTGCCTCCTCCCTCGATCCCCGGCTGGATGACTGAGGCATTTCAGACTTGGGCTGAGCGAGAACAGGCGGGCGAGCTCTGGGCTGCGGCGATCTCTCGATAAGCCACCTAGAGGCGACTCGGTGCGCGCGCTCCCCAGTGGCGCCCGCCCTCCCTCTGATCATGTTGACATATTCACAGGACAGGCAGTAGTACCGATGCGGCGCAGCGACGTTACAGTTTCCGACACCTTCTTTTTATAACTCGGCTCTATCCCTCCCAGCACTCGACCTGTGAAAACCACGCCTATGCAGCAACACAATTGGTCCGAAAGCGTCAAAGAGCCAATCAAGAGGCCCCCGGCTCCCCGCGGCCCAGAGCAGAGCCCGACCTTCTAGAGCCGCCGAGCAGACGCCCGGGGAATTCTAGAGGCGGTGGAGGGTGGCGAGGAGCTCTCGCCGGCTGGCTCGCTCCCTCCCTCTCCTCGCGCTCCCTCTCCCACTCCGTCCCTCTCTTTCTCTCTTTCTCTCTCCCTCCTTTTTCCTCGCCCCCCCCCCTCCCTCCAGACTCCCTACCCTGTGCGTCTGGACGCAGATTTAGGAAGCGAATTCGCTCACGTTTTAGGACACGGAAGACGGCAGGCGCGGGAGCAGAGCACGGCCAGATTCGGATTGAAACCCGGACACCCTCCGGAGGCTCGGCTCGGAGCGGAGGAAGGAGGAGGAGGAGGAGGCGGACGGAAGCCAGTGTGCAGTTCAAGTTTTGATAGCGCTGCTAGGAGAGGGCTTAAATCAGAGATTTTTTTCTTTCTTTTTTTTTTTTTTTTTAAGGAGAGAGACTTTTTCCGCTGTCTCGCCGGCGGTGCAAGCCGGGTCGAGCGCAACTGCAGGCGCCTCCTGCGAGGAAGGGAGAGGAACAGAGATAGGAGGGCGGGGGACGAAGGAGGAGAAGAAAAGGGAAAAAGTCTCCTAGGAGCACCGTTCGCGTTTGCAACAAAGAACTGGGGGCTGGGGCGCGCGGTCCCTGGGACCCAGGGCTGCGTGTCCGTTTGGAGCTGAGCAGCGGGGCTCGGGCGCGAGGCGTCAGCCTGCTCGCTCCTCTCGCCTCCGAAACCGACTTGCAGGGGCGGCTTTCTAAACACGCCTGACGCCAGGACAGTCACCCCGCGACCATGTCTCCCGATCGCTCGCCTTGCCCCCTTTAAAAGCGGCGTTCTCCTCCCCCAAAGACACTTGAGACACTGAACACCCTCCCTTCGAGGTGCTTTGGTTGCGATTTTTTTTTCTTTTCGCCTATTTTTTAAAAACTATGCGCTGCTGTTAATCAAAACAAAACAGCAGCTGCGGACTCGTGCCCGCGGAAGCCCAGCGCCCCGCCCGGAGTGGAGGAATCTCTCCATGAGAGATCCGGTCATTCCTGGGACAAGCATGGCCTACCATCCGTTCCTACCTCACCGGGCGCCGGACTTCGCCATGAGCGCGGTGCTGGGGCACCAGCCGCCCTTCTTCCCCGCGCTGACTCTGCCTCCCAACGGCGCCGCGGCGCTCTCGCTGCCCGGCGCTCTGGCCAAGCCGATCATGGATCAGTTGGTGGGGGCGGCCGAGACCGGCATCCCTTTCTCGTCCCTGGGGCCCCAGGCGCATCTGAGGCCTCTGAAGACCATGGAGCCCGAAGAAGAGGTGGAGGATGACCCCAAGGTGCACCTCGAGGCGAAGGAACTTTGGGATCAGTTCCACAAGCGGGGCACGGAGATGGTCATCACCAAGTCGGGAAGGTAAGCGAGCAGAGGGCCCCTCCCCAGACTCGTGGAGGGTTTTTCCTCCCTTTCCCTCTCTTCTCCTAGAACAGTGGGTTCGTCAGTCCGTGTGGCTGACGGGAAAACTTGGGTTCCCCTGGAACTGTGCAAAGACTCCGGGCCTGCCCGGTGGCAGGCGATTTCAGCTTACCTGGGTGTCAGCCGGCGCTGGCGTTCCCTGCCTAACTCTGCAGCCTGCGTTTCCGACGGGATAGAGTTTTAAGGAGAGCCCAGACTCCTCTGCAGGAAGAAAGAAACCCACCCCACAGCATGCAGTCTCCCTGTTCAAACCTTTCTGGAACATCCTTCTGGCTTTGTTGATGTTGTGTTTTTTGTCTGCTTCATTTTGTGCTCACAGACAAAAACTTCAAGCCCCTTTCTTTTGTGTTGGAGCCGGAGGCCTGACACCAGCTCCCCCGGCCCTTTCTGTCCACCAGACCGGCCTCTGGGGCTGGAGGGGCCCTGAGCCCGAGGCTGCCGGGTCAGAGAGGAGTCGCGGGGCAGCTGGGTTTGTTTGTCCACGAGCTTCACGTGTCCCTAATCCAAGGGAGAGTTCAGCCGGCGATTGGGGGATCATTAAGACTATGTTTGCAGACTCAAGGAGCCAGTTGGGGAGACCTAGACACATGCTTCTGTTTTGTGTGTAAATATTCTCGACCATATTTTACATGAGGTCCTTGCCTGAAAATCACGGATTTTTTTTTTATGGCCTTGAAGTCGATCAAGGCATAAAGTTGGAAGAATAGAAATAAAATGCCGCTCAAGATGTCTTCAGCTTTCTCTGTCTATCCCAGTCACCTGAGGCCAAAGTTCGGGACAAAAATCCTCAAACCCAGGAGACATTTAGCCAGTTTCCCCGAGACGTGCTTCCTTTTAAGTCGTGAGGATAGAACCCCAGCACTTCTGGGGAACAGGCGGCGGTTTGGTGGCCCAGGCTGGCCGTTTGGGACTGGCCTGTGCAGTGGGGGAATGTGGTGAGCTGCGCCCGGGCGGGCTGGTTATCGGGCCTGGGAGTTCACCCCAAGCTACAAAATCCGGCTTTAGAACGCGCCGAAGTCCAGTTTCATTTTTCGCCAGCAGCGGATTGCTGCTCTGAAGCCGGGCTGCTTCGGAATAAACTGGACGTTCATTTCCTTGATAAGTGAAACATTTTCTCCTGGGCGACCGGTGAAAAATTCCGGCTTTAACTGACCGCACTTTGAAATCCCTACCCTGAGCGGTGTAGAGCTGGACCCGGGAAAAGGCAGGGGCAAGAACCTGTGAAGTCACACAGACAGGAAAATACATAAAGTGAGGAGACCCTGTAGAGAAATGGAACGCCACCCCTCACTTGTTCTGAATCTTGAGACATTTAAAGATAAGTTAAAATCTGTTTGATACTTCTGCTGTTGCAAGGAAACTATGTTGCGCCCAGCCGCTCCACTCTGAAACAGATAAGCTCACCCGAGCATTTTAAATTTGATTTAAATATTTTAGGGTAAATAGAGAGTCAAACCCAAGATGCTAAGTGACTTGTTTTTCTTTCTTTTCCCATCTCTCTTATCGCAGGCGAATGTTTCCGCCATTTAAAGTAAGATGTTCTGGGCTGGATAAAAAAGCCAAGTATATTTTGTTGATGGACATTATAGCTGCCGATGACTGTCGGTATAAATTTCACAATTCCCGGTGGATGGTGGCGGGTAAGGCTGACCCTGAAATGCCAAAGAGAATGTATATTCACCCGGACAGCCCGGCTACCGGGGAACAGTGGATGTCCAAAGTTGTCACTTTCCACAAACTGAAACTCACCAACAACATTTCGGACAAGCATGGATTTGTAAGTTTCATCGCTCCTTTCAGTAAAAAGTCCTCTCTCTCTGCTCTAGCAAAGGCCATGTGAAATCTCAGGCTTCTCTCTCCCTCTCTGTGGCCAAAGGTAGGGAACTTGTTGGATCCGCAGCAGAGCGTATTTCTCTCCGGAGAAGGGAAGGCCCAGCCTTTCTAAAAGAAGGGCACCTACGGGCTCCTGTTCTGGGGCAGTTGTAGGGCTTGGGAAATGCCTGCCCTGACAGTGGAAGTCCAAAACCAATCGCTAGAAACTCAGTTTTAAAAAAAGTGATGTGTTCATCAAGGTTTTCAAATAATCCTTCTTCTCTTTTGAAATCAGCCATAGTATTTCTTGGGAGAGTGTGAAAGTTCGAGGCTTCTAGGAGGTTATGAAAGGGTGTGATTGCATTTTTGGAAAGACCTTTTTGGTGTTTTTTTTTTTCCTCTTTTACTCGAAAAGAATTGGGCTTGGGTGAAAGTCAGGTTTTATTAGAAATGAGACTGACCTATGGAATCAAAATTGTGTGTGTGTTGGGAGTATATATATTTATGTATGTGGTGGGAGCATACTTAGGAACGTCCCGGAGACGTGGATGGCTTGTAAAAGTCTAGCGAAGGACCTTTTGCCCCCGGCCCCTACCCCTCCCCAACATTTCAACAAAAATAAACAGTGATAAGCGAGCAATAAGCAGCAAGATTAGGCCCAGGAAGGCGAGGAGGGCGCGGAAATTTCTTCAGCGGCAGGAATTGCATTTGAAGCCCTTGATTTGATTAAGGCATAAATATTCCTCTCTGGAGTTCAGCCTCTCTGTGCTTTAAGTGGATTGGGCTCGTCAATTAGTGGACGCTTAAAGGACTGAATCATTTTGTAAATTAAAATGCATGTTTTTTTCTATCTTTTAAGACTTTGGCCTTCCCAAGCGATCACGCAGCGTGGCAGGGGAATTATAGTTTTGGTACTCAGGTAGGCTAGGGTTCAAGGTTCGGATGAACCTGAGATGGTGAGGGTGGGGGGGACCCTTTGGAAGCTGACGAGCCATTTGGATTCTCCAGAAGATAACATTTGTCGAGTGACAAAGTGCCCAAGGAGGTGCTCCCTGGAGGGGGGCTCGGTGCCAGCGCGGTGCCCTCCGGTGGGGTAGCTGTCAGCCTGGCAGGGGTCCGAGGACCCTGCTTGTCCCGCTAAGCACCCTTTTTGCTGTGTCTCTCTCCCCCCCGCCTGCCCCTGCAGACTATACTCAACTCCATGCACAAATACCAGCCCCGATTTCATATCGTGAGAGCCAATGACATCCTGAAACTTCCGTATAGTACATTTCGGACGTACTTGTTCCCCGAAACCGAGTTCATCGCTGTGACAGCATACCAGAATGACAAGGTAATCCGAGACGCTTTTTTGGGGCCTTAAAGGTGCGGCTGCGCCAGCCCTTTAAGCTGCTCTGGGTGAGGGTGAGAATTGGGATGGGGGTCTTGCATTCTCTTTTGCCATTGGACTGTCCGTGGAGCTTTGGGGAGTGGGGAAGGGGAACTGGTACCTTGCAGAGGCAGAAGGAAAAGAAAAGAAAACAACAACAAAAAAAAACCCCACTTGACCAGCTAGGATTCAGGGCGGAGTGAAAAAAAATGCCAAACTGACTGCAGGCGAGAAGCTCCCAGTGACCAGCCTCTGATGCCACCCGCCCCACCCCCACCCTTGACCCCAGGGCTTTCTGCTGTTTGCTCCGAGCTGTATCCTCTTCCCCTTCAGGAAGAAGGATCAAGAAATCAGGTTCCCAAGGAACCAGCTAAAGATTTAAGGCAGAAGCCAGGGGGGATCCTGGGAGAAGAATCCCAGTGGAGCCGCTTCTCTCTCTTAGCCAGAAATCCGCGAGGAGCTGGTCTGGTTTTTATTACCTTCTATGCTGCTGTGTTTTTTATGGTGTGTCGTGTCTGTGTGCGTGTGTGCGTGTGTGTGTGTGTGAGTGTGTTTGGAAAAACTTACTCTGATCACAGGGTCATACTAATTGAGTTGTCTGAAGCTTTTGAGAGGAGGTGACCAAAGTCACCACTTCATTGGAAGTTGCTTCTTCCCTCCCCGGGCCTGAGGCCGGGGATTAGGAGTGTCCCAAATGGAACAGCAGGCAGCACCTGGTATGTACAGTTATGGTGGCCTGAAGGTCATGGGCACGGAGTGGAGCACAGAGACACTTTTAGCAGGCAGTTAGGGGGGGAGGGGGCGGCTGAGGACCCCTGCAATTCAACTTCTGAACCCTGGTCCGCAGTGTGAGTGCCGCTCCAGGGACAACACCCCGCATTTTGAATTCACTGTCACTGTAGGAGGTTCCTCTGGGGCCAGCTGTTTCAGGTGTGGAGCCTTGGGACTAAGGTATCATGGCCTCCTGTCCCTGCAAGTCTTAAGCGCACCAGCATTTATTCCAAGAACAAGGATCCAGCCAGGGGGCCCTTTGCCACCTCCAGGCACATTATTATCCCCCCAAAGGGAAGGGATTTGGAAGAGGACATAGAGGGCATTTCCCCTTGTACCACAGAACGCACGCTCCCTCTAGCCCCAGAGCCCCACACTCTTACCTTGTTACTGTAATAATCAATTGTAGCAATTTTGATCAGACAAAGAGACCACGGGCCTTCTCTACCTAGTGGCTGTGGCAGAAGCATATAAATGAAAACAAATGTTCCCAGTGGTCACCAGTCCTTTTAAATCTGTAATTGTCAATATTATAACTCCTTAAACACCCACCCCACCCAGGAAAAAAAAAAAAATCAATCCCACTCTGGCATAAGGGTAGCAAAACCCCATAAGTCATCTCATTAGATTGACAGAAAAAGGTTGGCGTGTACGGTGTGTGCGCGTTTGTGTGTGTTGTGTGTGGGGCTAAGAAATGTGCCACAACGCATCTGATGATTAATTGCACGGCATTAAAAAAACGCAAAATGAAAGCATACCTTTAAAGTCTACAGGTTGTCCCTTTTGACAATTCTGACAACTTTTCCATTTCTAAGCCCAAGCTGTTGGCTGCCCCGAGAAAAGAATGAGGCATCTCCCAGGTGGGGCCATTTCAGCGTGGAGTCCTGGTTTGGCCCCCTATGGGAGAGGCACACGGGGAAGAGTCCCCTTTGATTTTTACCTCCAGCCCCTCCACACATCTGCCTGTAACCCCTCTCCCTTTCTCTTCAACCTAGCACACCCCAGCGACCTCTCCTGTTGGCAGTCAGATCTCTAGTGAACTGCTAAGTTGAGGGAAACAGAACATTCTAGAACACGAGGCCAACGTGTCTTTCTTGCTTGTGTGTCCTCCTCCAGATAACCCAGTTAAAAATAGACAACAACCCCTTTGCGAAAGGATTCCGGGACACTGGAAATGGCAGGAGAGAGAAAAGGTGAGCTGAGACAATTATTTCTTTCTCAGATAATTTAGAAAAATCACTTTGCTAAGTCCCAAGTCTCAACTGTGGGGTGCAGGCCCTTATATTAGGGCAGGGAGGGGAAGGTGGTCATGAACTCCCCTCTGCCACGTGCTTGCTGGTTTCTGTATACAGGTTTTTCTAACACCTACATGTCACCTTAAAGGACGTTAGGTAGGCCACACCATGGTTCTCCCGGGAAGAAAAGAGACAGGGATAATCAGTTATATACAGATGCTATTAATTCCTAATTAATTGAAGTTACTCCTGGACAGGTCTCGGGAAAGAACTAAGCCATTCACGAAATGCTTTGGAATTTTTGCAAATACCATCAGACAGAACGGAGGCCCCTGGAGCAACCTGGGGCTCCCTCCTTTGTGGGTACAGGGATCATTTTGCATCAAGCAGACAGCTAGAGAGTCTATGAAAGGAGCTCCCCTCCCCCACCCGCTTTCAAAGAATTTCTAAAATCCAGAAAATTAACCCAAATTTTTAACCTACCCCCTGAGGGAAGGCAGGCGCTAAAAAATAATTTCTAACGTCTAAATAGGTTTTTTTCACAGATAAGTGCAGCGTGAAATAACCACTTCCTCCCATCTTAGCCACCAGTGGGGAGTTTGTCGGCTTTTTGTTTTTAAACCAAATCACAGCCCACACCCGTGCCCTTTCCCTAATGCAACCCTGATCTTGAACGCATGCACCTTAAGCCATATTCCACCCGACACCCCTGGGCCACCGTCTTCAGTCCAGGGAGAGGGTCAAGAACAATGTGTGGGCCTGTGTGGCTGTCCCCGGGGCAGGCAGGTGGCAGAGTCAGTGTGGCCCGGGGGTGAGGTGTGCGCCTCCGGGGAGGGGGTGAGCCAGGGGGACGGGCGATCTGTGCTGACGCTGGGTGTGGGCTTCTGCAGGAAACAGCTCACCCTCCAGTCCATGAGGGTGTATGAGGACCGACACAAAAAGGACACGGGCACCTCGGACGAGTCCTCCAGCGAGCAGGCAGCCTTCAGCTGCTTTGCTCAGTCCTCCTCCCCGGCTGTCTCCACTGTTGGCACCTCCAACCTCAAAGGTAAGCCAGCCTGGGCACCTGGATGATGTCCGGACTCTAGTCATGGAGGCCTGGGAGAGTGGGGGGCTGGGGCACCCACCAGGGAGGTTGCCCCTCACATTCTGCAGACATTCCTAGAAGTCCCTAAACTGGAGCCAGCGCTCCAGAAGCGGGCCCAGGTGTATCCTCCTCCCTGAGCTGATATAAGGTGTGGGCAGAACCCCTTCCCTCAAATCTCAGTTTGGCTGTGAGTAGGGTGGTGTCTGTATATTCCCTCTTGGTGGGGGCAGCTTAGAAAACATGGCTGGGACCCCCCTACCTACCCCCCCCCCCCCCCACACACATACTGTTTCCAAACTACTGACTTTCTACCATCTTTGACCTCAAAAGTCAGACGTGTTGGGCTGGGGGTGGGCGGAGGAGGGAGGCCAGGGATTCTCCGCCACCTGGAAAGGGAAGGTGACCTAGAACACATACAGTGGTAGAGCCACAACCTGTGAGAGGGGATGGGCCTCGGGGTGCGAGTCCCGGAGGGAGGGGAGGGGTTGGGAGGGGACGGGATGGTTCAAATCCCCAGTCCGTTTCCTGTGTTTAAAGAGCAAAGAACTATTTATCTGGAAAGACACACGCACGCTCTCGAAACGGGAAGAGACCTGTTTTTCCGTTTCATCAAATGGAAGTCCTTTATGTCTTCAATCCATTTAAGCTTTAAACATAACATAAGATGCCTTTGCCTTTTTTTTTTTTTTCTTTTTCTGGTGGGACACCCACCGAGGGTGTGGTGAAAGCAAAAGGAACCTATGCTTGTCAGGGGGCAGGGAGGGGGCTGCCCAGCACCCATCTCTGTCTGCAGGGATGGGGCAGTCAGAGGCTCCCCTGAGTGTGTGTGTTGGGGGCAGGGAGTGCGTTTCTGCCACCACCAATTCAGGTGTCAGGGTTCTCTCCAAACAAATCCTTCCCCAAGAATTCACAAATTTGTGGAAGGCACTGATCAGCCACTAAACAAAGACCCGGATGGTGGCTAGGGGGTGTTCCCACAGTGAGTTTTAGTGGGAGTCCTTGTTATTTAAAAGAAATTTGCAATTGAAAGGCAAGTAAAGGCAGTCTGACAGCAGTAGGAGCCAAATCCCTGCCAGTAAAAAAAAAGTAAAATCCATTACCAGTTGAGAGAGGTGTCGGTGGGGGGGGTGGGGGTGGGGGTGGGGGCGGTCTATCTTCATTATTAGCTTTCTGAATCTTTCCACTGAAGTTGGGGAGGATCACCGCTCCCATTTTGCAGATGAGAAAACTGAGGCACTAGAGAGGTTAAGGGGCTTGCGGGGTGTTCCCCTGCTAGTGAGTGGCTGAGCCAGGTTTCATCCTGGGGAGCTGGCTTCCAGGGCCCAGATTGGAGCTCACGCCCTTCCGCCACGCTCTTGTCCCCCTCCTTCGGCAGATCTGTGTCCCAGCGAGGGTGAGAGCGACGCTGAGGCCGAGAGCAAAGAGGAACACGGCCCGGAGGCCTGCGACGCGGCCAAGATCTCCACCACCACGTCGGAGGAGCCGAGCCGCGACAAGGGCAGCCCCGCGGCCAAGGCGCACCTCTTCGCGGCTGAGCCCGGCGGCCGGCCCCGGGACAGCGGGCGGCTGGACAAGGCGTCGCCCGACTCGCGCCACAGCCCGGCCACCATCTCGTCCAGCACCCGCGGCCTGGGCGCGGAGGAGCGCCGGAGCCCGGGCCGGGAGGGCGCCGCCACGTCCAAGGCCGAGGAGGCGCGCGCGCTGCCGGCCAAGGAGGCCTTCGCGCCGCTCACGGTGCAGACGGACGCGGCCACCGCGCACCTGGGCCAGGGCCCCCTGCCCGGCCTCGGCTTCGCCCCCGGCCTGGCGGGCCAGCAGTTCTTCAACGGGCACCCGCTCTTCCTGCACCCCAGCCAGTTCGCCATGGGGGGCGCCTTCTCCAGCATGGCCGCGGGCATGGGACCCCTGCTGGCCACCGTGTCCGGGGCCTCCACCGGCGTGTCGGGCCTGGATTCCACGGCCATGGCCTCCGCCGCGGCGCAGGGACTGTCGGGGGCGTCTGCGGCCACCCTGCCCTTCCACCTCCAGCAGCACGTCCTGGCCTCTCAGGTATTTATGCTCCGTCCTCCTGCCTCCTCCCCAGCCCCTCCCCCAGTCCCTCTGGTCTAGTAACTTTAAATGATAATAATTGCTAGGTGCAAGGTGTATCTCCTAGATTCATCACAACCTGACACTGCCCCCTCCCCAATACTTAAATTTTTTCTAAGTTAAGGGATGTTTATAGCAGAGTAGGTAGGTAGGTGGTAATAATAACTATACACAGCACTTAACGTTGTGCCAGGTACTCTTCTGAGTACTTGATCTATTCTTTCTGTGGTCCCGTTATCCCCTCCACTTTATAGATGAGGCCCAGAGAGGCTGAGCAACTTACCCAAGGCCACACAGCGGGTAGGTGGTGGAGTAAGGCTCTACCCCAGGCAGCCTGACTCCAGGGCCTTTTCCAGCGTCTGTGATTTTAGCTTCAGCGCTGCAATCAGACAAGGGAGAGACCGAGGCCTGGGGAGCGGAAGTGACTCCCTGGGGATGGGCACTGAATCTCTCAACCCGCCCCCCCCCCAGCCTTTCCTCCCCTTTGAAGCTTTTCCCCTGCTCCCGTCCCAAACAGGCCAGCCTGTTCCCCAAAGGGTTAATGGTGTGTGCACACGTGGGAAATGTCGGGGTTGAGGGGCAGCCTGGCAGCCTCCGTGTGGAGCAGACAGCTGTGCTGGGGCACGGGGTGGCCAGGGAAGGCTTGGCCGCTGGGAAACACTCTGAACTGGTGAAAAGGTTCCGTGAGGCTTTCTGCACGCCCGGCCTTGTGTTTTGTCTGAGCACATTCGTCTCCCTTCCCTGAGCCAAGAGGCCGGATTTGCCTCCCTCCCTGCGGGGAGGAGGGGACTGAGGAAAAAAGGGTTGGTTTCTGGCCTTTCTCAGTTCCTGCCTTCTCCTCCGCTGGCCCCTCGTGCAGACCAGGCCGCAGGTGGGCAGGTGATCTGTGGGCACTCCAGCACTAGTGGCACCTCCAGGCAGGGGACAGAGACGTGGCCCAGACAGGTCCCTGGGTTTTACACTCTGCTTCTGCCACTTGCTAGCTCGAGAGTTCCTGTGCCCCCAGGGCCTGCCTCAGTTTCTCTACCTGTGACACCAGCATAGCAGGCTGGGCGACTTCCTGCCTCTGTTTGTAGCAAACACTGTGTTCCTCTCCCTCCCCAGTTTTCTTCTGCTTGAGATCTTCCCTGTTTGTTTTTTGGTGTGTGTGTTTTTTTTGTTTTGTTTTGTTTTTTGCTTTGTGAAACTTCTAGGGTTGGAGTGGAAGGGTTCTGGAGGGGACCAAGAATGAGAAATAATTGTGCCTAATAATGTATGCCCTCTGGTTCATACTCAGCCACCATGGGGGGGGGGGGGGGGACTGACCATAGCCCCATTTAACAGGTGCAACAACTGACCCTGAGGGAGCATGTCTGTCAGTCCTGTTGGCCAGGCACCTGAGTAGCATATTGAAGGCATTAGCTCAACTAATGTCCACAAAGTTCCCGATAGTATATGAATTATTTACTGTTTCCCTGTTGTTCTTTTTTTATATGAGAAAGCTGAGGCACATGGAGGGGAGGACCTCGCTAGGTGACACAGCTAAGATGTAGATCTAGAAAAATAAGTCTGAGTGGCCTCCCCCTCCTCCACCTCCAGCCCGCTCCCCCTCCCCCCGCAGACAACCGGGACTTGGCTCACTTGCTGGAGGTCCCCAGGTGGGGGCGGGGTCGGGGGGAGCAGCCCAGGTTGGCTCCTCCCTCCTCGCTGACTCGCTGCCCGCGTTTCTCTTCCCTCCCCAGGGCCTGGCCATGTCGCCTTTCGGAAGCCTGTTCCCCTACCCCTACACGTACATGGCCGCCGCGGCCGCCGCCTCCTCCGCCGCGGCCTCCAGCTCCGTGCACCGCCACCCCTTCCTCAACCTGAACACCATGCGCCCGCGCCTGCGCTACAGCCCCTACTCCATCCCCGTGCCGGTGCCCGACGGCAGCAGCCTGCTCACCACTGCCCTGCCGTCCATGGCCGCGGCCGCGGGGCCCCTGGACGCCAAAGCCGCCGCGCTGGCCGCCAGCCCGGCCTCGGTGGCCGTGGACTCGGGCTCGGAACTCAACAGCCGCTCCTCCACCCTCTCCTCCAGCTCCGTGTCCTTGTCGCCCAAACTCTGCCCCGAGAAAGAGGCGGCCACCAGCGAACTGCAGAGCATCCAGCGGCTGGTCAGCGGCCTGGAGGCCAAGCCCGACAGGTCCCGCAGCGCGTCCCCGTAGGCCCCTCCCCAGCAAAGACTCTTCATTCCAGTCCCGTCCCGTCCCGTCTGCAGTGCACTTTGTGGGATGTAAACTGAACCCCGGCGCGGGCGCGCGCGCGGGCGGTGGGGTTGGCCCCGGCTTTGTGCGGTCCTGCCTGGGAAGGGGTGCCTGGCTCCCGGAGAGAATGTGCTAGAAACAAGCCCTGTCTCCTTGGCGTGGTTTATATATCCGGGACCTGGTGCAGGTCCTGGGGGCTGAGAACCGTCTGTTGCACGGAGCCGGTGGGGGTGGGAGTTAAAACTGGTTTGTCCAGAGCACCTCCCGGAGGCTGGTCTGGGTGGGGGCCTGGGCCCGAAAGGTAGCCAGGCCCGAGGGGTGGGGGGCGGGGAGGGTGTTGAAAAGTTTCTCTCCCAGTGCAGATTTTATATATTTTTTTCCTTCACCGTGTCCAGTGGAAACAAAAACAAGTAAAATTAAAAAAAAATATATATATATATATATATATATATACCGGGGGCAAATGAGTACATTAACATGATTTCTGTTTGTGAAAGATGAAAACTTTTTAGTGACTTGCCTATCCGTTCTCAATAAATGGCTAAGCAGCATTGTTTCGGGGTGGGGGTGGGGAGCCCCAGCCCACCATGTTTAGTCTCTTAAGATAATCTGTGTCTTTTTTCATATTGTGATGTTTTAAGAGCCACTGTAGGCCTCTTCTTGCATGTCCCACAGCCATATACTTGTGGTTTTTCCTTTTGAATGCTTGCTTTTAGAGGGGAAAGAACATGGTCCCACACCCCCTCCCCAGCTCTCGTTGGCGGCCGATTGAAAGGGAAGGGGGTGGGAAGACACACGAAAACATGAGTTTATTTTCTCTGAGCTCCATAGCAGGATTCCTGCCTGCCTGTCTCTCTCTCTCTCTCTGGCGGTTCTTTCTCTTTCCTGTATATGCAATAACAAGGTTTAAAAAAAAAAATAATAAAGAAGAAGCGAGACTATTAGCAAAGTATTTATGTAATTATTTGATAACTCTTGTAAATAGATGGAATATGAATGCTCGGAAAATTAAACTTTAATTTATTGACATTGTACATAGCTCTGTAAATAGGATCCGCAGCTGTCCAGGTTTGTGTGGATTCCCTGCAGGCGGTTTTATTTCAAGGTCACAGGATCGCTTTTGGAACTAGGAAACACTTTCTGCACCAACACCAACCACTTTCTAAATGGTTGTGCGCAAAAAAAAAAAAAAAAAAAAAAATCTTAATGTCCAAGAGTGAGAGAAAGTGTTATTGCCTGTTTTACCCAGAATTGGGGAGGTGGTGGTGCCACTTCCCAGTTCCACCTTAAATTCCTTAAAATGTAACACCCCACCTTGTGGTTCTGAGGTTGCTTGGGGGGGGAGGGGGGCCTCGGGGTGGGGGTTGCCGAGGCTGCGGCTTGACTTCCTAATTTTTCTCTTGTATTTGTATCTGCTAGTCTCTGATATTGTCCAAACGCAGTGGAATTGACTACTGTCTTCACTATTGTTTTGCATTGGTGCCTTTAGAGAGATCTATTCACAGTTCAAAAGTCAGGTGCTGAGATGGTTTAAAAGACAAAAGCTCATGAAGGTATATTTTGTGTTATAATCGATGAGTTCTTTGGTTTTCTGTATCATCCCTCCCCCTCGAAAACGTCATTGAAATTTCAATAAATTTTTATTGAAATGTCTTTGGGCCTTGTTCCTTACGTGCTTTCTTTAGGGAACTTGGGCATCTTTCTCTCCTGCCTCCCTCTACCCTCTTCCCTTCGCCTTTAAGCAATTAAGACCGCCCCCACCGAACCCAAATGAGATGTCACTCAAGTTACAAAGCTAAAAACAAAAGTCCCTGACTCCGCCAGGGGAGCCGGCCGCCCCAATCTGAAACTACTTTTCCTTTAAATTAGGGAGCAGGACGAGAGACGGAAGGGGGCTGATTGGAACGGGATAGAATAGCAATTTCAGATACTTCAGTTTTAATGGGAAAAGAATGCTCCCCTCCCCAAGTCAGTGTTTCCCACACGAGTCCGACCGCAAAGACGCTGGAGGACTGCGTACGTTTTCGTTTCAGCCTCCCTCTCCCTTTCCCCCTCGCGGAATCTCCGCTGCCAGCCGCGGCTTGGCCAGGCGGCGACCCCCACCCCCCACCCCCACCCCAGTTGTCAGCCAGTCCCCCTGGCGGTCCCCGGTGACTCCGAGGGGGCCCGGCTGACCCAGGGCGCCCCGGCGAGGCCCCGGCCCGAAGTCGTGCGTGCAGAGCGCGGCCAGCTCCGCCAAGCTCGGCTGTGTCACGCGAGGGGGGAGGCCGGCCTTCCGCGCCGGGAAGGGCAACCCCAGGGCGCACGTTTGACCCCCTCCAAGGGGAAAGTCACCCAGGAGGCCCGCACCCTCCTCCGCTTCTCCCCTCCAGCCAGCCTCCAGGCTGTTCGAGGAGTTGCCTTTTGAAGTTCAATTTATCTTTGAAACATTCAATAAAAAATGGTGAGGCAGCGACAGTCTTTTGGTCTCCTGGCCTTCCCACCCCCAGCTGCATTTCGGAGGTGCGTGTTTGTGTGTGTGTGTGTGTATGTGGGGGGGGGGGGATAGGGGTGGGGGGGCATGTACGGGAAGGTTCTCCAGGCCTTTCTTGCCCTGAGGGCTGTGACGTGAGGGCCCAGCCGGAGCCGGCCTGACTGCCCCCTCCCCCTCCCCCTCCTTGGAGCCCGCCAGCCCGGCCCCAAGTCCCTGTCACCTTCCAGCCTCTGGAATGGCCGGCGAGAGGACCCCTCCCCTCCTCCATCCTGCACTTGGGAGGGGGTGGAGGTCAGGACCTCTGGAGAGCGGAGCAAAGCCCTCTCCCTCTCCAGCGGGCACGTGGGGACCCCGCAGCCTCCCCTGCTCTGTGTCCCGCGGTGGGAGGGAAAACGACCGGGGGACGGGCGGTGCGGGGCCTGGGGACCTTGGGGAGCGAGCTCCCCCGAGGCCCGGAGGCGTCCAGGGCGCGCCCGTGGCTGGCCCCGAGACGACGTGCGGGCTGCGCCCCTGGGAGGTGCGAGTCGGCCGGCGCGCCCAGAGGCGCTCTCCCGAGTGGGGAGCAGGGGCGCAGACAGCCTCGGCCTCAAAGAGGGAAGGAATGCTTTTCTTTCCCGGCCCAGATCCGCAGAAATGCTCGCCTCCTCCTCACCTTCCCCCCACCCCCACCCCCACCCCCCAATGCTCGGACAGTGCTCGGGCGTGCTGCCGGCCTCTCCCACCGTGGGCAGGGTTTTCTTTCTTTTTTTTTTTTTTTTAATCTCCTTTGTATCTTATTTGTATATAGTGATGTTAATGAGTAACTCTTGTGGCGCTGATGGACGGGGGGTGAATGGCTCGCAATCTCTCCGGATTTCGTTGCCTATTACTCACCTGGCGCCGGTCGCAATCTCGCCGCGGGCTTTATGGTGGCGGCGGCGGCCGCGGAGGCCACTCGGAGCCGGCGCCTTCGCCCTTTTTCCAGGCTTCGAGTGCCACCTATCTGTCTGGCGCACGAATGCGCCCCGGTGGCCGCGGCTGGCTCCGCACCCCGGCGCCTCCCGGGTCCCGGAACCGGGGCACGTCCCCTCTGCCCCTTCTCCTCCTCGCCACCCCCAACCCGCGCCTCCTCTCCCACGGCTCCCCCGCCCCGGCCCCCAGCTTCGGGAGAAGCTGCAGTCAGTCATCTCTTTCCTGAATATCACTTTCACTCCTGCTGGGACCTCAGATGAGAAAACCAGTCCTTCCCGCCTCTGGGTTTCCAAGGAGCGCAAGGAAATTCAATGAGGGACTCTTTCCCCCAATTTTCTCGCCAAGTCCTTTGCTGCTCGCGGTGGAAATCGCCAGCAGTTCCCCCGACCCAGGGGTCAGGGACCAACCTGAGCTCATGCCGGGTAGATGGAGAGGCGGGACGCCCTGTCTCCGATATCCACCACTCGGATTCTACCTGGATGCAGCAGCTCTTGGCCTCGATGCGCTGCCTTTATTACTTTATAACTCTGGGTGGTTGTTTTCTTTTCGGTGTTTTCCACTGACCAAGTCTAAGGGACAAAGGCCACTGCTGGCGGGAGCAGCAGTCCGCAATGGCCCGGGCGAGGGTCAGGGGCTGCCGCCCGCAGGCCTAGCGACCTGGTGATTTGTAGATTGAAGGTGACAAATACGGGTGCCGGCCCGCGCCCTCCGGCCCCCGCCCCTTGGGAAGGCCGGCTCCAAGCCTGCTCGCGCCCAGGCGTCTGAGACTGGCGGCGGGGGAGGGAAAGGGGTCGCCTTTGCTGCGCTTGGAGCCGCGGGTGGAGGCGTCCGGGTTCCTGCTGACCTCCCGGCGCTAATTGCAGGGGCCGAAGGGCGCGCCCCGGCAGTGGCAGGGGTCACGACCCCGCGTCCCTCCTCCCGGTCCCGGCTAGCCCGCCGGAGCCGAGTGTGTGTGCACTCGTGCATGTGTGTGAGTGTGGCTAGAGCCTCCCTCTGCTTCTGTCCTGAAACCCACCGGTTCTTTGTGGCGCGGAGGCCGTTAAAACAATTCCATCCAAGAAGGAAAACCCTCCCGGTGACCTTTCCCCCCCGCCGGCAGACAAGCCGCCGCCTTCGGGCGGCGAGCGGCTTGGAACGCTCCGGGTCCCTGCGCTTTCTGCGTCGCTGGTTTCCAAGTCTGACCTCGCGGCGACCGGCCAAGAGGGTGGCTGTGGGCCGGTGTAGACGCGAGGTCGCGAGCCGCCACCGGGACTCTGCTCTTCCTCGCTGTGGCCTCTCCCCGAGGGTAGGCGCGGGGCGTGCGCTCAGGGGGCCGGCTACACAGGTGTCAGGAGTGGGCGCGTGGGCGCGCGTGCCCGTGTGCGCGCTCCATCTGGGGACGTCTCTTCCAATTTGCATTTGGAAGTTCATGCCCAAGACAGTTCCGGATGTCGATGCCTTTGGTTGTTTTATAATCAAGATGCGTATAATCAAGACGTATATATGTTGCAGATGTTGGCGTTCAAAGTACACATAACAACAATAAAAATAGCTGGCACGGAAGGGCCACGTGCGCGTGCCACAAAAGGGGTCTCCTTTAACTCTCCCAGTTAACCCTTGCAGGCGTGTGCGGCGTTTACGCCTGTTTTACAAAGGAGGAAACCGAGGCAGGGAACAGCGAGTCACTTACCCAGAGTATTGGAGAAACCGCAGTGGGCTCCAGGGTCCACCCTAACCAGGGCTCCTGGTTCAGGGGGAGCAGGAGGAGGAGGTACCTGTAGGGTCCGGGTGCAGAGAAATCTTTGGGCGCGTTCCGATTTGGGTGTGTATCCCCTTAGCTTTTCCTTTTAATTTCTTCTGCCATCTGCAGGGTAAGTGTGAAGGGGAAGCTTTTACTCGAGCATCCCACTCCATGTCCCTCTCCCCACCCCCCCACCCCATGCCCTGAAAACTGGACGGTCCTTTGTTCCCAAGCAGATGACGCCCCAGGTGGAAGGGAACAAACCCCATTAAAAATGCCTGTGGCCTCAACAATAAAGAATTATTTTTTTAAAAAATGCTTGCGGCCAGGCACCGGAGCAGAGCCCAGGGATCTTCCTGCGTGTTGCCAAGGAGTGGGGATCTCAGCAGCGCAGAGCCCCGTGGGCCAGGGCAGGTGGGGCGACCACACTGACCCCAGGTGCTCCCTCTGCCCGGTCCGGGAGCTGTGGGGTCTGGGCTTTTCTCCATCCGCCTGGGACCCGCCCCCTCCCCCCAGGCCCGAGCATTTGCTGTGGGAAGGCCTGGGACTGCCAGTGGGGGTCTCAGCCCGCGCCAGGACCAGCTTGCAGGTCCTAAGGAAATTCAGTTTGGCCTCTTTCTCTCAGCTCCTTGGCTGCAGCTGGGAGCCCAGGGCTCAGCTACCAGGGAGACAGGTTCTGCGGAGAAGCAGGAGAGGGGGTGCAGCTCCCGCCCTAAGAAACAGGGCGCCTGGTTCTGTGACAGCCTGGCCCAGGTTCCCCAGCCCCTCACAGTTGTAGGCCCCGGACCCCCTAGAGAGCGCAGGCCAGGGTCTGGCTGCAGCCTGCGCCGGGTGAAACAACACACGCGAGGCTCGGGTAGGGAGTCGGGGACCCTCTTTTCCGCTCCCAAGACCCTCCTTGGGGCTTTCTGCATGGAGGCTGGGATGAATCAGGCGGCCTGTGCGGCTCGGATCGGACCGCGCAGCTGGGCTGCAGCCACTGGGATGGGGGCGATGGGAGCTTAGTGAGGGCATTGGTACCATCCCCGCCCGTCAGCTCCCCTGGCCCTGTCCTAGTCCAACGAGGCTGGGCAGCCAGTCTATTGAGCTTTTGAAATGCGATCCTCCTGCCACTTGGGTTTCCTACTAATGCCTGGAGCTCTGGTTTCGGGTTGGGGAGAGGATGGCTTCCCCAGGCCCCCGCCAGCCCCCCCCCCCCCCCCCCCCCCCGCCTTGGGGCTCCTCCTGCCCCTGCCCCTTCAAGGCCCCCAAAACATCAAGGGCACCTCAGCACAGACCTGACACTCCCGCGGGAGTTTCCTTCCTGCCATTTTTGCATGTGGCCAGTCCACCCCAGTCCCCAGCACCGGCATCTTGGACGTAACTTCTTTTTCTTTTTATGCCGGGACCAGGCGCCCTTCACTTCTGCAGTAACCCCAGGGGAGCGCCAGCTGTCTTGGTCGCCCCCACCCTCAACCCTCCCGAACCCGGGCACAGAGCCGAGAGGTGAGCCCTGGCTGAGAACGTGTCTGCCCCACAGGGCACCCATCACCCCACTCCACGCCAGGCCTTCTCCCTGGCGCCCACAATTGGGCATTCTCTAGGCTGGGGGCTCTTGACCAAAGCCAGGGTTTGTGGATTCTCAGAAATCACACACAAAGGTTTGTTATTGCGCATATATGCAGACGGGGGGTGTGGGGGGGTGGGGGTGGGGTGGCGAACCACAATTATCCCCAGGTTCTCAGCCAAGTGTGAGCACAACCAAATTAAGAGCCTCTCACACTGCTTTGAAGACCAAAAGAAATGGGGTTGGGGGAGTTTAGGGTGGTCCCGGAGACTTTTGTCTTGGTAGGTCGATTCAGCTTTAGGCACTGGCTCTTTGGTCTGTATCTCTCTCACCTTCTTCTCTAAGGACACTGTTTCTTCACGTATTTTTCATCTAAGCCTCCAGACCCTAAAGGCCTCAGGCATTGCCTAATTAGTTGACTAATTAATGGTATTAACTTATTAACCAAATGATTAGGAACAGTCATTATCACCCCCAATGAATTCTGTGTTAATTTCCTGTTGCTGGAGCCACCCCCACTGGACGATCCCGGATCCTGGGTCATAAAAGGAAAGCACTTTGCATAAAACAATGACTTTTCACTGCATTCCTCCCAACGCAAGATCTAGGGTGAGGGGAGCTGCGGAGGAGTCCCCTATTGGGGTCCAAGTCGGGGTAACCCCAGCTGCTGAACCCCCTCAAAGCCACCTCCACACACATCCCGGTGACATGGGCAGACTCCATCTTTGTGCAGATCTTCGGGCTTCGGTTTTTCATTAAAGGCACACCTGGTGGACTCGGGGGGTCTGGGTTTTGGAAGACAGATGTGTCTGTGTTGGAGGGGGGATCACTGGGGGTCGGAGGGTCCCCTGAGCCTTTTCCTCGGGGCAAAGATCAACACGGTGAAGGCAGGCACCTCTTTCAACGCCGCCGTTCCCTTCATCATTCCTGCCCAGCGAAGCCTAGAACAGAGTGTGCGTGGGGGGCGAGTCTGAAGGCCCAGGGACCCCCTGCCTGGCAAGGCAGAGGGTACAGTGGACGCATTTATAAATGTCGTCTTCGTACCTGTCAGGCTTCCCTCGTTTCTTTCACTTTTTATTCAGGCAAACTCGGGACAATTCACAAGCACATAAAGAAACAGCCTAGACACGGTGGAATGTTCCGGGAGCGGGACTGGTCGCTCTTTCTCCTCTCGGAGAAACCAGGATGTGCGGGGGGGGGGGGGGGGGAGCCCCTCACCACCCAAGTCCGGCCCCCGTAAACCCCTCGTGGTCGTGGTCGCACGTGGCTACACAGGGATGGATTCTTCTGGTGTCAAGGCAAGAGTGATTCCAAACAAGATGCTGGGAGCGGAGGCTCGCCCCTCCTCGCAGGCCCCCAGGCCCAGGAACCACCCCCCCAGCCTCTATTCCGAACTTGCCCCTGGGGCAGTGGTTCTCAACCTTCCTAATGCCGCGACCCTTTAATACAGTTCCTCATGTTGTGACCCAACCATAAAATTATTTTCGTTGCTACTTCATCACTGTCATGTTGCTACTGTGATGAATCGTCATGTAAATATCTGATATGCAGGATGGTCTTAGGCGACCCCTGTGAAAGGGTCGTTCGACCACCAAAGGGGTCGCGACCCACAGGTTGAGAACCGCTGCCCTGGGGCTTGCTCACAGGCACATCAGAGAAAAAGTGTGGGTGCTGAGGCTGGTGGTGTGTGGTGACAGCCTGTGTCTGCTCCAGGGAACCAAGGAAACGGCACCTTTTCTCTATCTGTGATCCAAAGACCATTTCTGCGCTGCTTTTATTGGACATGAAAGGCATTATTTCTTGGTACATCCTGGCTTCTGAGATAGAGCAGAAACCTGAGATGAAAGAACTCACACAGGAAGAGGGAACTACAGTCGATTAACACTAACTCTTAGTTCTTCCTGGGGGGGCGGGTGGGGGTTGGGGGGAATTCAAGCTACCTGTTTTTCAGAGCTCTGGGAAGGGAGGATACGTGAATACAATTAAAAGCTGGGCTCCAACCCGGCTCCTAGCCCTCGCTTCGCCGTTCTTTTGCCGCCATCTGCTGGTTCTATGGGGAAATGCATGGGGGCCTTTCCCAAGACTTGGTGAAGCTGAAGGTCACTCATTCACTCATCCATCCATTATTCACCCATCTATCCATCCATTATTCACCCAGCCATCCAGCCACCCATCATTCATCCATCCATCTATCTATCCATCATTCATCCATCAATCCATCCATCCATCCATTATTCACCCATCTATCCATCCATTATTCACCCATCCATCCATCCATTCATTCAGCCATCCATTCATTCAGCCATCCATTCATTCAGCCATTCAGCAAATAATCCTCGCTGAGACTCTCTGTTCTCGAGATTTGCATTCCGGTGGAGCAAGCTTCAGGGCTATGCCCAGAAAGTAAGGTGTCAGAGCAAAGAGCCACGCCCTGCCTGCCACCTGTTTTTATGTGGCTTGTAAGCTAGGAAAGTTTTTTTTTTTTTTTAAATATATTTTATTGATTTTTTACAGAGAGGAAGGGAGAAGGATAGAGAGTTAGAAACATCGATGAGAGAGAAACATCGATCAGCCGCCTCCTGCACACTCCCCACTGGGGATGTGCCCGCAACCAAGGTACATGCCCTTGACCGGAATCGAACCTGGGACCCTTGAGTCCGCAGGCCAACACTCTATCCACTGAGTCAAACCGGCCAGGGCGGAAAGTTTTTTTTAAAAAAAATATTTTTAAATACTTGGGGGGTGGGGGGAGCCAAAAGAGGAATACTTAATGACAGGTGAAAATGACTTGATATTCACATTTCAGAGTTCACAGTGGAAACCGACCATACCTCTGTGTTTACACACGACCTAGGGCCCCTTTCTCTCGCTAATGCCAGAGTGCATTGCTTTGTTTTGTTTTGTTTTTTGTTAATCCTCACCTAAGGATATTTTTCCCATTGATATTTAGAGAGAGTGGGAAGGAGAGGGAGGGACAGAGAGAGAAACATGGATGTGAGAAAGACACATCAGTTGGTTGCCTCCCCCACCGACCTGGACTCCGACCCTGACCCTGACCCCAACCTTGACCCCCAGAGCCAAGGATCAAGCCTGCAGCCAAGGTACCTGTGCCTGACTGGAATCGAGCCCGAGACCCTTCAAGTCCTCGGGCCGACACTCTATCCACTGAGCAACCCGGCTAGGTCTAGAGTGCATTGTTTTGACACAAACTAAATGACTTGTAGAATCAGAAATATTTATTATCTGGCTTTTTGAAGAGAAAGTTTGCTGACCCCACATCTAAAGGAAGGGGTGGCTAACTATGCCCATTTTTCAAAAATGAAAAATTAACCTACCAATCGCAAGAAAGTGTGGGGTCTAGTTCCTGGTTCATTGGGGGAGGAGGCAAAAAATAACCCCAAACAATATAGACCCAAGAGCCCAGTCACTTGAAGACTAGGCTCCAATTGGGTTAAATGAGGCTAAAAATAATCATTTAAAAGTTGCTTTGAAACAGAAATGAGCTACAGCACGTGAAGACACCCAGCACTTAGTAGGTCCTCAATAAAATAGCCATTCAGTCACTGAGGTCAGCCAGGCACAGGATCTGGGAGACAGGGTGCTGGTTAGAAGCGTTGGCAGTTCCCGTTTAAAATGACTCCGCCCAGGTTTCAAAAGAACAGATTGTGGGAGTCGCGGGGAGGTGAATGGCTGTGGCTGGTGCAGACTCAAGGTGAAACGGGCTTTGTTCTCCATTCCTCTCTCTCAGCGTGCCCCAAGCTGCAGACAAAGCCGAGGCCGCCCTGAATGACTTTTTTTGTGACTTGCTTTTCTTGGGGCTGAATGGAGGAGAAGTCAGGTCATGTTGATTCCTCTCTAATGCTTGTAGCCATTCCAAACACAAAGGCTGTAACAACTTTCTTTTCTCTCTCTCTCTTCCTATCCCCAGCGCCGCCTTTGCTCGCTCTGAGGGTCGGGGGAGGAGACGGAGGCTTGGAGAAGGTGGGCCGCCCAGGAGTCAGGATCCGGGGCCAGACTCCATCACCACGCCCTGGGCGCCCCCTCTGTGTCCTTCGGCTCACAAAGCCCAGCCTCCCTCTCAGCCTGGGCCTCCGGGAGAGCCGCCTTATTTATCGTTTTTTGAACCCCAGCGTCCCCAGAACCCCGATCCGAGCCCAAGAGTGGAGGCAATTACGCAGATAATTTAGGTAAACGTCCGGTTGGGCTGTGAGTGTTCTAACATCCCCGTCTGAATTATTGGGAGTAATTGTTTCCACTCCTCCTCCTCGCTGTGCTGGGGAAGAGGCCGTTCTCCCTGACAGCCCTGTTTGTTTTGTCCGGTGGAACAAGGCCGGTAGCCGCGGAGAAAGGGCCAGAACAAAACCCCAGGGGGAGAGGCGGCAGGGCGGGCTCTGGAGGGCCCGGCCGCTCTGTGTTCCAGGTCAATAACCTTTGTGTTTCCATCAAAACCCCATCCGGGAGGCACACTCAGCCCCTAGCAATTCTGCTCCCAGCCTGCGAAACATCAAAGTAGGCACAGCACGTGCGCAGGGGTGGGCGACAGTGGGCTGCAGCTGTAACACAAATAAAGGTACAATAAGCAGGAAACAGGAGTAAACTCCGTGTTTCGTGTACTCGCAGCTGTAAACCGACTTCTGCCCCCCCCCACCCCGGTTTGTGTGTGTGTGTGTGTGTGTGTGTGTGTGTGGGTGCGCGCGCAGTCGAAAAGAAAAGCAGGTCAAGGAGGATTTGTTTTTTAAATCCTCACCCAAGGATGTTTTTCCATTGATTTTTATAGAGAGAGGAAGGGAGAGGAGGAGACAGAGAGAGAAACATCGATGTGAGAGAGACACATCGATTGGTTGTCTCCCACATGTGCCCCGACCCGGGTCAGGAGCCTGCAACCGAGGTACGTGCCCTTGACCGGAATCGAACCCGAGAATTTGATGAAAACCATGGGCCACCTTGTGGGAAATCGAACGACAGCCCCGGGAACGAGAGAACATGCTTATTGAAAAGAGAAGAGGTCTGAAGATAGAGACCAAGAGGAATCTTGTGAGAGTCCACGGGCCGACATTCTATCCACTGAGCCAAACCGGTTAGGGCAGCAGTTCTCAACCTGTGGGTCTCGACCCCCTTGGCGGTCGAACGACCCTTTCACAGGGGTCGCCTAAGACCATCCTGCATATCAGATATTTACATGACGATTCATCACAGTAGCAACATGACAGTGATGAAGTAGCAACGAAAATAATTTTATGGTTGGGTCACAACATGAGGAACTGTATTGAAAGGGCCAGAAGGTTGAGAACCACTGGGTTAGGACAAGGAGGATTTAAAAAAAAATTGATTTCAGAGAGTAAGGGAGAGGGAAAGGGAGAGAGGGAGAGAGGAAGAGAGAGAGAGAGAGAAAGAAACATCAATGATGAGAGAGAATCATTGGTCAGCTGCCTCCTGCACGCCTCCCCCTAGGGATCGAGCCCGCAACCGGGCATGTGCCCTGACCAGGAATCCAACTGTGACTCCTGGTTCACACGTCGATGCTGGCTGGGCGAGGAGTGTTGTTTGTTTTTTTAAACTGAAAATGAGTCTTGGCGTCTCCCCCTCCCCTACGCAGCCCTGCTTCCAGCTTGCCTCTGAGCTCTGTGACCCTGGGAAGAGCTTCGGCCCCGGGAGCTTGCACTCCCCTCCTCTTAAAACCAGGCTGATAACGATGCTGGCTTTATAGAGTTCCCGGGAGATAATATAGACCGCGCACAGAGCCCAGGGCCTGGCCGCGGCCAGTCGGATGCACGCCTGCTCTTGTTGTCAGCCGTGGGGTCTGAGGACCCCGTCTGCTCAAATGGACGCCATCACCTGGGTTTCCAGAAACAAGGCAACCAGCCCCGGACCTCCCAGCCAGTTTCTTTCCTGGCCGGGACACACCACGGCCAAACAGGAAGGCTGGTGCCCCGCCGACACGGAACAATGGGAAATCCATGCATTAAAGTTTTATAGACTGCGGTAGCTAGTTCCACAGAAGCAGGCTCCGGAGCCAGGCAGACTGGTGTCCGGTGACACGGGGTAGAACCAGGAGCCCTGGGGACAGAGGGGCTTGCCTCTGTTCTTGTTTGTTTATTGCCCCAGCTCACGCCAGCCGGGCAGCAGGGGGTGGCAGGCTGTGGTCATGGCCGGAGAGAAGGAAACAGAGGCCCAGGGTCAAGGTTCCATGTCAGGATCCGAAGGCCTTTCAGAGCCAGAGAACTCAACGTTCGGTAACAACAAAACCAGCTCCGCAGAGCGAGCGAAAAGGATAACACGGCGGAGTGTAAATCCGAGCGTTTGCAGCGGCCCTGCAAGCCAGACAGGTGTGCTCTCCCCCGACGGCACACTGGCTGCACCTGGGGAGCTTTTAAAGGCTCCAAACACCTGAGCTGCTGGAGTCAGCGTTTGGGAGACGGGCCCTGGCCTCCGTACTGTTTCAGCCACTCCCCGAGTGATTCCAGAGAACAGGGAAATCATGCAGAGCTATCGATCAGCCCTCCATGGGCTCACTGTCTCATTGGTGAGTCATGATTAGGAGTGGGGGGAAAAAATCCCCACAAAAAACCACGAATATCTTCTCCTTTTTGAGTCAAAAGAGGCTTTGAAAAAAACAAGAAGGAAACCCTCGTCAGTTTGGCTCAGTGGGTAGAGCATTGGCCTGCGGACTGAAGGGTCCTGGGTTTGGTTCTGGTCAAGGGCACATGCCCGGGTTGCAGGCTCGATGCCCAGTAGGGGGTGTGCAGGAGGCAGCCGGTCAATAATTCTCTCTCATCGTTGATGTTTCTATCTCTCTCTTCCTCTCTCAAATCAATAAAAAATAATAATATAGAGAGAAAAGAACAAGAAGGAGGACATGGGACCCCTCGCCCTACAATGTGGGTGACTAGGTTCTTCCTTGGGGCCAAGCTCCAGTGGGTCCCCATGCCCTGGGATTGTGTGCGGGAGTTGCTGAGGTGTGTAGATATGCATTTTCCCACAAGGTGGCCCATGGTTTTCATCAAATTCTCAAAGTAAATGGATGGACAGCCACTGCTGTCATGGCCAACACTGCTCAAGGTCATGGCCTTATCTTTGATTCTGCCGGCTTCCACGGACCTGGTGACCAGGCCTCCTTGCAGCCTCTTTCTTTCCTCAGTTCCCAGGTCCCTAGGGGCCTCTGGTCCTCGCCCTGGATCTCTGCCCACCTTCCGACTCCGTGCACTTGTAGGTCTCCCTGTTTGCCCATCCCCTCTAGGATGCAGCCTCTTGGTCTCTATCTTCAGATCTCTTCTTTTTTCAATAAACATGTTCTCTTGTTCCCACGGCTCCCTACTCATCCACATGTTGGCAGTTTCAGGATTGGTCCCTCTTGGCACAAATCTTTCTCGTGAGATCCAGGCCCACGGGCATACCTGATGTCTCACCTAGACATTTCAGCCACAACTTACAGGCAGGGGGTGCTACCCGAGCCATTATCCTGCTCCCCACGCCAAAACCGAGCACCTCCCCAGCTGCATTTTCTGTATCATTGGCTGATATCCATCTATCCATCCACCTATCCACCCATCCACCCATCCACCCTCCCATCCCCCCACCCATCCCCCATCCATCCATCCCTCCATCCATCCATCCATCCCCCCTCCCATCCCCCCACCCATCCCCCACCCATCCATCCCCCATCCATCCATCCATCCATCCTCCCATCCCCCACCCATCTCCCCATCCATCCATCCCTCCATCCATCCCCCCATCCATCCCCCCACCCATCCATCCATTCATCTATCCAACAACTATTTCCTGGACCTCTCCTCTGTGTGAGGCATTATGCTAAATGTTAGGAATACAGAGATACCCCAAAACAGATACATCTCTGCTCTCATGGAGTTTACAGGCTATAGGAGAAGACAGTTCCTCAGCAAGAAATGACACAAATGAATATAAACCTACATATTGTGAGAACTTCTCTGAAAGGAGAGAGTGAAATTTCAGGTAAAAGACTAATTTGGACACTGACTCCCAGTCCTACTGGTGATAAATGTATCCCAAAGCCTCACCCACCGGATTCCATGCTCTGAGTGTATGGTTACTGCAGAACGTCATTCATTCACTCAACTTACTGAATGGATTTCATATTCTCCTTGAGAAATGAATTCTTTGGCTACTGTTCCCCATGGATTTCTACATTGAATTTCTTCCCCCTCCCTGCCCCGCCCAGTGTTTTAATCTAATAAGATCTTTTTTAAAAATTTTTAAATTCTTTATTATTGAAAGTATTACATATGTCTCCCTTTTCCCCCCATTGACCTCTCCCTGCCGGTTCCCACCCCCCAGCACATGCCCTCACCCCCCTACTGTCTGTGTCCATTGGTTATGTTTATATGCATGCATACAAGTCCTTTGGTTGATCTCTTACCCTCCTCCCCACCGCCCCCCACCCCACACCCTCCCCTGCCTTCCCTCATACGTTGGACAGTCTGTTCAATGCTTCTATGTCTCTGGATCTGTTTTTATTCATCAGTTTATGTTGTTCATTATATTGCACAAATGAGTGAGATCATGTGATATTTATCTTTCTCCAACTGACTTATTTCGCTTAGCATAATGCTCTCCAGGTCGATCCATGCCGTTGCAAATGGTAAGAGGCCTTTTTTTTTATAGCAGCATAGTATCCCATTGTGCAGATGTACCACAGTTTTTTAATCCACTCATCTGCTGATGGGCACTTAGGCTGTTTCCAAGTCTTAGCTATGGTGAATTGTGCTGCTATGAACATAGGGGTGCATATATCCTTTCTGATTGGTGTTTCTAGTTTCTTGGGATATATTCCTAGAAGTGGGATCACTGAGTCAAAGGGAAGTTCCATTTTTAGGTTTTTGAGGAAACTCCATACTGTGGTCCACAGTGGCTGCACCAGTCTGCATTCCCACCAGCAGTGCACGAGGGTTCCTTTTTCTCCACATCCTCGCCAGCACTTGTCCTTTGCTGATTTGTTGATGATAGCCATTCTGACAGGTGTGTGATACAGTGAATTTCTGACGGACACACCTGGCTTCAGTTTCATATTGTGACGTGCCCTTTCTGCATACTCATTAAAATGCTGACCCTAGCCGGTTTGGCTCGGTGGATAGAGCATCGGCCTGTGGACTGAAGGGTCCCAGGTTCGATTCTGGTCAAGGGCACATGCCTGGGTTGTGGGCTCGATCCCCAGTGGGGGACGTGCAGGAGGCATCCGATCAATGATTATCTCTCCTCTTCCTCTCTGAAGTCAATAAAAATATATTAAAAAAAAAATGCTGACCCTAAGGCCCCACCTAAACCTCCCGAGTCAGAATCCCTTCGTAGGGATCCCGAGGACCCACATTTGAAAGTCAGTGGCTCTCTAAACTGTGATTTTTCACCGACTAGTGGTTAAATTGGAGGCTGGGTGGATCATGTAGTCTGCAATACGACTGCTCAGCGATGCAATTGCACAAGCAGCCGTAGGCGGCACATGAACGAATAGGCATGACTGTGTTCCAACAAGATTTAATTTATAGGTTCTGAAGTTTAAATCTCATATAATCTTTACATGTCACGAGATCGTACTCCTGTTTTGACGTTTGCCAACCATTAAGAGAAAAAGGTAAGGACCATTCTCAGCTCCTGGGCCTCAGGAAGACAGGCAGCGGGCGGCCTGGGGCCCACGGGCTGTAATTTGTCATCCCTGCTCTAGAAGAATCCACACGTGGAGGACGGAATGAGCTCTTTTCTGATAACATTCCAAAGACATGAGCGCATCCCCGGAAGGCGGCCTTATGTGAAGGCATCTCACCAGTAATGGACTTGTGGGTACTTTGAGATGTTTGGGGCTGAATTGCATCTTCCTAAAATTCATGTGTTGAAGCTCTCAACCCCAGGACCTTGGCATGTGACTGTACTTGGAGATCGGGCCTCTGAAGAGGTGATTCCGTGACGATGAGGTCACCAGGGTGGGCCTTATTCCAACACGACTGGCTTTTTATAAGAAGAGGAGATTGGCCCTAGCTGGTTTGGCTCAGTGGATAGAGTGACGGCCTGTGGACTGAAGGGTCCCGTGTTCCATTCTGGTCGGGGGCACATACCCGGGCTGTGGGCTCGATCCCTAGTGGGGGGTGTGCAGGAGGCAGCCGATTAATGATTCTTTCTCATTATTGATGTTTCTATCTCTCTCTCCCTCTCCCTTCCTCTCTGAAATCAATCATATATATACTTTTTTTTTTAAAGAGGAGATTGGGACACAGATACACACAGAAGGAGGACCATGGGAGGACACAGGGAGAAGATGGACATCTGTGAGCCAAGAAGAGAGGCCGCAGAAGAAACCAACCCTGCCAACTCCTTGACCGTGGACTTCTGTCCCCCAAAGTGATGAGCCAGCACATTTCTGTTGTTCAAGCCACTGAGCCTGTGGTCCTTTGTTTGCACAGCCCTCCAAACGAATACAATAGGTGTTGGTTATACTTGTCACAGTGCCAGTCTTCATCTTCCCAGTGACCCGGGGGCAAGGTAGAGCGCTTCTCTTTTCTGGGTGGGAAGACGGAAAAGTGGAGGGCGCCATTGATTGTCTAAACCAGTGATGGCGAAGCTATGACACGCGTGTCAGAGGTGACACGCGAACTCATTTTTTTTGGTTGATTTTTCTTTGTTAAATGGCATTTAAATATATAAAATAAATATCAAAAATATAAGTCTTTGTTTTACTATGGTTGCAAATATCAAAAAATTTCTATATGTGAGACGGCACCAGAGTTAACTTAGGGTTTTTCAAAATGCTGACACGCCGAGCTCAAAAGGTTCACCATTGCTGGAAGCTCACACGGGTGAGAAGTAGATGAAATTCCAGAGCCCTCGGCTGCTCTGCATCCCTGTGTGTCAGCTACGTGTGACCCCACAGGACCCACGTTCTTCATGGAAAATGTGACACGCAATGGCAAGGCTCAGGCAGGAGAAACCCGCTGGTGGGAACAGATGTTGGATGTTGGAGTCCTGAGACTACCACGTGCTGAGCACTGGGAAAAGCAGCAGGTAAGCCCCTTCCCCTCCTTGGATCCTCAACTTCCATCACTGTGAAACGGGTACATTGGACCAGGGGCATTCCCAAGGCCCCTGGCAACAGTGTCCCAGTAAGAGTCAAGGGCAAGTGCCTTGCCCAATTCACTTGGCTTCTTCTTCTAGAGCAGTGGTTCTCCACCTTCCTAATGCCGCGACCCTTTAATACAGCTCCTCATGTTGTGGTGACCCCCAACCATAAAATTATTTTCATTGCTACTTCATAACTGTCATGTTGCTACTGTTATGAATCGTCATGTAAATATCTGACATGCAGGATGTATTTTCATTGTTACAAATTGAACATAATTAAAGCATAGTGATGACTCACAAAAACAATATGTAATTATAGATGTGTTTTCCGATGGTCTTAGGCGACCCCTGTGAAAGGGTCGTTCGACCCCCAAAGGTGTCGCGACCCACAGGTTGAGAACCGCTGATCTAGAAGATTCCTTATGTCCAGTGGCCAACTCCCGTCTCAGCAGTGGAGCTACTGTGTCTAATTGGCTGAAGGCCACGAGACCTCTGAGAAGAAAAGGAAGGCACCGATTTATAGGAACCCCATAACCTCATCTGCTCTTTCCTCTGGACTTCAAACCCGCACCCCCTGCCACTTCCTTCCCGGGCAGCGCTGGTTTTACGAGCCCAGAAGGGACGACATTGTCCCCTCCCTCAGCGGGAATGCCAGGGCCGCTTTGTTGTTGAGCGCGGGGGTTGGCGCCCGCACTTGGGGCGTCGTTGGCAGGAGTTTAACGAGTTTTCCGTCCCGGTGGTGGGTGCTTCCTCCATCCACACCCTCTGTCTCCACGCGTGGGCCCTGCCTGTGCCGCCAGGCGGCCGAGAACAATCCATCCTTTCTGGACCGGACGTCAGTTAGAGGCGAGGGGAAGCGCCGGGAGCAGGGGCGGGCGGGTCCTGCCGACACCGGGAAGGCCGCCGGCTGGCAGGGTGATGTCACAGCCTCCAAGAAGGGCCTTGTTTCGGTGCTGTGTCCGAGAGTCAGAGAGGCTGGCTGGGGGGAAGGGGGTGAGCAGGCGCTGCCATTGTCCTCGCTGGGGAGGCCCCGGGCCCCTGTGAGCACCCTGCCCCCAGGGCGTATTGAACACCCAGACCCCACCATCAGGGGTTCATGAAAGGCAAGTGGGCGAAAACGCACACACGCCACCCCAGGCTCCGGAGGGGAAGGGGTGGGGGAAGGGTTTAGACTGAGTGTCCAGAAGCTTCCACACTGTTCAGTCTTTTTAAAAAATGGCCACTCTGTTTTGGGAAGGTCCGCCCCGCCCCTCCCACCCCCCGATACTCCCTTAACATCTCAAGACATGGAGAGTCTCAACGAAGGAACCCACTCAGAAATGGCAAATGGCTGGTGTCAGGGACAACACCCAGGTTCTGAACAGAAATGGCTCAGTATTCAAGATGCGATCTGCATTTTGGGGGGTGGGGGGGCTGGAACCCCAGTACCCTCACCCCGCTCCCCTCAAGCCAGCCTGACAACATCAGCGAAGGCAGGACCCCTGGGCTGAGGGAGGCGGTGTAGAGTATACATTCCTGTGGGGGGCGGGGCAAGGTGGGAGCAAAAATCTTACTCTTTGTATACAGCACAGATATATATTTATACGGTCCGCACATAACGACACACTGCGTTTAAAGTCACAATATTTTTGATGCTAACAGTCCCATTAGGGAAAAGGTGTCTAAAAGGACTCCTTCAGTTCGAGAAACACTGGTTTAGAGTATACAGATTCGGTGGGAGGGTTTGCATTAGAAACTGAGCCTCTTCGCTTTCTAGCTGTGTGTCCTTGGGCCAGTTACTTACCCTCTCTGAGCTCAGTGTTTTTACACATAGAGTGGAGACGGTGCTACAACCATATCTACGGATTGCAAGTCTTATCACATTCAAAGCGGCTAGAACAGCATCTGGCCCTAGCGAACGTTTGCTGGCTGTTTGTTGCTTTTGTCATTAGGGATGTGGAACACCAGCTTTGTCGCTGTCTGTGCCCAGGGAGTTGCATGTAAGGTTATGCTGGCTGGACCCGCTAGCCTTGCATCCCGGGAGCTCAGTGCTCAGACCTCAGCCACGAGCTGCCGGAGTTGGACCGCTGCTCACCGAGGCGCTGGTACCAGGCGTGTGCATTCCCAGGGGCCTCAGACAGGAACACAGCGCCTCCCTATGTTTTGACCTGCAGTCTTGTTTCTCACGCCCATCGACACGTTTACTATCACCATCCCCACCCTTCGGAAATTCCTGCTGTGTTTCCAGCCCATATTCTGGCGAAGCTCTCAAGCCCCTCTCAGTTGTGCTGAGAATCTTCCAGAACCTTCCACCGTCCTAGGGGCGGGCCACATGCTGAGTCCTTCTGAAAGTCTCCCATGGGAACACCGTACCTCTTTCGGACGGACTCCCCGCTGTGCAGACAGGGAACGGCTGGGGGAGTTGGGTGACAGCCTTTGGCCACAGAGCAAATGAGATTGAACCCCGATTTCCACAGACAGCCTCCAAATGCAGTAGAACCACAAAAATGACACGGACTCCCTGGTGCCGACGGCAGGGAGCTTGGACAGGCCCCAGAGGAAGCCGACGGCCTCGTCAGACAGCCCGGGGTCTGCAGAGGCCCCTGTGAGCCAGGCACCGTGCTAAGCACCCATGGCATTGTGGCATTTCACCGTCACAGCAACCCCTTGATTCCCATTCTTCGGATGGGGAAACCGAGACTCAGACAAATGAAACTCACACAGTAGGGACGTGGGAAAGATGAAGTTTGAATTAAAGCCTAACACAGCGGTTCTCAACCTGTGGGTCGCGATCCCTTTGGGGGGTCGAACGACCCTTTCACAGGGGTCGCCTAAGACCATCGGAAAACACATATATAATTACATATTGTTTTTGTGATTAATCACTATGCTTTAATTATGTTCAATTTGTAACAATGAAAATACATCCTGCATATCAGATATTTACATGATGATTCATAACAGTAGCAACATTACAGTTATGAAGTAGCAACGAAAATAATTTTATGGTTGGGGGTCACCACACCATGAGGAACTGTATTAAAGGGTCGCGGCATTAGGAAGGTGGAGAACCACTGGCCTAACAGCTACCTGCATGCTTCTAGCCACTTCACTATGTCCAAGTCATTCATTCATCCATCCATCCATCCATCCACCCATCCATCTATCCATTCACTCATTCTTTCCCATTCAAGCAAATCTGTACTGACTTAATGGACTGTGATGGCTGAAGTCTCATCTGTCTCTCCTTCTCTGAGGATTTTCCGTTTTGCCTCCTCGTTGTCCCTCTCTGTCACCACCACCCCCGACCCCGCCCCCCCCCCCCCCCCCCCCCCCCCGTCTAATATGGTCGGAAAGTGAAACGCCTGTTGTAAGAACCAGGCGAGCTAAAACTGTCCCTTTTCTCCTCCGACTCCGGGAGGCAGGCCGGACCCGAGGGGCGTTTGTCGGTTCTGTGAACTGGACAAAACCTGCCCCTCTCAGGGTCTCAGCTTCCTCGTCAGTTAGAACGGGGATCAGAATAGCGGTCCCCAGGGGGCGTTGTGAAGGCAAAAGGAACTTTTGTGGAAACGCTCATGAGAAAGTTAGCAGGGCCGGCCCTTCCCTGGGAACGGAGATCCAGGGCTGTTGACACGGCTGGGACCTAAGCAGGGTCAGCTGGGAGCGCAGAGGGCCCGGGCGGGGCCTGCCCCCCCTCCCATGCCCATCGCCCAGGCCTGCGCCCGCCTGGGCCATAGGTTCGAGCTCCTGCGCCCAAAGGGAGCCTTTGTGCACTGGTTCGTGGGGAGGGCGTGGAGGAAGGGGAGTTCGGGGCCCAGGAGGCCCTGGCAGCTCTGGAGAGAGATTAGGAAGAGGTGGGCGCCATCCTGTGTGCCCCCCCCCCCCCACAGACACACTGTAACAGGACAAGACGCGTGTGCCTAGTAAAGCTTCCGCACTGAGGCATCACCTGCCCCGTGTGCTGCACGGACAGCATTCCCCGCCAACCGCCTTTCCCCGCCGGGCGGATTTGCAGGAGAAACGCGTTTCCTTGCAGATGAAAACGGAAGTCTGTCAGTAGGTTTAGCGCCTGCATTGCTCCCAGAAAGGGCTTCAACTCTTTTAAATGTAAACCTTAGCCCTTGGCTCCGTACCTGGTACCTCGTGTTCTCTGGGAAATGCAATAGTAACTGGTTTTTCCAGGCTGTGGGGTGGCTGTTCCCCCTCAGTCCTGCGGGAGGAGCCCCGCCCAGCACAGCCCAGGTCTGGCCTCCCCGTCCAGGGAGGCCCAAGCTCTTCCCTCTGGGGCCCCGCACGCTCCCCGAAACGCAGTCAGTGGCCACTGCCCACCCTCCCGGGGGTCGCGGGCACTGGTGTCTGTCGGGTTGGAACTCGAGTCCCGGCCCCTTTTCTTGCCGTTGAAGTTTCTTCTCCTGCCATCAGGGTCCCCATGGTCCGGCCCCGGGCAGCCAATAGCGACGGAAGGACAAAGGTGAGGGGCTGCTTTGAGGGAAGGCGTCCAGGGAGCCTAGGAGGACGCGTCATTGCGGCGACCCCACGCCCCCCCTGCTCCCGGACCCCCTTTTTCCTCCATAAAACTCTCGCGATGTCCCCCTTAGCTCGTAGACTCATCCCTTCTCGGTCCATTCCAAGAGGCGGGTGGGCAGGAGGCGCGTGAGATGAGCCTGTTCTAAAGGTTCCTGGTACCTTTCACCAAACTGACCTTCCAGGCCTCCTCTCCCCTTCCCTTCCCTTTTCCTGCTCAGCAGGAGGCCGAGCCTTCCCTGGGGCCCCCCAGCCGCCCTGGGAAAGGGCTTAATTAGGGCTAAAGACCACTCGTCTCTGGGAGAAGAGGACAGCGAGACGCCACGGGGTCTGACGCCCAGCCCAGAGGGACGCTTCCTCGATTTCTTAGAAAAACAAAGATGGGGGACCTTGGGAGCCGGCTCCGGGCCAGCCCTGCGTGGATCCGCTAATTTATTCACGCGCTGTGTGCCTTCAGGAAGTTTCCGAAGAGGAGAGAACAAACATGTGTTTATTCATTCTTCTTGTCTCCGGAGATCTCACACCACCTCAAGGTCGCGTGATCCCAGGAATGAACTCACTAGAACACTAAGCCAAAGGGAGGGATGCATGGGGGAAAATATGGAATTTAGGGGACATGGCCCTTTTAAAGTGTATGTTTTGAAAAATCTGGAATGTAGAGAAATATAAGGAGCCCCCTCCCCATGCCCAGCCACCAGTGCAAACAATGACCCTGACTTTGGACAAGGACCTTTTTAGTATTTTGGGGGTCCCTCACCCTGCATCTTAAAATTCACTCACATTTACGTAATCAATGCAGCTGAATGAGCTGGGTCTGGGCAAGTTGACATGAAGTGACAATTTGTTGACATTTAAGCAGGAATTTATTTTAATGTGGCAGCTCCCCCCGACCCCCAGGCATACACCCCTTGGGGTGTTGGAGGGAAGGTGTCCGTGGCCCCAATGGCTAGCCTGGCCTGGTTCTAGGTCTGCAAAATGACACCTGGGTCAATTAAAGAGCCACCCCACTAATTACAAACCTGGCAGGACAAGGGGCCTGGAGGAGGACTTGTCAAAGATTTGAGTCCAAACTTTCCCTATGGTTGGGGCCGGGGGTGTGAGGGTGAAATCCATGAACATGCTCTCTGTCGTGGGTGATGCTCAAGTCGTTGCCATCAGCGTTTTATAAGGACGGCGACCGGACCAGGTGGCAGTGCTGGCGGATGCTATTGTTCTCCCTACGGTGTGTGCCGTGTTTATTAACGGCGTCATTTTGATTACTTGTTTTCAAAGGAAACACAGGCTGGAGCGTTGAAATCGCTCCTCTCGGGGTGAGGTGCCTGCTGGAGCCTCAGTTCAATCCCTGGTCTCAGCTACGAGGTGACGAGCTCGCGGTGACCTCTGCCCTGACCGCCCAGCCCCTGGCTCAGAGCCGTGTCCCCATGTGCAGATGAACTGTCGCGCGCTCTGTCTTAGAGTTTTGCTGCTCCTCTTTGCTAAACGAGGACCCTATAAAGGCTTACCTCAGGCAATATGGGCGGAAATCCTTACCAGCAGCAACGTCTTCCTTAGCTGTTAGTTCTTCTTCTCTCTCTATTGCTATTTCACAAGGGACGGTCAGAAATAGAAGGTGGATAAACCAGGAAAATGATAGTGCGCGAATACTAGCAGGTGACATTTTATTTTATTTTTTAAATATATATATTTTTTTAAATATATATTTTTATTGATTTCAGAGGCGAAGGGAGAGGGAGAGAGAGAGAAACATCAATGATGAGAAACATCCATCGGCTGCCTCTTGCACGCCCCCCACTGGGGATCGGGCCCGCAACCCAGGCATGTGCCCTGACCAGGACTTGAACCCTGACCTCCTGGTTCATAGGCCGACCTCAACCACTGGCTGGGCAGCAGGTGACGTTCTAGCAGCTCTCCATTAGGTCCCTGGCACTGGGCCCAGTCTCTGGTACGTAGTAGGTGGTCAATAAATATTTATGGAGGCAGGGGATGCAATCCTAAAGGAAGCATGGGTTCCTGACCTGTGACCCCTGAGGGTGCAGTGGGTGGTTTGGAGGAGGTCTATGAACTCCCATGAACGGGAGGAAAAGAACAGGGGTCTCTAAAGGTCTGTGATTCACGAAAATATGGAAGGAAGCCTTGAAAGGAAGCATTTGCCCACAAAACTTGTCTTCTGACAAACTCTTCCTCAAAGTGCTATGGACGAAAGGGGCCACATGCTGACCTGACCAGCTCAGGGGAGGCCTGCATGGCGGCCTTGCAAACTCAAAGACCTAAATAACTACAAAGGATGGTCTGAAATTGAACTTTAAAAGCAGTGATGGTGGGTAGTCACCTCCTAGGCTGGTATCTTCCCTGACAAGGTCAACCTTTCCCTTAACTGAGTCTATCTGTCTTTTTGCATCTATGATAATATACCCTTTGAAATGTCTGGGTAACTTGTAACTTCCCTTTTTCTGGACCCCTTGGGGCACAACCTAATGTGCCTGGGCACCAGGACAGATACCACAGATTCCTTCATTGTTATCATGTTCATTGATCCCGCACCCACCGAAGTATGTGTCCATCATTTTACTTTTTATCCAATCCCAGAGGTTTCCCTGCATTGCTTTCTCCCGCCTCTCTAGTCTGTTACCAGGGGATTTCATGTACCCCACCAGGTCCCTTCTTTTGATTGCAATCCTATATAATAAAGAGCTAACATGCTAATTAGACCGAACAGTAGAACGACCGTCCAGACCTCTAGTGTATAAATATAGATGTAGCCCGCCATTCTCCAGAGCATTATCTCAATCTGTTGAGGTTCTGCTTCCCGGCAATTTGACAGTTTGGCTCAAATAAACTCACAAAAATTCTTTACAGGTTTGAATGTTTTTATGTTAACAGTGCAAAGTGGTGAGAGCAGCTGAACAGGGTTTCAGAAACAAGTGTATACACACGTAGATGTGTAAGTAGGTAGCTGTGTGTACGTGTGTGTATATCCATACCAACCTTGGTTTCCCAAACCCTATTCCACTGTTTTATATACTTATCTCTCTAGAAAGAGGTAACATGCTAAGTGGTCCTAACGGTGTCACAGTCACGACCGCTAAGGAGGAGGCTGCCTGAGTGTGCGTGGCGGGGCGTTGCTCCCGGAGACGGGGTGGAAGCAGGAAGGCGCCTGGAGGAGGCCCGTGCCCGGGAGGGGGCGGGGGTGAGAGCCTGTAGCGCCCCCCTCACCAGTCCTTCGCCACCCACCGCTCATACTCAGAGCGCCCTGCCGCTCACCTGCCTGGGGAAGGAGCACAGTGCAGCGGTGGGACGTTTCCATGCTCTCCTCCGGCGCCATGATGGGGCAGAGCTGCTGTGTTGCTCAGGAGATGCCCAGAAAAGGCAGAACCAGCTCAAGGCGACTCGAGGGACTGAGGGTGGGGCTTGAAGCAGCCAGAGAAGGTCAGAGGGTTTGGGGGGGCTGGGCCAGGTGTGCTGGAGCTCTGCTTGGAGAGGTTAGGGATCAAGGCAGGGTTGCGGGTGGGCGGGCTTTGCGATTTCTCTTGCTGGGCTCCTAGTATATAGCTATTATACATACATCAATTTTATCCCTTGCAAAAACAATTACATAACAGCCACCAAAGACATTGAATCACGCGCCATTTCACCAAAAATTTGGGGTTCACGTCTCCACTTTGCCTGCCCTGTGTTCAGAAATTTGACCCGTCATTGACTTCATATTTTGAAATTTACTTGTTATTTCTTATTATTATTACTCAATAGAATGTTTCCCATGTTGCCAGAGAGATTTCACAGTCATCATTTTATTCATTATGTAACAGTCTACTCCCTTATATAATAACTAATTAATACATGGGTTGTGGTGAGAATTGAATTAATGTAAGAAGTGCGCTTGGAACAGGGTTTTTGGCACATGCCAATTGCTCAATAAATGACGTGATTTTGACTTTATCCTCACAACCAAGCATATGAGGTAGGTATTGTTATCATCCTCATTTTACAGATGAGAAAACGAAGGCACAGAGAGGTCAGGCCACTTGTCCTGGATCACACAGCTGGTAAGGAGTGAAGTCTGATAACTGCTTGGTGAGTGAATCATCTCTGACCTCCTGCATCTTCCATGGGGGCCACCTCCCGCCTTGGGGCAAGTCTACTTGCAGGACCAAGCGTTTAGCCTTTGATGTGTTAACCCCATTTGTTTGTGTGGAGATGAGAAAAGGATGCTGTGATTTATTTGTGCAGTTCCTGGCTCCGAAGGCCTCTGGAGATGAGAGAGATTAGCTATGTAACCCCATTGTTGGGTAGGAGTATTGTCCTCCAACGTCAGCATTGTCCTGCCGCCCAACCTGCAGACAGATGACCTCCGGCAGCACATGTAACCACTCAGCGGCAATCTGTCTCTTTATCTCTAAAATGGGTACCTTCTCCCCAGACGGGGCGGCACGGGTACCAACGGGATGCACTCTACCTGCGTGTGGACCCCCATCCCGCCCCGTCCACCCACCCATTTTGCACCCCAAGTTCAAGTCCATAGCCCAGAAACTCCTCTCCTGCTCCCCTTCCCCCACCATTTCTTATAAGGTAAACTTCCGGCCTCCCTCATCTCCAGGAGCAAATCCGCTCGTCCTGGGAACGGAAGGTAACACTCCCAGGTCGTCAGTTTTTCATGAGGACCAAGTGATGAAATATATTTAAATCACCATGCGTTGCCTATAGCGACGGCTCAAAATAAATGCATAACGGCTCCTCATAATGTCTGTGGTTGTCAGCCAGTCGGCGACGCGTCCAACTCGTTAGAGAGCTAACCCAACTGATGTGTGGTCCAGCAACTGTCTTCTCTGACAATTTCCAAAACACCGACCACACAACAGCAGTTAAGCCCAACTCCATTCCGGACTGGGGAGAACGTTCTCACGCAGGAAAGGAAATCCTGGGATAGCGGTGGTGGAGCTGAACAGGCCGCCCAAAGGGAAACGCTAACGGAGGCCACCAGATGGCGCTCCGGAGAGGCCCGGCTTGAATCAAGTCCCAGGGACCCTTTGCCCTCCTGGAGAAATAGCATCCTGTCGGGGTGCTGGGGCCCCCTGAGCCTCTCGGTGTCTCCGAACCTCAGGACCTGGAGTTCCTTGGAAGATGACCCCGGCCCACTTTCTGATTTCTCCCCGGACACGCGTTTTCTGGGCTCTGACTGTCTATCTGATTTGCTTGCTCTCTGCGTTTCCAGTGGGTGTGTCTGCAGAGAGGCCTCAGATAACTAATCCTGCCCCTCACGGACCTTGCGAAGAAGACAAAGTCGAGGCAGAATCCAAGAACCCAAACCCCCACAGCCGGTTAAGCGGTGCCGTGGAAGGCAGGCCCCGACGGCTCCAGTTGGGTGTTCCCGGATTCTAGATGATAAGGGGCAGCTGAGCCTCTCAGCAGCCTGCGCAGAAGGCGAAGTGGTGGAAGGTGCCACAAATCAGGCGCTGGGCATTTTCCAGAACTTTCCAGCTTCTTTAAACTTTCACAACAGCCTGCCAGGGCTGGTAGGCAACCCTTTGACTAGTAGAGGAAGATACTGAGGTTCAGAGTGGTTAAGGATCATATCCCAGGGCACCCGAGTGATGGACACACACACCCAGAACTTGTCACAGGTCCGATGGGTTTCAGCTTCTGGTCTTTAGTTCTCTGTGTGACCCCCTCCCCGCAAACTGTCCGATATTTTAAACCAGAGTTTTCAGGCAAGACCTTTAGATGGTTCTGAAGGGCACAGGCCCCAGGCTGTCTGTGATGACACGGATCCGGGGACTGTGGTCCTCACTGGCTCCTTACTCACTGACACATGTGGAGTCTGGGGAGCTGTGGAGGTTTGCAGGACGAGGTCCCAGTGGCCCACATGCTCACATTGGACAAATGCAGGTTCAGAACCACCGAGAAGTTGTTTACTTGGATGCAGATCTCTCCTCCACACCAAATGTCCACCCTGACAAGAAGAACCTCTCAATTTGTTCTTTTTTTTTTTAATGTTTTTATTGAATTTCAGAGAGGAAGAGAGAGGGAGGGAGAGAGAAATAGAAACATCAATGGTGAGAGAGAATCACCGATTGACTGCCTCCTGCACGCCCCTATTGAGGAATGAGCCCGCAACCTAGGCCTGTAACCTGACCAGGAATCGAACTGGTGACCTCTTGGTTCATGGGCCGATGCTCAGCCACTGAGCCACACAGGCCGGGCAAGAGAACTGCTCCTCGATCTTGAGCGGACTCCCTGCTTGAGTTCCCTGCTCTCCTTTTGCCTTTTCCAGAAACTCTAGATCCGCCGAGCGGAGCCCCTCTGCCCGCTGACACAGTAACGCCGGGTAGTTCTATCTGTGTCCCGTCCACGCTTACCCTCTGGGTCCCAGGCTGTGCTGTGTCCTTATCTGACCCTCCCACCCTGGCTGGACCCAGGGGCTCTGTGATTTATCTTCTTACGCGGCTTTCATCCCCAAACCAAGTGCACAGAACAGGTGTAAATGCCTGTTTGGCGAAGGGGAGGAAAGGTCCCCCGGAGTCGCTGGTGAGACATCTGGGCGTTGGGGTTGAAAGTTTCCTCTTCTGCCGGCCGGCGTGCTCAGGGGGTGAGCATCGATCTATGAACCAGGAGGTCTCAGTTCGATTCCTGGTCAAGCACATGCCGGGTTTGCGGGCTCGATCCCCAGTGTGAGGCATGCAGGAGGCAGTCCATCAATGATTCTCTCTCTTTCTCCAACTCCCTTCCTCTCTGAGGTCAATACAAAATATATTTTAAAAAAAGAGAAAAGAAACTTTTTTCTTCCACCTGCCATTATTTGTGTGTTCTTGGAACTGAAATGAAAAGAAAGAAAGAAAAAGCGAGGATGAGCTACTTTGATCACACAAAAAACGCACTGAAAGGCGGCAGAGCCCGTAGTATGCTCCCAAATTAACTTCTTAAACTTTCTATGCAAAGACACGCGGAGAGACAGCCCAATGCCCCCAGGGGCTGTCGCTGGGGGTGTTTTTCTCGCAGGGTTCCGAGGTGCCCGCGCTGCCCGGAACAGGGGCCACTCGGCCTCAGACCTGGCTCTGCTGCTCAGTAGGTTTGACCTTGGGAGACCAAGGTCATCTTCTCAGCGTGGGTTGGCTCATCTGCAAAATGAGATGAAGGCAGAAACCTCCCGGGAAGGCTTTGGAATGAAAGGAGATAAGGATGGAAAAGCTCGATGAAGGACGGGCGTTCCCTTTCCATCACACGGGGCTTCTGTCTCTTTTTAACAGGAAACGATGACCAAAGCCAGCACAGGTCACTTTAAAAAAACCCTGCAGGAAGGTTATTGGACCATCCCCTTGACCCTGCTCTGGCCAGGACAGGGGGGTCAGCGTGCGCCTGGGGAGCACTCAGAAGCCCCGTGACCAGCACAGAGGAGAGGACCCAGTGGCTCCGGCTCAGAGCCGCTGAAATAAACGCAGCGGCTTCCTGTGAACACACCCCCCTGCACCCCCAGAGGAGGCAGCCTTGCGGGGAGCCCCTCAACTGGCACAGATCCCCCGGCAATTCGTTTTCTGTCTTGGAGGCCAGTTCAGTGACATTTCGTGTCCTGGTTACCTGGCTCAGGATGATAGGAAATACACTGTCCCCATTCGTCAACCCTCCTTGCTTAACGTGTGCCATTTTAGCCCCTTTTTATTTATTTTTATTCTTAATAGATTTTTTTTATTGATTTCAGAGAGGAAGGAAGAGAGAGGGAGAGAGAGAAACATCAATGATGAGAACCACTGATCTGTTGCCTGCCGCACGCCCCACACTGGGGATGGAGCCCGCAACCTGGGCATGTGCCCTGGCTGGGAATCGAACCGTGACCTCCTGGTTCATAGGTTGATGCTCAACCACTGAGTCACGCCAGCCGGTTCAGCCCCTTTAAAAAAAAAAAAGTATATTTTAAAAAATTGATTTCTGAGAGGAAGGGAGAGAGAGAGAGAGAGAGAGAGAGAGAGAGAGAGAGAGAGAGAGAGAGAGACATTGATGATGAGAGAAAATTATTGATCGGCTGCCTCCTGCACGCCCCACACTGGGATCAAGCCCACAACCTGGACATGTGCCCTGGCTGGGAATCGAACGGTGACCTCCTGGTTCACAGGTCGATGCTCAACACTGAGCCATGCCTGTTTCCTGTTGGACTACCGCAAACATGATGGGGGAACCCACTCCTGGCTCTGTCTCCTGACCCACAGGCACCTGAGTGTCCCTTGGGAATAACCCCCAAGTGGGGTTGCTGGGGTGTTGGAGGCACATTTATTCAGCACTGTCCCCTCACATGGCCGTGGACCTTTGCCCTTGGGGTCCCCCAAAATGTGCATGATTATGAGGAAGGAAGAGAGGGGGAGCAGGCTGCCTTCTAGCTCCATTGGCCCGTGAGCGGGCTTGCCCAGGCGGCGAGCGAGCTGTAACCCAGGGGTCCTGTCTGCGATCCTATCTGACTGAGCCTCGGATGGCATTTGAGCTTCTGGGGTGACTCAGCCGGGAAAAATCCTCCCCAAGGAGATCTTGGCACCTCCCCGCCCCGCCCCCCAGGCAGCTCCCTCGTGGTAGGGGCGAGGCTGTCCTGGGCGGGGTGGGAGCGGGAGCAGTGGGAACCCGTGACTGCCTGTGGGTTCCCACTCTCCCCACAGAGGACTCGCCCAGCCTCAGAGCGGTGTTTACCGTCGTCCCAGATGAAGTACCCCAGGGTTCCTTCTCATTGTGAAGGCGAACTTTACAATCTTAGGAAGAAAAAAGACTCAGGATTGGAAAAGGTATAAAAGGGAAAATCAAAATGATCACCATGTAGAAATAAGTACGCGTGTGTGTGAATGTATTTGTGTATCTCTAGGTATCTATCTGTTATCTGTCTGTCTGTCTATACATTGTAGATGCGCTGTTGGTGAAGTTTGCATGTGGATGGAATATTAGATAAGAGATGACTTTCCCATGATTATGGCAGAGAATGCCCTTGCTCTTAGGAAACACATCCTGATGTCTGCAACTTACTTTCAAGTGTTTCCACAAAAAGGACACTCACAACCTGTGTCTAGATCAGCCGTGGGCAAACTACGGCCTGCGGGCCGGATCCGGCCCGTATGAAATGAATAAAACTAAAAAAAAAAAAGACCGTACCCTTTTATGTAATGATGTTTACTTTGAATTTATATTAGTTCACACAAACACTCCATCCATGCTTTTGTTCCGGCCCTCCGGTCCAGTTTAAGAACCCATTGTGGCCCTCGAGTCAAAAAGTTTGCCCACCCCTGGTCTAGATGGATGTGGGCGCGGCTATAAATGTAAGTATAGGCATAGTTATAGACATTAAGCACACATGGCCAATGTCAGCAATGTTGAATCCGGCTAAAGGGATTACGGAAGTTCATTGTACTATACCTACAACTTCTTTTAAAATAGTAATTTTTAAAAAGTTGATTTCAGAGAGGAAGGGGAGGGAGAGAGAGCACACCAGAAACATCAATGATGAGAAAGAATCATTGATCGGCTGCCTCCTGCACCCCATACACTGGGGATTGAGACCACAACCCAGACATGTGTTCTGATGGGGAATCGAACCCTGACCTCCTGGTTCATAGGTCGACGCTCAACCACTAAGCCACGCTGGCCAGGCCACACCATTCTTAAAGGTGTGAATATGCTTTAGTTTCCTTAACTAAACCAATCGGTTGGTTTTCCCTATTGTTGGATTTTTAATTTTTCCAATTTTGTGATTATTATAAACAACACTGCAGTGGACATCCTTGTGCATAGATCTTTGTTTCTATCTCTCAGGAAGTTATTGAGTAGCAACCATTACTGTTTTACTTAAAATTGAAATCTTCTTAATACATTTTTTCATTGTGTGCTTAATTCTTAAAAAATCTTTATTGTTGAAAGTATTACATGTTTCCCCTTTCCCCCCATTAATTATTTTTTTTAAATATATATTTTATTGATTTTTTACAGAGAAGAAAGGAGGGGGATAGAGAAACATCGATCAGCTGACTCCTGCATGCCCCCTACTGGGGATGTGCCCGCAATCAAGTAGATGCCCTTGACCAGAATCGAACCTGGGACCTTTCAGTCCGCAAGCCGACGCTCTATCCACTGAGCCAAACTGGTTTCGGCCACATTAATTCTGATTGAGATACATTTTATTGAGTTTTATTCAGATATAATTGACATATAACATTGTATTCGTTTCAGGTGTACAACGTCATGATTTGATATTTCTATGACTTGTGAAATGGTCACCAGAGTGATTCTAGGCAACATCTATTCCCTCACATAGTTACAGTGTTTTCTGTCTTGTGATGAGAACTTTGAAGATCTCTCTTAGCAACTTTCAAATCTACGACAGGGTGTTGTTCACTATAGTCTGTGCTTCATTGTTTTCAATGACTACTTAGTGTTTTTGGATTCCATTTTCTTAACTTAAATTTTGGATTTAAACTTTCTTTCCCTGCAGGGCTTTCCTTGAGATTGTTTTACTTAAGTTTTACAAGTGTCATGGGGCATGTATTGTCATTCTCCATATTTTAAAGGTGAGGAAGCAGGCTGAGCAAGGTGAATGACTTACCCAAAGTCACAGGGCCAACATGATCTAATGCCAGACGTCTGGGGCTCTGAAGCAACTGGCTTTGCTTAAAGCAAAACATACCTGGAAATTTCCTTCTATGATCAAATCAAGCAAAGTCAAGGCTGATTGAATTACTAGGTCCCTTCCCCAAAGGGGCGGGGCCAGAATGGGCGCAGGGTGGGGAGACTGACAGCTTCTGCTGGAGCTCTGCTGCCCCCTAGTGGCAAACCTCTTTCTTTGCACGGTCAGTCCCTTAGCGGGAGCGAGTTGTAGTTCAATTCACACCCTTTAGGCAACAAGAACACCAGCAATATAACACTCACTAACGAAATATCTTTAAGATATTTAAGTAGAGTTACATACATGATCAATCCATGCCTCGCAACGCTGCGATGATCCCCATAGCACTGAGAAGAACCGAGGGCTCGGAGAGGTTAACTCCCCAAAGTCATGTGACTCACCAGTGGCAAAACACAAATTCAATTCTAGTTCTCACTGGTGCTTAGGTGAGCGGATATATCCTCCCCACACAGCACAAGGCACCGTTTTTGAAACCTTCGGTAAATTTAGTCTGAGCCCAAGGCAGTATGGACAGATTTTAGCCTAGGGGCTGCAGGGCGTGACAGTCCCAGATCCTAATCCCGTCTCTGCCACTTCCTAGTTCTTGACCTGAAAAATGTCTGTGTGAAAACAGGCCTGAGATGAGTAATGCAAACAGGGTTCCGCCCAGGGGCTGGCATTTAAAAAGCAGTCGGTAAGTCAGCGTTCACGCCAAGGTAGAGCAGAGAACCCTGGGCCAGGAATCGGGGTCCTTTGATCTCTGGGGATTTGTTTTCTCCTCCATCACAGACATTCATCCCAAAGCTATGTGCTGCTTTTACACCACCGTCATCACCGTTGCTTCCGGTTCTATAGAATTGCGAAGCCAGCTGTGCCTTCTTGCCTTTGCTCCCACAATTCCTTTCACCTGGTTTGACCTCTCTTCCCATGCAAGGGAAGTGAGTCCTGCAGCAGCAGCATCTGAGTCAGACAGAACTTGATTAAAATCCCACCTCTTCTCATTCCCAGCTCTTTGTCAAATCACTTTTCAGAGCCTCAGTTTTCTCATCCTTACATGGGGCATCGTGATGGTACAGGCCACACCATCTCGGTGGGATCAGGTGAAGTCATGGCAAGGGTTTCATTCTCAATAATTGTGCATGGATTCTTCAGTGGTGCTTTATCCTGGGAGGCTGTTTCTTGCCGGTGGTTGGCGTTGTGGTCAAGGTTCAGTGGAGATGGAGGTGGGGGTGGGTTGGAGGATATAATTCTTTTTGAATTTTCCCATCACAAACCCCCATCTAGGTTCGTCAGCGTGTGTGTCCGTGGCTCCTCGTAAGCCGCCATTTATCCCCAGAGATAAAGGAATTCCCATAAAGCCGTAGGCTTCCAAACAAACATCTTCCCACACTCAGCACATCCCATTCCCACAATCTGGGGCCTCTCCAAGGAATACAGCGGTGGGACAGGACACGGAGGAGTCCCGGTGCGGGGACAAGACGCTCCATGCTGGGTGCTCATTTGGGAAATAAGTCCTCACACGGAGGAATGTCTGGGTCGGCTTCCTCAGTTTGGGGACTGTCCTCGAGGTGCGGCAGCCCTAGTGGCTGCTGGGTGATTTTCATTCTTCCCAGCCTCCTCTTGGGTAGATGTTCCTCATTAAACACATGTGGGTTCTGCGGCCAGAGAGACCTGGGCGGGCATTCTGGCTTCTCCACTCGCCTGCCGCTTGGTCAAGTCGCCTTACCTACTGCACTTCCACGTCCGTCCCCTAGCGGCACCTCTCTTGTGTAGCTGTTGTTTAAAGATTGGATTAAAAAATATCTTTGCCAAGTGCTTTGATATCGGGTGTTCCAGATATTCATAGTGTTGAGGCAAACCACCTAAAACTTAGTGCTTGAGGCAATCAACACTTATTTTGCTCACAGATGTGCAATATGGCAGGGCGTGCTGAATGAAGACAGCTGGTCCCTTCCCCACTCAGCAGCAGGTAGGGTGGCTCCAAGGCTGGGGGTGGGGTTATCGGATCACTCACTCACTCACTCACTCACTCTCTCACACAGCTGGAGGCTGGTTCCTTAACTGAGGCCATCGGCCAAAATACCAACATGTGGCCTCTGTGTGGCTTGAGCTTCCTTCCAACATGGCAGCTGGGTTTTAAGGGTGAGGGTTGGAGGAGAGAGACAGCTCAAGTGGAAGAAGTCTCACCTTCTATGTCCTTATCTCGGAAGTCACCCAGCATCTCCCCTGCAACACTGAATTCATTGAGTTGGTCACACAAGCCTGCTCAGGTCCAAGGGGCAGGGAAATAGCGCCACCTCTTGGTGGGGAAGTGCCCAACTTCCAGAAGAGAATATGGGAGCAGAGATATTGCTATTGCTTTTGTGGGAAAATATAAACCGCGTTGTCTAGTCAATGCTAAAGAAAGAGTGTTCAGTGCGCTCTCTCCGAGCCTCACCGATATGTTTTTTCTAATCTGTAAGAGGGGGGCTAGTGCCTCTAGCTGTGGGTGAGCAGACCCCACACCCCTGGCAGGGCCCCCGCGTGCGTAACCGGGGGCCTGAGCAGGGCAGTCTCCGGACCGGGCTGCAGGCCTCCAGCACCTGCATCAAGGCTTCGTCTGCGGCTTCGTCTGCTTTCCCTCCCCTCGCTCCTTCCTGGAAGCGAGGCCCATCCCGTGCGGGTCCCACCAGGACCTGGGATGGACGAAAGTAAATATGGCGGCTCTGTTGGCCCCCGCCCACCACCACGTGGGGAGTTTCTGGGGGCAAGCCTGTGCCTCGGCATTCATAAATTTGCCATTTTCCTTTTGTTTCCTTCGATGCCTGAAATGCCTTTTAAATGCCTTCATTTAATTCTTGCTTTTATTTCTCCAGCTTAGAAAATGATATTTTCATAAGTTATACTATTGCAAATTCTGTTTTCACAGCCTAGGGAGCCAGAAACATTTAGAGCAGCGGTTCTCAACCTGTGGGTCGCGCGACCCCTTTGGCGGTCGAACGACCCTTTCACAGGGGTCGCCTGAGACCATCCTGCCTATCAGCTATTTACATGACGATTCATAACAGTAGCAACATGACAGTTATGAAGTAGCAACGAAAATAATTTTATGGTTGGGGGTCACCACAACATGAGGAACTGTATTTAAAGGGCCAGAAGGTTGAGAACCACTGATTTAGAGAAACGTGTTAACATGAAGGATTTGAAACATACAGAAGTGCAGAGTCATCAAACTCCATGCGCCCACGACCCATCACCTAGTAACCTGTGGCCGGGCTTGTGGCTCCCCATTTCCCCACCAGGAGGAGGCCCGTCCGGTGGCTGTGGATCAGCGCTGAGCAGATGCTGATGGCTAATCATAGGAAGACCTTTCCTTCGGCAGCTGGGCCTCGTCCCAACCACAATCCCTGAAACACCCCAAACCGTGCAGCCCCGGCCAGCTAGCTCAGTGGGTTAGAGTGTCATCCCAGCTCGCCAAGGTTGCAGGTTCAATCCCCAGTCAGGGCACATGCAAGAAGCAACCAATGAACGCATCAATCAGTGGAACAACAAATCGATGTTTCTCTCCCTTCCTCTCTCTAAAATCAACCATCCAATCAATCAATCAATCAATCAGTCGATCAATGTACCAGAAGGCTGGAGTCACCTCCAGGGACAGGAACTCATGACCCAGACTGAGAAGTCTCCAGAGTCAAACAGCAGACACACGGATCTCACCGCCCCCGAGGCCTGGAGCTGAGCAGACCCGGCCACCAGGACTTTGGGGACCTGCCACCTCGTCTCACCTGGGCTCCAGGGCGCCCTACAGGTGGGGGCTCGCCCACCCCTAAGGGCAGGACGGGCCTCCGGTTTGGAAGGCTCTGGCCTCCCGTGGCCTCTCGCCTGCGATGGTGAAATTTGCTCCTTTGCTTCTGTTCCGCCCGTGGGTGTGATTATGGCTGGGGGACCAGCAATCACCGGCCGCGGAGGGACAGGGGGCTCCCGCCCAGCGTCTGGCAGGAGGAGGCGGCCGGGACCCAGGGGCGCGGGGCGCGGGGCTCAGTCCTCCCGCGGGCGCAGCGGGATGTGCAGGGCTGTCGTGCGCCCACGCAGGACAGGAGCGTCTCCGTGTTCCGCTGCTGCCGGTCCCGCTGGGAAGCGTCCCCTTTAGTCCTAACCCTCGGACACGCAGGTCCCTCATCCCGTGGAGGAGACCTCGGAGCGGCGGTCCTCTCCCCCGAGGCCACGTGGGAGGGAGGCCGAGCCGCTGTCGCCCCGGGGGGGCCCCGGTGGCCGCAAGCGAACCTGCGCGCGCAGGGGAGGCCACACCCACCCTCTGCCCATGGCCTTGACCCGGCCACGCGCCTACCCCCGGCTGCCTCCAGGCCCACCCGGGCTGCGGATGACCCGTCCCGTCCCCCCTTCGGTTCGTCGGGAGGAACCGGACTCGGAACTCGAAGACTCAGTACCAGACTCGGCCGCTTCTTTTTACATATTGGGTTTTTAAAAAACTGGAGTTGAATTATTTTGAGAAAATAATTTGCAACGAACTGGAGAATTTGAGGTGTGAAATGGTTGCATTTCCAACAATTCTCATTAGAATGTCAGGGACAAGTCACTGAGGTCCTATATGGGGGGAAGAATAATTGTATTTAGCTTCTGACTATATATATTTATACAGATATTTATGTGTAAACACACAATATACACACACACACAATTTAATGCTTTTACCCGATGTGTGTGTGTGTGTGTGTGTGTGTGTGTGTGTATGAAGACTGTATGAATACATATGTATGAAGAATCAGGTCAGAAATGAAGCATAGTTTATATATGTTTATAAATGTATGTATGTATATATGTATGCACATATGTATATAGATTGCATATGTATATCTGTGATGTCATTGCCCTTCTTTTTTAAAATATATTTTTATTGGTTTCAGAGAGGAAGGGAGAGGGAGAGAGAGAGAGAAACATCAGTGATGACAGAGTCATTGATTGGCTGCCTCCTGCACGCCCCACACTGGGGATTGAGCCTGCCCCTGACTGGGAATCGAACCCTGACCTCCAGGTTCATAGGTCAATGCTCGACCACTGAGCCCGGGGCTGGGCAAGTCACCGCCTTTAAATGTGACGCCTGGCGATCCTGAGTTGATTGACGGGAGAGGCTAACCCTCTGGAACGTCCGGAAGGTGCCCGTGGCCTCCGGCACGAGAGCGATGCCGGGTCAGAGGGGAGTGACCGCGCAGCCCAGAGCCCAGGACCTCACCACCTGGGCTGAACCCTGCTCCCCACTTGCTCACCACGGGGTGCTGGGACACTCCGACCTCTGGTTTCTTATTTGTTTTTTGCAAAATGGGAGCAATACTACTTTCCCTCGGGACTCTGAGCGTGTCCAGCGCGATGCTGCGTGGAAGGCGTGTGGCACTCGGCGCCTACGAGGGCCTCGGCTGCACTCGCCCGCTGTCGCTGTGGGCCCTGGCCTTCCTTCCCCACCGGCTGCTGCGTGGGGAAGGGGCCGGGTGGTCCTGGGGTGGGCTCTGCGAGCTCCAGGGGGGCAGGGCAGGCGGACGGTGAGCAGGACCTGTGGGACCTGCCGGCAAAGGGCCGCCTGGGCATCCTTTCTGCTCTCACTGGGGCGGGGCGGGGAGGCTTCCTGGCGACCAGGGGAACGTGGGGGTGACCGAGGAGAAGATCGTCCTGCGCGGCACATGGTCGCTTTCCTCCTGCGCGATGCAGCCTCGGGGCGTAAATATCATTATAGTAAATATGAGGGGCGCTGACCGAGGAGCAGGGAATCACCTGCTGGGAACCGCCAGGAAATGGCAGGTTACCCGTAAATAATGATCCCTCTCTGTTCTTTAGAAGTCAACAGGCCCCCAGGTAAGATCATCCCAGGCCTCCTCGTGACCTCTTTCTGACCTCCCATTTCACACTGGCCATGAGCTCACCGAGGGGGAACCTCTCCAGACTGGCACTGGGGGCCCCGGTGGGACCAGAGCCCAATGTCTTAATTTATTCAATGTCGACATCCACGTAGGGCCCCCGTGACCCTGCCTGACCTTTAGGAGCTGCTCAGAGGCAGAGGAAGAAGCCAGTGTGGAGGGACCATTCCCTTCATGGCTGACTTCAGGTGTGCAGAACGGCGGTCACCACTTGCCCAGTGGGAGCGGACGAGCTGAAATATAACAGCACACCATCAGGAATAGAACACAGGCACCAAAACAATGGTTTGGACCTAGATTATGGACCTGAAAAGACAGCTGTAATATTTTATCTATAATAATAAAAGAGTAATGTGCTAATTAGACCGGACTTCATTCCAGACATCCTTCCTGACGAAGCTGGAGCCAGAGGGAAGCCAGCCCGGGTCCTGGCTGCTTGCAGGTGGCCCAGGGGAAGCCAGCCCAGGTCCCAGGTGCCAGAGGGAAGCCGGGTGCAGCAGTGGGGGGAAGGAAGGCCTACTCTTGCACGAGTTTTTGTGCACCAGGCCCCTAGTATTATAATAATAAAAGTGTTGATTAGAAGATGGTGTATGTATTTATATATATATTTTGAAATATGTTTTTATTGATTTCAGAGAGGAAGAGAGAGATAGAAACATCGGGGATGAGAGAGAATCATGGATCGGCTGCCTCCTGCATGGGGATTGAGCCTGCAATCTGGGCATGTGCCCTGACCGGGAATCAAACCTCCACCTCCTGGTTCATGGCTCAGTGTCCAACCACTGAACCACCCCGGCCAAGCTAGAAGGTGAGATATTTAATATTATTATAAGAAATGTACGCACGCAGGCACGTCTACAAGGCCATCGGTCTAAATACGAATCCTGTTTATCTCTGGGTATGGGATTTCAAGGGCCCTTTTTTTCTAACTGCATATCTGAACCTTCTGTTTCACCTCCAACAAACTTGCATTTCTTGCGCAATTCAAAGAATAAAAACAAATTAAAATGGACAGAAAAGGCAAACTCACAGTGACATGTTCTCTGGATTATTTATTAAAATAATAAAAGCCCATATGAAGTGGGCAGGGAAAGGAAACTTCTTCAGATAAACTTCTTACAGAGGCCGAGGCAGGGAGGCGGAGCTGCTCTCCTGCTACGGGGGTTTAACGAGGACTTGCACCACCTCCGTTGGGAAAGGGAAAGGAATCGGTTATCCATAACTACAGCCAGCAACTTTTCAACTCTTTAATATGTCTGGCAATTTATGGGGACTAAAAATAATTCTCACTGTAAAACTGCGAGAGATCGTAACACATGGGCTGAGCAGTGAACTCTGTCCAATGTTCCTCTGAACGCTTTCCTGCGAGAATGAACTTAATCCTCCCCCAAACTCGACGGGGCGACTGCCGCTATTCTCACCCTCGTTTATAGGGGAGGACCCTGAAGCCCAGAGAGGCAAACAGACTTGCCCAAGGTCACACGGCCAATTGCCGTGCCCCCGGGAGCCAAAGGACAGCCTGGTTCAGAGCCGGTGCTTGCCTGGGCCTCCCTCACTCCGTCTATTCGTGGATTTGCAGCTTCGTTTATGGCTGGAAACATGGAGGCTTAGAGAGGGGCAGTTATCGGCCCAATGACATCTATGGGATGGCGTTGAACCCAGCTCTCCCTGTCCCCACTGGAGCCCCTCTGTGACCTCGTAAAGGGAATTTTATTGATTGCAAAAGATGAAGCCACAGCGCATGACAAGATCCAGGAAAGGCTCATGGAAACCACAGTGAGAGGCCGCCTCATACCTATTGGGATGGCTGCCATTAACCACACACACAGAAAGTAACACGTGTGGGCAAAGGCGTGGGGAGATGGGAACCCTTGTGCGTTGCTGGTAGGAATATAAAATGGTGCGGCCACTATGGAAACAGTATGGCCGTTCCGCAGACAGCTCCACAGAATTAGCTCTGGCCCAGCGATTCCACGTCTGGATCTATTCTCCAAGCAAGGAGGATTCGAAATAGCCAGAGATGGAAGCAAGCCGAGTGCCCATCAACAGAGGGATGGATAAACACACGGTGGCCTAGCCACATGGACTAGTACTCCGCCTTCAAAAGGAAATTGGGACGCATTCCACCACAGGCGCGGACGCGAGCACAGTGTGCTGAGTGCAACAAGCCGGCTACAGAAGGACAGCTGCTGCCTGATTCCACTCCTGTGAGGTCCCTAGAGGAGCCTGTGCATAGAGACAGACAGTAGGTCGGTGGTTGCCGGGGCTGGGGGCTGGGAGCTGGTGTGTAACGGGGACAGAGTTTGAGTTCTATGGTTGGTGGTGATAGTAACACAACAATGTGAAGGCACCTAATGCCACTGAACTATTCACTTCAAGTGGTGAAGACGGTACATCTTACGTGATATGCAATCTATCACAACGTTTCTAGAAAGGACGCCCTGGGACAATGAGTATGTTTCTGAGCCCAAAGAACAACAAGAAGACAGACTCCGAGACCTGGGAGAAGCAGTCAGAGACAGAGGCTGCCAGGGAAATGGTCATGGCAAGGAGACCTTTTTCTTGCCAATTTGAATGAAGAGTGTTTAAGGCTGGAGAAGTTTCCAGAAGATGTAACAAGATATAAGCCGCCCAGAAGTTCTGGCCTGGCCACGCCTGAGGCATTGCCAGGGACTGCATCCCCGGTGGCAGTCAGGGGAGGCTCCGATCCCATTAGAATGATGGGTTTCAATGCATAAGACTCCGAGGAAGAAAATAAATTATACTTAAAAAGTCATCAAAAGCTTGAAAAACTGTAGTCATCAACACTTTAAAAACTTTGTAAATAGGAATAAGTAAGAGAGAGAAGAAGGCAGATATTTATGATGATCTACTATGTGCCAGAACTTTCCACATAATTTAATCTTCACAAAATCCTTCTGTGAAGGAATTATTATGATGATCACGATTCCCCTGATTCTATTGTCATACGCTTGTTATGCGAAAGACCAACTACAGACCAGAGTGGTGACGGGACTTACATCAGGTCACACGACTAAAGGATTTGAACCTGGACCTGCCTGCCTGCCTCCAAGGGCTGGAGGAAGAGAGAGTGGAGAAGAATTGGTAATGGTGATGGCAGGTCCATGATGGTGATGGCGCTGAGGGGGTGGAGGCGGAGGACATGGCAGCTAAGGCTTCTGTAGGCCCCGTCCTAAAAGCTCTGTGTGTCTCAGACACTGTTGTCATCCCCATTTTACAGATGGGGAAACTGAGACCCAGAGGGGTGAAATATCTTGCATAAGTGAGGATTCAGACCCAGGCACGACTACACTCTATGGCAGTGGTTCTCAACCTTCTGGCCCTTAAATACAGTTCCTCATGTTGTGACCCAACCATAAAATTATTTTCGTTGCTACTTCATAACTGTCATGTTGCTACTGTTATGAAACTTAATGTAAATCTCTGATATGCAGGATGGTCTTAGGCGACCCCTGTGAAAGGGTCATTTGGCCGCCAAAGGGGTCGCGACCCACAGGTTGAGAACCGCTGCTCTATGGCCTTTAGATTAGCATGAACAAATGATCTGGTATTGCTTTACTTTACTTATTAATTTATTTTTATTGATTGATTTGAGAGCGAGAGAGAGAGAGAGAGATTTGTTGTGCCACTTATTCATGCATTCATTGGTTGCTTCCTGTATGTGCCCTGACCGGGGATTAAACCCACAACCTGGGCGTATCAGGACGACGCTCTGACCAACTGAGCTCCCGCCAGGGCCGTATTGCTTTATTATCTACTTGCTCCCTTAGACATGGCGTGCCCTCTCATTAGAATGGCATCTCCTCGCGAGAAAGTGCCCGTCTTGTCGAGGCCTGTATCCAGGCCCTCGCATTGCCTGGCCTGTCCACCGGCATTGGCTGTGATTTCTTTCCGATGAACGGATAAGGCAGCGAGAGCTGGGAAAGCAATTCGAGCAGAAACGGGAGCCAGGGAAGAAGACAAGACGCTTGGAGGACTTTTGCCAGAAGGAGCTGGACGCCCACAGAAGCAGTGGGGTCTCTCCGCAAACACATTAGGGTTGGAAGGGGCTGGCCTTGGGGGCGGGCATTGAGTCCCCCAACTTCTGTAAGAGCGGGGAAACTGCGGCCTGGGCTGTCATGGAAGAGTATGGCCCGGATTTTGCGTCTCAGGCCCCTCTGGCTTCTCTTCCCGTCTCCGATCCCTCCCTACATGGGCCAGCTCCATTCCATGCCCCGCACCTGCTTACCCTCACCCTACAGCGGAGCCCTTCCCAACAACAGCCGCCCTGGGCGCGGGGCTGTTGTGAAGCCAGTGATGGGAGCCTGGGGGTGCAGGGGCCGGAGAGGAAGAGCGTCAACCTTCCCATTTTCCTCGCTGGGCGGAGCGGAGGGAGGCGGCGCGGCCCGTAAGCGTCACACGCCGAGCTTTCATTTCCTTTCCAGTAACTCCCTCAAGCTGTATAAACGTTCTGCCTGAAAAATAAATGACTGCCCCTTAAAGTAAACACTTACCCACCCACGCGCCTGCGCTCACCGCCGAGGAATGAGGCGCACCCGGGGCCATGCCCGGAGCGGCCAGCGCCAGCCCCGCAGCCTTGTTTTCCTCCAGGAGCCCCGGCGCCCGTCTCACGTCCCAGGCAGCATCAAGGGGCAACGTCTGTGCACGTGGTGCCCACGATCACAGATCGGCGTGCAGGCGGGGCCTCAGCCTGTGAGTCTTGCGGCCAAGCACCTCCCCGACCCCACAGGAGGAATCCCAGGGGCAGGTGGGGAGGGGTCACCATTTTTAATATATATATATATTTTAATTAATTTTGGAAAGGAAGGGAGAGGGAGAGAGAGATAGAAACATCAATGATGAGAATCACTGACCAGCTGCCTCCTGCACGACCCCCTCTGGGGATGAGCCCCCAACCTGGGCATGTGCCCCGACCGGGAATCGAACTGTGACCTCCTGGTTCATAGGTCAATGCTCAACCAGCCAGACTGTGTGCAGCCATTTCTAATAGGACAGGCTGTCTGGTCGGTGATCCCTTGAGTGGGGGTTGAGTTACTGGGCAGCAAAAGACACAGAGGAGACAACTGCCCCCTGTGAGGTCATCCGCTTATTCGTCTGCTGTTCACTGGGCCTGTGCTCTGCGGGGGGCACGGGGCAGGCAGAGCCTCACGGCCCCAGCCCAGCCGGGAGGTTGCAGTGACGTGCCCCTGTCATCACGGTGACAGCTCAGCTCTCAGCCATCACAGCAAACGTTCCCATGAAAAAAGAAACACACCAGGCCCATTAGGAGCGCCCTTGCTCCCGGGGAAAGCCTCGTTCAGCGAATCCTCCCAAGGCCCTCGGGGTGGGTGATGGCATCGTTGGTACTGATCACCACTGACCGCCATTTTGCAGAGGAGAAAAACAAAGTTTTAAGAAGCGTTTCTATGTGAAAGAATTGGTCTAACCTTATTTAGCGTTTCTTCTGAATTGTTTGCATTAATATGTTTGGGAGAGAACATAAGGGGCCTAACCCTTACAAAGTTAAAATGAAAGAACCTTTAATTAACGTCGCCATTCATTTCTTTATGAATTCATCCACTTGTTCAATGTACATTATGGTGTGATTTCATTACCAGGCAATCCGTGGGCTCATTATTCATTTGTCTCGTTTCCTTTTCTTTCCTTCCTGTCTTCCTTCCTTCCTCCTCTCCCTCCAGCTCTTTCTTAATCTCTCCCTCTCTTCCTTCCTGTGCCGCCAGCAGGCCAAGGGTGACCCTGAGAGGGGGCGGTGAAGGATTTAGAAAGGACAGACAAGAGAAGAAAGCTGGGTCTCGGTGGGACGCTGCCCTCTCTGATGGAGAGCTAGCGACAGTGCCACGGCCTGTAAGCCGTGTCTTTATTTTATAGCCAGATTCCACGAGGCAAAGTGAGGGCGTGGTGACAACGTTCTCGTGGGTTTCGAATCTACTCAATTACATGCACCTGAACTCTATCAAGCCCACATCACTCAGGCACATGGGGCCACGTGTTCGGACCATAGGTTCAAGCTCACAACTACAGCTGTTGGCTATCATTGTGCTGGGAGGGCCCTGCCCTCCAAGCTGGGACCTGCACGTGGCCACGAGAGGACTGTGCCCTCTCATTAGTCCGAGGCTTGAACCTGTCCAAACACTCTCCAGGGGTGGGCAAACTTTTTGACTCGAGGGCCACAATGGGTTCTTAAACTGGACCGGAGGGCCGGAACAAAAGCATGGATGGAGTGTTTGTGTGAACTAATATAAATTCAAAGTAAACATCATTACATAAAAGGGTACGGTCTTTTTTTTTAGTTTTATTCATTTCAAAAGGGCCGGATCCGGCCCGCGGGCCGTAGTTTGCCCACGGCTGCTCTAGCCGCTCTCCTTACCTTCCTCCCGGCCTTCATAGTCCCAGTGTCCTTAACCCAGCCGTGGGCAAACTACGGCCCGCGGGCCGGATCCGGCCCTTTTGAAATGAATAAAACTAAAAAAAAAGACCGTACCCTTTTATGTAATGATGTTTACTTTGAATTTATATTAGTTCACACAAACACTCCATCCATGCTTTTGTTCCGGCCCTCCGGTCCAGTTTAAGAACCCATTGTGGCCCTCGAGTCAAAAAGTTTGCCCACCCCTGCCTTAACCCCATTGCTTGACTTTTAAAAACTCTCTTAGAAATGCTCCGATGTGCACCCCAAATCTCTCTCAGCACCCCTCCCCCAGTTTATGAACCCTCAGAGCTTGCATTCTCTCGGGAGCAGACCCCGAGACAAGGATTCGCATGTCAGCGTGAATCTGGGAGGACACCCCAGGAAACCTCTGTAGGGGACAGAGCAGGTCGGGAAGGAGGTCATGGAAGGTGCACAGCATCTAAGTAGGAATAAGTGTGAGGAACGCCCCAATTTATTTCCAAAGCCTGAGCTGCAGGAGAAGGCTTCCAGAATGTTCTGGGAAGGCAGAGTCTGGTGCTCCCGGCCACGCACCTGCCCTCCGCAGACAGACAGGAGCGAGTCCCAGGCTGGGGGAGGGACTCACAAGTCTTATTACCTCCGGTTTATAGGGCGTGTTTCAGAGTTTGCCCAGTCGACGTGGGCTGCTGTCCGTGCGGCTGTGCAGACCCGGCACCGGGCGGCTGTTAAGGGAGGCAGCCCAGCCCAGCGCAGGACTAAACCAGGCGGAGACACGCAGCTAACGCTCCTGCCTCGCCCCCCACTTCTCACACCTGCAAATTATGACCCAGAAACGGCTGACTCTTCAGATGTGCGGGAGGGGGAGCCACCCACAGACTGAAAAAGCTTGTCCCGCCCGGGGCTGGCCTGCCACCTCCGGCCCCCCCTGGGCTCCCCGCAGGGAAGTGGATGAACCGGCTGTGAGCTCACGTTCGGCGGGAGACTTGCCCTGCAGCACGAGGGAGAGACCCTGTCCTTCGGCTTCGGAAATAAATTGGGACATTCCTCACACTTATTCCTACTTAGACGCCGTCTTTCTTTGTCTAGTTTAAAAAATATATTTTTATTGATTTCAGAGAGGAAAGGAGACGGAGAGAAACATCCATGATGAGAGAATCATTGATCGGCCGGCTGCCTCCTGCAGGCCTTCTACTGGGGATCGAGCCTGCAACCCGGGCTTGTGCCCCAATCAGGAATCTAACCATGACCTCCTGGTTCATAGGTCAGCACTTAACCACTGAGCAACACCGGCCGGGCTCTTTGTCTATTTTTCACAGGTTAATCGAAAACCACCGGAAGTCCTAGCAGCTGAAAGTGGGATCGGATTGCATCCACCTAGCTCAGTGGTCGGCAAACTCATTAGTCGACAGAGCCAAATATCAACAGTACTTCTTCAAAATAGACTCACCCAGGCCGAAAACCGACTCCTGCGCATGGGCCACGAAGTTTCAATCGCACTGTACGTGCGCCCGCACGTGGTATTTTGTGGAAGAGCCACACTCAAGGGGCCAAAAAGCCGCATGTGGCTCGCGAGCCGCAGTTTGCCGACCACGGACCTAGCTGAGCATCCGGCAGGGAGCTGACACATGCAAAATATTTGTCCAGCGTGTTGCTGAATTGGCACTAGGATTTTTATTTGTAATTTTGGCACTAGCATTTAAAGAGACAACTCAATGAGTAGCAATGGATGGTCACCCTCCAAATTGTCCAAATGATTCAAATTCTAGCTGCCACTCTTTCTCACGCTGTGATTTCAGACAGGTAGGTGACAACCTTTCTGAAGGCAGTTTCTTTACATAGGATGGAGATAACTAGGTTCGCTTCATAGACTGGCTGCAATGAATTATTGGCAAATGCACATAGAGTTCCTGGCATGGAGCATGGCATCCATCAGACACCGGATCCGTGATGCTACCAGCTCCCCATCATTGGACGTTTCCTATTGGTCACGTCATTTACACAAGGATCTCAATTCCCGCTTCCCACGGCCCCTTGTGGTTTTGGTCTCCGCTCCATTGTACGGAAGAGAAAAGAATGGCTCGAGGAGCACAAGTAACTTGTCCGGGTCACACAGTGGCTGGGTCAGAGGCGGGGAGACACAGATGTGCACCCAAAGTCTTAGTATCCAGTGTCTTTCTTTTTTTAAATTGATTTTCAAGAGGGAGGAAGGGAGAGAGAGACAGACAGAGAGACAGAAAGAGGAGAAACATCAGTGTGACAGAGATACAGCAATCTGTTGTCTCCAGCACACGGCCCGACTGGGGATCGCATCCACAGCCTAGGCATGGACCCTTGACCAGAATGGAACCCGGGACCCTTCCGGTGTACGGGACGATGCTCCAACCGCTGAGCCACCAGGGCCAGGGCTGGTACCTACCATCTGATTTCCTTTCCCATTCTCTGCCCCCGGTGCCCAGGCTGCCCTTTGACCTGAGCAGGGATAGTCTGTTGGCCGATTAAAATCTGATCTCTTGCTGAGACTCACCCGCCCTCCACCCTCTGTCTCCCAGGGCCCCTTACAAGTTACAAGCGCTGTACAATGAACTCACACAGAAGTTTCTATTAAAAAATTTTTTTGGTAACAAGGTGTGAAGTTTACCGACCGCGGAACGCCGCGATTGGCCAGGGCGTCCTTACTGCTGCGTAAAAGCAGGTCCTCCGCTACTGGCACTGCCGCCCAGTCGGGGGTGGGGGTCCAACCGTGCAGAGAGGGGAGTGTGAGGGACAGGGGAGCAGCCAGCCCCAGGAAGGCTGGAGGGACAGGACACGACCTTAGCAAAGAATCTCAGCAAGCAGGAGCACCTGGAATTTCTTGGGTGTCGAGAGCCTTCCCTCCCTGCATATCGATCCTTCTGTCAGTTTCTCCCAATTTTTAAATCATCTGATTAGGTTGAACCATATGAAATTGCTGACTTAAGGGAAAAACTGTTTCTCTACGCACAACACTTCCTTTTTTCAAAAAAATGTTTTTATTGACTTCAGAGCGAGGAAGGGAGAGGGAGAGAGAGATAGAAACATCAATGATGAGAGAGAATCATTGATCGGCTGCCTCCTGCACGCCCCACACTGGGGATCGAGCCCACAACCCAGGCATCGAACGGTGACCTCCTGGTTCATAGGCCGACGCTCAACCACTGAGCCACGTCGGCCGGGCATGAATAATCGATTCTGATGCAAAGGCAAGTGTCTAGATGGCTAAGGAAAAATTCTAAGGACCGGGAAGGCGGTGAAAGCCACATCCGGGTTACCAAGACGTCACTAGCCAACAGTATTCGTTATTTTAAGTCGCCTCGCTGCCGTTAGCTAAGTGGATCTCCATGGCAAATACTTAGCACGCACCCACATCACTGGGAGAGGTGAGAGGAGAGAGCCTTGGGCTGAACATCTGGAGGTGAGTGATGAGGCTGCCCCACCTCTGGGCGCAAGCTCATCGCTGCCACACGCCGGCCTGGGACTCGCCCTGGGGTTCCTCCATGCTTGGGGGTCCACTCCCCGGGGAGAGGGGGTGGGGAGGAAGCCACCTCCCTCCAAGTTCCAAAGCAGCCCCACCGTTCACACTTTCCAAGACCATTGTAGAGTCATGCACAATTGCGATAAATAATGCAGAGAGGTGCCACGCCCCTTCCCTCAGGGTTCCCCACCCCCCCTCGGTGACTTCTCACACGCCTGCACACTGTCACACCCAGGACATCGGCACTGAGAAGCCACTGGCCCTACTCGGATTTCAGTTTCACACACACTCATTTGCACGACTGTGTATTCAGCTCTATGCAGTTTTATCTCATGTGGACGCTGGCATCGCCATAGTCAAGATACAAAACATACATCTCAAAGGCCCCTCCCGCCCGCCTCCCTAACCCCTGGCACCCACTCATCTGTTCTCTGAGCGGCTTGGTCCCAACGGGGAGGTTATATAATTGGAACCATATAGCGAGTAACCTCTTGAGAGTGGCTTGTTCTCACTCAGCACGCTTCCCCTGAGCGCCATCAAAGCCACTGGGTGTAGCGATGGGTCCCTGCCCATTGCTGACTAGGATTCCTGAAGCCCTGGTTACCTGGTTACCGGCTACACCAGCAGTCTCGTTTGATGCATTTCATTTACACAAAGCTTTCCTCCAGCTTCAGAAGATCATTTGACGACCCTTCAGACATATGGGAATAGGGCAGGACGATGCTAAGAGCCTGGTGGTAATATAGAAGCATGCAGCCTCCATACTGAAATTCAGGCGGCTGTTCACCCTGAATGGTGACTCAGACCCCATATCCGGTCCCTCATGGAAAAGGCGACTTTCTAAAGACACAGGTGCCTTTTGTTTCGTGCCTTCCCAGCGAGGGAGAAGGTTGCTGTTTATTTTGGATGGAGAAAAAAAGAAAGATTATGTTCTTTTTAAATATATTTTTATTGATTTCAGAGAGGAAGGGAGAGGGAGAGAGAGATAGAAACATCAACGATGAGAGAGAGTCATTTACTGGCTGCCTCCTGCACGCCCCCCACTGGGGAACGAGCCTGCAACCCAGGCATGTGCCCTGATGGGGAATCTAACCATGATCTCCAGGCTCATGGGTCAACCCTCAACCACTGAGCCATGCTGGCCAGGCCAAGATTATTTTCTTTTCATAGACAAAACCCAGGGAATTCGTGGCCATCACTGGAGAGGACTGCCGAGAATTACAAATAAGAAACCCTATTAAGCATTTATTGCGTTGGCTCCTCGGCAGCGGCTGTCCAGAGCAGTGCTCTCAACCTTCCTAATGCCGCAACCCTTTCATACAGCTCCTCATGTGGTGGTGACCCCCAATTTCATTGTTACAAATTGAACATAATTAAAGCGTAGTGATTCATCACAAAAACAATGTGTAATTAGATATGTGTTTTCCGATGGCCTTAGGCGACCTCTGTGAAAGGGTCATTTGACCCCCAAAGGGATCGCGACCCACAGGTTGAGAACCGCTGTTCCAGAGCATGTGGGAAGCTCTCCGAAGTTTCTTTAAATAAAGGTTCAGCTTCGATTGAGCAAACCGGACCTAAGATCCTCAGATAAGAGAAGAGAGTGGCGTCCTGTTAAGTAGGCAGTTAACACGCACTTGGTAACACCTCGCTCCTGTTCGTTTCTTAGGCCCGTGAGCTGCCTGCTGGGACGTGAACGATGATGTAGAACAGTGATGGCGAACCTATGACACGCGTGTCAGAGGTGACACGCAAACTCATTTTTTTGGTTGAGTTTTCTTTGTTAAATGGCATTTAAATATATAAAATAAATATCAAAAATATAAGTCTTTGTTTTACTATGGTTGCAAATATCAAAAAATTTCTATATGTGACACTGCACCAGAGTAAAGTTAGGGTTTTTCAAAATGCTGACACGCCGAGCTCAAAAGGTTCGCCATCACTGGTGTAGATGGAAAGTTGGGAGGAAGACAGGTATGCTCCCCCGAGGCAAGCATTCTGCTCCCCATCCTGCCCTCGGGTGTGTCTCAGGTTTCACCCGTGGCCTGGACGCTTCCAGCTGTGTGTCTGGGAGGCCTCTTTGTCCCTACCCACTCTTCACTTGTCCCCGAAGGCAAATTTGAAAGCAATTGTCAGCTAGTCAGGAGCTTAGACATGGCTGCTTCCATTCTCAGCAGTTCGTCAGACCTTCCTTAAAGACTGTTGTAATGGAGCCTCTTCTTGCTTGACACGTAACTGGTGAGCAAGCGGTGAGCTGACCTTGCAAAGGGAGAGACCGGAGCCCTCTCTTACCATCGAGGCACGTCTCGAACTGGCTGAGTCATGTCAGTTCTGTCTCTAAACTTTGGAAACGGTCGACAGCGTATTTATGTCATGACATGTGGTGGGGGTGGAGGGGAGTCAAGGAAAGAGCGAAAAACAAAAGCCCTGGTAATCCCACCAAGGCAAGTTGAACACAGTTACATTTGGGGTGAGTTTCCTGCCCTATTTTTTAAGTTATTATTTTTAGATGTGTTTTTATTGATTTCAGAGAAGGAGAAAGGGAGTCAGAGAGAGAGAGACAGAAACATCAATGATGAGAGAGAATCATCGATTGAGAATCAATCGAACCGTGACTTTCTGGTTCATAGGTCGGCACTCAACCACTGAGCCACACCGGCCGGGCAGTAAAACATCTTTGAAGCAGGCTACACTTTAGATAAACGCTGACAGCACCACCTCTGTGCGTGTGCGCGCACGTGTGCACGAGTGTTTGTGTTTATAGGCACGCAGTTTTGACCTCCACATCTTGCTTCCCATCTCAGCCATCCCAGCCAAGTGGCCACCCCACCTCCCAGGGCAGATAAGCAGCTTGTGAAAGAAGGAGCAGCTACGTTTTCAGACGGTGTGGGCAGAGGTCGGAATGAAAAGATTGTTTCACTTCAACAAGCTTCTGTGTCTGAAGCTCCTGCAGCAGTACGATGGCTGGATGCCAGGTGTGTCCAGGTGCCTGGGAGCTGAGAGGCATCAAGGCAGCATCGTCGTCATGGTGATCATTGACATTTTTGAGGACTTCTTAGATGATAGGCATCTCTTTCCATTCGTGACTCTTCAAAACCCAGTCACCCTCCTAAAGGCCGGCACGAGGATCTTACCCATTTTCCAGACGCAGAGAGGTTGAGTCACTAGCCTAAGGCCACACAGCTAGAAGTTGACATTAAACCCAAAGGCCACCTCCAGGCAGGCTGGGGCCCCAGAAGTTTGAACAAAATTCTTCAAGGGGAACTGGGCTGGCTGGCTGTGGCTGAGCACCCAGGGACCAGGATCTGCGCTGGGCGGCTTACATCACTGTTGTTTCTTCTTGGCTGTGTGACCTTAAGCAGGTGTCTTAGCCTCACAGAGTCTATTTCCTTACCTGTTAAATGGAGGTAAAAACACTACTCATCTTGCGGAGTTATTGGAAAGATGAAGTGAGTGAATAAAGGCAAAGCGTTTTCAACATGCTGGATATATAATCACTGCCGCAGAGGCAGTAATAATTTTAGTTCTAGTGTTGTTTTTATCACAAGAACCATTCCTTGAGCACCTACTATATATCAGACACTGTGCTCAGCAAATTGCATGTGTCACCTTATTTAGTCATGTTATCCACCAGCGAGGAAGTTTTCAAGGAAGATTGGAATTAATCATTTCAAGTAGACACCTGTTCCCCACTGTACAGGGAGGAAGTAAGGCTCAGAGAGGTTGAACAACTGGTAGAAGATCACGCAGTCATGGGGTGGAACCCAGGTCAGATTTCCATGTAAAACAGGAAAAAAGACAACCATGCACACCATATGCAAAGCATACATACGACCACACCAGGAATGTATATAAAATTATGTATATACTAATGGCTCAGTGCACGAAATCGCATGCAGTAGGCTGCCCGCCGCTTCCGTGGGAGCCGGGGGAGCCACAGCGCGCCTGTGGGAGTCGGGGAGGAGGAGTTGGGGAAGGGAGGGACTGAGAGGTGCTCCATGCATCTCCTGGTGGCTGGTTGCACATGCAGCCCCGCCCACCTGTGTGTGCCTGCTGCACACACAGCCCCCTGCTGATTGGTCGTTACACGTGAGGGCACGATGATCATTTGCATATTAGCCTTTTGCTATATAGGAAGTGTACCCCTTAGGAAAGTGCATGTTTAAAACAGGTTTTATATTAGATCACTAGAGGCCCGATTCCTGAAATTTGTGCAAGAGCAGGTGCCTCCCTGGCTGCTGGCACCGTCTTTCCTCTGGCACCTGGGACCCAGGCTTCCCTCACAGCCCCAGTTTCGTCCAGAAGGTCATCTGGAAGGACGTCTGGAAGGACGTCCAGTCTAATTAGCATATGTACTTTTATTATTATAGGTAAGAGCCATGTGCTTTCATACTTTTCGAAGTGCTTTAACACGTTGACTCGTTTAATGCTGTAATTCAGGGTGTGTGGGAAACTGACATAGGGTTGAGCCTCGGACTGACCTGCTGGCAAAGTCACAAGCAAGTCCCAGCTTAGAGGGCTCAGTCCTCGTAGCATAATTAGGCTTGACCTTATAACACTCCCCAGATCTTACCTGGGAAGCTAATGGGCTGAGGGGAGTGTAAACATGATCAAAACAGGTGAAACTCACAAGAACTGTAACTATGGTAACCACTGCATTGTTTACCTCTGACTATAAAAGGTCGGTGCGGCCTGAGCACGGGTGGAAGTCCTTCCTCTTGAGTTGGACTTACCCGCCTGGTCCCCCAATATTTCCAAATGATCTCTTGTCTTTTCTATTTCATTTGTGTGCGGCTCCTCTTCCTGATATTGAACCCTGAACCACGAGGGATGTGGAAGGAAACATTTACGACAAGGGAGGGATAGACGTCTACATTCTGCGCCCGGCGGGACTGGGCGCCTGACCCAGGCTCCCGTTGCCCGTGAATGGCCGGCTGAGGGTTTCCACCTGCTCCCTGAGTCCTGCGCTCTTTCTTCGTCCTGGCCTGTGGCAGAGAGAGCGTGGAAGGACCAGGGAAGCTATGCAGATACAAACAAGGGGCCGCCCTATGAAGATGCAAACAGGGCTCCCCACACAGCTGGGAGCAGGCTTGCCACGCGGCTTTGTTTTTTAAATACACTTTTTATTTCAGGATCGTTTTAGATTTACAGAAAAGTTGCAAAGAAAACAGAGTTTCCGTATCTCCCAGGTCTTATTTCCTTTGCTGCCAACATCTTACATTACTCTGGTGGACACAGTTGTCCCAGCGATTGAACCAGCATTGATACATTATTATTATTAATTATTATTAATATCCAAATAAAATTTACTGCGACTTTTGTGGAATTATTTTTTTAATTTTTATTTTACCATTATTATTTTTTAAATCCTTACCTGAGGATATTTTTCCATTGATTTTTAGGGAGAGTGGAAGAGAGAGGGAAAGACAGAGAGAAACATCGACGTGAGAGAAACACATCGATTGGTTACCTCCTGCACAAGCCCCGACCAGGGCCCTTGGCCACGGAGGAGCCTGCAAGCGAGGTACGTGCCCTTGACCAGAAGCTTGACCAGAAGTGTCCGCAGGCCGACACTCTATCCACTGAGCCAAACCAGCTAGGGCTGGAATTGTGTTTTTTGTTTTTGTTTTGTGATTGTTTACTGATTTCAGAGAGGAAGGGAGAGGGAGAGAGACACACACACATCAGAGATGAGAGTGAATATTGATCAGCTGCCTCCTGCACACCCCACAGTGAGGATGGGCCCACAGGTCAGGCATGTGCCCTGACGGTGAATTGAACCTGGTTCAGAGGTTGATGCTCAACCACTGGGCTGTCGACATATTATTAACTAAAGTTTATATTTTATGCAGATTTCCTTTGCTTTGATCTCATGTCCTTTTTCTGTCCCAGGTCTTACCCAGGTCGCCACGCTACCTTCAGTTGTCATCCTCCCTGGCTCCCTGGGCTGTGCCAGGCTGTCAGACGTCCCTGTTCTCACCGACCTTGCCAGATCGGAGGAGCTCTGGCGGGTGGGGGTCAAAGGTGCCCAGTTAGAATCTCTCTGATGCCTTTCTCTGGATCGGATGAGGCTCCGGGACTCAGGGAGGAGGCGCACAGAAGTGCCACCCTCAGCACCTGCCATCAAGGGCGCATGTGTGACTGACCGTCGTTGGCGATGACCCGGGTCACCTGGTTGAGGTCCCACGGGCAGGTGTCCCCTCAAGCCGACTCCAGAATAGAATAAAGTCGTGATGCTCGGACGCGCTCCGGATGGGAGTCACCTCCCTCCCGAGGGCAGGGCGGCCACAGAGAGGACTTGGGGTCCTCTGTGCTCCCAGGCCTGGTGTTCAGGAGTCCGGAGAGGCTCATCACCGCCCGGCCTGGTGAGACTCCTTCCCCCGGGAAGCGGGGCCAGAGAGCTTGAGAAACAGGCAGGCTTGGCGTGGGAGCAGGCGGAGCTCTGGCCGAGGGTCAGCCAGCTGGATTCGAGCCCTGGCCTTGCCACTGCCCGCCGATGCCTTGGGTCACTCTGGCTTCCTTTCTTTTTTTAAAAAAATATATTTTTATTGGCTTCAGGGAGGAAGGGAGAGAAAGAGAGAGAGGTAGAAACATAAGAGAGAGCATCATTGGTTGGCTGCCTCCTGCACGCCTCCTACTGGGGATGGAGCCTGCAACCTGGGCATGTGCCCTGACTGGGAATCGAACCGTGACCTCCTGGGTCATTGGTCGATGCTCAGCCCCTGAGCCACGCCGGCCGGGCTCTCTCCCTTTCATGGAGGAGGAAATAGACAGGGTGGTCACACAGCCAGCGGCAGTCCGAGCCAGGATTCCCAGCCAGATCTCCAGGCGCAGGGGCCCGCGTCTGCCTGCGAGCAGAGAAGGCATTTCTTGACTCCGTTGCCCCACAACACCCCCAAGTAGCTTGACTCTCACTCGACAAGGTCGAGCCGGCTTCCGGCCGCCCGTTCATTTACTCGTGGCTGTATTTCCTAAGCAAAGCAGCCTGTGGTGACCGTGTCGGGAAATTAAGGTCTTTACGAATTGGCTAAGTTGGATGTCTTGTCCTCTGACTTTGTACTTGGCACGAAAACTGGTTCCCTTTCCCTGGGATTGGGAAAAAAAAAAAAAAAAAAAAAAAAAAAATCCTTGTAGGCGGAGGTCTCAAGGGCGCCACCTACTGAGAGAAACTGGTAAAGAATGTGGAGGTAGAGATTTCTCAGGCATCTGTTATTTCAGGTAGAAACTCTGCCTTTCTCCCTCCTTCCTTCCCTCCCTCCTTCCCACCTTCCCTCCTCCCTCCTTTCCTTCATCCCTCCCTCCCTTCCTTTTTTTCTGAACAGGATAATTCACTTTATTTTTTCTTGCATAAAATGCTGTGGTGGCCACAGCGGGAGCCTGGGTCCTCCGTGCAGAAATGCTGCTCTTTACAAGGTGGCCAGTGAGTTCCTGGGAGGGAGACTCGGTGAACACGGCCTCTTTCTGGGGGTGGGAGGTGGGGGTGTGTGTGAGGCAGCTGAGTCTCAGGGTGGCATGAAGGTGGCCTTGGGGAGTTGCCCAGGGTGGCCGTTGTTGATGCCGGCCATTGGCAGCAGCGTCTTGGGCACAGGGGCTGAGCCGATGCCAGTGGCCCTGGGAGCGGGGATGAGGCCACCAGCAGAGCCACAGCGGCTGTCACTTTGCAGGGCACCATCCTGTTCCGCACACGAGGATGCCGAGAGCTGGGCAGGAATACGGCCCACGATGGCAGATGGCGGATGGCCGTGGCTGCTTCTCCAGCATTTAACACCTAAACTGACATGTCCATTGTCGTCCCCAGTGGTGACAACTGCCTTGAACGGGGCCCTCAGGCCAGCGGTGTCTGCTTTTGCACTGCTTTCCGAAACCTCAGTGACTCAGATTCCCCGATGGGCAGGGAGGAGGGCCAGAGCTCCCCAGAAACTCGATCTTCATGTCGCCTGGCCCAGCTTGGTGACGGGGATCCACTCCTTGTCTCGGCCCGCCTCTGCCAGCTCTGTGGCCTCGGCCTCTACCCCGGCAGCAACCTGGGCCCCGATGCCACCCCCAAATTCTCCACAGAAGCCACGCCTCGCATCCAGGGTCCCGGGGCCTCCCAAGCACCACTCACCCGCCATTCGGTGGTTCCCAGGAGAAGAAGTGAGAAAGCATTTCTCCCAGTTAAACCTGCACACCGAGCCTCACGCAGGAGCCAGAAGTCCCACCTGTGCCGGGGGTTGGCCAGACTGATGGCAGTTGTTAATAAAAATCGTGTTCAATGAGCGTGATTGAGCATTGCCTGTTCTAGCCACGTGCACTGTCTTATTGAATCTTCACAGAAGGAGGTACTCACATTACGCCCATTTTGCAGGTAGGAAAACTGAGCTGCATAGATCGACACTCACCTGTCCTTGCCAACATGTATCCGGACCAGCCCGACTCAAAGTTCCTTTCTCTTGATTTTGTCCCTCCCACTATGTATAACACTCAGACTATGCACTGTGCTTCACTTGCCTACTATTGGTCTCAAATGTTATTTTCTTTTCTTTTTCTTTTTTTTAAAATATATTTTATTGATTTTTCACAGAGAGGAAGGGAGAGAGATAGAGAGTCAGAAACATCGACGAGAGAGAAACATCGATCAGCCGCCTCCTGCACATCCCCCACTGGGGATGTGCCCGCAACCCAGGCACATGCCCCCGACCGGAATCGAACCTGGGACCCCTCAGTCCGCAGGCCGACGCTCCATCCACTGAGCCAAACCGGTCTCGGCTCAAATGTTATTTTCATGGATGTGAACTTCCTCCTGGCCAGACGGAGGGCCCGTGGAGGTCGGGGACTGAGCTGTTTTCCACGATTGTCTCCCGGTGACAGCACAAAAGAAGTGAGTATCAAATGGGGCTCAGAAATGCACCCGGCATTTCTCTGCTTCTGATGTGGAGATAAGGAGGAGAGGAGTTGTAAGTTACCTTGGACAGGTGGGTCAACTGCTTCTCTCTAAACCTTCGATGGGTATTTAAAAGGACAGCAAGATGGCTATTCAGGGTTGCTATGACAATGAGGACATATGAGTTAGTGAAATTCCCAGATAATCTCCCATCCCCAGGGGGTCAAAAATTTTAAGTGGCTTGTTTTCTGGGCCTGCTAACAACTTGTGAACTTTGTTCCACAACATCTTCCATTTCACCCAAAACAAAGCGCTTTGCCAGCAAATCTGGGTTCATCATTTGAATGTTCTCAGTGCAATTTTAAAATCTAGTTACTGGAGGCCTCATCCCCATTGTCCCCTCTTGTACCTCTCCCTTCCTTGCTAGGACAGCACAGTGTCAGAAGATTGTTCGATTATGAGTTAAGATACCCGGCTTAACAATTTTTTTTTTTTTTGGCCCTGGATGGTTTTTCTTAGTGGTTACAACATCGGCCTGTGGTTTGGGGTTTGATTCCTGGTTAAGGGCAGGTACCTGGGTTTTGGGTTTGCTCCCCACCCTGGTTGGGACTGTGTGCAGGAGGCAACCCATCGATGTGTTTCCCTCACATCGATGTTTCTCTCTTTCTCCCTCCCTTCCACTTTCTCTGAAAAAACAATGGAAAAAATATCCTCAGGTGAGGATTAACAACAAAAAACCGCACCAAAACCTTTATAAAAAAATATTTTTATTGGTTTTATTAGAGGGAGAGAGAGATAGAAACATCAATGATGAGAGAGAATCATTGCTTGGCTGCCGCCTGCACGCCCCACACTGGGGATGGAGCTGGCAACCCGGGCATGTGCCCTTGACCGGAATCGAACCTGGGACCCTTCAGTCCGCAGGTTGACGCTCTATCCATTGAGCCAAACCGGCTGGGGCTCACCAAACACTTTTTTTAGCAAACATTTATTCGGGAAAGGGGCGGCTCAGAGACTCATCCCAAAGTGAACACCCCCATGACCATCACCCGGGTTATGTGGGACCCCGGGGAAGCCGCTCACCCTCTCCTGACCGTTGGCAAAAAGGATCCTGCCCGCGGTACCGAGTCCTGTCGGTTACAGCCTCTCACTCCCTTTGCTGGTCGAACGCGGATGGATCAGCTCTGCCCTGCTGGACACTCAGGGGGATGTTCACTCTCCGTCATGAAAAGTCCGCCAACAGGCAGCTTGTCCTCAGGCTTCCGCATCCCCATGGTGGTCGCTTCGGAAAAATTCCTCGAGGGAATTGCTTCATCCCTAGAGCCTTTGCGAGGCGCACCCCGAGCACGAGGGGGACACATGGTTTTGCCAGAGAAACGTGGGCCGTCGAAGACATGAGCAAGTAGGAAGGTGCCGCTTCGGGGGCTCGGCAGCCGGAGGAAATCAGCCTGCTTTGGAGGCTGGCCCGTTTTCTCCGAAAAACGGCCATTTGCCAGTTTCAAAAACCGGAGTTGAGTTCAAATTCACCCGCCTCCCCAGGAGGATGGGAGACGGCGCACCATGAAAGACCCCGCGCCCTGGAGTTGAAACCATCATTAGCAGAGCACCGCGGCGGCGGACAAGCTGCAACATAGCTTTTCAAAGGCACTCAGCGCCCAGCTGGGGGTGAGCGATCTCTTTTCAAGTTCAGCCACACTCTGGCCACTAGAGGGCACTCACAACACGTATTTCCAGCCGCGGCCCGGGCTGTGGGAAGTGGGGCTGGGCGGGCTGTTCTTCTCCAGTTTATCTCCCAGAGATTAAAGGGGGGCGATGGCCCTGGGCTTCCAGGACCCTCGCTGGGAGGGGCCCTCCATCCTCCGAACCCTGAGAACTTGCATTTCTGCGAAACAGCTGGTAGCTTTAACCACGAGGGGAAAAGCTCTGGGCATCCGAGGGAAAAGGAGGGAATAATTTTCTTTTTAAGTTCCTAATGATTTTTCCACTTCCGATGAGTCAGCTTCACCCCCGAGTGACATGCCCCTCATTAATTTCCTCTCTCTGCTTCATTTGGCCTCGGGTGAGGTACTCTCGGATGCTGCTGCCTTCATGCTGGAGGAATTTAGTAACGTGGACAGCTTCGTGTGTAGCCAGACAGCCTAGCGCTTGTGACGGGAGCAGCCCGCGATGGCGGGTGATGCAGATGGAACAGCCACCAGCGTGTGTCAGGCAGCCCCAGCGGGGATGCTCTGAGTCTTGGACCCCAGAAAGCAACTACAGATTCCCAGACTAATAGGAGCTGAGAGAGGGGCCCGGCCTGGTAACAGATGAGAGAAACAGGGTGCTTTCTCAGCCCCCAACATGCGGGTGTGCTAGTCGCCACTGACCAGACCCTGGTCCCGTATTTCTCGCTCAAAAGCGCACCCTGCTTCCTCCAGGACAGAATGAGAGCGGGCTCTTTCTGGCCATCTCTAGGTTTCTCTCTCTTTCCCTTTTTCTTTTTTTTAAATAATGTTTTTATTGATTTTTAGAGAGAGAGGAAGGGAGAGATAGACAGAAACGTCGATGAGAGAGAAACATCAACTGGTTGCCTCCTGCACGCCCCCTACTGGGGATCGAGTCTGCAACCCTGGCATGTGCCCTGACCGGGAATCAAACCGTGACCTCCTGGTTCATAGGTTGACGCTCAACCATTGAGCCATGCTGGCCAGGCTGGGTTTTCCTCTCGACAAGGTTGCAGATTCAGACCCTGGCTCCCAGGAGGTCCATCTCCTCAGTGAGCAAAGAAAGGAAGACACCAGCCATTAGCTTTAAATTGCTTCCTGGCTTTTTAAAACATATTCTTTTCTCTCTCTCTCTCTCTCTCTCTCTCTCTCTCTCTCTATATATATATATATATATATATATATATATATATATTTAAATATATTTTATTGATCTTTTACAGAGAGGAAGGGAGAGGGATAGAAAGTTAGAAACATCGATGAGAGAGAAACATCGACCAGCTGCCTCCTGCACACTCCCCACTGGGGATGTGCCCGCAACCAAGGTACATGCCTTTGACCGGAATCGAACCTGGGACCCTTGAGTCCACAGGCGGACGCTCTATCCACTGAGCCAAACTGGCCAGGGCTATATATTTTAATTGAGACATATAATTGTCATATAACATCGTGCCCTGGCCAGTTGGTAGGAGCATCAGGCCATACACCAAAAAGTTACGACTCTACTACGTAGAGCTCTACAGTTTTTTCTTGTGATGAGACCCTTGAAAATCTATCGTCTCAGCAGCTTTCAAATACACAAGACAGTCTTGGGAGCTATCCTCACCACGCCACACAGGACGCCCCCACTTCTTTCCCTAATACCTGCAAGTTGGTACCTTTGGGCCCCCCTTACCTGTTGCTCCCCACCCCTCCACCTCTGGCCACCACCAGTCTGTGCGTTCATTTCTTGTTGGGCACTTTTTTTTTTCTTAGAGTCCACATACAACTGAGATCATGCAACACTTCCCTTCCTCTGCCTGACTTATTTCACTTAGCACAATGCCCTCCAGGCCCATCCACGTTGGGGCAAATGGCAGCGTTTCCTCCAGCTTTTTTCTTCCTTGAAAAGGGGCCTGGAATTCTAATGCTCTCCCCCAGATTAGAGAGGAGGTCCAACGATGGGAGTTTGAGCCAAGATTGGGGGAACCATGCTGCATAACCTCTTAAAAGCCTCTTTTATGAGCAAACAAAACAGCGCCACATCCAGAAAGGGCTTCCTCCTCTCCGCCTGGGCTGGAAAGCCATCTGTCTTGTTTTTAATGGCCTCCTCATTCATCGTCGGGGGCGCGGCCCCTCCGAGGTTGCGAGGTTGCGAGGGTGCCTCTCTCTGGTTATCAGCAAACCGCAGCGGCCGATCCCTTCGGAAGGGGCGCATTCCTCACCGGAGGCACCTCGGCCGCAGGGCTCTCCGTCGCGGAGGAAGGAGAAAACGTTCTGCCAGAGATGGATGACTCTGGTTTTAATTCGGGCCCGACATCCATCTTGGCAAAACCTAAAGCCAGTTTGGAGGGATTAGAACGTGGCACGGAGGTTAGGCAGGCGTGCCTGCCAAGGGGAGGCCGCGCAGATAAGCCGGGTTCTCTGGAGCGCGGGATGTTTTGACGGCTGGGACTTTGATTTCCTTCACATCCTTTTCTTCCTTCGGAGACGCGTCTCCTCCATGACTTCCTTCCCTTGTTTGAATGTTTATCCCTTGAAATGCCGGGGTATTTAAGCCAGTAACAAAGCTCTCCTATTGCTCTTGGCTGGGAACTTCTGAGAGCTCGAGGGGGACTTTCTTCAGAAAACAAGCACGAGAACTTTGAAGTTCCAGGCGGTACCTTTAGACCCCATTAGAGCACAAAGAGAAAGAAACACATTTAATCAAAGAGCCTCGCCCCCCGCCTCCCCCGCCCTGTGTTTTGAATCCGCTGAGTGTTGTGTCAATGGCAGTTCCTAAGTTTGTGGTTTGTTGGAGGGGTTCAAAGGCACTGTCTGATAGTTGGAAGTGGGATAACTCAGTGGAATGTCTTGATCGCGTCTCCCCGACACACGCTCTACTATGAGGCAACAGGTCAAGGACGGAGTCCAGGAAATCAAAGACCGTCCGGATGCTTTGAGGGAACTTTGCTCATAAGACCGGCTTCACGAGCCCTGGGCTGAGGAAGTCATCTCCGTGCTGCTGGCGGCTCTCCCGCTCTTGCCTGGAGGCATTTGTGTGGTTCAGGCTTCCAGGGAAACGGGCCTGAGAGGCTCCGTGTCTGATAGGAAAAGCTCCGATGGAGCTGCCACGGTGTGGGCTGCAGAGAATGTCACTGCGCATCTCTGTCAGTGCGTGCCCAGCTGCTGGCACCTGGCACTGCATGGTCAGTCGGTCCGCTGGGACCCTGGTGAGGGTGATCTAAGGAAGGACCATTACAATTCTCGGTAGGGTCATGTAGATGCTTGACTCAAGATACGTGATGCAAGCACAGAGCCCAGAGCGCTGAAGTGACTTGCCCAGGGGCACTTCATCATTTCTCCTGGTGGTGGTGGTGACGATGGTGAGGGTAATGGTGGTGATGGTGATGGTGGTGATGATGGTGATGATGGTGATGGTGGTGATGATGGTGATGGTGGTGATGGTGATGGTGGTGATTGATGGTGATGTGATGGTGATGATGGTGATGGTGGTGATGATGGTGACGGTGGTGATGATGGTGATGGTGGTGATGGTGATGGTGGTGATTGATGGTGATGTGATGGTGATGATGGTGATGGTGGTGATGATGGTGATGGTGATGGTGGTGATGGTGATGGTGATGGTGATGGTGGTGACGGTGGTGATGATGGTGATGGTGGTGATGATGGTGATGATGGTGATGGTGGTGATGATGGTGATGGTGATGGTGATTGATGGTGATGGTGATGGTGATGATGGTGATGGTGGTGATGATGGTGATGGTGGTGATGGTGATGGTGATGGTGATGGTGGTGATGGTGGTGATGGTGATGGTGATGTGGTGATGGTGGTGATGGTGATGGTGGTGATGGTGATGATGGTGATGGTGATGGTGATGGTGGTGATTGATGGTGATGGTGGTGATGATGGTGATGGTGGTGATGGTGATGGTGATGGTGATGGTGGTGGTGATGGTGATGGTGATGGTGGTGATGGTGATGGTGATGATGATGGTGATGGTGGAAGTGGCAGTTGTGGTGATGTTGGTGGTGGTGGAGATGGTGCTGATGGAAAGAATGCTGTTAGCAGTGGTGATGATAACGTGGTGATGGCCATAGTGGGTATGATAATATCACAGATGACTGTGGATATGATGATGGTGGTGGTGATTAATGGTGGTGGTAATAACGACGGGGGCGGGGATGGAGAGGATGATGGAGACTAGATCCTAAATCTGAGTTTTCCTTGCACCTAATTCTCAGGACCACAGCCTGCTATGGGTCAGCAAAGGATGCTGGAGGTAATAGTTGACTTGTAGGCGGTCACACAGAATGCTGTAAGAGTAGCATCAAGCTTTAATATTTCATGTTTCCAGTTTATTGTCTTTTTTCTGATGAAAAAAATAAACTCTTATTGAAGCAAACACAGAAAAACCTATCAAAGTGTAAAGGGGAGGTGGCAAGTATATCAGGAGGTGACACTTCAGGATGTATTTGCTTCTGGTTTCTAATGTTTGTGTTTTGTGTGAAGGTTTTACCACGTGTTGATTTTGTCTTTGCAGATGAGCGAGTACGAATTGAGGATGTCAGCAAAAGCTTTCACTTGGATGATTTCATAGCCCTGCGATGGGTAGATAATCACCTGATACTACAGATGAGAAAACTGATGGGCTGAGTAACCCGCCCCAACACCCTACGACCGATAAGTGGCAGAGTCAGGATCCCCCCCCAGGGCTCTCTGACCCCACAGTAACCTGAGGACGGCCCTTTGGGTTATCACAGAAATACTCCTCAAGAAGCCTTCTGAAGCGCGGTTGCCAACCGGTGGTCCGTGGGCCCTGGTGGTCCGTGAGGCCCGTAAGGCTGGCGGCCGCTGCTCTAAAGGGGTCCTCTGGTGGCTCCTATAAGTCCAGCTTCTTAGCCCACCTCCCCTGGGTTTGCTCCCGAAGTTGGCGCTGCTCTAGCAGATGCCAGAGAACCTGGGACTAGTCTTCCCAGAATCCTCGGCGCTGGAGAATGGACATGGTCTTGGCAGGTGTCTATTCCAAATTCGCTCCTCAGTGCAAGAAGCCCTTCTGAACATCCTAGACAGAGGGTCGCCACATGGTTCTTTTTAAAAAAATATATATGTTTTTATTGGTTTTAGAGAGGAAGGGAAGGGGAGAGAGAGAGATAGAAACATTGATGAGAGAGAAACATCATTGATCGGCTGCCTCCTGTACACCCCACATAGGGAATCAGCCTGAAACCCAGGCATGTGCCCTGACCGGGAATCAAACTGTGACCTCCTGGTTCATGGTACGACGCCCAACCACTGAGCCACACGGCCAGGCCCACTTAGTTCTTGGCTATTGCCTTGACATGGATCTCTTGCTCACAGGCAGCCAGGTAGACAAATATACATATTTAAACATATAGGGTTAGCTCTTAATCAAAGGCGTCGCCCCTGCCACCCCACACCAGCCCCGAGAAACAATGATAGGATTTCATTTTGTTTTCTTTGTGCGACCCGCTTATCTGGCCTGCTTGAAAGTTGGCTTCCAAACTGCCCATTAGAGGTGATTAGGAGACTTGGGGACACCCTCTGTCATTCGTTAATGCTTAGAGGGGGTCTCCGTCCCAGCTCCGTTCTCCGCGCCATACATCACTGACCGCCAGCCGGCCCTCCTTGCTTCCTCGCCAGGTCTGCCCGGGACGGGCTGCAGATCCGAGGGGTCGGAGACGAGTTTAATTTAAAGCCGAGCTCCCCTTGCGCCGCCCAAGGAAATGGCATGTCAGCTGCGTCAAAAATAGATACTGTTGCGCAGATATACGGGGGGAGGCGGACGCCGCCCCGGCCATTCGTTACCTGGATTGCCTTTAAATGTCAAAACAAATCCTCTCCGGTCCTTCTCCAAAACCTAAATCATCAAGAGAGACAGGGTCAGCCTCGGCCGCTTGGGATGCTGGGCGAGTGGGGGGCGGGGGAGCTGGCGGTCGGGGGGAGGGGGGAGGGCTGGGTAAGCGAAGGCAGCCGAGCGTGGGGGGGCTCGTGGGCATGTCCTCAGCACGGATTGTCCCCCATCGCGACGTGTCTCATAGTCACAGCTGATGTGAACATCGGGGCGAGTAGGGCCCGGCCCAAATGTAACAGAAGGTCTGCCTGGTGACACTTGTCATTGCTTCTTCTGGGGGAGACACCTGACGACCCCTCATTCAGTGCGAGAGCAGCCCAGCGAGGTGGACGGTGCCCACTGGACGGATGAGGGGCCTGGGCTCAGAGACGTTGGGTACCTGCTCAAGGTTGCACAGCGCTCTGGGTGGCAGGGCTCCACGGCCCAGGAACGGGGGCTCCACGCCGGGTGCCCGGCCCTAAAGCGCTCTAGGAGGGAGGAGGGATGCTCGGCTCACACCGGCCTGGCTGCTTCAGAGCGTGGCGTCCACAGACCATCGTGAGGAATTTGTACGTTTGGCTCACACACTGCTCCGTGACTGCTGGCCTAGAAGCAAGCTTGGCACTGACCCTCGGGCACGCTGAACCCACCACAGGCTCCTCTAGTCTGGGGTGTCGTCCAGCTCCCCAAACGCATACCTGCTCACTTCTCTGTCCCCGAGTCCAGGGTGGCCAGGCTCTGCATGGTATTCACACAGGACAAGCTCTGGGCCCGCCCTGGGTGCCCCGGGGCCTCTCCACCTGCCACAGACCCGGCCCAGGGGCTCCCGGGCAGCCCGTCAGCCACTGTCTCTCCACCTCAGCCCTACGGGCACCTGGCTGGACGGTTCTTTGTTGGGGTCAAGGGTGCCCTGAGCAGCATCCCGGTCTCAACCCCTCGATGCAGTAGCATCCACGCACTCCCTCTACCCCCCCGGGGTGACAATAAAAATGTCTCAGCCTTTGCCGAATATTTCCTGGGAGGAGAGGTCACCCCATGGAGACCCACTGCTTGGGGACACCACCCTTGTTTGCTCCCCAGCCCTCCTCTGGCTGCTTTCAAGGACTTGCTCAGGCCGCGAGGCCGCAATCTGTGGTCTGGGTCCCCGAGGGGAAGGTCCCCCTAAGGAAGCATCTGTGTTTGCCCTCAGGACAAAGCCACCCCTGGGGACAGTCCCCTAGTGGCCAGATGGATTGCGTCCTGTAAAGAAGACCAGCCGTACGACGTGATTACAAAAGCTTAGCTGGTTTGTGTGTGTGTTTTTCGGTTTAAAGCACAGAACAGTACAGCTATGGTTGATTTATACAGTGAAAGTCCCTGAAAGTCCCATCCCTTTGGAAAACCACCGCTAACATCTGCTCTATGGACTTGCACACACACGCACACATGAACGCACGCGTGCAACCACACGCCGCTGTCTTTGAACAAGGGCTTACTATGGGCGTTCTTCCCCCCTCCCCCCCCCCCCCCCTCACACACAATCACAGCATCTTAGTGTCTGAGCCCATTTTGGCCACAACAATGCTGCTTAGCAAAACCACCCAAAACTCAGCGGCTTAAAACAACGTTCATTCGTCCTCAAGCGCTCAGATCCGGGGGTCAGCTGCCCCTCAGCTGGGCTTCAGGCTCCAGGACCCTCGGGGCATGCAGCCTGCCCCCGGGTCTTATCCCGGAGCCCAGACAGCTCCCTTGGAATGTCGGGTTCATGCTGGACCGACCAGGGCAACAGGGCAAGGCCACCTGCACAGCACTTTTCAAGCCTCCGCGTGCGTGACTCTATGAGCATCCCATTGGGCGAACCAAGTCACATGGTCAAGCCCAGCGGCAAGCACACCCCCCCGCCCCCCAGCTTGAGACCACAGGGAGGGTGCAGACCACTAACTGCCCGGACCCCCCAGAGATGTGCAGACATGGGTGTGTCTCCATGTCTCATGATCAGGACATGGGTTCAGACCCTTCCTGGTTTTGGGCTCGAATCAACCCCCTCTCCCAATATTCTCTTTCTATGTGGCTTCACTGTCAGCATTCCTACCCGCAGAATCTGTCTCCAGAGATCCTTCTGTCTCTCTTCTAATACATGCATTGGGCAAATGACTTATACTCGTGTCTCGGTTTCCTCATTTAAAAATGAGTAGAACCTTGGCTGGTGTGGCTCAGTGGATAGAGCATTAGCCTGCGGACTGAAGGGTCCCAGGTTCGAATCTGGTCAAGAGCACATGCCCAGATTGCAGGCGCAGTCCCCAGTCGGGGGCGTGCGGGAGGCAGCCATCAGTGATTCTCTCTCATCACTGATGTTTCTATCTCTCTCTCCCTCTCCCTTCCTCTCTGAAATCAATAAAAATATTTTTTAAAACAACAACGAGGGCCCTGGCTGGTGTGGGTCAGTTAGTTGGGTATCTCCCTGTGCACTGAAAGGTTGCCCATTGGGTAATTGGTAGAGGGAGTGCAGGAGGCAGCCAATCAATGTGTCTCTCTCTCTCTCTCTCCCCCCCCTCACCCTTCCTCTCTCACTGAAAAAATCAATAAAAAGTCTTTTTAAAAAAAGAATAGTGATACCATATGTAACTGGCAGGGAGTTGGGGGAATAAAGTCACCCACACACCACACAGGCTCCCAAAATGCAGGTGTCGGAGTGGTCCTGGGTCATGGAAAGGCCACCGGACCTGCAGTGGCTCCCTGCTGCCCACCAGCGTCGTCCCCGGGAGCCTGCCACCCCTCACGGCGGTGTCCCCATCGGTAAGATGGAGATAACCATCGCTCCTGGGATGAATCAGGGAACCGAAGGGGACGAGGAAGGCAAGTCCATCTGATAACTTCCCACCGCGCACGCCGAGGTAGTGGGGCCTCGCTTCCCCGCCGAGCTTCCTGGCGCTCATGGTGTCTGACCCGTTACACACTGGCCAGGCCTCTCCGGGGTCTGGGAGCCTGAGGAGGAAGTGCAGGCAGCGCGACAGGGAGGAAGTCCCTTGGCCCTAGCAGTGCCCGGCGCCAGCCACTGGCATCGACCCGTTAACACCGATGAACTTATTTCACTGTTGCCACCGTGTCATGCGATAGAGAGCCCCATTGTGCGGTCGGGGAAACTGAGGCACGCGCAGTTTGAGAGCATGGATGTGTCGGCTGGTTGCTCCCTGAAACTGCTACCTGACGGTCTCACTTGAGATGGTCGGTGCCCGTCGGGCCCAACCTGAGCAGAACCGAGGTGAGGTCCGGGCGGGAGGAGCTGGGGAGGAGACGGCCCAGGAAGCAGCCAGAGGCCCCAAAAGGGATCACCAAGCAGACAGCTGAGAAACCAGCTCATCCAGGGGCCGCGGGGGATCCTTAGGAAGGAGCTGGGGAGGGGCGGTGGGGACAGGGTCCATGGGGGCTCCAGTCCGTGCGGCCATGGGCTCCGGGAGCCCAGCTCCAAACAGCGGCTGGAGCCTGGGCCTGGAGCCGGGGCTGCTGGGGGTCAGCGCTGGAGGCAGAACTGGAAACAGAACAGAGAGAAATGCTCCCACGTCGGCTTTTGCTCCACGTCTAACCCAGATGCCCCCCCCCCCCCCCCCGGGTAAGGGCTGGGCTTCCTTCCGCCCTTCTCTCCACATACGTTGCTTTGGGCCAACTATGATCTGGACCCAAACACAAGGGGCCTCTTGGGGACACAGTTCCAGCTTCACCAGGGTGACACTCTACCAGCCGCCACATGGCCACACGGGGCCTGTCAGGGCTGTGGGGAGAAGCTGCTCTGGGGCCGGTTGCATAACACGGAATCCATAAACGAGCACGTGTCCTTGTGTCTTTTCTCTCCTGTCTGGCAGGAGAGCCAGACAGAGGCGCACGGGCCCTCAGACACCTCCTGCGGACACAGCGCCCAGCCCCATCGGTGCCGGCAGCCACACCTCCGCAGTCCGAAATGGAGAGACTTCTGATTTCTCCAAAGTTCTGTGAAATTTGGCAAAGACGGGGGAAAGCGAAAGCTGGCGGTGGGCGGGTGCCGCCTTCTCACACGTGATAGATCGAGTTGTTGTCTGCAGTATTTCGTAACCACCACCACCACCACCCCCCCCCCCCCCCCCCCGCTACATCCAGGCCCTTGGCAATGTGACTTTCCAGGACTGCCAACTGGAGTGGGCGGAGCACGTGTCTCTGACCCACTGACATGAGTCTTGCCCTTGACTTGCTTTGGCCAATGAACTGTCAGTGCCCATCGTGTGGATAGACACCTACAGGCTTCGTGTTCAGAACGCATCCTGAGGAATCTCGTCCATGAGGGTTGAGCGAGATGAGAAATCAAACCTGATTCCAACTCACAGCTTTAAATGGAGCCCTCCCAGCTGAGCCCAGCCTGGATCAGCAGAATTTCAATCAATGAGAGAGAGAGAGAGAGAGAGAGAGAGAGAGAGAGAGAGAGAGAGAGATTTGTGGTCCCACTTATTGATGCAATCATTGTTTGCTTCTTGTATGCACTCTGACCTGGGCTCAAACCCACAACCTTGGTGCATTGGGACGATGCTCTAACCAGCTGAGCTGTTGATAGGTTTGTTAGGCAGCATTCTTGGAGGAGGAGCTGACTGACACACCGTGGGACTCACACAGAGATGGACTTGGAAAACCTGAGATCTCCTAAAACGCCATGATCCCCATGTAAGGGGATTCAGAGAGAGAGAGAGAGACAGTTCAGGGTAGCAGACAGAAAGGCATGAGGGTAGGTAACCGACTTCTACTTATGAGATGATTGAATGAGTTGTGAGGAAGGGACTGTACCTTTAAGACAAGCCATTCCCCTGTATAGGAGCCCTTCCTATATAGATGTACCCTTTCCTGAATACCTGACGATCCCTTACCCTACGATTTCTGCTTGGCAGTTATTATTCAGTGGAGTTATGTTTAGTGTAGACAACTGGGGATTCAAATAAAACAATGGAAAAAAATTAAATAACCTCATCCTGTCGTCCTGAGAGAGCCCATCCCCTGTGAGCTTCTTAGTATACAGCCATCTGCGTCGATGCGTTTCCTAACAAAACTGGGATCATATCGTGTATACCAGGGGTCCTCAAACTTTTTAAACAGGGGGCCAGTTCACTGTCCCTCAGACCGCTGGAGGGCCGGACTATAGTTTAAAAAACAACTATGAACAAATTCCTATGCACACGGCACAAATCTTATTTTGAAGTAAAAAAACAAAATGGGAACAAATACAATATTTGTACTTGCATGCGGCCCGCGGCCGTAGTTTGAGGACCCCTGGCACTGTTTGACGACAACCCGCCCCCCACTTACAGACAGACTGTGCCCACTCACGCTTAGAGATAGCTTTCTAAAACATGAAGAAATGATCTAATCAACCTGTTTTCTATGGCTGGACACGGGTTATTCCCAATCTCTTTCCATCATAAATAACACTGCAGCGAACACCTCGCAACTAATATATCGGCACGGAGTTCTGATTATTTCTTTAGGACGACTTCCTAGCGGCGGGACGACTGGTGTTCAAGGCTTTTCGAAACGTGTTCTAAATTCCCCCTCCAGCAAGGTTGACCCATGGGTGCTCCTATCCTTCGTTTAAGAAGGACGACTTAGATTTTCACAAAATGAAAGAATCGCAGGGTTAGCCACCTTTTCGCTTAGCGGTGAAGCTCATCAAAACCTGAAATCAGCGGCTCATCCATTCGATCGGTGCTCACTGAGTGCGCAGTGGGCGCCAGGCACGGGACCCAGCCGCGCCCGGAGCAGGCAGGCCTCTCTGCTCTGGATATTTTGGTCTGGCAGTGAGACCGCCCCTTACCGAGCCCCACGCGGAGCGGAGCGTGGACCCGTTCTCACTCCAGAAACCCCAGAAAGCGAGTCCAGAAGGGAGGCACAGGCCCCTCAAGTGCAAATGAGAAGTCACTCCACTTCCACCCCCAAAGGGGAAGGGAAAACCCTCAGTGAAGGAGGCCAGGTCCTTTGGGCTGCCTGCCCCGCGGCCCAGCGCCCGGGCGGCGCCTCCCGGTGCGGGGACTGCCTAACGCGGAGGAGGATGTCACCTGAACCCGGGGACGTATTTACGGTTCCGTGGCCGTGGCTGCCCTTCACGTCCTCTCTTGGGGTACATGCCTCAAGAGGCCATCACAGTCCGGCGGGCGAGTGCCGGCTGAGTGGTTTATGGCCGAGCCTGAGCTGGGGGTGTGTTTGCAGGCTGCCTGGCAGGTCCCGAGGCGAGAGTTTCTGAGATGCTGGGCCTGCACCCGAACACCCGGAGGCCACGGAGCCCGCTTTTGTCTCGTCCTCCGCTTCCAGCCGCTGTCCTCCAGGTCAACCAAGCGCCCCCCACCCGCATCTTTCCTTCCTTGAGTAGCAGCCGAGGCCAGAGCAGGCCTCCTCCTCGCCTCCCTGGACCAAACTCCAAAGCTCTTCAGCTCACACCTCCACTTCGCTGGCCTTTTGACTTTTGATTTGGGGGAAACTGAAGGCACAGGAGACATGAATCTAGCAACTGGATCTGACCTCTTCGGCAGTTTGGGCGCCAGTGGGGAGGGCTTCTCAGGAGTCGGCGGGAAGGGGGGCCGAGGGGGTCCTCTGGGGAGACTGTGCGCCTCCCCTCCCCCGTTGGGTTAGGTCTCTCTTCTCGGTGCTGATCTGTCATCTGTCTGAGCATCTGTCACACTATGAAGCCACATGCCATGAGATGCTTAAAGGCGGGGATCGTGGCCTAGCAATCGCTGGTGTTTTGTCCATTCATTCATTCTTCATTCACTCGCTCAATGAAATGCAAGGCCCCCACCAAGCATCAGGCACTAGGTTACAATGTTGAATATTGAGTCAGTCATTCATTCAATAAAAATTCATGGCGTGCCTACTGGGCGTGGCCAAACTCTGGGTTTGGCTCTAGGGCTGACATGTGAATGACGGGTCCTAATTTCATGATGCTCTGTTGAGTTCGGAGGGAACATGAACAGGTCATTTCAAAGTTGCCATGGGTATACCATGTGATGAGAGAACCACATTCTGTAGGAGCACAGAAAGGGATCCTGGGTTAGCTTTTGAGGCATCATGGAAGACTGCCTGGAAGAGGAGGGAAGATGGGGGCTCTTGCTGACTTGTTTTCGGGAAAGACTTCAAATCACTTGTCTAGCTCCATGGTCAATACCAGGCATGCCTTGGCCCCCAAACAGACCACATGGCATTCCCAGTAGTAACTGCTGCCGTTTGACAAAACCGAGAGTTGACAAGGACGTGGAGCAATAGGAATACCAGCCCCTGTGGTGGAAGGGTGAATGGTAAAATACATCGGAGTGCAAACAGGCAACAGCCAAGTAATTCCAGGGTGCACGAACTTCAAGCCACAACCCAACCCCTGCCACAGTCTCCAGAGGTACTCCTACCCCCGTGCACGGAGCCACGCACAAGAGTACGCCTGCAGCACTGGCCGTGATGTTGAGCTGAAAACTCCCAGCATGGTGACAACAGGAGAATGAATGAACCCACTGAGGTGCACTCATTCTGTTCAATGGGCTCCGGCAGCTCAAATAACCACCTAGACATGCATGCAGCCACATGGAGCGATCTCACAGTTCTCTCTCTCTCTCTCTCTCTCTCTCTCTCTCTCTCTCTCTCTCTCTCTCTCTCTCTCTCCCTCCCCCTCCCTCCCTCCCTCCCTCTCTTCCACTTGCTGAAAAGCAATGGGAAAAACATCCTCCTGTGAGGGTTAACAACAACAAAAGGAATGCCTTAGGAGAAATGGTATCTGAAAGGTTTTATTTCTGAAGCTGGGAGCGGGACACACGAGTGCTTGTTATATTATTCTCTCCTCTTTTGTGAGCCTGACATAGCGCCAGAGGCAAATAAGAAATGCCGCCACATACACATACGTGGTGTCCTTTGCTGCGCATGCAACCCCGGGGCCAGGAAGCATTATTTCCCCTCCAGGCCCCTCCGACGTCCCTGTCATTTTGGGCATGGGCAAGGAGGTTCCCTGGGTTCGGGAGAAAAAACAACACGGCTAATAGTAAGCTCCCTTTCTCCTTGTGTGGATCACCTCAGAATAACCGCGGCAGCACGATGAGGCACTTCAGGTTGGCAGCCCATTTCGCAGGAGCAGCAGCTGAGGCTGCAGAGCCTGGTGCAGCGGGCTTTGCACGCAGGACCCAGAGCTTCCCCGCCAGGCTTAGGAGCCAAAAAGGGTCGCCTCTGGAGCCAGGCTCCTGCACTGAGCTCCAAGCCCTACCCCTTCCCAGCAAGCTCGCCTCTCCAGGCCTCAGCTTCTCCACCTGTAAAGTGGGGCTAATGTTAGCAACCTCATAAAGTGGTCATACGGATTAGAAAACCTTCCCAGAGCTCAGAACGGTGCCTGACACGCAGTGAACCCAGTGTGCACGTTGACACTGACTCCTCAGACCTCGGGGAGGCAGGCCCGGTGGCCTTCAGGCCTGCTGTGCTCAGCGCTGGCGGCCGGGCGCTGGCTGGCCCATGTAGGGGCCCAGGAGACTTTTAAAGGGACACATCCCTTGGCCGGCAGATGAAGATGGCTTGGCGATGGGTCCGTGGACCGGGCACCCCCCGCCCTTGCTCTTTTCCGCGCCTCTCCCTCACCATCACTCACTGGCTCTATAAACAGATTTCTCAGTAATCGGTTTTCCTCCCTTTGAAGTCTCCCCATCCATTCTCTCCCCACGCTTAGCCCGCTCCCCTCCGTCTCCGAGGAGGACCTCGTGTCGGCAACAGTTTCCAACCGGACGGGGGCGGGGACACAGTGCAAAAGGCGCCCCAGAAGGTCAGCTCAGGTCAACCCAACGTCTTCTCTGAGGGCCCCCTGGGTGCCTTTGGAGATCCGCGGAGGGGAGGGGGAGCCAGGTGTGGTCCGAGTGCGTCCTTTGGAAGCACCCTCACCTCTCTGAGCCTCAGTTTCCCTATCTGTACAATGGGGACTATGATGATGCCGAGCTCCCAGGTAAGTGGAGGGGCCCGGGACACCATCCAGGAAGCCTCATGGACGAGTCAGGCTCCTGCTGTCGTTGGGGTGATGAGAAGGAAGAGACTTGAATGAGGTCAGGCTCCTGCTCTGGAAGACTTGGCGCAGGGAGCAGCCGTCCCCGGAGACGAGGGCCCCGGAGAAATCCAGGTTTGGAGAGAAGCAGAGCGATTCCGCTGGGACGCCCTGAGCTGGAGGGGGCTGAGTGCGCACCGCACGGAGGCACCCGGGAGGCGTCTGGCCAGCCAGGTCCGGGCGTCGGGGCTCACAGCGTGGAACTGTCATCATTCCCGGGGGCTGGACTCTCAACTTTCACAGGCCCCACTCACACCTCCTCCCAGGAGCCGCTCTCTCACGGCTCATGGGGGGCAGAGGAAGCTTCTCGCCCGGCCCCCCACCGCTGCGCGCGCGCACACACACACACACACATCTCTGAGCTGAGTCCCAGGGCTAAGTCACTCCAAAGGAAGAACCCAGTTCAGAAAACAACCCACTCTCACCTCCTCGTCACCAGAAGACAAAAGCTGGCCTCATCCCCAAACTAGGAAGGCACACAGGTGGTGTTTCAGGGAGATTTCATGTAGAAGGTCACACAGCACCCTTGAGCTCCATCTCCCACACGTGACACACGGCCAGGCCACGACAGGCAGCCATGGAGTGTTCAGGAGGTGGCAGCCACGTGGTCCAGGAGAGAGGGCTGTTTTCTGGGTGGGCTGCCCCTTGGCCCAATAGTCTCCTCAACCCCTGAAGGGTGGCTGGAGAGGGACAGAGTGGGCCCTCCAAAGACTGGCACTCAGGGCAGGCCCCTCTGACCCAAGATATGGGTCAGCCACACATCTGAGTGTGTGTGTGTGTGTGTGTGTGTGTGTGTGTGTGTGTGTGGTCTCCATCAGCTAAAAGCCATCCTGAAGCTCATACACAGAGTTTAGAGAAACGCATCTTAATAACAATCTACACTCCGTTCACATGTGAGAAATAACGACCCGCCTGGGACCAGGAGGCAGGGAAACGTCAATATTTGACCCGTCGCCATGGAGAACGGCCAGCCCACTTGCCCTTTCTCCACGGCACCCTTGGCAATATTTCCTTAATCCTTTTTCACGTTCTACAGTGACTTTATTAATTTCATAAAAATCTTCAGGGATCATTAGAAAAGAGAACTCCCTTCACAGAACAAAGTCAAGACAAGCCCTTCAGCGAAATGCCGAAATGCCGTCAGTACAAAAGTCTGAGAAGTAGAAACGAAAAGCCCGCCCTCTCCCCCTCCTCCCATTCCCCGGAGGTGTCCGCGGCTCCGCCCGGGGTCAGCACCCCCTCTCCCTTCCTCCATGTGCGCCCCAGAGGAAGGGAAGCTTCGCCGAACGTGAGCCATAAATACAAAAGCTTTTTAAAAAAATCCCCGCTGGTTCCACAGTTGTGAGGGGGAGACGCAATTGCCCATAAACATGTGTACTTGGAAAAGTCGCAAGCGAAGATTGGTACTTTGATGCATTGCTTAAGAATTTATTGAGTGTCTGTGCCATGCAAGGCGACATGTGCAAGATCTGCACGAGGGGAGCCAGGGCCGCCGAGGCCTGGCTCGGGCCAGCGGCGCGCTCCATGCGCGCGGCCTGTGTAATGCGCACGTCCATTTTTTTTATTTTTATTTTTTTTTTTTATCTCAATTGCTTCCTTACCCGGGTCTGCTGGTAGCTGCCGTGGGCCAGTGCCCCCAGCTCTGCCTGTGCGGGGCTCCGTGCTCTTTTACTCCCCCTCCCCCTCTTTGGAGACTTTATTTATTATCTGTCGGCCGGTGTATTGTTTGGAGATTCTGGTTTTTATTTCTCTGCTGGTTTTGACAGATACTCAGGGAAAGGGGGGGGCGCATTTGGTTTTGTTTTATGATATGCCGGGGAGGCGCTGCAGTCCTCAGAGGCCTCTGGCCTGCAGGCCTGGGTGAGTGAGAAGGCGGCGGGGATGGTCGGGGGTGTGGTGGGGGCGTGAGGACACAGGTGATGGAAATCGCAGGGCTGGGGTCCAGGTGGGAGCAGCTCTGTCGGCGCTAATGATATGCAAGCAGGAGGCTGAGCCCAAGGTGAGTTACCGTGCAGGGCCTGGGGGCTCCACCCCTGAGACCAACTGCCTGCCTTTGACCCTGGGCTCCACCACCGACTTCCTCCCGGTGTAACCTGGGGCTAGTTCCTTGGTCTTCCTGAGCCTTAGTTTTCCCTTCTGCAAAATGGGCATGAGAGTCAGAGCGGTTGTGGGGATGGATGCAAAGCCCACAGCACTGTGCCTGGAGGCTTAAGACTATACCCACTGTTTCCTGTGGTTTACCTCAGCTGCGGGCGAGGCAATTTAATCTCTTTTTATGGATTAACTTTAAAAAATTTTATTGATTTCAGAGAGGAAGGGAGAGGGAGAGAGGAATAGAAACATCAATGATGAGAGAGAATCATGGATGGGCTGCCTCCTGCTCACCCTGCACTGGGGATTGAGCCCACAACCTGGGCCCGTGCCCTGACCAGGAATCGAGCAGTGACCTCCTGGTTCACAGGTTGACACTCAACCATTGAGCCACATTGGCCAGGCTGGATTAACTAACTTTTATTCAACTATGTTATGGCTGCAGGAAAAAGATGTGGCATCTTCACTATCACGAAGCCAACAGGCCCCAAATCAAAACCACTTCTCTCCTCCCTCACCCTGCCCCGCCCGTGCTGTGCTGACTCCCTGGGGGTCTCTGAGGGGCAGCGTTTACTCTTGAGCCCTGGAGCTCCAATGCACGGGAGCATCGGCTGGGCGGGGGGGCTTTTAAAAACCATCAATGACGGGGGCCCAACCTGCAGGTTTTGGTTGAGCTGAGTCGGTGTGGAGATCAAACTGTCGCAGCTGGGCAGCTCCCCGATGACTCCAGCCCAGGGCTGGGCTGAGAAGGGATGAGGTGCTCAGCTGCCCAAGGTGCGGAGCATGCGCCTGCCTTCCATGCCTCCCTGTCCTGGGGACCCTGCCCAACCCGCAGCCCAGACCTGTCTGACTCGGCCCCCTCCTCTCCATCCTTGGCCCCAGCTGCCTGCCCACTTCTCGCTGGGACTCAACATAAACCTCATTGGCTGCTGTGCTTTTAGTACAGCCCTTATCAACTGTCAATCACCCACCTTTGTAGCCCTGCAAGGGCTCCTCCCACAGCAGGCATCCGACCCCAGCCCTGAGTCCCCCAGTACCCGTATGATCAAGTCCAAGGGCCCAGCCTTCCCCAGGACCCTTCCTACGGGCTCAGCCTGCCTTTCTGACCTCCTTCCTGCCTGAACAGCCACGGTTTGTTCCGGCTCTTTTAGCTGCCTCCTGCACAGGCCCTGGGGCTGGGGATGGAGCCCGCAACCGAGGTACAAGCCCTTGACCGGAATCGAGCCCAGGACCCTACAGTCCGCAGGCCGACGCTCTACCCACTGAGCCAAACCGCTGAGGGCTCGGGCTCTTCTTTCTAACGCTCTTTATGTCCCTGCCGAACTGGTAAACTCCTGCACATCCCCCAGAGCCCCAGCCCCCGCCCGCCTCCCCCCGCTCCGGGCAATATGGACGGTTCCCGGGACGCGAAGGCCTAATGCGGCGCGCGGTCCACGTCTGCACAGTATGGTTTTTATTTCCCAGCCTCTCCTCCCCGGCCGGGATTCCTCAGGCAGAAGGACTGGGTCTCCCTCACGTACAGGCTCATCCATCGCCCGGAGGAGCACTCGCCGAGCAGAACAAGCTGTGTCACCAGCAGGTCGGACTCGGCGGTCAGGCCCACCTCCCGAGGGCGGCCCAGCCAGAGCCCTGCCCACCGTCCCCCTCCCCAGGCGGCCGCACACTGTCCATCAGGGTCTCGTTTTCCTTCCCTGGAGTCCGGGCAGGTCAGTGCCTGCTCCTTCCGAGATGAGGCAGGAATGAGGCTGCGTGCCCGCCGAGGCCACTGCCCCCACCTCCGCTTTGTTCCCTGGAACACCTCTGCTCAGACCCCTGAGGCTACGTCAGGAGGCTGGGGTCCCTATCCAGGCACCAGACTAGGGGTCAAGGAGCTTCCGGAAGATTCCAGCTCTAGCCATCAAGTCATCTCCGGCCACTGGCATCCTCCCAGCTCAGGTCTCAGGCGTGGGACACAGCGATCAACCATCTTTACTGTGCGAGTCTCAATCCCCGACTCAGAATCCAGGGGCATCATACAGAAGTTGCTATTTAAAGCCACGAAGTCTTGTGATAGTTGGTTATGCAACAATAGTAACGAAGGACACAGCCCTGTACTGGCCTCTCTACTCCTCAACCACCCCTCACTGGTTCCCACCACAGGGCCTTTGTCCTGGCTGTTCCCTCTGCCTGGAATAGCCTTCCCCAGCTTCCTCTCATGGCTGCCTTCTTATCAGCATTGAATTTGTTCAATATATTTTATATTATATATATATAGGCCTAATACTGTATGCAAATTGTCCCCGTGGGAGTTTGACCAGGAGACCAATCGCTTGCTATGACATGTGCTGACCACCAGGGGGTGGCATGGAATGAAGGAAGGCCCCGGCTGGCATCTGGAAGGCCCCCATCAGCCCTGATCACCGGCCAGGCCTAGGGATCCTACCCATGCATGAATTTTGTGCACCGGGCCTCTAGTATATTATATAATTATAAACATACGTATTATATTATAAACATAAAATTAAGTGCTTCATATAATAATGGCCAATAAGCTCCTGAAAAGATGCTCATTATCATAAATTATAGAGAAAATATTTAGATACTAAAATGGCCAAAAGTAAAAAAGTTGACAATACCAAGTGTTGACAAAGATATGGAACAACTGGAATGCTCATAAGTCACTGGTGCAAACACAAAGTGGTACAGCCACTTCGGGGCGGGTTGCGGGGGGGGGGGGGTTAACAGTTTCCTGTAAAGCTCTACATGCTTACCATGTAAGCCAGCAAGGATGTGCCTAAGGATTCACCCAAGGGAAATGATACATAGAATACATTTATACAATTATTAGAAATTAAATAAAATTACATATACAAAAGTATGCATATAGTTTTAGAAATCATTAACTGTTATATGGAAAATAAAATCCTGTGTGAGAGAATTATGGTGGGTGAGGATGCATGTGTGTATAGATAGAGAGACAGACATTTCTGCATATAAATTTCAAAGTTGCATATATAATTGTATATTTTATTATATTAATTTCAGAAGCCATTAAGTACGATGCAGAGAATTACACATGTGCACACACATATTTAACTTGCTTATTGTCGGTTCCTCCCCTAAAATGGCTGCCTCTCCCTCACAAGAATTACACCCATCAATTTCACTCTTTTATCCCCAGCTCTAACACCCTGAGCGCACACAATAGATGCTCAAAGTAACCATTTCTTGAGTTCATCGACAGGGAGACAAAGGAGCTTGCGCGAACAGATGGAGTGACTTAAGTTGTCTGAAAACCCACATTTAAATCTTGCACCGAGTCCTGGGTAGACTCTCTCAGCTCCCCCTCCGCAGGGCCCACCCTCCACCTGAAGGACCCACCGCCCCCTGGGCAGGCGAGGAGAATTCCCGAGGGCCCTGGGGTCGGAGGGGGGTGGGAGGGAGGACAAGATAAGGGCCTTCGGGACAGCGCGGGTGGAAGAGAGGCCCCCCCGCCCCCCGCCCCCGTGTGCCTTCCACATATGTTCCGATCAGGTAATAAAAGCTCGGCCAGGAGGCTTGCGCCCTTTGGGTTTCATTTCATTTCATTTTATTTTATTATTAAAAACTAAACATGTGGAACACAGATAATTGGGTTCTGCGGGAGGCTTCCTTTGGCTCCTGCATCTGAGGAATTTAATGAGGGAGAAAACAGAGGGAAATGTAGACGTAGCGATTCGGTATATTTGGAAGGGTTGAAAGCGAAGTTGTACTTCAAAGAGTGATTAGGGTAACCTCTCTGGGCAACTTGTGATCAGGAACGCTGCCGGGATCGTCATATTGTGGGCTTTTAAAGGACGCCGAGGCGGGCGGGGATCGTAAGATTTTTGTTTTTGTTTTTTTTAAATTAGTTTTCAAAGGAAGAGTGGAGTGACGGAAGAGCCAAGCTTTTAACTATGCTTTTCGGAATGGTCAGAATTGAGTTTCAAACCTTAACGTGCTCCGAGGGACCATAACGCGCCTGGAAAATCATTACGCTCCAAGCGCGAGCCTCCGTCTGCACTGTCCTGGCCTAGTTAAGTCTCCACACCCGGGCACGTCGCCCCATTAACTGTTCCTGCCCCTGCCTCCCCCAACATGACGAAGGGGGCAGGTTCTCTGTTATAAACTCCTGGGGATCGTTTCAAGACCCGTATTAGCAGAGCAATTTAGAGTTTAGCCTTTAGGAGTTGGAACCGGCGAGACAAACCCTGGTTCAAGTTCGGTTGCGTCCCTCAGGTGCGTAAATGAGGCGGCTTCTTTCACGCGATGTCACGTGAGACATCCACGCTTAGTTCACCCGTTTTCCCTGCAGAATAGTATTCCCTTTAAGGAAGCATCGGGCGCACTGCTCTGTCCCGTGTCGATGGGTGATTAGACGCTTTCTCCACTGTGGGGCTATTAGCAACAGAGTTGCCAGGGAGGCTCTTACACATCCTGCCTAGCACTGCTTGCCCTTGAAAGGCGCTGCTTGCCCTTGAAAACCCTTAGCTTCTTAGCCCAAGAGTCCAAGACCCTTTGGGGGTCACGGATGAAAGCTGGGGCCCCTACCCCAAATGCGCAGACACCCACGGATCTAGAAGACCTAGAAATGCAGAGGTACGGACGTAAACAGTATTGCACGTGGGTCTGGGAGCCTGGAGGAGGCTCAGGTGCACACGGACCTGGGAGGGGAGGCAGGGAGGCCTTCTCGGGCCAGCGGGAGAGGGGGTGTCGGAGGGGGGCAGCTGTATCTTTGGGGGGAAGCAGAGAAGGGATGGAGGGTTTCCCTCCAAGTCTGCTCCTGAATGTCTGTGTTTTGGTCCTCGGTGCTGGTTGGGTTCCAGCCCAGAGAGGGAGAAGCGAGAGGCCGGTCTCCCGGCACAGCCCCAAGCCCCATGGCGCTCAGCGAAGCCTGCTGCGCCGTGTGGACGGCCGTGTTTGCGCCGAGGGCGAGGCGAGGCCGCAGCCAAGAACAACCCATAACTCTGTGCACAGCAGATTGAGTTTCATGCCGTTTGCTCCCAGAGGAAGCGCCTGCCATGGCCGGGCCGAGCGCGGCTGGGCCCTGGAGAGCCGGTGGCTGCGTGTCAGAGCACCACGCTGTCAGCAGCCACCGTGGGGCCGGCCACGCCAGGGCGGGCGCTCAGTCCTGGCCAGAGGGTCTCCGCTCCGGCGGGCTCTGCCCTGCCTCTCTCTGAGTGTGCCCCTCGCAGAGGGGCGGGCGGCTGGCGGGACAGAGGCCACCCCTGCCCCTGGTGCCCCATGTTCAGGGTAGCCAGGAGCAGACTCCCGCCCAGAGGGTGTCAGCCTGGGTCCAGGCCCTGTGTGACCCAATCGCCTGGACCAGCTCTGCGTGTGAGTTTCCCCACCCCATGCCCGCCCTTCGCCTGAGGGCTAGCCCAGGACTGGGCGCTTGTCAGAGGGGACGTGGACGAAGCTCCGGCCTGCAAGCTGGGGTGTCCGCAGGGAGCGGGGTCCTGGTAGAAGCAGACAGTCGGGCACAGAGGGAGGCTGGGTGTGGGCTCTCCCTGTGGCTCTGGAGCAGAATTTAAATCCTCCGCGGCCTCCCAGCTTCTCAGAAGGACACACCTGCCCGCTTGTGATGCGAGAACACGTTTCCTTAACACTTCGCAGCTGGTCTCTAACTCCCAGGCTCCACGCAGGTGTGGGAGCGCGTGGACCTTGATTTGCACGCTTGCCCGTTGTCCCCCCAGGGATGCCACACAGGGGGATCTTTTTCCTCCCTGCCCTGGTGCGGGTGTGTGTGTGTGTGTGTGTGTGTGTGTGTGTGTGTGTGTGCAGCTCAGAGGCACGGGTGGATATTTGGGGTCAGGAGCTTGAAGGCAAAAGTCACCCCCTGTAGCAGCTTCCAGGGAACAAGCGACTATCCTGACCCGACCCAGAAGGGCGGGGAAAGGACCAGCTCTCCGGCCGGGAGCACGGGGGGGAGGGGGGGGGGGGGAGCTCCCTGCTCTAGCTCTGGCTCAGCGGCTCCCTCAGGTGGGGTCCGCGGGCAGCGTGGCCAGCGGAGGTGCTGAGGTTCTTTCTGCGATGCGCATCCCGCTCTGTGTATCTCCGCACACCGGTCTCCAACGCCCCTTCCCTCCGTTGGGAGCAGATACACCTCTCAATGCCTTTCCCCTTGCCCTCAGAGACTCCAGGACCCTGTGTCCATTTTGCCTCCCTCCCTCCTGGAGCCCCCGCCCTGGGCTGCTGGGGTGTGAGGGGACAGTGGGCTCAGCCCGCACAGGCCAAGCCCTGTACCCACTTTCTCCTCCTGGTCCCCAGGGTGCTATGCCATCAGGAAATCATCAAAACGTCAATTAGCCCGGCCAGTGGGGCTCAGTGGTTGAGCATTGACTATGAACCAGGAGGTCACAGTTTGATTCCCAGTCAGGGCACATGCCCTGGTTTCAGGCTCCATCCCCAGTGGGGGGCGTGCAGGAGGCAGCTGATCAATGATTCTCTCTCCTCATTGATGTTTCTCTCTCTCTCTCTTCCTCTCTGAAACCAATAAAAATGTATTTTAAAACAACAGTTAAATGCATTTTGAACTCAGTCGGCCACGACTCCTGAATATATATTTCAATCCCCGCGGCCCCAGGGCCCCCTGGAGAAGGCTGGGGCTCCCTGCAATGAGCCCAGGCTGCATTTGGGGGGGCTCCCCTGGTGCCACCGCCTAAAGAGGTCCCTTTGGGCGCAGCGGGGTCTTTGGGGAAAGGGAGGGAGAGAGCCCCGCCCCCGCGCGGCTGCGGGATGTGGATCTTGGGGGCCAGAAGGAAAGGTCTGCGCTGCGGCAGTCCCGGCGCGAGGCGGTGGCCGCGCTGGAAACCAGGGCGCGGGCGGAGCCTCCAAAGCCGCCAGGGCGGTCACGCTCCGGTCCCGCCACACCCGGGTCCCCCCTGCAAGCCGCGCCCGCCAGCGCCCGCCTTCGCCCAAACGTGGCGGGGCCTTTTTTTTTTTTTTTACATTCCAAATAATTTTTTAAAATTAGGTCAAGATTACTCCAGGCAAACACGACGCGTCCAAAACTGAAGCTGGGGACGGTTCAATTCCAAAGCAAATGGCCGAGCAGAGGGTTTTGCAAAAACTTCCCCGAATTGCGCCAAGCGGTCCCACCCGGCCTCCTGGAACTGGATGCGAACGCCTCGCGGTCCTGCAGGGCATTTTTGCGAAGGGAGTGTGTGTGTGTGTGTGTGTGGGGGGGGGGGGCGGGGGGAGGGCACAGATCTCATCCGAGTTTCAAAGAGCGATCAGGAGCCCACCACCGCCGCGGGAAGGGTGAAAAGGTTACGAGTCGCCACGAAGGTAGGTTTTCAGGGGGAAAAAACAACCCCCCCCACACACACACCTCGGTCTGCCCACCTCTTATGTTCACCTCCCCTCCTCCCCTCCCGCCCCACCTCCTTTTCCCTTTTGCAACTTTTCTTTGACATTTCAAAGCCCCTCTCCTGGTTTCCATTTGAAGCTCCCGGATAAAATCGATCAATTTCAAAACGGGCAGGATTCCGGGTCTGGCATCCCTATCCTCCCCCTTGGACGAGGGCGGAGCCAGAGGCAGGAGGGCAGAAAAAACTTCGCTTCGGCACCTCATTTCCCCCGCTTCCCCCTTCCCTCGGCGTTCCCCCCCCCCCCCCCCAAAAAAAGGACGGGGATCAAAGAGAAAGGTTTAACGTTCTTGGCGCGCGCGCGCCCGAGCGCTCGGTCCCGGGGGCGCAGGGGCGGGGGCGCGCGGGCGGCCGGACCTGCCCGCCCACTCGCCGCAGGAAGCGCCCAAATGTTTTCTACCTGCTTCTGCGACCTCAGGTATTTGCAAAAGCCAGCCCGGCGGCTTGAAAGGGCTGCGAGGTGGCCAAGGCCATAAACGGGAAGGCAGAAGGCGACTCTTGGAGCCGAGAGCTAATTCCTGTTTTATTGATTAAGGAGAGGAGCCTAGATGCAGTTCAAAAACAAGACGGAAAGTTGGAAGGGCCCGCCGAGTCCTGTTTAACTCAAGCCTCTGTCTTCCAAGCAGCCTCTGTGCGGCTCACCCCGGCTCACCTCTGCGGGGAGGGGGGCGCAGGGCGGGGAGGAGGAAATTTATGGCTGGGCCCCCCCGCACAGGAAACGCAAGGGCTGAGGCCCAGGGTGGGAGCCCCACTGAGCCTCGCTCCATTACGTGTGGAGCTGCAGGTGAGGGGAGCCCTGGCCACCGACCCTGTCCTTATGTAACACGTTGGCATTGTGTTCCCCGTGGAATATTTTGTTTCTGCGTTCATTTTGATTCTTTAAATATGTTGCATTCACGTACTATTTACCTGGGTCACTGGGGGTTTGGCCCCCACCTTACCTGTAGCACCTGGAGCCTCACTGTGGCCTCGTCCTTGGTTGGAGAACATCAGGGGGTTGGGTCACCGCAGAGAGGCCTGGGCACTTAGAAACGGAAGGAAAGAAAGGGATGGGGGACGTTGGGAGGGTGCTGAGGTCGTCCCTGCCCTGGGCCATTGATCAAGTCAAGGCAAGCGAGAGCTCTCCTTCCCCTGCCCGGGGAGGGGGCACTGCTCCTGTGACACCGGGGGCTGGGATGGAGAGCAGGGAGCCTGACCATCTGACGGAGGGTCAGCAGCCTGGATTGTGTTCTTAGGCGCTCCAGTCAAGCTTACTGTGTGGTCCCGGGGAGGGCTGGGCTGCGCTGAGCCTGTGGCCTCCTTGGGGGGAAAAAAAATTTTTTTTTCATGGAAAAGACCAGCCAGATCCATCGAGAACATGTTAAATAAAACCGTTTCCCAAAATGCCTTTTTGGCTCATTAGTGTTTTTCTTCTTCTTCTCTCTCTTTTTTTAATCCCCAGAAAGCCTCTATTTTATGAAAAGGCTTATAATAATGGTGAAGATTTATGGCGCGTTCACCCCGGGTCAGACACTTTGCCAAGCGCTCTCAAAGCATTATCTCTTTTCATCCTCCCCACAAGTCCCGGAGAGAGGGGCCATCTTTTATCCCCATTCTACACATGAAGAAACCGAGGCACAGGAGGGAAGTCACTTGTTTAAGGTGACACAGCAGCCCAAAGGTGGGTTCCTCCAGGTGGGTTCCTCCAGGTGGGTTCCTCCAGGTGGGTTCCTCCAGGTGGGTTCCTCCAGGTGGGTTCCTCCAGGTGGGTTCCTCCAGGCGGGTTCCTCCAGGTGGGTTCCTCCAAAGATCCAGTTCTTAAGGGACCGCGTTTGTGTAATTGTGCTGCATTTACCCGGAAGGACATTGAAAAACAACAGGAGTGGGCAGGTTCAGAGAGGGGAGGCCACTTCCTTGAAGTCACACAGCCCTGGAAGGCTGTAGACGGAGCCTGCGGATCTGCATTTCTGGGCCATCTGCTTGCAGACTGGCCTTCCTTGCCCTGCCCATGTCCCCCAGCATGAACTAAACCGCCATCCAAAAACAGCTGTTTTGTAGCCAGTAACAACCGAGCCTGTACTCTGTGTGCTGGAGGTGTTTCAGTGAGCCACAGATCCTCAGGCGGAGAGCGCGGGCTCTGCAGCCAGGGATGGGGAGGGAGCAGACAGAAAACATAAGAGGAGAGCCGGGGAGCAGACCGTGTCCTGGTCCTGCCTAAAATTCCAGGAAAAGGGGACGCAGTGACGGGAGGAACCGTTAGAGCTAGAGCGGCGTGCGTACCAGAGAGAGAGACCTCGGCTAGTTGGTCCCCATCCGTGGCCATTCACGTCTCTAGGGGATTTGTTGTTGAAGGAGAAACAGCTGTGGACTCACACACGTCCCGCAGAAGCCGGGCCATCTGATGTTTGTGTGATGCCTTAACACTAGATTGCCCAAGGAAGTCATTTTGACTGCTTTTTAATTTCAATTAGAAAAACAATTATGCATATAAGGACACAATGTCTTAGAATTTTGTGACTTTTTGTACAACATATAAATGTGTTTATTAATAATTGTAGTTACCTCCCCCTCCTTCATTTCTGGTATATATATATATATATATATATATATATATATATATATATTATACCTATATTGCCCAAAAGCAGTCATTTTGACTGCTTGGGGAAATTTTAACTCTTATTATTGAATTGAGTCAATTTCTTATATGACCAGGTCGGCTCTGTATTGAAATAACAGTTTTCTTTTTTTTTTCGATTACCGTCACATGATAACATACAAGTACATGATAAATTGTCGATACTTGATAAGTTGCAGTTGCTCAATAAGCTAAACTAATACTTGTTATTCGAATCTTTATGCAGTGATACTCGTTCTAATAAGTTGTTTATTGTATTTCTTTTGCGCCCTAAATTCATGAGAGAAATGCCGAATAGAAGTGAGTTATTGGAAAAGCTAAGGAACATAAGTGAAGAGTGCGCCGATATCATTCTTTCACAATGCAGTCATTTTGACTGCTTTGGGGCAATATAGGTATATACTAAATTTCAGTCTTTCTAGTGTTAAATGTAGATGTAAACACAATGAGGCTTTTAGCTTTTCTAACAACCATTCAGGAAAGATTATTTTTGGAGGTCAGCGAAATTCGGGTTTCTAATTTTCGGTTCACAGAGCAAGGTGGGCCGCTGGGAATGAATGACCCGTGGAAAAACCTGAACTGTTTCTCCCTGCGGTGAAGGATGATAATAAATAACATTGATGCTCTTGAGTTAAATTAAATGCTTTAAGCACATTTGCTCCTTCCGTCTCCACTCCACACGTCGGTGCGACAGAGAGCTTAAGTCTTTCTTTTCACCTGTGGAGACACGGAAGCACAGCAAGGTTAAGTGGCCCCCCCAAGGTCACACAGCGAGCACCTGGAAAAGCCAGGATGCAAACCCGGTTTTGGTTGAACTCCAGACCCATTCTAGGCACCTCGTGGCCAGGGGCAGAGCTGATGGGACATTACTGGACGTTTCTCAAGGCTCGTTGGGGAGCCTCCGAGATGCAAAGCATCAAAGAAATGCCAGACGGAGGTTCAGGTGCAAGGCTCACAGATTCTTTCCCTCTCTTCTGCTGGCCAGGAGGAGCCTCCGAGAGCCGGAAGCTGCTGTCCAGGACAACCCGAGACCTGGCACATGGAAGCTTGAGGGGAGGGGGTGCTGAGAGATGGGGGGGATGCCTGGGAGGCACCATCCCCCAAGGCAGATGCCGGGTGGGGTTTCCCGTTGACTAGTAAGTGGCCGGAGAGACACTGCTACCCAACTTGTTTGAGCCAACAGAGCAGCCAAGACTTGCCGAGGACCCGTGAGCCATGCCCACCGCAGTGGCAAATAAACACTTGGCAAGCAATAGCACGTTTTCTACCCCCCAACAATCCCGGGGTGGGGGGGTGCGGGGGAAGGAATGACGGGGCAACCATGTACAGCCGTGCAGGTCACGCCCTGCGCTAAGGGACGCTTCCCAGCCTGGCCTTTGCTCACCGTGTGTGTGTTACGGCAGCATTCCAGCAGATGGCAGTAGAGTGTCTTGTTTTCCTGACAGCATATCAGGACACATTTCCAACATGGAAGTGAGGTGAGTTTTTCTAATTTTGCAGAGGCACAGTTTGGGCCAGCCGCCACCCTGGCCGTGACCAAGCCTCCCACTTGCAGCGGGGCAGGCTGAGGTTCAGAGAGGTGGATGGAGTCCCCGGTTAGAGAGGAAGTCAGCTTTCAGACCTGGTCTAACTGTAGCCTGGGCTTCCAGCTAGTCCCTGGCTTAGGGCGCTGAGAGATGTGTGGCCCAACAAGACCAGGACGAGGCACGAGAGAGGCCCCGTGTGAGGCTCTGTCGGTGCTCCTGGAGAGACACGGAGACCTCATCAAAGTGGAAACTCTGCTTCGGTCTCCACGCCTGACCACAGACACACAGCACCAGCTTCTGACAACGGATGCTCCCAGTCGGCACTGAGATGCCTGTTTGGGCTAAATTCGGGTTTGACTTCCCTCTTCTCCTGCTTCCAGCTGTTGGGACCTGGAGCAAGGGATCTACGCCTCAGAGCCTCAGCTGCCACATCTGTAAAATGGGACAACAGCAGTCCCTACTGCAGGAGAGGGGAGAGGACTAGAGCGACATGTTTGGCATAACGCCTGGCATGTGAACGTGGCCGGCGAGGTTGTGACGTGTGTCTGATTGGCACGCAGTCGAATCCACAGCTTTCATCTGTATTGTGGACGGACCTCAGCCCAGCCCAGCGGGCAGCTTGGGTATTTGGGGATGTTTTTACATGCTTTCTAGTCACCAGGGCTTCCTGGAAGGCTCTCTTATTTGGGGACACGCTGTCATCCTTTTTTTGCAGCATTATTTGTCTTCTGCCTGCAGCTGGAGATGGGGAGGTTGTGGGGAGTGGGGGATCGAAATGATTTGTGCAGCTGTGGCTGCCTTGGGTTCCCTTATGGAGAGAGAAAATGAGAGAGAGAGAAAGGGGGGAGGAGGGTGAGATGGTCAATCTAGAAACTTTCACGAAGTCCTGAATTTATTTTGCAAACGACGACTTTAATAATTCAAGCCCCGCAAACTCGGCCGAGAAAGTCCAAGTGCCACCTCATTCGGCACCTCGGTGACATTTGGGATTTAAAAGCCTGTCCTCTTACTTCGGCCAGATGATGTCACCAGAAGCCAGCGATGGAATTTCCACATCCCCCCCCCCCCCACAGCCCCCCGCCCCAACCACCACCAAAATAAAGTTATTAAGGACGCTGGGGAACTTACAATTTTTAACATTTATTATATAATTGTTATGATTATTACCACTCTAATTTATTTCCCTACTTAAAAATGTTCTGGCAACTGTAACTCATTTTAGGCCAATCCGTGCAAACCAGGAGACCTGGGGTTATTTAGAGAGAGAGGGAGAGCATTTAGCCAGGTGTGTGCGTCTCAGATTTCCTCAAAATTGCTGCAGGCCCCACTCAATATAGAAATAAGCAAAGAACAGTGTGTGCATTATATCAATATTATGATAATGTTCACCGAATGTGGATCATAAGTGATTAATTCGGTCGTTTTCCAAATTTATCCCCGGGGGTTCCGGTCCTAAGCAGCCAGTGAATGGCCGCATGCACGCACATAATCCCATCTTCCGAAGGCTCCATGGAAAAACACCGCGGCTGACGCAAAATGAGGGGCCAGAAAGGGGGTCCGTGCAGTGGGCAAAGCAGCTTATTCATTGTGGGCTGAGTCTTGTCTCTCACCTGCGAGAGGGAAGGGGGAGGAGAGGGAGGGACTCAGGAGGCAGAAAGCCAATGGAATTGGCCGGAGCCTATCACTGTGGAATATTTCGCCAGTATTTTAATATTAGACAGATGAAAAGCTCTTGTAATGAGAAGTTTGCCTCTGAGGTAAGTTAAACTGAGGATTTGGACAGTTAAAATACCAGTCGATTGGTAATAGTCGGGCAATCTGATGCTTTAGGTGTAGGAAGGGTGCCGCTTGGTGTAACGTTGATGATCGGAAGGAGAGTTTATTGAGCACTTACTATGTTCCGGGCATTATGGGAAGGCAGTGGTCTCAATACAGGAGGAGATCGTGCCCCTGAGGGGACGTTTGACAGTATCTGGAGACTTGACTGTTCCAACTGGCAGGACAGGGGCGTGCTGCTGACCTCCAGGAGAGAGAGCAGGGTGCTGCCTGGCACCCACAATGCCCAGGACCGCCCCACCTCTGGAGAATTATCTAGCCCCAATGTCAACAGTGTCCACGCAAGAGACCCTTTGCTCAAGGCTTCAAACGCATCGACGCGTTTAACATTTGCGACAGTTCTTCAGGTCAACTATTATTATTACTTTCTCCATCTCACAGACGAGAAAATGAAGTTGGAAGATGCTAAGAGGACCGTCCAAGGTCACCCGAGGACTTGGCGCCAGGATGCCAAGCCAGGTGTGCGGGATGTGGAGGGTCCTACCTCCAGCCCTATGACCAGCCGCCTCTCTGTGGACGTCCCACGAAGCCCGGCGTGTTGCTTACGCGCCCAGGACCTGCCGAGTGCACCTCCATCCATCACGGTCTATCTCGGGCCAGATCATGGCACCTCATTCACCCATGGGACTCGTATCAGTTCCATCATCAGCAGAAAACAGGGGTGTTTGAAAACACGAGGCACACAGCCTGTGCAGCAGCGCAGGGAGCCGTGCTGCGTATGGTGAGAAATGGGACGAACGGAAGGCGAAGTGCATCTGCCGCGGCTGCTCCTGACTTTGGGAGAAGAGAAGCCATGACGTCAGCGGGGCCACGGGCGGCGGAAACGCCGGGGAGCGAACCTGCCTCCCTGGTCTGAGGTGGGAAGTGAACGCTCACCCTCCGTTTTACACGCCGTCTGTTAAATTACTTTTACTGTACACTCATATAGCATTTTTATTATTTTTCCTTTTCCATAAATTAAAATGATTACAATAATAACATAAAATGCCTGTGTGGGTTCACCCTAAAAGCATCTATAACTCGTTTTTATGTAAAAGAGGGCAAACATTTTATGTCTATTTTTTGAGGGGTCTCTCATGGCTTTTTATAGGTTCGCAAAGAGGTGCAGGTGATCCCCCAAATAATCGCTGACATCGGCGTGTATGAAGCACTGACTTGTTCCCAAGAATCAGGCGAAGGCCTGTGCAGGTATCGCCTGTCTCAGTAGGCCTCTGAGGCCGAGACCACTCGCACCCCTTGGATGGAGGGGAGATGGCGGCGCAGAGAGGTTCAGCCACTTGTCTAAAGACCCACAGCAGCAGAGCCAGAATTTGAGCCCAGAGCCATCAGACTCAGAGCTTCAATCACTTACCTCCTAAAAAGAGGTAAGAGGCATGGGGTTCAGGCATTCCTTCCCAGTGTGACATTTGATTCTTCTCCCAGAGGGTTTTAGGAACATGCAGAATAGAATCCTGTGCACCCAACAGGGACCTGGGGCCTGCGAGCTAGGAAACATAGCCTGTGTGGCCGCTGGAAACGGGCAGAGAATCAATCCAGGGCATCCATGAGGTGCCCCCGGGGATGGGGATGAGGCAGGAGAAGGTAGCTTCCACCAGGTTAGAAGGGGGTGGACATCAGGATCCACAGAGTAAAGTGAGGGGTCAGGCACTGGGAATGGCTATGGGTATTTTATAAACTATTGTTTTGTAAAAAAATATATCTTGTTATTGATTTCAGAGGGGAAGGGAGAGGGAGAGAGAGATAGAAACATCAGTGATGAGAGGGAATCATTGCTGGGCTGCCTCCTGCACGCCCCCTTCTGGGGCTCGAGCCTGCAACCCGGGCATGTGCCCTGACCGAGAATCAAACCACGACCTTCTGGTTCATAGGTCGACACTCAACCACTGAGCCACACCAGCCGGGCGGCTATGGGTATTTTAAAGCTGCTCTAAGAACACGAGCAAAACTCGAGGCAGCCTGGGCGGGTGGACCTGCCCCTGGAGGCAGGGCCTGTAAATAGTGTGTTGGCCAGACTCCTAATTAACCACAGGCCACCGTGTCCCACGGGGACTGTCTTCCCTCGAGGCTCTGCGGAGGGTGGAAGCGGGTGTTACATACTTGGGTGCGGCGAGCGGGGACGGTGGTGAACCCTTCAGTGGGTTATTACCTGGGCAACAGTGACCGACCCTGGTTACCCCCGGACGGGGCAAGCCCAGCGCCCGGAGGAAGGCCACTGGGGTCCGACGTAGTGCCAGGCGGTGCCTTCGCTCCCACAGAACTTATGGGGGTGCCAACAAGCGCAGTCAGCAAGATAAACGGCTTTTTTAAAACATCAAAATGGATGCAAAATGATCTGTGATTTTAAATTTTACTTAAATTTTCAATACACACAAGATCTGGCAGGGCCGGGATTAAGGGGAGGCCAAGTAAGACCCCATTTTTATTTAAAATCGTTGCTGAAGAATTTTAAAAGAAATCCCATCCATCGCACGATGTCATCCTTACACATTTCTGTCGGCTTCTCCAAATAGCCTGGCCTCTTTTTGTGTTGTTCATCCTCACCCGAGGATATTTTTCCACTGATTTTGGAGAGAGTGGAAGGGAGGGAGGGGGAGAGACAGAGAGAGAAACATCGACGTGAGAGAGACACATGGATTGGTTGCCTCCCACATGCACCCCAACCAGGGCCAGGGATCAAGCCTGCCACCGAGGTACATGCCTTTGACCGGAATCAAACCCGGGACCCTTCGGTCCATGGGCCGACACTCTAGCCCAGTGGTTCTCAGCCTGTGGGTCGCGACCCTTTGGCGGTCGAGCGACCCTTTCACAGGGGTCGCCTAAGACCATCCTGCGTATCAGATATTTACATGACGATTCATAACAGTAGCAACATGACAGTTATGAAGTAGCAACGAAAATAATTTTACGGTTGGGTCACAACATGAGGAACTGTATTTAAAGGGCCAGAAGGTTGAGAACCACTGCTCTAGCCACTGAGCCAACAGTCCAGGGCTTATGTCTTTTTACCGTTTATTTTAATGACAGCTGACATAAATATTATATTCGTTTCAGGCGTACCACATGGTGATTCAACATTTATGTGCCGTAGGAAGTGATCCCCGTGACACGTCCAGTAGCCAGTTGTCACCGTAAAGTTATGATGGTGTTCTCGACTCCCTTCCCTCGGCTGCACATTAAGTCCGTGACTTATTTCATTCCTGGAAGTTTGTTCTTTTTAATCCAACGCCCCCGTTCCTGCCCACCCCATCAGTGTGTTCTCTGTACTTAGGAATTCGTTTCTGTTTCATGTTGCTGGCTCATTTGCTCTGTTTTACGTCCCGCATATAAGTGAGATCAGGCTGCCTGTGTCTCCCTCCGTCTGACTGACTTCACTTCGCATGATACTCTCTAGGCCAGCCGTGGGCAAACTACGGCCCGCGGGCCGGATCCGGCCCGTTTGAAATGAATAAAACTAAAAAAAAAAAAAAAGACCGTACCCTTTTATGTAATGATGTTTACTTTGAATTTATATTAGTTCACACAAACACTCCATCCATGCTTTTGTTCCGGCCCTCCGGTCCAGTTTAAGAACCCATTGTGGCCCTCGAGTCAAAACGTTTGCCCGCCCCTGCCCTAGACAAACCTTTTGAGCTCGGCGTGTCAGCATTTTGAAAAACCCTAACTGAACTCTGGTGCCGTGTCACGTATAGAAATTTTTTTGATCTTTGCCACCATAGTAAAACAAAGACTTATATTTTTGATATTTATTTTATATATTTAAATGCCATTTAACAAAGAAAACTCAACCAAAAAAATGAGTTCGCGTGTCACCTCTGACACGCGTGTCCTAGGTTCGCCATCACCGCTCTAGACCCTCCGTGCTGTCTCGCTTGGCAAGATTTCGTTCTTTCTTCATGGCCGTCTACTCACTAGTGTTTAATCTTAGGATCCAGCGGCTACTGGGCTCCTGCTTTCAAACGCGAAACACCTGAGACAGTTGTTCCCAAACGACGACTGCGCGTCTGATGCCCCCGGTCAGGCGACCAGAGACGGCGAGCTGTGCCCGGCGGTGCCCGCTGCTGTGTGCACGCCGCACCCCCCTGACCCCGGCAGCTCGGGCTCCTTCGGACAGAGAAGCCTGGGACCATCTGCAAGGCTCCCTCTCCGCCGGCTCCTCCGCCCGCAGCGCACGGGAGCGCCCGTGCATGGAGGGAAGTTAACTGGAACCGAGGGAGGGAGAGGAAGCGTTGGTTTGGTTTTAGACTTCAATTTCAAACCAGTTGGGAGCAGGTGGTGGGACAGGCCGACTTCAAAGGCGAGGCTGCCCTGGGCTGAGGGAGCGCCAGGTGTGCGGAAGGAAGGGAGGCATCTGGGGGCCTGATGTGCGGGGTGGCCCCGGCTCCTGGAAGCGTTGTGCTGCGGTGAGAACTTCTGGCTGGTGACCCCGAGCGCGGTTCCCAAAGCCACTGCCTTTGGCAGAGGAGTCGGAGGCCCCGGGGGCTGAAGAGCCGTCTGCATGGACGGAACCCGTGTGTCTACCGTGCGCCAGGCATTCGGCACAGGCCATCCTCGCACGTTCATTCATGGACTCCCCCTAGCGACCCCGTGAGCCAGGCAGAATTCTTCTCCCCATTTTACAGATGAGGCAGCTGAGGCTCAGAGGGAAGGTCACGCAGCCAGGAAGTAGCAGAGCCCCTGTTGAAACCCAGGGTGCCTTCCCCTCACCCCTCTATTGCCTGCCGGCCGAGCCCTAGGGGTGAATGGGGAAGCCGAAGCAGTGCTCACCAAGCAGGCGTCACTTCGTCCACAGGAAGCCCAAGGTCAGATGGGTTGCAGGGCTGTGGACCCAGCGGTCCAGGGGGCATCCAAGGCCCGGACTCCTTCCTCCTCTTCGCTCCGCTGTCCTCAGGGCGTGGAGCTCACCTTCAGCAACTGGGTCGCGTGTGCTCCCAAGCTGGCTGCATCCAGGAGATCTGACGTGTCCAGGAAAGAGCTGGAGGGAGCACTTTCTCTGCATCTTTCTCAGAAGCAAGGACTGTTTTCCCAGAGGCTCAGCGTCCATGGTCTCTGCCTGGGCTCGGCTGGGCAGTTCTCACTTAGGGTCTCTCACAAGGCTGCAGTCAGAGGGCAGCTGGGGCCACCGCCACTTGAGCCTCCACTGAGCTCAGCATCCAACAGGAGCTTCATCTGGGAGGACTGGATGGAGGGAGGGTGGCCAGGCGCCTCTCTCGCCCCAGGCAGCCTCGCCCCGTGGCCAGGAAGAGCTCTGGTTGGGAGCTGCAAGGCTTCCGAGGACGTAGCCTCAGAATCACACAGCATCCAGTAACCATTTCCTCAGAGTCCAAGGTCAGCCCCGGGGCCAGCCCATGTTCAAGGGGAGGAGACACCACAAGGGCAGCAGCACCGGGAGACGCATCACCACAGGCCCTTCCTCCCAGCACACTTGTCCGAGGGCATTGGGATTAGCGGGACTGGCCGTCCCTTTGGGAATGTACCACAATAAGGCCTCCACATCGTAGTTTTCTGAGAAGTCACCGGGGCAGGCTGACCCTTGCCTCCCCGACACAGCTGTGAGTTTATCGTGGTTGATTCTTACCCTGAGCCCTTCCCCCAACATCCAGGCACCTCCTTATCTCTCCAGAGACAGACCAGAGAATCAAGCGCTGAAGACGTGGCCTGTCTCTAAACCGTTGCCAATCCCCTGCTGTAAAATACATGAAGGCTAGCACAAGGCTCTCTTAGATGTTTTCAAAGTTCAAGTTGATTTCCCAGTGGCACAGACCAGCGTGCTGTCGGGGACTGTCCCGGCACCGGGTTCAGGTTCTGGACTCTGATGGAGCTCTCCTGCGTCCACAGTTACCTCTCCATGAGCTGAGGGGGAGGGACCAGAAGTTAAGGGACCTACCTGCCAGTGCGCCTCAGACAAATGGCTTAGCCTCCAAGAGTTCTGGACGCTTCACCCACCCGTGATCACGATCATACCGATAAAAACAGTTGTTGCGATGTTTGAATGAGGTTTTTTTTCTTTTGTTTTTCTTTTTAAATATATTTTTATTAATTTCAAAAAGGAAGGGAGAGGGAGAGAGAGATAGAAACATCAGTGATGAGAGAGAATCATCTATTAGCTGCCTCCTGCATGCCCCCCACTGGAGACTGAGCCTGCAACCCGGGCATGTGCCCTGACCAGGAATGGAGTCGTGACCTCCTGATTCATAGGTCAATGCTCAACCACTGAGCCATGCTGACCAGGCGGAACGAGATTTTTATACAGAACAAAATGCACAGTGATATATAAATGGGGCATCGTTGACCTCAACAGCCTCATCCATCAACTGATGAAATCAACAACAGTGACACACACATTCTTGGAACAATTTCTAAGACAGACCCCCGTCTGGCCATAAAACACACTTGACCACATATAAAAGCATAGAGACCATACAATATATACCCTTAGATCACGACGGAATTAAACTAGAAAGAAGGGTAGAAAATCCCAGAATATGTGGAGACGATACAACACTTTCTAAACACATGAATAAATTAATCCAGAAATAGATTAGTCACCGTTCTTACGAGAGAAGGGAAAGGTGGCATCATATGATGGACCAACGGTGAGGGTAGGATCAGAAGCCAGGACTTGGGCTCTGCCCTCTCCTGGCCGTGTGTGTTCTCGGAAATTCTCAGCTTCCTTATCTGAAAAGGTTAGGAGCGGGGCCTGCACGTCTGTCTCCCAGGATGGAGGGAGTTCAGTTGAGATAAGAGACGTGAATGTGATTTGAAGCCCATCAAATGCTCTGTTGATTGTTGTGAAAGAGGAGACAAAGGAGAGAAGAAAGAGGAAATAAAAGAGAGAAGCAGGTTTTTTTTAAAGGACGTGGTGCCAGTAGGTGCCTGGTTCCCCAGGAGCAGGTGCTGAGACAAGGCCGCTGTCCAGGAAAACAAGGGGAGAGGGGAAGTGGGGCAGGAGGGAGGGAGTCAGTGCAGGGTCCGTAGTCAAGCCAGCTACCCCGGGGGGCTTAGTTCACCGGGGAATTGTGGGAATCGGTGTAGACCAAACACCCCAAAGTAATCTATCCACGTCGCAAGAAAGCTGTAGCATTTACCCACCGCCTTCCATCGGCCATGGATCGAGGGCTGACCTGGGCAGAGGTGGGAATTCCAATTGCCCATGAGCAAGCTGGAGCAGGTGCTGCGGTGAAGAGTTTCAGGGCCTCCCATCGGGAGGTCCACCCTCTTGCTGAAAATGAGAATATGAACAGATATGGGCGGGCACAGCTGTAACAGATGACCTCAGCCAGCTCCCAGATTCAACCTGCTAACAAGACAGGATGCAGCCACGGTCGGTGGCGAGGGCTGCCTATGCTCAAGGCGTGTCTCTCGTTAATCCTCACGACCTTGGAGGTGGAGCCAGGTGATGCACAGAGAGTGCGGTGCTCTGGGTCTGACGTGGAGTCAGCGCTTTGATTGCAATTAGACATCGCCCTCGTCATTATCGTCACAGTAACGCCAAGGACTCTCACCAAGAAGGGAGACTCGGGATCACTTCCTGGGTGACTTTTTAAAAATATATATTTTTATTGATTTCAGAGAGGAAGGGAGGGAGAGAGAGAGAGACAGACACATCGATGATGAGAGAGAAACATTGATCGGCTGCCTCCTGCTCACCCGCTACTGCGGATGGAGCCTGCAACCCGGGCACGTGCCCTGACAGGGAATTGAACCATGAATTCCTGCATCATAGATCAAAGCTCAACCACTGAGCCATGCCCCTCGGGCCCCAGGTGACGTTTGAGGGGCCTCCTTCAACATCTGACTTTCTTCAACCTTGAAAGGGGATGCTGACTGCATCCCCCTCCCCATTTTCCAACGGGGCAATCACCCGGGGTCTCTTAGCAGGAAGGCCTGGGCAGCCGCAAGCCTTGAAAGTGCACCTCTCTCCATCCTGGGACAGAACCCTCTCCCTTCTCTCAAATCTTGGCTTTCATGCATCTGGCAGTCCTTATCCCACCCAATTACCCATAAATCTCTTTTTATTAGGCTTTTCCCACCACCCCAGTCACTTGACACATATTAAGGAATCCATGTTATGGAGGGTGAAGAAGGAAAGTCATTTTCTTCCTTCCTTTCTTATTGATCTACAAAAGAACTCTTTTTATGTGCGTTTCATAAATATCAGAAAATGTGGGCAAGCAGAAGAGGAAAAGTATAAAAATATTGACCGACCGAGGCACCCAGAGATAACCAGCTCCACGTATGTCTTGTTACACATTCTCCTATGCACAGACCCACAGCTGTCCTTGGACTAGTTATACTTTCATTCATTTTAATAGGAAAGCATTCAGGCGGTGCCCATTTCCAGAGCTGCACAAGCAGAAGGAGTGAAAAATCTGCCCCCCACCTTTGCACCCTCCGCTGTGCCCCAGCCCCGTCCAGCCACTGCCATGTCCTTGGGTCTCTTTCCTCTTTTGTCCACACGTGGCCTCATACTGACCCACCGTGACTGGTGTTAGCTTTTTCTTTAGCAATCAGTGTCTCTCAGAGCTGGTTCTCCTTCGGCTCCTTTTCAGGGCCGTACAGTATTCCCCTGTAGGGATGAAGTCATGGTTTCACTAACCAGACGCCCCCTGCTGGGCATTTAAGGCGTTTCCAATCTTAGGTTCTCCCAAACACTGTTGCAATGACCACCCTTGTCGGCGGACGCACCATTGCGCACATTGGCAAGTTCGTCCGGAGATGGAATTGCTGGGTCAGAGAGCGTGTGCACTTGTTATTTTGATAGGACCTTTGGTATTTTGAAGAAAATACAACCAAACTACTTTGTAGCCTGGTTGCATGTTTTAAAATGTTTCTTGAGGAGGAGAGAGCCAAGATGACGGCGAAGGTAAATGCCTGTCCTCGCCACCTCCCACAGCCACATCAAAATTACAACTAAAATGCAGAACCACCACAGCCAGAACCGCCGGAAGCTGGCTGAATGGAACTCCTGCAACTAGAGACGTAAAGAAAGAAGCACATCGAGACCCTAGGGGCAGCGGAGGCACCGACGGGCTGGTCCTGCACCCATGTGTGCTGTTTTTTCAATCAGGAGGGATCTCCACTGGGGAGGCCTCCCAGGAGAAGTAGGGGGTCCCAGCTGCACACCAGACCCCCTGCCCAGGTTCCAGAGAAGTTCCCGGTAACCTCGGGCTGTAAAAGCCAGCAAGGTGTGGCTGAGTGACACAGAAGCTGCTGGAAACCCAGGAGTTCCTCTTAAAGGACCAACCCGAGAACTTACACGATCCCACTTCCTCTGAGCTCCAGTGAGGGGCTGTGGCCTTGGGGGAGTCCAGGGACATACAGGGAGGAACTGGACTGTCTGACATCGGGGCAGGATCTCAGGGGCGGCTGTCTCCCAGACAGGGGTGCTCACAGGGGTCGTTGTTCCTCCCCCATCGCAGAGCTGACTGGCAGCCAAATCTGAGCCACACTGCTAGCTCCACCCTGGTGATTCCCTGAGATCCCGCCCCATCCAATTTGCAGTCCCACCCAACTTGTTTGCAGCAGATTTTGCATATGAATGGCCTGTCCCAGCTCAGGCGTCAGACTTTGCTGAAATCTTTAAATAAGCAGCAGCTGGAGCAGCGTGCCCCAACCATCAATAAGAGGCCCAAGACCCAGCACTAGCACCAGCCTGCCTTGTTCAGAGCTGGGCCTCACCTGGGCACCTCCAAGCCCATACAAATAGGAGGAATCTGCAGATCTCTCTGTAGCTCCTGCCTGGAGGCCTCAGGCAGTGGCTGACTTTGCACCTCCCTGGAGGCCCCAGAGTCAGTGCACCTGGTGGACAGCTTCAGACCCCAGCAGATTACTCTACACACCCACCAGCGACACACCCAAGGGGCAGACTCAGTGAGCACCAAGCCCCACTGAAGCAAGTCCTGCTCCATAGGGGCGTCTCCTGCACAGCAGCTCTCCCACTGTAGTCACAGCTGGTCCTCACAGTCAACTCCTCCCAGTGACACCAACAGCAATCAAGGCTCAACAACCAGACTATGCACACAGCCCACACAGGGGAACACCTAGAGCGCCCAGCTCAGGTGACTGGGAAGACTGAGCCACAATAAAGATTAAAAAAAAAAAAAAAGTCTTGCCAGGCCGGTTTGGCCCAGTGGTTGAGCATCAACCTATGAACCAGGAGGTCCCGGTTTGATTCCCGGTCAGGGCACATGCCCGGGTTGGGGGTTCGATCCCCAGTGCCCAGTGTGGGGTGTAAAGGAGGCAGCCAATCAATGATTCTCTCTCATCACTGATGTTTCTCTCTCTCTCCCTCCCTCTTCTTCTCTGAAACCAGTAAAAACATATTTTTAAAAATGTCCTTAGTGATGAGAAGGAGATAGAGTTTGCGTGTGAGAGAGATGCGGGAATTCTAGAATGTCGCATTTTGCTGATGCCTCCTCGCTCGTTTCACCTGTCCCCAGGCTGGGAATGGTTAGACTGTTTCTCCCTTTGCAGAATTAACCGCCACTGCAGAATTCAAACTGCTTGTGGCAAAGGAGAACGTATTTCCAACCATGAGATTCAATGAGGAATGTTAGGAAAATGAAAAAAGGCCGCTCGTGCATTAAGGAGACTGAAAAGGATGAATAAACCCAGGGAGTGCCTGGCCGGGCGGCTCCCGGGCTGGAGCAGCGCCCCGTACACCAGGAGGTTTGAGTCCCAGTCAGAGCACAGACCTAGGTGGAGGGTTGATCCCCCAGTCAGGTGTGTATGGGAGGCAGCCGGTCAATGTTTCTCCCCCTTTCTCTCTCTCTCTAAAAATCAGTAAACATATACTCGGATGAGGATTCATAAAGAAACCCCTAGGTATAAAGAGTCAGGTTTTCTTTTAAATCAATAAACTGAGATCCTTTTAAATTATGTTTTCTTCAATGAGAATTCAACGTCTGAGCAAATAAATTATTTATAAATGACATTCCTCTCTTTTAAAATAAACACCACTGCGCCAGAAATTCAGATAAATAAAATGACATCTATTTATCAAACGGACTCTTCGTGCCTAATAACCCGCAGCCTAGCTAACGGAATTGTTATCTAACAGCCGGGTCAAAAGTGCAAGAGTCCAGACTTATTAATTCTAAGCCTCGCCAGGCCATTGATTAGCTCCGTGGAGGGAAGCGTGGGAGGGAATGGCCGGTGGACCCCTCCGTCCCCTGGGTCTTCTCCCCTCCACGATGATACGGTTTGCCCTGGCCTCGGCTTGTGTGTTTAGCAATGTTTGCGTAGCACTCAGATAAAAGGCGCAGGGTGAGACTTAAGTGGTTGTTAAAATTGTCAGCCCCAAAGTCATCAGAATTCCAATTGATAACCCGCACTTACAGTGAGAGGAGAATTTGTTTGCTTAGGGGGGCTGGCTTTCCCTTTTTAATGACTGGGAAACCTCCCCACGTCTACGTTCATTCGGGGGCATTTTTATCCCCAGAACCTTACACTTTATTTATTTATTAATTATTATTATGATTCCTATAAACTCTGAGCTGAGCGCTCAAGAAGGCCTCAGAGTGAGCTTGATGGGAGCTCAGGAAGGACAGGGTCCAGGGACAGAGGGTCTCAGAGTGATGGGACCGCATGGGACTGTGTCCCCGGGGGAGGGGGCCGCCTTGCTCAGGCACATGATAAGTTGGGTGCCTCTGCGTTCAAGTCCTGGGTTTCTTCACAGTTGATCCATTTCTTTTCTTTTCTTTTTTTTAATTTCAGAGAGGACGGGAGAGGGAGAGAGATAGAAACATCCATGAGGAGAGAGAATCATTGATCGGCTGCCTCCTGCACGCCCCACACTGGGGATGGAGCCTGCAACCGGGCATGTGCCCTAATAGGGAATCGAACCATGACCCCCGGGTTCATAGGTCGATGCTCAACCACTGGGCCACGCCAGCTGGGCAGTTGCTCTTTTTCTTAATGGTTCCTTGCTGGAACCCTCTCAGGGGCCCATCTCCCCATTTAACAGGTAGATAAACTGAGGCAGAGATCACCCCACAGAAATGCAAGGCTAAGAACTAGAATGCCTGATTTTTGTTCTACAAGATCCCTGCTCCTCGGAAGCTGTGGAGCCCATTCCCATATTCTACTAGAGTCTAAATGCTGGCCTCCGGGTCACCAATATCTGCCATGTAAGGGGATGGTCAGAGAGTGCTGGCTGTCACTAAAAAAGCAGTTCTTAGGATTGAATCCCGCCATCACTGCTCTGTGACCATGGGAAGTCAATCTGCACAGGCCTCGGTTTTCTCGTCTATAAAATGGGGATAGAAATGGGACTTACCTTAAAAAGCTGTGAAAATGCAGTCAAACAATCCATGTAAAGTGAAGTTTCATGGATTAAACAAGAATTGTTACAAATCGAGGTGTTAGCACAGTGCCTGGCTCCCAAGATACCTCAACACCTGTTACTGTTGTTTTTGCTGCCACTGTCATTTCTGTTGCAAGGTCACGAGTCTGGGAGGTCGCGTTGCCTCACGATGTAACAGTTCCTCTGGGAGCCAGGCGGGCTGTTTGCTTGAAGGAGTTGTTGGAGGATGCAGTGAGATCACAGACACACAATTCTTTGTCATAGAATAAATCTGAAATAAACGGTAAGCATAAGAGTTACCTGTGGTACTTATCTCCAATAAACCCGACATAAATGGTGGGAATATGTGTGATCACGTGACTCTTCACAGCTTATTTCCTTCTCTGTGCCTCCGGATCTGCTTCTAGGAGTGACAGTGATGCCTGCAGCAGTACTCAGATTGCGGGGGCATAAGGAGACCCTGGGCTGTGCAATGGAGTCTGATAAAATCGCTGACGCAGCCCAGACAGTGTGGCTCAGTGGTTGAGCATCAACCCATGCACCAGGAGGTCACTGGTTCAATTCCCTGTCAGGGCACATGCCTGGGTTGCAGGCTCGATCCCCAGCAGGGGGCATGCAGGAGGCAGCCAATCGATGCTGATGCTTCTCTCTCATTGATGTTTCTCTCTCTTTCTCTCTCTCTCTCTCTCTCCTCCTTCCTGTCTCTCTAAAATCAATAAAAACATATTTTAAAAAATCACTGATGCTGCAGATCATAGATTCTGATTCATGAGGTTGGGGTGATGCCTAGAAGCTGGGGCTGATGATCCACCCACCCCGTGATAGGGTAGCAGGTGGTCTAGACATACCCCGTGAGCAACACTGCAATCAAGCCCTTTTGCATGAAGCCACAACATATCAATGAACTGGTCCCTGTGCTCATAGAGCAACTAGTTCCTGGTGCTCACCGTGCTCCAGGCGCTGCGGACAGGCTGGCCACCCGGAGCCAGCGGCAGGCCCTGCCAGGAGCTCACAGGCGGCCATTCTGTGGCCGAGCTGACAGGTTCTGTTCCCAGCTGTGAAATATTTCCACTTCCTCCCCATTTTCTCCAACGCCAGCAGGCAGGGTCTCTGCAGGCCGGTGGCTCAGAACATCGACTTCTGGTGGTTCCTTGAAGGGTTTTGGCCAAGGAGGGCGATCACTAACCTTCGCCAACGTGGCTGGTGCCTAGAACCTCAGCCCCTTTGGAAGGGGCCTCTGCCCCACTCCCCCTGCCCCGGGGCTCGGTGGCCCCACTGTCAGGCGTTTCAAAGGCCATTTGGAATTATTTAGCCCCAGGGTCACTGGGCCTCCCTCCAGCCCAAGGCGATGCCCAACTTTGCCATTTTCTTCTTTCCGTTTCGCTGGGTTTGTTCATTCATAATAGCAACCAAATGTCCCCCAGGCCTAAAAGGCCCTCCTTCTCGCTCCCCTTGGCAACATCAAGCCTCTGTGTTAACTCCCAGCCTCTCGGAATAGCCTCTTACTGGGAACCCACCTAACTGAATCCACCCCTTTCCGGTCCTCACTGGGCCGGCCTGGCCGCTCTCCATCCGAGGGGAGTGGATGTACGGGAGGCAGCACCCCCTTATCCTGGGCCCTGCTCCGGTTAGCAGGGCAGAATCCGGGTTTGCGAACCCCCAGGATCCGAAACCTGTTCCCAAGCAGAGGAAGCTTCGGGAAAGCTCCCAAACCAAAGCCCCCGGGGGAAATGAACGTGACCTCTGTCTGTTGCACACTGGGGAAGGGGCTGTGCATCACTGGAGACACTGATAGTATCTTATGGTTGAAGAGTTTCCAACATACATGGAAAGGACCCTCTACTGACCCACCAGCATGTCACCACCCAGCTTCAAACACAGGCACGGGCGAGGGAGGTACAAACCCTCCAAAATTCTGTAACCTTTTTAAAAAATAGGTTTTTAAATTGATTTTAGAGAGAGAGAGGAAGGGAAAGGGAGAAAGAGAGAGGAACACTGATGAGAGAGAAAACTATCAATTGGTTGCCTCCTGCACGCCCCCTACTGGGGATCGAGCTGGAAGCCTGGGCATTGCCCTGACCTGGAATCCAACTGCCAACCTTTTGGTGCTCAACCCACTGAGCCATACCAGCCACGACCAGAATGCTGCAATCTTGCTGCCCAGTGTTCACATCTTGCTGTATACACACCGTCTTTTTAACATGTATGTAATACGCACACAGAGACACACACCTATGAGGAATACGGAATCATAAAAATGCATACTACTGTCAATCTGCTTTTCTCACTTAAAATTGGACTGTTACTGGCTACATTGTATTCCATCCACAGATAAAGCACAATGTTACCGATCTCCTGTTGCTGACTTTTCTGTTATTATATATTCCACGGCTGTGGGCATGCTCATAGATAGAGGTGTGGCCCCATTTCTGGTTATTTCTTTAGAAAACTTTTCTAGAAGGAAAACAGGCATGCCTGCCCCTTTCAAATGAACTGCAAACTGCCAAGATGCCTTCAGCCAAGATGTTTCCATTCACGGTCCCCCTGTTCCTGTAGAAGAGACTTGCTGTTTCAGGTAGGATCAGTCCCCAAAGCCCTAGGCTGGAAGGCCCCAGACACTTGGCATGTATTTCTCATTGTAATTCTCCGTCCCCAAATAAGAGAGGCCTGAGGAGAGAGAGAGGGGGCGGTGAGAAAGGGGAAGAAGTGACTGTAGTGGGAAGAGGGAATGACAGGTGGGCGGCAGAAGAAAGGAAGGAAGGGAGAGAGGAGAAAGGCAGAAGGAGTGATGGGAGAACGGATGGGTGCATGAGTGGATGGATGGATGGATGGATGGACGGGCAAAGGGGGATGATGGGAGGGAGGTTGAATACACGAGGGGCGGAAGGAAGGGAAAGAGTGAGGGAGGATCACACAGGGGCAGAAAAGAGAGAACAGGAGTGAGAGTGGGTGGAAAGGGAAGAGATCAAGAGAGAAAGGATGGGTTGTTATCTTTTGCTAGAAAGCTGGAACCAGTGGGACCAGGAGACAGAGAGGCAGACAAACCCACTGGTCATTGTTATTCTAAACAAGGAACAAGATACTGTGGGACCAAGAGCTCTTCCCAAGGGGGTTCACGTAGCCTTGACTTCTGGCCACCCCACCTCCCCTGAGCCAAGGCCATAGGCACTGGTGGGCCTTCCTACCCCCCCTTCCCCCCCATCCCCCTACCCCCACCCCCTGGCCGCACCTGGGAACCAGCCTTCCCTCCGAGCTTCCCAGGTTTCTCAAGAACCCGCTCTGTGTTTAAAAACCATGTGAACAAACACACAAATACCATTTGGGAAAACCCCTTTGCCTACGTGATTCGAGCCAAAATGTATAAAAGGGAAATTTATAAAAATTAAGTGGTGACTGTGGCGGGGAGCGGGGGGGTGGGGGTTGAGGGATGCATGGACAGGACGATGCCTTACACTTCCCTGCGCCCTGGCAGGGGAGACCACATGGACAGCCAAGACCAAAATAGGCCAGCCTCACCCCCCTCCCAGACCAGCAGGGCCCTCCGCCCTGAAAGCCTGCCCCTCGCACAGAACAGAGTGGCCAGGGCCCGCCCGGTCCCTGAGAGACCATTTAAGGCTTTGAAAACCTCCTGCTCTGAGATGCAAGTCTAGCGACACCCCCGTGCCAAGAGCGGATGAGCATGTTTTGTGCCTGGGACATCTGCTATCTCTGAGTGGAATGTAAGAGATGTCTGTGCCTCCCATCTCCTCTCCCCTCACTCCCCCCCTCCCTTCCTCTCCTCCCCAGCCCTCCCCATTCTGTCCCTAAGCAGCTCAAATGACCCTGAGCAGGACTTGATCCCTCGGGATCCCCAGAAAACCAGTCCCACCAAGTCCTGGTCGGTCGGTCGGTTGGTTGATTTGGCAACATCTCCTTCGACCTCCAGCGAACAGGGATGAAAAGGCCACACTTTCAAATCGCACCAGCAACGAGCCCAATAGTGAAAACGCCAAGTGCAGAGCAATTTCGATTGTGAGCTGCATTCACAGAATAGAAAACGATTTACAAAGCACAGACGTGGATACCTGTGTCGAGGAGGGGGGCGGGGAAACCAGAGAGGCAATGGCTAGGGCCATTGCTTATACGTTTCTCTGTCAGAAAATTTTTTATCATGTGTATTTATTATTTTTTAAAAATCTATGATTGTGGTGGTGGTGGTTGTTACTATTATTTAAAGCTCGCCAGGTCTGATTCAAATCCCGCCTCACCACCTACTCGCTGTGGGGTGTGGGCACGTGACTTCAATAGTCCTGGGCTGTAAAATGGGGCAATTGTATTGCCTGCCTCGTAGGGTTGCTGCAAAGAACAGATGAGTGGGAGCTTGCAAAGCTCTGAGCACCCGCCTGGCACGTGTGCTCGAGAGGCCCCTCATCATCATCATCATCATCATCACCACCACCATCATCATCATCATCCCTGGTGCTGGTCTCTGTGCTGTAACTCTGCCCCCAGAGAACCAGGCTGATGGTTTGTTTCCTGAGAGCCAGGAAACTCCCGTAATATCGCCAACCGGCTGTCCTTTGAAGTAGGGCTGCCCGGCCCGGGGAGGGCGGGAGCCATGTGTTACGGTCCTGAAGCGTATAGATCTTCCCCCGCAGATCATTAGGCCCACGTTTGTCACATTTATTTTAAGGAAACTGGTAGGGAGCGGGAGGGGGAGGTTAATTGCCCTGTGGATCCTGGGCGGCCCTGTTCTCCAGATGGGGGAGGGTCAGCAAAGCCCGGACTGACCCCTGCGGAGTGGCGGCGGCCCCGGCCAGGCCATCCGGAGGCCCGATGAACAGAGAAACTAGACTGTCCGCCTGGAGGAGGCTGGCGGGGCCTAAGCTTTCAGCCCTGGATGCTGGGCCAGCGGGAACCCCCAGCGGCTGGTTGTGATTCTTCCCAAAGCTCGGGGAGGCACTGGCCTTCGTCCTGTCGTGTGAGTCAAGCTGGACTCCCTGAGCCTCACTCCCAGGGCCAGCCAAGGGCCATTCTGTTTGAAACTCAGAGGCATGAATCATTTGGGGGGCCTTGTCCTTGGGGGTAGACTGCGCCCCAGGCCGAGCCAGCGAGGGCACCCTTCCCCTCCATCATCAGGCTTCTGACTTCCCACAAACCTGGAGGCGGCAGACAGAGGGCCATGGGGGCTGGTCTCCCTGCCGCTGTGAGCCTCCGGGACACCAGCTCACCTTTCCCAGCCTCCGGTGATTCATCTGAAAAATGGGGAAAGTATCATTATCACTTCCTAGACTTTTTTGAAGGATTCAAACACATAAGGGCGCAATCAATGGCAGCTACTCTGTGATTATTCCTATTTTGACTGCCTAGGAGCCAAGATTAGCTTTCTCCTGAGAATCCTTTCCTATCCCTAAACCTTCCATCTTCCGAAGGAGAAAACACATCCGTACAGTCAACGGGATGCCTCAGCCCCGACCAGAAAACATTCAGGAACACACAGAGGCCCCGGATAAACTGGTAGAAAATGAACTCCCAGTGGCTAGGAGAAGGAGGCCGTCTCTCTACTCCACATTGATTCTCTGACCACCAAAAATACCCCTTTTTACAGACCCGCAGGAACTCTACAGATCAGCAACTTGGCCCTCGCTCAGGCACTGAGCGCCCACCCCCCAGAGCTCCCCAGGCCGGGCAGAAGGTGTGACTTCAGACATAATGGTAAGGATGGGGGGGGGGGGGAGGATGCAGGCCTGTGTGTGAGGTGATTGTAACCAGAAACACCTCGGCAGGCATCTCGCTGCTGTCCTGAGCGCTGCTGGCAGGCAGCCGGGCCGGAGCCGGGAGCCGGCCGAGGTGCCCTGGCTGGCCGCTGACCGCCCCTGCTGGCCGGCGGGCCGATAGCTTATCGGACCCACTCCGGGCACCCAGTGCCACAACCGGAAACGCGGCTGGAGGCCAGTGCATCCCCCATGGAGCGGGGTGCGTCCCGGTGCGCGCAGGTCCGCGCATAGGTCCCAGGGCCGGCTTCCTCCACCCCCCCGCGACCAGGTAAGGCTTCAGGTGGATGGAGAGCGAAGGCCGTGCCTCCACCGTCAGGGCACTGTTCGCGCGCGGGGCTGGGAGAAGGCCGGTATTGTGTGGGCAGGAGGGTGGGGACAGGGTGCGGAGATGGGGGCCACAGCAGAGATGCTGGGGCGTCAGTGCAAGCTCGCAGCACGAGGGCTTCAGGGAGGGCATGACAGGAGGGTAAGCGAGGGCAGGAGGTGCTGGGGCGCAGGGCTGCGCACCCCGACTTTGTCCGCAAAGGTGTGGTCGCAAGGTGTGTCTGACCTCCCCCAGCTGGGCCCCGGCCTCCCGGGCTCCGCGCCTGCGCGGCACTCGTCTGTTTACACCGCGAGCCCGTGCGCGTAGTGGGGTCCCTGCGTGGGGTCCCTGCGTGGGGCAGGAGGACCTGTCCTAGCAGCTTGTTGTGGCGCATCAGAGAACGACAGGGCTCGGGAGCCTGGAGCCCCAGGCTGAGCCCAGGCTCGCCTCCACTGTTCGCTGTGCTCCCCTGGGCTGGCGGCTCACCCTCTCTGGGCCCAGCCTCCACCTCTCTCGGGGAGAAACGCCAACAAGGAAGCGAGTCGTTGGGGTTGAATAAGATGCTGGTTGGAAGACCTTGCGCGATGGAAAGAGCTTTAGTTTTAGGGTCTATTATTACTGGAAAAGTGCGCCCTGTCTCGGGAGAGTGCACGGGCAGCCCAGTTGACTGCGATGCGCGTTCCCCAGAAGGGGGTCCAGGTCCAACAGGTGGAACCACGGCCCGCTCTGCCCTGAGCAGGTGGCAGCCTCGGGAAAGACGCTGGGAAGAGCGGCAGCGGGACTCTGTGATCCTCCAAGGGTAGCGGGCATCAGCCCAGGGCGACTCCCAGGCCTTTAATTCAGGGGCACCGGTGGGGGGGGGGGGGCTGGGAGACCGCGGTCAGAGCAGGGACCCAGCGCCTCCTCTCCAGCGCGCGCCCCGCTCACCGCTCGCCCGGTGCGCAAGGAGTTCACTGGGGACAGCCCGGACCCGCGGGCAGACTCGCAGACAGACAGACGCCGCGGTGCCGGGCGGTCTCCGGTTGCGCCTGGGTCTGTGAATCAAAGGAGGGGCGTACTCCTCCTCTCACCCTCTCACCCTTCTCATAGCCCGCGCCCAAGTGGGGAGCACTGAAAGGGGTCTCTGACCAGCGGGCTTCCTGGGGCCCTTCCCTGCTCGCGGACCTCCCCGGCAAGTTGTATGCAAAATGGCCTATTTCCGCGCTTTTTGTTTCTCTTCTGGTGTGGCGTAGGTTGGCTTTCTAATCGGCTCACCAGTAGTGTCCACATTCCCCCAAAGGTTAAGACCCACCGTCCCCACCAGGAGCTCAAGGCCTGGTCCTTGGTGCCCAGTGGAACATTCCAGATTGTGTGTTCTTCTCTGACATGCACGCTCAAGGCAGTTGGCTGCTAGAGAAAAAACCATATGTGCGCGCCCGCGCACACACCTCAGAAATGTCCCTTCCAAAAGCTTAAAGGGAAACTGAGGCCCAGAGAGGAGTTACCATCGGCTCAAGGTCAGGCAGCGACCAAAAGGAACACACACAGGCCCCCTGGACCTGAACCGAATGCTCCTAAGAATCCTAAGTGTCATGAGTCCAAAATGTGGCCAAAATCAGCCCCCAGAATGGCCCGGATTAAAGTGCAGCTTCTGGCCATTGTCACTGGCTACCGGCTCACCCTAAACTGGCTTGAAGGACAAACCCTCGGTGCACGGGGAGGAGGAAGGCCCCCGTGCGGCTCTTTCCTTAATGAGTGGGTTTTTAACCTTTTGGGTGACAAAGTGTCCCGGGAGAAGCTGGTGAAAACTGAATTTTTCTCTAGAAAAATACACCAAAGCACACGATTCTGCTCTGCAGACCATCGAGGGCCATCCATGTAGTCATGGTAAAGGCCGGTTTGGGGGAGCCCCTCTGGTCACCGTGTCTTTTAAGAAGCTGTCCCGGGGAGTGTGTGGGATCCTCATTCACACACGGGCGGGCACACACACATACACACACACACACACACACACACACACTCTCCATCCGCAGACCCACCCAGGCACACTGGTCTGCAGACCCCTGGCTGGGCATCCACGGCTGCGCCAGGAGAAAAGTTCAAGTCGCCAGCCCACTCCCCGCTGACGTGGTCTTCAACACCCGGCCCCTTCAGCTCATTGTTTATCCATCCGCACGACTCCCCTTCCCCAGCCCGCTCCCACCCCCACTTTTCCGAGGTCGACTATAAAAATAAACTATTTTTCCTTGTTAATAAATCTCCGCCCGGCGCCCTCTTTTAAAGAACTCAAAAAAAAAAAAAAAAAAATCCCTGCGCCCAGCGCGAGCGAGCAGAAAGATTAATCTCGAAGCAGGATTTATGTGGCGCGGGCATCCTCAAACAATTGGAGCCATAAAGTGAAATGAGATTCGGAGGCGGGTGGGGGAGGGGGAGGACCTCGGGAACCACAAACACGTTTGTGTAGCTAAACAATGTGGAAACTCTTAAAGGCCCGTTTCTGCAGACATCTTGCAGCCCCGGCGCGTCCCTGTCAGCCCGCGGGAAAGGGAGAGAGATATATTAACTGAAGACACGATCTGAAATTACTTAGGGGTTTTAAACATGCGGGCAATGGGGGCGGGGGCGCGGATAAACTGTTGTCCATATTTCCTTCTCTCCGCGTATTATTTCCAAGATCCTTCACCCCCTTCCCAATGCTGCCTCTCTCCCGCCCCTTCTCTTCTCTCTCCATTCATTATGTTGACTGGTGTGCGGTGGCCAAAGCCGGGAGGGACCGGAGGCCGGCGGGCAGGGTCCCGATTTGCGCACCGAGGCGCGGGCACGGTTGCTCCTGCGCGTAAAGACGCGGGTGGGGCGGAGCGTCCCCCGCAGGACCGCGCAGGGGCTTCCATCGGTCACAGCCGCCCCTGCGGTGACCTTTCTCAGGACCCTTTCTGCCACAACCTGGGGACACTCTAGGTTCTTAGGGGCTTCAGGGACTCCCATCAGTGTTTTTAAGCGTGGCCCCGGGCAGGCTCTCTTCTCGCCTGGAGAGTAAGGGCGTGTGAACACGGGTACCCAAGCAGTTACGGGTCCCAGCCTGTTCTGTAAGTTTAGAGCTGGCTACAGCCGCCTCCCAGGGTCCCGGCTTCCCCAGCTAGACTGCTGGGCTCCGGATATGCAGTTAGGGGAGACGCAGACCGACCCTCAGTGCTTGGGGGAGGACTTGTGTGGAATTGTTGTAAGTCTGGAGAAGTTGGGGGCCACGGACGCAGCACGCGTGAGCGACCTTGGCATTCAGAGCACAGGACTCACGCGGTCCTCAAATCCCCGATGAACCAGGTGTCCCGAGTTAATGAGCTGTTTGGAGCTCCGGGCTGCTCATCTGTAAAATGGGGCCATCGCGGTGCCGACCCCTAATAGTTCGTGGGGAATTAGAGGTAAACCTTGGTGAAAAGCGTAGGTGGTCAATGAGTGTCAGATGTTGTTGCGGTTATCACTTATTATGGCTGAGTGTGAGCGCCTGGCAGGCCCTGCTGTCTACACAGGGGACCCGGGCCAGGGAGCCACAGGGGGCCCGGGCCAGGGAGTCCCAGAGGGGAGTGTGGTAAAGTGAGGACTGAAAGCCTGATTTCTGGATTCAGTCATTAATTCAATAAATATTCCACGGGTTTCAGGCTCCGTTCTGGGCCTGGGGGACTCCGCTGTGGCCAGGACGTTCCTCTGCCCCGCGCAGCCCCCATCACAGGGAGAGACCGGTTTTGGAAACCAAGGGTGCCTCCTTCGGCACCCAACCCTTGCCCGTGCCCTTCCTTAGCGTCTTCCAGGTCACAGCCGGGAAGCAGCAGACAGAGCCCTGCCCCCAAGGGGGCCGCAAACGTGGAGGGCGCACGAACACGCAGAGGCTCCACCGAGGACGCCACCGCGGCCGCTCGGCGCCGGCCTGGGACCAGCCGCGCAGCTCCGCGCAGGCCGGGCGGCCGCGGTGGCCCTCGCGGGCAGGCGTCCAGCGGAGCTTTCCTCACCGCGCCTGGGCCCGAGGCGGGGTGCGAGGCGACCCCTCCGGCCCCCGCCGCCGCCGACCCTGGATTGAAGCGCGTTTCGAGCCGGGCTGCGCTCATCAGCGCCACTTATGTAATCGCGGCCGGGTGCGCGCCCGGCGACCCTGCCCTCCGAGGGGCCCCGCTTCGGCCCCGGCGACCCAGGGGCTCGCTCCAGGGGGGCTTGGCCGCGGATGAAAGTGTCCCCGGCGCTGTCGCTCGCGGTGCCTCGGGAGTGTGGCGGAGGCGGAAATTCTCGCCCAAACCGCGCATTTTGAATTAAAACACAACGAAAAACTCGACTCAACTTTTTACCTTGGCTCCGAATCGCCGCCTCGTTACAAACTCCCCCATCGCACGCCCCTGGAGTGATCCGAACGGAACGGCCAGTTATCCAGATGTTATACCGACTCCCCACAATGTCCTGGCGTTTGCCAGGCGGCCACATCTGCTCTGGTGGGGACGTTTGTCCAGAGTGTAGAGCAGGAGGGACCCGCTCTCCCTCCCGCGACTCCGAGGGGTGCACCGTCTCCCGCGTCTTCCGCACGCTCTGCAGGCGTTTCCTTTGCCGGAGCCCGATGCCCGCGGCTGGGGTGGGAAACGGTGTGGGGGTGCGGGTGGTGGGGACTGGCCTCCCGTCGGTCTTTCCTCAGACTTTGTGGGTTTCGGGCGGTTTCCCCGCTTAGGCAAAAGCCTCAGAGCCGGCTCCCTCCAGCACACTCCCCCCCAGAACTCGGAAATTAAAGCACTTCTGACCCCCGGGACACCGCGTCTCAAAACTGTCCCCAAATGTCCAGGTTGTTAAGTGTATCTGGGAGAGGGGATGCTAGTGCCAAAATTTCCGGGAAACTTTCTAATTTTCTTTCATTTCCATTCTCTCGAGGAAGGTGAAGATAACACACGTTTTATCATGAAAGGCAAACAAAACAAAACAAAAGGCCGCCCAGTATTTGCTTTAAACAACTTCCCGTTGCCCTTGGCAACTGGGACCCCTGAAACCAGCGGGTTCCCTGGCAGCGGGGTGCGGCCAGGGCCTGGACCGTTTGTGGACGCTCGCAGCCTGGGGTCTGGCCGTCATCTCCCCGAGCGGATGTGGATTTGCCGGAGGCGCCCATTCCGGCCGCGCCGCTTCCTGGAGAGCCGGGCGGGAGGGGCTCCTCCGGCCTCCCGCGCCCTGACTGAGCCCTAAAACAGGGGCAGGCTCCAGTAGCAGCACGCGAGGGCTCCCCAAGAATTGGGATCTTCGGAAAGGAACCGCGTGGCCGCTTGGGCGGGTGGAATAACCCTGATGGGCCGGTCTCACCTCCTTCCCTCCCCCAGGCCGATCTTGGCTTGGGGGCGAGGAAGTCCAGAACCTGGAGAAATCCCCTCCCCCGGGGCGAAGGGGTGGGTGACTGTCCTCTGGTTGCGGGGGCATTTTTGAGGGCACCGGGGCCCCTTGGTATTTACCCCTGGAGAGGGGGTGGATGTGTCCTGTGTCGGTGTCGGTGTGCGCCCGCTGCTGCCCCTCCAGCTGCGTGGAGAGGAGAAGGTGGGGTCGGAGAAGGGCCCCTCCTCTGCCCTCCCGTCCCGACCCAGGCTGCGTGGCTCCGGCCCAGTCACAGGCCAGGCCCTGGGCCACACTGTGGCTCCAAAGGCTTGAAGCCGGGTTCTGCATCGCCCCCCCACGAAAGGAGAGCTGGGTGGTTTCTCGCATCCCCTGGGATGTTCCTGCCACTAGACCTGGCCCCCACCCTCGGCCCCACCTGCCTTCAGACTTCCACGGAACCCCACTCCTCGGTGGGGCTGGGAAGGCAGTTATCTGGAGCCCCGGTGCCTGAACGTATCACTTGCTGAGTGTCACTGGGCGAGCGATTTAACCTCTCTGGACCCCGGTGTCACGGCGAACCAGGCTGATAACAGTGCTTCCCTCAGAGGCTGTTCGCTGAAAGGGGCTGGGAGGAGGCCCTGGCCTCCGATGGGGACTGGTCTTTGCAGGGGGAGCTGCGGGCCTATCCCCCGAGTCCTCAGCCAGAGCGCAGGCTGGCAGCGGCCCACTCCGCCAGAGGGTGCGAGCTTAATAAAATAGATTGCTGAGCTATTCCAGAAACAGCAGCGTGTGGCTTAAGGCCGCTCTACCTGAATTGTGCGGGTCGTGTGTTTCTGCCTTTACTGCCGGCCCCGCGCTGTGGGTTCCAATCCCAGCCCTGCCTCCTCGGCGCTGGGTAACTCTGGGCGAGTGTCTTTCCTTCTCTGTGCCTGCCCCGAGCACTGGCAGAACCGGTCCTGCCTCCAGGGTCACTGCGCGGGTCAAGCCGGCGAGTAGGCGCCTGGCGCCTGGAGTGAGACTGAGAGATACAGTATCGCCGCACATCGTAACAAACACATAAGCACAGCCCCGTACAATATACACATCCTAATGGAAGGTAAACGCGGCATCGGATCCGGTATTACGATGTGTTATATTGTATTATAATTCTGGGCACACGTGTGAGCGCTGGAAGGGACCGGCTGCCTTCGCCAGGACAGGCTTGGCCGCTGCAGCGCCTGTGGGGGACACAGGGGCTTGCTGCCCGGTCCCAGCGGTTGGTCGTCCTTTGGGGAGTCGCAGCGCAAGCCAGCGTTTGGTTGAAAAGCAAGAACGTTTTCTTTCTCTGCGTGGCGCTGGTCTGAGTCGGTTGCCCGTGGCTCGGGCCAGTTTCGGAGGCTCCGGGCACTGGGAGGCCTTGGCTGGTCCCGGACTCTGTGGCGGCAGCGAGGAGATGGTGCCTCGGAGGCCACACACACACACACACACACACACACACACACACACAGGACGCTGGAGGGGAGCACAGAGGGGACCCCGCAACACCTCTCCCTTCTTCCACCCTCTGCTTGCCCTTGGGCGCGGGGCGCAGGCAGAGCCTGCAAGGCGCTGGCTCGGGGAGTGCGGGGGTGGGGGGTGGGGGGTGGAGGGGGAGCGAGACCACTTTTCTTTTACCCGCTGCTGCTCGGACGAGCTAGCCCTGACCAACCATGGAGACCCGATTTGGGGAGCCCTTTCTTCGGCTCTGCACAGGCACCCGACAGCCGCCCAATGCTTGCAGCGGTGGGAACATTGGTGCGAACACCGAATCGCTTGCACGCGGAACAGTTTGCCCCAAGAATGATATGCACACAGAGGCGCGCGCGCGCCCCAAATCGCCCGGCACGTGGGCTCGGAATTACTCGCACATCCATAATCGTTCACATATGTTGTTTGCATTTTCCGAGCCACGAAAATCTACGCGTAATTATCCGCAGGCAGATCATCTGCGCGCACACACCGTTCTTTGCACGCGCATCAGCGCACACACGCTCCATGGCACACACGCACAGGAGGGCGCCCCGCGGCCTGGGCGACGCGCTTGGCTCCCGCCCACAGGCGAGGACCGAAGGCCGCGGGGAGGGAGGGCCAGGTCTCTATCTTCTCAAAAAGTCCCTCGGAGAAAACCCTCTGCAGCCGCCTCGGTTCTTTGTTGTCGCTGCTCTTTGTCGGACAGAGGTGGGAAGCCAGGCCAGGGTCCCGCTAGGAGAGACCGCGGGGACAAAGGGCAGCCAGCCGGTCGCCGGTTTTAAACAGAGGCCGCGGAGCGGTTCTAGGGGAACCCGCGGCGCAACCCCGCACGGAGCTGGCCGCGCGGCCTCCCCGCCTCCCCCGGCCGAAACCAGGTGGGGCCGGAGGGACTCAGGGCCGGCGCTCCGAGGGCCCCGAGCTGTGTTTATTTTCTAGTTATTCTTGGCTGCCGTCCACACGATTATTTGTAGCGGCGAAGGGAACTTCTGGGAGAGCTGGGGCCTTGGGGGTGGGGTGGGGGTCCCTTTGCCGGGCCCCACGAGTTTTATGGCATCGGAGCTCGGAGGGCAAAATTACAGGCGGAATCAAAATGTGTAAATTATAGGTTTGTGTTGTAAAGAGGCCTAAGCGCGGCGGCTCGGGGACAGCGGGTTGTGGGTTCTAACGCGATGGGAGCCCTAGCGGCGCGCGCCGTGCGTCCTGGCGGGCTGCGGCTCCATCCCCGCGCCCGCGCTCCGGGGCGCTACGCGCTGGGAAACACCGGGGCCCCACCCCCGGGGGCCTCCCCAGCCGGCGGGAAAGGGACCAGGCCCAAGTCCCGGCCTCCTGAGCGCCAGGCCCCATGTCCTCGCGGCCCGGGTCACGGGAGTTGGGGCCCAGCTTCCCCCCTCCAGCTCCCGCCGGGACGCCTTCAGTTCAGCTTGCTAATTAGGTTTAATCGAAAATGCCTTTTTATGCCTCACCATGAGCCAGGGCCTGTTTGAGAGGTTAGCGTTAGACGAATGTGCTGCCGCCAAAGTGAGTCGCGGGAGTTTCCGAAACATTGCCAATCGGAAGCTGCTGACCATTTCCCATCCTCCAGCTCCCTTCCTCCCCCAGGTCTTAACCCGCCCCCCCCCCACCTCTTCATCTTCTTTCCTTCTTCCGTCTTCCTTCCCCTCCTCCCTCCCTTCTTCCTTCTTTTCTCTCCTTCCCTCCTGGATCCCTCTTGCCCGTTATAGACTCAATTTTCTTTCTTGTGTCCTTCTTCTCACATTTGCAGTATTTCACACACACACACACACACACACACACACACCCCATTCTCTCTGGTGTCTTTTCTGTATTTACACTATTTTGCATTTCCCCTCTCCTCCTACCCCCTCCTCTTCTTTTATTTCCCCTCCTTCCTTTTCCGATGGACTTCACTTTCCCACTTCTTGGCTTAGAAGGGGCAGCCGTTGAATGTCCATTTTCTTGATGATGGGAAATCCAACCCAAACAGGTCACACGGCCTGTGGACAGCCAGGCAGGGTAGGGGAGCATTGCGCCAGCAGCAAACCTCCTCCTGGGCTGAGCGCTGGGGAGAGCCGCAGGGGCTGGGAGACTGGTGGCTGTCCTGTGCACAGGGTGAAATTCCCAGCTACCAGCAGCCTGCCCTGTGCACCATCACCTGCATGTGCATTCCAGGCCTGTGCGTGTCTGCTGCCCACTCCATCCCCATCTTTGTCCTGAGCGCCCAGGAGAGAACCTTGCCAAGAGTTAGCGAGAATTTGGAGAAGAGAGCAAACCACCCAAAGTTACCGCCTGCGGAGCCAAGCCGAGAGCACCTTGCTCCCTTGGATGACGGATTTCTCCCCCTCCCCCCCAGCCCAGGTCTCCCCCTTCTCAGCAGCTGTTTCCCCATTGTTGTATTTATTGGGTAAATATAAACCACATAAATATACCTGAATGAACAGCGTCATGTTCCCTAATACACCATCCAGAGCCGCCGACATCCATCTTCCCACCGGCTCACCTCTGCGCTTTGACAAAGAGGGTAGGAATGCTCCACCCTTGCCCCCTTTCCTAAGTGATGAGAATATTAACATCTGACCACTCTGCTCCCAGAGTAGCCTCCACCCCCAGCCACCTTCCCCAGCTTCCTTATTAATCAGAGGTCATTTCCTCCCAGGCCCCAAACCTCGGCCTGCAATCAGAGCAGACAGGCAGAAATCGCTGACATCTCTGAGCCGGGGCAACACCAGGGTGATCCTGGCCTCCAGCAGGGACAGGCTCCCCGGGGGACCCGTGCTGGGGGACTCCTGCTTCTAGCAATGGAGGAGGGTCAGGCGCTCCGTGTGGAGATCAAGGAGGTGACTTCAGGAGAGAAATGCTGGTAGCGGAGTCACACTTCATTTTCCTGACCACAGGCTCTTTGCGCCTGGCTTTTCTGGAATGACCCCAGTAGCTGCCTTGTTTTTTAAGCCATTGATCGCCCAGCTCTCCGAAGCTTAGAGACCAGTAAGAAGACTGGTAATGATGAAAATAGTTCATTAACCCTGGTGAGGGTGTGGGAGAGTGAAGCCCTCTTGAACATGGATTGGGAGAGGGTGAGTGGTTCCAACCAGTATGGGGGCAACTTGGTGCATCCCCCCAAAATATAAGGCTCAGCAATTTTTGCCCAAGATGTTGATCCTACAGCCCAGCTGGCGTGGCTCAGTGGTTGAGCATCAACCTATGAACCAGGAGGTCCTGCTTGGATTCCCAGTCAGGGCACATGCTCAGTGGGGGGCATGCAGGAGGCAGCTGATCAGTGATTCTCTCTCATCATGGATGTTTCTATATATCTCTCTTCTTTTCCTTCCTCTCTGAAATCAATACAAAAATTATAAAAAAAGATGCTGCTTTTACACATGCAAAAATGTCCTATGCACAAGGATAGCCAACACAGCAGTGTTGTAATAGCAAATGTTGGACGATGACTTGATGGAGATAATAATGGGGACCTGGAGAAACGAACTCTGGTAAAAGGAGCCGTGAAATATTACGCAGCAATGAAAAGGATGGGTGCCTTTCTGTGTGTACAGGTAAGAGAAGACCTCTGGGATGCAAGTGAAAATGATACAATTAAAAGCACGAGGCGGACCGGTTTTCCCCATGTATAGAAGGGTGTACAAAAAAACAATCACCCGTCGATTAACTAACATCCGACAGTTACTGCCAGATGCTAACGGAATAGTTGGAGAAAATTTTACTCTTCATGGTACACTCTTTTGTTCTGTTGGCTGAGCTATGCCACAGGAAAGTTGTAAATGGTGACACAAGAATAGAAAATGGTTGTCTCCGCGGTCCTTCTCAGCAGCCCCCAGATTGCCCACGTCTGTCTTCTCTGCCTTCCGGAGAACACCCAGCATCCGATGAGCCCTCACCGTGTGCCAACTGTTTAAAAAACATGCCATTCCATCCTCACATCCGTTCGGCCAAGAGGCATCCGGAGCCCCATGTTACAGGTGTATAAACAGACTCTTAGAGGCTAAGCTCTTGCCCACGGTCACATACCCTCAGGAAGATGCTTCTGAACCAGATAGTCTGTTTCCCTAAACTGAACAACTACAACCTCACCGACCCCTGTTTCAGCAGCCGCCTCCTTTTCCACATGCTTTTCTTTTTCCGAATCCTCCAGCCCCTCTCCCACCCCTTGGTTTCCACCCCGTCTCCCACCACTCACAGCTGAATATGTGAAAATAAAATGCTTGAAAGCAAACAGCTGAGTCCAGACCAAGGCAGGTCCGCTGGTCGTAAGTAAGTGCAAAGGCACTCTGTCACAGACGCGGCCGCAGAAGGCACTGAGCGGTGGGCTTGGGGTCGGAGACAGAAGTAAGTCAGGCACGTCTCAGCTGCTCACAGGAGACCCACCGTGGACTCGTGGACTCGGTGCTTCAAGAAGCTTTGGTCCCCAGGCCTGTCCTTTTCTCTGTCTCCTACCACGGTTGCCATAAATCCTAGCAGGTCATTCCCAGAGCCGGCTCTAAGCCCTGAGAGCTAATGGGGTGTGAGAACAAGGCTTTGGAAAATTTCTCCGTTAACATCCGATGTGGCGCTCAGATTCCTGTGGGAGCCCTTCACCGTGGGAGCTGGGGGTTACCCGATTTCCTCTTATCTGAGGACGGTGCTTCTGCGTATGCCGCCTGCAAAATTCAAATGCATTCCTCTCCTCCCAGGAAGATGCTGGGACCCTACTTGTTGGAAGATGGGACTAACTCTGGCCAAGTCAGCAAATAGCCCTCGAGGGTCTAGGATGTCCTGGCCACTACGCATCCAAGATGCTAAAATGTGTGTTAGTCTCACATCTGCATGTGTTGTGTAAAAGTTAAATTCTAACGGTTTTAAAATTACTCGGGCAAAATGGCTCCATCTGGGCCTTTTCAGCAACCTTTCCATTTTCTCCTTTCTAGGCCATTTCCACTCTGGCCCCCTTTCTTGTATATTTTTGGGATAGAATCTTTGCATGGCTATTTGCTTCTTATTTGAGGGGTAACCTTTGAGACACAACATATAGCCCAGTGTGTGAGAGCTCAGGTGCCGGGATCCATCTACTGGGCCGTGACTTTTTAGCTCTGTGACCTTGGGCAAGTCCCTCAACTTCTCTGCCTTGGTTTTCTCATCTGTAAAATGGGGTGATCCCAGCACCTGCCTCAACTGTTTCCTGTGAAGCTTAAATGGGACAAAATATGCAGAGCATCTAGGATTGTGCCTGGCTATTAATATTAGACTGAATAGTACATCCTCGTGCTCCGTTCTCTCTGTCTTGCCCCATTCATTCTCCTTCACGGGGCTCCTTCCTGACCCTGGTCATGGCGTCTAAGGCCCACAGAAGAAAGATCTGAGGAATTAAGTCTCTACCATCAGAGAAAGTACCTTAAAACTTATGACATTTGAAAAAGGGCAAAAATGGTAAAATTCCCTAAGCCCGGCTTCTTCCAAATAGATGAGTGAGGGTTTTACAAAGTAGAATCGATCTTTCTGTTACGTGTGTGTGTGTGTGTGTGTGTGTGTGTGTGTGTGTGATAGGAAGCAAATGCCTAAACCCAGAATCAGGCTACTTGGAGTGTGGGTAGACCTCAATAAGGAAGGAAATTTGTGTTAAATTTGAAAATGTCTGTGGTCGTATTGAAAAGCAGGCCGGTGTTTGCAAATTTCAGGCGGCTGCGCACACTGTAAACTATCTGTTGACTTTTGAAATGAATTCCTCTGGATGGAACGCGTGCCCTGTGATGGGGGGACGTGCTCCAGCATTGTTCGCAGACACTGGCTGCTGTGTTGGCATGCAATGTCCCGCCCTGGACACAAGGGGCTCCCTGCCTGCGCGGTCGGTGTGGGGGACTCACAGGCTGGGGCTGCGGTGCGGGCGGGAGGCTGAAGTCTCTGTACTTTATGGAGAGGGTGAATGCTGGGTTCTTCCTTGGAGATGCGTTTGGAAACGAGTTCATAGTTCTCTGCAAAGATCATCGTACAGTTGGATGGTAAATGATGCTTTTTTGTTCGTTTGTTTGGTTACGAGTAAATAAAATCTGTCCCCTTTCCCTGCCAGGAAAGAAGCCAAAAAATAAAAAAGGAGAATAGCGAGATCAAGAATATGCTGGTGTGAGCCTCTCAGCCACACAAACAAAACTTGTGTGGTTTTTTCTTTATAGTTGGAAAATCTTCTTTAAGTACAGACAAGCACATAGAGTGACATCTCGAATTCTGTGCACTTTTCCCCAGGAAAACCACCTATGTCGTCATAGCCACTTCAATTTGTTTAAATCACAGAAGTAAAATATCATAAAGTTGAAGTATCTTTCCCTTTTCTGACTTAACCCCCCTCATCTCTTCCTCTCCGTAGGGTAACCACTCCCATAATTTTGGTAAATACCGAAGTCCACACTGTTATGCTTTTATGGAAATATGCACTTCTCCATCAGTGATACCAAGTGGGGTTTGTATTTTTTGATTTGCACGTGTATATCATTCTACAATTGCTTTTTTTTCCCACTCAACATTATATTTCTGAGTTTAATTTGTCTTGGTAAATAGACATAATATGTCATCACACATATCATATAACTATATTTCATTCATTTTAATTGCTACATAGCTATTTTTTAAAGATTTTAAAATTGATTTTGAGAGAGAGAGAGAGAGAGAGAGAGAGAGAGAGACAACATCCATGTGAGAGAGAAACATTGATTAGCTGCCTCCTGAAGGCCCCCTACCGGGGATGGAGCCTGCAACCCGAGTATGTGCCCCAACTAGAATCAAACCGGCAACCCTTAGGTGCACAGGACGATGCTCAACCATCTGAGCCACACCGGCCAGAGCAAGCTAGCAATTTATGACATAATAGTAATGGTAGCTAACACACCCATATGCTAGTCACTGTTCTACGCAGTTTATATGACAAATTCGCTTACGTCTCAAACTTATGAGAAAGTTCTATTGTTTTCCTCATTATCTAGAGAAGGAAACGGAGGCAGACAGAGTTCAGTAACTACCCAAAACCACATTGTCTCTGGATGGACATTTAGATGGTATCATTTTCCCACCACTATAAGCAATAATATATGGAGCATCTTTGCTCCTGCCCCTTCATATAGGCCAGTTAAAACTCAATGGGCAAGAGTTCCTATCGGGTCAATGCCCAAAGGAATTTCTGGGACTCTGAGTGTATACGCTGCGGACTTTACCGACCATTTTCAAGGTCACAACGGCACGTGGAACCTTGGGCAGGCTTCCCCTTGCTGATCCTCGGCTTCTTCCTTTGTAACGTGGAGACATAAAGGCTGGCTTGTAAAGGCTGAGGTGGAGATTAAAGGAGCTCTACGTGGCAAACACTCAATAACCAGGGGCTGTTATGGTGCGCAATAAGAACATTACTGTTGCATTGCACCGTGGCCATGCCGGCCAGGCTCTTATCAAGGATACACATTCCAAAGTTGAAAAAAAAAAAAAAGATCTTTAGGGCTGAACTAACGATGCTTCTTAGTTGTTATTATTTTACAGGCTCGAAAATAAGCAACAGGGACTTCTGTTAAATTTTTATATCAAAACCACATCAAACAAGCCCGAGTGAGCAAAGTGAAGCAGACACTTCAAATGCGATGGGCCATTCCGGGCCAGGGGTTGACTGCTGTGTGACTCTAGGCAGCTCGCTCCCCCTTTCTGGGTGCCTAGATCTCCAGGTATCATGGGAAAATGATCATATCTTCTTGCCTTGCAATATGAGGCTGCTCTGAAGAAACATGATTTATGTAAAGATATTATTTTTTGTTAATCCTCACTGGAGGATATTTTACCATTGATTTTTAGAAAGGGGTGGGGGAGATAGAGAGAGAAACATCGATGTGAGAGAGACACATCGATTGCTTGGGGCATGTGCCCCAACCAAGGCCAGGGATCAAGCCTGCAACTTCGATGTGTGCCCTTGACCGGAATCGAACCCGGGACCCTTCAGTCCCCAGGCCGAAGCTCTATCCACTGAGCCAAGCCAGCTAGGGCAAGATATTATTTTCTGCACCTTACTTTGGCCGGACATTCAGAAACCATTTTCCTGTTGCATACATGTCCCCAAAAGTTCAGAAAAGTTTCTTTTGACTTTTGAAATTGGGACATACAGGGAACACGTTATATGAATGTGTTACGAACATTTCTCACTACTCTGCCAAGTCCCGGTGCATGGACATATGAAGGCTCTGTTATCCTACATAAACCCACTTAGGTAGTAGAAAGATGGGAGGGAGAGGAAGGCGCACAGCTACAACTCAATCAAACAGCTGTTTGGCAAACAATTGGTGACTTGATGTAATTCAATTAGTTGTTTTCAAAACATCTTGCCGGACCAAATTCACTCTCTTTCCTTTGTCTCTTTGCCATCCCTGCCAAGACGTTAAACCCCCTCACTGCGCCGCTGTGTTTAAAATTTCTTCAATCAGTTATCAGCTACATTCAGCTTCTTTTTATGTCAAAAATAGCTCGCTGGTAGCTTGAGTGAAGCCAACTGGCTTCCCTTCAAACTGGTTCGTCTGAGGCTCGGGGCCACCGGAAATGCTCGGTCCTGCTTGGAGCTGAGACCCCATTGATGTTGGTTGGAGTTGGGCCATTTTCATTTGCTAATAAAGCTGCAGAGTCCACGGTGAAGAACTGATGAAAGACGCTGGCTGCTGCGCGTTGCAGAGAAACAGCAAACGCACCATGTCCTGGGGGAGCGGGTCGGGGAGGGAGGAAATCAGACAGTGGTCCCAACCCGCTGTTTCAGCCAAGTCCTGGGGGTACAATGGCCGGCTTCGTTTTCCAACAGCTGATGATGTGGGAATAATGGGGCTGGAGAGAAAGAGAGAGAGTAGGAGAGGGAGAGATGGAAGATGGATAATGAAATGGATTTTTTATTTGTATAAATCAGCTGGGAGAAGAATCGAGAGTGGACAGCACTCAAAGACAACAAAGACAGTGTGTAGCCTCCGGTGGGGAAAGGCTTAGCTGATCAGCTGAATCCCAGGATGCACGGTGGTTGTATCCTGTTAGGCAGAAATACGACTTTGTTATTGTCATTAGCTGGGGGTATAATACGGTTTCAGGAGATGTGTATGGGTGTCAGGCTGATGATGAGTGGGCCATGGTGGCTTTATAATGTGTTTGTGTGAATTTGTGTATTACGGAATTCATCGCTTCCCACAATTCAGTCATCGTTGGATTCCTGTCAGCATTTCCCCCATATTAAAAAACTATCTCCTCTATTTTCCTTTTTAGTCACAGTTCTAAACCTAAATATCCTCTATGGGCTCATCCTAAGCAGCCATGAGTGGGTGGGTTGGTCTTTATAAATACGATATACATTAGAGTGAATATGTACATTTCATTCTTTTCCTAATGTCCATCTGGTTGTACCTAACCATCATCTCAAGAATGGCCAGGGTATATGGGACGCTTCAGGGTGGTGGCTAAGAGGATAGGGGTTGGTGTCAGTCAGATCTGAGTTAAATCTCAGCTCCAGTTTTTGGCAACTGTGTCACTTTGTTCGAGTCCCTTCCCCACTTCGAGCCTCGTTTCTCCATCAGTAAAATGGGGATGACAATGCCACCTTTGTGGCATTACGGGGGGGATGAAGTAGATCAGGGCACATCAAGTGTTTGCACGATGCCTGGGACCTAGGGAGTTCTTTGACAAAGAAGTAAAGGCATGTGATGGGCTGAATTGTGTCCTCCAAAATGTCTACGTTGAATTTCTAACCCCTGGTCCCTCGGAATATCACTGGTTTTGGAGGTAAGTCTTGTAAAGAGATAATTAAGGTAAAAGAAGGACATGCAGGTGGACCCTAATTCACTCTGACTAGTTTCCTCATAGAAGGAGAGACTAGGACACAAACAAACCCAGACAGAGGAAAGGCCGTGTGACGACAAAGGGGAAAGCCATCCACAAGCCAAGGAGAGAGGACGCAGAAGAAACCAGCCCGGCCAACACCTTGATCTTGGACTTCTAGCCCCCAGAATCACGAGGAAACACACTTCTATTGTTTAAGCCACCCAGCCTGCCGTGCTGTGTTATGGCAGCTCTAACGAATGAATAGAAAGCATATTGAGTGTGTATTCATGGGAGGCCCAAGTTTATAGTCCTGGTGATTAGCCATATGCAGACACGGACTTGGGCTCTACTTGGATCCAAGATGATGACACAAACCACACACACAAAAAATAAATACATAAAAATAGTGGAAACTGGATTGAGGCAGTGCCTCCCTTCTTGTTGGCTTCTTGGCAAATTCCCTGCAATGTTGTCATCCAGGAACGTGGTTATCACGCAAGCAGGGTGACTAATCCCCAGGGATTCCAACCCATCGTAAGTTTTAGGTAAAGCTCCTCGGATTCGGTGAAAGGCAGTCGTTTGTAATCAGGCCGAAGTGTTCTAAAGAGCGCCTGGCCCACAGTCAGGTTCGTGGTGCAGTTCTTGTTGTCAGATGTCTCTGATGGGCTCCAAGGCCTGAGGGATTAATGTTCCCTAAGAATCTGTTTTCAGCTACTCTCCTTGGCAAACGTCATTAACCCCCCTACCTCACAGCCACATGCTCTTCCAATCACCCACTTGGCTATTTATATGATTTAATGAATTCCAAAAACATTTCTTAATTATTATTACATACCAGGCTCTGTGCATTTCATTCCCCACCAGCTGTGGGTGCAGTTGGCAAGCTAGGGTATGCAGTGTCATGTACCGTCTCCACATAAGTGGATGTTTGATGGTCGGTCCCTGTGGCAACCATGGTCAATGAAGGCTCATAAAGGAGGGTGAACTTGGGCTGGCCCCTCCAGGCCAGAAGGAAATGAGCATTTGGAAAGGTGGGGGTCGGGGGGGAAAGGAGAGGCTATTTCAAGCAAGGAGAGGTTGAGAAAAATCGGGTGGCATTGCACTGTAATAGTTTGTTGTATGTCCATCTCCTTATTAGACCATGGGCAGATCACTGAGAGTAGGGACGGGTCTCAGTCATCTTTGTGCACCTGTTGGCTAGCACGGTGCCTCCAGTAGAATGGCCCTATAATATAGCATTGTGATAATCAGTGGCCCATGCAATTCTCAACTTCCTTTACTCAACTGACAGGAATGCAACCCTAACTGGCTTGAGCAGAAACAATTTAAAGAGGGAGGAGTTTATTTGCTCATTAAAGTGGGAAATCTGAGGGCATGTTGGCTTCAGGCATATTTGGATCAAGGATCTCAACAAAGACTCTTCTTCTTTTGGCTCCATTTCCCTCTCTGCTGGATTCCTCATCAGATAAGATGTTTCCAGATAGTAGTCACTAGATGCTCTGGGCTTAGAGCCGATCAGGCTTATAGTGCACTCACCCTTCTCTCTGTGTGTATGTGTGTGTGTACATACATCTATACATACACAATATACATACATATATACACATGTACATATATATACATGTATACACACAGATATACACACAGATATACACACACAAATAATTTTTAGCGAACCCTCTGAGTGAGTTAGAAACATGGTCCACGTTCACTCTAAACAAAAGGGTGTTCTCTTATGTAATCACAGCATGATGATCAAATAAAAAAATGCAATGTCGAGTCCATACTATTACCACATACTACATCCCCATTTCATTTCCATCGATTGCTCCAATAATGGCCTTCTAGGTTTTCCCGCCCTCCGGCCCCCACCCATTCAGAATCCAACCCAGGATCCGGAATTCCGTTTAGTGAACACATGGTTCTCCTTTAACCTGGAAGCATTTCTTAGCTTTTCTCTGTCTTCCTCGACCGGGACATTTTTGAAGTGTACGGAGCGGTTATTTTGGAAAAGGTCCCTCTCTTTGGGTTTGTCTGATGTGTCCACGTGCTCTTTTGCGAGCAGAATTGTAATCCTTGGGAAGGTGATGGCTTTTTCATTAGACACCTCATATAACATTGCTCCCAGCCTTCGGTTTCTGTGAACTCATGGAAGTGGGCTTTGAAGGAAGCCCGTCCAAGTTTCCTGTGCTCCTGGCTCGTGGTTTCATGATGCTCGTTGGCCAAGCTTTTATGGGTGCTGGTTTTCAAAGGCCGTGTGACTTTGTAGAGCTACCTTAAGCCCACGGGCCATTTTAGGTCATCTTCGGCTCCGAGCGCTTCCATAAATCTGCTGCCAGGTTTGGGTCCCTCTTAAGATTTGTTCAGGAAGGCAGCCTTCCTGTAAAAACATAAAAGTCTTTGGTCCCCTTTATTTAACCATTTACACTCGAACCATGACCACTGCTCCATATTCCGACCTGTCTGAATACACTTCACACCCTCGGATCCATTCCAGTCATTGAGGTTTTACTCACGGGCTGCACTGACACAGATGACAGTGAAGCTATGAAGCAATTCTTCGTTAAATCAGATCGCTCTTATTCTCTGAGCCCCGAGTGTTCTCATCCATAAATAGGAGGCGATAACATTACCTATTTCCTAGGTTGTTGGAGAATTAAATTTGCATGAAAGTCACAAAAGGCTCCAATCATGTTCTGTATCGCCAATGTATTTGTATGTGTCCATGTGTCTCTATTTACCTCTCTCTATGGGGAGAGTTCATGCGTCACTGTGCAAATAAAGACCTGCCTGATTCTTCCTAAAACAGCATTTGAGAGAAAGCTGGGGACGAAGCAGCTAACGTTGAGTTGGGCGAGCCCCTTTCTCTTTTGTGGTTGACCAGCAAGACAGTAGAATGTGAGCTTCTTGAGGACAAAGATGTTTATTGATTTTGTGACGTCAGCACCGAGGTACATTATGGGCACACAGTAGCCACTCTGCCAATATTTATTTAAATTAAAAGCCCCTGCTTGGTAGCCCTGGAGGTTGATTTCAGAATAAGGGGGGGTTAGAGCGTGAGATGGAGTCCAGGTCCGATAGCTCAGATCCCTGCCTGTTGAGCCTTTCCGTCCGTCCAGAGAAAGGGTGGAAAGGACGCTCTGGGCCCCAGAGCAGCGGGGCAGTAATGAAGCGCCACTATTGGAGCTGAAAGGGGCGCAGGGGAACAGCAGTGAACCGAGGCGGAGTAAATTAAGGCCAACGGGCTCTTGATCCGATTCACCCCTTATGATTCTAATTATACGCCATCTCCAGCTAGTGTGTTTCTCCCTGTGCCAGGCACCCCGCAAGCCTTATCTGTCATCCTGTCCATAATCCTACAAGGTGGGTGTTCGCAGCTTCATCTTCTCAGATAAAGTCATCGCGGCTGAGGAACAACCTCTTCAGGACTGACTTTCCTTCCCATTAAAAGGCCTGAACGCTTTGTTGTGGGTTAAGAGGAGCAAGTTTTCTCAGCTTTACACATGGACCACAGAGAGGAAGAGCGGCGATTTCCCGACATCTGGTGGCCCTCTGTCAGTGTGCGTTAAGTGTTCGACATGAATATCTTATTTAATCCTTTAATCCTCTCAGCAATCCTGGACGGGAGGCTCCAGGATGTCCATTTTGCAGAAGAGGAAACTGAGGCTCAGAAAACGGAGTGACTTCCCCGTGGCCACCCACGCCTGCCTGTCTAGGCTTGGAACCGTGACGGCCAAATGCCCTTCACCAGGGTCCAGCCACTGAGCCGCAGTGAAAATGTGCTTTGCCGTTGAGAATCCTCGCACCTCCCACAAGCCTCAGTATCGGGTTGTTTTTACACCAAGAGCCCCTCAAAGCATCACGGTCCCTTTTTCTCCATGCCAATGCAATGAGACGTCAGGTAGTGCCTGGGCCAGGAGGTGTTGCAATATCGGCATCTACAGAAATGTTCACTGATGAACAAAATAGATCCAGAGACATGGAAGCGTGGAACAGACGGAGGAATCTCAGAGAGAAGGTGTGGCTAGGAGGGGTGGGAAGAGATCAACCAAAGAACTTGTAAGCATATATGCATAACCCATATGGACACAGACAATAGGGTGGTGAAGGCCTGGGGCAGGAGATGTGGGCGGGCTAGAAGGGGGTCAATGGAGGGAAAAGGAGGGCATATGTAATACTTTCAACAATAAAGATTTAATTAAAAAAAAAATAAAGACAAGTTCATTGAGTGGCCGCGGGAATGCATTCTTCCAGGTAACTGTCCAGGGCCACTGAGATGCAGAAGGTGGGCTGTGGCTGGTGTGCATGCCCACCAGTCTGACGCCCTGGCCACCCACCTCCAAGCAGATGGTAATGACTTTCTCAGCCAGAATGTGGCCACAGAGATGAAAGGCTCTATTTAAGATTTCCCAACCCTTAAGCAAGCCACCTCGACACTCGGGCCACCCTTTGAACTGCCTTCATAATCTAGCGGGAGAGGAACTATAAGTCAGCTCCGAGTCAGACTGCCCCCCATTAATGCTTAATCACCTCCCGGGGCCCTCTCGATATATTGCATCCCCTCATGGTGCGCTTTCTTTTCAGGGGTGTGAAAAGGGAAATAAGGCTTTGATATAAATAGAGACTAATATTCCTGGGAAGAGAGGATGTTGTGACCGCGATCCACGCGGGCTGTGCAAATATCTCCCCTCATTGGAACATGAATGGTTGCAGGTAAATGACAGAGGTCTCATAGGACATGATGGGTCGACACACTTCCCCTCATTGTCTCTTCATATAAATCGAGGCATGGCTACTTTATGAGCGAGGGGGGCGGGGGCTGGTGGGAAGCTGAGCCGGGACAGCCTACAGCTGCATTGTCATAAAACGGTGCCTAGATATCGCCAGGTGTTCCAACCGACACCCTTGCTTGTGGGCTTTGAGCTGCTGAAGACCTTTTACAATCTCCGCTTCGTTCCTGTCCCTTTCCAGACACTTCCTCGGGAATACAGCGGGAGTGGGCGTCTCTTTCCAAAGAGACGGGTCCAACCTCTCCCCAGAGACGTGAACGGGGTGATCTGCAGCCGAGCTTTTGGGGGTTTGTCTCACTCAAGTCTCAGGTTAAAGGATGCACACTGCATGTGTGTGTGTGTGTGTGTGTAGGTAACTATTAGTTATGGAGCCCTCACTAGGCCGCAGCGGCCTGGCACTTCCTGTGGCCACTTAACCATCTCCGAGTCCACTGAGGTGAGTCCTGAAGTTATCTTGATTTTAGCTGTGAAGAAACTGAGGCTCAGGGAGTGGGCCAGCCTACCAAGGCCACACAGTCTGAGACTGTCAGTGCGGGGACTGGGGCCCAGGTCTGTGGCCTGGGAACCGCAGGACGCTGCTCATCGGTGCCGTGCCAGTCGCCTTCCTGTGCCATGGGCCACTTCCTGTAATTCGTATCACACCTTTCCTCTCCCATCGGGCCCATGTGACAGCTGAGGAAGTGGAGACTCAGAGGGAGTAAGTAATTCATTAGGGGCAGCGACAGGCATCAGGTCCTTTGCTGTTTTTTTCTTCTTCCCAGAATGCCTGTCACGTAGGCCTTGCCCTCGGGATGTCCCTCTGACCCATGGCCGTGGATTTCAGTTACCCGGATGCTGGAAACGTGCTCTGTGGGTGAGCACAGAGGGTACAATCCCCTTGCTATGGGTTGAACTGTGTCTCCCCCCAACCCCCTCAAATTCACACATGGAAGTCCTAACTCCTGAGACTTAAGAATGTGACTTTATCTGGAGACAGGCCTTTGCGGTGACAATGACGTTAGAATGAGGTCATTCGGGTGGCCCCAATTCAATAGGACTGGTGTCTTTATAACAGGGAGGAATTTGGATACGGATATGCCACAGGGAGAACTCCATGATGACAGAGATCAGGGCGCGGTGTCTCCAAGGCGAAGAACGCCCAAGAGTGCCAGCAAGCTTCTAGAAGCTGGAGAGGGGCATGGGACCAACCTTGGAAGGAGCCAACCCTGCCCACACCTTGACTCCAGATCAGCCTCTCAAACTGTGAGATCATGAACTTCTGCTGTTTGAGCCACTCGGCGCATGCAGATGGTCACAGCAGCGCAAGGATAATAACACAGCCTGGGAGGGAAGGGAGGCTGAGGATGGCCCTGAGGAGACACGTATTCCACACGCGACTGGTCCTCACTGCAAGTGGTACCTTCTGCAGCGGCCACATCTGTGCCTCTGGTGGCCACGGGCAGTTCAGAGTGGCTCCTTTCAAACGGCCCCTCCCTGGAGTAAGCCGGAGGACATGCCTGATTAGAGTCAGGATTCTCTCCACTTGAAAAGAGCGGCTTGAATTTTTACTAGCGCATCTGGGAGCAGACGCCGTGCAAGATGCTTACCAGCAGCCATGTGCACATGGAAAGGATCACGGAGGCGCGCATATATATCTGCTCATTTCTAGTCACAGGTTAAATATCAATTACAGATCTCGGCCAGCGGCTGCACCAAATGAATCACAATAGCTAACATTTATGGGTCACTCGCCTGGTGCTTTCCCAGTATTATCTCATTCAAACCCTCGCAACAATTCTACGAGGGACACAATTATGATCCCCTTTTTACACGTGGGAAAACGCACTCCTAGGGATATCAGGCACTTGCCTGTTTGGGCAGGCTCTTCCTGGTGTAGTGAGACGGTGGCCGGCAACATGAGGCTTTCCATTCTTAAAACTATGGCTTTCTTACTTATCTAAGGCCAGAGGTCCTCTCTCCCCGTTGTGTCTGGCCAAAGTCCCACAATAACTTCTGATTGGATAGAATTTGAACACATGACTACTGTTGAACCAATCGTGGTGGCAGGGGATGGACTATGCTAATTGGCCATCTACTGGGTAATGAGAGTGAGGAGGGGTTGATTCCCAGGGAAAATTGGGGTGCTGTAACTGGAGGAGAAAATGGACACTGTCCACTGTGACAACTTGCGCTATGGAAAAAGCCCCCTCGTGTTTCTCAGAAGGACCGCTCATCCTGCTTCACTAAACCCAGGCCCGTGTGTATTTAGATTAACCAGGACATTGTTTCAGTCTAGACCAGGCCTTACAGGAATCTCCCTCACTTCTTGTCCTCTCCAGTTTCCATGGTTGGAAGTTGGAAGCACCCATCTATTTCTGATGCTTTAAAGAACCAACCTTTGAAATTAAAGCCAGGGCCTGAACTTTTGCAACTAAAGCCTTAAAACTCCTTCCCTTGGCCAAACCTGGAAGGTGGGGATAGTCGGGGCTGGATTCAGCTCAAGGCTCTGTATCAGTTATCAACTGCCACAATCATGCTGCGTAACAAATACCCACCAACAACATTTATTTTTGCTAATGAGACTATGGGTTAGCTGTCTGCATCTGCCAATTGGGGCTTACTTAGGTGCTTGTGATCACCTGCAGGCCAGCTGCAGCCATCTGGCGGCTTTTCTAATCTTGGCTGGGCTTTCTTACTTATCTAAGCCTTTGGCTGGGCCAACAGGGCCGACTCAGCTCTGTCACCCTCCAGCAGGCCAGCCCAGCTGTAAACGGAGAAAAGGAAGAATGAGAGCGTAGAAATGCACACTGTGTCAGGTTGGTTACTGTCCCATGGCCAAAGCAAGACACAGGGGCCAAGTTCAGAGTCACATGGGAGGGGCTCCTCCAGGACGTGGGCATAAGGTAAAATGACGTACATGATATCGTTTCTTTTGTTTATTTGTTAATCCTCCCCCGGGGATATTTTTCCATTGATTTTCAGAGAGTGTGGAAGAGAGAGGGAAAGATAGAGAGAAATATCGATGTGAGAGAAACACATTGATTGGTTGCCCGCTGCACGCACCCCAACCAGGGCACGGGCCGGGGAGGAGCTTGCAACTGGGGTATGTGCCCTTGACTGGAATCGAACCCCAGATCCTTAGGTCCACAGGCCGACACTCTGTCCACTGAGCCAAACCGACTAGGGCATGATATCATTTTTATTTCCCCTCACACCACCACCTGAGGCTGGTATTCCTCTGAGACCCACTGTACAGATTGAGACACTAAGGCTGAGATGGGTGAAGAGACTTGCTCAGTTTCCACTACCAGGAAGTGACAAGGTCTGGATTTTAACTCGTGGCAATGTCTGCGGGCTGCACCCCGCCCCCGCGCCCCCCCCCCCCCCCGCTTCCTCCCTAAGCCATTTCCACCCCAGTTCTTTGCTCTCTGCATAACTCCTGGCCACAGGTTGGGTCTAGACCTGCTCTAAACATAATATAATACAAGTAATAGAATACAAGAAAGTCCTTCTCTACACGCCCCCGAGAGAGAAGCAGGGAGGCTCCTGCGAGGGCTCCTTTAAGCTGACTTTCCTCCGAGCTCCAGAAACCGCCCCTCCCGCTGGAGCCCAGGTGCCCTCCTTGCCCCTGGGAGCCTCGGCCCAGGGGAGCCGGGAGGCCAGGGGCCGGGCGGCAGGCCAGTGAGATCAGCTAGAAACAGCTCTTTCTTTTCTGCCGGTGACGGGTCCACACCCTGGGTGCATACATTCTTTCTTTTATTTTTATTATTATTACAGCTCAGGGTCTAGCTTGGGCCATAAATGGATTTAAGAGGCTGCTAGAGTATAGAATTTAATATAGTTGGCACCATTAAATAGTGGCATAGCGAACTCACTTGGGGAAATCCGGACCCCTCCCTCCCCACCACCCCTCTTCCTCACCCCTCTCACCTCCCTCCTGATCCCAAGGCTTCCTGGAAAAGGTCTGGTGGGCCCATCCTCACTGAGGGGGGGTGGGGGTGGGGGGGGCGGGGGAGAGGGCTCTAGAGCAGAAGGAAGAAGGCCAGGGAGGACACACCTTTTCCGGGGTGTCTGCAGCCCTGGGGGAGAGGGCACTGGGCAAATGGCCAATTAGGGACACTTGGGAGGTGGGACAGACCTTTCTAGATAAGCGTGGTTTTTATCAGCCTATAAAAATACCGCTTTCACTTATCTGCCCGCTCCTTCTCCAGGCTCCTGGGAACAGATGGAGGGGGACGAAAGCATGGCCCAGAGGGCAAGGGAGGGATGGCCGGGGCGGGGGCACCTGGGCAGGGACCGAGGAGGCAGCTCAGGCTTCGAGGCTCCCAAAGTCCAAAACCTGCCGCAGGGCTTCGTTCTCTCCAAACCCATCACCATTCAGACGTTTGCTCTGAGGTCTTTGGCGTCGCGCCTTTCATTGGCTCCTGATATATGTTTTGACTGTGTCTCCACCTCTTGGGCTCTGAGTCCATCTGTTATCATACCTTTATGTTTTACTCAATAAATATTTATCTATGCTGACTATGTGAAAGGGACGAACGCCATGTGTGGCTCAGTGGATAGAGCATCGGCCCATAGGTGGACTGAAAGCTCCCAGGTTCCATTCCGGTCAAGGGCATGAACCTCGGTTGCAGGCTCGACCCTGGCCCTTGTCGGGGCATGTGCAGGAGGCAACCAATCGATGTGTCTCTTTCACATCGGTGTTCCTCTGTCACTCCACCTCCCTTCCATTCTCTCTAAAGGTCAATGGAAAAAGCATTTGGGGGCTGGACTTGGCCAGTGGGCGGGAGGGTGGTGAAGGCTGTGGAGGGGTGGGGGGTGTCCAGCAATCGTGCGGTGTGGTCTGCATGGGGCAGAAGATAGGGTTCCAGACCCAGTTCTGTTCTAAAGTCTTAGGGGACTTGGACAGTTCCCTTCCCTGACTATCTCTGTGCGTCTAGACCTCCGTTTCCCCGTGTGTGGAATTAAAGAGTTGGACTAGTTGAACTAGTTGTTGAGGCTCACTCGGGTCCTGCCCTCTGGGATGGGCCTGTGTCAAAGTCCAGGCGTGACAGTTGGCGAGGGGACGGGCTCTGGAGACGGGCTTCTCCCTCGCCAACTGCAAAAACCCACAGGTCCTTCTACCTCCTGAACCAGCGACTCCCAGCCTGGGTGGGGCTGTTGAATCGAGGGGCTCTCTCCAGGGGAACCTCACCACGCCATTGGTGAATAATTTCCAGCCGAGTGCGTCCGTGGGCCAGGCTGCAGGAGAGGAGCTGTGAGGGTCCAAGGGGCCTGTGGACCCCCTGACTGAATGCAGATCACCCAGGAGCGCTTGTGAACGTGACCGTGCAGAGGAGCATGTGTGTGCGTGCAGGCACACATGGCTCGTGCGTGTGACTCACGGTGAGTGAGGCTTTCTGTGCGTGACTGTGGGCAGCGTGGCTGCTTGTGATGGCGTGTGACTGAGTGAATGCCTGCATATGGGCAGGCGTGAGCCTGTGGGCGGCTGTGTGACCGCGGGGTGTGTGTGTCTGACTCCGTGTGGCAGGTGGGTGTGTGTCTGTGTGACGAGGAGTATGGGAGTGTGCGTGTGTGTGTGAGACAGTGAGTGTGTGTCTGTGCATGTGTGGTGATGAGTATGGCCAGCGCCGTGTGCCACAAAATGAGCACACTTACATATGTGGGGGGTGGCCCTGATTGTGTGTGAGACAGGATCGTGCATGGCTGTGCATGGCTGTGTGTGCCAAGAGTGACTCCCTAGTGGTTGGGTCTGGGACACCTTGCTGCTTGACCCCTGGGGGACAGAGGCTGTGACAGTGGTGTCAGCAAGGGCCCAGGACACAGGGCGCAGGCTAGCCAGCTGCCTCCCAGCTACCAGGGCACAGGAGGCAGGAATCAGAGCCCAGCTGCTCCCAGGCGGGGCTGGTGGGGGATGGACTCAGTGGCCCAGTGAGAGCTGCTCCCCCTGGCCTCCCCCTGGTGTTTACACAGCCCACCAGGCCCATGGACTTGGGGACAAGGCCAGAGGCTGTCTGAGGGTGAGGACTGCAGCACCTGATTGCTTGGGACCCGGAGTCCACCTGTCCTGGGGCAGGTGCGTACGCACAGGGCGCTGGGCAGTGGCTGGGTGTGCCTGCGCATTCACCCCTCGGCCCTCCCCCCCCCCCCCCCCCGCACTCTGCCTCCTGTCAAGTGTGGCCGGGGCCCTTTTGTTTTTCTCAATTGTATTTTGCACGGGTTTCGGGTGTACAGCTTAGTGGTGAGACAGTCATACATGTTGCACAGTGATCCCCTGATATTTCCAGTCCCCACCTGGCACCCGCCGTACACGGCTATGGCCATATTATTGACCACACGCCCCCGCTTTACTGATGCTTCCAGACTGTCAGGGTGTGAGGGCTTCCCCCGAGGGTTGGGGATGGGGAAGGAGGGGGTTTCTTTTATGACACTGTCTCCTCCACTCCCAGGCACCTTTTGCCCAGTTCCCAGGAAGTGACTGTGGAATTTGTTTCCAAATATAGCGCCCGGTGGCCTGGGAGCCTGTAGACAGCCCCCGTGGCCTCCCGTCTGCGCAGCACGACTCTGGCTGCCTTCCTGGAGGCCGGGCCGCGGGTGCCCGCGTGGCGCTGTCGGTGAAATAATAATCATAAAAGCGGCTAATAAAAGCGGAGGGGAGTTGAACACAGGGTTAGGAGCCCAGGGCACCGTCTGACCTGTGGTGATGCTTGGGTGGTGGCTGCCCTGACGCACACGGGCATTCCACAGCCCGACACGGACCCACTCAGGCCCGAGCCACACACGCGGACTGGTATGTACAGCGCAGACTCGCAGATGTTTTTGCACAAGGAGGCGCACGGGGAAATCCATAGCTATTTTAAATGCCCACTTTCCAGGAAGGACACACAATGATATGCACACAAACTCCCAGACAGCAGCGGGGCACCCCAAGTCAGAGGACACACTGGCACCATAGAGACTGGAGGACAGTGTGAACTTAAAAATTATGTTTTATTCATTTCAGAGAGGAAGGGAGATGGGGATGGAAACATCAATGATGAGAGAGAATCATTGATCAGCTGCTTCCTACACGCCCCACACTGGGTATCAAGCCCGAAACCTGGACATGTGCCCTGTCCGGGAATTGATCCGTGACCTCCTGGTTCATAGGTGGATGCTCAACCACTGAGCCACGCCCACCGGGCGACAGGGTCATATTGAGCCACATAGAAGGAGTCACACAGCCACCTCTGCCTCTCGCGGTGCTGAGCAGGACCTGGAGCTGAGTCTCAGGGTGGAGACTGGGGGTGGGGGTGGGGATTGCGTGGTCCTGAGCGTGGGTTGGGTGCTGTGGGTCAGGCACCACTGCTGGGCCTCACACTCACCAGGGCGCACGAGGAAATCAATTGGCCCTTGGCAGAGCTATTGTTGGCGAGCTGGAGCCAGAAGAAAGCCCCAAAACAGAATCTGGTGTCCTGGCCTTCTGCCTTCGTCCTGGAGGAGGAGGTGTGGAGGCCCCTGGTGAGCCTGGAGGTGGGGCAGCCTCAGAGGAAGCACGTTCTGCATGGGGTGGGGGTGGGGGTGGAGGTGGTAGTCGGGAAGAATCAACCCCTGGAAGACCAGCGCTGGCTGGTCCCTGGTAGAGGAAACGGAAGAGAGGAAGTTAAAGAGCGGGGACCCCGGGAGCCTCCCTTTGGGACCCTACTCCCAGGTTTGGATCTCAGAGTCCCCCACCTTCCCTTCTCAACCTGGACGGTGGCAGTCAGCGCCGCACCAGGAGCCAGCGTGGGAGGGGTGTGCCCTGCTGCTGTGACAAACAAGCAACAGGAAGAAGAATCTGGAAGAGGGACAACAAGAGAACGTGACTGTGAGTCTTCAGGCCCGGCGCCAGGCACAGGTCCCTCTGGGTCCCAAGCCTGGAGCCCCTACGGGCTCTGGGACCGCCCTGAGGCCCACCCCTGGGACCTGGAGGCAGTGGGACTGCACCGGCTCAGAAAGCGCATCACATGGCCTGCTCCCTCCACCCTGAGAACCCTGAGTCTGGGAACTGCGCCCAGGACCCTGCAGGCCATCCATCCCAGTGAGGCCGCTACACCTCCCAGCGCTGACCTTTGCAGGCTGAGCCCACAGCCACCTGCCCACCCCACTGGGAAGCGCCAGGCTCCCTTTCAGCCTCTACCTGAAGACACAAAGCCTAGGCCCTAGGGGGTGGGGAGAAGCTGGGAGCACTTCCGGCAGAGGCTGTGCGACTAGTCAAGTCCTCGCCCTCTCTGAGCCTAATTCACCCAGAGCCACACGAGTGAGCGGCACCTGCTGCAACAGCTGCGGCCGCCAGGACGGTAGCTGTTATTGCACCTCCAATGCCAACTGGTTTTTGAGCCTCAAATGCTCACATTTCCCTTTGTGGCTGTGTAGACACAGACAGGGCTCTTCTGAGAATAGTCATGCAAGGTGCTGGGGAGGGAAGGAGACAGGGGTCTTGAGTTGAGGTGGAGGGAACCTCTGTAAGCTGTGGGCAGGGGCAGGGGCAGCACAGGCCAGCCCAGGGCTTTGGGGGACATGAGAGGGCCCACTGGAAGCAGAGGGAAGGAGGTTGAGTGTTGTCTTTCCTGGCCAGTCTGCAGATGAATGGGGTACAGAGTGAAACTCAGGGTAGGACCCCAAAAGAGGAGTCACTCCCATCCCATGGCCAAAGGCCTCTGCAGCACCCAGGCCGGGACCCCTTCTTTCTCTGCCCCCTCACTGGCACCCTCAATCCCTGCCACGCTGGTCAGCCCGAGCTGGTCAGCACCCTGGTCTTTCTCAGAGCTCTCTGCCTCCAAAATGCCAACTACATTGTCCACTGTCAGTCCCCCTGTCCCCCTGCGGGTTCAAGAAGAAAGAAGTGCACCCCCCAAATATCCTTTCACTGCTGTTTCTAGTGCATCCTCACGCGGACAGGTTTTCTCTAGAAGGAAATGGAGTGCAATTTATTCTTTCCCGCAATAGACTTCGCAGACATGGATGCCGCCAGCTTCCTTGACCTTCCTTGTTCCCTTTAGGAGAGGTTATCCCAGGCAAGGTCGGACAGACACAGAAGGGGGAGTCTGGGGGCGGATGGGGGTGGGCAGCCATGTGAAGAGATGCAGGGACTCCTGCGTCCCAGGTGCCCAGCCCAGGCCCATGCAGCCCCCCCCCCCCCCCGCCCCCGCTACCCAGGTCAGCGCTCTGAACTCTAGGCAGGGCTTTCTCTCAGGATCTGAACTTCTCTCAGAGATTGAACTAAATCTCGATTTTCTCCTCTGTTGAAAAAAGAGGGAATTTTTCTGCCCCCGCCTGTGGAACCTACTTCGGGGCCTCCGAACAGCCCGCAGCCCCAGGGTCAGTGCCTTGCAGGCCTCAGGACATGCCGCATAAGTGCTAGCTGGTCCCCGGGGCGCGTGGTTGTTGTTCGACAGGGCTCTGAGGTTGCCATGGTGACCAGCAAACCCAGGGTCCTCCCAGAAACATCCCCAGGAGCTTTTCCACCGGGAACCTGTCCGTTGCACCCAGTGTTTTCCCGGTGTGACTGTGGCCGGGATGCGCGTGTCTGGGGTCCCCCTGTTCCGGTCCCTTCTGTCGCAGCTGCCCCCCCGCAGGCCGGAAACCCCGGCTGAAAGGGAAGAAAAATTAGAGGTCTCGACCAAGCAATCGTTTTGGTGACGGATCCCTCCAGTTTGGGGTTTGGCTGCCCTCCGCACCCGCACCCCCACCCGCCTCCCTTCACCTCCTTAACGTCATTACTAGAGTTTTCACTCGCAGCTCCAGGAGGGCTGGCGGCCTCCATCCGCCCCCTTCCCAGTGCGCTGGGCCTGTAACCTCCTAACCAGCAAGTTTCTCCCCAAAGAGAGGGGTGCGGGTGGGTGTCAGCCGGCAGGTTAAGCTGGCCATCCCAGCGTCAATAAAACAGCTTGTTAGACTCTCTCGACCCAGGGCGGCCCAAGTCCGAAAAGCCCCGGGCAGATGGTGTGAATTTCCAAAACCACTGGTCTGGCTCGTTTTGGCCATGAATGTCCCCGCGGCCGCGGGTTCCTGGGGAGACAGGGAGCTGCGCTTTCTTACGGGGCAATGAGCCTCACCATCGGACCGCCTTTGTTTGCTTTGCCGCTCTGAGTTCTGACTCTGCGGTGTAGACAGAAAGGAACCATGGCCCCCAACCCCCTTACACAAAGCGCTTTATGAAACTTCGGATCGAATTCTCCCCGGTGGGGACGCCTTGCTCGCTGGCTGGGGCTGGCTGGAAAGAGGCCGGCGAGCAGCCAGAACTGGAGGCGCAGTTTCATCTCTGGTTTTGAATCCGGCCCTTTGAGCAAGCTTAACACGTGTGGATTTAATTTCCCTCTCTTTCTTGCTCTCTTTTCTCCCCCCCCCCTTATGAGGGAACAAGAAAAATAGTCTGCCGTGTCGACAGCGCGACACCGTTCCCTTTGCCAAAGAAAATTTGTCTTTCCAGAGCCCCGAGAGCAGCGGGCTCCCAAGTTTCCATTGCGCCCTCCTGTTGAGGGCGGGGGTCTCTAGACAGGCCCCCCGCCTGCACCCCAGACCTGGAGTCTCTATCTTCCCGGGTCACAGCCTGGAATTCTGTGTATTTCCCCCCTCATCTCGGAGGCCGAGGGGATGTGCTGGCCACGCAGACGTGGTGGCTACACCCTGAGATCCTTCTAGTTTCGGGGCGGCAGATGTGGCCGGAGTTCTCAGGCTCAGCTCAGCACACGGGAAGGGCGGCTCCACGCTCTCTTAGCTCAAGACCCGCACCCTTCTCCCCGCTGGGGACGCCCAGATTGGAGGGGCAAGAAGAGCGCTCCGTTGCACCCCCAGCTCAGCTCGTTCGCGCCGGCTATCCCAGTTGGGCCCCCGGAACCATGTTCCGTTTCCATTTCTCATTTTATGAACTAGATCGAGGGACAAAAACCTCACCCGCCAAACTTGGGGAGCGGGAGGCACATTTCCAAAGCACAGGCAACAACACCAACGGGCACGATGTTATGTGAAGTAAGTAGCAGTAATAATTGCGGAAATATTGGAGAAATGTGGGTATTAAAATAACACCACAGCCCGTCTCCTTCTCAAATACATCCGGTCAGAAGGGGGGAAGCGAGGCACAGAAGGAGGCGCTGGGAAGTCAGAGACTGCAGCCCTGGAAGAAATGTAATGGAGCCAGATTTAACTAGGCAGGAGGGAAAGGGAGCCCCCTGAGAAACCAGGGACATTCCCACCCTCCGTCTGACCCTCTCTTTCGAAAAATGAGTTGGTCAAAGTTTAGTTTTGTCATCATTTCTATTGTTGTTATTCGGATTAATTTTCCCAGCCCCGAGCGCACTTCTCCCTACTTCTCTCCTTCCGTGGAGACCTGAGTCAGGCAGGGACCGCAGGGAGAGCCGCAGAGATGGGGCGGATTCTTAATCGAGTTCTCTTTGGAGAGAAGATGGTGACTTTCTCAAAAAAACAAAACAAAAGAAATAACTAGGCAAGACTAAAGGGAAAAAAAAGGTCAACAGCAGCCGGTCCTCGCTTTTGTTTTGGTTTTGACTTTGCAAGTAGGAGCCCCGTTCTCCTGCCCACAGCAGTATCGGGACCAGGGCAGGAACGCTGTGAAACGAGGAAGACAGTTTTGGGGAGCAGACGGCGCTGGCGGGTCAGGGTTGGGAACACAGTCCTGGCCGGAGGAGGGGATGTGAGCTGGCAGCCTTTTCCCAGTTACTGCCCCGTGACTGGGGGAAGAAGCAATAGTCTCCCATCTCGCCCGTCTTCTTTTCCCTCTCCCGGCGCGGCCTCCAGCGCCCGAGGGAAAGGGGCCTGGGCCGAGCTGGTGGGATCCTTTGTGAGCGTGCGCGGGGCGCTTGTGGGCCTCGCACCAGGGAGTGGGGAGAAGGGAGTGGAATGGAAAGGGACTCGCCTCGCTCCGGGTTTCGCCTTCCCATCGCAGCCCCGGCGGGACCCAGGCCTCGGCTTCTGGCCCACCTCGGCCCAGAGGTCAAATAGCAACTCATTTCCAGGCTTCGGGTCTAGGGCCTCAGGTTGCGCCCTTGGCCTCTGGGAGCCTACGCTGCGCCCATGGGCCTCGGATTGGGGGAAAGATCGTGACGAATACGTTGGGGAACGAAAGCGAAGCTCACGGCAGCCACTGCGGCCTGGCCGGAGCGCGGCCCGGGCTCTGCCTGCTGGAAGCGGCGGAGTGTGCGGCCCGCTGGCCCCGGCGCCCGCATCCGCCGCTGGAACCGACCGCGCGCTCTCCCCGCGGGCCTGACCTCATTAGCTCCTTAGGGGGTTCAGGGACCGCGTTCCTGCACTTTTTGCCGCCGCTCCAGCCCCTGAAGAACCAGGCCTGGAGCCAGGCCAGGCTTCGGAAAGCCCTAGGGACTGGGGGCGCGCGAAAGCCGGGGTCGAACCCCGAAGCTGGGGGCAAGTCCAGCTTGCAGAGTCCGGCTCCCTCGGGGCACTTGGCGGGGAACTTACCCTCCGGAAGGCCGGCGCTGGCTCGCGGCTCCGTGCAGGGCAGGCCTCCTCTCCTCTCCCGCTGCCGCCGGGGCGTCTACGCACCGCGATTCCCAACGGACCCAGCGCGTTCCCAGCGGCGTGCAAAAAGCTCGCGCGCACCCTCCACGGGGCTGCGTGGAAGTTATGCCCACCGATGAGGACAGAAACAATAATAAACGTTATTACAAAACAAAGTAGGGCTCCTCGTCCCTCGGCAAGTCCCGGAGCTATCATTTTTCTCTGCAGAAATCGCCTCTCTCCATGCCCACCGCATCACCCCCTCGCACCCTGCCCCGCCCGCAGCGCTGGGCGCAGGAGCACCCCACAACTTAGCTGAAGGACCCTTCGCAGAATGGACTTTTTCTCCGCAAGGAACACTCAGGCCCCGACTTTCCGTCTCCCTCCCAACGCTTCTGTGTCATTTCCCTCCGCGATAGCCCAGTCATTACTTCTGAGCTGGCCTGCGCGGGACCCTGAGCTAGCCCGTCCCATACAGAACCGGCTAGAGACGCCCAACATTCCCTTGCCCAGAGCTCCTCCTCAAAAAAATAATTTTTAAATAATAAGGGGACGCTCCTCGTCCCCCCTGAAACCGCCAGATTGCTTCCCAAGCGTGGGCTGCAGTGGGCTCCCACCTCCCTTCGCGAAAGGGCCCCCTCCCCTCCCTAAGAAAATCGATCTTGGCTCAATTTGTGTCTGAAGTTTGCCACCCCCATTTCCCCAGAGGGCGCGGGGGTTGTTTATTTCTTTATTTATTCCCGTGGCCCAGGCGTCCGGGACTTGTGGCTGCGCAGACCCGGGACTGATAGGCGAAGATGGAGAGAAATTAACCTCCCGCCACTGCCCCCCAGTCGAGCGTGACAGCGCGGACGGGTTGCGTGACTCGTGACGTCTCCAAGTCCTATAGGTGCAGCGGCTGGTGAGATAGCCGGTATCGCCCGGTTGCCTCTTTATTTTATTGGGGTATGCCTGGTAATAAACAGTAATATTTAATTTGTCGAAGACCACAAACCAACTTCGAGCTGGGAGGTACATGCTACTCTTGACAGAAGCTGGAAGAAGGTTTGGCCTAAAAGGAATCTCTTTTGGGGGCCTGTTCCCGAACTCTTCACCTGAGCCCCCCACCCCAGTGAGGCGTCACTCCTGGCTTTTGCACCGGATAGAAGAGGTGGGATTTTTGGAGGTGAGTGTCGCCCTGGAAAGCTCTGGGGAGGAGGGGGGGAATAGGTTTCTCTCGACTCTTTGCCTGCCCCCAACCCCCTAAACTCCCCGCCCCAACGCGGCTCTGCGAATCCCCCCTCTCAGGTACTGGCTCTCAGGGCCACAGGAGGGTGCACACTCCTGCACTTTGCCTTCGGGTGTCACCTGGCAGGAACAGATTCCCCCTGGGGGCTTCAGAATCCCCATTTTGCTTGGTGGCCCGCACCATCTCCGCTCCACACACTTCCGCGACTCTGGCCAGGCGATGGCTTGGGGGAGTCCGGATTTTCCCTCTCAGAGGGGCCGGCGGGTTATTTATGGGAATTTATTTTATCCGCAAATCTCTGAGAATTTACAGGGATTGAAGAGGTCTTTCTGGATTTCCCTTTCCTTTTGCCAGAGATGCAGACACTCAGCCTCAGCCTGAAGCCATGTTTGTTTCCCGTCCTTGGCCCGGGGTCTCCTCCTTAGCAAGCCCCAGGTCCTGGGAGCTGACACTGTGGAAGGGCGAGGGTGTTTTCACAAATAAATAAACAGCCTCGGCGAAAGGCCGTGTGCAAACAAACCTGGAAGGTGGAATGGGGACGGGAGCAAGTGCTCCGGCTGCCGTTCTCCGAGGCCGCCCGCAGTTAGGGCTGGACAACTCACTTTGGAATTCTGCAGCGATGTGTCAGGCCTGCCTTCCGTCTAGTCCCAGCGGCCACAGAGGATCACCCCGAGGCGGCTGCTGGTCTCCGGGACATTTCCCCTTCCTTAATCCCGATACCCAGACCTGGGCCTGCGGGTCCACGTCGCTAATCAGAGCCCCACAAAAGCACAGGGTGAGGGGGTACGGGAGATGAGACCGGGAACCCTGACATTTACCCCAAGCCCTCGGGGCTCTAATCTGGGTCTGCTCAGACTAAGATCCTGACTGTTTACGCCTGTATTGACCTCTTCAACTCGACCCTCAAAATAATACATTGGGGGGGGGGGTAGGGAGAGGAGCCAGGGTAGATGAAAACCCCAGCCAGTCCCCAATGACTGTTTGATTATTTTAATAAAACTGGGCATTGCCTGTGTACACATCCAGCCAGGGAGGTCTGGTGGCCCTGGGGGTGGGGGCCAATGGTGATTTCTTGGCATCTTTGATCTCGACCCCCATCCCAACACACCTTCACCCTGCCTTCACCCCAGAGTCACTGAGAGTCTGGGTGATGAGTGGGGAGGGGGAGAGATGTCAGGGCGGCTAGCTGCCGGCTGGGCCAGGCGGGGTCACGCCGCTCTCCCTCTTGAGGTCAGCGTTGGAAAGAGAACGCGGGTGAGGCTGCAGAGGAGGCGCCGGCGTGTGTGCACGCGTCTTGCATTTAGACTCCGCTCTCTGCACGGCCCGGCCCGCGGCACGGAGATGACTTCCCGGGCAGAAGCCGGCTGGTTTGCGATGATTTGTGCAGGAATTTTTGCAGCCACCGAGCCGCACTCAGAGCAGCAGAGATGGATGGACGCTGGGAAGGGGGTGGAGAGGAGGGGGTGATCTCCAGGTCTGGGTTTGAGAGTCGTGTTGTGATGTGAGTGTTCGGGAAATCTAATGGAAAATGTGGTTGGGGGAGGGAGTGGGAAGGGATAGGGAGGGAGGAAGGAGGGAGGCAGAGGGGGAGAGAGAGAGAGAGAGGGAGAGAGAGGAGCTAGTTGGATAGGCAATTCCAGTACTTTGTAAGCATCAAGGCAGCCCAACGTCACTGAGCTCAGCTGAGTCGGCTTGTATTTCTGAGAGAGAGAGAGAGAGAGAGAGAGAGAGAGAGAGAGAGAGGAGAGAGAAATATCTTACCTCGGATTCCGGAACTTTAACCCTGAAAGCGGCGCTCAGAGAGGACTTGGACCATTCCCACGGCTTCCTCGGGTCTCCCCACTTTCCCTCCTGGGGCTTCCCGGGAGGAGCAGGCCACCGGGCTTATCCTATTGAGCCCCCCCACCCCCCTGCTGTTTTGCGTTGTTTGGAGCCCTTCTGGCGCCTGACAGCTTGGAAGTCTTTAGGGAGAGAGCGGCGCAGAGCGGAGGTGTGCGCTGGCCGTGGGCCGGCTGCCGGGCTGCCGCGCTGGGTGCCCCTTCGCAGGCAGCACAGCCTCTGGTCCGCGCGCAGCCCCCCGCGTAAACCCGGAGCCACCATGCCGGCGCCCCCGCCTCCGCGCGGCCGGCTGCCCTGCTAGGAGCACCAGGGAGGTGGTGAATGCACCGGCTTCACCGAGCGAGGTAACCTGGCCGGCGGCTGGCCCGGGAGGGAGCCCCCGGCGAGTGGGCCCAGGGAGGCGCGCCAGGCAGTACTGCCGCCCCGCACTGGGCTCCGCGGAGTCCGTCTCGCAGATTTCCCGGGACCGGCGGCGGCGGCCGGGGGAGCGGGGTGGTTTCCAGGACGCGCGGCCTGGTTCTGTCAAACCGTATCTTGTTCGCCTCCGCCAGCCCCGAGCTCCCGGGATCCCGGCAAGGGCGCGGGGGTGGGATTGTCCCCGCGGCCGGTGGTGCTGGGAGTGCACGTGGGTGACGCCAGCCCCGCTATCTTTTGTTGGGAGCGGATGGCGGGGCTCCCCTCGCTGCCTCCCGAAAACCCCAGGGCGCGGCGAGGGAAGCTCTGGGGAGTGGGGCCTGGGCAGCTGGGTCTCCGGTCGCTGCGGACTGGGATGGGATTCGGCTTTTGGTTCCAGAGGCTGCTGCGAGCGGAGGGGCCATGCCTTGCGCCGCCTTCAGTCTTCCCGGGTTTCGAGGGAGGAAATTCCTACTTGGGAGCTCGGAAGGCGCTGGGAGCAGGAGGCTGGCTCCCCGCGGCTGCAACAGCGCTGCAGCTGCTGTTCTGTGCGTTCCAGCCTCCGGTGCCTGCAAACCCGGGCCCCTCTGCGCGTTGCGTGGGGCCGAGGCGGCCCGAGTCCACGCCCGAAGCCCGGGGCCGTTGTGTCCTCGCCAGGGCCGAGCTTGGGCCTGCGCTTCCCGAGACCAGGCCCGGCTGAAGCTCGGAGGAGCTCCCTTCGGCCTGGCGGCCCCACAAAATGCCCGACCCCGGGCTGGAGGGCGGAGGAAGCCGGCGAACGCGCGCCCCGGGCGGCGGCAGAGCGCGGGCCGCCCGCACCCGGGAGCGCGGCTCTCTCGGAACGGCGGCGGCGGCGCTTCCCTGCCCGGCTGGCTTTTTGTTCTTAAGGGTACTGAAGGTGGAGGAAGACGGGAGGACTCTGACTGCTTAAAGGACCTTTAATTTTAAGGCCTGAACCAGATAAAAGATGAACGCGAATGCTCTCTCTGCAAATCTTTCCCCTCCGAAGTGGCTGGTTTTGCAAGAGGCGGGTTGCTCAGCCGCAGCCGTGCTGCCTGCGGAACCTGCGGGTTTTCAGAGACACAGCTCTGATGACCTCCTGTAATTCGACGGAGAGAAAAAAAAATTCTCCAAAGGACACTAGGTTTTTGTTTTGTTTCTGGTTCCTACCCAATGGCTTCCAAAAATACCCAGGCCTTATCTTTATTGGCTCTTCCAGAAGTCCAGACAAATTTGACGGGCAGCTGGCTTATCCAGGGGGGCCTGCGCAGGGCAGATGCGGGCTTGCCTCCTCCGGGTCTGACGCGAGGTGGTTGTGCGTGATCATAAAGTAATAGCAACAATACGAATAAGGGGACCTTTGCAGCCCCCTTCCGCTGGGAACCGAGGTGCTGGTAGCTGGAAAGTGGGGCTCCAGCTGCCCCTTGTCACTTGTACTGCACTCCCAACCTTCTCTCTTTCTCTCTCCCTCTTTCTCTTTCTCCGTCTCTGCTTCCTGTCCACAGCGCTGGACCCCGCGCGGTCACAGGGCCCCGGGCACACCATGGCCGACGCAGACGAGGGCTTTGGCCTGGCGCACACACCCCTGGAACCTGACTCAAAGGATCTCCCCTGTGACTCAAAGCCAGAGAGCACGCTAGGGGCCCCCAGCAAGTCCCCATCGTCCCCACAGGCCGCCTTCACCCAGCAGGTAAGGAGACCCAGCTTAGGGGCCTTCCGCCGGAACCAAAGCCCCTTTGGGGGGGAGCGGGGGTGGGTCGCCCCCTGCCCCTAATTGTGCTCTTTCCTTTCTATCCCCACTTAGTCACACCGTCCTCTGCCCGGCCTCCCCCGATACTAGTCTATTCCAATCCACGCTATTCTGAGGATTATCTTTGTGGCAGTAGGGTTTTTAAATACACTGAGTTGCTAGAGAAGCCTTGATTACCCAGCTATTTGGGGCCAACTAACAAGAACGCAGATCCTCTGCCTGATGCACTAGGTGTAGGCTGGGCCCTGAGCGCCTCATTAAGGGCCAGGTCAGCGGCCGCTTCAGGCCAGCGTGAGCGATGGCTTGACCCCTCCTCAGATCTTCCGTAGCCTTCGCCTCCGCCCGCCTCCTCGCGCCGCCGCCCCGAGCTGCCCAGAGCCCAGGGGCGCACCATTTGTCTTGCGCCCGGGGCCTGGCCGGCTGGCTGCGCAGGGCTGTGCCTGGAGGGCAGGAGGGCGCAGGGAGCCACGGACTCGCGGGGCTGGAAGCCGGCTGGGGCCCAGGTAGACCTCCATGATTTTAAACAAGCTGTCAGGGGGCGCGAAGCCGGGTGGCTTCACCAGAAAAGGTATTGGAGGGAGCGAAAGCCCTTCTTGGGGATGTTGTCGTCCTTCCTGACGAGCTCATCGCCTCTGTGCTTTGCCCTTCACGGGTCTCAGGGAAAATATGTCTGTTTGTAGAGAAGCAGCGAGAATGGACACGCAGTTTCGGGAACCTAGATCCCCCCTTTTTACAGAAAAGCAAATTCACTTACTTATGGATTATTGCAAAACGAAGACTTTGTATATAATTTTTTTGCGTCGCTTTTGTGAAGTAACTCTTAGTTGAAAGCGGAAATGTTAAGTGGCTTAAGCGGTGCTCATAATGAAAACAGCTTGCGGGAAGGAAGCTGGGCGTGCGGAGAGCCTAGAAGGTTTGTTACTCTAGACACTGGAGAAGGCATCTTTGTTTTGGACTGCGGGTACCTGTTACAATCTGTAAATGTTTTAAAATCTAGAGTCGCACCCGTGTCTGTATCGGCGCTGCGTGGTGAGAATACTCACGCGCCTACGGTGTTCGCGTGCTTGTAGGCTTGCCCGTGGGCTTCTGAGCCTCCGTGAGGACAGCCTGAGTGGTGTTTTGAGATGGAGTGGTTTCTTTAGTTGCATCCTCAGCCTGTCCCCCATGGGACATTCTGGAGCACCCCAAGGCTGGGTGTCCCCTCTAGGCTGGTGTAGGTGACATTAGAAGGACCCCCCCCCCATGGAGCACCTATGGGGGTTCCTGGGCCCGGGCTGCCTGGTGCTCCAGCCCAGGGACTACAGTGAGCGGGGACAGTTCTCAGCCTCTGAGCTGAAGGAGGAGAAGTGTCCGTGTTTGGGGCCAGTTTGGGGAGCGAAGGCCCACCATCCCGGGCTTGTCCATGTGACTTTTCTCTCCTTCCTCCAGGGCATGGAAGGGATCAAGGTGTTTCTCCACGAAAGAGAGCTGTGGCTGAAATTCCACGAAGTGGGCACGGAGATGATCATAACCAAGGCCGGCAGGTGAGCAGTTGCCTCTGCGAAGGGCAGCGGGGAAGCTGGGAGAGTGCAGGAAAGACGAAGGGAAGATGGCTGGGGGAGACGGGGAGAGACAGCGACAGAGAGGCCTGGAGAATGCCCCCAGGGCCTCCGTCAGTCAGCGGGGAATACCCGGAAGGGCCAGCTGCGGAAACAGGTATTTCTTGCAGCCCGGCATTTCCTCCACCTCTTATGTAAGGAGAACTGAGGCGGGGAGGCTGTGCTTTGTGGATGCAATAGTAACGAGAGGAGGAGAGGCGAGGGGAGCGAAGACTGGAAAACAGAGGTGCAGGGAGGACTCAGAGACGACCGGGTTTCAGACTGGCTCCCTCGCCTCCACCCTCCTTCCCACCGGCCCTGACCTTGGAGAGGTTCCAGAGTCCCCCGTGGCCGAGTCTGAATCGCTGGGTGTATTCGCTGCCTCTTTCATTGTTTATAGAACGCAGGCGAAGCCTTTGAAACTGAACCGGGGCTCGGCCGGGCTCTATATACAGACACCGATAAACATGGCAGTTTCGCCCGCCCGCCGGAGACTCGCCCTGCAGTTCCCTTTTAAAGCTCGTGGAGGTTTAGCTGGGAATGCTAGCCTCCGGGGGAGGGGTGGGAGAGTCGTGCAGGGTCTTATCTCCGTGCGTGAGAGTGCCGCGAGGGTGCCCAGGCCTGGGGACGGCTTGGTCGCATCGCTCCCCGTCCCGGACTGGCCCTCCGGGTCCCCAAGGGCAGAAAGGCCCGCGCTGCCCCAGAACCGGCGGCGTGTGAAGCCGGGGAGGCCGGTAGGCCCGAGCCGCCCAGTGTGTGAAGGGGGAGGGTGGAGCCGCCCCGCCAGACGCCCCGGGCTCTGCAGCCCGAAGCCTCCCGCAATAAACTGACAACAGTGACATTTATTATTATTTGAAATTAAACAATGTCTGCTCCCCCGCTCGGCCTGGGTGAACGAGGAGGCGCGTTCTGTTTATACCAAAGAACTAAGGTTTTCTTCCCATTCCGCCCGGGCAGGAAAGCCATGGCCAGAGCCCGGAGGATTTCACTATAAAAGGCCTGCGGGCCTCGCGCCCTCCGCCTCTGAGCGCACTCACTCGGCCAGATAAACACCCAGGCTTCCCCTCCACGGCTCCCCTGCCCGCCAGCCCTGAGCGGCCTGGGATCCGGCCACTGAGCCCTCACCCCGAGAGCCTTTAAAATGCTTCCTTTTCAGGGCGCACTCTCCCCGAGGCGGCCGGGAATTGGGGAGAGAGCACAGCGCCCACCGCTCTGGGACACAACCACCCAATCCTCTTTCTGAAACCAAATCTGGGTGGATTTTTAATTTCTTTGCTGAGGGCCCAGGGGTTTAGACTCTCCAAGGAAGAGTGCCCGGGAGGGGTTGTGGGGCGTTTAGGAATGCGTTCCTGCGAGGCTTGGTAGAGGTCCCCAACCGAGCTACTCTCTGGGGGCAGAGGACTGAAGCCGGGACAGGGCCTGTGTGGGCACCCACCTGTGCTCAGTCCCTAGGGCACACGCACCAGGGTGCCCACGTGACATGGGGCGCTGCCCAGATGGGCCAAAGCACCTGGCTGGGTGGAGGGGGAGGCCAGCTTTTTACCTAAGAAGCCTTCTCCTGCCCCCAATTTAAAAAATAGGTGTCTGGCTCTGGAAAGAGCCTGAAGCAGGCGTGGAAATGGGGGTCCCACGCAGGCCGCCTTCAAACCCCGCTCTCCAGGAGCCCTGCCTCCTGCTTTCTATTTTCTGCCTGGACCTAGTGGCCAGCCAGCGGCTTTCTTAGCCTCTCTCCTCCCCGTAACTGCAAGGGAAACCCGGGGTGGATCTCCAGAGAGGAGCCGGGGCCACTTTTGTCTTTCACGTTTCTAAAGGGGTCGTCCATCGAAATTTGTGGACATACTCTTCTTATTAGCTTTAATTCATATGCATTCTCTCTCCCTCCCCCCCCCCTCCTCTCTCCTCCCTCACTCTCTTCCGGGATTCTTCCTCCTTCCCCTCTCAGGCGGATGTTTCCCAGTTACAAAGTGAAGGTGACTGGCCTTAATCCCAAAACGAAGTACATTCTCCTCATGGACATCGTCCCCGCCGACGACCACAGATACAAGTTTGCAGATAATAAATGGTAGGCACCAGAGTGGCAGGTGGGGAGGGCGCTCCCCCCACGGACCCAGCCGCCTTGTCTGAGGTCCTACCTTGCACAGAGGCTTTTGCTGCCTTCCCATTGCATTTCCTTGACCTCATTCCCAAGGGCCAAAGAGCAGCGATTAGCCCCCATTTTAGAGATGAGAAAACTGAGGCTCAGAGGAAGTAACCGGCCTGTGTGCACCGCTGCACCCGCGGGTTGTCGATTTTTCAAAAGGGTATTGTTACCAAGCGCTGGAGGTATTTGGGGGCATAAAACCATTTACAGTTACTTTTTATGAGTTACCCGCTTTGAACATGCCTTTTTATGAAATTGCAAAATCGGCCCATGGTATTTGAGTAAAACAGGCAAGAGCAGAGAGCGAGGCCCATTCCGTGGGTAGATCTTTCCGCAGCTGCCAAGAGTGCAGAGGCCTGAAGAGGAAGCCCCCTTTGAAAGCCCTCAGGAGTTTTCCAAGACTTTTTCACCCGCCCAGGCTCCCAGAACCCGCGATGGTTGGTGGGCAGCGAGAAGTTGCCGCTGCTAGGCCCTCGCACCCCCGGTGCTGGGGGCGGCAGGATTCGGTGGAGGAAAAAGAGCCAGAGAGGGCAGCTTGTCTGGAGGGCAGCGCAGGGCCAGGGAGACCTGCGGGTCAGGCCATTCTCACGCTCAGCAGCCCGGGCCTGGCGTGAACCGCCTGCACCACGTGTGCTGAAGCTGGTTCCTTGGTTTAGGTCGGTGACTGGCAAAGCGGAGCCCGCCATGCCGGGCCGCCTGTACGTGCACCCGGACTCGCCGGCCACCGGGGCGCACTGGATGCGGCAGCTCGTCTCCTTCCAGAAGCTCAAGCTCACCAACAACCACCTGGACCCGTTTGGGCATGTAAGTACCGGGTGCAGCCCAGCCCAGCACATTCAGGTCCATCTCTCTCGTCGCCCCCTTTCCTTGGCTTCTAGAACCCACCCATCTCCTTTCCGGGCTTCGTTTATTTCACCCCTTGGTCTCTGCCCCCCTCCCCCCTTTCTGGATCTGATCTTCCTTTCTCTTCTTCCTGTCTCTCGTTTCTCTTGCCTTCTAGTTCTCGAGCCCCTCTCCGTGCCCACCGCTCTCCCCCCCCGCCCCCCGCCCACGGTTTGCCCTCTGCAGTCCTCCCTGTGGTCCTCTATCCCATGCTTTGGTCCGTTTTTCCTGGGTGGATGGAGGTGGGGCCTGGTTCTCACACAGCGTCCCTGCCACCAGCCCCGGCCTTGGCTTAAGACCGGGGATCTTGCTGTGACTGAAGCTGCACATTCCCGGCCTGGAGGCCTGGACGCCCCGGGGCTGGGAACCGGGCCTGTGCCCAGTCCCATCTGTGACTAGGGGTGGGGGTGGGGGTTTCAGTCCCACAGGAAAAAACAAACCATGGTCACACTCGCCCAGTGGGCACCCAGCTCAGAGGCCAGACCGCGGTGGGAGCCACACTCCTTTCCCACCCCCTCCCAAAGCCTGCCTTAGTGTTGGGGTGTTCCAGCCCAGAGGGTGCCCGACCACCTGCCCCCTCTCTCACAGCGGGCAGACCAACCCAGCGCGGCAGATGCTGCTGCCCCTGCTCCTGTTAGAGCGATGCTTTCTGGCAGACCTGTTTTTCCCCAACTTCCAGCTTTCCTCCTCCCCACAATGCCCACAGCGGGCAAACCTGGGCCTGTCCTAAACCTGGAGTCCCATGGGCCCTGAGAGCGAGGGGACTGGCCAGCCCCTGGCATTGCATACGGGATATTGAGCGTGCAGACCCCACCCTCCAGGAGATGTGCAGTTTGAGCAAATGCCCCAGAGGGCACCGCCCTGTCTTCCCCGAAGAAAAACAAATGGAGAACAAAACACTGATTTTTAGAAAAACGCCCCTAAAATGCGTTGTTGGAAAGAATTCATCACCAGGACAGAAAACGGCCTGTGAATTCAGTGTTTGCAACCCTCAGAGCTCCTTGGTCTTGGGGCATTTAATCCTCATAGCAGCCTAGGGAGGGGCCGAGGACAGAAGTCCACGCAGCCTCTGTGACTGGGAGTCCAGGAAGGGGAGGGGACTTGCCAAGGTCCTCCAGCTGGGATTTGGGGACAGGATGTGAGGCTGGGTCTCCAGTCCCCAAAGGGCTCCCTGTCCTGCTAGGTTTCTTTAGACACAGCGGCCAGAAACGTGGTCCCCGATTTGGGGACGTGAGGGGACTGGGTGGGAACGGATTTGAGCGGGAGGGAGGGTAGCTGGTGAAGGTACAAATGAGACCTCTCCCGTGGGCACAGGTGGGAAGGGGACAGCAGGCCCTTCATGGACGCGCTCAGAGCCGCTCTCTGCGTGGCTGGTGGCAGCCTGAACTGCGGGCCACTGGGGCAGGGACCAGGGAGGCCGGGCCCTCTCCGCGTGGTCGGGAGCGCTCGAAAGGGTGCAGACGGGCTTTGTCTCTAGCCTCTGGCAAGCCCGCTGCTGCCCGGGAGAGCAGGGCCAATCTGGAGCTTGGTGGGCAGCGTACCTGCGGGTACTGAGCCATTCATTGCGGGGAAGCGCTGGGGAGAGGCGGGCTATTTTGTGAAGGTCCCGCACGCACCTTGCGTCCCTCTGGAGCTGGGGCCCTAGTGTGGGGACCTGCGTGGGATCCTGGTGGCAGGAAGCGGGACTGTCCTGCGGCCCCAGTTGGGCTCCTAGCCTTCCCTCTGCGGCTCTGACGCGCCTTCGCAGTCGCGCTGGGGTGGGGGTGGGGGACCCCTGGGGAAGGCTCAGGGCCCCTCCCCCCAGCTCCGGGCATCGTGGGAGTCTCAGGGCCGTAGGAGCCGGTGGGAAGAGAGAGCGCGCTCCGAGCTGCTCCGGACTCCGCGCTGCCGCGCACTCCCACCGCGAACTCCGGCTCTGCGTCCAGAGCCGAGCCGAGCGCCCTGATGAAATTAGAGGCCATCAGATCGCCCGCGCGCTGATGTCTCCGCCGTCCCCGGCCGTCAAAGCAATTTGGCTAAGCCGGGCCGATGGCCGCGCCGCCGGGGCCGCGCGAGGCCCCCTTTGCGTCTCTCTGTCGCCAGGCCGCCCGGGCCGGCGTCGCTATCGGCCAGGCCGGCGGCCGGGCTGCGGAGGCCCGAGATTAGAGCCGCGCGGCCGGGAGCCGGGAGCCGCAGGGGCCCTCCCCCTCCTCCAGGCCGGTCTCTAGCGATGGCCCCAGAGCCCTGCCCCAGGGCCATCAGTGCAAATAATCAGACCCCCAGACCCCCGCGCCGCTCCGGCCTGCAGGCAGGATTCTCAGCCCGCGGCGCGCGGCCTCTCGGTGGGTGCAGGTGAGAACGCTTTTCAAAAGCATCAGCGTTCACGGCCTCTGGGAGCCCGCAAGCTAGTTCCTTAGGAAGGCGGCGCCTCTCGGTGAGTGGTCGTGCCGGCTGCCCCCTCCCAGCGGTGGGAATGGCAGCGCAGCCACATCCGCAGACCCCGCTGTTCCGGGAGCACCCCAAACGCGAAGCAGAAAGGACGGAGACAGAATAGGCCGAGGAAGCCGAGGCCGTAGCTCCGTCTGGGCCAGGTCTGGAGGTGGTTCCGGCTGTGGATCCTGAAATGCTGATAAAGCTGGAGAAGGAGAACCACGGGGCGGCCTTGTTTGATGGTGCATGGGGAGGGGCTCCCCTATCTCGCCGTCCTTAGGGTCCCCCACCCCATCCTCTTCTTTTTTCATTGACTCACAGGTTGTCGGTTCTCCAAAGAGCCAAGCCCATGATTCTCATCCCAGTTCTGCAAACGCTTCTTGCCTCTCTTCTGCATCTCTTAGAGTTGTGTTTGTGTGTGTGTGTTTTTTTTTTGAGGGGGGGGGCAGAGTTATTTGTATGTTTGATTGTTTCTTCTCCTCTTTAATTCCAAAAGTTGTCACCAGGCTTTGGGGGGGGGGCGCAGTTCTTGCTCCCGACTTGCTTCGCTCCCGTTGGGGCGAAAGTGCCTTACGTAGGGAGTTAATTTATTAAGCAAACTTTATTAAGAATTCTGATTTACTGCCCTGTGTGCTTTGGGTAGATTCCTGGAATATTACCCTGGCTTTTTCGGTTGGAAATTGTCATTTTTGAAATGTTTCTTTTTAATGAAATCACTGGACCCTTTTCAAAACAGGAGGGGAAAAATCGGACTATTTTTCGAGCGCCTATATGAGGAGGCTCATTTTGGGGGTAGAGTGCGGGGTTTTATCTGGAAACAAAGGGGTTTTCATTTTTCTTACGGTCTCATTTTCTTTATTATTTTTAGATTATTCTAAATTCCATGCACAAATACCAGCCCAGATTACACATCGTGAAAGCTGACGAAAATAATGGATTTGGCTCAAAAAATACTGCTTTCTGCACCCACGTCTTTCCTGAGACGGCGTTTATCGCGGTGACTTCCTACCAGAATCACAAGGTAAGTCCAGGGCCCGGGAACCCGTTGGGGGGGGAGGGGGGGCTGCTGGTCCCTGACTCTGCAGGGGTGTCGGGCTGGAGCTGCAGGCTCTGGGCCGCTCAGCACGGCAGGCACCGGCGTCTACTCCAGGGGTTGGGCCTGGGGCAGAGCCATGGCCTGAGGATTGTAGCTTTTTTGTACTATATCCATGGGTTTGGCAGACTCCTCTCTCTCTCTCTCTCTCTCTCTCTCTCTCTCTCTCTCTCTCTCTCTCTCTCTCTCTCTCACACACACACACCCCAGTTAGAAACAAACTTATCGCACTCAGCTACAACGAGGAGGCACCCACTACACCCCAGACATTCTCAGTGAGAAGAGAGGCCACTTCACCCATGGCCGATGCTCTTGGGTGGGGCCCGGCCGCCCTTCCTGGGGCCACGTTTCTGTGGAGACCAGACTCCTGCTCCCCTCCCTCCCTCTGCCTTTTGGATGCATTTCAACTCCAATCTGGGCAGGTGGCAAGGTTGCCGGAAACCTTGGGCTTGGATTTTCCAGATGCTTCTCTAATTGGTTTCAGCGATTTCTGATCCCCCCCTCCCCCCACCCCACATGCTAAAGCAAGGTTTGCATTGTTACAAAAACAAAAACACAAACTGAGCAAGCTCGGCCACCAGCAGCCTGGACCACACTCCCAGGACTTAGCTAGGATCCTGCAAAACCACAGCTTGGTGAGGTGGTCACGCTGGGCTCGCGGGCAATGGTCAGTGCGTTGTTTGGGAGAAGGTGGCTGTAGCTTGGGGCAGAGGTGGGATGGTGCCAGACCCCACGCTGTGCTGTTCGAAATCCAGCATCTGATGTGGGCATTTCAAAGCTTGGCAGTGACCTTGGAACAGGGCGCCTCATAACCACAGGTCGGGGGAGCATCATCTCTTCTTGCCCAGGAGTCAGGGCTGTCTTGACTTGTCATGGTTCATGTCTGTTCTTTAGAAACTCAAGGGGGCGATTCATTGTGTTGGGGGGGATTGAATGATTCCTAAGGCTTGTTATGGAAAGATCTGGAACCTGACAAGGCAAGATGTGGGTGCTCAGAGGGGCCTCAGCTGCTGTGCGGTGTGGACTGTTAAGAGTATTAAGCAGTGATTTGGGGTTAGAGGGCTGCTGTGGGGAAAGTAGAAGGTTCCATATGGGATCAGGGAGGGTGGGTCACGTGGACAACTTAAGGCGATGGACCTGGGAATGGGACGCCCCGCCCCCTCCACAGGTCCTATCCCCATCTACGAGGTAAGGAAGTTACAGGAGCTGTGGGGCCAGGCGAGGGTGGCCAGCAGGGCGAGAGCACCCTGCAACTCCCAGGCACCCCGTGGAGGTCATTGCTGTACTGGGTGTCAGGGGAGCCCCGGAAGCCGGGTAGTTAGAGAATGCTGTGGGTCAGCTCCACATTCAGAGTGTCCGCGACAGGCCGGCTGTGATGGATGAGCCCCTCCAGGCCACAAGGCCTGTCTGGGAACCCAGGCCTGGAGAGAGCTTCCCTCCCGAAGAAACCTCGCTCGCCTCCAAAATGCAATGACTTTTTAAAGGGAAAGAGGATTTGGCTGAGTTCTCCCATCGGTTGAACTGACAAGAGCCAGAACGTTAAGACTAAAAACCCTGAAAGCTGCACAACCATTTCGGGCAAATTGGAGTCTGGCCACTGGGAACTTGTCTCCCGGTCGCTGCTGCAAATCCCTTTAGCTTGTGGTGACAGGCACAGGGAGAAGCGTGGAAACAGTAGCAGCCAGGGTGCTCCCTGCCACATATATATATTCTCAAAGGCTGCTGGGCCGCCAAAGGGTCCAAAAATATATCGAATATACCCCCTCCCCCAAGAAAGCCCAGCTTCACACAGAAAGGAAGGAAGTGGTGGACACAGGACAGTGGCCTGCTAGAGACACGTGGATGGTCAGACCCGTTGGGGGAGACGCCTCAGCTGTGTGTAGTCACCACCACAAAGGTGCATCCAGGGGAAAGTTCTGTTTGCAGTTTTACTAAGGCATGATGGTCACACAATAAACTGGAATATTGCAAGTACACATTTGATTAGTTTGACACATGCATATACTCAGGAAACTAGCGCCATAACCACTTGTGACTATACCCACCCCCCACCCCCATTTTCTACTTTTTCTCATCTTTGAAAATTAAATTGGGGTAACATTGGTTACTAACATATAAATTTCAGATGTATGACGCTATAATTTGGTATCTGTGTGCCCTGTAGTATTTCTACTTAAAAAAAAAAAGTCTTCTCCAAAGAATATATTTATTGATCTGCCTGCATGAAGGAGCTTGTCCAGTGGGGGTGTGCGTGTGAGTTTCGAGCCGCGTCTAGGAGACGGTGTGTGTAAATGCTCACGGATCTACACACGTGCATCTCCAGATACGCGTGTGGGTATTTCGGAATTGGTGACCACACACAGGAACCGCCTGTTTTCTTTATTGGTTGGTCCAGGGAACCCCGTTGAGCTGGACATTTATTTAGGTCTTTTCAGCCAGCCTGGCAGAGGGATTTCGTGGGAGACAGCTTTCTGTCATGCTCCCTGCGGTGAGGTCTCCCCCACTTCAGTCGGGGGCACGCAAGGCCCCTATGTTCTTTGTGGGGAGGAAGTGCAAAGCAGTTCAGTTTTCCAGTTCAAGTCCAGGGCCGCTGCAGACGTGCCCGCATGGATGGGTGATGTGTGATTTCCGTCGGCGGGCCAGGCTGAGGGTGATCTGCGGACTCTGTCTGTGGCTTTATTGTGCCACCTGGGCCTCGCGTGGAGGCCCTGACTTCATGGGTAGAAGCCGCCTGAGCTTCACCGCTGCTTCGGGTTCAGGTGGGACTCGGGGGGGCAGACGGCCTGGGTTCAGAGTCATTTAACCCAGCACGTTGCTGAACTCAGCTCTCCCCGCCTGTAGAATGGGGACAGGAGAAGGTTTACTGGTTGTTCTCGTGAGGATTCCATGAGAATCCAGGGAAGGGTGTGGCGCAGACGCTGGCACAGGAGTGTTAGTGACAATCCCATTGACTGGCTCCGTCGCTGATGGATATATTCAGAGGGCAGCTCGCTCCATCCAAAAGGCCGGCTCTGGAAAACTCTTTCCTACCCCGACTTTCTTAGAATCTGAACGACTGAGATTTTCACTGAGTTCTTATTACTGTGGTTGCAAAACCACAAAAGGTTAGTTTTTGGGGCTTCGTTCGTTCACCGATCGTGTCATCAATTCCAGGACTGTCTGCCCAGCATGATGCTTTGGGTAAATGAGCAGGGAGAGAAAAGCAATCGGGTGGTTAATTTCCCAGGGCAATTCGGGAAAACAGGAGCCTCCGATTGCTTATTTATTTATTTAGTTTTGGCCAAAAGGGCTCAAGGGTGTCTGCGTGGGCCCAGGTACCAGGTGGAGGCAGGTATGTGACAGGACTCATTTCTCAGGCGGCAGTCACGCCCCGGGTGCCCACGGGCTGCTAGTGACACGACGTATTTCCTCAGCCCAGCTGCGATCCGAGCTGGATTTGGGAGTTATTTCCCCAGATGGTTGACAGCTTGAAAAAGATATTTAAAAAACTCGAATCTTCCCCAGCGACGTTCGCTCCGTGAAACACGTTTTTGTAAGGTTTTTGCTGGAGTTGTCAGCAGCTCCCGGAGCAATCCCTAGAAATATTTAGGTGTTAAAAAAAGGTCACGTGGGCATTTCATTTCCCTGCTGTTGCAACAATGGCTATGTATGCGAGCACGTCTGTCCCCCGATATTAACTTACTTTGCCATTAAAAGGCATTTTCCTCCTGCTTAAATCATTGTGCAAGGAGCCTGTATTTATGAGGTATGAGCTTTCTGGTTGGGACCAGGAAATGAACCCCTAATAGAGAGACATAATTAAGATTTTTGGCCCTCGTGAGGGTTTTTTCTTTTTTTTTTCAAAAGCAAGAATTCCCAACAATTATTCTCATTAATTTTTACAACCTCTGTCCCACTGCTTGGAGCTGGCATTTATATTTGTATTTCCCCCCGCCCCCCAGCCCGCCCCCGGATATCCGGTTTATGCTCAAGCAGAGGGAGCATGGAGTCAGTTGCAGGGGAGCCTTTGGGTAGAACTGGGACATCACGGTGCATCTGTCCGTGTGTCTGTGCACCCGCGAGTGAGCTAGCTGACAGGTAGCACATGCAAAGGCAAATTCAAGGACAGGTTATTGTATGGACGACATAAAGAAGACATTGTTCTTAGGAAATAAGGTGGACATATGGGAAATAAGACGGAATTCTCACCTGAGCTCAGCCTGGATGCTCACATTCCTCAGGGGTAGTTCTTATGTGCTATAGGACCTGTATTCAGTCTCCAAAGCAAGATGTACGCAAGATCAACACACCTTAGTGTCTGTGAACACATCGCGCTTACCCTATGCAGCCACATTGTTGGAAGCTGTGGTGATCGGCGCAAGAATTAGGTAGAAGTAAACTGTTTGAGGGGCAAGAAATGGGTTTGAGCAAAATACTTTGCCTGATAAAATATCCAAATCCACCCCTTTCTTCTTCTCTCAGGAGATAGTTTTGTCCCGAGCTCCCAGGAGAGAAGTGACATCACGGACTGGGCATTCGTTCAGACCTGAGGCCACAGCCCATGTGTCTTCGGTCCGCTCAGGGACTGGCTTCAGGGACTGCAGGGGAGGGGCGCAGGGCGTGGGGCAAGATCTCATTTTCTAAGTAGATCGTCAGTGATGGGATTTTTACTTGACTTTTTGAGAATCTCCCCACCCCCTCTTTAAAAAAGGAATTTATGGTCAAGTGGGTTGGATTTTATTGTGACAAAACCTGAGTGGGAAAGAAAGCCCCATTAGGCTTTTAGACTCGAAACAGAACTGGATTCAGGAGTGCACATTTTAAAGACCGTTTTTTTGTTTGGGTTTTTTAAAAATATGTTTTTATTGATTTCAGAGAGGAAGGGAGAGAGGGAAACATCAATGATGAGAGAGAATCATTGATTGGCTGCCTCCTATACACCCACTACTGGGGATCGAGCCCCCAACCCCGGCATGTGCCCTTGACCGGGAATAGAACCGTGACCTCCTGGTTCATAGGTCGATGCTCAGCCACTGAGCCACACTGGCCGGGCTTAAAGACCATTTTTTAAAAGGGATTTTGTAGACTCTGAAGAGTCAAGTCAAAATCAGAAAGCTGCAGGAATAGGTATAATTTTTTAAAAGATGAGGGAGGAGGTGATGTGTATACACATAAATAAGCATACATACATATTAAAACTTTTGTAATAGATTTTTTTAGAGCAGTTTTAGGTTCTCAGGAAAGTTGAGTGAAGGTACACAGGTTTGCTGCATTCCTCCTGCCCCCCCCCGCCTACACATACAGCCTGCTCACTATCGACATCCCCACCAGAGGGGACATTTGTTACAGTCAGTGAACTGACACTGACACATCATCACCCGAAGTCCAGTTCACCTGAGGGTTCACTCTTGGTGCTGTCCATTCTGTGGGTTTGGACAAGCGTTTAATGACACTGCCCGGCACCACAGTGTCATACAGAAGAGTTCCCCTGCCCTAAACATCCCGTGCTCTGCCTACTCACCCCTCCCTCCCCTCTAATACTGGCAGCCACACATCTTTTTACTGTTTCCATAGTTATGTCTTTTCCAAATGTCATATGACTGGAATCATATAGCATGTTTTTAAATATTCAATTTACATATGTTTTTATCATGAACACATGCGTATACATACATAGTAAGTTTATGCTCATTATAGAGCATTGGAGTTAGAAGACCTTACTAAGCTATCTCTTGTAGAAAACAGGACATACCAGACTGTCTGCCCTCAGATGCACTATTAGAAGGTGCCTTCATCTATCACCCCACACAGAGATTCTGAGCATCTGTAACTATACTGTGGGGGTAGATTGAGGTGATTTGGGGGTTACATGAATATGATGGAGTCACAGGAAGTTGTTCTCTTTCGATTATCTTTATTCAGCCATCAGGAAGACAGTCTTAGTTTAGTTGGGACTCTTTTGTGATTGAAAGGTGTCTAATCTTCCCTTGTAACGAAGAGAAAGCCCGCCTTCCGTTTAGAGCAGCGGTTCTCAACCTGTGGGTCGCAACCCCTTTGGGGGTCGAACGACCCTTTCACAGGGGTCGCCTAAGACCATCGGAAAACACATCTATAATTACATATTGTTTTTGTGATTCATCACTATGCTTTAATTATGTCCAATTTTTAACAATGAAAATGCATCCTGCATATCAGATATTTACATGACGATTCATAACAGTAGCAACATTATAGTCAGGAAGTAGCAACGAAAATAATTTTATGGTTGGGGGTCACCACAACATGAGGAACTGTATTAAAGGGGTCGCGGCCTTAGGTGGAGAACCACTGGTTTAGAGCTTTCTGTGGGTACCAGTAGAGAGAACTGAAAGCATTGCTTTCTTTCTGTGGAATAGCAAGTGATTCTGGTTGGACATAGAAGTGATATAATATTTTGTGCTAAATAAGTTGAAGTAAAGACTGATGAGCTTTAAGTGAAAATATTAAACGGACCAGTGTGCAGGTGTGATTTAGATGACAGTGACCGTGAAGGTCAAGCGTGAGTGACTGAACCTCGATGTCCACAGAGTGACTTGATACATATAAATTAATTCACACCCAGCTGTCAGGAAATACTTCCGGCAAATGCCAGGTAGAGGCGCCCTCGCATCCGGACCTGCTCCTGTTCACTCATCCTCATAGAATGTGTGTGACGGTTGACATGGAAGTTCTGGGCCTTGACCCAAAGGCCCTGTTCTAAGACTAAACTTCGTACATTGCAACAAAAGTATCCAAGAAGAGGGCTCTTTCTTCCTTACCTCAAAAGTGAAAGAGGTCTGGCAACTGCTCGATAGCCATTCTATGTGCTATAATTCTATCCGCTGGTGCTTATTTAATTAGACAGCGTTTTCCACCTGCGCTAGCAGAGTCTACCTGTGAAACAGAAATGAACAGGACTCGAGGCATTGCAGGACTTGGAAAGCAGGAAGCCAGCCCGCCCGGGTGGAGCCTGCCAGCTGCAGGATGTATGACACGGTCCAACACGCACACCTTTCCAAAGCGGAGGTGGATGCCGGGGAGGCCTAGTTGGTGTTTGGAACACAAAATGCTAAGAGTAAAATCAACAACAGCAACAGACTGGCCAGAATGATGCTGAGTATGACTTGAATTAATGGGCAAACCAAATCCCGGTTCTTTTCTCTGTTTAAAAGCAGTCTCATCTAGGATATTTTTTCAAAGCTTCCGCCTGAATATTTGGTTGCCAGAGGCTGCATTTATGCAGCACCATCTTAGCTCATGTCCCGAGGCTGTCTCATAGCAATCACACTCTCTCCTCTCTTCAGATCACCCAGTTAAAGATCGAGAACAATCCCTTCGCCAAAGGCTTCCGGGGCAGCGACGATATGGAACTGCATAGAATGTCAAGAATGCAAAGGTAAGAACGTGAGTTCCTGGGTTCCCTCCTCTCCACATACCCCCGCCCCCCAACAGCCCCCGCGAGCCATCAGCCACAAGGCGCCTCCCTCCAGCAGCCCCCCAGGAAGGAGAAATGGAGCCCTGAGAGCCAGCAAGCAGAAGGCAAAGGAGCCTCCTGGAGTCCCACTTGCTGATTGGCCTCACATGTGGTTTCCTCTGTCAGGCGACCTGGAGAGTGTATCCTGGAAGCATGGGGGTGGAATGTACCGAGGTCTTGGCATCCTTCATCTGCCCAGGGGGCTAAAGCTACCATTCGCTCCTCTTTCCTTGCCGTCTCTCCTCCTAGTGAAGTCCTCTCTCTCTTTTCCCCATAAGTCACGGCTGATGAATGATTTTCTTTCTGGCAACAGCTCTTGGTCAATGAAAGGGAAGTTAACGACTTGATTTCCTGGGGCTGAAATACAGACAAACTCGACACCACGTGGTGTCCAGGGCACCGGGGGATTGGGAGATGGTGATAAAAATCACTCCATACTTTTACATATCCTGTGGTCGCAGTCGCTGATATGATGAATAGATGAGGCTGTACAAATGCATATAGTGGGAATTTGGTCTGATTTGAAGGGATTGCCAATTTCGTCAAACACTCTCTCTGCCTCTTGATATGTTTCCAAAATAAGTTACCATATGGCAAGAGAATTAGAAATACATCTTGATCCCTGTGACCAAGAAAGTGTGTTTTTTTCCTTCCCCTGGTGGTGGGTTTCATGTTTCAAAATAAAATGAGGTCACGTAGGAAGCTTTTCCTTATCCTTTTCTGGGAGACACAGAAAGGGGGAGTCAGGCAGACAGACAGACATGCTCACTCAAAGGGAGACAAGAGACCTGAGAGAAAGGCGTAGCTATGTGGTGGTTTTAACGTTGGGTTTAGAAATACATGCCGTGGAAACTGTTCTCAGATAGCAGGCTTCCCAGATCTAATTTGCATACTTTAAAAAATAAAGGGCAGAAGGGTGAAGGGGAATGCAAGGTGCAGATTTCCAGTTATAAAAGAAAGAAGTCACGGGGATGTAATGTACAACAGGGAATATTGTCAATAACATTGTGATAACCTTCAATGATGGCTATTAGACTTAGTGCGGTGATCACTTCGTTAGGTGTATTAGTGTTGACTTTCTGTATACCTGACACTAATATGATATTGTATATTAACTGTATTCAGTAAACATAAAAATGTCATTATCTTCACGTGTACACGTGTACACTACTTTTGTAGCTAAACATTTGGCGTTAAGCCCATCTACATTTTGAAACTGGAGTTGGATTTAGTCTCTGGTCAGAAAAAAAGTTGACAACAAATATCACATAAGGCTGAGGGGGGCAGACTCTGTGGCCCTAGGCTCCGAGGTAGTTTTTATTCCTGCCACGTTCACACTCCGAGCCCAGTCCTTCAGGCCGACTAGCCATCCACAAAGGCTTGTCTCCAGCAGGTAAGGGTCCGGGTTGTGCCGTGGGGACCAGGTGGAGGGCACCCAGTTCCAGCTGAGATCTAAGGGTTTTCTCCAGTCCCTCCCTCCTCCCTTCCTCCTCCCCACTAAGTCAAGAGCACATGGGGTCATGGATTTACGATGTTTTGAATCAACCCCTCAAATTTCACCAGTTCCCAGGTCGTGTTGATTCTACCTTCTTAACATATCTCAGGATTCACCTCCCTTTCCCCGTCCAGCCCGTCTATTCTAACCACCACTGCGCCTGCCTACGCAAGCCTCCTAACTTATTTAGACCCGACTTCGGTCCTGTTCGCCTCCAGACATTCTCTGGGTCGCCCTGAAGACATCTTTGTAAAGCACAAGTCAGACTAGGTTACTCCACACCGAGCACATCTAGGCCTCCTATTGTTTTCAGTAGGAGGCCCAGACTTCCTCACTGATTGCCCAAGCCCTACACGCATGACCACCACCCCCCCCCGCCCCGGCCTGGCCGCGCCCCTTGCTTTGTCCCTCACAGGTGCCTCCTCTCTGCTTCAACCTAGTTCCAAACCCACTTCTTTTGGTGACGTTCGTCCCTCCGAACAACACATCCGGTCTGCCTCAGACTTGCCCGCTCCTCCTGCACTTGGCCGTTCCCTGCCCGTCACTAGTGTCACCTTGTAGCTGTCCCTTCCTCCAAGAAGCTTCCCCGGGCTGCAGGCTGTGTACTCCCATCTGCCCCCCGGACCCCTCACTGCTTTCCCGGTCAGGCCAGGCCCCTGCGCGTGGGGAGCTGATTGGACAGGTGGCGGCCGTGGAGGGAGAGACAGGTGGGAGGTACAGTTTAAGAGCTCAGATGTCAGCGATCCTGGGGCCTCTCCCTGAAGTTCTAGCCACGCTGTTAGATATTTAGGCAGCTGACTCTGTTTGGTCTGAATGGGCTGTCCTAACCAGCCCCTGGCTGTTGTGGACTGGGGAAGGTTTGGTTAGGTGACTTTCCTGGTAGGCAGGGCAGATGGGGGCCAGGAGGCGGGGCTGGTAATTGACGGCCTCAGTAATCGACAGGCAGGGTCCAACCTCTCAGCCTGAGAGCCATGGGGGTCTCTGTGGCTGTGTTAGGAGCTGTGTTGGGAACAAGAGGACACAGCAGTGACAGGTGGGGAGTGCACAGGCCATGTGCCCCGTTTTCCCTGGACGTGGCCTGTGGGAAGGACAGGGGACTAAGCAGAGTGGCTCTAACCAAAGGCGTTGGAGTCAGACACACCTGGGTGCATCCTCGCGCTGCATGTGACCGTGGGCAAGCGATTGACGCTCCCGGAGCCCCAGATCCCTCATCTGTGAAGACGGCGTAAATGAATGCAGTGCTCACTTTCTAGGGTCCTTGTAGGAGATATGAGAGACTGCGGAAAGGGGCGGGTGCCTAGTCCAGGCTCAGTAAAATGTGTCTGAGACTCCCCACTGCTCCCAGTTTCGCCCTTGTTCAGAGTTTATTCTGGGCTGTGGTCCCTACTCCCCCGTGGCCGCAGGTAGTGACAAGTGTCCCAGGAAGGTGACTGTCCCGAGTCGGCCGCGATAACAGCCAGGCTGCACGGGCAGGCTCCCTGTTAATCTTCTAATCCTGTTTCCTGTTCCACACACACCCCGTGACAGCTGCTGGGGAGAAAAGCAGGAGGGGCGAAATTTCCTCCAAGCCCAACAATTGGAAGGAGGGCTGAGCGTGAACTTGAAGTCAGCCCGCAGAAGTCACTCTTGGATTAGCTTGGCCAACGTCTGGGCACTCACCCCACTATCTCTCTACACCTAACTCTCCGTGTTTGGAAAAATGCAGACGGTGCCTTAGTGATTGTCCAACATTCATTTATAGTTTCTAGTTACAGAAGCAGCAACTGCTTCCTATAAAAATGGGAGAGCACAAAGAAGAAAGTAAAATCATTTAAAAATGCTGTCTCTAGCAGGCGGACTGAAATATGCGCCAAGGTTATTTTGAAAGGTTAGTCTGTGGCTTAAAAAGCATCTAATCCTGAAATCCAGTATTTCCCCAAACTGCAGTGCCCCTCCCCGGGGACAAAGCAGGTGATCGGAGAGGGTCCCCAGAGGACAGGAGCATCAGCCTGATCTCACAGACATTGCTTAGGACGAGAGGAAGGCAGGAAGGAAAGGAGAAGAGGAATTAACTTAAGGTTGATTATTTAAAGAAAAATATTAACTAAAAAGCAGTAGAGCTGGTATCAAGATTGGGTGAACGTTGTCAAGATGCTCTGAAAATGGCGGAAATTTGGGAAATGCACCTAAACGCTCATCTAATAAGAAAGTTGTTGGGGGCTTCGCCGCTCTTCGAAATGGCTAGACTCTAGACCAGCCGTGGGCAAACTAAGGCCCGCGGGCCGGATCCGGCCCATTTGAAATGAATAAAACTAAAAAAAAAAAAAAAAGACCATACCTTTTTATGTAATGATGTTTACTTTGAATTTATATTAGTTCACACAAACACTCCATCCATGCTTTTGTTCCGGCCCTCCGGTCCAGTTTAAGAACCCATTGTGGCCCTCGAGTCAAAAAGTTTGCCCACCCCTGCTCTAGACGGACCATTCTAGAACCACTCTAGACCAGTGGTTCTCAACCTTCTGGCTCTTTAAATACAGTTCCTCATGTTGTGACCCAACCATAAAATTATTTTCGTTGCTACTTCATAACTTTCATGTTGCTACTGTTATGAATCGTCATGTAAATATCTGATATGTAGGATGGTCTTAGGTGACCCCTGTGAAAGGGTCGCTCGATCGCCAAAGGGGTCGAGACCCACAGGTTGAGAACCGCTGGTCCAGACTGAGTGTTCATAGGACATGGCTTTCTTTCAACTTTGCTGCACTCGAAGGTGCTCTCAGACAAGTTCTGAATTGCTGAGGAGCCCACGATGCCGGGACCAGTGGGGTGGGGGTTGGGGGGGCGGACAGACAGACACCTTTATGAGAGATGGGCCTAGGCCTTGTAGGGAGAAGGGGATTGGAATCCGTTGGGGAAAAGAGTTGTCTGGTTCGAGCAGAGGAGAAGTGGGCCGGGGTCAAGAAGCCTTGGGGTGTGGAGTCGGGGTCAGAGTCTAAGACTCTAAGGTCTCTGAAAGCCACCTGAGAGGCGCTGTGACAGGGTGACACTGGGGTTCCAGAGGCAGAAGGGACCACAGGAGATAGCATCGCCCCCACCTTCCAAGCCCTCTTGCAGGAGGGGAAAATGAGGCCGGAGACTCATTCACTTATTCTGTTTTTGAGCTGCTGATTTCTTACTCAGCTGACATGCATTGTTAAGTGCCTACTGTATGCCAGGCACTGGGCTGCAAAGGGGAATCAACACGCAGGGGAACAGGTCCACAGCTCGAGAAGCAGGTTTTGGAGTTGGGTCCTGACTACCACATGGAGCAGCTCCAGGCTCCCCGACTCCCCTGGGCCTCTATGTCCTCATCTGTAAAACGGGGATAATGATGGAGCCGCCCGCAGGGCTGCTGCATGGGTGACAGGCGGTAACGCGTGTGTTCTGATTGCCATCCCTCTAGACAGAAGGAGAGTCAGAGTGCCCACGTGCTGTAACACGGCCCTGGCAGGCCCGGAACAAAGGTTAGGCGTGAGGGAGGGCGGTCCTGTGGAGCCAGAGGCCGGCTGGCTTGCCCAGGTCACACGGCTGGTCAGTGCAAAGGCCTGGCTTCCTCAGGTGGAGCCGATCCCCCTTCCGCCCCTCGTCCGCTCAGAACAAACCCAGAAGGGGAACAAGCCGCAGGTGCTCCTCGCTTTGCCTCGCACTGAGTCTGTCTGGCCCTTGTTTGTGGAGCATTTTCGGGGGCCTAGCAGATTGCGGCCGTGCCACACTTGCAGCGGTGGTGTCTTCAGAGCTCCTCACGGAAGGGCTGGGGTTGCCTGTACGTCCTCAGTCTTTTCCTGGGCAGCTGGTGCGCTGGGGAAGCGGCCTACAGAGTGGGGGGACCCTGAGGCTCTGCTGTGGCTGGAGTTTGAGCCCCCCAACCAGAGAGCGGCCAGGAACGCTTGGAGCCCACGATGGCCCCGCTAGACTGGTCCAGGGACATCTCTACACACCTGCACTGGAAATGGACCGTTCTCCCAGCCTCAGAGATGCTCGTGCCCTCCTCCTCCATCTTCTACCTCTAGGGTGGGGCTTCATCGGGTCTCAACCCCCCTTTGAAAATGCAATGAAAGCAAGGGAGTCTCTGAAAAACTCACAATTTCCTGGGCTTCATGGGACCCCTAAAAGGTGACGTCCTTCCGAGGGAGCCTTCCCACCGCCTCCAGCCCATCCTTCCTGATCTTAGTTCGTGTCCAGCTCCCCAGCTTGGACGGTTTTCAAAGGGAAGATGGTGCGCTTGTACCTCATGCTTGTGGTTAAAGGCAATCCCAACGCCCAGAACGAGGCCTGGCTTCCAAGTCAAGGTCCAGGAGAGGCGCTGCTCCCACTGCTCGCCGCGTTTCCGATGAGCCACACGGTTCCCAAGGGCAGTGTGGACTGATCTAAAATTGGAGGGGGCTTGTGTTTGGGACGCCGAGCCAGCCTCTGCAGTGAAATTGGGGTTTGTCCCGAGGGGTCCTGTGGCGAGGCGGCACGGCCGTGGCATGCTCAGCCCCAGGGCGCCTTAGGTGCCGCGCCAGCTCAACCTGGTTCAGTGACCCTGAGAGGGGGCAGGAAGGATTAAGACAGACAAGAGAATGAAAGCTGGGTCTGGGTGGGATGCCGCTCCCAGATGGAGAGACAGCGCCGGCGCCCACAAGCCGTGTCTTTATTTTATAGCAGATGCCACGAGGCAAAGTAAGGGCATGATCAAGATGTTTACAACATTCTCATGGGTTTCAATCCTACTCAACTACATGCACCTGAACTCTATCAAGCCCACATCACTCAGGCACGTGGGGCCACATGTTCGGACCATAGGTTCAAGCTTACAACCGTAGCTGTTGGCTATCATTGTGCTGGGAGGGCCCTGCCCTCCAAGCTGGGACCTGCACGTGGCCGTGAGAGGACTGTGCCCTCTCCTCAGTCCAAGGCTTGAACCTGTCCAAACGCTGTAGCTGCGCCCCCAGGGTCCCATGTTGGCTCATGGTTGTCCCGTTGAGGATGCCCAGAGCAGTCCTCCTCTCCTTTCCCATTTACGTATCTGCAACACTGTTACCACGCTCCTCCACCCCCTGCCCAAACACACCTGCTCTTCCCAAACATACGTGCTCTTCCCAAACATACCTGCTCATCCATTCATCAGTCCATCCATTTATCCATCATTCATCCACCATCCATTCATCCATCCTATTATTTTTTGATGCATCTCAAACCAAGTTGCAGACCTGCGTACATTCCATCCTATAGACTTCGGCGTGGACCTCACTCACTAGGGAGGATTCTATTGTTGTTTACAATTTTTTACTTCAGGTAAAATTTGCACACAGTGGACTGCACAAACCTCACGCGCACCATTCATGTTCCGACAAGTGCACATACTTGTAACTGTAAAACCCAAGCCTCCCTCATCAGATAGAACACCCCTCCACTCCCGGAACTTCCCTCAGGCCCCATCCCAGGGAATCCCGCCTTCCCCTCCCTGCAGAAGCAACCAGGGCTCTGGTTTCCTTTCATGGTGTAGGATTCAGTGTCACTTGCCTAAGGCTGCTTTCTCCTGGGCAGCTTTACACACTCCTGATGTCTAGGTTGCACTGCAGAAGGACAAAGGTCAGAGTCTCTGGGGGTGGGCTCAAGAGTTGGTATTTTAAAAAGAATCCCAGATTACAGTATGCAGTCAAGTTTGAAGCCCACTCCCCTAGAGAGATTTCCCCATCTCGGCCCCTCCCCACTCTAAGCCCTGAGCCCTGTTTCTCAACGACTCCATCCCAGTAATTAATGTTTCGTTAGAAATGATTTCCTTAGAGACCATTCCCCTGTAAGTGTTCTCCCCACACCCCCCGAGGACAGGCAGGCTTTTAGACCAGCCCACGGAACAGCTAGCATTCCTACCAGGGCTGTTGCTTTGGGGTAACTTTGCAACGGTCCCATTTGCACTGAAGGTCAGCAAACGGTCCTTGACTGACTTCTGCATGACCAGGGGGCCCCACCTGATTCCCATCAGAACAAAGGAGGCCTCGGCACAGTCCTGTTGAGCCCAGGAAGCTGTCTGGTTGAGCTCAGCTGGACTTGGCCTCTCCGGCCTCCCGGCTCCCAGAAGGACAAGGCTTGGCCTTTGACCACGTCTCTTCACCTTCCCACCAACCCACTAAAGCAAAGACATGCTTCAGTTCGTTAAAAGGGTCCCAAATGTATGCCAAGCTTTTCTTTATTTTTCTTCCTTGGCTAAGGATATGTTTTGTTTTGTTTTATTTTAGAGAGAGGAAGGAAAAGAGAGAGGGGGTGAGAGAGAGAGAGAGAGAGAGAGAGAGAGAGAGAGAGAGAGAGAGAGAGAGAGAGAGAAACATTGATGTGAGAGAGAAACATTGATCCATTGCCTCTGGTATGCACCCCAACTGGGGACTGAATCCCAAACCTAGTGTGGTGTGAACCAAGTAATAGAACAAACGTAGATGGGAAGGAGAGCGTGATTATTATTGCACTGAGCAAAGTCCCACCTGGGTGAAGCACCCCATTCCTCGCATGTCCACACATGACATCAGAATAACTTCCCCAAGCACAGTAGAGAGTCAATCATCGCAACAGCTGTGGCGGGCTTGTGGGCCCTTCGTGAGTTTTAATCGCAGACCCAGTGCTGGCCCGAGGAATCCGCCCCCCCGCCCCGCCACCCCAGAACAGGAATGCCACAGTCCCTGGCCTTGCCCGCTGCCCTGCTTGTTTGAGAAAGGCTGCCAGACACTGAGTAAGCAGCGGAGGGCACAACAACAACACCAGCTCCGCGCTCGCCAGCAGCGGCCACCTGCTCCAGTGAAAGGGCCAATTCAGACGCCGCGGTGGAAAAAGGTTCTCAGGGGCGTTCGTTAGCTGGCGGCACGCTGTGGGTGCAGTTTGGCCCTGGATCTCAATATTCCCTTGTAACGTTTTACAACCCAGACCTGGCAACAATGGCGTCATTCATTGCACTCACTCACGTGGAACAGAATGTGAGGGCCCGGGAGAGGCTGGTCTGCGGGCTCCGACACCCAGAGTGAAACGAGGTGCTCAGGACTCTCGGCGGGTGTCCTGGGAGCCCAGGTTCAGCAGAGCGAGCTGGCAGGATGTAGGCACAGCTGTTGATCCAGCGAGAGCGGTGGGATTTGATGGCAAACTAAGTTCCTCAAACAGCAGGATCAGCAGATTGGCCGGCAGAACTTGGTATTGCCCGGGGGTAGCCAATACCCAACTCTGTTATGTTATCACCAGGAAGCTGTTATCACAGGACGGTTGTGTTGCCCATGCAGTCGGTGTGAAGGCAGCAATATCCTATTACCAAGTGTTCGTTGGCAAGATCTTTGGAATAGCTGACCCGGGCTGGAGCGCAGCTTTACCTCTTCTTAGCTGTGTGATCTGGGGCAAGTTGCTTAACATCTCTGCAACTTCATTTCTTTACCTCTAAAGCAAGCATGTCAAACTCAAAGGCTAACACAGACAAAATACACAAGGTTTAAGTTGATGTGGGCCGCAAAAAAAGCAAAAGCTTCAATTTTCATAGAAACAGGTTTATTTCGATAGAGACATGCTGAATACAAAGGGCTGAAATAAATGAGTCGTTAACATAAAATAGAACATTTTGATAAAAATTAATTTTTTCTTGAACATTAACTTACCAGACATTGAGTAACTGCACAAATTAATAAGCATAATGCAGATAAACCTATTTTTCTTGTTCTCCGAAAGTGAAATATTTCCTATTGTGCACACCAAACAAGTCAGTCCAAGACTAATGACGTGGCCATCAGCTGCTAAAATATTCTCTGCTAGTATTAGTGGAGAGAAATGGTGCGCCTGCGCATAAGGCGTGTAAGGGAAATGAATGCAACATGATTATATAATCAGTCATTAGTGAATGCTGTAGTTCGTTATTAATAATTATGTATAACAGGATATTGTAAAAATTAAGTTACAAAATTATTAAAATGTTTCTTACATACCATTATATTGGTTGGGCCACAAAAATATTTGTTGTGGGCCGCATGTAGCCCATGGGTCGTGAGTTTGACATGCTTGCTCTAAAGTAAATCTAATACTGATGAAATGGAGTTCTTGCCAGGATCAAATGAGGGAAAGTATATAAGTCAACCAGTACAGTGGCTGGGATATTAGAAGACACAGAACAACATGGACGAGGAGGAGGAAGATGAGGAGGAGGATGGTGACGATGATGATGGTGGTAGTGGTGATGATGGTGATGGTGGTGGTGATGGTGGTAGTGGTGATGGTGATGTGATGGTGGTGATGATAATGGTGATGGTGATGATGATAATGGTGATGGTGATGATGATGGTGATGTGATGGTGATGGTGATGTGATGGTGATGATAACGGTGATGGTGATGATGATGGTATGGCGATGAAACACCAGCCCTCTGTTGCTGCCCTCCTTTCCAGAAACGCAAGGCTTTTCAACTTTCACTTGAATCCTCTGTGCCCTGGATTCTTTAATGATGCTCTCAAGCTGTGGAGGAATGTAATTTCTCTCTTCATCACAAGCACTTTAGAGATTTCACTGGTTGGTACTCATCATGTTCCTTTGATGGGTCCATTGAGGAGCCCAGTGGAAACTGCCCGCATGCTGTTGGTGGTAGCATTTCGTCCCTTCGCCTCTATCGGCATGAGCCGATGGAGATGTCACTTCACCTTGCCGTGCCTCTGTTTTGACACCTGTCAGATGGGCTTGCAGCCCTTGTGTTTCAGGCACCGAGAGATGTGAGTGATGGATGGTGGGGATGACGTCTCAAGCTCCTTGGCGAGAAGGAATCTGTGAGGGACAAGAGGTTACTGGGGTAAAATGGCTTTCCCATTTCTGTGCATGGTAGTAATCAAAGGCAGGATTTGCCCTTCCCAGACAGTAATTTTGCAATTTGGCAATGCCAGAATGTAGAATTCCTCGGAGCCCATTGATGCCTTCTCTTGTAAACTCCCTCCGCCAACATTTTTGGGGGTTAGTTTCTTTAACTAAGAAAAAGCCATCTCCATTAAGAATATAAAACTAAGAGAGATTCCCCTCCTCTCGGGGAGCTCCGACAGCCCAGCCCTTCTACTAAGCAGACCCAAACGGAATTGCCAGCAAGATCTGACAGCTTTTATGTTTTATTATTATTACAATTCTTCGTCTTCATTTTCCATGACGTAGCTGGAGCCGCAAAGCGAGAACTATAAAGCTAATTTCATTCCTTTCAGCCTGTGGGCCCCAGGGAGAGATTCTGAGTGGTGTGGCTGTGCAGGATGGCTCCAGCTTTGGTTTTGAGATGGCACATGCCACGGGAAAACTGGGCGAGGAGACCCCTGGGTGTCCTGAGGGTGTCTGGAGCCTCATGGAAACTTGGCAGACACTTTATGTCCCTGCCTGGCCACTCTGACGTGCTTTCACATGACAAACAAAGGCAGGGGCCCAGAGTGGGGCTGTTACACCCCTGGGGGTGGGAGTGGTGAACTCCACACCCCTGCCCCCCTAAAAGCACATTGTGTTTTAAATATTGACAGGAGTAATTAGGAGATTGTCTAGAAATCATTAAGGGGACTGTTGGATTAGGTGTCGGGTGCTCTCTTTATAGCTCTGTGACCATGGGCAAGTTGCTTACTCTCTCCGGGCCTCAGTTTCCTAATCTGTAAAACGGGGACAAGAACAGCACCCACTTCCTACGGTCATGGAGAGGATAAAATGGGTTAATGAAGCATCCTTCAGAAATGTGTTAGGTGTGGTGTTTTCTTCCGTGGGATGATTTCAGCTGTACTCTTCGATTTCAATAGGAAAAGATTTCTTTTAACAGCATTACAGGAAACATAATTAGCATTGCAAGCCCATAATTTCATGGATATTGCTCAGAGTGAGGCTAAACTTATTTGGATACAAACTTAATTTTAAAAAATGCACTCAGTTAAAGAAGAGTTGGTGCGGGGTCATGATAAAAAGCACGACGACTTTGGGGTTTACTAATGCATATTTCTTCTGGGGAAGGGACTCTGAACCTGTGTAGCGCCATGGCCCTCCCTGCCATGGTGACCACTGTGGATTACTCCTCAGAATAATATGATTAAATGCATACAATAAAATGCATATATTGCCAAGGAAACCAATTCTATTAACAATGACAATAACAGTGATGGTTGTCATTTGTTGAGCACTCATATGTGCCCATTATTGTTCAGTTTCTCACTGTATTAAGTCATTTCTTCTCTCCACACCCCTCTGAACTGGGGATCTGCATTATATCCATTGGAAAATGAAGGCATGGAGAAGTGAAATATTAAGTCAGTGGTGATAAGTACTGCAGCTCAAAAGGAAATTCTAAGGCACAAAGCAGCAAGCTATTCAGATCAGGGTAATTTAGGGTCATCCCTGACTAGCCTAGTGATCAGCCACCATTCCTGACCCATTTACCTGTCTGTATACATTAGAACTATTCATAGACCTACTTGCCTACTGTATAAGGCATGAAAAGTTAGTGCCCAAATATGTATATTCAAGACACATGATGTACTTGAGTATAATTGGATCACTTTGCTCATCAAAGACCCCTTTGTTTCTTATTCTGTGATTTTTCTGGTGGATTCGATGGCTCCTGGTTCAGCCAGTGGGGGGATCTGTACCAGAGCACTGATCGATGTTATTTCCCATCTTCTCTCTTTCAGTAAAGAATATCCCGTGGTTCCCAGGAGCACAGTGAGACAGAAAGTGGCCTCCAACCACAGCCCTTTCAGCAGTGAGCCTCGAGCTCTCTCCACCTCATCCAACTTGGGGTCCCAGTACCAGTGCGAGAATGGTGTGTCAGGACCCTCCCAGGACCTTCTGCCCCCACCTAATCCATACCCACTGCCCCAGGAGCACAGCCAAATATACCATTGCACCAAAAGGAAAGGTAAGTGTGGCATCCCCTGCCCGATGTGCCTTTCTCTACTTCTTTCCTTTCGTTGGGGAAAAAAAGTAGACACAACATTTATTTCTTTAGAAAATGCAAACAATACAAACATACATAGAGATTGTAAGAAATTAAAACCATACCAGCAAAACATTTCCACCCCTAATTCTAGCCCCTTCCTCGGGGAACACGTATTCAAAAGGTCCAGACCTATTTTCCTCATTTACAGACACGCACACACAGAACTGAAAACAGTTTTGTGCTTACGTTTAGCAGTTGATATCAAACTGTATTTCGCAAGTTGCATTTTTGGAAACTGCAGAGTATGCTGTGGCTGTCTGAAGCTGGAGCTGCCTCATTTTTTTTAAGTGATGAAGAAGAAGTACTGCAGCTCAAAAGGAAATTCTAAGGCACAAAGCAGCAAGCTATTCAGATCAGGGTGATTTAAGATCAGGGGTTCAAACCTGCAACTGAGGTACATGCCCTTAACTGGGAATCTGTGGCCACTCCCACGAGTGGACAGGCAGGCTGCTGCCAGCATTCCCGGTGCATCACAGGCCATGCTGCTGGGATGGTCCTAATTGGATGTGTCTCGTTAGTGCATGCGCCAGGCTTTCTCCCAGGGGGATCCTGAGCTCTCCTTTCCTCTCCAGATCAAAATCAGCACAAAAGGAAAAAAAGAAAGGCACAACTGATTTTTCTTCCTCTTTGCATCCCTTTTTCCAATCTACTGGGCTGGCGTCTGAGACATCATAATTTCCTTTGCCAAATAAGAAATGGATGACTTTTCCTCAGCCATTTGAGTCCAAAGGTACTAGATTAAGGCAGGGAATTTCGGGTGGCCTGTTTTGTTGGAGCCAGAACCGAAGCAGGTGCCATGGCGGTGTGGTTGAGCTCAGCGTACTGGAACCATCGCTTGGTGTGAACTGTAGACGGGACGGTGAGGACAGGGCAGGCAATGGGGCCACGGAAACGCAGGCTCGAGTCTCACCTCTCCCACCAGCTTCCTGTGTGGCCCCAGGCAGGTGTCCCAGTTTCCTGCTTTGTAAATGGCGCTGTTTCCTGCAGCACCTGACCCTGTGAGCACCCAGGAAGTGGTGGCTGTGATCGCGTAAGTGGCAGGTATCCCTCCAGAAAGCGTGTGCCGGGGGGAACGAGAGAAGGCCGCTCACCTAGGCGGAGGCTTGAGAAAACAAGACGCAGGGACGGGGCCATCTAGCCTTGTGCTTATGCCCGGGGTCTGCAGAATCAGACAACTGGGGAGGAATCTTACCTTTGCCAGGTGCAAATTTTCATGATTAGGAGCCTGTTACTTAATTCCTCTAGGCCTCATTTATTTATTTTTTTTAATCCTCACCCAAGGATATTTTTCTCATTGATATCTAGAGAGAGAGTGAAAGAGAGGTGGCGGGGGAGAGAGAGAAACATCGACTCATTGCCTCCCGCACCCGCCTGGGCCAGGGCCAGGGCCAGGGCCAGGGCCAGGGTTTGAACCTGCAACTGAGGTACATGCCCTTAACTGGGAATCGAACCCATGACCCTTCAGTCCACAGGCCGACGCTCCAACCATGGGCCAAACTGGCCAGGGCTCCTCTATGCCTCCTTTAAAAAAAGATCTGACCATAAGGGCTTATGATTGAACCTATCTCGTAGGCTTGGTGTGACAATGGGGTGCTATTAAGCTGGTGTTAGCGCAGGGTTGACTCAATAGCACAGGGTTGAGTCACTGTTTCGCTCGGGCAGGCCCAGACCCTAGCCTTAGCCTCAGCAGCCAGCACGATGCCTTTGGAGGTCCAGTGCCCAGTGTTTGGCCCTTTAAAAAACACACAACTCAGGAATTAGAACCAATGGAAACGATGCTTTGGTGGCTTTCTCTGGAGCCGGGGTTACATGAGGAAACTGATTGGGGTCGCCGGGTTTGGCGATGTGACATTTACTCATCTTGCACTTTGAAGGAGGGAAGAGCTGTGTTTGGTCCAAGCCCGGGCTGGGGAGCTGACCTGGGTGAGGCCGAGGGCTCCGGATTTACCTGAAACCCATCCAAGCTCCTTGGATCTCAAAGGCCTGAACAGTATCACCCCACCAGGCCCCTGGCCCGACTCCCAGCAGGTCCGCTGCCGGATGGGCTGCAGACCAGATGCCTGCAAACATGTCTGCATCTTCAGGCGCGAGCAGGGTGAGGAGCGTCTCACGGAGCAGGTCCCTGCCCGGACACCTATTTCCTGTTACACCTAAGGGTGCCCTGCCTAGGTTCCAGACCGCAACCTTTTCCTCAACGCTAGTAAGTGGGTGCTTCCATGAACCAGTGTTACAGGTGGGGAAACCGAGGCTCAGAAAGGTAAAATCACAGGCTGGCAGTTCTCGAAGGGGGGATTTGAACCCACGCCAGGTCTGCAGACTCTGCCTAGGCCCCAACCACTGCGCATAGTGCTACCTTCTCTTATCAGCTACAACCTCAAAATGGCATCCTCCGCTGCAGACTTGCTCGTGCGACTGGGTCAAGCGTGCTGATTAAGAGCTCAGCAGGTTTGAATTAGGGAGCTCTGCCTATGAAATTAAGGCCAGACGAAAGAAGAGGAGGGAGAAGTTGAAAAGAATCAAGGCGCTTTTTCGGTCCAGTATTTATAGCAGCGTCCTTATAAGTGCATTCCTGGCCGGTGACCCGCTTTCGATCACGGGAGCCGTGGACTTTCACGGGGGATTTGGCGGGATCCCCGCGTGAACACATGGTCAACTTCAGGTGGAGGCTGGCGTTGGTGGCTGGTCCATTGCAAGACAGCGCCATAGCTGACGCTTTCCTGCTGTGTGGCCCTGGGCACGATGCTTTGACTTTCTGAGCCTCAACTACCTTTTCTGCAAAATGGGGATAATAACAGTTCCCACCCTGTGGGCTTGTTAGGGGATGGAATGAGATCATCCACATAAAGCACCCAAGACAGGACCGGACATAGTAAGTGCTCAATGAGCGTGAGCCGCCACCGCCCCGCCCTGATGCAGCTCATCGTCCCAGCAGATCAGACACTATGGTGACATAATTACATGATTGTTTGGGGGAAATGGCGATCGGATGCCATAAAGAAGATACACAAAGTGCTTATGAACATGAAGGGGTATCAGCCTAGGGGGGTCGGGGGAGAATTTTAGCTCTGAGTCATTGGATAGGAGAAGAGGGTGTTACTGAGCGTCAGGCACAAAGATGGGCCCACCCCCTCAGGGAGTGACTGACAGGCTGGAACTGGGTGAGGGGAGGGCAGGAACCAGCCCTTGTGAGCCATTTGAGGGACTTTAGCTTTTATCCGAACACCAGCGGGCAGCCATTGGAGGGGTTTAAACTGAGCGTGACAGGACTCGGTTTGTTTGGGGTGTCACTCGGCTGTGATAGGCAGGGCTAGAATTAGTACCAGAGCTCGGTTGAGAGGCGGTCAGGGGCTCAGGAGTGAGCTGATGGTGGCTCAGACCAGGATGTGGGGAGAAGGGTGGGAGATGTGGGTGGAATCAGGCTGCAGTGACGGGCTGGCGATAAGGAGGTGAAGAATTACCCTTTTCACAGATGCAGAAACTGAGGCTCAGAGAGGTTGAGTAACCTGCCCAGCGTCACCCAGCTGGCAAGTGGCCCCGCCCCCAATCCATCCACACTGTGATCTATGCACTGGGGGTGCATGGGACACACCCTGCAGGGCTCCCTTCACCTTTCCAGAAACCTCTGCCCTTCTCACCTCCCTCTGCCCCCAAAGGAAAGCTCCCAGGGACAGGCAACATTCCAGCCAGGCTCTGTCTGTCCTCCTGCCTCAAGACGACAAAAAGCAATTCATCATCAGCCTCCATTGTAAAGTGATAAGGAATCAGTGGAGGTTTCCTTCCAGTTTGGGATTCCCGTTAAGTGATAACTCCATGGGTGGCTTTCCCCTGGCCCCTGCCTGCCCCGCTCCCTATCTGACTTCCCCTCATTGTCTGTCTCCCTTCCAACAAGCCCAGGAGGCCGGTGCCATGAAATGTCAAAGGGCCAGGCAGGCCAGAGGGCTCCTTGTGTTTGGGCCCAGCTGTCTCCAAACTATCTACCCCGATGGATGGAGCCGGGAAGGTCTTTTATCAACGCCACTCAACCACAGCCAGGACCCCGGGGCCTGGGAGAGCACTTGTCCGCCTTCCTCCCCCTCCTACCCTGACAGCCCCCACCCCACTAGAAACCCAAGGCAACCCAAATACAGATTTCAGGCCAGCCACTTACTGCACTGGATATTCAAAGGGAAGCCAGAGGAGCAAGGGGAAGGGGCATTGCATATAGTGATTTTGCAGGATGCGTTTTCTCAGTGTGATGTGCCTTTAAGAGCGATTTCATGTGGCTTTTTTCACTGGATCCTCCCTGCGCTCCTCGAGCCAGAGGACATGTCCTTCCTGCCCATTCTGCAGGGCAAGCAGAGCACTAGGAGGTGGCCTAGACGGCTGAGGTGAGTGGCGGTGAGGGCAGACCTGGGGTGCATCATCAGGCTTATATTGACTGGGCACTTACTGGGCACTGGGCACTGGGCACGGTGCTTGGGAGAAGGGCAGGATGGCAGAGCCCCACCCCCATGAAACTGGTGTTCCACTGGGCGAGGCAGGTCAGCAAGTAAGTAAACCAGTGGCTTCACATAAGGGCTGAGTGAGGTATGAGCTGGAGTCTTTTGATTCCTAATCAAGGGTAGTCCCACAACAGCATTCCAGTCCTTTCTACTGTAAGCCAAGATCTAAAGTCCACCCATCCGTCCACCCACTCACCCACCACCCTCCCTCCTTCCCTCCCTTCCACCCATCCATCCATCTGAACAGGAGTTTCATGAAAGCTGAAAGGCTGGGCTGTCCAGCTGAAAGAGCACTGTTAGGTGAGTCAGGCCTGGATACAGCCCCACCTTAGAGTTGCCGAAGGTCACTCAGCCCGGCAGGGGCTGCTCACCACTCTACCTCTGGGGGCTCGGGCTGAGCGAACTGTCGCCAAGGGAAATGACCCATGTGGGATGGTGGCAGTATCGGCTCAACGGGATTAGTGCTGTGAACGCAGCCCAGTGTTTCCCAGCTCTGGGATCCACCCACATTCCTTCAGGTATTGGATGACCTTCACCGAGCCGTCTGCCCAACCTTCCAAGTGGGGAAAGCCAGATAAGACTTAAACACTTCCTTTATGTGCAGGAAAGCTAGACAGACTGCTTATTAACAACTCCATTCCTGACGGAGTTTCTGCATTATTGTCATGGACAGTCAAGAACTGAGATCCAAATGGTCCCAGTGGTTCGTCCAAGGTCACATAGCCAGCAAGAGCCAGAGACATAACTCTGTGCCCTAAAAATCCGTGTTCTGGATTCATCATTAAAGCCACTTTTTCCAGAATCAGTAGTGTCCAGAAAAATGCAAGGGACCAGGCTTGTCCTGGTGCTGTGCCCTGAGCGGTGGGCAGGATCCGGAAGAGCTTTACTGCTCTCCGGGCACTCGGCTGGGTGCAGGACCACTCTTCCCACACACCTTTCTGAAACCAAGCTGTGGACTCATCTCAAACGGGACTTGACCCGAGACTACGGCCCCTCATCCCTTGGCAGGGAGAGAGATCTTTTGCTGTTGATCATTTATGGTGGTTCCCAGTAAAAAGGCAGAAACCAAACCAAAACAAAAAAACAGATGACATCCAAAGCATTTATCACAACCTGAAGTTGGACGCTTGCTTCGGAATGTCTTTACAATGCGGTGAGGTTCGAGAGGAATTTGAGAATGCTCGGACCTGCTTTCATCAATGAGCCAGTATCGAGTCTTCTTCGGACTCTGCAGCGGATCGTTGGGGTATTAGAGACTGGAATGTGTAATTTTACGATTTTCCAAAATGGGCTCCAGCCTTTTTCATATTCTTCTTCCTTTTTTGACTTGTAACAAACCTGGAAGCGGATCAGAAACTTGGGAATGGTTAGTTTGCCTTTTTTCCCCCCTCTTGCCAAGGGTACCCTGCAGCTGTACTTGCTATTATTAAAAAGGGGAACGCCCTGGTTAAATGGAAAACCCGAAGGTTCTGATTCCAGCAACAATGGAAACATCCAGAATTATGGATCTGGGGGCGGAAGGAAGAATGGAGGGAAGAAATCGAGGGAGGAAGTGACCAGGACAAAAAAGTGGAGTGTGGCCATGTCTTTAAGACGCCAAAGAACTCCCAGCTGAAAGGTGGACAGTATGGTCACCCTCTTATGATGTCTTCGACATCTGGCTTGATGTAGACAGACACCTGGAAGAGTGTCCCAGAAGGAGTGTCGCTGAACATAAATTTGCTGGCTGCTCAATGGGTACAGCCCTAGCTATGTTTGGTTTGGGAGATTTTTTACTTACCTATGGGTGTCACTGGGAGAATGATGCAAATGGAGGTGTTGGGTGGAACCCAGGCTCCCCTACCCTGGCCAGAGAGCTGTTTTGTAATGCAGACCAAGGTCAAAGGATTTGCAGTGGGACGAGTGACTGACTTAGAGCTTCCTATCTGAGGACCATCTCCTCATCACAGGTCAGCATCCGTCCTTACTGCTCAGGGGAGAATGGACAGGGGCCAAGGACGTGTACCAAGAGTAGGGCTCTGACTACCTGTTGACCACTCTATCTCTAGCAGCTGGCACAGCACCTGGCACTTGGTAGGGTCTCATGTACACCTGTTGACTGACTAGGTGAGTAGCGTTGGATATTGGAAATCTAGAGAGCCAGAAGCGAGTGTGGTAGACAGAGTCAGCCAGCCCTGGCTTTGATTCCAGCCTCTGTCCTTCCCAGCTGCATGACCTTGGCTGGGTCACTTCCCCAAGCAGGAGCCACATGGAGGAATCACTCTGAGATTAGAGTAAGGTGCTCAATCAGTAAAAGCTATTTTCTCCCATCATTAAATCTGCGTCCTGCCCTCACGTCATCCACCAGTCCCAGTGTTTCATTTTTCTTCACCAACCCCCTGAAAGACAGAAATATATATATAAATTGATTTTTTTACAGAGAGGAAGGGAGAGGGATAGTTAGAAACATTGATGAGAGAGAAACATCGATCAGCTGCCTCCTGTACACCCCCCACTGGGGATGTGCCCGCAACCAAGGTACATACCCTTGACTGGAATTGAACCTGGGACCCTTCAGTCCACAGGCTGCTCTATCCACTGAGCCAAACCGGTTAGGGCCATACAGAAATATTTCTTAACATTTATTGATTAGAAAGCAATTGGAAGACAAAAAAGGACAATCTCCAGTTTGAGGGTAGAATTCCAGCTAAAGGATGAATCTGAGTTGAGGTTTACACTTGGGGAGAAATTCCCCAGTTTTGCTTCCCCTGAAGGGCGCACCCAGAGGTGTGTTGTTATAGATGGGGTCTGCCACGGGATTGACTGGTGCCCTTGAAGATGTCTCATCTCATTTAATTCTTCGCCATCCAGTGCAGTAAGTATTCCTAACTCTGACTCAGAGATGGTGAAAATTAGTCTCTGAAATGCTGGCGTGGCACAGATATGAAATAGAAGAGCCAGATTCAAACCCAGACACATCTAGACTTCTTAGCTTGGAGCCTGGAGTTAGGGAGTCTTTGAGGCCCTGGAAGTTGTGTGTGTACTCCATCCTCCAAGCGTTGTGTTTGTGTATTTTTCTAGGAGAGAGGTCAGCACTTTCGTTAGTTTCCAGAGGGGTCCGTGACCTTGAAGTGGTCAGAACTATCTCCCTTCCCACACTAGGGAACACAGGTGAACAAAGTGGTTTGATCAGCAGCAAAACAGTCACACGTTAATTTGTACCGACTCAGCAGATATTAACTAGGCACTTGCTTGCATAAGGCGTCAGGAAAGGATTTGGAAATTAATTCATTTGCGCTCCCATCCATTTGTCCACTTGCCCATCCCCCTTCCACCCATTGCACAAATGTTTATTGCGTGCCTTCTCCGTACTGCATGGTATTAGCAGAGATTTCGGAGGTAGATTACTTGGATTCTGATCCTAGTTCCCCTGCTTCTCAGCCATATGAGCCCTTGGCAAGTTGACCAACCTCTCGGTGTCTCCTTTCTCTCCTCTGGAGAAGGGGGATATGAGAGGACCCATCTCGTAGGGCTGTCGTGAAGATTAAATGTGTTATCTCATGGAGGGAACCCAAAACACTCCACGTGCTGTTTCTACTGTGAGTGTTGACTTTATTATTATTTTTGTTACTAGGTGTGAACTGGAGCTGGAAATGCCCTGCCTTCGTGGAATTTACAAGCCGGGGAGGGAAGATAATAAATAACAATAATTCTTACTTATTGAGTGTGTCCTTGTACCAAGTTCTGGACTAATACACATTCTCCCATTTCATTCTCAACAATTCCCTGTGTAGAAAAATGCCATTAGTAACCTTTATGGTTTGCAGACGAAGAAACTGAGTTCAGAAAGGTCAGACTTTGCTTAGAACACCGCAGCCCAAGGTCCTCCCCGTGACAGTCCACCCCTTTGTATCAGAATGGAGGCCTGGGCTTACAGTCTTAAGAGACTTGATTCTTCAGGCCTTCAGCCAAATGGCTGTCTCTGCCTTTAGTTGTGGGGTGGCTGGTCCTGGCCTCATGGGTCTCTCTCCTCCTGTCTTAGCAGATGAAGAATGCTCCACCGCAGACCATCCCTACAAGAAGCCCTACATGGAGACATCGCCCAGCGAAGAAGACCCATTCTATCGCCCCAGCTACCCCCAGCAGCAGGGCCTGAGTGCCTCCTACAGGACAGAGTCAGCCCAGCGCCAGGCCTGCATGTATGCCAGCTCCGCACCGCCCAGCGAGCCTGTGCCCAGCCTGGAGGACATCAGCTGCAACACGTGGCCCAGCATGCCTTCCTACAGCAGCTGCACGGTCACCACCGTGCAGCCCATGGACAGGCTACCCTACCAACACTTCTCGGCTCACTTCACCTCGGGGCCTCTGGTCCCCCGGCTGGCTGGCATCGCCAACCACGGCTCCCCCCAGCTCGGGGAGGGGATGTTCCAGCACCAGACCTCCGTGGCCCACCAGCCTGTGGTCAGGCAGTGTGGGCCTCAGACTGGCCTGCAGTCCCCTGGCGGCCTGCAACCATCTGAGTTCCTCTACTCCCATGGCGTGCCAAGGACCCTGTCCCCACACCAGTACCACTCGGTGCATGGGGTTGGCATGGTGCCAGAGTGGAGCGAGAATAGCTAAAGCGAAGCCTGCTTCCTTAACAGACATTTGCTAGAGAGAGAGGAGAGAGAGAAAGAGAGAGAGAGAGAGCAGGAGAGAGACAGTAGCCGAGAGAACCCCACAGACAAGGTATTTCATTTCACCCCAGATTCACGCCTGCACTTGAGACCCCCAGACACTGATCTAATCAGTAGCCTGAAACCACAGTTCAAAAAATGTGACTTTGTCATTTCGTCTCAAAACTAAAAAAAAAAAAAAAAAAAAAAAAAAAAAAAAGAACAACAAAATTGAGTCCCATTCCCACCACAACCACCACAGTCATCCATGGGCCACATTCACACCACCTCCGGAGGGCCTCCCGGATTCCTTCTTTTGGTCTCCAGCAAGTCTTGCCTCATCGAGTGTGTTATCCTAATGCAGTTGGAGTCTTTTCCTGTCTTGCTGTTAATGTTGACATTGTTATATAATAAATAATAATATATTTTTTTCTTTCAATTTTTCTTAACGGGACCCTGTCCCTTATTTTGGGGGAGGTCTGAGGCAAGTTCAAAGTATGTATTTGTGGAGTTCCCTTCCTCTAAGCCACCCCTAAAACCAAAATTCGTCACCCTCCCCTTGACTGAGAAATGACCTACCTCTGCCATGGGATGTTTTTGAAAAGGTCCCCTATGTCCCCAGCTTTTTCTGATTGTGTCCTGCCTTCCCCGTCACCACGGAGCCCAGTCTGCCTCCCTGGGGAGTCAGGATAACCTTGGGCTCCACCTGGCATCATATCTGACTCAGCGCTCCCGTCTTCCCAGCTCCGGGTCTTCCCAGCCATCTGTCGCTAAAACATGGCCTATAGCTTCCCAGCCGGAAAGCTTGCTTTGAAAAACTTAAAGAGCCCTGGGTTACACGCGGGCAGAACTGTGATAAGCAAAGGGCAAGCTCCGTGCTGACAAGAGTGGTGAAAAAGCCAAAGTCAATATTCATCCTGCTACAAAACAAAGCCAGCGCCCAGCCTGCAAATCTCCCGACGGTCCAACGGGATGCCAAAGCCAAAGCCACAACGTCTAAAGAGGAGGCAAACCGTGCTCATCCATCATGCTCTCCGAGGGAATCACACCCAATGCCGACACCAAACTGTGGTTACGGAAAGCAGAAAACAGTGTTAAAAAAAGTGTGTAAGTAAAACGTTATTGCAGGGTTCTTCAGATGTAATATTTTACTGGTACTATTTATTTATAAATAGGAGTTCTAATTAAGTAATAACATGAAATCCAGCATGGGAGCTGGTCAAGAGCTTTTAATTTTATTGATACTCAAAAACCAAGTTTGCATTCTTTTTTTTTCCCTCTTTCGAAAGTGCTTTGCTTTCTTGATTAAAAAAAATTCTTTTTTTTTTTTTAACTGACCCTAATAAAAAGAACAGGGTAATATGCGAGGCTGAGTATGTCCAAGTCCGTGCGAGTGTGTGAGTATGTTTGTACGTGAGTGTCTTCAAGCGATTTTGTCCTTTTATGTTGCTAAGGGGGGGAGGGGGAGAATTAAGTACTCGTTTCGTATATTTGTGTGCCAATTAATGCCTAATAAATACCATGTGCTTAAAAAAGTACAAGGGACTTGAACACCCATTTTTTTTTCTGTTCTTTCTACTGACGGGATAGAAGGGAACGAGGTAGAGGAAGGAAGGAGTGGTCTTACAGTGGCTTTTTGGCCCCATCTGCTCTCTCTTGCTCATTTCACACTATTTAGAACCCTTGTGCTTGAGTGTGATAGAGCCGAATATGTCTATCCACTGGCCTGCAGCCCTGGAGGGGAGGCATTTAACTTCGCTGAATGTGTGTCAGCATTGCAAAAGGAAAACCGCCAGGAATTCCAACTGACCAAGGAATGAACCGGGCATGCTATAGGTAACACCCAGACCTGGTCTTCTGAAGGGTCTCTTTCTTTGAATTAATTTCCGGAATCAAGTATTTGGGAGGTCCCAAAGCACGCAACTTTATGGACCATCAATGGATATTTACTTAAAACCCACAAATTTAGGATTAGTGAGTTGGTCCTATGTAACACATATGGGGCAGAACAGAGCAGCGAATTGGTGAGTAAATTAGTTATGCAAATTTTTTTAAAAATCCCAATGATCAAGAATGTCACATCCCCTTAAAACAGGAATAACTGGCATGTTGATTACAAATTATTCATTGAATCAGATCCCCTGGGACTTTTCTGAGTGGAAGAATCCCCAAGAAGTGTGAATTTATTATAAAGAATTGACAGTTCGGCTTTTTTCCAAGTAAATGGAGAAACTAGGTCAATGGCCTTTGTGTCCCCACAGAGCACTAGAGTGTGGCACTCTAAGTGATGGGGCAGTAGGGTCACCAGAACTTCCAGAGATTCAGGTTATTAGTCTTCTTGAGCTCAGAGAGGTGAGGACACCCCAAGATCACACAGCTGGTGTGTTGCACAGCTCAGCATGCAACCTATGCTCATTCAAGCCTTAGCTTCCTCATTCACTAAAAGGCAATATTCCACCAGCTTCAAAGGACTGTTGAGGGGGTTAAGGGACATAATATGTGTGGAAATGTCCGGTTAAGTAACTTAACACAGTAGATGCTCAGTAAATGCTTGAAAGACTTGCATCGATGGAATGCAAGTTAAACATAGTTTTTATTCACTGGCTTAGCAAATGTATATATTAAAAACAATGATACCGATTGCTAAGGAGGAAGTAGGATATCTTGTAGACTGCTGGTTGGAATAAAAATAGATAAGCCTTTTGGGAGGAGAACTTGGCAAAATATATGAAAAGCCTTAAAATTGTGCCAATCATTTAATTTGATAATTGCACGTTGGAGAATTGGTCCTATGGAAATAATCAGGACTGTCCACAGTATTTCTTTTCCGAGAAGTTCCTCAAGGTTTTTTAATCATAAAAACTGGGGACAGCTTTAGTATCTAATTAATATGGGGTTGGTTAAATAGATCAGCGTACGCCTGTACGGTGGCATACCACATGGCTATTGAAAATCCATTTGTGAAGAGATATAAGAAGATACTAAAGATACATTGTAAGTAAAGAAGCCAGTTACAAGTAGCTTCTCACTTATATTAAATGCACCTGCATTCTTCACTCTTCTGGGGGGAGCACCCAGTTAGAATGTACAACCAATAATAATAGCGGCGGTGGGACTGTAAGTTTTTAAGTTTCTTTGTTTTATTGGGTAATCTCATTTTTTTGTGTGATGATGAAGGTGAATTATCCTTGCGATTAGGAATAGAAGTAGTAAGACAAACTCTAGTTCATTTTTTGGTTATTGATCAAATGGGGTCTCTGAGGAAGGCGGATACCTGTTCTACTTTGAGGATGAAGGGATGGCCGTCATTAGGGGTGACAGCAGCCTGGTCAGTGACAGAGCTGGGTACCAGGACCAGTCAGCTGAGTACTGAGGACGAATGTTCCACCTCAACCTCAGGAGATGCCTGATGCTGCTCTGTTTCCACGGGGGGCGGGGGGAGGGGGCGGGGTTAGGCGATAGTCCTGGGGTGAACCATTATTCTCGTTAACCACAACACACACACACACACACACACACACACACACACACACACACACACGCGCTGAGCCAGGCAATTGTAAGAATCTCATCTTTGCTCTCTAACTGGCCTGGTTTATACGATTCACTTTGCCATTTGCTGCTTCTGTGACCATGGGTAAGTCACTCAACTTCTTTAACCCTCCACTGAGTCATCAAAATGAGGGTAGTAGGAGCACTTGCCCCTGAGAGCTGCTCTGTGAGGCTCCATGAGACGATGAGTATAAAGCACTCAGCCCATTGTCTGGTGAGAAGGAATGCTTGCTAGCTGTTAGTTAATAAAAGGGTGAATTAGTATTAATTATTATTGTTATTACTTTCATTATCATTATTTCTTCTCTTTTTCCTTCTCTCCCGCGTCGTGTGTGGTCTTGGTGGACCACAGCAGACACTGTGAATGCCCAGCCCTGTCTCCTGGGCCCATCCTCCAGGTCACTTACAGCGACTTCCCACTTCAGCTTTTGTGTCCCTCCGCCTGAAGTCCTTCTCTGGCCTCAGGGGTGTGCTGGCCAGAGAATGAAACAGGAGGGACAGAGGCTGGTTTGTAAATACCCCTGGTTCCTGTTGCCTGGGTGGGACAAGTTTGAGTAGGTTTTACACAGATTCCTAGAGGGGCTCGTGGAGTCTCACAAAGCAGCTATCTGGGCAAGCGCTCTTATTACTCAGCTGCTCACAGAGGTGACCTGTCACTACCACACCCTTCACTGCCTGCTTCCCGTCCTCATCTCATTTCTTACCCGCTCACCCAAATAAAACGCTGCATCCAGACCCCTGTTTTAGGGTCTGCTTTGAGGAAAACCTAAACTAAGAGAGGAAAGCTGTTACTCCAAGAGCTCTTCCCCTTAGACAAGAGGGTAGGAATGCTTGATATAAGAGAGGGTTATAGTCTCTCTCTCTCTCTCTCTCTCTCTCTCTCTCTCTCTCTCTCTCTCTCTCTATCCATCTCTATCTATCTATCTATCTATCTATCTATCTATCTATCTATCTATCATCTATCTATCCATCCATCCATCTATCTCTACATCACCATCTCATCTCCATCACCATCTCCATCTCCTTCTCATCTCTATCACCATTTAATCTCCATCTCCATCTCTATCACCATCTCATCTCCATCTCCATCACCATCTCCTTCTCATCTCTATCACCATTTAATCTCCATCTCCATCTCTATCACCATCTCATTTCCATCTCCATCTCCATCTCTTTGCTCTGTCCCAGAGGCAGAGTCCTGAGTGGAGAAATAGACTGCAGCTGCTAGTACACATGAGTCTAGTCTTCAACTAAACTTATTTTAGTTCCTTCCACCTAGATCGCCAATATTGTCCCTTTATTATAATTACGGCTCTCCAATCTTTCCTTCACCCCATGAGTTCCCTTCCAAAGCTGCCACCTGCAGTTGTACAGGTGGAGCGTGGCCCAACCCTCAGAGCACATCATTTCCACGGAGGGTCTATCTGAATGGAGTTGGGGATGACCTGCCCAACCGTCCCTGGCAGCCCTGCACCACTGCTTCTTTCCTTTAAGGTTGGACCGCAGCTGATGAAAACCTCGATATGGAAATGACCTGAAGATCTTCTGCCTTCAGAGAAGTGAAGGTCTAAACCAGGGGTCCTCAAACTTTTTAAACAGGGGGCCAGTTCACTGTCCCTCAGACCGTTGGAGGGCCGGACTATAGTTTTAAAAAAAACCTACGAACAAATTCCTATGCACACAGCGGCGGCAAAAACACCCGGCGGGCTGGATAAATGTTTCCGGTGGGCCGCATGTGGCCTGCGGGCCGTAGTGTGAGGACCCCTGGTCTAAACCATGGGCCGGAGGTTGTGTCAGTCTAGTTGGATCCTGCTGGGACACAATGCAGGTGTTCTTTAGGTTCAAGTTTGCCCCTAAACAAAGGTCCAGCCTTTCCCCACTCCATCTGCTACCTACTTTCTTTTCTGGAGAAAAATACAATTGAAGGACAAGAAGCAGGAGAAGAAGGAGATGGAGGAGAAGAAAGAGAGAGAAAGAGCCAAGAACAGCTTTTGCATTGCTCTAGTTTCTGAAACATAAAAGCTATTCTTTTAGAGTAAATCCATTTTTCCCCGTGGCACTGAGGATAGAGAAATTCCTAGGAAAATAATTTGTCAAGTCTCGACTGATCAAAGATACATATGAAAGGACCCCACTTTTTTTTTCTTCCCAAGGCAAAAACCAGCCCCCATCTAAGCTCAGAATGAATCGGCAATTCATTTACCGACTGTCAGATAGAGTAGCACAATCCCCATCACATCTTTAACCGGGACGGGGCCAGAAGGAAGCAATTCTGTGCCCACCGAGTGTACAAGCTGGGGGTATGTTAGTGATTAGAGGGATTCTGGCCTGGGGGAGGCACAGAGATATGACTCAGATTCGCAAATGCACCATAAATCTCTCTTTTATTCAAAATGTGTGTTTTATAGTCGTTTCCTGGCCAATTGCTGCCTTGAATAAATATATAACATATCTGGGCTTAGCTTTCAGGCCGGGAGCTGGGGTTTGTCTTGAGGGCCAAGTATTCTTGCTATTTCCAAGAGCAAATAATGCAAATCGCCTTCTCCCCAACTCACCAGCCACGTCCTATCTCGAACACAGAAACAGAGGTTGGTGCTAATTGGGCCACGAGAGAGAACGCCACGCCTGGCCTGCTGAGCTAATTTCTCATATTCTTCTAACAGGCTGCCCACCTCTAAGCAACACCCCTCCACTCGGCACCCGCAGATGAAGTGGCTACCTCTGAGGGTCATTGACTGCACTTGGTTAGATCCACTAACTCAGACATTTAGCCAAAAACCTTGGTTTGGAAGATAAAGGGTTTACAAAAAAAGGTTTTTTAAAGGAGATTTCCACTTGTTCTTGAAACACCAACCCCCCTCACCCCCCAATTCCATCCCATTACATCAAGGTGCCTCCTCCGGAGGTGGGAAGGACCAATGACTTTTTCCATTCTTTCCCTCTCCCTTGCCATCAATTTCAGTTGAACTTGGAGTGCGAGACCCAGCGGGCTTTTATAGCCCTGTTCATTGAAGGCTGATTAGCTAAGCATTTGACTTGTTATTCTGCATAGGCCCCAACCTTGACTTGGAGCTTTTTAAAAGTCAGTGCAAAAATGGAGACCTTCTCAGTTGCAAGATCCCCCGTCCAGCCCTGTGAAGTGTGCAAGAAATATCTTATCCCCATTTTACAGGTGAGCAAATAGAGGCTTAGAGGGGTTGTCACTCGCCCAAGGTCTCCTTGCTGCAATAGATAAGCCATCCCACTTTTTCCGTTCACGACACTGGGCACTAACAGTGTGCCCAACTACAGAGCCAAAACGGCAGCGTCTCTGCCTCAAATAGATCTCAGTCCCATGTGACAGTCACTGTCTTGTGTCTGGATTCCTGAGAGCTAGCGCAGGACCTGGCAGGAAGTGGGTGCTCGGAGACTTCCTGCCAAACTCCCAAATTCCTGGCAGGCTGGCTGATCTCAGCTAGAGAGAATGTTAACTTTGATATATACAGAGAGGTCCATGGATACTCCTGGGCAGAGGAGATGTCTGGGCAGAGGAGATGTTTGGGGAGAGGAGAGGGCTACGTCTCCTTCAAGTCAGGATCTGGGTGTGGAGAGAGGCGCAAAGGACGAGAATGGAGGTGTGTGGGGTGATGCTACCTGCGGCCGAGCTGAGTCAGGCTGCCCTGAGTGGAACCCCACCTCTGACGCGTCTCCGCTCTGCCAAATCTGGTCAATTTCTTCCACTCCCAATGGTTTCTCTCCCTATAAAATGGTGCCAAGAGGGACACTTGTGCATTAAACTGGTGGAGGCATAGGAAGGACCCGCACAGCACCACGTGTGTGACAAGCACGCAGAACACAGCATTGAATACAGATAGTGTCCATCTCCTGCCTTGTTCCAGAAAGAATCTTCGGCTGCAAAAAATACGTGTAATCCACGGACAATTAATAACGCAAAACGGCCGAAGGTGATGCGCACATACCAGTGAAGTTCACTTGGTCTGTGTGGCACACGGTTGGTCCCAGAGTGGCCACAGCAATTTCTTGTCCTGTATTGTGTTCCAGGCCATGATGCTTCTCCCATTAAGAGGGGGGGGGGGGGGGTCTGTGCCCTGGCCGGTTTGGCTCACTGGATATAGCATCGGCCTGGGGACTGAAGAGTCCCAGGTTCGATTCCGGTCAAGGGCATGTACCTTGGTTGCAGGCACATCCCCAGTAGAGGGTGTGCAGGAGGCAGCTGATCGATGCTTCTCTCTCATCGATGTTTCTAACTCTCTATCCCTCTTCCTTCCTCTCTGTAAAAAATCAATAAAATATATTTTTTTAAAAAAGAGGGGGAGTCTGATTCCCACCCTTGATTAAGGGCTGTCCCTGTGGCTTCCTCTGGCAAACAGAATGTGAGTGTGTGTTTGTGTGTGGGGGGGGTGGTGGTAAGGCTCCCAGCACCAAGGCTGAGCTAAAAACGGGCCAGGTCCAGGGTTAGGCACAGCTGGTGACTTCTTCAGCCAGAAACCTCTCAAGGTAAGGTCATCAAGGTGCTACCATATCCACCTAACCTGTCCCTCACTGGGATGTTCACCCTTTTATTTTTTTAAATACATTTTTATTGATTTCAGAGAGGAAGGGAGAGGGAGAGAGAGATAGAAACATCAATGATGAGAGAGAATCGTTGATCAGCTGCCTCCTGCACACCCCACAACTGGGGATTGAGCCCACAACCCGGGCATGTGCCCTTGACTGGAATCGAACCCGGGACGCTTCAGACCACAGGCTGACACTCTATCCACTGAGCCAAACCTGCCAGGACTGGGACGCTCACTCTTGAAACGCAGCGCTATGCTGTGAGGGAGCCCGAGGGAGAGCCCACGAGGACAGCGGCTGAGGCCCCTACAGCCAGCACCCATCCCGTCCTGGGAGTGAAGAGCCTGCAGGCCACCCTGCCCCCAGCTCCTGACACTGTGGACAGAGGCCGATCGCCCCACGGGCCCTGTCCCAATCCCTGCCCCACAGAATCCAGGAGCATAAGGAAGGGTTTTAGGATATTTTGCTTCTCGGCCTGGGGAACTGGAACATCCTGTGTAGTTAATAGAAATGTATTTGGCTCTGAGCTTGCTTGCTGCCAAAACAAGGGGAGAATTATAGTTACTTACAAGAGCCCAAAGAATTCGCAAGACAAACAAGGGGGGTGTTTGCTAAACACCCGGAGGGCACTTCTCCTGAGGCTCCGGGAAAGATGGTATCGTGCTGTGTCATTTTGTGGTGATGCTCTTAAGGAGACCGTCACAGTAAGCCCAACAGCACCTCGTACAGGACTATTGATCCTGGGTGTTCTCCATGTGCTACCAAACCCTGCATCACAAATGGGCAGAATCGGGAGGTCTAGAAACCCAAATGGTAGCGTCTAGTTACTGAGGTCTGTGCAGGTCTGGCTTAATCTAGGGAGCTATTTTCTAGAAATCGGTAAGCAGCCGAGGCCAGGCCCTCATCACTAGCACCTAGAGCAGATCCTGGCGCAGAAGCCATGCTCTGAAGGTATGTGGTGAATGAATAAAAAATGACCCAGCCAGTGTTGCTCAGTGGTTGAGCATCGACCCAAGTCATGGTTCGATTCCCGATCAGGGCACATGCCCACGTTGCAGGCTCAATCCCTAGTGTGGGGCGTGCAAGAGGCAGCTGATCATTGATTCTCCCTCATCATTGATGTTTCTATCTCTCTCTCTCCCTCTCCCTTCCTCTTTGAAATCAATAAAAACATATTTTTTAAAAAAGAATAAATGGCTGTACATCAGCTCAGATGATCCTTCATTGACATGATTTCTCATAACAGAGGAGGAGAAACAAGAGAGATGCAGACTCAAATGCTATCGAGACCCTGGTGAGCTGTGTGACCTTAGGGGTCATTTAACGTGCCCGGGTCTGGTATTAAGACCTCCAGGACCGAGAGAATGACAGCCCCATTCCACAGTCGAGGAAGAGCCACGTGGGCTTTGAAAGGCCCGGGCAGCGGCTGCAGCAGGCCTTTCCCTTTTGCCCACTCTCTCTTTCCCGACTTCACACTCTCCCCTGGCCACTTGAGAAGGACAAGTTTTGGTTTCAAGTGGTTCCCCTGGGAACGGGGCCCCAGGTAGGGAGCCAGGGCGGTACCATCTCGCCAGCACTCAGGGCTGAGCTAAAAACAGGCCCGGCTCCGGGTGGGGGTAGGGTGGGGGTCACCCTCACTCTGCAAATCGCCTCCTGCTCTCTGGGGAAGCGGGCCGCCAGGGTGCCCTGTCCTGAACGCCTCCCTCCCCCGCCCCTCCCCCAGCGCCCATGGCAGGCCTTCTCTTGAGGAGGAACTGTAAGTACTTTAGACAACAGGCCGATAGTGTCAAAGAGATGGATGGGACAGGCCGCTTATCTTGCTTAAAGAGACATGACTGGCTGGGCATGTTGCTTCTCCCCCTCCTCTTCCTTCCCAGCCTGTGAATTTAACTCTCTCTCTCTCTCTCTCTCTCTCTCTCTCTCTCTCTCTCTCACACACACACACACACACACACACACACACACACACACACGTAAGCACACAGGCCCTGGGTGCCTCTCTCTGTTTCTCAGGAAAGCTTACCTGTCTCCCTCCCTCTTATCCACTATCCTCACCACTTACAAACCTCAGAGAGCAACCGGGACACAAGGCTGTGGCCTCAGACAGGCCCAGAGTAGATTCTGGAACTTGGAGGTGGGGACAGGATGAGAGAAGGATCTTCCCCCTCCCCTCAGCAGAATTACTTTTTTTAAAAAAAAGAAAAGATAAGGAAAAGAGAGAGAAATGGCCTCCTGCTTATCCTTATTTGATAGACCCTGTGCTCCAGACCTCGGTGCGCACAGTCTATCAGTGAGGGCGCACCTTTTGAGCTCGGCGTGTCAGCATTTTGAAAAACCCTAACTTAACTCTGGTGCCGTGTCACATATAGAAATTTTTTGATCTTTGCAACCATAGTAAAACAAAGACTTACATTTTTGATATTTATTTTATATATTTAAATGCCATTTAACAAAGAAAAATCAACCAAAAAAATGAGTTCGCGTGTCAGAGGTTCGCCATCACTGGTCTAGATGCTAGTATTGTAGTCCCGAGCGTGGTAGGGTTTCTGCGTGCGGGGCTGCGGGAGGCGACGTGGAAGTGAAGGTGTGCAGGATTCAACCCCAATTCTAAATTCAGACCAAGGGAAGGAATGTCTGCCAGCAGGATCGTCCCAGACAATGAGAGGGTGTGAATCAGGGCAGGCACGTTGGAGCCCCGGTGACTCCAAGACAGAGCAGGGTGACTGGGCTCCCTGGACACGTAACCATGACTGGAGACATTCTTTATTGTCATGATGTGTTGGGGGACACCGTTTAGCATCACACAGTGCGCGGGACACCCCGAACAACAAAGACTGTCAGGCCCGTGTGTGAGTGGTGCCCTGGTGGGGACACCCTGCCCCGGAGACGCACCGGCACAGAGGTGCAGGGAAGCATGTGCCACACGCAGCCGGCAGGGCTTTTTTTCTTTTAATAGCTAAGATTTGGAAACAGCTTCAAAACGCACGAATAGGGGGCTGGTTAGACGAGTGTCTTGCCTGGGGCTACAAGTTAGAAATCACGGAATGAAAACATTCTGGTAATCAGGCCCTGCCGCCAGGGTTCTCCCTCAGTTCGTCTGGAGAGGAGCTCAGGCATCCCATGTTATGAGGGACCACCTCCCCAACACACGTGAGGCTTTAATATGCAGCCAGAGTCGAATACACCAGGTTCTGGTTCTCCTCAGAAATACTACACAGCAGTGAACAAGAATGGGGTTGATCTGTCTACACCTGGATGGCAAGATTCCCAGACACATGAAAGAAGCCAGTTACAGAAGCATATGTTCAAGGTGGGACCATTCAGAAAACCAACCAACCAACCAACCAACCCCACTGGAAGTCAACTCCACAGAAGTCTTTAAACCCATAGTATATCCACATGCAGAATAAGACGACCTATTATATGATGTATTAGAGGCCTGGTGCATGAAATGTGTGCACGGGTAGGGTCCCTAGGCCTGGCCAGCGATTAGAGCCCATCAGGTTCCCCGCCTCCCCACCTCCTCCTTCCCTCACTCCCTCAGCGCCCCGCTGCTGCAACCGCTGGTCACCTGCCGTGTTCCGTGCCGCCCCCTGGTGGTCAGTGCCCGTCATAGTGAGCCATCAAACTCCCGTTCTCCCAGTCGAACTCCCGAGGGGACACTTTGCATATTAGCGATAGATAGATAGATAGATAGGGGGTGTCAAGCATAAAATGGGTTCTGAAAAGATACATACGCCCTGAAATGCTGCCAATGGTTACTTCCTGGGAGGCGTTGAGGGGACCAAGATGGGGTGGGGTTTCTGTGGCCTTCTCTATGAAGTTAACTTTTTTAGGCAAGGGGAATGTCTTCTTGAGTGAGTAAAACTGAATAGGAAACAATAGGAAAGCCGAGGAGAAAAGTGGGGATAGAGGCACTTAAAGCCGTCAGAATCCGCTGAGGCCAGATGCTCAGGCCACCGGCCTTTGGAGCGGAGGCCTGGCTTATTTATGTGGCCATATCTGGAGGCAGCCACTCCTGCTGGCCCCCCCTCCCCACCCCCAGCTCTGTGCTGCCCAAGCCTCCCTCCACCTAAGCAGTGGACACCTGATTGGAGCAGAGGTTGACAACTGCTCATTTTATTAGTAAGTGTCATGTCCAGGGAGCTCAAATGGCCAGTTTTCTCTCTTTCTTCCACGAAGGCTCCTGTCAGTGATCAAAGCTGCCCTGTGTCCCTGGGCGGGGGTGGGGGAGAATGGGAGGGGAAGGGGTGGCTGTCCTATCACAGGGCGCTGAGGATCCCCACCTGGGTGTGAGAAGGGAGACAGGAAAGGCTCAAAGCAGGCAGGGAGGCTGGGAGGGAGTCGAGGAGGCTCCAGCGGGTGGAACTTTCTAAGGAGGCATTCCCACCTGCACACACTCAGCCATTCTCCACTTACTGCACATCTACTAGTGCCAGGTCCTGTGCCAAGGAAGGAAGATAAAGAAATGAAAAGGCATATAATTATCTCTGCCTTCAGTGAGACAAACATTCATTTACCAAGTCAAGAAGTATTTGTTGTGCACGTATGTGCCAGCACTTGTTATGTAAAGAGAATGTGAATGAACAATAACTGTGTATTATCACCATTACTATATGAAATACTTACATATACATTCTATGTATATAATAAACACTATTAAGTATGTAGTAAGTACATACTATGCAGGCACTGCGCTAAGCTTTTTAAGATACATTAACTCATTTAATCTTTAAAACAATCTTATACGTATATGTTATTCTTATCCTTATACAGAGGAAGAAATTGAGGCACAGAGAGGTTAAGAAACTTGCTCAAGGTCACCCAGCTGGTATGTGGAATAGCTGAGATTTAAACCCTTGCAGCTAGCTTAGCTCTAAAACCTCTGCTTTGACGTACTCCACTGTGCTTTTGGTGAGAAACATGGACATTATCCTTGCCCCTCTTGGAGCTGAAAGGCAAGTATATGTGTTTCGGGAAGTGGGGAAGTTAGACTTAGATTAAACACCTGTAAATAAGGCTGATTTATGTCATCGTGTGGGGGCACTGTGAAAGCTGCCCAGAGGAAGTTGCCATTTGAAAGATAAGTAGGAGTTAGTTAGCAAAAGTGGGGGGCAACAGTTCTCCAGGCAGAGGAAACAGTATGTGCAAAGGTCCTGAGGTGGGACTGAGTTGAACCAGTTCTTGGAACAAGAAGAAAATGTCAGTGTGGCTGGAGCACAGGAAACCTGGGGCAGGGGGTGGAGAAGGGCCGAGGGATTGGCAGGGGCCAGGCCACATGGGGCCATGGACGTGAGGTAAGGCGTTTGTTCTTCACTCTTCAGAGCATGAAAAAACCAAGGCAGGGCTTTCAGCCAGGGAGCAGTACCAAGCTCACTCTGGCTGCAGCGAGAAGGGGGTACGGAGGATTTGGGTAGAGTAAGTGCAAAGGTGGGGACTCTTAACCCAGCCAGGGAGAGCAAGAGGTCAGAGGCTATTTTCTCCTCATGCTTATTCCCTTCTAGTTGACACCCCTGGTTTCTCCCTGCTACACCCCCTACCACGGCCATAAGATCCACACCCCTCAGAACATGGAAAAAGAGAATATACTATCTCCCTCCCAGTGACTAGGACCTACTCAAGCCATCAACCTCACAAGGGATCCTGGGAAATACAAGATGGAAATGGAATGTTATGAGCACATAGCATGATCTCTGCCACACCCACCAGTGAGTCCAAAAGGGGGGCAGATGATGTGGAATGTAATTCTCTAAAACTCACTACTATCTACAAGTGGCATTGGAAGACCCAATACTTTCCCCTCAAGCCCCATAGGTCGGCACTCAACCACTGAGGCACGCAGGCCGGGCTGACTACATTTCTTTGGTCCTCACTTGGCTTGTCTGCAAAATAAGAAATTGGTATCTTGCTTGCAGGATGTTTTAAGGATCAAATGAGAACAGAACACACAGTAGATGCCCCATAACTGCCAGCTGCCATTACTGTTATTATTACACCCCCAAAGATGTTTGGCTGATTTCTGTCACTAAACTGGACTCCATGTTTATGATTTTTTCCTCCTTTCATTGCAAAGCAGTGTAGGGCATTCATCTTATGGCGACCCCTCCCCCAAATCCATCCCCAATTGGAATATTCTCCTGGGGTTTCCCCAGAGCCATGCTACCACCTGGAATTATCCCAGTGGTCCCCACAGGAGGCAGTAAGATCTTTCTTTATGCAAAAGACAGCTCTGGGGCGGGGGTGGGGGGGGGCAGTGCACGTGTTCTGGGCGAGCCCTCTTGGTCCACCCAGAACAACATCCCCTCTATTGAGTCTGCATCATAAATATCTGACTTGCTTGTCCTCGCCTAGGAAGTTGTTTCCAGGGCCAAGAGATTGCTTTCTTCCTATTTATTTATGGGAAGACTTGTTAAAAATTCCATTGCTCGGATCTGTAAAGCCCATTACTGACGTGGAAGATGGCATGGTCTGACTAAAGCAAGTTACCTCCTGGCTCAGAGCCTTCCTCCTTCTCCCAATACAGGGCGGCTCAGAGGGGCCGCTGAGTTCCAGCATCCCTGCAGGGTTAGCTTGGCCTGGTTGCAACTACAAGTACATCACAGCGCAGGGTCTCCTACTGCCCAACACTGCTTCCTCCCGTCTCTTCCCACAGCTGTTGTTCTCAAAGGCCAAAAACGTCCTGTACGTACCCTGGTCTCCATCTCAGAGTCAGCCTCGCAGTGAACTCAACCTGCAACCCCACGGTATCTTTAATGCCAACCATGTACATGTAGGCGGACTCAATATCTGCACAGCAAATGGTGTGGCGTGTTGTGTGTGTGTGTGTTTTGTTTGTTTTTTTATAATCACTGTGATTGCAAACAATAGAAACTCAGCTCAAAGCCGCTTAAGCACCACAGAAGTGCAACTCAAGAACCAAAAGCCTGGAGCATGTGATGCCTTCAGAACTTCACCTCTTTTTCTCAGCTCTGGTCTCTTCCCTGTTAGCTCTGTTCCTAGTGCAAACCTTCTTCCCATGGCGGCCTCCTGGCTTCTATTCACTGAACTTCAAGACCTGCAGAAAGAGAGAGACTCTCTTCCCAACAGTATCAGCAAAAGTTCCAAGGCTGAGTCTCATTGGCCTGGTTTAAAGTCACATAATCATCCCTAAGCCAATCCCTGTGAATTCCACTAGGAAATGGAATTCTCTGATTGACGGGTTCCAGACCCTGGAAGCCAGAGAGAACTACAGTCAACTCTACCTTAACCACAATAGGAGTAGAAAATAGGTGGATCACGAGAGGAAAACTGAGGCGGTTTTGCCTGATAAAGGGGAAATGAATGTGGGATAGTAAAACCACATGAGGACCGCCACAGAAGGTCTGTGCAAAGAAAGGCTATCTCGTAACTTTAGGTCTCCCACCTTCTTTCTCTCACCCCACCTCCCAGCACCTAGGTCTTTCTGGAGTCCTCGCAGCAGTCTTCCCTGAAGGTGTAAATGACGCTGCCAGCCAAGAATCTCATAGGCAGTCCACCCATCCACCGACAGAAACGTTTCAATAAGCAGGGGCCTTCAAAAGTGCCTGCCCAACTCCTGTTATCCCTGCAACGCCAGGTCTAGGGTCACAACCGCCTTCCCCAGGTCAGTCCAGAAAATGATTTTCTAATCACGCTTTTCAGGGTTACTTCGTCCCCAACTGTACTGATTCCATCAGGCGCCCTTATCAGACTGTAGTTTCTTCTTTTATTTTAATTTAAATGTCTCCTCTACTGACCCGCGAAGATATACACAGGGAGCTCTCCAGAAGAATAGTCTCTAGACAATAGAAACGAAATGTGCATTTATTTATTCAGGCTCCGTTCTCCAACTGGTTGATGGGCGTTTGGCCAAGATGTACGAAACCTGCCAAAGGAAGTGTTACAGCGGCTTGTAGGAATTCTAGAGTTTCTCTCTTGGACAGAGCTGGGTGTGATCTTTTGGGTCTGCAATCAATGGTAACCATGGCTCGTGTTCATAAACACTTTCTTGTGCTTGCCCTTTATCCATCCTTAATATTAGCATTATCGGTAGTTATTATTTTATGTCTCATTTGTTGAGTTCACGCTGTGCAGCAGCCCCTGAGGGAATCCCCATACCTAAATCATCATTTTCATTCTCTATGACATTAAGGGGTAGCTATCACTTATTTTGTCATTGAGTAATTTGAGACTCGCTCAGAGAGGGGAAGTGACTTGCTCAAGGATGCACAGGTAGTTGGGAGTGAAGCCAGGACTCAAACCCATGCGTACGTGGCTCTAAGACCCTTGAGCGCAAGCATTAAATGAGCAACATGCTTGCCTTCTTACAGATGGGAACTTGAGGTTTAGGCAATTAACCCGAAATTCACAAGAAGTCACCACGGTGTCTAAAAGGGCCCAAGGATCGGCTAAGCTCCTGGAAGAGGATGTTCTTATGAATTCGGGAACAGAAAGCGAGGCTCAGAGAGCAGCGAGCGGGAGGAGCACTCGGCCTCCCAAAGGCGTCTGCCTGCAGACACGTGTGTGAATTAAGCACTTGGCACCAAGCGGAGGCTGGATGGACTCGAGCTGAAGCCGAAGCGATGGACGCCAGCGCACGCGGAGGGCCCTGACAGATGGGATATTTCACGTGGGATTATTCATCCACATGATGGATGCGAGGCAGCAGGGCTGAGCCCTGGGTCCCACTGGAACCAGCGTCCATGGGCGAAGCGCTCCGCAGCCCCCAGCCCCCTCCGCACTTGGGTTTGGAGCCAGCTCCCCCAGCACTGGCTGTCTGGCTCTCCCCCTCCTCCCTCAGCAATGAGCTCCACTGTGGAACCTTATCAAGTGTTTCCTGACCAGCAGTAAGTACCTAACATCGCCTATACTCACCCTGCCCACCCCCCGGCCCCGCGCACCTTGGCTACAATATCTCCTCCTCATAAATCACGCAGCCATATTAACTGTCTCTCAATCAATCTCTTCCAGGTGTGGGCTCAGACTGTGTCTTAAGACAAGTGTCTCTCCCCTCGAGGCTTAGGCGCTAAGAGCCCCCTCGTCTGGGAGCAGTTTAAACCCAGATCGCTTCTCTCCCTTCTCAGGGTCTTGGTTCAGACCCGAGACCCCCAGGAACCACAGAGTGCAGGGAGCCTCGAGAAACCCGGGCGAGGGCCAAACAGACCCAGGAGGCAGGAGGCGATGGTGTTTACCGATGCCCCAAGGCTTTGTGAATATTGAAAAAAAAGGAAGTCATTCTCCATTGAGCCCGGATTCCAATTCAAGCCCAGCCAGTGGCTATCAAATTGCCAAGCCAAAGACAAAGAAAGCACGGCATGGAGATCTACACCCCAAAACAGGAGGCCTGGCCTTGAGGAGTGGAGGGGTGGTGTGTGCTGGACTCACTCTGATGCACTGGTCTCCCTCTAGCTGGAGACATTCGGGCCTGTGCAATCGCCATCCTTCCCCCTCCTCCTACCACCCACACACCCACGAGTCACTTCCAAGGGTGGGGAAGCCTTTGAAGTCAGCGGTGACGCCAACGCCCTAGCAGGGAAGGCGTCAGGGACTGTGGAAGGGGTGGCCACAGGGCCAGCAGATAAGCAACGCAAACAACCGCGAGCGCCCTCCCAGTCACAGAATGAGGCATTTCCGACAGTGGGTTGTCGCCTGGGTTTGCTGCCTTAGTCTGGTTTGCAGAGCAATGAAGGATGAGGTTCCCAAACGCAGCTAAGCCAGGGAGTGTGAGTGGGGCAGCTGTACAGGAGTTTCCCCAGAGTTAGAGCTCAGGGCTGTCTGGGCCTGAGGCTGACTTACCCAAGGCTTCCTCTTGTGTCTCCACTGAAAACCCGCCTGGGCCCACGGCGTCCTGCGCGTGCAGTTCGTGTGAGCAGGCATTCTTCTGGTGAGAGGGCCCACAGCTTGCATCAGGGCTTCTGTGACTCCCTCCCTTAAAAAGGTATAAAACACTTTGCAATAAATGAATGGAAAAATAAAGCAAGCAACTATCAAATAGGTAGAGAACGCCAACTCTATTTTTGTTAATAATGCTCATCTGTTAGGTAGAGTTCCCCCCAGTAGACCCCGAGTCGAGGATCTGAACGGCAGTAATTTTGGTTTGGTTTGGTTTCGCTTTTGGAGGTGATCCCAGGAAGCACCAGTGAGGGCGGAGAGAAATTTGAAGGAGGAGCAGCCAACAGAGCCTGGGTTAGTGAGGTCGCTGCGTGGGAAACTGCGGCGCAGCCCTGCGGGGACGTGAGACACAATACGGAACGGGCCCCCGAGCTGTCCCACCTGGGGGACAAGAAGCTGGAGCACCCATCCTCCCACCTGTTTGTCACTGTCTGAGGGCTACTCCTGGGGCTGTCAGCTCCCAAGACTGCTGGTCTACCTTGTGAGCTGAGGCCAGGGGGGCTGTCAGGTGGTGGGTGTGCACACTCCTACGAGGAAGCCGTCAGCATGCACGGGAAGGGTGTGTGCTGGGAGCATATGGGTGAACTCCCCGTGGGACCTACTACATCCATAAATTCACGTTTACTCGTTTCATCGCTGAGCGCAATTCCCACGTGCAAGAAGGAGGCACCGCTGTAAAGATGACAGCCTTGGATTTCACAGTAAATTCGGAACAGGGCTCATGTAATATTAATAACCTAAGTATTTACATAAATGCCGTGGGCTTATAAGTGAGCTTCAGGGTTAAAGCATCATAAAACATTTCCTTATAGTGGAAATAAATATGCTCAAGTGTCCCAGAAGAACTAAAAGAAATGCGAAACTAAGGAACATGGAAGTCCAGTGAGATTGCTATAGCTGAAGGGATTCAGATAGTTCAAGTCCTAGGTCTTGACACCTAGGATTGTGTGCCCTCCAAGAAGTTACTTAACCTCTGAACTTCAGATTTTTTTTTTACCTGCCGAATGATATGACAGCCTATCACATCCAGCTGTCATGAGGATTAAAGAGGTAATGCATATTGACAACGGTGTGGGTTGTATTATTTGTTTAGATTTCTTTTTCCTCTCCACCCTTGCCACGGTTTAATATGTCAGGGGTATACTTCCTTAACCTGCTGATGTAAGGCATGGCCACGTGGCTTACTTTGGCCAATGGACATGAGCAGATGTAGCATGTGTCCCATCTGAGCCGAGACTGTAAATGTCCTCTTTTGTAGTCCTGCACTGAACCATGAGGAGAGCATGCCTTGGGCAGTTGATGAAGCTTTGCTCGGGTCCCAGAGTTGCAGACACATAGGGTAGAACTGCACCCAATCCACAGCCTGAAGCAGAGGCACACCAGCTAATCACCGGCCAATGAGTGAGAAAGAATATTATTGATCTGAGCCATTGGGATATGAGCTTATTTGTTATGCAATAGTATCACAATAATAGCTGACTATTACACAATGTAAAACATCTGGCACAAGGTCTAACATATTGTAGGTACTTGATAAATAGTTATTACTGGTATTGATATTATTATTACTATTGGAAAAAAAAGGGGGAAAGGGGTTGTTAGGCAAATATGTTGGGGCACACTGTATGTGATACCCTATGGAAGATTTAGAAATATCATTAGCATATTAAAGGCTTTGAGAAGTTCTATAGTTAAAAAAAATACTGGAAACTTTTTCTGTAATAAACACATCCTTACGTTCTTTAGAGAATTTTGGGAAATAGCAACATGAGGGCCTTGCACTTAGGATGGGAAGTATTCCAAGTAGAAAATTGGTTTCTTCCCATCACTTCTCTGATGGGGTGTGAGAGGAGCATAGAGATAGATGCGGAAGCCTCACACCCACTGGCAGGGCCAGCTGCTCACTTTTCAGCGCCCCATTAGCCAATGTGCAATTCCCTTCCCTCTGCTTGCTGTTCGCAGGCTGAGACCTGGCCAGCCACACATATGCTCAGTGGGGAGGACGGATGCCCTACAACACTCAGAGCTGTCATTTCAAGTATGCCTTGGCACTTATGAGGATTTCACACGCACAATCTCATTTCATTCTCTCCACAACTCCATGAAGCGAGTGCTTTTGTTACCCCCCACTTTCCAGGGGAGGAAACTGAGGTTCAGAGAAACTGATAGGATTTGCCAGAGGCTAACAAGGATGGCATGGCACCAGCACTTCAGCACACCCATCTGATGCTCACTGGCTGTACGCCTTCAACTGTATTGCCAAAGGACACAGAGAAGAGACTGGAAGGTGAACAATTTATTTCCCTCTTTTTTACCCCTGCCACACCAAAGGAAATGGACAGCTGTAGAACTAAACTTTTCAGGCATGTGCTAGCACCTAGGAGTCAGGCGGGAGGAAGATCAGCATGAGGAAGGAAGCCAGCATGGGAACCATAGAATCAAGTTTACCTGAGATGAACAGTGTCTGGCCTAAGGTCACCTCACTAGGTACAGTCAAAGCGGAGACTAGAACCTAGGTGCTCTGACTCCCAACACAGTACTTATTTGAGGCAGAGCCAATAACTATTCTTATTTCTTCAATAAAAGTCCCCTGTGCTGTTGGAAGCAGCATGATGCCACATTGAAAGAAATGATAGTATGAAGCACCCTTGCAGATAAGAGCGGTAAATGAGATAGATGTAGCGGAAGTTGTTGGGTGGAGCCTCCAGAGAGCTCTTGCCCTTCTCTCTTTTCTTCCTCTTCCTAACATGATGGCTGGAGCTCCAGCAGCCATCAATGACCATGAGGCCACCTTGACCACGAAGGCCAGTGCTAAGGATGGTAGAGTTGAAAGACACAAGCAACCTGAGCTACTGATGGCATCATATGGTCACCCAATGGGCCCATCCACCCCAATCCACCCTGGCTGTGTAACTCCAGGGGGCACCATTCACTGTTTCTGTACAGCTATGTACAGTCATCCCTGGAGTTGTGCAACATGGTAGTCCTCGCTACCTTTACACATTTTTTTACAGAAGAGAAGACACATCTCTATCTCACTTATTTTATGTCTCACTGACTAGCAGCTGAATGCAATCCGGACAGGTACATTATTCCACTAGGGTTATGTGCCTGTTGTCTTTCTGGCTTCCTCTAGATCTAGTCTCTACTCATCTCCAACCATGTGGCCGACCTGTATGAATCCCTTCAATGGACTCCTTGTCTGTGGCTTCCAACTGGATTCAAATGACAGAGGTACCAGCAGGAGATGCGAGGAATGGAGGACAGTAAATTGGGTCTTTATTTCCTGGCTCCTTCCTTTCAGGTCGTCTAGGGCTGGCAGTGTCTTGATCACAAATCTCAGCTTCTATCAGGAGCCTTCTCCTTCTCTCTCCTTCTTTCTGGGTTCAATGACATTCTTTTCCTTGCTCCTTCAGTACTGGTGATAGTGACAGCTCCCCGATGTCACTGGCCCCTGTGTGCTGTCCATGCCTTGCTGGTGTCCTTAATCTGCCCCCACCATTATAAATATCAGCTTTATTAAACTTACCTTTTCTCTCCAGCACACCTTTTCTCTCCAGAAAGATGTCCTTGAGTCTCTCCCTTTTCCTCCCCTATTATCCTAGAACTTTTACTCCTATTCACTGCCTAGCTTTATTAGTAGCATTTATTATATTCCAGGTCCATATACAGTACCTTATGTACATTACCATGAACCCCCACAACAACCCAGTGAAGTAGGTCTTCTGCCCATTCTACAGATGAGGAAAGCAAGTCCCTCGGCCACACAGCTCAGAAAGTGGTACAGCTGGGATCTGAACCTGGGTTGTCCAACTCTGCTGGTGTTCCTGCTAAGCATGAGCCTATCATGTCTCTGGCTTGAATGCAACTATAACCATGGTTAGCTCTGTCTGCCTTGATTGGGACATGCCCAGAAGAGGGTGTCTGATGTTCAAGTGTGCAGAGAAGACCGGTGGCATCTCCTAAGTGTGCCTAGAACATTTGGCAGCTGTTACCCCAAATTAGGGGGTGGAGTACACACTGAAGTTGGAGAGCCAGTGGTCTCAGGAACATAATTGGGAGAAACCCCTCAATTTTTGGCATCCCTATCCATCTTGTGCCTTCTCCTTATTACCTGAGGTTGAATGAGTTCCTCTTATGTCTTCAATTTGACCAGCATGTGGGCAATTCACCGACCCCCGTGGCACTGCCCAAACGTCTGTAAACCTGTCTCGGAATAGACTGTCCCCAGCCAAGCTTGCTGAATGCATTTCATTTAGCCTATACCCAGTGGTGCCAGCCAATTTGGACACATCCCCAAAGAAGGGCTCTTGGTCTCCATAGTCTGAAACATGACTGCCTAGCAATTCCATAAATCTGTGTCCGAAAGGCCCAGCAATTTTTTTGGAGGTAAAAAAGCTAACAAAACTAATCCCTCGCTGTTCCTTGAAGTGGACTCAGATGGAAATAAAATCTTTCCACAAAGTGAGCTTTGGCCCCACTTCCTCCATTTGGGTCCAAGAGTGACTTTCAGAGAGCATGTTAGTGAGAGACCTGCCTGGGAGCGGGCAGGCAGCTGCTGCACTGAGGTGGGGGGCTCCGTCACCAGGGCAGCATGCTAATGAGCCGGGCTGCACAAACATTCGTTTCTCATTCTGAGGGAGAAGCAACTGGTAGAGAATTCATCAAGCTCCAGACAGGAAAAGGGCTTGGTTCCTGCCCCTGGCACTGCTAGGAGCTCGGAGTGGAGTGGAGTCGCCTGCAGTTATTTGGAGGCACAGCCAACGCCAGGTCTTGATTACCAGCAGACCCAGTTGACTCGTTGGGAGTGGGAAGGGGAGCAGGGCCAAGCCATTGATCTAGACTGAAGAATGGAAGGCACCACACACAGGCTCTTGGGGGGAGGGCATGTGCCTGTTTCTTTCTCCATCTGAGTTTGCCCTTTTGGCCACCATGTTGGAAGCCAAGAAGGCTAGGAAGAGAGGCAGATCATAGAGAGGGATCTCTCATGCCTGTTCTCTCAAATCCATTTCTTGCCCTTCTGTATAGCAGATGGCTGAGTACTGCAAACTACAATTCCCAGTGTCCTTTGCTTCCAGTTAGGTTCATCCACTAGGAACCTCCAGTGGGGGGAGGTGGGTTTGGCAGATTGAAAGATGATGAGAAAGGCGAAGGTCATTCTCCCAAACTCCATTCTTTCGTATTTGTGGGGCCTCTTGGGCATGGTGGTGACTCCAGCAGTGGCTGTATTTCCTATGAACTTCCTGCTTTCTCTCTGTCCTTTCATGGCCGCAACTCCCACTGGGAAGCCCCAGCTCCTGGTTCTAGTAACACAGCCTCCTCCCCTGGTCTCTCCTGTCCCAGGATCACAGTGGCTTCCTGCTCTAGCTAATCTCTGAGTTGCCCCCGATGCCCTGTTTGCCCTTTCAGCTCTTCCAATATCTCTGTCACTAGTGACCTACATTCAATTCTTTCATTTGAACTTCCTGGTTGGGTGGCTTTGTCTTCTAAACTAAAGATGGACCAATAAATGTTAAGACTCTGCAGCAACAACTTGAATGACATCAAATGAAAAGGTATTTATAGAGACTCCATCAACCGATGGCTCATGGTTCATTTCTCAGCAGACAGAGGCTCTCATGGCCACTGGTTGACCAGAAAGCACAGGGCATCTTGACTGACAGTCCCACCAACACTGAAAACAACTAGGAGATGAACTTGTATTAGTTAGGGGGCAGTCTAATTTGTGTGTGTGTGTGTGTGTGTGTGTACACACATACAAACAGTCCATAGCAGTTCTCTTACTCAAACCCATAGTACTTGCCCATAGTAGGTGCTTTCAAGTGTACTGTGTTGACTTGAATGTCTATCATCTCCTTCAGAGATTCCTTTGAATAATATCTATGGTTAGATGGCCGATTTACCTCCAACACCTTCTCTCCTTCTATAGTAAAGAAAAAAACAGTCCATAAGAATTCAGTAGTTATAGAAGATAGAAAAGAGCAGGGTAGGAAAGTAGGGAATGACAAGGTACAGTAAAAGCAGTCTCTCTAAGGTGGATTTGAGCACACACCTGAGTTAAGTGAATGAGCCATGCAGATATCTGCAGCAGAGTATATCAGGTAGAGCAAACAGCAAGTGCCAAGGCCCTGGGGCAGGAGCATGATTTGCATGCTGGAGGAACAACAGAGGCCAGCTTGCCTGGAGTAGAATGGAAAAGTGCGAGAATGGTGGGAGCCAAGCTGGAGAGATCAGCATGAAGCAATTCCTGCAGAGGCTGAGGACTGGTTAGGACTCTGGATTTTACTCTGAGTTGGGAGCAATTGGAGGTTTTCAGTAGAAGAAGGATGGAATTGCATGCATTTTAGGTCAGATCACTGACTGCTGTATGGAGAAGAGACTGGTGGGGAGCAAGATCATTATTCTGTACAGTCTATTACCCACATGTCAGCTAGAGAAAGAGTGAATGTTAGAAAGTAAAAGAACAAATGGATATTGAAAGTTAAAGGTTTAAGTATGAGTTCAAGACAAAACTGGAAGGGCTGCTATAGGCCCATGAATGATTGATTCATTGCCAAATGCGGGGAACAGACAGGATTTACTCTGGGAAATCCGAGGTGGGAACCAATACTTCAAGCTGGGGAGAGAAGGAAGGGTGTTACAAAGAACACGGGGTTTGAGCTAGGCTTGAAGGATGATGTGGACACACTCAAATCCATGCCATTGCAGGATTTCATAAACAGAGGAAAAGCTTGGGCCAGACAGGTCTACCAGTTAGTCTCAGGCCAACCAGGATTATTAATACACCCAGCTGTGGGGGAGTGATGGATGGCTCTTGACTCTATTAGCACTGGCTAGGTCTCTGTATCTTCCTGCAAAGACTGAATTCTAGCTTATCTTGCTGGTAGAGCCTGGGCTTTTCAAAGGAAGGCTAGTGGGTGAGGTAGAGGGGTCTACGGTGATGAATAAAACACACAAGCCCACCCCCTGAGGGGCTTATAGACAAATGAGAAACAGAGATATTAAGTAAAAAAGGAGAAATACATCATTACAAATATTGGTGAATGTTATGATGGAAAACATCAGAGTTGGGGAAGACAAGGGGAGGGAAGTCCTCCCAGGGGAAGTGACATTTGGGTGGAGACCTGCTGGAGTCTCAGGTTTTGGCAAAATTGGAGGGAAAAGCAGTGGAGGCAGAGGGAACAGTAGATGCTAAGAGTTCAGGACAAGAAGGCACTTCCTGGATTCAAGAAAGGATGGCGAGAACAGAGTGTGCAAAAAGCTTTATGCACAGTGGAGATTCCCGAGGTACTCTTTCCCCCCACTTATTTGGAGGAAAGGCATAGCAGGGTGCACAGGCAGGAGCATGGAGTTGCTGGGTATTTTATTGCAAAAAAATATTTCTTGTATGTGGAATAATGTGTGTGTGTGGTGGTGGTGGGGGGGGGGGTGAGTGGTCGAGCATCGATAACACTGGTCACTGTACTGAGTTTTAATACAGCAGGTCCTCAAATCAATTTATTCTGTTCAACATAATTTCTTTGCAATGTTGATGAGATGCGTAGGAACCTAACTCTTGTTTCTATCAATTAGCCTGTGGTAGAACTGGTTTCATCGTACGTCAGTTCCAAGAACCTATCAACGACGTTAAGTGAGAGCTTACTGTATTCTCATCAAGAAGCAATAATTTCCCAGCCTGACAAACTCATGAAAACTCACTTTAAAACGTTATTTTGCAAGCACTGAGTTCTGCCTTCCCGGCTCAATGGTCTGACTTGTCTACTTTGGGGAGTGTTTTGTCCCCAAGGCTTTGGTGGTCTGGACTGTTTGCTGAATCGCTACTGTGCCCGGAGATGTCAGTTAGCAAGGAGTCATTTTCAGATGCAAAGGGGCTGCTCCTACAGCCCATTCCAGGTTGCCAAGAAACCAATCCCAACTGCTCAGGAAAATCAGAAAAAAGCCTGCTGTCCGGGCAGGCCCAGGCGCTGGGTGAGCTCAGGGACTCTCCTGAAAGTCGTTTAAGAAACCATTTATTTTGAGGACCCGGAAAATATTCCAGCTGAGCCTTATTTCATTCCAAAGCCATTTCGTGTTGCAGAGGATTTTAATTCCTGTGATCCAGATTCATTTGCACCCAACTCATCAAAAGGGATTTGTGTGGTTTCCAAATCCACACGGCATCATTTGATACCCAAGAAGCCTCGCAGTCCATGCAGCTTCGCCGGTTCTGACCAGGATCCAGAGGACTCGGAGCCCAGCAGGCAGAAGCCTCCGTCACTCGTTGGCAGCCGCCTTCTTTATTTTTCATTTTGTTTCCAATTCGAGAAAAGGATTGGTCCCTGGACAGTATTTTAAAGAGGTTCTTCCCAACCTCTCCATTCTCTGTGACAAGGATGATCACTCATTCATTCAACATGCGTTCAGCGAGTACTTACTGCATTCCAGGCCCTGAGCTAGAACTGGGGACTCATGCTCTGCCCTAAATGGCATTTGCAGTCTAGCGAGGGAGACAGACGGGAGACCATAATGCCACATAAAGTAACTGAATTGCAAATGCAATTTTTCAACAATCAACAATTGTCTGTTGAGCATCTATACACGCTAGACTTCATCTAGGCATTGGAGGCACAGCAGTGAACAAAACAGATACAGCCGAGGTGGGGTTATTAATGGTACTGAGGTTGAAATGAGATAAAACACAAAACCCTTAGCTCAGGCTCAGGGACTGTTATTACGCGTTTAGCTGGCTTGCTCTAAATTGTCAATGGCTCCCCAATGCATTTGTAACTCAATGTCCCATCTCTTTGGGTTACAAATAGCTGGGCTTTTCTTCTTTATCAAAGGAGTCCAGTCCTGATCTTACCACTTACCAACTGTGCAACTGTGGGGAAACTGAGGCTCAGAGAGGTGAAGCAACTTGCCCCTGATCATACAGCTTGCAAGGCGGCATCGGGATTCCAAGTCAGCTCTGCATGAGTCCAGAATCCAGGCTTTTGGCTATAAATTTTTAATTATTTCTCCTTTATAGAAAACCAGGCCTCAACTCCATCTTTCTTAAAGAAGAAAGTGGGAATAAACTGGTATGCCCCAGGACCCCTGGGCCTGTTTCTATATAGGCTCCCCCACCAGCCATGTGCCTTGGGTAAATGACCCATCACTCTGCCTTCCCATCTCAATTAGAGTAGGTTGGGGTGAAGAGACCACCCCAGATCACAGGGCATAATCGTGTATGTTCTTCTGCAGGGCTTGACTGTGATGGGTGAGGGCTCTAGTTGTGGTCAGGCATCTCAGCTTTGCCCCTTACATCTGTGTGGCCTTGGGCAAGTTATTTTACCTCTCTGAACTTCATCTGTAAAATGAGGAAGATAATGAGAACATCTATTTCAGTGGGTTGCTAGAAGGATTAAATGAGCCTATAGCAAGCACCCAAGGCATAATGGTTATCATCATTGTTATCCTGGAGGTGCAGGTTCAAGGTTAACCAAATGGAGGAGGTGCTACCTCTAGACCTGCTTCTAAAGTTACAGAAGGTGTAACAGAATTCCTTTGCGTTTTAGGTGTCCTCTTGATCTCCTTGTTCCTCCCAATGTTCCCTGCCCGTTCCCTCCTGTGATTTGAGCCTCCGAACTCAGTGATTTTGGCCAGGGAATGAGAAGCCTGGTAGCACTTTGGAACTATAAGAGTTAAGCATTGGGCCAGCTCACAAATGCAGAAAAACTCCACCAAGACACAGGGGAAATCGTTCCATCTCTGATAAGGAGTAAAAAGGGAGCAACTCATTCCATATGGCTGGCAAGAGGAGCGGGCGGGGTCGGCAGCATGCATGGTCTTGCCGGGCTGATGAATGACCCGCTGGCGGGGGACAGGCAGACTGGCCTCCCCTTCGTAGGGATCAGGAGACGGGGAGGAGAGAGGGAGGATCCGAACTGGGAGGGGAGGGGGTACCACAGGAGCCCACCGAATTTTACTTCTGGGTGGCAGAAAGAATATGTGTCAACATCTGTTGTCTTGAAAGAAATTGCAGCTTTAACCAGAGAGGGATGCGGGAAGGACAGCGTTCACTGTTTTTCAGCTTTCAGTCGATCTGGGTAAAATCTGGGTGGATTGTAGAGAAAAATCACACAGTGCATATTGGTGGGCCGTTGGGCAAGACTGAAGAATGTGATTTTTCTTAAAACTGGTGCCTGAAAAAGAAATGAGATACCTCTTGGGTTGAATTGGACTGACCAGCTGTTTGGCTGAACTCAGCCCACTGCTGTGGGCTCGGTGCCCTGGCCTGTCCTCCAGGCTGGTACCCAGGCTGTGCCCTCTGCCTGCAGCATCATTTCTCTTAATTTTCTCAGAGCTTTCTGAAACATCAACTGCCAACCTGTCCAATCTCTCCCACTCGGCTGGTGGGTAGCAGGGTTGGGATCTGGACCCACACGGCCCACCTTCAAGGCCGATGCACTTGATCGCCATCCCATGCACTTCTCCTTAAGGAGCGGCCATTCTCTACTCATTTTCCTGTCAGAGATGCTATTCCGGCTTTAGAAGCCAGATAAATTGGTCATCTTCTGGTCTCTTTAGTGCCATTTAACTGTCCTCCGTAGGGTGTGAGAGTCATTGGTGCCTGCTCAGACTTCCCTTTGACAAAGAGCTTCCTGTTCAGATGCCCACAGCCCACAGCGGTGGAAGTGTCCAGGTCCACCTTGGTTTCCTGCTGAGGCCACATTCTTGAAAGCATTGGGCGTGGCCATTTGTGTCTGTGGTCTTGGCTTGGGAGCGCCCCATGGGTTGACCCAGACTCTCGGGTTTGTCTTCCTTCTCGCTTTTTCCCGCCTCAGAGAGAGCAGCCTTGTCCACAGGCCTGCAGTGTTTCTAGCCCCGGGCTCTGTGCCTGGGAGATGCTGCATAATTGTGGTGGATCCTATCTTTAAAACGCTAAGTGACAATGTCTTGGTATTTTGATACTTACTGTTATGCTTCAGACAGTGGCTGCTCCGTTTCGCCACCCCTGCCTCCATTTGAGCAAGGTTCTTTGCTTTGGGAAAAGCAGAGACAGTAGAAAGCAAAGGAAAATGGAGTATTACCCTGGCTTTTGAAATTCTAAATCCTATCCTTTTTCATGGGGAACTTGGGACATAGATAGTATATTTGGTTTTTATTATGAATAAGAGTGAGCTTTCATCCCCCGAATTAGAAAGGGACACCCAAGCTAGGAGGGAGGGGTAAAGATGAAGAGGATTTGAGAAGAAGAGAGAAGGGGCTGAGGGGAGAGGACCCAGTGGAAGAGGCTGAGCAGACATGAGGGCGCATCTACAAGCCAGGTAGGATCTGAGCAGCGTGGCATTGTCTAGTGTCCGCTCCAATGAGTGCTGGGGACCACTCTGGCTGTCCTTCTTGTTGGTGTTCAGCTAGGACCTCCTTTCAACCACAGACAACATGCCACATGTTGGACATCCTGTGCAACTCTTCCTCTCATTGTCCCGGACACTCGTCACTTGGAGAGGGACAGAGATGGAGGGTGGGGCCCTGAACATTTCTAAGATGGGGGTTGTGCACGGCTGAGCTGGGCAGTTGTAGAAACTCTGGTCTCTGGGCTTCCAGCTTTGTTTGGGTCTTGGCTCAAATGTCACTCTTTGGAAAGGCCTTCCCTGGCTTTGGATGAAAGTCCCAGTTATATGCCGACTTACAAGTCCATTTCCTCCCTTTATCACCATCAGAAATTGTCTTCCATGTTTATTAACTGGTTTAGCACCTCTGTCCTGCCTTGAAGGGGCACCCACAACTGCAGGACCAGGTGGGCTGCTCTGGCCATGCCCAGCGCTGGGTCCAGGGCAGGCCTATTCCCATCCTGGAGGAGGAATTCAATACTCTGGAAGGAATAAATGAACTTAGAACACGATCCAAACAGGCAGTGTATTACCGCAGACCTCTTATGGGCAAATGGATGAATGGGTCTACTTAGAGGGGCGTGAAAGGGGAGGGTAGGAATAACTGATGAAATATTGGTTGGGGTCAAACCAGTTATGGGAACAGGGAGAAGACCATCTCAGTGGGAACCAGGGGCCAGGCCGATGAGCTCAAGAAATGGAAATGGTCCCGGTGGACATCTCTTGTTTGGTGAGCAGTAGGACGCCCATCTGCCTGACATCCCCCCACCCCCTACGCCGCGACTATGTGGTGGACCCTGGCCAAGTTGGAAGGTATAGCCTCATCTCCGCCGACTTCCATTTCAATCAGATAAAATTCCTGATGACTTAACTCCCTCTATGGTCTTTAAGAGCATCTCTGCCAGGACCACAAATCATTCAAGGGCCATCCCGGATGGGGAACGCCATCGGCCTGCTTTCTGCGTGGGTCCTTCGTGGTCAGTAAATCAGTCCCCTCAGCTTACTCTGCCCTTGGAGCCAGAGCTGGGAGCTGCTTGCCAGAGTTAGTCAACAGGTCCAGCGCTGTTTGGAGAGGTGGGTCTTCCCAGCGTGAAGTGGAGGGCTGGGGTGGGGGGGGGGGTGCCTGGGGCACAGTGCGGGAGACCGTATTTTCCACTGGGTTCTAGGACCTAGGGGTACCCTCAGTCCCAGTGGTTGGTCAAGGGGAGGGAAGAGAGGCCAGTCAGAGGTGGGGGCTGGTCTCCCTGGCAGGATAGGGAAGGACAAACAGCCTAAGAACAGTAGAGACGGCATTTAACTAATGAGTATTCTGGGGCCTTAATGAAAATATAGTTGGAACTCTATTCCTGAAGTAATCCATATTTTTAAAATAAAAATGAAAGAACACAGACAAGCCAAAAGAAACAAAATGCATACATGCATAATCCCTCTACCCAGACATAACATTATTAACATGTGGTTTAGCTTTCCAATAATTTTATTCATAAATATATATTCTTTTTATTAAAATGGAGTTATACAGTATGTTCTGTTGATGACTTGTCTTTCTCACTTAGCATTATGTCAGGACATATTTCCTTGGAAATAAGTGGAGAGCTACCTCATCATTTTTGATCATTACATAAGATTCCAGTGTATGGATGGCTTGTCATTAAATAGTAATTTAACCAAGTTACTATTGTTGACATTTAGACTATTTCCAATTTTTTTTTGCACTCATGAATAACAGTGCTGTGAGCACCCTTTTACATCCCTGTTTTCATATATTTCTGCATATTTCTTTATAATAAATTAATGTAAGTGGAATTGCTGGGTCAATGGATAGGCATGTTGTTATGATTTCTTGATATATGTTGCCAAGAAGCCGTTCTAGAAAGGTATAATCAATTAAATTCTCGCAAGACATATTTATGAGAAGATGCCTTGGTAGAAATTACCTTAAGAGGAATAGATGCACAGAAAAAGGTAACCAAACAGGATAGAAATAGAAAGAGGAAACTGTTGCTTTAATTTTTTTCCTAGAGAGATATTTTTACTGCACTGATATCAGATTCCAATTTTCATCTAATCTCGATCTTGCCACCTAACTTCATCCTTTAGAAGGCTTGTTTTTGGCCTCTGAACTCTGAGATGGCAGAGGTGATATTTGCTTTGCTCAGTTTTGCATGCTGGTGCCTATTTCAGGGCCTGGTGTACAATGGATACCAGTTGTGTGACAAATTATCCCCAAATTTAGCAGTTTAAGACAATAAACATTTATTATCTCACACAGTTTCTGGGTGGGGCTGGCTCAGGATCTGGTTGCAGTCAGGTTGTTGGCAGGGGCTGTGGTCTTATTTGAAAGCTTGACTGGGGCTGGAGGACCCACTCCAAGATGTTTTACTCCCATGGCTGGCAAGTCATGCCTGCTGCTGGCGGGAGGGCTCAGTTCCTTGCCACATGGGATTTACACAGGGCTGCTTGAGAGCCCTCACAACATGGTGGCTGGCTTCCCCTGAGAAATGATCCAAAAAAGGGGGCAAGGCGGAAGCCACAGTATCTTTTATAAAAATATATTATTTTTTAAAAAATTCTTTTCAATTATAGTTTACATTCGATAGTATTTTGTGGCAGTTTCAGGTGTACAGGATAGTGGTTCGGCAATCATATACTTTACAAAGTGGTCCCTCAGGTATTTCCAGTCCCCACCTGGCCCCAGACTTAGTTATTACAATATTATTGACTGTATTTCCTAGGCTGTTCTTACATCCCTGTGACTATTTTGTAACTAGCAATCTGTATTTCTCAATCCCTTCACCTTTTTTACCCAGTCTCCCCTCCCCTCTGACAACCATCAGTTTGTTCTCTGCTTCTATGAATCTGTTTCAATTTTGTTTGTTCATTAATTTTTTTCTTTAGATTCCACATATAAGTGAAATCACATGGCGTTTGTCCTCTGACTGACTTATTTCACTGAGCATAATACCCTCTAGGTCAATACATTCTGCTGCAAGTGGTAATATTTCCTTCTTTTTTATAGCTGAGTAGCATTCCATGGCATATATGTACCACAGCTTTTTTATTCACTCATGGAAGCGGTAGTGTCTTTTATGACCTCGCCTCAAAGTCATATTTCACTGGTGACCTTTCTCAGCTCATTCAGTGTGTGAGGGTCCTACATAAGGAATCTGTTTCAGGTGGCAGGGGTCATTGGGGACCATCTTGGAGGCTGGCCACCACATTTATTAAAATGAGCTAAATAAATGATTGAGTAACATAAAATAGAACTGGAAGAGGCCAATAGGGTTCTCCATGCCTTCCCAACTATTCTGTGGGAATAATAACATAGAGATGGGATAACTGCCTGAGAACTGAGTTTGGACGAAGCTGTGTATTTACTGTACAAGCTGCCAATTTGAACTATTCCTGCTGTGAGTCAGGATGGGCCAGCAACAGCTTAAGACTCCCAAAGGCATGTGGGAAATTCCCAGGGGGCTGGGTCTTGTGGTTCAAACCACAGGCCTAGGAAAAGCTGCTTCTTGCCACTGGAAGGAATGCCAGGCCTACATGTCAATCAAGACAGGGTGGGTCATTTGGCCAAGGGAGGTCACTCTCATCACTGAAATCCTCAGTAGTTTATGACCTCTATAAAGCTATTAGCCCCGAGAGATGAGGGGAAAGTGGCTAACAGCACCCTCTCCTTCCCTGGGTCCATTAGCATTAAGGTTGTAAACCCCATTCTGGCCATGGGTGACTGGTTTTATTATCAATCAATTACTCGTGCTTGTCAGCAAGTCCCAAGCATCCCACAAGCATGACTCTGGCCAGATAACCATGGGCACTTTGGGCAGTTTGGCTCTATCTACCTCAGTTTCCCCATATGTGTAATAAGAGGTTGTACTAGGTCAGAGGTTCCCACACGTCTCACTACCATAGTTTATTTCCTTTATTTTACTTCTGTTGTGTTTATTTCATGCTTTGAAATTATTTCTCTAGCAATCAGAATTCCTTAAAAGTCTCTTTCTCTTCTCCATTATTACTTAACATTATTAAAGACAATTATCTTTATATAAAAAAAGAATACACAGCTGGCAATAAAAAAATTCTGACCACCCTGGGCAGGGCTGCACCCAGAACATACGGGGTCTTGGCCAAGTACCTTTTGCAGGGCTCTCTGTCAACGACCTGAGTTACCTAAAATCAGCGTGGCAGGGCCATTCTGGTGGTGCGATTCCATGAGGGATGCCAGGCAGGCCTGTGGGCGTGATTTGTACCCCAAGCTGCCCTCCTGGAACTGAGGTCAGTCTTAGGCACTGTGACAACCCTAGAGACACAAGTCCTGGAGCTTCTCAAGGCATTTGGTTGACTTCATGCAAAAGGGAGCAAGATCAGCGCTCTGCTCAGACAGCAGAGCCGCTGGGCCCCAGGCTTCAGAGGGATGGGATCTAGACTATTTCAAGGAAGGTAGTCCCAAGTGTGGGGCCTGGCTCAGGGTTCCCTTTCTCAGCTCTAAGGGCCATACTGACCATGGCATAGCCAACATGTCCATGATGAGTTGTAAACATTCTGGCCCAAGGGGAAATCAACACATTTTTGTTAATCTGAGAAGCCGAATCATTGGCAAATGAACAATTCTGTCCATCCATTGGAAATATAGAATGAAAGCTGAGTCTCAATCTTGGTATCTTCTCAGACTTCCAGCGGACCAAAGACCCCAGTCATTATACTCACTACACTTTACTGAGCAGCTATTTTGCCCAAGACCCTTTACATATAGTATTTCTTATCCTTTATAAGAATCCTGCCAAAACCGGTTTGGCTCAGTGGATAGAGTGTCAGCCTGTGGACTGAAAGGTCCCAGGTTCGATTCCGGTCAAGGGCATGTACCTGGGTTGTGGGCACATCCCCAGTAGGAGATGTGCAGGAAGCAACTGATCGATGTTTCTCTCTCATCGATGTTTCTATCTCTCTATCTCTCTTGGTTCCTCCCTGTAAAAAAAAAAAAAAAAAAAAAAAAAAAAAAAAGAATCCTGTAAGGAGTCCCTCTTTACAGACACATAAACATAAACTGAAAAGCACACCTTCTTCAGGCTGAGAACTGAAGGAACAGACAAGAAGGAACAGAAGAAGTTTCTTGGAAACTTCCAAGAATTATTCTCTAATAATTGCACCCAACATTTATTGAAGGTTCTCTATATACCAGGTATTGCTTGAGCACTTTCTATGAACTAAGTACCTAATCCTCCCAGCAATTCTTTGAGAGAGGAACTATCATCACCCCCATTTTATAGAAGAGTAGACTGAGGTTTGGAGAAGGTAGATCATAGGTATTGTCACAGAGCTTGTATGTGATGGACAAGGGATCTGAACTCAGGCTGTCTAGCACCAATGCTGAGTTCTTAGCCCCTAAACCACACTGCCTTTCTTTGAGCTCGCTTTCCCAAGATTCTATCCCAAGAAGACCTGTTCAGGGAGTCTTCCAGAATAAATGTGCTTGAGTGGCCAAGCTACTCAGCTTAGTCTCTGGAAGTAGAAAACTAGACTTGAAATCCTTGACGGTAACTCACTCCACCACTCTGGGCCCTGTTTCTTCCTCTGTATAATGGGGATAATCTCATCTTGTTGGAGGCTGCTGTGGAGGTGAAGTGACACAGGGTGTACAAGGTGCTGGGTTCATAGGGACTTGCTAGCATTTCTATTCTTAGCCCAAACTTCCCAAGGAAGTGGTGGTGACTTATGGCAAAAGCAATCTTGATTGCTCATGCAAAATGGAATTAAGCTCCCAGGTAAACAGGTTGGGGATGCATGCTAACGTCACAAGAAATACTGGTCCTCTTTTGGCAAGAGTTGGAGTAGGCAGAAGTGGAGCAGGTTGGAGATTGAAAGCGCGTATGCGCTTGTGTCTCGGGCTGGGTTTTCTAGAAACAGACACTGAGTTATCTGCATTGGGCCAAACTGGCCAGGCATCTACAACTTCCGTATTTGTTTCTGGAAGGGCATGACCTTGGGTGAGGCAGCTCTCTGCAGCTGAGAGAGACCTGAAGGGGCTGGCTGCTGGGGGTCATCTGCTGACCACACCCCCTGCAACTGGACAGCAAGTTCTTCCTTGAAGAAGGAACTGGAAGGCGCATTTTTGTATCTACCAAGACTTCTAGGCTGATGGGGCCAAGGATGCTGGGAAAGGAGCGATGAGGTCATTGGGCTGAGCAGACAAACCACATGTTTAGTCTACTTTCTGCCCCCGCCCCCCCTTCCCTCTGCCCAAGGCTGGATACATTGTGTCTCAATGTCCAAGTCCTGCCTGGCCATCAAGCGTGCCCTACAACACCTCCCACCTGCAGCAGCCGCTGGCCCTTGTCTCTGCAGAACCCTCGTGCTGGGCGAGGAGTCCTCTATTCCTACCGGAAATGCCCTGAGTTCTCTGCTAAGCTGCTCATGACCAAAAGGCTCAGCATGGAAGCATCTGAGGCTGTTTGCCCTCCAGTCCTCAATATCTGAGTACACAAGAGGCCAACCCATGGCCAAATACGGCTCCCACAGGCAGGCTGCTCCTGGGGAGCCGGAGAGCAGGAATGAGCAGACCATGCCCTTCAGGGAAACCTCAGGGAGCTCAGCTGTGGGCCGATGGAAAAGTCAGGTTGAAGGCCTGCTAAGCTCTGCCTTTCTGTTTCCTGAGATGTTGAAAGATGTCGGCGCACTCAATGGATTTCTGGAACGTCTCAAGAAGAACAACTCAGCATTGGAAACCAAAAAGGAAGCCAGTGACAGAGGCAGAGTGAAAACAGAACGGCAGGAACTGTGGGGACAACCATATGTGAGCTAGAATTTGGTGACTCAAAATAAAAGTATGACTGATAACTATAGTGTACCCATATACAGAATAATTAGCTATTTGTTATAGCAGTAAAATATGTCTATAATTAAAGTTGTGTAAATGTATATAGCAATTTATTATTACTATAGATCATATTTATTGAACCCCGCTGGGTTGCCTGTATTATCTCATTTCATCTCCCAATAACCCAATAAGGGAGAGACTATTATTGTCCCCATTGTTTACAGATGGGGAAATTTAGTCTCAGAGAAATTAACTCACTTGCCCAGTTCAATAATAAATTGTGAAGCCAGTTGGAGCAAGTAGCAGGCCTACTCAGAGTAGGAGTTGGCTTTTAGGGGCCTGAACTTAGAGCCAGATCATTTGGGTTTGACTCCTAGCTGTACCATCTTTCAGCTGTGAGACCCTGGACAAGTGACTTAGCCTCTCTGTTTCTCATCTGTAAAATGGGGTTGGTAATAAGGATGTACTACAGACAGGTGCTGAGAGGATTAAAGAAGTTAGCACATGTGGCATTCTTAGTACCTGGCACACAGTAGGTATTTCATCACCAATGACCTTTACTACTATTTTGTACCAATATGTTCATATAGCTGACCCCAGAGTTCCCACCTTTTGGAATCCACCACGATGGTGAGAAGCATGGTATCCTTTGACCTCTGAACACAGAACAGAAGGGTCCGTATGAATGTTATAGTGGCTCAAAGGTAGCAACACCGTTGGGTCACTTAGAGGCCGAGAAGCCATTTGCTGAGGCCATGATTCTGCACGCGGGTACCCTGTGCTCCGCTGGGTGCTTCCGGTGGGGCTGGAGAACAGGCTTCGGCTTTTCGTGGGAGGAGCTGAAAGGTCACATTGCAAAGCAGGGGATAAAAGCACCGATGCTGGCGAAGAATCGGCCAGTTACTATATAACCTAAACTTGGGGCTGGTCCCAGTTTCAAATATTCTGCCCCATGTCACCATAAACCAGTGCCATGTTCTAGAAATACCAACCCTTTGGCATTCAACTTTACCCACCAGTCTCTTGTACTCCACAGTGAAAGAGAAAACTTTTTTTTTTCTTAATTTCACTATAGTTAGAAATGCAGAGCTGTTGGTCAAGTGTTTAACTTGCAACTTCGGATTCAAATCCAGACTCTGCCAGTTACTTGCTGTGTGACTGTGAGCAACCTACTTCCCCTCTCTGACCCTCAGCTCCCTCATCTGTAAAATGGGAGTCGCAATGGTTCTATGTCACAGGGCTGGTGGGAGGATTAAATGAGACAACAGGTGCCAAGCGCCTGGCACAGGGCCTGGCCCGGGCTCCATGAGTGCTGGCTTCAGTTCTGCTATTAGTGTTATTATTACTCGCTGATCACTGACAGCGGAACTATTTTTTCCCTTCCCTGCTTGCACATTTGAGAGGCCAGGAGTGTGAGTGACGCATTGCGACCTGGAATACATGTGATGAGCTCCGACAGCCGTTGCCAATCCCATTCCCCGCTGCTGTGAGGATAACTGAGACACCTTCCCCAGGCCAGAAAAACAAGACTAAATAAATAACAACCGAGCGCAGCATTTAACCTCGCAGTGCCCCTGAGAGGAGACCCGCGGGATTAGAAAGCAGTCGGAAATGTGAAGTGGAGTGTCTACAATCTCTTCTTTCCTCTTTCCTTCAACCACGCAGATCTCAACAGTGACCAGGGAGGGGTCTTAAAGTACCACAAGCCACATCTGAGGGTTTGCTCAGGATGAAAGGAAGGGTGATCTGGCCAGAGAAGCTTGAGCCTGGAGGCCTTCCAGCCGGGCCTGCGGCTCTGGCCCGTGGGGTATAGCTCTGATCACGCCGCGGCCTGGAGCCATGCACGCCAGCTCGGAAGCAGGGGCTGCTAATGGGGCCGGACAGGTGCTTGAGCTGGAGGAGACCGGACGCAGGTTTCCAAAGCCAAGACTCTAGCTCAGCTTGGAAAATGTGCCAACTCTGAAGATCCTGCCCGAAATTCCTTCCTCCCCAATTTGTACTTTGCTTGTCTTCAGCCGGGAGCTCAGCACAAGCCTCTCCCTTGGACAGCACCGAGGCTGGCACCTGTGGGGCTGGGGAACGGATGAGAGTTTGGCGTTCAGAGTTGGAGGCGCAGATGCTGTGACAGCTGGCTGTGTGCTCCGACCTTTCCGAACCCCACTTGCTCCTCTCCGCTCTGACAGGTGGGTGGACGGGCAGTATTTCCTTTTGTCCGATGTGGGGACCCAGATCACGATGACGACGCAGGTGATCGCTGTTTTGTGGGCATTTCCTAGGCGCCGGGCAACAGGGTAAGCGCTTCTGATGCTCTGGCTCATTCCAGCCCATTCATTGTTTCCATCTTACTGGCGAGTTCACGAAAGCCCGGCAAGTGAAGCCACATGCTCAGGGCCACGCAGCTGGTAAGCAGCACCACGGATGCGCTGGGTGCATTCACCATCAGAAGCTCTCTCTAAACAGGGGTCCTCAAACTACGGCCCACGGGCCACATGCAAATACAGATATTGTATTTGTTCCCATTTTGTTTTTTTACTTCAAAATAAGACATGTGCAGTGTGCATAGGAATTTGTTCATAGTTTTTTTTTAAACTATAGTCCGGCCCTCCAATGGTCTGAGGGACAGTGAACTGGCCCCCTGTTTAAAAAGTTTGAGGACCCCTGCTCTAAACCGTCTGCACAGAGATTCTGACTAGCGAACACCACCCTCCCTGCAATGACACACCACATGCCTTAGAACAGTGGTTCTCAACCTATGGGTCGCGACCCCTTTGGCGGTCGAACGACCCTTTCACAGGGGTCGCCTAAGACCATCCTGCATATCAGAGATTTACATGACGATTCATAACAGTAGCAACATGACAGTTATGAAGTAGCAACGAAAATAATTTTATGGTTGGGTCACAACATGAGGAGCTGTATTTAAAGGGCCAGAAGGTTGAGAACCACTGCCTTAGAGGAACAAGGTCTTCCAACATTGTTTCCTTTACATAAACAGATCCAGTTATCTACTGTTGCATTAAAAACTACCCCCAAGCTCAGTCAAGTCAAAGGAAATTTGGTCCTGGCAGAGGAAGGCGCTCGCTCGTGCTCCGCAATGACTGTGGTCTCGGCTGAAGTGGCTCACGTGGCTCCAGTGGCTGGGAGGGCTGCCTGGAGCCATGTCTGGGGCCTTGGTTCTAGCTGTCAGCTGGGTTCCTTGTTTCTTCTCCACACGGTTCTATGGGGGCTGGGAAATGTGAGATGACTTCTTCTCATCAGGTGTCTAGGCTAGGCTGCCTGGAACAGTTGGGGCTGCCCATGCATCTCTCTCCCCATGCGCCCCTCCACATGGCTAACTTGGGCTTCCTCACAGCATGGCCGTCTCAGGGTAGCTAGACTTCTTACATGGAGGTTTAAGCCTCTGAGAGCCTGTGTTCCAAGAGGCCCAGGCAAAAGCTACAAGGATTCTGATAATCTCACCTTGGAAATCCCACTATCAGCCAAGGTCCTCAGCATAGCAGCTATGGAGGTGCCACGTTAAATCCCTTCAGGAAAGAATTCGTCATTCATCTGGGAGCAGTGTTTCCAACTGTCCAGCCCTTAGGAGCCACCGCAGCATTGAATGGAAAGAGCTTCTAGCCAAGGACTGTGCAGGGTGGGGGTCCTAGGCCTGGGCATTTCTCCCCAGTGCCAGCCCCTCTGCTGAGAGAGCTTTGCTCTGGAGCACCACGTTGAGGGGCCTCTGCCTTGCATTCATCCAGCAAGTATTTACTGTGCGCCTATTATGTGTCAGGCACAGTTCTAGGCACCGGGAAGGCAGCAGAGACCTGCAAAATCACAGAACAGAGGGCACAGCTGCAGTCATCCCAATCCTGGGAGAGAGAGGAGAACCAGGGTGTTTGGTAATTCTTGGAAAACCCTGTGTTGGAGGCAGACGGCATGGAGCCAGCTCAGTGCCGGCCCTTCCTTGTCCTTTTCTGCATCCTTCCTCCGATCCAGAATCCTGTCTGCCCAAGGGCTCCTCCTCCCCCAGCCTCTGGTCCATGGTGCACAGGAGGGGGCCCCGTCTCTGGTAGCAGTGGGAGGAAGTCAGAGGAGATGGGGGAGGCAGGGATGGGAGGGCAAAGGGCAGACTGGTAGGGATTTCAGAGACCCTGTGGTTCCATCAGCCACCCCCTCCACACACCCACCAAATATTGCCTGCTTTGCCCTCCCTTCTCCCCGAGTTATCTGGACGTGGTGTCTAATGGAAATTGAAGACCTGTTTAGCTGTGTGCCTACACAGTCTGATCTCAAATGTGGGCAACCACAAAGTATGCTCTGGTGCTTCACGGTCCCAGGAATCTGACAAAGTGATTGATGCCCAGAGAAGGTATTTCTTCAGAGGCCTGGAGCCAGCCTCTTAGTTAAGCCCCGGAATTGAAGAGTCTTCCAACGCACAGGTCCTGTGTTAACTGCCCCAAGAAGACTGAAAATGTAAAGGCTGTGTGAAGCTTGGATCTGCGCTGTAAAGCTGCCTTGCAAATAAGCCCTGTCTTTCCTGCGTCCTTCCTCTGACCCAGAATCCTCTCCGCTCAAGGGCTCCTCCTCCCCCAGCCACCCATCCATGGTGCTGAGATTTTCCCAGCCCACAAAAGCTATAAGAGAAACAAGGCCTGCATGTGACCAACAGGACACCAACAGCTCTTCATCCACGGGATCAGGGTAGGCCCAGTGTCTCCAAAGAAAAGGAATGATTTTTTTCATCACAAATCCCTTGGAAAATCTGGTAAAAGGTATGGCTCCTTTAACCAGGAAAAAAAATACTGCACATACATAAATTGCAATACAATTTCAGTAACAACAATGAGTAAAACTTAAAACAGCACAGGTTCACGTCTAAGTTCCTAAGTTCATTCATTCAATCCTATTAAACCTCAGGGGGTAGATACTATTATTAGGCCTATTTACTCAAGGTGGCTCAGATGCTTAAGTGGGGGAGCTGGCACACGAACCTGGGGTCTGAGATCAGTTGCCATGTTCCTAACCACTACCCCACATTGCACGCAGGGTCTCTGGTGGGAGGGGCCCAATATAATTCCCTGTGAAAGTAATGATAACATGTCACACTTAATCTTTACCAATTCACCTTTTATATATTCAGGTGGATGGGCACCGGTTCGTTTGGCCTGTGTGATGTTCTTTCCTTCTGTGGACCCCCTCACCCTCCTGCCCTGCCACCCCAGTTTCAGTCCTGGTTGTTCAGATGGGCCGGCTGCCCAGAATGGGCAGGTGTGTGTCCTACGCCTGGCTAAGGAGAGGCAATTCCCCTGGCCATGGACCAACCAAGTCCAGGGACTTTTGATGGAGCTGCCTAAAAAGAGAAAGTCTCTTTTCCACTGAGGTTCCTAAAAGGTAAAAATTAACATTTTGAAGTAGTCACAGGAATGAGCTCCCTTGAACATGAAAAAGAAAGAGAAGAGTTAGAATCTCAGTGATCACTGTTCAGTGATCAGATGATCACCTTGATCCATCTATGCCTGATTTCCTCCTGTACAGCTACATGAGACAACATTTTTTTTCCTTGGGGGGCTGGGGTGGATTTCTGTTATGTGCAACTGAAAGAGTCCTGATAAATGTACAGACATTTTATCATTTCCCTTCTGTCTCCATGACACACATTACAACAGTATAGCATTGTGTTTGGTGAAGACCACATGGCTGTGAAGACTGGAGACATCTCGCTCCCTCAGTTGTAGTTCAGACCTCTGGAGCCAGTGTTAAGTCTCAGATATCTCTTCCTACACGCTCAGCGTGCATAGATTCTTAAACAGCAGTCGCTCCATAATTGCTTACCGGTGCAATGGGATTATAAATAAGGCCTTTCCTGACTTGGAATTTGAGCCCGACTTCAAAGCTGAGGCTTGGCATGGCTGCTGAGAGCTCACACTCTCTAAAGAGAGGGGATGGACCCTATTTCTGGGACTTGCAGCAGGAGGGTCACCTGGTTCTGATCACCCAGGACGGAAGGTGGTAGACATGGAGGAAAACGAGAGCATGAAGATCTCCTTACAGAGAGTTGTTAGACTCTGCATTGTTCCCTCTTTATAAAAGTGGTGAATTCCACTTATCCTTTAAAACTCAGCTTAAATGTTACCTCCTCTAGGGAGCTTTCCTTGGTTGCTACAGCTAATCCTATTGCTCTTGTCCTCTTGCCTTCTTCTCAAAGCTCTTAATATTTACTTAGGTGATAGTACCTGAAGATACACACGAATAGTATAATAATGTGATATGTGTCATCTGTCAGTTAGACTAACAGTGCCAACCTGGCCAGGTCTGTACTATTTATCTCCATAGATTTGAAGGAGAAGAGAGGGGTGGACTGTATGCAACTCTAACGGCCTTCCTGTCTCGCCTAATTAGCACTTTCACAAATCTGGAAATGCAAAAATGGACCTAGAGCCGAATATGGAGTAGAGTTAGAAAGAATGGAATCACTATAAAATGGAGTGTGGGGAATTTAGGACTCCAAGAACTGGAGCACAGGGGTGGGTGGGGTAGGAATGAGAAGGGATGGAAAGGAAACAGAGAGGGCGAGGAGCTCGGAAAAGACCGTGAGTTCAGGCTGCCCCACAGAGTGAAGGGTCCGTGAATAAATCTCCCAGTGGGGGGTGGTCAGGGGCTCTGGACAACAAGGATGTCTGTTATTAATTTGAACTTTTAAGATATTTTTGCAATGTTATTCCCCTTAGTACCTTTTAGTCTTAAGTAAAAGCTTTAACATAACTAGAAATCTTAAGAGATTGTTTTTGCTTTTTTTTTTTTTTTTTTAAATACTGAAAAGGGCTGAATTCATGGATGAGCAGAGAGTATGAAAAAGGAACAACACAGGGATCAACAAATAGAATGATGTCCACAAACCCTGACATTCAAGATGAAGGATGGCACTGAGCTCATAAATCCCATGGAAGTGGCAGACATCTTGGGTAGAGCTCTTGGTTTCTACAAGGCCCAGCGGCGGGTTTGAGCGAAATTGTATGGAAGTCACAGGGCAATGGAATCCCAGGTGATACGGTCTACTGTGGGCCCGGCCCGGCACAGTGATTCCCAAGTCAGCAGCAGCAACTTGGAAACTTGGTAGAAATGCAAATTCTTGGGGCCCACCCAAGATCTTCTGAGTCAGAAACTCTGGGGCTGGGGCTCCTTAATCGGCAATTTACAAACCCTCCAGGGGATTCCGACACAGCTAAATCGGAAAACAGACGTGTTAAGCCCTCGGTAGCTTTGTGTTGAATTAATGAATTAAAAGCTCGTGGAAACAGAGTACACTTGTGGTAGCCTCTTTTTAGATCTTAAAAATATTTCCACTCTGAGCTAAATCATAATTCATCAACAGCCAGGCTCCTAGCCCAGAAGAGCTGTGCTTGAGTGGCTTTCTATCGGCCTAAAACCAGACCGCTGCACCCCAGGGCACAGGTTAAGCACAGTTGTCTTTGGGTCGTCCAATGTAAGCGGATATTCTGAGGCCTCCCTGGCCCATGATCCGATGGCAGATTGCCCACTGGACCCGAGAACTGTTTTTCTATTCCTTGTTGGTAAGGAAAGGATAGCCGTTGCTTTTCTTAAAAGTGTCCAGGGACTTTTAAAAAAACATCATTCGCCCTGGCAAATTCTCCCCCAGAGGTACAGTTCATTGCCTGTCAAGCCAGGATATTAAATTAAGCAATTTTCATCAGATAACACATCTTCTGGTTCATGTAAATGTCCCACAGATCGCTGAGCTAGTAACTCAGACTTATTGAAAGTGAGTTGCTAATCCATTTCACTTTGTAGATGGGTCATGGGCTAGTGGGGAACTTTTCCTTGCCCAAGAGCCTGTGACAGCCGCTAAGACACTTGGCCCCTTCCCCTTCTCTGTCAGGCCAAGAGCATGGCTTAGCATCCTGCCCCCGGTCCTGTTATCCTCATAATTAGCTAGCTATTGAGATTAATCATGGGAAGAAAGCAAAGCGGAGGTCAGACAGTATAAGCATGGTCATCTGGGCAGCTTCACCTGGAAGCTGCGACTTCACACTCCCCGGGGAACCAGGACTCAATTCCCTGCAAATCACTGGGAAAAGGGAGCAAACAAAGGGGGAGATGGGCACATGTGCAGTTAAGTCGGGGACATAGGAAGGTGCTTGTCTGTTAGTCTAACCTGGGAAGAGGGTAACTGGCTGGGGGGCGGGCCACTGCAAGGGTGTGGAATACCGCAGGGTTCACTGGTTGAGCTCCTAGTTAGAATCCCAAAGAGATCTCACTCTTGCCCACTTTGCTTCTCTCTTGCTCCATGACCTGCACTCGCCTGAAGTGGTAAAATTCACCTGAACATACCAACTGCCCTATCCATTAACACACATGCTCCCACATCAGAATCATCAATGTGCCCATGGCAGAGGAGGTGGTCCAAATGTCTGTTGATTGAATTAAGGTCTCTAATCACAAAAGGAATCCTACTTTCCCAGGCGGATTAAACCAGCCCATATCCACTTGGTGATGTAAATAACGGGAAGAAACCAAGGCCACCGAGTGCTCAGCTGGGATATCCTTTTTCCCGGAGCAGTTGGCAGGTGCCCACCACCATAGGGTTGAAAGGTAAGAAATAAGATGTACAGTCAAATTGAATTTTAAAAAAACATTATTTTTTAGTATAATCATATCCCACATATTGTACTGGCCATACATATACTAAAAAAAATTCACTGACCTAAAATTCCAATCTACCCTAGGGTGCTATATTTTTACTTGCTAAATCTGGCCACCCTGCCCTGTATGAATCCAGAAAGACTATGAGCTAACCTTTAAAGAATCCCAGCCACGCCCACCCCCACCTCTCAGGCCAATCACAATGTAAGGCTTGGTGACTCAATAATGCTACAGCACAGCTAATTTGAGCTGTCATTCAAATATATCACCCCCGCTCTGTTAGATGAAACTGTAAATTGTAAATTGAAGAATTAAAGCTCTTTTTTCCTGGATTTATGCTCAATGTAGAAAATCGAAAAAATGAAGGAAAACATGAAGCGAATCATAAATCAACTATCTAGAGATAACCTCAATTACTACTCTTCCGTATTGCCTTATGTTTTTCTATGCGGACACACATTTTTTTCACATAAACTGAGGAAAAAAATACATCATTCTCTACCATGATGTTTGACTTGACACTATACCACAGGTGTTGTCCATGTCATTCAAAACTCTGATGTCTTTTTTAAATGACTGAATAATATTCCATTGCATGGGTCAAAATGGTGTTTTTAAATTTTTGATAGTATGAATGGCCCAGAGATAAACATTTCTATGCATAAAGTTGCTGTCTTATTTCAGGTTATTTCCTTAGAATGGATTTGAGGGGAACGGCCATGAGCATTTATCTATCTACCTAACTATCTATCTACACATTAATTTTTTCTCCTGATTATAAAAAAAATTCATGGTCTGTAGGTAAAATCTGGTATATACAGAGCAAGTGTAGAGGTGATAGCAGAATCCATTTGTAAGCCCTGCTACCAGTAGATAACATGCTAACATTGGCTGGGTTGCTTGCGAAGAGTCCTAAGGTCATCGCATTGTTGCTTTCCAGAAAGGTTGCATCATCTTACATTGTGACCAGCAGAAAACAAATTGTAACAGGCCTCCACCATGTCACCATCACTTAACAGTATCTTTACAAAGACCTGCTGCTCATTTTAAAGATGCTCACCAATACCTAACCGAAGACTGAGAGAGAAGACAGAAGCCCTGCATAGATGTTGGCCCAGAGACTATGCCTGGCTCTTAGAGACCACTTAATGGAGTAGTTAGAAAACTAAAGGTTAGACCCACTGTTCCCTGAGCAGTTTCCTCATTTGGACAGGATTTAGTTGTGACATCTACATCCTGGGTCCCTGCCTGTCATCTGTTAGACAGACAGACTAGAGAAAAGGAGTCATCATCCTATGTGCCTCTTCCTGTTTTAAGATAAAAGCCGGGGGAGGGGGTGTTGCATTTTGGAAAGCGTCCTGTAAGAGCAGGCTGCCACTTGACCTTCCTCGGAACTTTGAAACCCTCCGATCAGCTACGTGCAAGAAATCCTCTCGGATGTTCTCACCCTGTCTCTTTGGGCAATAAATCAAGGAGGCGCGGGGGTTCTCCTGCTGGCGGTGAGGAGCTCAGTGGCTGCTGGAGAGAGTGAAAGTGCAGGTGTGAGATGGGGTTGCTCCCAGTTCCTACTGGAAGGAAATGAACCTTTCTGGAAGTCTCTGCGGGACCCCCAGGGGTTGTGCCTCTAACACTGATCTTTGAGACCAGAGCCTCACAGAAAAGCCAAAAACATTGACATAGTTGGACCGGGGGCAGGATCGCACTTGGAATTTATTGCGGGAATAGATAATGAAGAGACTGGAAATGTGGGAACGGGGCTGGTGAGCTCCCAGGACCTCGTAGAGCCACCTGTACACCGCGTGCCCTCGCCCCGGAGGAAGGGAACCATAGGGCTGCCTGCTCCTGCTGCTGTCCTTCTAACCCAAGAATGGGAGCGGCTTGTCCCAGGTTGCTGAAGAACTGATGGTGGGAATCAACCTGGAGAAAGGATTCAGGAGACAGAGAGCAGGATGAAAAAGGATCAGGCAGGACTGGGGTGGGGGTGGGGGGGGTGGGGGGAGAGGTGAGTGTGAGCTCTGACCCAATCATGTATCTGCTTTGAAACCCCGCAGGTTCTTCCCATCAGCAAAATGGGGATAAGACTCCAATCTACTCCTCGAAAGGCAGAAGTCGTTGAGAGAATCAAATCAAAACTCTGGGTGATGTTCTTAGAGCAGCGCCTGGCATTCAGCATCCTTAGCACACTCTGGCTCACGGGCCAAATTCACCTGCCATCTGTTTTTGTAAACATTTTACAGAGCTCAGCCATGTCCATTTGTTTACGTGTTGTCTATGCCGCTTTCCTATGGCAACAGCAGAACTGAGTAGTTGGAACCGAGACCATGTGGCTCGCAAAGCCAGAACTATTTACCATCTGGCCCTGTATTGAAAACATTCTCCAATCTTTACTGTAGAACATCAGCTGTTATCATCTGCATTACTAATACTGATTCCACAGAGATGTTATAGAACTAAAATGAGGGAATGGCAAGTGGTTCACTCGCTATGGAAAACAGTGAGGAGATTCCTCAAATAATTAAACATAGAACTACCATATGGTCCAGCAATTCTGTTTCTGGGTATAACCCAAAGGAAATGAAAACAGAATATGGGGGAGATACCTGCACTCCATGTTCACTGTAGCTTCATTCACAATAGCCAAGACATGAAAACAACCTACTAGTAAGTGCCATCAGCAGGTGAACAGAGAAAGATGGCATTTTATACACGAGTATCATTTACCCACGAGAAAGAAGGAAACCCTGCCATTCGCAACAACATGGATGAACTTTGAGGGCATTACGCTAAGTGAGATAACTCAGAGAGAAAAGACAAATACTGTACGATATCGCTTATATGTGGAATCTAAAAAAGTCAAGCGGGTAGACGTAGAGTAAAATGGTGGTTCCCAGGGGCAGGAGTAGGAATAGCAGAGATTGTTTTTAAGGGTGCACACGTGTAACAAAGGAGTAGATAAGTAAGTCCTGGAGATCTAGTGCCCAGTCTAATGATGTTAGACAACAAGACTAGGTCTTAATCATAAACTTGCTGAGAGACCAGACCTGCATTATTCCCACCACAAAAAGGAAACAGTTCTGTGACACGGAGAAGTGTGAGCTAACATGACAATAGCGATCAGACTGCCACACAAATGTACCAAATCAACATGCTGCACACCTTACACTTACCCAGTGCTATAGCTCAAACATATCTTAATAAAAAGAGTTTTTAAAGAATAAAATGAAGATAAATATGTAAAAAAACAACAACCCTTTGAACATGTTTTAAATGAGCCAGAAAGGGATGGCTCTTTAAATCATCCATCTAGAGAATGGAATTCTATGTAGAATTTTTTAATGGCGTGGAAAAAGACTACTTAATCATATGGAAACACACACGTTTACATGCGCACACATACATACATGGTACTCATTATGTGGCTGGTATTGGCCAGGTATTATGCAAATTTACCCTCAAACTTCCTTTGAGGGAGGTGCTATTTTTATCCTCATCATTCAAGGTGAGGAAACTCAAGCTCCGAGTGTTTCAGTGAGTCTCCAGGTTCACACAGGTATCAAAGGCGGATTCAGAACCCCAGCAAGCAAGTCAGTGGGCAAAACGGTACACGCAACACTATCTGCTTTTTGTAAAAAGAATATGCAAGTGCGCATGTGCACACTTGGAAGTGACAGGGAAGACCTCTATCACAGTGCTAACGGAAGTTCTTTGGGGCTGTAGGGTAACAGGCAGTATATTAAAATGCTCTTCTTTGTAGCGAATAATGTCTCCCCTGGAGCAGGGGTCGTAGAGGGGAAAGCAGTGAGAAGAAGAAACCGGCTTAGGGCTGTGGAAGTGACAGGTGTCACTGGCAGTCCTCACGCTTCAGACCTAATTACCAGCTTGGTTCATAAGGTCCAAAAGCCAATGTGAACTTTGGGAGAAGTGATTCCCTAGGAAAAGCTGGTGGTGCCAGGAGTCAGGCAATTGGGCACCCCCTTTCCCTCCACGGACCTGCTCCCTCCGCTCCCCTGTCCCCCTGTCCCGACTGGAGGCTGCAAAGCCACCACACCCTCTCGCCCTCCCTTCCTTGGAGGTCTGGGATTGCCTTCCGTCTCAGAACAGCCCTGCTGCTTTTTATAAACATTTTGGAAGCATCTCAAGCCTTAAAAAAAGAGAGAGAGAGAGAAAGAAAGAAAAAGCCACTTAGAAGAGATACATCTTGACAAACTGAGGAGCCCATGAGATCATCTTCCAGGTTTTTATTGTATTTTTCCTTATTCCAGAAAGTGGGAACGCATCCAAACCAGCATGACTGCCCTGTTATATTTCTGGGAGAATAAAAGGAATCTGGCCCTGTCCTGCGAAGCATCCGACATTCACATATTTTTCTGGCTGAGACGTTTGGCCAAATGTCAGTGTTACTTGCAGAATGTGGCTGTTTTTATTTTAATCTGCAAACATCACTGCTGTGAATTACGACCTTTCCCCGGTTGGGGTATTAGAGTGGGATCCGGGGAAGTAGTGAAAGGCGATCCAGGCGAGGGAACAGCGTTTTGGAAAATGCAAACTTAAGAGGGACCTGTCAAAACATTCTTTGTTAAAAATGTTTTTCCCCTTTTGCTCAATTTCCAGAAACTTTTTTTTTAGAGGCTTGGAACCATCAAGCCTCTTCCCCTTGGGATTTTGTTTTTACTGCAATAAATTCAAACAGGTGGGGCTGGAAATATATATTAATTGAGCGACGATTTATGACAAACACGCCGCTGTGAGCTGGAGATACATGAACACAGTCAGACAGGGTCCTGCTGTTATGGATATTACGAATGAGCAGAATACAGACAGTTGAATGATGCAGGGGAGCAGTGCTCTGCCGGATGCACTGGGTGACCTGAAGCATGCGATGGCTCTAACCTAGGCTGAGGGGTCGGAGGAGGCTTCCGAGAAGCAGTGGTGATGGTCGGGGAGAGGGGACAGAGATGGAGTTAAGGTAGACAAGGGGCCTAGGGCAGAGGGAACAGCCCACCTGAGGGCCTGGGGGTGGAGGGAGCCTGGTACATTTGAGAAACCTGTTTCTTATTGAAGGGGCGCCCATCCTATCTAACAATCCAACCTCAGACTGGACTTAGAATATATTGTCTCCTTTCTCCCAGGCAGGACCTGCGCACTGGCCTCTCTTTTCTGTCCCACTGGCCATCTTGGGCATCTGTGTTTGAGTCGGCAGGGCTGGCGGGGAGGAGAGGGGAGCAGAGTGTGGACGTTCATGCTTGATGGTGGTTCTGGGCTCTCCAGACGGACCTGTCGTCTGCGGGGCACTTCAGCAGGGTCTTTGGAGAGGTCCCATCACTGGGGACCTCACCGGCCTCTTCCTGACCTGGGCTCAGAAAGCACCACCCTGGGCCGCTGTTTAACCTCCTGCAGCCTCAGGGACCTACAGAGGCCTTGGCGTCTCTCTGCTGGGGTCTTTCACTGCCCATGGGTCCCTGTTGTCCCCGCACCTGCTCGCTCCCACATGTAGCCCCACCGGGCCTGTGAGACACACGCAAAATCCTTTGCTCCAACCAATTCTGGGCGTGAAGGCCTAAGGTAGCCGCTCCTCACTCGGGGGAGCACGTAACCAGTTTCCTGTTGTGTTTTTTCTGACTCCTTGGTGGGCGGTGGGAAGAAGCTCACCGTTTAGCCACACTGCGAGGGCTTGGATTAGACTCTGGGTAATTTCCTTTTTCTTGGCCTGGAGTCAGTGTCATCTTCACCCTGCTCCCTGGGGGAGGTAGAGTTATAGCGCAAATCCCTGGAAAGAAATGTGCTCGCCCTCGTTCTCATCTTCAGACCCTCACGTATGCCTGACGGGGCGAGGGATGGAACAGCCAGCTAATAGGTTCCTGGGCACCTACTTTAGAGTTTCTGTGGCACAATCTCTGTCATAAAGGATCCCGCCTCTTTGCCCTTCCTGGTCTTTGTGCCCTTTGTCATGTGACTTCACAGATTCTCTTGCTGAAGAGGTAGAGTCTCTCTAGCCCCTACCCCTTGGGGCTGAGTCGGCCATGTGACCTGCGGAGACCTGTAGAGGATGTCGGAAACGACGGTCAGTGCCCACCCTGGGCATCAGGAGGCCTTGTGCGTTTCTTCTCTCCCTTCCCCACCTTTGCCATCACTGTGAAAACATGCCAGGCTTGCTCACCGGAGGAGGAGAGACAAGGGGAACTGAGCCAAGCTGCCCCAGCCGACAGCTGGTTTACCCCAGTCCTGTGATCAGCTGTGACAAGATGAACACCCAGACACGTGAGCAAGATTGCTGGTTATTACATGCCATTGAAGCTTTGCGTTATTTATTACACAGCATTATGCTGGCATTAGATAACTGAAAAGTATCTGATATCTACAGCCTTAGGCTTCCACCTGAAAATTCCATATTGTCATAAATTTTGCTCCAAAACTCCATTTAATTTCCAACTAAAAAATAAAAAAGCACTCATATCCTCCCTCCAGTCCTTCTTTCTGACACTTGAAAGGCCCATGGCATTTCACTTATCTTAACCATATATAATGATAACACACATTTCACAAAGTGCTCCGTGACGTGCGATGGCCATGGTCATACATGTATAGAGGATGTTTCACGGGGCAGGACCAAGGGAAGCACGTGTCTAGGGCACAAAATCTAAAGGGGTGTCAAAAATCTCAAGAATCAAGAAGCATACTATTTTATAAAATATTTTTAAAAGAAAAATTAATGCAAAATCCACAATGAACAAAATACCACAATTTTAAATAAAGAGATCATTCATATTGCCATCTCAAATTCCCAGTAGAGCCTAAAGCAAAAGAAAAAAATCAGTCCTAGTTTGCCACAACATCTTCCCTTCACCATGACTGGAGCAAAGGCGCTGAGAAGTCCTACAAGAAAGCATGTATGTGGCCACAGGGAGAGAACACACACGTAGTGCTAGGGAAGAGGTGGGGCCTGCCCCCAACTCACTTCTAGACTGTTCCTACAAGCGTTTGCACTCGACTTCTGAAAGAGAAAGAGAAAAGAAAGGCAACAGGTATTCCGTGTCCGTATCGTGCAAACATGCATGAACAGCAGTGTGGGGTGACAGTTAAGAAAGCAGGCTCTGGGTCAGACTCCTGGGTTCAAATCCTGGCTTAGCCCCTTGCAGCTGTGTGACATTTAGCCTCCTGTCGCCTCGGTTTCTTCCCGTGCCAAATGGGAATAACACGAAGCTCCTGTGACACTCAGTGTGTGATGGGTTGGGATGTGCTTTGCAAATGCCCAGGTCCACAGCAAGCTGTTTCCATTTCCATTGTTATTGCCTTGGAGGGTCTCCGACCCAGTGGTCTCAAAGACCAAGTCTTTCCCGCTTGGAGTTCTTTAAGAATGGAGAGTGAGGCAACAGGTTTATGTCACCCTGGTCACTAAGGAGGAGTAGCAGCACAAAGAGATCTGTTCAATTTCAGCTGCATGGAGAGGTGTGTCCAGCATCTGGACTCAGATTGAATTGCACTGTGGCAGGGCCGGCCCATCAGGCCTCTGAGCTCTGTGGCTCTGACTCCTGCAGCAGGACGCAGGGCCCTGGAGTCCCAGAACATTCCTGCTCATCGCTTCATACCCTGAGCAAAGGCCCATGGACGCCGCAGAGGGTGTGAGTCTGTGCCTACATTCCTCACTTTCTCCACAGGCACTGGGTACGGGTGGCAGTGGCGGGAGCCCTCTATCAGATGTCTCTCTGGCTTCCTCCCTGCATCCCGGTGATGGGGAGCCAGAGCTTGGAGAGGACATACGGGGGCTGGGCAGAGAATTCTGAGACATCCCACATGGACCTACCGAGCCAGCCCCATGGGCCCATTTCCTCAGTGCCCCCAGGCCTTCCCTGACTCTGACTGTGAGTGGAGACAGCAGGGACGCCTACACAGGGACGTGCCAGCACGTAGAGAGATGTGCTCTGGGTAACGGGAGAGAGCACCAAGGTGAAGGTGACCCACGTTCTAACATGCCATTTCTAGTCAAAGAGAAAACAAGTTAGTAACGGTGTTAGAGGCTGGATCTGGAAACAGATTTGCCTGGGTCCAAGTTCTGGTTCCATCACAGCTTCAGGCAGGTTGCCTAACCCCCGAGTGCTGAGCCAATGTTTGCAGAAACCTCCCCTGGAAGGCGTTTTCTAATTCCCACTGAGATAATGATGCCCTCTTGTGAGGTCTCAGCTCATGTGTGTAAATTAAAGTTCTTATCAAACCAAATCATAATGCTTCACCATCCATCCATCTGTCTATCCATTCATCTACCCACCCACCTATCTCCATCAATCTATCTCTGTTTATCTATTAGTATCTATACTTATATACTAATCTAAAAAATGAGCTTTTGTGAGGGACCCTCAGACTTGTAACCAGCTCTCCACAATTTAACAATATATTTTTGACTCCTTTCATGTGAATAATTACACATACACATCTTCACTTTAATCACAGCAAAACAGCTGATCAGGTGGCTTGTATTAACTGATCCCCCATCACCGAGTATTTCAAATTACCCACATTTTCTCCTCCTTTATAACCACCTAAGTCTTTGCAGACCTTTGTGATTATTCCCTAGAGTAAATGCCTAGTAATGGAATAGCTGAGTTAGCAAATTCTCAGACCCTGCCCCCAACCCCTAGAATCTGCAAATCAGGAACTCTGGGGCTGGGGTCCAGGGACCTGTGTTTGAATGGGCCTCCCGGTGATTCTGATGCACTCACACGTAGAACCACTGCTCTAAGATTCCTGGAGCGTGTTCCCAGGGGGTCACTGTCAGCCACCGCTAGGTATTGGCAACACGGCACCAGGCACATGCCGAAGACTTTGCATGCTTGTCTCAATGAACCCCCCCCCACCAAAAAAAAAACAACTGGCGAAGTGGGTGCTATGATGTTTATCCCCATGTTACAGGTGAGATGCATGGAGAAGGTAACTTGCCGGATGTCACACAACAATTAAGTGGCCGAGCTGGGACTAAACCCATCTGTTTGTTCCAAAGCATGTCACATGCTTGCCTCTCTTGAGGAGATGTAAGTGTCAGCCCCAAGACGCAAGAGAAGGAGAAAGAACTGGCTTTAGCAAGGCCAGTCTGTGAAACCCACATTTATGTAAATGTCAGTATCACCCGGGGAGTTTTTTTACTTCCCAATGCCCAGGCATCACCATCTCCGGGAAGTGGGACCTCCTCACTGTTAATGCTCCCTGGTGATTCCGACGGGCCCCCAAGATTGAAAATCACCGGATTGAAGAGTTTCCTTCGCAGTCTTCCTGCTCCCCCTTTACTTCTGCTCAGTGCTGCACCCGCCACCAGCTTGGAGGCTGTCTCCTCTGCTACCCGTGGGAAGAAGGCACAGAACCAGCTGCGCTTCAGAGATGGAGCCTCTGTGGCTATCAGAATTCTAGGTGTAGAGTTCACCGTCATGTTACCGATGGGAAACTGAGGCTCAGAGGGGGCCAGCGAACTTCCCGAGGTTGCACAGCAAGTCCTGGGGGGGGGGGGGCGGTCTCCCCATATCCCCTCCCAGAACCTGCGTTTTCCCTAAGCTCAGAGGCCCGAAGCCTAAGCCCTCTCACTATGAGAGCAGCTCGGAGTCCTCTTGCGGTTTGGATTCCTCCTTTGCAACAGCACTTTGCATTTTCGCCTAAATTCCTTCCAGCTGTCAGGTAGGAGAGCCCCTTGATAAGGATTCCCCAGTGTGGGAGGGAAACATTTTCCAGAGGTAACGGAGAACACCAGGCTCCCGCCCTGGCCCTCTGCAAGCATATGGAATATATTGTGGTTGGAGGGAAATATATTTTAAGAATTTCTCCTGCATCTTTTCAGATACATTCCACCCAGGATTACTACAGGTGTCATGAAAAGTGGGCTTTTGCTCCATCCCCCTGAGAAGGGGCGAATCAGCTCCAGAGCTGTGGGAGCCAGAGCCAGGTCTGCCCACGACTGGAGAAGGAGCCTGGGACCGAAACTCCCCAGGTCCCAGGATTTGGTTGCTTCTCTGTTTCCCCTGTGGTGGGTGTGTGACGGCTTGGATATTAGTGAGAATGATTCGTATTTATTGAGTCCAATCCCCAACTCGATCCCCTCCCCATATGTTGTTTCCTTCTAACTTATTGTGCATTCATTTGGAGTTTTGCTTGTGGTCTGCCTTCCCTCATGAGGGCAGCGACTTTGCTGTGTTGTTCCTCAGCTTCTAGAATATCGCCTTTCACATAGTTGGTACTCGATAAATATTTGATGAATGAATGAGCTTTTTCACATTTATTCTATTACTAATGTTCACAGCAACCTGATCAGGTAGGTACTGTTATTTACCACCATTTCATAGGTGGGAGGAATGAAGCCCAGAGAAGTTAAATAACTTGACCCGGGTCACATAGCTTGTATGTGGTAGATCCGAAACATACACACACGGGTCTATGTAATTTCACAGCCCATGTTCTTAACATTCCATGGGAAAGACAAGAAAAGTGCGTCAGGGGGCCAAGACTTAGTGGATACCCTGGTGCCAGCATCCCTTCTTTGGACTTGATTCTTTGAAATCTGCTTGCTGTAGAATGCAAAAAAATTATGTAAAATAACCATAAAGGTTTTCAAGTGTATTGAGCATTTCCGCCAACCAGGCTCTAGGCCAAGCACTCCTCGTGGGTAATACTGCTTCACCTTATAAACGAAAGAAAACCATAAAGCAGTATCACCGTTATTTCTCTCAGAGAGAGAGGAAACACAAAGCCTTCAAGAGTCCGAGTCACCTGCCCACAGATGTACTGCTGGCAAGTGGTAGAAACGAAATTCTAAACCACGCCATGTGACTCTTAACAACCTTCGTAATGAACACAATTGTTTTAGGTGAATCCAGATTCACTCTGTGGGTAAGAGATGAGAAGCTTAGCACTGAGTTCTAGAGCCCAAAGTTCCAAGCCATTAGGCGGCTAAGAATTGTTAGCATCTTCCTTCCCCGGCAGGGTTCAGTTCAAGAGTTGACAACACTCAGTGAGCGTCCGTCCACTATGTCACCGGGGCCGGGGAGAGTGACATCACAGAGGCCTCTGTCAGTAGCTCGCTTGTACCCCCACTACTACTCCCTCAGTACCCTCCACTCCGAACCCCTCGCCATGCATTCATGTGGAAGACATCGGGTGGTCCCAGTAAGGGAGCATTAACAAGGCGGTCAAGTGCAACTTGCATATTTTCCACCTTCTCAGTGAGCCTGCACTAATGGGCCAGTCCAAAGTGGCTCAGAGGAAATCAATACTTTGCCCCTGGTCCCCGAGCTTCACAATGAGCTGACTCAATGCCGCCTCCTATTTAACTCTTTCCTGTAACCTTGGCAAGGAAGCATATGAGCCGACACAGTAACCGCTCTTCTTCCTCCCGGGGAAGACACTCTCTCTGTGTTTGCTCTCCCCAGACTCTAGCGGAGACCACTTTCCCTATGTCCCGGTGTCACCCAGACATATCTGCTTTGAATCATTGTCTTAGCATATATCCCGGGAACAAGGATTCCCCTTTAACAAAAGACAGAACTTGACATTGGCCCCGATTCAAATCTTGGAGTAATTCCTTCCCTCCTTACTCACTTGAATCCAGTGGAAGTCAATAAATAGGATGTGAGGAAGGTGTTGATGGCTCTGACCACCCTCCTCAAGGACTCTTCGCACACCCCATCATCTCCCCCACGAGACAGATCTGTGTCACTTAACCCGCTTTCAGAATTTGAAAGCACTTTCTCTTTTGGCTTTCAAACCATTTTTTCAATTATGATCAAACAGCTCCCACTAATCTCTTTTAAAAGCGAGTACGTGACTGAGCCAGGATTCGAACACAAGTTGCCTGACTTCAGAGCCCAAGTTGCGTCTTGCTGGTACCCATTACAGCCCATCCTGGGGCCGCAGTGCCTGCTCCTGAGTGATGTTGATGACTGGTCTGCCGAGCCCACCCTGTCAGCAGGGAGATTACTGTGTTTACAGAGGGCTAGAGGGAGGTGCAGGCGGGAAGAAATCTGCACCAAAGGGTCCCAAGACAGAAGGAACAGAAATGGAAGTGGATGCCCCTTCTTCCCATGCTCGCCGTTTTCCACACACAGATGCTCGGAGAACATGCTCAACATGAACGTCTTGACTTAGTTTGACATCTGAATTAATTAGGATAGAGGTTCACCTAAATATTACAAAGACCCAAAACAATAGTAGCTTAAATGAGCCAGTATTAGCCTGTTCCTCTCTCTCTCTCTCTCTCTCTCTCTCTCTCTCTCTCTCTCTCTCTCTCTCTCTCTCACCAGTCCATGTATAAGCCATCTGGCGCTTAAATGACACCTCCATGTTGTCATGTACTCAGGCTTGTTTTATCTCTTCACAGTCCATTGAGCTGAACTTGGTCACATGACCACACCTAACTGCAAGGGAGGCTGGGAAATGTAGTTTTTAATTAGGTGAGCATAAACCTAGCTAAAATTTGGGGGAATTCCTCACTAAAAAAAAATTTGCAGTTTTTATCACAAGTTTTCGAGTACTTGGCAGTGACATATATTTCATACACACTCGTGTGTGTATTCGACTATCTTATACATTCCCTACCACACTGATAATCACAGTGAATATAAATTTTGCTGTGATTTCCCCCCCAGCTATTTGCATCAGTCAGGTCCCAGTAGGGAAGATGTGACACACTCAAGCAAGTCATTGAGGAGAGTTTGATAAATAAACCATGTAGAAGATGTAGGCAGGGTATACTTCAGGGCTAGCAACAGCAGTGTATCAGTCTGTGCTCGCTCACCCGGATATGGGTGAGCCACTAAGCCCTTGACCACCTATCCCCAAACTTTCACAACATGTCTGTGTCTGCCTGTCTGTCTGCCTCTGTATATGTAAGAACAATGTATTGCCTTGTTTAAGCAAAGTCATCATTACTTGTTGCTTGTTTCTCTTCATGCCCGATTTCTTTAGGGAGTGGACATGAGATAGACTGCTTTGAAACGGAAGACAAATTTCCAGGTTTTTTTCTACCACTTAAGCTATGTGATCTTGCAATAGCCAGCTAACCTCTCTGAGCTGTGCCATGCTTGTTTGTCAAGTGGGGATACCACCACCTGCCCCAATTTCTTCTGACAGCTCTGATGGGACAGAACTGACAAGAAAGGGTGGAAGTGTTTTCTCGGGGTGTAGAACACTACAAAGTGGACAGATATATTGGTGAAACCCAAGCAGGAATTCATAATCTAACACATTTTAGCTCTTTCCTCTTCGAAGTCATAGCAACTTCTGCAAAGTCAGCTTAGCCTGGCCCTCCCCCAAGGATCAGAGTCATAGGAATGTCCTTACTAGGCCCTTCAAGGCCTGAAACGATCTGAGCCTTGCCTAGTTTTTTAGCTTCATCTCTCACAGCTCTTCCCGCGCTCACTATCCTCCGGCCACCAAGGCCTTCTTCCCACTCCTGACAAAGTTGTGTCCATTCCCACTTCTGCTCAGCAGCTCTGGCTGCTTCCTCCGCCCATATCTTCACATGATTGACTTTCGTACAGGATGCAGGTTTCCACTTAAATGGCACCTCCTCAGAGAGGCAGTCCAGGACCATTTAGTCTAAAATTCTCCCTGTGACAGACACGTCTATATCTCCACCTTCTCACATTATTTTAATGGCATTCATCACTCTGCAAACCTTATTCACTTACATCTTTGCCCTTGCAGTCCACGCATGAGGATGTACACTCAGTGAGAGCAGGGACTTTGTTGCAAGAATAGCATCTGGGATGTGTTAGGCGCTAAACTTTTATTCAATCAATGAACCAGAAGAACATGCCTGGAGAGAGCAAGCTGTGAATTGTTGGTTGGTGGGATGATGAGTACCTATATTAGGGACCCCCACTTAACTACCATGGCAGAGACTGATAAATCTCTCTCAATACCCCTGTTTCCTCCCTTTAGTAATAGAGCCTCCAAATTGTAGCTAAAAACTTGGCTAATTAGAATAAAGGTTACATTTCAGCTAGGTGTGCCAACATGATTAAGTCAAAGCAGAAATGAGGTGCGATTTTCAAGATAATGCTCTTGAAAGGAAGAGGTGTACCTCCCCTCCGGGCTTTACCCTTCTCAGAAAGAAAGCTGGCATGCAGACTTGATGTCAGGAGCTGGGCAGCCACCTTGTATCACCATGGACACCATGTGTTAAGGATGATTTTCACAAGATAGAAGGAAGCTGGGTCCCTGATATGGGTGAACCACTAAGCCCTTGACCACCTACCCAGATTTCTATTTGCATGGAAAAGAAACTTTTATCATGTTCCAGCCACTATATTTAGAGGTCTCTTTGTTAAAGTGGCTTAATTTTTATCTTAACTAATGTCTCTTACTTTCCCTATAGTTTCAGTCATTGATGTTGCTATAAACGATTTCACATTACTTCCGCCAATCTGTTTGGTCCTAGCAACAGTTGAAAAGACCTCCCTTTTGGAAAATATATTCAAGAGAAATGACCATTCCCCCTCATCCACATCTAGCTAAGCTTCTGACAGAGACAAATGCTTATTGAGGTTTGGTTCTTCCTGGGATTTGGAAAGTCTTTCCTCCCAGTTATCTGAGATCCCTTCTTTGAAGCAAGTGCATTGGTTTTTGGCTTGCTACCTTTCAGTAATAATTTATCTTCTCCGGGAAATTCAGGAAATGGAATCTGTGGATGCTTTCTAATCGGAGAGGGAGAACTTGGCTTTTTTTCTTCTTCTTCTTCTTCTTCCGACTTTCAAGCCTCATCAGAAAAGACAGCATCTAAATTTAAACCGGAACTTGGAACCTCTGTGCCTCTTGGGGGCGGGGGGACTTTGATAACTCTGGCAAAGGTTTTGTTGGAACAAGGTTCACGTTTTCTTTAGTGAGGCTGTTTCACTTCTAATCTTTTCTTGTCTTTAAAAATGAACATTATATTTTCCATAGGGACTCCCGGAAGCTGAAGCAGAATCACTTTCTTTGCATAACCCTGGTTTTGTTACAAAAGGTGGGCTGCCATGGAAGTGTCTGCTAGTCCAGGATGGAGAACAAAGCTGCTGCAAAGGAGCCTGGGAATCTTGGACGCATGCCAATTCTTTCATGGGAACAAGGCACGTGCTAAGCATTGTGGCACATCGTGGGTTTACCAGGATGCCAAACTTCAGGGCCACTCACTCCCATAAGCCCCTTCCCCTGCTGGGAAAGGCCCCGCAATGTGCACACATGGCCATGTGTTTTGTAAAATCCGCAAAAGGAAGGGTTCAGACCCTTCTCTCTTTCTAGTCCGATTTCCCCTTCATTACACTTTCCCTCGTGGCCTCAGACATTTGTGGGATCCATCAAAAGGGAAGTTGAATTGCTAATATGTTTAGTCTTGGTTTAATGGTATCTTTTTCTGTGGTTTGCAGTTATTCTGTGTATAGTTATTCTCAGGCTGTCCTAGAGGCTCTAGAAATATGCCTATGACCCAGTTTGTGGCATGAACATATCCTATAGCATCTGGCCCCCCAAATATGTGAGGAGTAGAGGAAAACACTGGCTAGAGGAAAGGTGGGATTGTCCAGAGTAAATAACATTAAAAATAATATTTATATAAAGAAATGGAACATGCAGGTCTCAAAATGTAAGGGAAACACTTTCCAGTGTAGAAGGCAGTTCATTAATAAAAATATGATGTTATTTTAATGGCTTCTATACCATTGATATCTGTCAGCTTTTGAAAATTTATCTCTTTTCTCATGCTAAATAAATGTTCATTTTTATACTTAGTGGTGCATTCATAATTTTATTTTATTTTTCTTAAATGGGACCCCTGAATAGTATAAATTTCAGGCCCCACAAATCCTGAATTGGCTCTGGCTATGGGGCAGGCACCAAGAGACACATTCTCTAGCATTGCAATGACTAGAGTTTTCATTTTAAAGGAGAATGGACTGATATTTAAAGAGTTCTTTATACTGCGAATTGGTAAACAGCCCATGGAACAAATGTGGTCCATTGCCTACTGTTGTAAATAAAGTTTTATTGGAACATGGCTGCGTTCATTTGTTTGCACATTGTCTATAGTTGTTATCACACTATAGAGGCAGTGTTGACTTGAGTAGTTGCACCCAAACTTCTGGCATGCAACGCTTAAAACATTGACTATCTGGCCCTTAACAAAGAAAGCTGACCCCTGTTCATACCATGGACCCCTGAGAGAGGGCTGATGGCAGGCCATGTCCCTAAGAGACCTGATCAATGTTTTGTCAACATAGCTGTCAGGAAGAGTCCTGAGGCTCTCTCATGGACCACACCCAAGTCAGGACATGTCCATCAGAACCACCCTTTTCCAACTGAGCCTTGATTATATGTCTCTTCTCCTGCTCAAACACTTCTGATGGCTCCCCGGTGCCCACAGGACTCTTTAGCCAGCAGGCATCCACACTCTTCCCTGATCAGGCTGGATCCCGCCTCTCCCATATCCTCCCTACTCTCCTACATATTCTCTCTTCTGGCCACGTGGGTCACTGTGGCTATTTCTGCCTCAGTATCCATTGACCAGAGGAAGAATGTTGGTGAGCTAAAAGTCAAACACTGGTCCGTCTGGCTCCAAAATGTACACTTTTCATCACCGTATTAGACTGTTCCATTGACAGAATTATTTATTGAACTCTGAGGTGAAGCCGGGAACATGGTCATCCAGATAAAGACTACATTTCCCAGTCTCCCTTGCAGCTGTTCATGGCCATGTGTCTGAATTTGACCAATGGGATGTGAGAAGCCATGGAATGTACAACATCCTGACTGTGCTATCAAAGTGTCCTCCACTTCCTCTTTCTTCCTTCCCCCTGGCTGAGTGAGCAGCAGCCTTCTTACACCACAGTGGGGAAGCCTCACGCTGAAGATGGCAGAGAAAACCAACGCAAAGAACTCGGGTCTCTCATTCTGTGAAGCCACCCCAACATCCTGGATCACTTATGCTCAGATTATTGCATAGGAAAGAAATAAACTTATATCTTACTTAAGCCCCATCTTTTTTGGCCTTTACTATTGAGGCTAAACCTTTATTCTGGCTAGTAAATAACCCTCCCACCACTGTCACATCTATCAATTTTTATGGCTTTTTCTTCTGAGGGGGCTGTAGCAAGAGGCTGGTGGACTGGTGTCATGGGCTGGTAACAGACCCCCAAACTCTCCCAATGCCTCCAGCCTTCACGGAGGAGCCATGGCCACATTCCCAGGTCCCAGATCCAGATCTCAGAGCCGCTGTCTTTGGAACACACCTCTTTGTCCAGGGCTCATTCCTCTGGCCAGGGCTATATTACAATATAAACACGGTGGACTGTTTCCACAGCAACTTCACGCTTTGTAGGAAGGAAGCTGGAACTTTGACAAGGGACAAGTTCTCCCCTGAGGGAGAGAGCAGATTGTGTTGGACCCTTCTTGGAGTGGATCAGGTTAGCTCCTTCTCAGCTGGGAGTCAACAGTGTCATGCTTCAGGGCAAATAAGCTGAGGATTTGCCTCATGGACTCTCTGTCCACTTCTATTTGGCTGTTCTGGGGCCCTCCTTCCTCCCTGGTATTGGTCAAGAACAGCAGTAAATGGTGTTTTGTGGAAAGGCTGGACTCCCACAAAATGCTTTCCCAACTCACCGGTTACACTGCCTAACATTCCATCAGCAAGAAATGAATAACTTTGGCTTAAGCCTAACCTCTTCCTCCCCAGTCCTTGTTTATGGGGAAAGAACAGCTGGCCCTATAAAAATAATTGGAGCTACAATTTATGTTGACTGGGTTTCAACTTCTAAATTCTGCACAGGGCTTGCTGGAAAGAGCAAAGAACAGGATCACCCCTGTCTCCCTAGTGGAGTTTGGGGATGGAGCTGCCTTCGAAAGAAGCAGAATGCGGGTAGCTCATTAGCATCTGTCTCAGTGTGAAGTGAACTACCAGGTCCGTCTTCCCAGGCAGGCAACTCTCTCTTCGTGTTCAAGCCCTAGAAATCTGGGGACCATTTTTGCTCTCACATTTCAAGATGGAGTTGATTTAGGCTCCTGAAAGTGTCCGTCACATGATTTGGCTTACAACATGGGCTCAGCAAAGTTTGCTGAGTGAAAAATAAGTCAGTCAAGTTCCCAGAAGGAAAAGATGGTGCCACAAGCTGCGTAATTTGAAGGGAGTTGAATAAAAAGACTATTTATAAAGGTGAGGGCAGGATGCAGAGATACTCTAGGGAGTGGGAGTGTTTGTGAATAGTATTAGCAAATCAGGGAGGGGTTCCTAGGTTTAAAGGGGTGAGAGGAAGTAGTAGTTATTGGCACTTTGAAGGAGAAACTCATATGGAGACAGCTACTTTGAGAGGAGCTGTGACCTGTGGTTGAGGTCACCTCCAGGCCAAGGCAAATACCCCAGAGTACATACTACAACCTGACTCTACGTCTACCTTCTTGCTTCCTGCTGGGGCTTCCCATTGGCTAAACCCAACCAGAAGTTGGCGAGCATGGTCCACACAATTTCAACTCCTGGGCACAGAGTAGGATGGGGCAGAGTGGAGAGTGGACCTAAGGCACATGGGAAATATCTTCTACAAGTAGATATGAGCAATACGCAATATAATTAGAACAGTAATTTTAGAAATGACTGTCATTCATCAGAACTCCTCCTAACATGACATATGTTCAGGGATGGAAAATAAATCGAAGCAACAGGTAACAATTATTGAGTGCTTGCTGCACGAGACACTTTACAAATATTACTGAATGTTCAAAACAAGCCAATGAGGTAAGCACTCTCCTTATCCCATTTTACAGAAAAGAAGACAAGGCATAAAGAGATGAACTGTCCAAGGTCACCACCACTGGCAATGCTGCTGGGAAGCAGACTCTGAGTGTGACCTGGAGGAGTTCACTCAGAGCACCCAAGCAAGGGAGGAGGCAGATGCAGGAGTGGGCACAGGGACAGGCTGAGCCGTGACTGAGGCTCAAAGCCTTCACTGACTGCATGGAAAGCTCTGGGACTAGAATGGCCCTTTAACGTTGTCTCCAGTTGGGCCAAATGGCTGGGTCTTTACTCCTCTGCCACCATCGGCCATGATATGTGGGCCACCCCCAGAAGAGTGTGACTGCAACTGACAAGATCCCCAAGGGAGCTGACAGCTGAAGGCTCTCCCAGTGTCTGCGGACATCACAGCATCCACGAAGCAAGTGGCAGAGCAAGGTCTCCGCTCCAAGGAGACACTGCTCCTGCGCCACTTTCGTTAGAACAAAATGCGACACCGTCACAGCAAGCAGAACAGTCTACAGCGGGCAGCCCCTGACTGGTACTTCCCCAGCCCACCTCTTCCACAAGCTCAGTCCCTAGCTCGGCCACCATGGAGGCTTTAGTCCCGTTTCCGGCTGGCACGTGAGACCTGGGGTGCATTCGCTCCAGCGTTCACTCTGTTAGCTTTGTTGGAATGCTCCTGAATGTGGGGAGTCCCGGAATATTCCAGAATGTTCTGTACCAACCCAGCTCTAGTTACCTGTCATCTTTCTCCCTGCGTTGGAACTGCACAGCAGAGCCTCCCCTATGCCAAGTCAGCGTGACTCATGAAAACTCCTCAGAAAGAGACAGTCTGGGGGCCAATCCACTATCTCCCAATCAGCCCTGATGGGTGGGTTTCGTTTCCAGACCTGGAAGAGACGGCCACTGTGTGAGCACAGTGAAGTGTCAGTTGTCCCACTTAGGGGTCAGGTTATATCATGACAGATGTCTTTAAACTCCAGTGCGGTACTCAGATTGGCGAGAGGCTTCATGAGGGGAGGGAAACCGAGTCTCAGAGAGGGTGATGACGTGCGCAGGGCCAGGACTCAAACTCGGGTCTGTGGCCTGCAGAATCGGAGCTCGTGGGCGGGGGACCCCGGGGAAGTAGCTACTGGTCTAGGAAAGCCTCCGGCAGCCTTGGGGAGAGAGATGGAAACCATGCCCCCTTCCTCACCCCGTCCCCCAGCTCTGAACCCGTCCCTGTGGGGCCTGGGAATTGGGTCAGACAAATCAAATATACAAAGCCCAGCCTTTGTTTGACTGTCTTATCTAATGTGCCTTCTCCTCCCCTGGACAGCTGGGTCCTATCAGATGAGTGGGGACTATTAGGGCATGAGCCTCTCCCACTGGCCTTTGAATCCATGGGAGACCAGGAGAGCTCAGGACCTGGGGCACTTCCATAGAAAGGGGTGGGGGTGGGCTGTGTTGGGGGCAGCCTGTCCTAGGCACCTTGTCCTCCAATAAGCCCAATGGGTGGATGCTGGTCTTGGGTCTCAGCGATCCCCTCTGCTGGACTATAACCACGGTCTCCTCTCCACCCCCAAATCCGAAGGAGGGACAAGAAATATTTGCCCCCAATTTACTCTCCTCTAAGATGACTCGAGGAACCCCCATGCCATCTTACACCCAAGTCTAAAGGTTTTTAGTACAAACCACCTTTTATGGCCATCTTGGCTTCTCAGGAGAACTGCACCTTTAAAGGGCTGGGACCCTTTTGCTTAAGCCAAAGGATAGCAACCCTAAGGATACAGCTCAGGAGCTGGTGAAGGTGGGCAAGGCCAGGTGCGTGTATGTGCTGCATGTGCGTAGGAGAAGGGATGGTGTATGGGGGAATATCAGGTAAATACTAAGCGATGGGGCATTTAGCACCTTGTAATCATTAGTGGATTTTTAAAAATAGTCTTCTTTATACCATCCAATCGCTTGAACCCTTTCTTGGTCACCCATGCTATTGAAAGCATTGATTCTGCTTTCAAAAATCTTATTTCTGAAGTGTTACACGCTCTGTGCAGAAATATCAGGAAAAACAGAAAGAAATGTAAGAAATCACCAATTGTCTAACAATCCCTAGAGTAGTAACATGGGGAGGGTGGGTGCTTTGTCCTCTGTTTCCATGTATGATGTCTCTTTAACAGGAAGATACTCTGTGTATTGATGTACACCCTGCTCTTTGCATTTCCCGATGCCACGCGTAAGCTTTCCCAGGCCAGGCCAGCCCACGTTCTCCTGCAGTGCCATCTGGATCAGCTGCAGGGGCCACCACTGGAGGCATTGCGTCCTCACCAGGTCTTTCCTGGTGAGCATTTCTGTCCTGTCCAGCCCCCTCAATAAGGCCGTGGTGATCTGCCCATATCTCCACTATTGTCCAATGCTGGGTCCTGTCCCCCTTGATCGTGAATCTGGTCCTCACTCTGCTTGGTGCAGGGCACAGGCTCAATCAATGCTGGCCGGCACTTCTTTCTCTGGAAAGCTCTGGATCTTTCTGGAAAGCTCTGGATCTTTCTGGAGTAAATACCTTCCTGCCTCCTTCTCCAGCTTCCTTTCTTTCTCACCTCTGCCCCTTTCTTGTCTTCTTTGGCCTTCTCGCCCTCTCCCTCCATCTGCTGCCACTTCTCTTGTGCCTTCAGTCTGCAGAGGGTCCTTGCTTCCCCAGAGCCCTGCAGGGACAGGCTGGGACTTCTCGCTGTCGTCACTCATTTCTAGGCATTTGAGGTCTGCCTGACTAGGACAGGGGTTCCCAAACTTCCCATCAGGGGAGTCGCCCAAGCAGCTTGTGAAGCACGGACTGCAGGCCCCCACGTCCAGAGTCTCTGACTCAGCAAGTCTGGGGAGCAGCCCGAGAATGTGCATTCCTAACACGTTCCCAGGGCTGCGCTTTGGAATCGCTGGCCCAGCGCACAGCTCCTCCCAGGCCTGGCAGGTGGGGAGCAGGGCAGGCCCAGCCTCTGAAGCTAAGCCCTCCAACCCGCTGGATAGGTTGCCTCAGGCAATTGGGTTCAACCTTTCCTTCTAGGCAAAGGCAACAACAACAGCACCCCCACTGGGATGATGGTAAAGACACCATTTGCAAATGCCTTTGGCACAGAGCCCGGCATGCGGCTGGCGCTCGCCATGTGGCATGCGGTCCTAGCCTGCTTGGGCTGCTCTAACAAAATACCAAAACCTGGGTGGCTTGTAAACAACAAACATTTCCCACAGTTCTGAGGCTGAAGTCCAAGATCATGGCACCAGCAGGTCTGCTGTCTGGTGAGAGCCCATTCCCCAGACTTCATTTTTAGGGCGAGTCTGACCTTCATCCAGAAACCCCAGGATTTTCAAAGATTAAACAAGAGCAGCAGAAAAGCACTGGTCCCATGATGGTGGGAAGGAGGGTTCTGGGGACCCAGATGCCAGGGAGATGGCCCCAGCCGGGCTGGCTCTCACCTCTGGGGGCCAGTCCGCTTCCCCCAGGCAGACAGCAGCACGGAGCATGGGGAGAGAGGTTGAAAGTATAGAGATAAATGCTAATCTCTAGTGTAAACATTTCTCAGGGCTGGACACTCTCTGAATGTGCCATAATCCCCACCGGGGAGGGGACGAGATAGCTTGGGAGGCCAGGCTGGTATGGGAAGAGCAAGGGAGATTGGGTCGAGATGGGAAGAAACAGGGCCAAAGAAACCCATCATTTATGTGCCTGACAACCCTGGGAGCAGCCCGACTGGAGACACAGCAATCCTCAAAGCGACAAGGGGCACAAGAGGAGTGATCGTGGTGAGGCAAACGGGGCAGCAGGAACCCTCCCCTCAGATATCACAGCGGGGCCCAGTCTCCGCACTGGTCAAGGGTGATGAGCAATCCATGAACTGATTGGTAAGTCAGCCAGGGACCTTGAGCGTGACCTTGGCAAGTTGCTTTCCCTCTCTGAGCCTTTGTTTTCCCATCTTTTAAATGGGGTAGCAGTCCCTCCTTTACCTATCAGAGCGGAGATGATGCTCTATGTATCTTGATGAAATTAGGCAAAACTAAAAGAGCAGGACCTTTCTTGAAAAAGAAGAATTTCTCAAAGACAAGCAGAGTGGGGACAGGTAGAAGAGGAAAAAGGTAGGTGTAGGCAAAACAGCTTGGTGCAAAGAGTGCGGCTACCCTCCTGCAGGCTTGGGTTTGAGTCTCAGCTCCTCCACTTGCTAGCTGGGTGACTTTGGGCAAGTCACTTGCCTCTCTGAGCCTCGGTTCCCTCCACTGTAATAGGAACATAAAGATAGTGGCTGCCTCATCGGGTTGAGGTTAGAATGAAATGTGATCATGTGTATAAAAGGCTGGGCGCAGCAGTTAACAGAAATTCTCAGTAAACACTGGGTGTCATGTCCCCTGCCCCCGGTACAATGAGACTACCTGTGGCCCAGGGTAGGTGGCATTTTCCAAGGATGCCTATAGTGATGTCTCTTGTCCACCATGCTCTTCTGTAATGCTACCTTGCTACTCTCAAACCAACAAGTGGAATCAGTTCCCTCCCCTCTGAAGCTGGACACCTTAGCGACCCACCTGTGACTAGTGGAATCTGACAGAAGTGATGCTGCATGTTTCTGAGGCAGAGGCCAAGGCCACGTAGCCTCCACTTTCTCTCGGTGTTCCTTCGTGGGACCCAGCCGCCATGCCAAGAGGAGCCCAGGCGGAACCTAGCATTCCAGGCAGCCCCGCCCAGGCGCTAGATATATGATTACCGAGCTTCCAGATGATTCCAGCTGTTCAAGCCACCACCAGCCATCTGTCTTTTAAGCTGAAGCTCCAGATACTGTGGGACAGAGATAAGTGACCTCCCATGTGCCTTGTCTGAGTCCTGGCCTGCAGAACCTGTGAACCTAATAAAACAGTTGTTGTTTTACACCATTCACTTTGGGGGACTGCTTATGCAGCAATGGAAAACGGAAAATGGGCTGATGAGGTTCGGGTCCCTTGTAGCACAAACCGGTCAAGGACCTCTGATCCCTTTCGCTGCCTTGTTGAAATTCCAGATTCATGAAGCCCCTGTGCTTACCCCAAAGTGTGTTGGGGGTATCAGGCTCACAACCCCACTGATCATATAGGAGGGGTCCTGCCAAGCAGGGGCGGGGGCAGGGCCTCTGGGGAATTTGCCTGCCGGGATGAGTCCCTTTTCCCTCCCACTTCAGCCATGTCGTCCTGATGCTCATCCACGTGGAGCGATAATATCAACCCCAAGAAACACGACGAATACACAGATTACAAAGTGGGTGGATAATATCGTATTAGAGTAACAGATTCCCAAGGGCACCGTCCTGGAAAGAAGTTTCATATAATAGCTTTGAAGACAGGGTGTTCACACAGACAAATGAGAATAGTAATGGCAAAAGTCAGTATTCAGTTAGAATTTTCCATCACAAGAGACAGAAAACCTAAAACTGACTTAAGCCCCAAAAGCAACCAGCTGGCTGAAGTAACTGAAAAATGCAGTGCATGAAGAATGACTTGAAAGAGGCCTGGGTGGGTCTCTCTGTCTCTCTTCCTGGCCATGTTCAACCTCCCTCAGTCTTGGCTTTCCCTAAGCAGTGGCTGATGGCAACTCTAGGATTACATGCTCGCCTGCAACACATGAAGGGAGCATGCTTTTCCATTAGAAGACCCAGGGAAAGTCTAGAATGCACCAGTTGGCTCTAATAGAATCACGTGGCATCTGCTAATCAATCCTGAAGGTAGAAGGGGCTGTGATTGGTCATCTGTGGCTGGGGGTGGAGTCAATAGCACAGATTACAAGGACTGAAGAGGGGAGCATTTCCCCAGAGAAAGTCACAGAGTGTTGTTATTAGAAGGAGTACAGCTGAGTGGCCAAAGCTTACACGCATGGACCCCGGCAACCACCTGCTGAGTGCCTGGATGGAGCCAGGCCCTTTCCCCATGCTGTTATCAGTCCTGTCACATCATTATCATCCCCATTTTGCAGATAAAGAGACTGGAACTCAAAGAGGTCAAGCCATTTGCCTGGGTCCCTCAGGGAGAGAACTGGGCTCTAACCACGGCTACCCGACTGCAGAACTCATGCCTTGGCCCCCTGTGCCAGAAAGTCACCCGCTCCTTTTGTTCATCAGGAAAAAACAAAAAACCCCAAATGTAATGAATGACATTCTCATATCCCACACACACTCAACTGGGGTTATGTTCAATTCCTGCTATAGGACATCTAGCCTGCCCTGTTCTCCACCTCTGCAGTACATTCTAGAGCAGTGGTTCTCAACCCTTTAATACAGTTCCTCATGTTGTGGTGACCCCCAATTTCATTGTTACAAATTGAACATAATTAAAGCATAGTGATTAATCACAAAAACAATATGTAATTATATATGTTTTCCGATGGTCTTAGGCGACCCCTGTGAAAGGGTTGTGACCCACAGGTTGAGAACTGCTGTTCTAGAGACTGGAGATAAGGTATTCATTGTACCATCAGCCTTAAGTTTTCTAATGTACCCCCAGGTACTGATCACCAGCTTCAATAATTGTCAACGTCTGTAACATCATTTCATCTATTCCCCACCCACTCCCCACCCCAAATCTGATGATGATGTTAATGATCATCTTCACAGACTTTTTTTAAAACCTACTTGAATTTATTTTTTAAAAGTATAAGGAGTTACCTTTAGTGGGGTAGTGAAGTTGTAAAGTCCACAAGAAAGGCAAGAATCACACATACCCCAAACTTGCCTTTACATACCATCTTCCCTCAGGTGGAGGACCAGTTGGCTGCCAGAGGTTGTGGCTGGGTGGGCCATGCTGTACACACACTATCAACTTGACCTTTAGCATCATACTCAGCACATGGGAGCTGAGAAAAACACAGGAGACTCGCTCCCATCTGGCCCTTTGCCAGGCTCACTTGGGGGCAAGTGCTCATTGAGCTAAATGGTGGGCATAAGAAGAAACTGAGGTCCCAATAAGTTACCCCCTACGGAGGTCCTTTCCTTCTCTAGCTCTGTTTGAAGTGTGCCCCCACATAAATGTATGCTACCAGTTCACGGTCTTAGATCTTTCAAATTATGGTATTTGAGTTCCTCCCAGTGCCAGAAGCGTGTGCCATGTGCCCTGGCCTTGCCTTGGGCCAAATGCCCACGATGCAGTGAGCCGCCGTGACATCCCTGGTGAGGTCAGAAGGCCCAGGCTGTAGCCACGTCGCCCGTGTCCTGCAGCATCCCAGGCTCTGGCTGGCTGGTGCCCATGGATGGGCCTCTCCCTGGGACTGTCTTTACCATGGACAGTGAGCCGAGGGAGGAAAGGAAGAGTCCACCTCCCACCACTCGCCTTCTGGGACCGGCCGACTTGCTGGCCATTAACCAGCAAAGCCACAGCATCCATAAAATTAATTTCCTTCCTAATATATACAAGACTTTCTCTAGGAGAAGTAGGGGCCGATCGGATCAAAGTGTGTAAGTGGTGTGCTTATGCTATCAGTTTCAACCCCTTAATGCCCTCCTGTCAAAACAAAATCCTCAAGAAAGGCTTTGAGGGGAATCACATGGGCATAATGGCTTTCCCAAAGAGAGGCCTAAGTACTTGGTAACATATACAGAGCCGACTATTAGATCGGCTGGTGTAATTGTCCTTATATTTTAATGTAAACACGCCTATATTAGCCGGGCGCTTCATCCCTCAGCAGACACGCAGGGCAGGGCAGGCGGGGGAAGGGAAGATGGCTTTAGTGGGAACATCAGCCAGGGGAGGAGGCTGTCAAGGAGGAGCCGTGGGGGGGGGGGGGGGGTCAGGGGGCGTGGGAGGGGAGGGGATTCCAAGGAGGGAGGCAGACCTATCTGGCTTTTATTAATAACACAAACGCCTGGTTCCTGGGTGGCACTATGAACTTTTGTTTTCCCCAGGGAATGTTCCCACCTAGGGTTTGCTTTGCCCTTGAGGCAACCTCTCAAGGTGGATTGGGAAGGAGAGGACCCGTTTCACAGATGGGGAAACGGAGGTTCAGAGAAGGGTTTTGGAATCTGGAGGGAACAGATTCACACTCAGGAGTAAAAAAAAAAAAAGTTATTTACAAAGGTGTGGGCTGGGTTAAGGAAACTAATAAGGATGGTGGAGGATCCCGAGGCTGCAAGGTGGGGAAATCACTGTCACCTTCGGAACCACTGAGGCCGCCTTTGAGAGAGGAATGCAGGCACCCAAGCCCACGTAGGGCTGGCACAGAGGGACCCAGGGGAATATGTGCCCGAATCTCTCTCCTGCCACCCTCTCCGATTGGTCTCCCCTTGGCAAAGTCCAACATGAAGCCAGTGGAAGAGGAGCCTGGATTTGGGGCACCGTCTCTCAAAAGCACAGACAGCAAAGAGGCAGATACAAATGAAGGATTCCCAGCCCCGGTTCAGAGGCACAGTTGGGACACACCGCAGGCTTCTTGAAACCCTGCCTGGTTCTGCCTGAAGGCTCAGTGGCAGTTACTGGGGGAGGAATTTGCCCACCCTTCTCCAGGGTCAACTCGGAAGGCTGAGGTCAGGCCAGATTCCCATTGACGGACACCCGGTGGGACAGAGAGCAGGATTTGGAAACCGGTGGATGCTTTAAACTTCGGCCTCATTTTGCAAATCCGCCAGTGCTGTGCACTGAGGTCTCTGTGGGGAGAGAGCATACTTTCGCGGAGTGAATACAGATAAGAGGCTGGGCCTGAAGCCTGGGTAATAATAGAATGACAGCTGGTGATTCATCGGGACTCTCCAGCGCGGGTCGATAGTAAGTTGTGCAGCCCTGTGCTCTGATGAGCTGCCTCCTCACCCCCAGGAAGCCTGCTGAACAGAAGTGTCTGGAGCCCTTTCCCTAGCTCGTTTGCAGTGGCTGCCATTCACATGAGCTTCACTTAACCACATGGCACGCCCAATGGTCACTTGCATGAACTCACTCCATCTTTACATCCTCACAACCACCCCCTGGAGCCACAATAGCACTTGCATTTTGCAGGTGGAGACTGAGGCTCAGCTCAGTGGCATGGAGAGGTGGTGTGGGGCAGTGGTTAGACCTGCAAGAGAGGCCGATGGCCTGGGTTCAAATCCCAGCCCACCACTTACCAGCTGTAGCATCTTGGACAAGTCACATGGCCCCTCTGTGCCTCAGTTCTGCCATTTGTAAACAGGCATTGCTAATGGTGTATGCCTCCTAGGGTTCTTGCAAAGATCAAATCCAGGGTTTGGCAGCATGCGTGACCTACATAGCAAGTTCGCAGCGGTAGCTTAAGCTAAATAGGTTGCCCAAGGTCACAGAGAAAGAATCAGCGGTGCTGGTGTTCAATCCTGCATCCCACAGGGGGTTCTGGAGCCAGTGCTTGCTGCACTGGTTTGTATCAATTTGCAACAGCCAACTAGTAAATGTTTAGGACTTTTGTGAGCTGGTTAAATGCAGTCATTATTAAAAATTAAGTTACATATGGTTACAATAAAATAAAACATGTTTTAAAACAAAGGCAATTAATACTCAAATGATCACTTCCTGCTCTTTGGAGGCCACTGATGCCTACTGAGGGTGGAAATCCTATGGAATGGGGTGCTATTTAGTATCACTTCCTGAGTTCAGTGATGTCGGCCACAGTGGGAGTGCTTACACCAGGGAAATGGACAAACGCTACAAATCAGGGCGCCCTGCCCCTGAGAGGTAGCTGCTCAATATTTACCAGTGCATCCTAGTCTGGAACCCATGCCCTTCGCTTCCCCTGAGTCATTTTTGACCGCTCTGCAGGGACTGAGAGGTTAAGTGGAAAGAACTTATTTCCCAAACTGAAATAAGGCCACTCTGGTTTGGGGGTGGAGGGGCATTTGTCCCTGATGTCAATGCATGCCTGACAGAAGGACACTGGAGCGGGTGAGGAAACTTACAATGGGCTGGATCACTGTGTCAGACAACATCTGGCTATTAAGGGCAGATTTTCAAATGTTTCTATAGAGGGGGAGGGTCATGAGTGGGGTGAAGAGGCAGCCCATTTCTGGGCACTGCCACCTCCTTCACTCAGCATTTTGACCCCACTTTGGGCAAATTCCTCACCTGGTGATAAGTGTGGCTCCATCTCAGGATTTTCCCATCTTGCTGACAGTTTTAAACCAACAGATTTATGAACCTTTAAGTAATAGAAATATTTAAAGGCAGACCTATTTGTCTTATCTGCAAAGATGGAAACACTCCTCTTCAGGGGGGGAAACGTAAACTCATAAAAAGAAATGATGTTGAACACGGTCTGCAGAGATGAGAGACAGGACCCCTTTGCCGCCCAGATTCAGCTCATCTCCAGGGCCTGGTTCGCCAGCCTTCAACAATTCTTGTTGCCAGAAATTCTCCCGATAATTCTGTTCCTTCTCAAATTAGTTTCTCTTGTTTGCCTTCAAATATTCGGACAAATACAGCAAAGATGATGGAGGTAACGATGGTCATGATGCTAGCATTTATTGAGCATCTACTGTATGAAGAGCTCTATGCTAAGGGCTTTGGACACATGTTTGTATTTAATCCTTGGAATCCTAGGAGGTAGACAGGTAGGCTGGCAAGAGGGGGAAGGAGATCTAGGTTTTGTGGAACCTAAAGCTTATTCAATTAGAGGGTCCTCTTTAAGAAAAACTATGAAATTACCATTTTTGCAAAATCATATAATCCTATGGAAACATTGCTAGGAACCTCTTCCGGGGACTTGAAGGAGCCTGTGAGAATGAGGGGCCCTGAAGCTTCATTTTCATGACCTCCCTTTTACAGATGAGGTCACTGAGAGCCAAAAGGGTAAAGTGACGTATTCAAGGTCGAATGGTCTCCAAATGGTGAAGGCAAGATTTGAATCCAGGGGCTTTGCTCTTAACCATGACTTCTCACTTTTTAGGGCCTCCATCGCCTTGCCCTTTGCCACCTCGGTGGAATTTTCCCATTGTTTTCCAACAGCCCTTTAGCCCAGGAATCTGCTCAGCCCCCTTCCATCTTTGTTGGTGCCATTTCCCGCCCAGACTTTACTAGCTGTAGGTGTTCCCCCTCTGCACGCCCGCAAATTAGTATGCGATTAAATGAAGAGTAATTCAGCCTCGCCAAGCTGACACATCAAACTGACCATCCCACCAGCCTGAGGCCTGAAAGGGCACGTGGGAGTGCTCACCAGGACCTGAGGAGCGCTGTGGCGGAGGAAGAGGGGCTGCCTAAGGAGTCTTTGGAGAGGGGTCAGCCAGCAGGGAGCGGGCAGGAATGAACAGCATCCTCCGGATGCTCCCACCCTCCAGCCCTGGCTGGTGCCTCCCTTCCCCAGCACAGAGGGAGGGGTGGGGATAGGTGGAGAGCGGATCAGGAGGGGCAGATGCAAGTCTCCAGCAGGGGTGGTAAGGAGGGCAGTGGGGACCATCCAGGCCCAACATGCAGAGTGAGAAGGAGAACAGGGCTAAGAGAGGCGCCTGAGGAGCATCAGCAGCCAGAGAAGGACCACACTGGGCCCAGGAAAGTGCCTGGCGTGGCAGGGGCTGCGCAGGATTAGTCATCCACGTTAACCAGTCAGATGTGCGGGCACCAGCACGCTTGACTCCCAGCACTTCCCTTTGGCTAACACTCCATCCCCTCAACTCGAAAAACACAAAAAAGATCTCTGAGCTTCTCACGGACAGAGCTGAAGCCCACGGCAGCTTGGGATGTGTGTAAAAAGCCAGGAAGGACATACTTCCAGTTCCTAGGAGACACGGCTTCAGGTTGGTAATCAATATCTACTGTGTGAGTGTGAGGAAACAGCTACCACAGACACCCCGATGCTGCAGCTGTTTATTAAAAATGTGTTCCCCATTACCACGATTCTACCAACATAAAAACGCTGTCTGCACCTCAACAGGGCTCCCCACGCCAAGGCTGCTGTGTGATATACGGCCTTCCTGCCTACTGTGGCTTCTTTGTTTGGGGTTCTTTGTTCCCGCCTTGCAGGTACCTAGTGTCTTAGGCACGAGGCAGGAGACATTGGGTCACAGGATTGGGAATCTCAAAGCGAGAAGGCACCCCCAGGGATGAGGTGAGTGGCATGTTGTAGAGAAAAGAACACACTAGTTAGAGCCAGATGATCATCTCGTTTACATGGGTCTTTAGTGTTCATTATGTCATTAATATAGTCATTCAGCCAGATATTTATTTAGCAGATACTGGTTTGCACTGTGGCAGACAGACTCAAGAGTGGCCCAAAGATTCCTGAGCCTGGTGCTCATGCCCAGTATAACCCTGTCCCCCTGAATGTGGGTGTAACCTGTGACTCTCTTCTAGCCAATAGAATAGCCAAAGATGAAGAGGTTTTGCAAATTATGGTGCTGAGTCTGTTGGTTTTTGAGTTAATTGAAAGGAAGATTATCTTGGGCGAGCCTGACCTCATCAGGTGAAAGCCTTTACAACAGACACACCCTGAGGTCAGACCTTCCCTTTCCTGCTGGCCTTTAAGAAGCAAACTGCCACCACTTATACAACCAGAAGAGAATAAATCCTTCCAACTTGAATGAGCTTGGTAGCAAATTCTTCCCCAGTCACACCTCCTGATAAGAACACAGCCCAGCTGACACCTGGATGGCAGCCCTGTGAGATTCAGGGAGAGGGCTCAGCTAAGCTGTGCACACTCTGACCCAAGGAAACCATGAAATCCTAAGTGTGTATTGTTTTAAGATTCTAAGTTGGTGGTAACTTGTTATGCAGCAATAGAAAACTAATACTATGCCAAAGCACTTACTATGTGCCAGATGCCGTGAAGATACCATGGATAAAATAATACACAAATGAGTATCTCCTATTTTCACGAGGTTTTCCAGTCTGATACCACGCCAGGCACAAAGTAAACACTCTAAACGGTGGCGTTGACTGTGGACTTGGATTGCCAGCTAATTTCTCTTCTATGTGACCTGGAGTAAGTTAGGTGACTTCTCTGAGTCTGTTTATTCAGATCAAAGAGATGACCAAATCTACCCTACATGGCCATTGTGAGTATCTAACTCACTGAGCAAATATAAGTTATGACAGTATTTTAATTGCATTGATTTTCCTCTGGCCTTGCCCACTGTACTGAAGCACATTAAATATTGTCACCTCTTGTTCACAGGTTACATTGTTGTCTACCCCCAATATCAGTTTACTTTTTTCTCCCTTTGATAATACTCTAATTTGTAGCAGAGCACATGGTCATCCAGAATAAAAACTGTATTTCTCAGTTTTCCTGCCAGAGAGACTGACCATGTGACTAGGTTTTGACCAACAAATATAAGTAGAAATGAGAACTGTCCTTAAGGGATAGGGCTGCCAAATAAAATAGAACCAGGTGATAGGACACCTAGTTAAATTTGTTTTACAAGTAAACAACAATTTTACATATATGTATGTGTGTATATATATATATACACACATATATATACATATACATATATATGTATGTATGTGTGTGTATATATATATATATATATATATCACAAATGCTTATGCTAAAATTATTTATGTGGCGGGCTGGCATGGCTATGGCATACTCAGCCCCAGATTGGGCGTCTTATGTGCCACACCAGCTCAGCCAGGTTCAGTGAGCTCAAGTGGGGGCGGTGAAGGATTAGAAAAGACAGACAAGAGAAGAAAGCTGGGACTGTGGGACGCTGCCCTCTCTGATGGAGAGAGACAGCGCCACGGACTACAAGCCGTGTCTTTATTTTATAGCCAGATTCCACGAGGCAAAGTAAGGGCGTGGTCAAGATGTTTACCACATTCTCATGAGTTTCGATCCTACTCAATTTCATGCACCTGAACTCTATCAAGCCCACATCACTCAGGCACGTGGGGCCACGTGTTCGGACCATAGGTACAAGCTTACAACTACAGCTGTTGGCTATCATTGTGCTGGGAGGGCTCTGCCCTCAAAGCTGGGACTTGAACGTGGCCATGAGAGGACTGTGCCCTCCCATTAGTCTGAGGCTTGAACCCGTCCAAACACTGTAGCCGCTCTCCACATATTTATCCAAAATTGAAAATGTAACCTGTATTTAATTTAATTGGGTATCCTATAGTTTTGTTAAATAAGGGAGAAAGTAGCCCAGTCTTTCCCCCTTTTTCTAAACTGCTATTTGCAGTGTGATAGCTGGAGCTCCAGCAGCCATTCTGGAACATGAGGATGAGGCCACACTTCAGGGATTTTGCACGGTTGAGCTGGGAGGAGTCTGGGTTATTTGGGATATCAGCAGAGTGGCCAGGCCAGTTCTGCACTGACCATCTCTGGGTTTATCTAGATATATAAAAAAGCCTAAGCGACTGTCATGACCAGGCGGCCAGCCGGTGGCTATGACATGCACTGACCACCAAGGGGTAGACGCTCAACGTAGGAGCTGCCCTCTGTGGTCAGTGTGCTCCCACAGCCAACCTCCTGCACCTGGCCAACCTCCCATAGTCCCTCCCCTCCACCGGCCAGCCCCAATTGGCCCTGATTGGGACAGGGCAAGATGGCCCAAATCAGCCCCAATCACTGGCCAGGCCAAGGGACCCCACCCGTGCACAAATTCGTGTTTTACGTAAGAGAAAAATACACATCTATTTTGTTTAGGCCAGTGGTCGGCAAACTGTGGCCCCTTGAGTGTGGCTCTTCCACAAAATACCACGTGCGGGCACGTACAGTGCGATTGAAACTTCGTGGCCACACTCAAGGGGCCAAAGAGCCGCATGTGGCTCGCGAGCCGCAGTTTGCTGACCACTGGTTTAGGCTAGTTATTTGTGTATTTTTGTTTATGTAGCAGAACCTAACCCAAATTATTACATGGTTCTTCCAACTCTAAAAAGAACTAAGGTAGGTATTGCTCCTACCTGTTGAGTAATAATTTGATGTATAGCAGGCACTGTACTAGACCCTTTGCAAATATGTCTCATAACAGTACAATAATTCCAGGAGGAAGTTATTATCTTTGTTGAGCAGGTAAGTAAACTCAAACACAGAGCAGTGAAGTAACTTGTCCATAGACACACAGCCAATAAGTAGTAGCAGAGATAAGATCTGAACCCCAGGTCTGGCTGCCTTCAAAAGTCCTTTTACCCCACTTTTAAAAATATATTTTATCCAAACTGCTTTTTGCTACCCTCTTTTGAATCTTAATTTTCTTTAACCCAGAATCCAAGGAAGACCAGAAAATTTTTTCCTCAGCCCAAGGCACATAATCACTGAGTTTAATTACAAACTTTTTAAAAGACACAAAGCAATCCCTGAAAACTGGCAGTTTGTCCATACCTGAGAAAGGCTGGGGTCATCAGTGAGTTTTGCTGTCAGAAAGGACAAATGTTGTCCATCAACCACGTGTCCTTGTTTCACAGGTGGGGACCTGAGATGGAGAGAGAGCAAGGAGTCTGCCTAAGTTAAGATAGTGACAGAGGGACACAAACCCACAGGTCCCCACCTCACCCAGAGGCTTCTTACCACACAGAGCTGCCTGCTGGGGGAGAACTAAGAAGACAAGGAACATCTGTAACTGGGGAGGGAAGAGGGCAATGCTACCCCCACTCGCTCATTACCTGTGATATCAGACCCTTCACCTGGGCAGAACCAAAGCTGCTGTGCCCACCCAGAAAGGCAGGGACCCCCAGGAGGAGAACAGGGGCCCAAGTGCTGTGTCTGCAATTCTTGGGTGGTTCTCCTAAGCCCTTGAGTTGGAGATGAGACACATGCCTGATTCAGAGTCCTTGAGAAAGATCTTTTGTTTTTGGCAGTACTGCCAGTGCCCAGATGATCCTGGCACAGAGCAGATATTCAAAAATAACCTGCTGAATGATTAAGTGGATAAAATATCTAAAACCTATTCTATGGCATTTAACCAAGCATCCAAAACTTTCTGCTACATATGGCAGAATTGAAGCTGAGAGAGAAAACTGACTGTCAATAGCAATGACGAACATACCAATAATAATAATAGTAATAATAAGGACCATTTATTTTGCACCTACTATGTGTCAGTGTCTACGCTCAGCACCTTCATACATCTTATTTAAACTCACAACATGCCCAAGACGGGGCTTCTATACCTGCCCATTTTACAAATGGGCTAAGGGTGGCTTAGATTCAGAACCCAGAGTTGCCCAGTGAGGAGGTTAAGGGCTCTGAGTTCCAGCTGCCTCCCCAGTTCTGCTCTTAGTTTGCACAATCAGTTGTCTCCATGTCTCACTGGCAATGGTTCCTTCTTAGTAAATAAGGTCTGAACTTCTGCTCTGGAGACATTTCTGAGCGCCAGGTTTCTGCTGAAGATGCCTGACGCCCAAGATGCACCCAAGAGCCAAAGATGATGAAGACATCATCCCTTCCTGGGAGGGATGCCCGGGTGTTGGGGGCTGTCAGTGTCCCTAGTATCTCCATCCACCTACTGCCAGAGCTCAATGCTTGCCCCACTCCAACTCAGATAGGTGGTGTCTCAGGCAGCACAAACCTTGGGCATCCCTAACACGAGGTCAGGGGTCATGCCTTCATGCCCCGATACCCCCCACATCGCCGGCTTCCCACAGTAGGTGCACTGTACACGTTCGCTGACGGACCGCTGATTGATCTGATTCTGTAAAGTGCCTCGCTCGGCCACATGAGCCCGGAGAGGCTTAATAAAGGCTTTTTGAAGATGATAAGAAACAGAGCTGGCTTGTTAAGATTCCGGGGGCCTCGGATTCTTCTTCAACGGCAATATCTTTTTTTTTTCTTTTTCTTTTTTAAGTGCTGGCAGATAAAGCCTGCCGACCGTCCAGTGGGTGACACTGGAGAAAGGGCTTTGGGCTTTTTGGTTTTGAAAGGAATACATTAAAAGCAGCTCATGACATTAGAATCTCTGGGCTCTAGAGGGGATGGGCACTAGACTGGCAGATTAGCCTCCAGTCCTGGTTAATAAAAGCATCGTTGTTAGAAGTTGGGTGAGACTGGCCTTATAAACGTGGAAAGAGCTCTGGGATAGCGCTCAGGAGGCCGAGGTCTGACCCAGCTCTGCCACCAGCGACTGTAGGTGCTGAGTAGGCCCCTTCGCATCCCCGCGCCTCAGTTTCCCCAGGGTGAAAATAAGAGCATCCCAGAGCCCGTGACTGCCCGTGTTGGAGGCTGACTTAGAGTGAAGTTAGGTTTCTCTCCCCAAACGCAAGATGGAAGGAGAGGGAGCCCGGGAAGGGGCTGCGCCCACAGGCACAGCTGCTGCTGGGGATCCAGGAAGGCTGCTGGCGAGGAGGACACGGAGAAGATGCCTCTTCCTGTCCTCAACCCTCTCCTGGAGGCCACAGTTCCTAACACAGGACGCTGTCCAGGGAGAGCTCCCCTTAGGGACCCTGTCCCAGTGTCACCAGACGACATCAGAGAAACCAGCTGCTTCCAACGAGAGAGGGGAGAACACGGCAGCGGAGGCTTGGCAAATTTTCCATTTGTGAGTTTCTTTAAAAATCAGAACAAAGCGTCAGACTATCACTCCCCAGAGGGAAAGTAGGGGAGGGAGGGGGTGAGGGGAAGAGATCAACCAAAGGACTTGTACGCATGCATATAAGCCAAACCAATGGACACAGACAACAGGGGGATGATAACATGAGTGTGTGTGTGTGTGTGGGGGGGGGGTTAATGGGAGGGATAAGGACACATTTGTAATACCTTAACTAATAAAGAATTTAAAAAAAAAAAATCAGGCCGAAACCGGTTTGGCTCAGTGGATAGAGCGTCGGCCTGCGGACTGAAAGGTCCCAGGTTCGATTCCGGTCAAGGGCATGTGCCTGGGTTGCGGGCACATCCCCAGTAGGAGATGCGCAGGAGGCGGCTGATCGATGTATCTGACTCTCTATCCCTCTCCCCACCTCTCTGTAAAAAATCAATAAAATATATTTTAAAAAAAATCAGAACAAAGCTCTGGAGTTGCTCCTTGAAAAAAGCTTCACCTCTGACTTCGGGGGTTATGAGCCCCTCTGGCCCCAGGCAGGAGCTCCTATCATAGAATGTACAGGCGCCATCCTTGGCGAAGGAGGACAAAAAGAGAAGGCGAGGAGGAGGGAAGAAACAGTGAGAAAATAACCCCCATCCACGTAGACACAGAAGCCTCCTGGTTTAGAATGTGGGCCTAGAATCTTAGAGACGGGATCGAACCCCAGCCCTGCTCCTTTCCAGCTGTGTGACCTTGGATGTGTGTGCCCTCCCGGCTATATTGTCCAGGGCTCCATGCTGGAAGCGGTGCTCTTTGTCGTTCCGAACGACTTGGTAGAGAGCTTTGCCTCTGGAGGCCCCACCTTTGGCCAGAGCTGCCTTAGGCTTAGACCAGAGGCTGGGATGCGGTCAGTGCTCCGCTACTCCAAGTCCCTGCACCGGCAGCAGCATCACCTGGGAGCTCCTTAGAATGCAGAGTCTCGGGCCCCACCTCAGACCTACGGAATCAGTAGCCACATTTCAACACTGTTCCCATGTAGATCCTACACACATGCAAATGTGAGTTCCAGGAGAGCCAGGGAAGTACTAGACATTACCCACAACCCCACGGGTGAGCATAAGCAAAACCGTGCTCCTCTCTCCCTCCGCTCGTGTCCGCCTCCCTGGGACTAAGGTTTCAGCACTCAGCTCTTCCCAAGCAGCCCCCCTGGTGCTGACTGTCGCCCCTCCCTCAATCCCGGCAGCCAGGTTAAAGTTGTCACCAGGTACACATGAAGCCAGCAATCACTCGGCACGCCTGTAATGGGAAGAAGCTGCTGGCCAAGATCTCAGGGCAACATGCTGGGAAAAACCCAGATCTCAGCATGGGGTGCGGGCGGGCCATTTGCCATGACATCCCTCTGCCTGGAACATGAAGCATGAGTTGCACGCAGGAGAAATCACTAGCAGCAGCAACAATTATCACTTACTAAGTCTTACCACGTGTGGGACACCACATAGGGGCTGGGACGGCATTATCGAATTTGTCTGCACCACAACCCTGGGGCGGGGCAAGTATCAGTGTTCCATTTGACGACTAAGGAAACTGAGGCACAGAAAGGTTGAGTAACTTATCAGAGGTCACACAGCTGATAGGTGGAAAAAGCACAGACCGGATAGACCCTTAGCCCAGAGCTGGCCTGCACAATGTTAAAATGCTCTTTGAACCGACCGACACTGAAAAATGTCCCCTGTGATCTGGATTTCTGCATTCTCTTGGAAAATCAGCATATGTTCGGCACTGCAGGACAGGCAGTGTCCAGGTTAAGAAGTCCCCACCGCTCACCACTATGACATCTATGGATCCTAAAGGGCGTTTTAAGTTGCACACTTTAATGATAATAGCTAACATTTATTGAGTGCTCACATTATACTAAGCACAATACCACAAGATGAAACGAAGGGGAAGGTCATGCCCTCAGGTGCTGAGGAATCCACTTCGCACAGCCTTTCCTCTGCCCACCAGCTTCAACTTAAATTCCTCCGGGCACGAGGCGCTCACTAGCTACTGAAGCTGTCCATGCCACAATAGCGCTAGGAGTCTGTCAAATTCTGGGCCACCCAGAGTCAGCCCTTCTGGAGACCCGAGGCCACCGTTTCTCCTGGAGCAGCCCATGCCGGTGCCTGGAGGCAGACGGAAAAGGCTCCTGCTGAGCTGGCTTGGGTCCCGAGGAGAGGCAGGGAGGGAGGGACTCTGGGTGGGCCTGTGGTTACTGTCCATCCAACTCTCTCTAGCGGGTCCCTGGTTCCCTCACCCCAGATTGGCGAGCTGGGCTGGACCCGTGCCAAATCACCACCCTTCCCATCGGGAGAGGCTTGCAAAGGGAGCCCAGGAACTCCCACGTCCTAGGCCTCTCACTTCCCTTATGATTCTCCCCTTCCCCTTTCACTGTCCTGCTCCTTCATTCATGAGCCTCTCTTTCCCCTTCTGTTTCCTCTCTCACTTCTCTGGGTCTCCCTTCCTTCTTTCTTCCTGGACACTGCCCCATCCATGTCCACATGGTCCCTTTAAATCATGTTTTAATTTAAGTCCTTCCCCTTCCCACCTCTGCTTTTCTCGCCACTGGCACCTACAGCTAGCTAGATAACCAGGAGCACTTGGTTAGCCATTTCTCTCTGGAAGTCCCTGCCTTTAAAAGTACCTGCAGACTTTTAATAATGAATTTTTAATAAAAACCTTCCCTAGGGTGTCCTTGGCCCTGCCCTCTCACTCATCATGAACCCCCCCACCCCCCATTGCCCCATGTGGTTTCACATATTGCCAGGACGCTGCCAATTCTCACAGTGGTGTCTCCAGCCCACATCTGTCCCAGATTGGAGGGTTAACACTCAACTGCTGGCTGGGCATCTCCATCTTGACCCTCTGGCCCCAAATCAGACTCACCGACTCTTTCCCAAACCTGGCCCTACCCTTCTCTACATTTCGCTTGTGGATGACACCAACATCCACCCAACAGTTTGAACCAGAAACCTGGGGTCATTCCATTCCTCTTCCTCAGTCCCCACCCATGTCCAATTACATACCGCGTTCTGCCATCACCTCTTCTAGACGTGTCTCAAATGAATCCTGCTTCCGTTGGCAACGTGCTGAATGACTGTTGAATGAGTGAATTCTAACCTGACCCACAGGCCATTCGGCATGTCTGGTGGGTACTACTTTACAATGTCTCCATGAAGTCTCTGGCCTCCTCTCTGGCTTTTCCCATCCATCCTCCACGCTGTGAGCACAGCCATCTTGTAAATGTACAGATGTGACCGTGTTCCTTCCCTGCTCAAACACCTTCAATGGCTCCTCACTGACTCCAGGCTGAAGTCCAAACCACTGAACATGGCCATCAAGACGTCCACCCTCCACCTTCTGCCCCAACCACAGCGTGTCCCCCTCCCTGCCTGAAACTTGAGCTCTAACAATAATGAATTGCCTGCACCTTCCACTCACCTCTGCTTCTGCTCATATTGTCCCACTGGGCGGGACCATCTTCCCCTCTCCCTTTGTCAAGCCCAACACATACTTAAGACTCTCTTGAAGCATCCACAATCCACCTGCTTTTACACGACAAACAATCGTTCTCGTCCCCGTTCCTAGGGCCACGCAGCCTTACTATCCACCAGTCTTAATGTTGCCATCAAACAGAGAATCCGTCATTTAATAATAGCTCTTATGACTGTGATTCTGGTAGGTTGTTTTCAGTTTTTCTCCGTGATAAAGGGTGCTCGATATTTCTGGGTACAAATATGCACTAGTATTGTTCCACCTTAGAATGATTTCCTTGGGCTACATCCCGGAAAACAGTGTTGTTTTGGATAAGCATGTCTTCGATGAGATGTTTTGCCAAATCACTTTTCCAAACGGGCAGGCCCACCTGTACAGTGAGGGAATGTATGGTCGTTTCTAGAATTTGGCCTCCCACCTGGGTCTCCCTGGGGTGGAGGGAGAGGAGTGAATTGTGATGTTGGCAGCAGAGCTGAGAAGCTATTTAGAAACCATAAACCCACTGGAAGAAGGAATTGGATCTCCGTGGAGAGTGAGTTGAAATGGTTTAAATATGGAACCTAAGGAACCCCGAGAAGCAAAATGAGAAGGAAGATGTCTGAAGCCCTAATTGAGCGACCGCTTGAATCCATAATCGTTGGGAAAACGAGATTGATTTTATTGCATGAAATGGATGCACGTCACGGGAAACCTGAGGTGAGAGCAGAAGACCTGCTTTGTTGGGTGTTGAGTTTCCTTCAGGTTCATGGTCTGGGGTTTCCGGCAGCCCCCCGGCTTCATGGCATTTGAATTCACTTACTCAGGGTGAAATCCAACTGAAAGTAAAAAGAGACTTTAAAAAGCTTATTTTTAAAATCCTCATAAGGTGTTTTGGACATCAAATAGCTCTTAAAAACCACGGCAGTACTTTCATGATTTAAGTGTAAATGACTCTGGAACATATGGATTACATTTTCCTCGAATGCCTCCTGGTTTTAAAAGTGAAAGGCGGAGGAAGCAGAGAAACTGTAGATTGCCTGGGCCATTTGGAGATTCCGTTCGTTCGTGGGTGAACTGTGGGGCGGGGAGAGAAACGGCCCCATTTCTGGGGAGGGTAACGTTAGCAAGTGCTCAAAGGAGGACTGTTCCATCTAAACCCGAGGTAATCTATGATCTGGGGTTCCTGTACGGAGGAAGGACATAAAGCAGCCATTTCCCAGCTCTGATTAGTGAATGAAAATTTTGTAAGTTCCCAGTGGGAAATACAGACTCCAAGGTGACACCCCAGCCCTTCTGAATCCAAACATCAGTATTGGGGCCCCCGAATCTGTATTTCTAAAGGCTCCCAGGCACCGGGTTGGGCTAATTGCTCTTCTAGATCAGGGTTTCTCAATCCTGGCTCTGCTGACATTTGGGGAGCAATTTCTCATGGTGGGGCTGACCTATACGCTGGAAGATATTGCGTAGCATCTCTGACCTCTACCCATTAGATGCCCATAACAGCCCCACCCAAATTGCAACAACCAAAAATGTCTGTAGACATTGCCAAGTGTCCCCTGTGGCAGGAGAGCAACAGTAGCCCCTGTGTTGATGGTTTTAAAGTGGTCCACCAATCAGAGGATGTACAGTTATTCCTGGTGTGTGTGTGTGTGCGCGCACATGTGTATGTATCTGTTGGGTGTGAGTTGTAGTGACATCTGTACATAAAAACAGAGACTGGGAAGTTAGGAAGGCACCTCCCACCTCCTCTAATTTCCTTACACGTTCACACTTCATATGGGTGTAGCTGGCTATTCCCATTCTCCAGTCCTCAGTATTACAGGATTGTACTTCCCCACCCTGGCCCTGGCTCACGGTAGTGGAATGAATGTCCACTCCTTGACTGTCACCAGGTGACTTGCACTGGCCAATGGGAGGCTAGGGGATGTGAGTGCAGAGGCTTTGGATGGGTCTGCTTGGTCAGGCTTGTTTTCTTGGGATCTTGCCCTTTCACTGTGGGCCCCCAGAGTGAACTCATGTAGACAAAACCCGAGTCCAACCAGAGCCTGCAGCCCACCCTGGCCCAGCCAAGCCACAGCCAACTTGCAAACCCACAAGTAAGAAAATAAATGTTTGTTGTTGTACACCTCTGGGATTCTAGGGTGTCTGTGACAAAGAAAATTACAAAACACACACACACACACACACACATCCAGATTGATACAATATGTGGAAACACGGCAGAGTTTACACCAGAAGACAGTTTGACACAGAAGCTAAGAGTCCGAGTGGAGGCCAGGAAGACCAAGTCTCAGTTAAAGTTCCTGTCGGCCACATCCTAGCAACTTGCTTCACCACTCTGAGCCCCACTTTCTGGTCCATTAGATGGGCACACAGATAATACGCAAGTCTCAGTTTCCTCCTCAATTAAATGGGCTTGTATAGTAGTATGTGCTTCATAAATGTGTGAGGATTACACGAGATGATGTGTGTAAACTGTTTAGCATAGTGCCTGGCACATGCTAAATATGATCTAATTTTATTATGCTGAAGGCTCAAGGACATGGAATGTAGTCTCATTTTTTCCTCCCTCCCTCCCTTCCTCCCTCCCTCCCTCCCTCCCTCCCTCTCTCCCTCCCTCCCTTTCTTCCTTCCCTAAGAGGAATACCTGTTGAATGCCTACTATATATTCACCAAACAGGATCCAGAGCTCAGTGTGTGTGCAAACCAGGCACATCTGGGCTGGGACACAGGATCCCACAAAGAGTTAATCCCCAGGTAACCAGGAACCAAATAAATTCTGCCCTGCCAAACACACCCCAATCATCATTAGTCACGGCTTGTTGGACGGGAGGCTCCTCCCTGGCGCTTATCTCCCTGGCTTCTGTCCTCGGCCAGGCAGCCATATTTCACGTTCTGAAAACAGATGACCCCAGGGTCAGGGAAATGAAAGCCCCATTCAACAGGTCTGCCGGGGACTCCGCAGGGTCAGCCCAGCAGCGCGGTCCTTGCCAGGACAGTCCCCAAACACGCGCTCTAGAGGCCCAGACTCGAGTCTTGCTCTCCAAGGCCTGGGGTCAAGCCCCAGGGAAAGGATCAGGGTGACAATTAGCCCAGGGCTTTGCCTTCCATAAAGCAGTCAGGCGGGGGGCGGGGCCTGGAGGCCCTATTTGAAAAGTGCCTCCCAGGATGCTGCACTGGGCCCAGTCCAGCTGGGGACTGCAGGGGGGGATCCAATCCCAGCTGTGGGGCGCGGTGCTCCCACTGGGAGCCAGGCTCAGGGCGGCAGATGTAGTTCCTGCCCTCGTGGGGCTTACACTCCAGGGAGGGCCCACTCACCCACTAGGCACCACTACAATGTTCTACATTTTTTACTATCAGAAGGAAAACAAATTAGGGTTACAGAAATGTTTTCATTCTTCTCCTCATATCAGAAAAAAAATAATTGTGGAGCCCATTAAAAGTGATTAAATGTTGCCTACACAGAAAAAAAAAGTTTAAAAGTAATTCAGAAGCTGATACAAAATATAGCAAAGGAGAAAAAGATGACTTGAGGGAAAAATTACTTTTGTGGGGGGCTTGGGAGATTAGAGGTAAATAATAATGACAATAAAATAGTAACTTTATTGAATGAGTATTAAATGAGTTAAAATGCATAAAAGGCCTGGCATTTAAGTACTCTCTGTGAACTGGTATTATTATTGCTATTATTATTATTAGACATGCCAGGCATTGTGTTAAATAATTTATACATGTCATTTATCTTAGTGTGGGTTTCCCTCAAAGCAAATCTTGAACTAGGGAGATTGGTGTAGGTGGAGACAATTAGAGGTGTGTGGTGGACTGATGTTACCCAGAAACTAGCAACATCAAAAGCTGCTACTGTCTCTAGGGCTGGAGAGAAATAGGAGGTGAACCATCTAGAATGAGCTAGAAGCCAGAACCATCTAGAATGAGCTAGAACCAGAGTCTGATTGGTAGGAACTGGGATAATGGAGGAGGAGGTTGTCTGGTAAGAGCTGGAGCCACAGGAGACCCATTTGCTACCACAGGAAGCAGAAAGAGAGAGGTGGAAATAACCTGGACCTCTTCCGACCTTCCAATTTCCTGTTAAGGTCTCCCATTGGCCAAATCTATTCAGAGAGCAAAGGAGGTTGGGAAATGTAGTTTCTGAGATACAGAGCCCACTGAGAAAAGAATGCAAATGCATTTGAAATCACTCTTTCCTTCCTTCTCTCCTTTCCTTTTCTACATTCCTCTCTTTCTCTCTCCTTTCATTTTCCTCAATCCCTCTCTCCCTCTTTTCTTTCCTCCCATGTTGCCATCCACACTGGTAAGCAAGACAATACTGTGAACAGAACAGTAAACCAGGAGGTCCAGTCTAGATCTGAGAGGACGTCCCTCTTTGCCCATCGGACAAACAGGATCGTGGAAAGGATGTCCAGGGTCTGTGCTTCAGGCCCCAAAGATGAAGGGCTGGTTAAAAGGGCAACCCCGCTCTCTGGAGAGGAGTTTCACTATGAGGTCCTGCAGAGCCCCCTTGCTCTGGCCAGCCTGGCTTTTCTCAAAGGACAGGCTTCTCTGATCTCTAAAGACTAATGAAGCCAGTGGGGACTGGCAAGATCTGTCCCGCTTCAGACAGATTATTCCATGTGGGAGAAGAGGTGGCTCAGGGTTCATCTCTAACAGTTTTTCCTACAAGCATCTGTTCTACTGAGTGAGCGTTTAGAATATGAAGTAATCAATAATGATACTTGGTGGGCTATTATTATAATAATGCAGTTGTCAGAATTAGCACTGAATATAGAAAAAAATCTATTGCAAACAGCACGGTAACAAACAGCTGTGTGTTAACTGAGGGAGCCTGCCCTTTTCATGATCAGCAGTTGCAAACAGCTGCTGTAAATTATTTCTATTGTCCACAACTTGCTGATTTGAGTCTGGCTTACATGCTAACCACTACATCTCAGTGACGGTTAGCTCAGTTTTACTGAGTTTGGACCAACCATGTATCTGTTCTCTCAAACAAATATTTGTTGAGCACTTACTATGCGCAGGGCACCATCTAGTGCAGGAGATACAGCTGTGATCCAGAGAGCCCTGCACACCCGCCCTTGTGCAGCGGAGAGTCACCTGCAATTTTTCTTCTTGGTTTGCAGTGACAAAACACAGGAGCTACAGAAAAGGTCTAAATTAGAGAGGGTCCGGCGAGAAGAGGAATTCTATGCGTCTGCACCTCTGGAGTTGCCAACACACTGACTTTTGTGATACTACTCTTGAAAAGGCAGGTTACTTGAAAACATGGGTAGCTAATTGCAGCAGAATGGGCGGGATTCCCTCTTCCAGGTTCATTAGACTATGTGGGGTCCATTCTCATCTTCTGTTTCCTTCGGTGGAAGGACCTGGTCCCCACAGATGTGATTGGTGGCTCTGCCCATCCATCCTCCCTGGATCTCTCCGTCACTGATGGCTTTCTACTACAAATGTTCATTTCTTATTCCCGATACACACGTATGGAAAGTCGGCTAGGGAAACTGTTCTCCATTGTCCTTGGTTTTGGTGCCAGATGGACAGCGGAGCCACTATCTAGAGCAGTGCTCTTGCAAAGGTAAAGCTAGTGCTGGATGGGTCTTGCTGGCAATTAAATGCTCTGGCTTCGAAATCCTAACTCACTGGCCAGAACTGGTCTCAGGACCCCAGTCAACCAGAAGGGAGTCAAGGGCAACCCTACCATGGAAGGGGGAAATGTGGAAGTATTTGACAAATTACACTAATGACTACCATTCTCTCTGAACAGCCATGGCAGAAGATGTTTTATGCCCAGATCCAAAGAAAATGAGCCAACCCGACACAATTTGGATGTCTTCTAGTCCTAAAACCTTGATATACAGGACATTTCATGTGCATTTTTTTAAACGTTAAATTTTATTCAGAGTTAAAAATTGTTTTGCAATGAAATTTAGAGCAGTATTTGTGATCTGTGAAGCTCCTCCTTTGCTCCACAGGTTCCATGAAACATTATTCAAAGTCCAGGTTTTACAGCCATTCGTCCCTGGGTTTGCACCTTGGCCCCACCACCAATTAGATGAGTGAATTTGGGCCAGACAGTTTCCCTCTCTAAGCTTCAGTTCTCTCATTAGTTTAGTGGATAATAATATCCACCTACCTTGCAGGGTATTTTTGAAGATTATATTACATAATGCATTTAAAGTGCTAAGTATCAAGAATGTAGGATTTTTGTGTTACTGCAGACAAACCCAGCCTATTATGACCGATGCAAAGACTATCAGATTCTTCTTGTCCACTGTCTGACGTCCTCTTTGCCTCTCCTCTAACTCTCGTCATGGCTACAGCAAACTTCAAGCCCGTGCTATATGTTACTCACTGTCTACCCTGGGCCTTCCTGCTCTCTCTCCCTTCTCTCACCACCACCATCATCCTCATCACCATGCCTATTCTAGCCTACGGCAATTCTTGGGTATTCAGCAGGCACGTGATAAGCCACCCACTGATTCTGAATCTTATCAACAAAAAAACTGCTTCTTCCATCTTTCCCTGTAGAGAAACTGGGACCAATTGTCCAGGTGCATCCTGCAAGCTTTCCCTTAAGAACTGTCAAAACGTGCCCCAGTGACCCCAATATCTGGCTTGGTTCCTTGGGGCCAGGATTGGGGATTATGCTGTCGGTCTCTGCCAGCCCTGACAGGTTGATTTGGATGGGGGTGGGCTGGGTAGAAAGAATCGGAGGCTTGAGAGACCCACTCCCTGTCCCCCAACATCTCTGTCGGCAGAGGTGGGGTCTGGCAGGGAACCGGTCCTCTGCTCAGAGGTGAATCCTAAATGCTGCTCTGCAAAGAACACAATGTAGCTGCACTGAGCCCAGTAAATGCGGGCCTTGGGAGCCAGACGTTTTACAACGAGACAATTTGAGAGGCGGGACATAACCGGGCTGGCTCCAAACATCCCCTTTGGGAGAGTTCAGCTCGAAAACCATCATGCTCAGGGCTTGTTCAGCAATCCCTTATTTATGGTAACATGCGTTACAGGAAATTTTTATATAAGGCATTAAAATGCAGGCAATTTAGGACATTTGATCATCGTACCTCTCCAGCTTCCTAACCCCCCTCAAGCAGCTCCCTCCGGTGTCCCCCCATTCTGCAGTCTTTGAATTTCAGCTGGATGGGAAGGCTGATAATAGCTAAATTACATTGCAAACAGGTGCGGGCCTCTTCTGCTCTGGACAGCTGCCACGGTTATGTGATTCCTCAGCTGGGGGCGTGCGGTTAGCCTGGTTTGTGAGCTTGGGGGTGGAGGCGAGGGTACTTGTCTCCCCTGCATCTCTCCACCGCCAGCCCCCCTCTCTCAAGCCAGGCTGGGCCCTCGGGAGGTGTACACCGATATCTCACAAGGCGGGCAGAGCTCCCCTGCTTCCTTTGTTCTGGGCCCAGCACGGTCTGTATTTCTCCCACCCCAACAGAGGAACATAGGTTATGTGGGGCAGCTGCGCATGAGACTGTGTCAGTAATAAGTAAACAACAACCGCGAACACAGTCCCCGCTATCGGTAGTTGAGTGTATAATAAGTCCTCCCTACATTCCCGTGCATCGGCTCTGAAGTTATAAGTGTTAAGGCCACCGTACAGCTTGACAGTTCAAATTCTGACTCTACCATTTAACAGCTGGGGAATCTTGGGTAAAAGACTAAAGCACTTTGTGCCTCAGTTTCATCGTCTAAGAATGGCGATGACAAGATGACTCACTTCATAGGATTGTGGGCATTTAGAATGGCAACTATCTTTTCATATGTCCCTTGAATTCTTACAAAAATGCTAAGGGAGAATATTATCATGATTCCCATTTTACAGGTAAGGGAACTGAGGCATAGAGAGGTTCAGTCACTTGCCCAAAGTCACAGAAGAGACAGTGAATTTTTATTCGTAGGTTGGTCTTGTGTAAATCCAGGGTGTTCATTCATGCAATCATTAGCAAGTAGTTTTTTGAGTGCCAGTTGTATGTCAGGCACTGTGTTGGGTTGACATGGAGTGCAGCAAGGGAAACAGACATGGGCAGGAATGAGATCGCAATAAAAGTGGGAGTCCCATAAGAGGAGGAACCAGGAACCAGAGGTGACTGGAGACTGTGGTTTCCAAGACTGCTGAGAAATTTCTAGCATAGTCCTCACTGCACCGGGGAACTCCTTGCTCCTTGCTGTACCTAGAATAAGCAAAGCCGTTGAACTTGCAGCTTCCTCTATCTGCTGGAATTTCTTCCTTCAGATAGGGTCTGTCTCTCTCTCTCTCGTCTGCTTTTCCCTCCTCTCTTCTTCTTAGCACCAGTCACCACCTGACACATTTCTGTGTTTTGTTTTCTGTCTCTTACTTCTAGACTGTAACCTCTGTAAGAGCAGACACAGTCTCGTTTGTTCCTTGCCATATCCCAATGCTTAGAAGACTCCCCTGGATGGCTTGTTAAAATAGTGTCTGGCATGGAGAAGGTACTCAGTAGCTGCTTACGGAATAAAGGAACATAGGAAATCCACTGTCTGAAAGTTAGATTTCTCTTAAACAAAGATTGGGCTATGAAAGAAAATGAGCAGGTGGGTTGAGTTATTTTAATCCCTTCCAAAGCATTCTCTATTCAGGAGAATGAACCCTGCATGTGTTAGCAGGACAGACCCTGGGATTAGCTATCAGGTAGAAATGTTTATGGCTATACGTAGTGGCTTAAACCAAAAGTATATTTGTTGTTAACTAAAATGAGACTAGAGGTAAACAGCCAAGGTTTGTACAGCAGCATAACCATAGCATTAAAGTCTTAGTTTCAGTCGTTCTTATCCTGTTGACTTTCATCCCGCATGCTTTTCCTCTCATGGTCTCAAGGTGGCTGCCACAGCTCCAGCTATCACACTACTATCCCAAACAGAAAGAATGGGCAGGAGCACAATGTTCCTTGAAAAGCTCTGTCTTTTAATCCACACAGTGATTCCCAATTGCAAGGGAGGACATGAAAGGCAGTAGCTAGAACACTGGAATGGGCTAGCAATAATTTGCCTAGAATAAGGATGGTTCATCCACTGGGACTGCCTACTATGTCCCAGGATTCTCGAAATTTTAAGAGTTCCTTATGGAATCTTGGATGAGGCCAGTGGTTTCCAAAGTGTGATCTCTGAACAAGCAGTACCAGCATCACCTGGGATCTTGTTAGAAATGCAAATTCTTCTCCCAGTTCTAAGATGCTGAATTGGAAGTATGTCAGGGAGGGGCCCAGCCCTCTGTTTTAATAGGCCATCCAGGAGAGTCTGCTGCAGGCTCCAGTTTGAGAACACTGCCCCAATGGGAGAGGCAAGTCAAAGACAATTACAACTTACTGTGGTGAGTGCTGGGGTCCAGGTAAATCCAAGGGACTAAGGGAACACAGATTGGCGCAGTTAAGTCAACTCATGGGTTTCACAGTGGTGTTGGGACGTGAGCTGAATTGCAAATGGTAAACAATGAGAAGTTCCTTTCCTGGAACCAGGGGATGAATTTAACGATCTCCTAGGTGACCATTAACTTTAAGAGAAGTGGAGTTACAGTGGCTGCTGGAGAGAACGGGCATGAACATCTGGTCTACCCTAGGTTGAATCATGAAAGTGTTCATGGGGTTGCCCCTACTGGAGAGCTGAGACCAGTCCAGCAGAGGGGCAGTACCTCAGCACTACACAGGCCACGGGAGTGTTGGGCTCTATAGGGAGGCACCCTCCGGTGCCTGAGTTTCATTTAAGTTGTGATAGACTGACTTCTCTGAGGGTTGAAGGCTTGGAGCACCTATAGAACAGTGTCTCTAGAGAGAATGTTGAAGGGGTAAATGAAAAACAGTCTCCCCTGTGGGTGTGAGGAGCCAAAAAAAAAAGGATTCTGGCCAGAACAAGTTTTAAAAGAAAAAAGGCCGCCAGGTTTACATATTGAGGGAACACCTTCCAGTGGGAAAATGGGCTGGGAAAGGGGAGATTCCGTTCACAGGCCTAGGCACAGTCTCAAGGTTTCTGGAGCAGCCCAGCAGTCTAGTCTCCAATGAACTACGAATCCAGGAAAGAACACAGACTGCCATGAGCTGTCAAATCCATGATAAAATGCACGGCTACTGTTAGCCTAAGTCAGAGAAATAAGACCGCTGCCAATGAAGCTATGGTGTGCCCTTGACTGTAGATACACCGGAAATAAAAAGATGTGAAACTGTTCCCCTACGAATAGATGAACTTCAGTCATTGTGCTCCTGAAAGAGAGCAGGACAGGGTGCCCCTTTGGGTGAGGACTCTGATCAAATTAGAATCATTAGAACTGAAAAGAGAGCAAAGCAGGGCTTCTCCCCTCAGCACTACTGACATCGGGCTGGTGATTCTTTGTGGTGGAGGCTGTCCTGTGCATTGGAGGGTGTTTAGCAGCATCCCTGGCCTCTACCCACTAGATGCCAGTAGCACAGCCCCCCTTCCACATGTAACACCTAAAAATATCTCCCACAATTGACAAATATCTTCTGGGGAGAAGCACAATTTACCCCTGGTGAGAACTGTGTGATTAAAGACCTCCTGGGTCAAGTCTCCTCAAATCCCTAACTTCAATTGGTGATCTTACAGATGGAGAAACTGGGACCTAAACTGCCCTGAATGAGTTCTCTGACCCAACCAGAGACCACGGAGCTGCCATCACTGGGCGTGTTCTTTACATGCATGCCTTCATTTACTGATTCAGTCGTTCATTCAAGAAATATTTCCACGGAGTGCTTACTGTTTTTTGGCACCACGCAGGCACTGGGGAAATGAGAATGTCTTCGTTTGCGTCCACCAAACGGAGGGCCCAGCCATGTGTATTCTGGGGACAGGAGAAGTCAAGTACAAGAGTCTGAGTACAAGTGGCTTATGTGGGAAGGGACAGACACACACAGAGGGAATGGGGAGGTGAGACCCGGAAGGAAAGGCAGACAATCGAGTGTATCACCAGGCCAGTCACCGCTGTGGGCAAAAGGAGCGTAATCGCGCTGCGGAAGTTCTGGGAACCAGCACAGAACACGTACCCGAGTTAGCCTACCCAAGGGGGGAGCAGCTGGGTGCACACCCGCCAACTCCCACCGTTCACTGTGTGAGGCTGCTCCTCACTGATTGCCCATCACTCTGCCATTCCACAGGGGCAGACACAGACTTGCATCCCAGAGCAAGTCCTTAGATACCTAAACCTAATCCTTGCCCCTGCAACTCGAAACAAAACAAAACAAAAAACAATTCGGGGCCTGGCAGAAGGAAGTAGGGCCTACCTGACGGAAGGGGTAAGGGAATATGGGTGGGAACCAACACATACGGTTCCTGTTCTCACGAAGCTCATCACCCAGAGGCAGCGACAGGCATCCATCACTCCACAAGAGGGAAAGCCATACACATTGCAAGTGCTGTGAAGAACAGGCATGTGGTTCTATGGGTGTACAGAATAGGGAACCTGAATTAGTCTGTCTCCACAGGAGGCTGCCCAGGGTACTAACACATGAGCTGGAATGAAGAGCCAAGGGCAGCAGACAGAGCAGCGGTTCTCAACCTGTGGGTTGCCAACCTGTGGGTCGCGACCCCTTTGGGGTCGCCTAACACCATCGGGAAACACATATATAATTACAAATTGTTTTTGTGATTAATCATTATGCTTTAATTATGTTCAATTTGGAACAATGAAAATACATCCTGCATATCAGATATTTACATGACGATTCATAACAGTAGCAAAATTACAGTTATGAAGTAGCAACGAAAATAATTTTATGGTTGGGGGTCACCACAACATGAGGAACTATATTAAAGGGTCGCAGCATTAGGAAGGTTGAGAACCACTGAGACAGAGGACAGCATGTGCAAAGTCCCTGTGGCAGTTAGAGGAACTGAACAGAAGCCAGTTGGGGAGGGAGGAGGACAGGAGCTGGAGAACAAGGACGAGAGCCGCTCCAGTTATGGCTGTGGCTGGAGAGGTCTGCAGCAGCCACACCTTGCCAGCCATGTTAAGATGAAAAAGAGCCATGAGGAGCCACTGAGGGTTTTAGGAAGGGAGGAGACACATTCAGATCTGTACTCCGAGATGAATACTTTGGCTATTGTCAGACCTTCACCCAGGGTAACTCATGTCATTCTCAAAAACAAACTAAGAACTTGGTGCTCTGGTTACCACCCATTACAAGAGGGGAAAAGAGAGTCTCAAAGTCACCAAGGAAGTGGCAGGGGCAAGACAAAACTGGCCCCAGATCCTGAAGCCCTATTCTACACTGTCTCTCTGGCTTTGATTAGGGAGGTAAAGGAGATAGAAACTGGAGGAAATGCTTTGGGGGTGACTTTCATATAATGCTTATTATTTCATTCATTCATTCATTCATTCATTCATTCAATCAATCAATCAATCCATGCTTGTTAAGTATCTACCTCATGCCAGACATTGGTCATAAGTCTTATCTACGCTGAAATGCTTCTTTCCCAATCTTTCCAACAATCCATTGAAGTAGGTCTTGTTGTTACCCCATTTTACAGATGGGAAAACTGAGGCTCAGAAAGATGAACTCACCTGACCCCAAACAGTTAACAATCAAGATCAAAGATTTGGGATTTGGACTCAGGTTGGTCTGATTCCCAAACTAATAGTTGTTCTTTGCCAAACTCTATAGACCCCGAGAACCAGCCCAGCCTAGGAAGTAACAGACTGCAGCGGAGGCATGGGCCTGGGAGGTCTGGGAGGCATTGAGCACTGACACAGTGTCTCTGACAGGTATGGTATATAGTTTCAATTAAGGCCGTGGGGGTGAAATCTGAGAAGTCAGGCGTGGGTGACCAGGGGCATCCCAGCAGGGTGGGCCCTTGGTCCTCAGCAGCCTTCTTCATGTACTAGTTGTGACGAGCCGGCACGGCCATGGCATACTCAGCCCCATGTTGGGCGCGTTATATAGTGCCACGTCAGCTCAGCCAGGTTTGGTGACTCTGAGAGGGGGTGGTGAAGAATTGAGAAAAGACAGACGAGAGAAGAAAGCTGGGTCCAGGTGGGACGCTGTTCTCTCTGATGGAGAGCTAGCGACAGCGCCACAGACTACAAACAGTGTCTTTATTTCATAGCCAAATTCCATGCGGCAAAGTTAGGGCGTGGTCAAGATGTTTACCACATTCTCATGAGTTTCGATCCTACTCAATTACATACACCTGAACTCTATCAAGCCCACATCACTCAGACACGTGGGGCCACGTGTTCGGACCATAGGTTCAAGCTTACAACCATAGCTGTTGGCTATCATTGTGCTGGGAGGGCTCTGCCTTCCAAGCTGGGACCTGCACGTGGCCATGAAAAGACTGTGCCCTCTCATTAGTCCGAGGCTTGAACCTGTCCAAACACTGTAGCCGCTCTCCACAACTAGTATTCTCCATGTCCAAGGAACAAGTACCTGGCTGAGGCAGAAATGTTCCAGAATCAGGACTCCGGGGACAGGATGTGGGTTTCAGGGTGGGTGAAGATGGACTGCATGAACCTACAGGGAGGCAGGAAGCGGGGAAACTGGGCAATAGCCTATCTCCCTGCTTCCTTCATGAAATATATTCATTTGGGGCTGTGTGAGTTTTCCAGGTGCAGGAGCTAGGGCATAACCCAGTTTTTAGGAGCTGCCCTCGTATGCCTGGAGACCAGCTGGGGTCTCGTTAAAGGAGCCCTGGGCTAAGGAACAGAGGATGGACAAAAGCCCAATTGTCTTGGGGTGGTTTTGCCCAGTTTTTCCCCTTTGGCCCATCTAGGGCTCTCCATGTCCTTACTTGGAAGGCACCTGGCCTCAACATTGGGGGCGCTCAATTACTACTGTTTCAAGCACACTCCTCTCACAGCCACTGCCCTGGGACTCCCCAACTCCTGACCCCTCTCCTATACCGGCCCACAATTACCCCTTGGATTTGTGGGTGGAGGGCCAGCACAGGAAAGGAGCTGGTCTGATGAGGGAGGCAGGAAGCAGGAAGCAGGGAGGGGGCCACAGAGGCCCTGGGAAGGGATTTCATTTTCCTGAAGATGACATGTAGAGTTCTGGTGACATGAGTGAGATTGAGTTACTGCTCAGTCATTGACTGTAAACGCCAAAATAAGAATAGCTGGTGGAGGTTAAAATAAATGCAATTAAAATGCTAGACACCAATTACAATGAGCACTGGAATGGAGGGAAGTGCAGACTTGTTTTAAGGTTCTCGTATGGTTTGGAAGGAAGGTAGAAAGAGTGATATCTTTAAACCCCCAGTCAAATGTGCTTGTTAAAAATGTAAGGGTTAGCTACTAAAAAGGTAACACAATGCATAATTTCCAAACAGTGCTGAGTGAGGGATGGATAAATAAAATGAAGTGGAAGGCAGAAGAAAAAAAGAGCAAAGGAAAAAGACACAGTTTAAATTAAAATCTCAAAATAGAAACAGTACTAATAAATCCGAACAGCAACCTTGTCAAATGCAAATGTTAAATATCATATGAATTAACGTGTCAAATTAAACTCTCCAGTTAAAAAACAGGATTGTCAAACTTCCTAGCAGATTCTGTTTTCCAAATACAACCAAACAGTCTCTCCCATCCTGAGTGCCCTTTCCCAGGGTGGCTTTTCCCTCAGGGGTGGGGTCTGTGTCCTCTCCTGGCACCTGAGTAGAGGTGTGACTACCCTGGAAGGAGGCAAGGACATAAGGGTGACATCGCTGCCGCCACAGTTCTTGGGATTCACTCTTGGGCCCCAGCCGCCGTGCTGAGAAAGCCTACAGTAGCTCCTGGCTTCTAACCTGCCCTGCCTCCCTCACCTCCTTACTCCTCACTTCACCTCCCTCTATAACCCCTTGGACAGAAATCTCCATCTTGGGCCCCACCCCTAGGGAGGATGCTATGGTCTGAATGTTTATGTCTCCCCAGTCCCCCACATCCACACCTTGAAATTCTAATGCCCAATGTGAGGGTATAGGAGGTGGGGCCTTTGGGCAGTACTTAGGTCATGAGGGTGGAGTCCTCGTGAGCGGGATTAGTGCCCTCATAAAAGAGACCCCGGAGAGCTCCCTCAGCCCTGCCACCATGGAGGGCACAGTGAGAAGTCTACGACCTGGAGGAGGGCCCTCACCCAACCACATTGACCCCCTGGTCTCAGACTTCCAGCCTCCAGACTGTGAGAAAGAAAATTGTTATTTATAAGCTATCTGGTTGGGGGTGTGATGTGATAGCAGCCCAAACAAAGACAGAGTCCAAAGTCCTATTACATGCGCAATTTATTTTTACTTCGTTGTTGTTAATCCTCACCTGAGGATATTTTTCCATTGATTTTTAGGGAGAGTGGAAGAGAAAGACAGAAAGAAACATCGATGTGAGAGAAACACATCGACTGGTTGCTTCCTGCACGAGCTCTGACCATGGCCCGGACTGAGGAGGAGCCTGCAACCAAGAGCCTCCAGCCCTTGACTGGAATTGAACCCGGGACCCTTTGGTCCGAAGGCCAACGCTCTATCCACTGAGCCAAACCGGGTAGGGATGTAATTTTTTTTAAAGGCTACTAGTATGACATTTCCGTTCAATAAGCCTTAATTTGACGGCATTACCATTTTAAGTGTGTTGGACCAGTGGCACCTGAGGGCTGCATGGTCAGGGGCATGCAGCCACTTCCAGACTTAGGAGTTCAAGTGCCCTGGCTCCAAAGGCATCCCATGGTCCTTAATGTCCAAAAGGGTCAGCAATGGCTGGACAGAGGGTAGCTCATTGGACAATTGAATTCCAAGTGCCTTCAGAGGGAAGAAGGCAAACTTGTTTTGACGTTCCCTGGGGCCAGATCAAGGGGGTTATTAGTGACCATTGTCAGGCTATGCTCCCAACCAAATCTTTTCCAATTAGGGAACATGAAATTTCTGCTCATTTGGTGAACCAAAGCAGAACAAGGGTCCCTAATGATTTCTTTGAAAGAGTGAAGCAATTAAATCGGTATAGCCTTTCTGAAAGTATACCAGTGATAGTAAGAGCCAAACAATTGTCCTATTTGACCAAGAAATTGACAGCTATGGATTTATCCTAAGGAAATTATCAAGGATGGGTGTGCCGTTTGTATGTTAAAGATGTCATGGCAGCATTATTGGTAATGGTGCAAAGAAAAATACTGTCTAATGTAGGAGGTTGGCTAAGTCGTGGTACCTTGATAAGATGACAAGCAGTTATTTAAAAATATGTTAATAATCAATGACCAGCACATTTGGTGATATCTTGTTAAATTACAAAGACGGGTTTTAAAATAGGATCAGATTATAATTTTTTAAAAAAAGTATCATCACAGAGTAGTCACTTGAAATAGCAGAAAGAGCATGAGGTTTGAACAAGAAAAACCTAGGTACAGATCCTGGCTTCTCCACGTAACTCTGTGACTTTGGGTAAGGGGCTTAACAACTCTAAGTTTCATTATGAATCACTGAGTAAAGATGGAGTGCCTATTATGTGCCAGGGGGTAGAAACACAGCAGAGAATCAGATAGACAGCTCCCTGTTCTCAGGGAGCTTACAAGTGACAGATAATAAATCAATTAGCAAGATAATATTAAGAGTAGTATAGAAAATAAGGAGATCAGACCTGCAGAAATAGGGCCTCATGGTCCTCTGTCTGTCCTCATGGAACCAGGGCCCTAGATGGGTCCCCAGCAGCCTGTCTCACAGCATCTGAGACACCTACCAGGGAGATATTACAACTGGTGATTCATGCTTGGACTATTACAAGAGCCTCTTAATTATCCTCTGTCCTCCCACTCCATCTTCACGCCTCTGCTAGACTTGTCATCTAAAAATGGTTTTAGCCTATCATTTCCTGATGACAGCCATCCAGTGCCTTTACGTGGGCAAGTCCAGGCGCCCTGGCTTCATGTTCACATGATGTTCTGTGGACACGGAGGACTTCCTCATGCATCAGAATCACTAGGACATGTTATCACTACTAAATAGAACATGTGTGTGTGTGTGGGGGGGGGAGACAGGAAACTGCATATCTGAGAATCTCTGCCTTAGGGCTGCCTATAGTTTCTCTCTTCAATTCTTCTGAACTCACTGTCCCATTGCTCCCTCAACACAAACCCCACAGTTGAGCCATGAGAGTCAACTTGCTTTTCTGTAACACATAGTATGGCCTCACAACCCAATGATATGGCACACTGATCAACCCCTCGCTATGTGCCAGTTTCTCTATTTGGATTTCCTCATTACATTTTACCTGGATGGGAGGTACTATTATTGTCCCCATTTTATAGCTAAGGAAACTAAGGTCTAGAAAGGCTAATTGATATGTCCAAGGTCCCACCGCTAGGAGGTGACAGAGTTGGGATATGGCCCAGTTTAGGCAGAGTCCTGAGTGGAGAGCTTGGTCTCTGCCTGACACCACTTCTCCCGAGGCTGTCCCGTCCTTCCCACCCATTCAGCTTCTCAGGTTCCTCTTCATTCTCATCCTGACTCTCACTTCCTCCGTGAATCAGTATCATCTATGCGGTCAATCCTGGAAGTTTTCTTAGACCACCCGAGGGTGGGCTTTTTGAGGAGCCAGGTGTGACCGCATAGATGATGCTGATTCATGGAGGAAGTGAGGTCCAGGAAGACTGAGAGAGCTGCGTGCTGTGGTCGTGCAGAGAGGAGGGGAAGAGCCGAGAAGTTGGTGGGTAAAGCCCAGGCTAGGATAGGAGCTCCGGCAATACTGGGAGGAGCAGGTTGCAGAGGCAGAGCTCTTCACTGTAAAGTGGCCAGCAGGATCTGGAGGCATTGCCTGGCTTCACATTCTGGCTCTGTCGTGGGGCTGACATTTATTGGGCACTTATTATGGCCTCCAGAACTTGGAGCAAATAACTAAGCATTCTGAGCCTCTGTTCACTCAACCCTCAAGTGGGAATTTATTCATTCAACCAATGAGCCCCTTCAGCTCTAGAGCCAGAGATAACAATGACAGTAGCCATATCATAAAGCTTGTGTGAATGTTCAATGGTTTACCATAGAAGGAACCTGGCACCTAAAGAGCTTTCAATTGATGCTATTTATTAGGATTATTTATTTTGATGTTACTCTTAAATTTGGAAAAAGCTTATCACACTATTACCAAGGAAGGTCACCAGGTTCAAAACCTCCTGGCTATATGTAGGCCCCATGGCTATTTTTGTAAATAAAGTGTTACTGGAACACAGTCACTCTAATTTGTTTACACACTATTTAGGGCTAGTTTCTTGCTACAATGACAGGGGTGAGTAGTTGCGATAGAGATTATAAGGCACACCAAGCATGAAATATTTACTACCTGGGCCTTTGCAGGGAGGTGGGGGGGTGGAAATTGCAGACCCCTCAACTGGTTCATTGAAGACACAAGGTGAGGGTTATTTATGTTCTTTCTCCTTATTGCTGCATTTGGTTTTTAACTTTTCTTCCGTCCTCCTCAAATATTGTGGATAGCAATGATATTTCCATACAGGAATAATTTTAAGCTCTGCTCTATAGGAATGGTTGCCGTACAGTGTGAATTCTATATGGATTAAATTTCCCCCAAGTGAATATCAGAGGGTTGAAGGGCTTATTGTAGGGAGAAAGACCACAGATCATAGGTTAATTCTTATAAAATGAGAAATCTCCATGCAACAGATTCTTCGAATTCCCTATATTGCTCTGATTACATGATGAAAAACCCAGCCCCATTCTTTTATTAACTATGGAGCTAAATAGATTTTCTTTAAGTGTATTATGAGAAAGAGATTAAGTATCTTTTTCCCCCCTGGTATGTTAACAACCAGAAATTTTGAAGAGCCGGAACGTGGATATATATGTTAACAGAGTATTTAAAATTAGGTTTTAGAGTCAGATTTCCAATTTCAAACCCGGCCTCGGACACTCACTAGATGTGTGGCCTTGGACAAGTGACTTAACATCTCTGGGCCTGTAAAGTGGAGATGGTAAGCATCTACCTCATGAAGTCATTATGAGAATTAAATAGACTAATGTGCATAAAACATTTAGCCCAGGGCCTGAGCCTTTTAAGAACTCAGAAATGTCTGCTGCAATTTATCGATATATTCTTATTATTGGCAGAAATCCTGTATTCTGAGAAAGAGCATCCAGCCTGTTGTTGCACAATCCCAAGCATCAGACAGATCCAGCCAGGGGGGCAGGCTCTGCTTCTCTACCAATGAGCTGTTTGCTGTACCGCCCTCAGGGTAGAGTCTGGGTCTCACGGAACTTTATGTGCCCGGCCCAGTGCAGGGCACTTAGAAAGTCCTCAGTGAGGCTCATTGACCTGGCCAAACTGGGACCTCAGATCATTCAGAGAAATGAGACATGAGCAGGCAGGAGCTAGAAGCATCTCCCCATCCCTGGCTTCTCCCTGCTGGAACAGGAGGTCAGACACTGTAAATGTATGCTCCCTGCTGAGCCTCTAGCTGCATTGCATCGGTCCCTCCCTGCCCGCACCCCCATACCTCCTGCCCGGGAACATCTGCCTCAGGTCCCCCAGGAGCCTGCTCCTCGCAGAGATTCAGCAAATCTACACATTTGTACTCTGAAAATATTGATTTCAGGCCTCTGTTGAACCACCAACCCCTCCCAATCTCCACCCTCTGTCATCCCCCTCATCACGGTGCTCTGAGCACTTCCTAGAAGATTCTGATGCAGACTTTTAATTTTCGCAGGAGCTGGGGCTCAGGGCAGTGGGGGTAGGTCTATGGAGCAAAGAGGTGGTGGAAGGAAACAAATCCCCCTTCACAGAACAATCAGAGAAAGACAGTCCCAAACAATGGCCAGACCATCCTCACAGCAACGATGACAGCCATTTCGAACTTATCACATCCCAGCACTATATTAAGGCTCTGAGATTACAGTGTGGTTCATTAGAGGAACATCTGTTGGAAATCAGCACGGAGCGGCCAGATATGATTGCTAAAAAGGCAGTCTGGGGGGAGGTGGGGAGACCACTGCTCTGCTGGGGAAAATGGCTAAGAGGCACCAAGTTTTTGGTTCTTATATGGCCTACCTCACCCCCATCCCCACCCCACCATAAAACCGAGATCCTATTTAAGCAGCGTCAGGAGCGTAAATCAAGAAACAGGTTGCACCCTGGCTGGTGTGGCTCAGTTGGTTGGAGTATCGTCCTGTATACCAATGGGTTGTGGGTTTAATTCCCAGTCAGGGAATTAAACATACCTAGGTTGTGGGTTCAGTCCCAGGTCAGGGTGAGTATGGGAGACAACCCATAGATGTTTCTCTCTATATAAAATAAAATAAAATAAAATAAAATAAAATAAAATAAAATAAAATAAAATAGTATGTCCTCAGGTGAGGATTAAAAATAAAGAAGCAGCAGCAGGCACTTTTAAGACCCAGAAGTCAAACTCATGGGGACAGTAAGAGCTACCACTAATTAGTACTAACTAGGTACTAACTTCCATGGTTAAGTATTCAACACGTATTATTATTTAATCTTCACAGTGACTCCATGAGGTATATAATATTGTTAGCTCGTTTACAACTAAAGGAACTGAAGCTCAGAGAGGTCAAGGGACTTGCACAAGGTCATGCTTCCAATGATTAATGACACCTGTCCTGTTTTATACAAACTGAGGGTTTTCCTGGAGGCAGGATTTTTTGGAGGGAGATGGGAGCAAAGATGGGATGGTCTTGGGAACACCAGGATGGAGCTAGAGTTTCAATCCCCATCTGTTGGATGTCAAAGCTTCTGTTCTTATTCATTCTGCTACACTGTTTCCTTCATTCTCTGCTCACTTATTGTCATGCATTGACTGTCATTGCAGAAGTGTTTCCTAAGCACCTACTATGTGCCAGGCACTGTTCTAGACACCAGGGACACAGAACTGAAGGAGACAGGCCAAACCCCTGCCGTCGTGGAACTGGCAATGGAGTGACTCCCTCGTTATCATTATTGTGTATCCAACTAGGCTTCCTATGTTTCCCAGGCTGGTTGAATTTATTATTAATAATTACAGCAGTAGAATGATCACTCTGTATGGCTTTCTGTCCTGCATCCTTCTGAAAAGGACCTGGAACAGCCTCAAGAAAGGGTGCACACACAGAGACTCATTAACTATATCACATCGCCTCTTCAGTCTAGAAATAGGATGGCCAAGGGGCATTGGGATCAAAGAGTGCGCAATCAGGAGGGTTATAAATAGGGGAAAGTTGGGCTTCAGAAAATTCCTGTGTGCTGGAACTAGGAGATGCCCTTGCAATCTGAGAGGTTTAAGTTGAGTATAAATAAAATACATGCTCAGTGGTGGCATTAGGAGGAGGTAAAGAATTTGGACCAGGGAGACCCAAGTTCAAAACCCAACCTGCCACTTGCCGGTTAAGTGATTCTTATGTACATCCCTGAACCTCTACATTTTTATTTTCTGTGAAGTGGGGATGTGGGTAACAGTCATTTCTCCAAAGTGTATGCTGGAAGTGAATTAAAAGCACATAATAACCAACTCATGGATAAAACTTCAATATTAGTTCACTTTCTCTCCGACGTCCTCTTGTTTTGAATCAATGGGCACTTTTCTAGCACTTATTAGGCACTATTCTAAAGACTTACAGATATTAACACAATTCTCTTAAGATCCCCAAGTTTTGCGGATTGCCCCCATTTTTAGCTGGGGAAACTGAGGCAAGGAAAGGAGAATTAATTTACCCAGAGCTTACAGCTAGTCAATAGCAGAGCTGTATTTTGGAGCCTGGGTCATGCGGATTCAAATAACAAACAGTTTAAGGAGGATTGAAAGAAAGCCACAGATAAAGCCCCCGCATCCGGCTATCAAGACCATCCTCAGTTAAAGGAGCTGGAGAGTGACAGTGGTGGGGCTGGGGGGCCACCGGGAAGAGGCAGGAGGGTAAGAGAGAGGCGTTTACGTTAGGCAGATTCTGGCCAGGCTTGGGGAAGCCAAGTTCACAGCCATGCCATATTCACAGCAGTTGGGGCAACCCCCAAATGTTCTCCTAACACCCCCTTCTCCATGTGCAAATGGATTTGTCCTTGATGCTGACCTCCTGGCGGGAGACTTTCTGCCAGGCGGCTAGCTAGAGAAGGACACACATCTTCCTCACTGTCAAAATGAGAACACAGCTGACGGTGGAAGGCGGCGCTGTTAGTAATTACACCGGATAGCAGATCTATACTGGGCGCTTATGGTCACTCTTCTGATAAGCAGCATCTGGCATTAAATATTTCCAGGAGCTGCTCCTTGGGCCCAGGTGAAAGGCATTTGGGTGGAAAGCAGCCAGCCAATGGGCATCAAGGATGGCACCGAGGGCAGTATTAAAATCCCCTTGGCCTCGGTGGTGCCAGTCTCCTCTCTTAAGCCTGCTGTCCTTTTCAGGGAGGGGGTGGAAGATAACTTCTTTCTTTATTCTCAACCAAGGCTGCCTATGTTTCTGGGGGAGCTGGTTTCTATGTCTTGGGCTGTCCTAGATTTTAAGCAAACCTAGCAGTGGCCTCAAAGCTTTCTGACCTGGGGAAGGAAGAAAGAGCAGCAGTGAAGCTGCTTAGAGAGGCAGAGATGAGAGGGATGTTGGGAGCTGGGGGCTCAGAACTATTATGGGGGGAACTATAGAGGGGAGCCTCCTGAGGCTGCGGCACCTGTGAGCCTTGCCTCTTGTCCAGGGGCTGCTGCTGGGGGGAGGGGCGCTGAAGACAAGAACCAAGAGGAGAGGGAGCCCAGCAGGCTGTCTGTCTGGGAGCTCACTCAGCCACCCCAACTCTTCATACTTTCTGGAAACTTTCAAAAAGCAAAGGCTACTTTTCTGCTTCTCTCGTGAAGGCCCTACTCATGGGCAGAACCCCAAGCCCTGATCTGCCTGTGGGCTCCAACAGGGAGAGGCTGGATGGTGGGAAGGGGGTCTGTTAGCTGGCATGCTCTGTGACCCTGTAGGCACCCCAACTCTCCTAGGCCAGCTTCTCCAGTGGGGTGGGGGCTTCCCTAGTTTCAGCTGAGCAGGGCTCTTTACTGGCTGCCCCGTAGCCTCTCAAGGGCGCTGGGCTTTGAGTCCACCTTCTGCCCTGTGGAAGCAGGGAGGCAAAAACCCTAACTGCAGTGCAGCATGACAGCTGCGAGCAGAGCCCGGCCTGGGTTACAAGCTACCTGGGCTCTTTCCCTGGCGGGAGGAAAGGTACGGTGTTTGCTGCAACCTCAATGCTCTGCTGTCCTGGGTTCTCAATGCCTTCTCCCAAGTGTCATAACTGAGAAGCACCAGAGAGGGTGCACGCAGTGTGGCTGCAACCCCCACAGAATTCTCACGGAGAGTCTGTGCGGTGTGGGGCAGGGTTAAGTGCCAGGGCTCTGAGGCCAGGCTGCCAGAGCTGGAATCTCGCTCCACCATCTCCTGTTGACCTTTCCTGAGTTACTTAACCTCTCTGAACTTCAGTTTCCTGCTGTTAAATTGAAGACACAGTACTTTGTCATGGGGTTATGCCAATTAAATGGGTATAAAGTGCGAATGATCAAGTCTTTGTATTGGAACAAAGCAAGGGGGGACAGGGACAGGGGAGGAAGCTAAGCCTTCTGAGAAGTTGAGCCTCCAGTCAGAAGGTGGCTGTCTTATTACTTCCAGGCAAATGTACACAGAGAGCTGGGTCCAGGAGTCCCAGGAGTCCCCAGGGCTTGCTCTTTTCTGAACTCAGTCTCTTATGCCATGGGGACAGGAAGGGGCCTGGTGGCTTAGGCCTCCTTACAGAGCTCCCTTTTCCCTGAGACCTGTGCAGACCACGCGGATATCAAGAAAGCTTGTGGCAAATGGACCTCCCTCCCTTCCCCAAACAACCCTTTCCTTTAGCAGCCCCTGGAAGGGGCCAGCTACCATTCCAATGGCCACCCTTCACACAGCTCTGCACACTTTTCTTTTTAAATGCTTTTCTCACACGTGAGGGAGAATCTTACCGGTACACGTGAAAGACCGGTACACGGCTTTGCTTTCTTAAGTTCTTGTGCTGTGAGCAGCTAAGCCCAGGCACCTGGCCTTGGGGCCTCTCCACCTCGATTAACATCAAGCAGGAGGCTTACCCCATGCTTGGAAGGTCCCAGCTGCCTTTGGGGAGAGTCTCATTTGCACTAAAATGAGACAAACAGAAGGAGGCTAATGACTTAATTCTACCTACCCTCTAGTTCTCAGCCGGGCCCCTCTCAAGTTATTCTGTCTTCCAGCCTTACTCCCTTCCTCTACCCATCCTCCATTGCCAACCCCTCTAATATATCCTTTGAATTGGGTCCTTCCAAAAAAAGCAGTGGCAACACAGGTGTATGTTGCAAATACACAGCCGTGATGTATTGCCACAGCCCCCACGTGGGTTCCCCCAGGACTTAACCATGTTGATGGATGCTCATCCAGCTCAATGCTTCTACCTGTGGGGTGTTCCTAGTGAGCACCTGCCACACCTCACCTGTCCATCTCCCAGTGATGGACCCCGACTTCCCATCCCCCTTAAAGAGGGCTTAGACCTGCATACGCTACCCTGCAAAATGTGAGGTGTAAGGAGGGGGTGGGCAGTGAGGCAAGCCCTTAGCGCAAGCCTTGAGGGACATGTGGGGCCACGCTGTCGCCTGAACGTTTGACCAGGTTTGGGTTGGTGAGAAAGAAGGCACGCCCCCCACACCAGGGCTGCAGCTGGCTGAGAGATGCCATGCTTGGTGGGCGTGGGCATGGGCTTCTGCGGAGGTTTTCTCGACTTCCTTTCTTAAAGCAAGGCTTCTAAACGAAGCTCCAGACCCCATTTTACAGAAAAAACTGAGGCAAAGGAAGCTGGCAACAGTCTGGGAACTCGTCCATGTTTTTTTGTTTGTTTTTATGAAAATAGGCTAAGGCCCTAGCTGGTTTTGCTCAGTGGATCAAGCGTTGGCCTGCGGACTGAAGGGTCCCAGGTTTGATTCCGGTCAGGGGCATGTACCTGGGTTGCGGGCGCATCCCCAGTGGGAGGTGTGCAGGAGGCAGCTGATCAATGTTTCTCTCTCATCGATGTTTCTAACTCTCTATCCCTCTCCCTTCCTCTTTGTAGAATAAATCAATAAAATATATTAAAAAGAAAATAGGCTAAGAAGAGCCAGGTTGGATGACCTAAAGGGGTGGCTTGCAATGCAGCTCCATGATTATTGGAGGAATGTTGACTCCTCTGGGCTGAGTTGAGTCTCTTTTCTAATGTCCCTAGAGCTCTCTGATGCAGTAGGCATATGACTCTCTCGCCTCGGCTCCAATGCCCTGGGAGCTCAGTAAGCTTCATCTCCTCCCTGTGGGGGAAGGTAGCCTAGCAACCTTGAATGTGTTTGCTGGCAAGAGAAGATGGCCTTGCTTACTGGTGAGTCTGTTCACACAGGTAGGCCACCTGTAGCCTCCCAAGCGATGGGAAGTGTTCCTATAATGTGAAATCATACGTCATCTGATTTTGACCTTGTGGCTCACAAGGCTTATTTTTGTATTGCAGGCACCCCACTGAGCCGTGTTTTAATTTGGGCTCCCCAGAAAGCAGAGCCTGAGACGAGGTCTTAGACAAGGTAGTGTGTTGAGGAGGTAATCTGGGGGCGGGGGCGGAGAGTGGCTAGAATAAGGAAAAGGAAATGAGGGTGTATTGAGGTGGCTCCTGTTAGCCACTGGGACCATCTGTGAGAAGTGTATAAATGCCTTGCAGGACTGTCCACCCGAGGCATGGGAGGTAGGGAAGCCTTCTCAGGCTCTAGTTCTTTCTCGTTGGTTTCATTTATTCATTGGTTCCTGCCTTCCATTGAGCAAGGGTTGAAAGTGGGCTTGAACTCAGCTACACATGTAAACTGCACATGTGCATCTGTGGTGAAAGATGTCTTTGGGCAGAAAGCATAGCTGTACTTGAGGCAAGATGCTGTCCCTGCCTAGAACGGCCCATCTTGGCCACAGCTGAAACTGGGAAAGGCTAAGGGGCGAACATCGGGATGCCACGTGTCTGCTGCATATGTTGACTTGGCTTCTGTCTCTAACACAATTCCTTCTCCCCCACCATACCTCTTAAAAGCAGGGATAGCCCTGCTAGTTGGGGTAAACGGCACGCAATGGCTGGCACTTGGCTGGAACAAGACTTCTTCCAAGCGGCATCCCTGAGCATGTTAAGCTTGGCCCACGCCCAGTGGACACTGACACACAAATGGGGGGAGTGGTGACAGTCAAGCCAGCAAACCTTGGTGCCCAGTCACCTTTGCTCTTCGCACAACTAGAACGGGCTGTACAGCAGACCCATGCCTTTGTTCTTTCTGCATGGCCCTCAGGGAGCGTTCCTGCTCATGATCTACCTATGATCCCACAAGTGGTACTTACCGAAGTGCTCCTGAGAGCACCAATTCTTGCTGAGATGAGTGAGCCCTGTGTATACTGGGCCTGGTGGTAGTTCTACTGCACAATCCGTTACCCAGCCCCAACTTCAGGACTGGGCTGGGCACCCAGGGCATGTTAGGACTCCGGCCACAGCTTGACAGGGTGGACACAGATCAGTGTGAACAGAGTAACTGGGCTACGTGGTGGTCGGTCCCGCGCTGAGAATATATCTTGGTCTGAGTCTAGACTCCAAAGTTTCTTACAATGAACCTGAGGGCACTTAAAGCTGATGTGGAAAGATGCACATGAAAGATTAGTGAAGCTCTGGTGGGTGGCTGGGGGCAGTTATGGGACAACTTCCTACTTTGGACAGAACAAATACACGTGCAGGAAATGAGGTGGTACCCAGGGATGTGACCCCTGGAACTGCATCAATTCTTGGACTGAACCCAAGGCCACAAGTAGCCCTTTGGTAACCTAGCTTCTCTTTAAACTTTAAGGAGTCCCTTTAAAGTTTAAAGGGACTCGAAGCTGGGGCCTAGAATTAGCGCAAAGCAAAGATGCGAAGACAAATGGGGGGCCTGGGCTCCCTTTGCCACCTACGTTCCTTGTGAGCTGTGACCCATGTGGATATAAACTGGAGGTGCCCAGTTCATAAGATGACATTGGGTGTCGGCCCCAATACCTGTGCTTATCAGTGGTAACAGAGCAAGTCCCTCCATAGCCCTGACATTTTTCCTCTCCTGACTAGACTGCTGATGGCTCTCACGTATGAGTGCTTAGCATGTGCGAAGTAGTGATCTGTCTCTGACCGGCTAACTTACCATGAAATTGAAGCTTAAACTTGGCTTTGTATTCCAAATTCATAATCTTGTAGCTCAGATTTTTCAAAGTTCGTTCAGGCTCCAGAAAACCTAGATCTTGCCCCGTTAGGACTGCATTCGCCATGGGTCCTTAGGATAATAAACCAATCAACTCAGAACCAGCATCACCTTTGCTAGCTGATGCTGGGGATGAAACCGCTTGCCCTGCGTCCAATGACCTACAACTGACAAAGTCTGAACTTAGTTTAGCTCAGCTTGTTGGGAATCCTCAGAACTATCTCCCTGGCATCCTTTCAAATTCGCATGTCCTTCACTCTCGAGACAGATGGTAACTGACTATCACCATTTTAGTCCTGGCATTCATCATGCCTTAAGCATCTTTTGACATGGAACAATGGCTTCTCATTGTGCCCTAGAGATGCGGATATGGGGCATGTGACTACCTCTTCTACACACTGTCACCTCCATTTCCTCCTCTCCTGAGCCCCAATGCCTCCTCTTCTTCCCCCAAATAACCTCTGGTGACTTCAGTCCAACACCGTGTTTCACCAATCCCCATGGCTGTGACCTCTTGTGCCCAACACCTTGTAACTAGTACAACTTCAGGTGGTTGGGTTCCCAGCAGTTACTGACTTTGGTGACCCTCCATGGCCTTGTGTAGACAGAAGCAGGTGGAACAGAGGTGGGCCAGCTTTGTGGTGCTGCCACAGCCCTGAAGGCTTTTGCCCATCACTACTTTGTGCAGCAGCTGGGGACTTTGGGGAGAAAGTCTCAAGTCCTGGGTGAGAGAACCTCTCGGGAAATTGGAGCATTTGTTACTGAGGAATCTAAACACTCGCTGGCATCATAGTGTGGACACGTAGGACAGACCGACACGAGTCCCTACTGCAGCCAAGACTGGGCTGGAGAGACAGTGGGCCAGTCCCGGGAGGTGGTTTCTAAACCCAATTGTTCTTGCTTTGACTTAGATCTTAAAGTGCTTTGCTTCTGAGCACATCTCTCCAAGCCAATTTAAAAACACAAAGAAACCATTGGCATCTAGGGCTTAAATAAGGGAATAGAAAGCTACTCAAACTCTTAAGTGCCTGCTACATGCCAGATACTAAACCAAAAGCCAAGAGTAGGGAACAATCTAGCTTTTTTGTAAAAGAAACTTCTGAGACGAGACTCAGACCAAGATCTATTCTGGCCTCTGCCATTTGACTTCCGACGGACTGTACCTGAGAACCAGAGCTCATTTTGGGGGGTCAGCTCCATTTTGTGTAGCTGACTTCCGTCTAAGCACAATTACATGCCTAAAGAAAATGCTTCTACCAGGAAAAACGTCTTAAGTGTTCTTAAACATACTCTCTGCCTAGGTTGGTTTATTTTGAAAGATTCCCAAAAAGATCCCTCCCTGCTGCAAGGCTGGTCACATTCCCTAGGCTTTCTAATCCTTCTGGGAGAAAGCACTAAAAACAAATTTGGAGAGAAACAGAGAGAGAGAAAATTTGGAGAATTCCCTACGCCAGTGTAACAATGGTCCAACCTTCCAGTACAACCGATGCCCAGGTGCCCGAATCCACTATGTTCTTTAGCAACTCTAGACTCGGTAGTCGAGGAAGGCCTATGAGAGGTAACATCTGAGCAGGTGCTTGAATTAATGGAGTCTAGACACACACACACAAAAAAGAAATCTCAAATCCACAATGGAAGGAATAGCTAGTGCAAAGGTCCTGAGGTAGGAATGGGTTTGAGACGAGTAACAAAAGGACAATGGGGGTAGTAACAGCGGTTAAAAGATGAGGACGTAAATGAGCAGGAGCTTAATTCTGTGGGCCCTTATTCACAATAAAACGGGATGCAAGCTTTCTCCCAAGGTTGATATGAAGGCACCATCAATCCAAGGTGTGAGGGTGGGCTCCATGTTACTTCCAGCAGCTGTCTGGCAAGTTGATTATAGGCCCTCAGAAGTAAGGGTCTCAGTGAGGAAGCGATTCCCCCTTATGCAGCTGAGAGATGGGACTTGGATCAAAGCGGCAACGAGGAGAACGGCATGATGAGAATGGACCAGGGAGTTCTGGGAGGTGGTAACAGGATTTGCTGAAGGGGCTGGCTGTTAGGTACAATGGGGAGAGCAAGGAGTCAAGGCTTACAGTGCCCAGTTGCGGGCTAAGTAGAAGGTAGCGGAATTAATAGACGGGGAAGCCCAGGGTAGGAGAACATGTGTGTGGGGCAGGGCTGAGCCTAACCAGTTCTCGTACAAGTTGGGGACCTGGAGGGGGCACTTGTTGCCCGAAGGAGGCAGGAGATGCCATCGGCACCGTGGTCCCCGGGAATGGACCAGGGAGGCACCAGGGCGGACTTGGAAAAAAAAGCGACGCCAACAACCGAAGCCTCGCCCTCGAGTACTGAAGAGATTTATGAACAAAGGCTCGTAATGGCAAAACTAAAAAACCCAAGTGCCTGCTAGGCTTATGGTCAAAGCTCCCGTTCCACTCGCAGCAGCAAACCCTGGACTCCGATACCAAACCCACCGAGCCTTCCGCGGAGGAACCGCTGGAAAGACGCGAGCCTTTGCCGAGACATCGCCCCCCCCCCCCCCGCCCGACCCCCCCAAGGCCTCCACTTGCCAAACCCTCTCCTCGGAACGGATCGCGGATTGCTTTTTATAACCTAAAAATGAGACCAATCCGTAACCCTCGGCAGACACGCCTGCGAAGCCATGTTGATCATGGAAAGCATGATCCGGGCTCCGTGGCCTCCGGGTATGTGAGTCATCGTTTATGTTGTAAAAATAATGGCTTTTCCAAAACTCGACTTCAGAAGGCGCCTGAGCTAGTTAAACGAGCCGGTTTCTACTGCGTTGGCCATTGCTGGCTGTTCTTGGGAACGGGCCCTGGAAACTTCCTCTTCAAGTCTTTTTTTTTTTTCTAATAGTTAAAAAGATGAGCGCTGGAAGGGTCCTTGGACAGCGGCCTGAGGCCCCTTGGTACATGTGGGGGAAACCAAGGCCTCTCTAGGGAAACCGACGAGTCCTCCCTCACCCGCGGTTCCCTCCCCTGCGGTTTGTTACCCACGGGGCCACAGAGTTCCAAAATATTAAATGGAAAATTCCAGAAATAACTGTACCTTCTGAAGTGCGCGCCAGTTGTGAGTAGCGTGAGGAGATCTCGCGATGTTTGGCTCTATCGCTGGAGGACGTGACCCCGCCCCCTCCAGCGGCTCCGCGCTGCGCATGCTCCCCGCCCACTTGTCACTCAGGAGCCGCGCTGGTGGGCGACCCACTGAGGTGTCCCGGTGCTTGGGGTCAAGTCACCCGCAGTTACTTAATAACATCCCCAAAGCGAGACTAGGCGCGTGGGCAGTGCGGACACGCCCGAGAGAAGCAGCCGAAAAGTGCTTCCTTTTAAGTGACCAGGTAAAAGTTCTCGACTGGAGGGAAACAAAATCATATGCTGAGAAAGCGGGGAATGGCAGGCGGAGGTTGCGAAGATGAAGGTAAGAATGAACCTTCTATCCGCCGAATTGTCCAGAAGGGAAAGTCTGTGCCAGTCCCGCTGTGGCGCCGCAAACCGCCCAAGTGCCGGCCACGGTGCTAAGTGCTTAGTTATTAAGATGTTGGAGGCGTTGAATGTGTGAGTGGAAGATGTAAAGAGAAAATGGTTCAACTGATGGCGACCTGTTGAGCCAGGAAGCGTCGGGCCTCTAGGAAGAATTCGGCGAGGGGTCCCCTGAAACACAGTGACCACGTGCACGTAACTCTTACGGTGTATTGTTTTCATTCTATTTTATGTTCCTCTTTTATGTTGGGCACAGTGAGATGAAAGGATTGGGTACGTAGGAATGAATAGAAAAAACAAGTGTGTATATAGGGTTCATATCCATGATTCGAGCATCCTCCATGGATAAGGGGGTACTTACTATACCTGATGAAGGTCTGAGCTAGGCCTGCAGCCCAGATCCTGACTTGGGCCTGCACTGGTCGCCCTGAATCTTCGGTCCTCTCTTCTCCTCCTGCCCTTTGTTTAATCTGCCCTCCGCCTATGTATTGAGGGAGGGCCCTGTTGAAACATCTGCATTCATTGATTCATTGATGCTTTGAGTAACTCGGCTCCCACTAGGTATAAATAATGCATGCCGGACGCTGAGTTCTGGCCTGGCATTGATTGAGAACCAGGGGGAGGATGGGACCGCTGTCAGTACGATGTGCAGGGTGGTCTCAGAATCGGAATGATGCTTCAGCAGACAAGACAGAAGCACGTGCACCTGGGTTTCAGTGAAGGCAAGCTGCAGGACCAGTCAAGTCCAATCCAACTTTCTGTGAGCTTCAACTTCTGGCCCTTCCTCTGAGTCTTGCTCTAGCATCTGTCTCACTTCTATGAAGTGGTACCTGCTCTCATTTATTTCCAGAACTTGAGCATGTGCCAGCTGCCCCGAAAGAGTCCCAGCCCCATCTAACTGGGGTCGGGGTAGGTTAGAGGGACAAACGCCTTTCATGCAACAATGGCTCTCTTCTGGGAGACCTTCTTAGGTAGTCAGTCTACTATGGGCTTTCTCATGACATTAAGTCCCAGAAAGTCCAGTGAGTATGTAAGCCTTCCAAACAGGGGGAGGGGCCATTGCCCAGACCTAGAGGCCAAATAGAGCAGAGCCTGATTCAGGTCCAAGTGGACTGAACACTGAAGGGTGGCTCCTCTTGGTTGGTCTTCCCAGCAGTTAGCATAGGGGAGGAATACATTGATGGATGCTGGAAACCAAGATCAAGGGTAATTAATATAAATGGGAGGAGTCCAGCAGAATGCTGGCCAGGACTCCTTTTGATATTCACAGGGTGAATATTTACATTTTATTACCTACTGCTGACTCAATGGCCTAAAGCAAACTCCCCCAAAACCTGACAATATTACTGTTTACTAAACATTACCATTGATGTGTCTGTTTGCATTCCTAAAAGGCAATTGTGTATTCTAGTAAATAAAAGCAGCTGGGAGTGGAGACTCAATGGAACTTGACTTCTACAGTTGAGTCTTCCCCTGGCTTCCCCCCATAATTTCAAAATTAATATTTCGTCTTGTGTGTCAATTTGTGCATCACCTCTTTCTCCAAACCTTTGAACCCAAAAGCCACACTGGCCGTGGCCTTTCACAGATGGAAGCAATGAGAGCAAGCATAAGATCCTGGAGTGTTTTCTAGAACAGAGGGGAGAAGCTCAGAGGTGGCTGAGCCTCAGGTTGTCTGTAGAATGGGAGGAATGTTTTGGCCATAAGTGTGGACTCTTAAGGTCATATGCATTAGTTGGAGTCAAACTTCTGAACTAGACAAACCCAGTCTTCAGCAGGCTCAGCTGGTCTTCGACTTCAGGCCCCAGATAACCCCAGAAGCTTGCTGAAGACTTGCTCCATGAAACGGTGTTGGTTGGACCCTTTCTCAAAGGTGTCTTTTACCTCTGCTGGGCTTGTGAGGTTTACTTGTCTGGCCCACCTTACAAGGGGCCTTCCTTTGAAGTAAGAGACACCAAGGATGAGGTGTGAGACAAAGCTTCACATACCAAATTCCTTCTTCCCTCTGCCACTTTCCCCCCAGAAAGGGCACCCTTTCCTATGAGCAAACTGGCTTAAAGCTCCTGTCCTGTTGTGGACACTCGATTGTAGATCCTCAAATATTAGGTTCTTTTTCCAGATTAACCTATTAGGCCAGTGATGACGAACCTTTTGAGCTCGGCGTGTCAGCATTTTGAAAAACCCTAATTTAACTCTGATGTCGTGTCACATATAGAAGTTTTTTTATCTTTGCAACCATAGTAAAACAAAGACTTATATTTTGATATCTATTTTATATATTTAAATGCCATTTAACAAAGAAAAATCAACCAAAAAAATGAGTTCGCGTGTCACCTCTGACACGCGTGTCATAGGTTCACCATCACTGTATTAGGCCTTTCTCAGGGGACCAGTTGTAAAGCTAGACTGAGAAGCTCAGTGTAGAAGCTCAGTGTTTGATGGGAGGAACTGGCCTCAGCTCAGGCTGAGGAGATGTCAACTGTGTCTCCCCAAAAGCCCTCTACATGGCCCAATGACATAGGCTTCACTTAACAGATGGATAACAATAACAGAAATGGATATTCTGGTTGGATGTTGGTTAACGGAAGCCCTCCGTATGTATGCTCTGACCGTTTCTAACCTTATCTTAGTTGGATGAACTAACCCAACTCATCCCTAACCTATGCATCTCATTAGCCATTACTTTAAGCCTCTGGTGGTGGCTTGATTATTTGTAGACACTGAGCACCATGTGGCATTCCAAGAGTGTTACTTGAGAGAGGATGCCCCACATCCCCACAGCCCACCTTTGGTTTCCTTGCACATGCTGTGGTCTTTCTCCAGAGCACTTATTGTGGTCACACAAGCACTCTGTATTAACTTTCTACTGCTGCATAATGAACTTGGCAGTTCAAAATACACCTACCCAAAATGGAGGACCCAATTATGCCATGCTTGGATTCCTGACCCATGGAGACTGAAAGATAGTCAATGTGGGTGTGTGTTTTCTTACTATATTTTTATTGATTTTAGAGAGGAAGGGAGAGGGAGAGATAGAAACATCAATGATCAGCTGCCTCCTGCAAACCCCCCCACTGGGGATTGAGCCCATAACCCAGGCATGTGCCCTTGACTAGAGTGGAACCGGGGACCCTTCAGTCTACAGGCCGACGCTCTATCCACTGAGCCAAACCGGGTAGGGCTAAATGTGGGTGTTAAGCTGAAGAAATACATTGACTATTTGTTCAGGTACTGAGCAGGCACATCGAGGCTGGGTTCTCTGCTCTACCCCAAGGCTGAAATTAAAGTGTCAGTTGGACTGTGGTTCTCATCTGGAGACTGGAGACAAACTGTCTTTCAAGCTGTTCTTGGTATAATTCAGTTCCATGCAGGGTAAGGTGAGGTTCCTTCCTTTGATGGCTTTTACATTGGCTCCTAGAGGCCTCCTGCATCCGTTGCCATGTGACCCCTCTATCTTCAACAAGCTGGTACGTTGTGAATCTTTCTCGTGCTTTAAATACCTGACTTGGTATATCTACAAGGTCGAGAAGACCCAAATGTCTAAAGGGCACATGTGATTAGGTCAGGCTCACCCAGGACAGCCCGTCTCCCTTGTGCCACATAACATAACAGTCACAGGAATGACATCTTACACGCATGTGTTCTCTCACACCCAAGGGCTTACTGGTATATGGGGTGTGTGCATATGGCATGGAAGTCTTGGTGGGGCATATAAGGTGCCTATCATACCTGCGGCTTATGATCCTTGCTAGACTCACTTGAGGACAGGGATCTTATCTCCCTACTGTCCCCAGCGGCTGGAACATAGATGTTGGAGCTTCCGGGACTGAAGAGCCTCCTAATCGGGAACTAAGGATGTTCTCTACTGGGATAACCGTACCTTTTTGTCGATGCAGCCTTCAAAGCCAAGAGAGGGAAGTAACATTAACCAGACATCCCATTCACCACGAGGGCTGCCTTCTGAGACTTTTATTTTTAAATAAAGGCTGCCTTCTCCGCTCCAGTTTAATGCTGTCCAAAGTGTTTTTGAAAATTCCACTTGCTCAGACTGGCATTGTTATTTCTGTCATTATCCACAACTTATACCATGGGCAGTAAAATAACAGACCCAACCTTTCCTGACATCCATCCACCCACCAGCATCCACCCACTTGGCTGATTGTGGCCATGAGAATAATTCCACTAATAAGGGAATAATAAGGGAATGAGTACAGGTTTGTTTTTTCCCTCTTAAAATTGTTTTAGTACTTTCTCTTGGGAAATTCCCTATGTTGGGTGAGTGCTGCCCCCTTTGGGTCAGAAGGAGTAGTTCCTGTCAAGTATCAATAAAACAGTAAAAAGTCAATAAAATAGTAAAAAAAAAAAAAGTGTCAAGAAAGCCAAATGCCAATACAGTGGGGCCTTGACTTATGAGTTTAATTCATTCCGAGACCGAGCTCGTTAAGGAGCTCGTTAAGGAGCTCGTTAACTCAAATTACTCTATCAACTCAATGCAAAAAATCGGCCGAGAGACAGCTGGTATCTCAAAAAATTCGCTAGTGGGGACACTCGTAAGTCAAGGCCCCATTGTACCTCACTTCCTTCTCCCCTCATCAGGATAGTCACAACTTGGTTGTTGCGGCCCTTTGCTTTCCCCTTTATGTTCTTAGGGGAACTAGTTTGAAGACCTGGGGCAGTGCTATAGGAAAGGCAGGGAAGTCAACCCTAATTTCAGTCCTGAGCCCTAATTTTTCTTATGTGTAAAACGGGCTGAGAAATTGCTGTCTGATGCTCACAGCAAACCTGCCACTGTTCCTCCTGGGGCCAGTGCTGACCCATCACAGCACTAGTCCTTGGTTAACTGGGTGTAAGAATCCTTCTCAGCACTGTGGTCCGGGGCAGCTACAAGCCCGAACTGCACGAGTATTGCTCATAACAAGCCTCAGTCCTCCATCCCCCACCCAGGTGGCATTTGCTTGACTTGGGGCTCTGCTGGATTCGCCTGGGGGCTGTCATGTTTGGTCTCCCTCTGAAAATCTCCAGTGGAGTGAAAGGGAGCCAGGCTGTGTAACTTCCTATCCCCACCCAAGTTCAACACGGGTAAGAGGCTGGAGAGTAGAAAGCTGAGACCAAAGACAAGGTGGTCTCAGATTCACAGATCCAAGTTTTGGGAAAGTCTTAAGTTAGCGCATCTTCTGATAGGAGGTCAAGTTCTTCCTTGTCCTTCAGAGCAATTGTGCTTTGGGGAGGAGACCTGCCTGACCCTCAGACAGGAGCTCTTGTCTGAGTTTTGTTACCAATAGCTGAGTCTTAGCTTAAGTCACTTAACCTCTTGGGACTTGCTTTCCAATAAAAGGAATGACTGTCTATCTTTAGGTCTTTGGAGATTCTGCATCATGGGTGGCAATAGTAAGCTGCTCAGTAGCCCTAATCTGAGTCAGGCAGATATAACTTCTTCCCTTCAGGCTGAATAGCCTCGATTTCTTCCATAGGACTTCAATCTTCTTCCTTGTAATGCCTTCACCTGGGTCATCCTTCAGCTTTGAGGACACTGCTCTCTGACACTGAAGGCCACCATGTTCCATTGGGTGGTGGTGACTCTGGTGGGTGGCTGTGCAAATGCTTGTGAGATGAGAGCATCAAAGCATATACCATGTTCTTCTCAGGCCTCTAGCAATCAGAAATCATGAGAGCTGTTGCCAAGAGCAATAACTAAGCCTGGTCCTTTGGACACTGTCCTGCCTAGTCATCACCTCAAGGACCTCCTGAGATCTTTGCTTCCAAAATATTTGTTCAAGATGCTTTAAAACAGCATTGTGTTAGAGAAGAATACAAAAATGTGGTCGCAAATATTTTTGAATTGAAGTCTAGACATCTTATAGTGGAATAAACCACTCAACCAATAACTGAATGCCTGGCCTATTCTGGAGACGGTTTTAGGTGCAGAAGAGACAGATTTGGGGGCCAAAATTCCATATAGCCCCAGCAACACTTACTGGGTTAATGCTTGATTTAGCTCCTGACACCACTTGTTGTTTTAGGGGAGTCCCTTCCTGTGTGAAATGTTCTTGTTGGGCACACAGAATAAATCATCGTGAAGCAGCCTCTGCAGATAAAAGGCTAAGAGTACGTAGAGGAGCCTTGCGCTTGGTGTCTGACCTGGGCCTGAAGCTGCCTTGGTTATGGGTAAACTACTTACCCATACCTATCCTCTGCTCTGGATCTGCAAAAACAGTTCCATCATTTTCAGAGGAGTTCATGGGGTCCTGGAACTGAGCTGCTCTGCAGCGTGAGAAAAGGTCTCAGGTGCCAAGTGAGTTTGAGGGAATGCTATATGTCGTATTCTTCTCTTGGAGGTTCACATGCATGTTAGCATATTGAAAGCTCTGATAAGTTCTGCAAAGGAGTATTTAATGCTGTGTAAACTAGTCTCAGGAACCACAAACTACTTCTGGGTTAACAGTGGACCAGGATCCTGAGTGCTAACTTATGACATGAGAAAAAGTTAAGTCCCTGAGATGCAAATTTAACTCATGTTCCACTTGAGTCCTTGGTCAAGAAAAGCCTTTAATTGTACCTGACTGTAAACCATGTTTTTATGTTTGTTTGTTTGTGTGTGTTTTTTAAATATATTTTATTGCATTTTTTACAGAGAGGAAGGGAAAGGATAGAGAGTTAGAAGCATCAATGAGAGAGAAACATCGATCACCTGCCTCCTGCACACCCCCCACTGGGGATGTGCCCGCAACCAAGGTACATGCCCTTGACCAGAATCGAACCTGGGACCCTTCAGTCCACAGGCGGACACTCTCTCCGCTGAGCCAAACTGGCCAGGGCTGTAAACCATGTTTTAAGATAAAGAAGGGCCACCTCGTGTTCAAGTGACTTTATATTCCAAGGGATCCCTTAACTGTCACTTTAAGCTGATCACATCAGAATGGGAAAGGCTGTCCCCTCTCCTAAAAGAAACTCAGAAGATGGCAGAACTGTGTAACTTATTCTGCATGGGAGAGTCATGACATCTGAAAGACCAACTTAATGGAAACAGTTCAGGTTCTTTTCTTGAGATCGAATTAAAAACTTGTCCTCAGATTCTGGACAAAACGTTCATATTTTCACACCCAAGGCAGCTTTCTAGAAATTCTCATTGAAAGTGGAGAAACATTAAACCTAAATATTAAATAGGGTGATAAGTAATTGAATTTAGGGAAAGTGGGGTCTCCTTAGTTGCTGGGGTGCCCCGCTTTGGGGACCTGCCAATCACAGTGAGCAAAGAAATGTGGGATTTGATATTTTGAAGGATTTTGGGGTTTGTTTTTTGGTTTTGTTTTGGGGTCGATCTGTTTTATAATCGGCGTAGTCACTGGCTACACCCAGAGCCCTGCAGACTTTTAGGTTCATCAAACAGAAAGGCAGTGCTTCTGAGAGGTTCCCTGGAGCCAGACAGATCATGGCAACCAGGAGTTAAAGACAGTTCACTTAGGCGCAGTGGTCGGCAAACTCATTAGTCAACAGAGCCAAATATCAACAGTATTTCTTCAAAATTGACTCGCCCAGGCCAAAAACCGACTTCTGTGCATGGGCCACGAAGTTTCAATCACACTGTACGTGCGCCTGCACGTGGTATTTTGTGGAAGAGCCACACTGAAGGGGCCAAAAAGCCGCATGTGGCTTGCGAGCCGCAGTTTGCTGACCACGGATTAGGGGGTCTTTCACGACTTCATTCACTTTCTTCTCCTGCAGCTCCCTGGGCTCAAGGATTCTTGTTCTTCATGATCTTCGTAGTTTCTGGGCTGAGCTTTTGGGCAAGGCACTCTGCCACCCTGTATCCCTCAGCCAGTTGCTCTCAGAAGCCCTGCTCCAGGTAGTTGTCAAGGTCACGGTGGGAGAGGAGGTCCTTGAGGTGCTTATTAAGCAGGACAAATATATCTTTTCCTTCTGGCATTACTGAGTCAGCTCTCGTGCCTGAACTTTAATTAGAAAGTCAAGTTTCCTGTCCTTTATCCATCCCTGATCAATTACTGGTTCTTTTTCTTCTTTACCCTCCTCATCTTCATGATTTTCTGCTTTAGAGGTTTGGGTGTTTTTGTTTTTGTTTTTTGTTTTTGTGTTTTTTTAGTTTTGAGTTGAAGGAGCGAGCCTCCTAGGCTTGTAGTCTGAAGCATACCTGGTTGGCTTTGGGCTTCTGGACACAGGTTCGCAGATTTGGGGGCAGAGATTCCATCTGGCTCCAGCAATGCTTGTTGGGTTAGTGTTTGCTTTAGCTCCTGACGCCACTTGGTGTTTGGGGGGAAGAACTCTTTGCTCATTGGTGGAAGGGCTGGAACAAGTATAGTAAGTGTCCCAGGTCCTAATTCGGAGGCCAACAAGCAGGACATAAAAGTACACTGACTATTAAAAAAACCCCAATATGGAATGTTCATATAGTGCGTGTATGTGGAAAAGATTAAAAACCCATAAACCTGTGCAAGTTAATGAGGACAGATGGTCTGCACAATGGATAGGAGAATAAATCAGGGCCTTCCCTTACCTGTCAGCCCCATCTTGGGCTGCAGGCTAACCTGAGTCTCTTCTCCCCTCTCCTTGCCTCTCCCCCACTGCTGAGGCCAGCTGGAGAGGAAATGGAACAGTTCCCAAACTGAAAAGGAAGTTCACCTCAGAGTCCCAGTCCCGGGAGGGAAGGGGGGGGAGGAAGGATGGCACAGAAGGAACTTGGATAAAGAGATGTAGCACCTTGTTGAAATCACCTGGCCGTGAGTTTGAATTTTGCTCATAAAACCCAGACGTACTGCTTAAGGGTTGAAATAGGTGACTCCTAAAAGCTCATTTTGTTGGCCATTTGTGTTTTAGATTGGCTTCAGGGGGAAGCCCTGGTGTTTGTATCAACAGATGCTTGCTTTTGGAGAAGCAGAAAGGGGGATTGCTGCATTTCCCCTCTATGTGTACTTCCCTGGAGCACCTAGTGCTGCATGTGTGTAGATTCTTAGCCCGAATAAGGAACAGTAAGTAAGCTTAAAGGTGTGATGCAGTTTTCTCTTCTGGAAGATCATCACCCTTTGCCTCTGGTTCTCATCTGATGTGGCTGTAATGAAGCAGGTGTTTCTTAAAGAGGTTCATCTATCCATCCCTGCAAGAAGGATGGTCTTTTCAGAGGGGCTGGGTGCTCTGTATGAAATAGATTTTCAATCTCTCCTTCCTTCCTGGGGGAAAGAGGCCAGCAAACAAGCCAACCCAGCCTATTAACTGGTGTTCCTGAGACTTGATCACCCTCAAAGATGGAAGGAGTCCTGTTTTCTTATTTTTCGGCTAGCCTATGTCTTTTGATTGGAGAATTTAAGCCATTCACATTTAAAGTGACTAGTGATAGTACATATTTATCACCATTTTCTTCTTTTTTTAAATATACAAAAACTTTATTGAACTGTGCCTTTATAATGAACATTCTAATCCAAAATTTCAGAAGCACTTCAGAAAGAATTGATCAATCAATATTCCAAATTCTCCACAGCTCCATTTGTTCCCACACACCTTGCTCTTGAAGAAAAATCGCGGGGGGGTGAGGGGGGGCGGGGAGGGGGAGAGAAAGACAGAACAAATATTCAAATCACAGAAGTGTTTTTAATAAAATATTGGTGCTAACCCTGGCCAGTGTGGCTCAGTTAGTTGGAGAATTCTCCCATGAACCCAAAGGGTGGGCAGGTTCGATTCTGAGTCAGGGCATGGGTGCATTCTGGAGGCAGCCAATCAATGGCGCCCTCTCACACTGATGTTTCCCTCTCTAAAAATCAATACAACCAAAGAAAAAATGTTGATGCTAGATCACTGATACCTGTATATAAAATTCTACCCACAAAAACCAGGTAATACCTTCAACAATATATATATATAAAGTAAAAATAAGGTCAAGCTGGTTTAGCTCAATGGATAGAGCTTCAGCCTGTGGACTGAAGGATTCTGGGTTCAATTCAGTTAAGAACACATGCCTTGGTTGGGGGCTGGATCCACAGTAGAGAGTGTGCAGGAGGCAGCCAATCAATGATTCTCTCTCATCACTGATGATTCTATCCCTCTCCCTCTTCCTTCCCTCTGACATCTATAAAAATATATTAAAAAATAAAGTAACAATAAAATTATAATTAAAAAAATTCTACCTACTGCCTATAAATCACAGGAAGAAAATGAGGCAAAGTAACAGTTCATCCTTCCTAATCTCTTAAAGCACAGATGGTAGGAGGTTTGGGATCACATCCGATATAGAAGTAAGGCTTGAGCACCTCAGAAAATGTATCCCTGAAGGAATGGATGTTAGACATGTCATTCAAACTGTAAAAGGAAACGTGACCCAACTCATAGTCCAGATAGATGCCCATCCCTCTGGGCATATCCTGCAGCACAGGGGTGACAGGAACAGGCCCTTGAGCCACATAGTCACCATCCTGCAGCTGAATCGTCCAACATCTCTTCTGTCTGAGCAGGGGCTGCTTTCTCTCCTTGGAAAGGGAGTCTCTACAGACCCCCACGGCCACTCAGGCTTGTCATCCACCTGGACCGCCCAGTAATGTCGGCCACAGTCAAACCCTACAGAGCCCAGGACAACTGGGTCGACTGCAAATCCCTTTGGATTCCGATGAACTCCTTGCTTTTTCCTCACAAATGTCACAGACTTTTTATCCTCAGACACAAGCAGATTAGGATGTGCAGTTTCGGGATCCAGAGTAACTTCTTCTCTGAATGTCTGCATGATTTGCAGCAGAGCCGAACACTGTGGAGGAAGACTGAATACTTCTCTCTTATACTTCAAGCAATAGACATCTGGAGGTTCTAGGTTATCACAACGGTGGAGGATACCCTTGATGTTCATCAGCAATTTCCCATCTGACACCACACTCGCCTCTGCCATCTCCTTTCGTAGAACTCTAAGTTTGGAAATGTGGTCTGAAAATGCAGCTTTGTTTGCAATGAGATTCCGCAGAATGTGCTTCTCTTCTGCACTAGCCTTGAGCGAACTGCCGCTTGCTCACACTCCACGGATTCTATCACATTCTCATATTCAGAGGCTAACTTTGCTCTCCGGTTTTCCACCTTTTCTCTCGGTTCTGATCATTGCCTGTTGTGGGTGGATACTAGTTCCTGAAGGTCTGCCACCTGCTTCTCCAGGGGCTCAGCGTAACTTCTGAGCTTTTGCCTGTGATGAGAGGCAGCCTCCTCCATGGGCCTCACCTGGTGGCCCAGGTGGTCAGGGGGCTGAGTGCACAGGGGGCTCAGTGCCACGCTGAGAAGGAGATCCGGCCCGTCTGCAGGAAGTTCATGCAAGATCCCATGGAGGTGTTGGTGGACGATGAGACCAAGCTCAGGCTGCATGGGCTGCAGCAGTACTATGTCAAGCTCAAAGAGAAAGAAAAGAACCGTAAACTCTTCGACCTCCTGAACGGACTAGACTTTAACCAGGTGGTGATCTTCGTGAGGTCGGCGCAGCGCTGCATGGCCCTGGCCCAGCTACTCGGGGAACAGAACTTCCCAGCCATCGCCATCCACGGGGCCATGGCCCAGGAGGAGCGCCTATCACGCTATCAGCAATTCGAGGACTTTCAGCTTTAGGTCCTCCTCACGGAAGAGGTTGTGCTTCTCACACAAGCACCTCTCTTCCTGCTGCTTCACCTTGGCCCCTGTGATCTGGAGGAGCTTGGCCATGTCAACCATCCTTCCCAGCTGGGTGTTGCTCCACATGTCACCATTTTATTCTTTAAGAAAAGAGGAACATAGTTATAAAGAAGAGCCTTTAACATTTCTTGTAATATTGGCGTGGTGGTAATGAACTTTTTAAAGCTTTTTCATGTGTGGGAAGCTCTTTTTTCCTCCAATATTAAATGACAGCCTTGCCGGGTAAAGTAGTTTTGATTGTAGGTCCTTGCTTTCATCACTTTGAATATTTCATGCCAATTCCTTCTGGCCTGACATGTTTCTTTTGAGAAGTCAGCTGACAGTCATATGGGAACTCCCTTGTAGGTAACTGTCTTTCTCTTGTTGCTTTTAAGATTCTCTTTGTCCTTAACCTTGGTGTGGGTCTCTTAGTGGAAGGACTCTTGAACTAGAGCTGGGTGAGGTGTCCTCCACTTCCTCATGAGGGAGAGCATTCACTTTCAAGTTGGATAAGGTCAACTTCTTCCAGTTTAGGAAGTATTTAGTCATTGGCTCAGGATACATCAGTAGGAAGGGCAGAATGGATTGTGTTGGAACACTTAACTGAAATTTTAAGAACTTGCCAACGAGAATATAGGATTGGGGTTTGACTGTTCCAGATACCTTTTTTTTCCATAATACAGATTTATTGTTACACAAATGTACAGTGTTTGAACAGAAAAAGAAAGCCCCACTGTCGCCCAGAAAGAGGACTTGAAGCAGCACGTGGGAAGCAGGGTGGCTCCGGGATGTCAGGTGTGTGGTTACCGGCTCTGCTCAATGTATGTGGAGATGTCCCTTTCTTCAGGAAGCTCCGCCACATCGACTTCAAACCTACCCTGAACCTCATTGAAGATTTTGGCATTATTCTCATGGGACACAAAAGTGATAGCCAGGCCTTTGGTGCCAAAGCGACTGGCACGGGTCACCCGGTGGAGGTAGGTGTCTGAGTCCTCAGGCATGTCATAATTAAAGACGATGTTGACTCAATGTCCATCCCTCGGCCAAACAGATTGGTGGCCACCAGGATCTGCCGCTGAAAGTCCTTGAACTGCTGATAGCGTGATAGGTGCTCCTCCTGGGCCATGGCCCCGTGGATGGCGATGGCTGGGAAGTTCTGTTCCCCGAGTAGCTGGGCCAGGGCCATGCAGCGCTGCGCCGACCTCACGAAGATCACCACCTGGTTAAAGTCTAGTCCGTTCAGGAGGTCGAAGAGTTTACGGTTCTTGTCGCTGTCTTTGAGCTTGACATAGTACTGCTGCAGCCCATGCAGCCTGAGCTTGGTCTCGTCGTCCACCAACACCTCCATGGGATCTCGCATGAACTTCCTGCAGACGGGCCGGATCTCCTTGCTCAGCGTGGCACTGAACATCGTGCACTGCTTCTCGCGTGGCGTCAGGCGAAAGATCTCCAGTACGTCCCGCCGCATGTCCAGCTGCTCCAGCATCTTGTCACACTCATCCAGCACGAAGTGCTTCACGTTTCTCAGGTTGAGGCTCCTGTTCCGCACGAGTGCCGAGATGCGACCTGGAGTCCCCACCACGACGTGGGGACAGTTCTTCTTCAACACCTCTTTGTCCCTCTTGATGGAAAGACCCCTGAAGAACAGGGACACCTTAACGCTGGGCATGTACTTGGAGAAGCGCTCATACTTCTTCCTGATCTGAAAGGCCAGCTCCCGAGTGTGGCACATGACCAGGACAGTCACCTGTCCATTGACGGGCTCAATCTGCTGTAGGGTGGCCAGCATGAAGACTGCAGTCTTGCCCATTCCAGACTGGGCCTGGCACAGGACATCCATGCCCAGGATGGCTTGGGGAGTACACTGGTGCTGAACCTCAGATGGATGCTCAAAGCCACATCCACTATGGCCCTCAGGAGCTCAGGCTTCAGCAGAAAGTCCCGGAAGCCAGAGCTGTGGTTGGAAACATAGGACCCCTTGACATCTTTCTTGGGGGGTACTGGGGTGCTCTCTGTAGGAGCCTGGGGCTCTTCATCTTCCTCATAATCCAGAAGCTTGTTTTCCATATCCTGTTCCACCATAATACTGGTTCCCCATTCGCCTCCACGCGCTCAGAGAGGCTACAATGAGCTAGAGCGCTTCCTGCCTCCTGCATTGGATCACAAGCCCATATTTTTAATTAGCGTTCCAGGGGAACTCTGCCCTTCCCGGCTGCACACTGTCTCACCAGCTCTGTATACTTCGCCAATTCCGGGTGGGTGTTATTAGTTTCAGCTGCTCACTCCATTTGCTCCGGGACAAGACCTGGGACTCATCTGCCTATTCCACCGCCATCTTGTCTCTCCTGTATGGTCGGTCGGTGCAGGCCCTCTTCCAATTGCAGACTTCTGACTTCTTGTATTCTCACTTGGGGAATGTCTGTTCCAGATACCTTATCAAAAGGATTCCAACTCCCTCCCTGGCGAGTTCTGCAAGTTGCTACACCTCTTTATCCAATTACATTCTGCCTTTGGCTCCCATGAAAAGGCTATTACTTGCAGTGGGGTGTACATTGCCCTTTCTGAAAGAAAATTTCCCACCAGAGCCCTTTGATCTAGGCTGGGGTTGGGGGGTGCTTATGCTTCAATACCATCTTTTTTTATAAAAAGACAGTAATGCTTATTTCATGGGAATGAAGGTGGGAAGTTAAATAAATGCTGCCATTTTCTGAGATGGAGGGACTAGGGAGGGATATTAATTAGCATAATCGAAGTTTGTTTTCAATACTATGAGCCCCATTTGAAACTTTCCCTTCCAATGCAAAGACACGTACAAATGTATTATGCACAGCTAAAACTCTCCTCTTCTGAACTTTGTGAAGCAAATCGTAGTCTATTTTAGCTAGAGGTGAAGACTAAGTATTAAGTTCACACTACTTGGGTGAACTCAGGTCGGAAAGAAAAGTGTCTCACTTATCCCAGTGATCTACCAATCTTATTTGTGTACATAACTGCCTCTAACTAGACTGTGAACTCTTCAAGAATAAGGACTTTAGCTTTTGGTTCACCAAATTTCATGTGGACCAGAGCAGAAGAAAGACATTGTATAAAGTGAACATAAGGTGTGTTTCCCAAATTTTCCCTCCAAGGGGGAAGCCTTATGGTTGACTCTTAAAGTCATGCAAACCTTTAAGCTTACTTACTGTTCCTTACTCATTCAAGGTCTTCTCTCAATGTATTTATTTACTAGAGGCCCGGTGTCTGGGCTCTCTCGGCCTGGCCTGCACTCTCTCACAATCTGGGACCCCCTCGGAGGATGTTGGATAGCCGGTTTCAGCATGATCCCTGCAGGCCCGATCCAGACAGGAGGGAGCCTGATCCTGTCGTTGAGCATTGTCCCCCTGGTGGTTAGTGCACATCATAGCAACCGTTCAGTCATTTGGTTGCTTAGGCTTTTATATATATAGATTTTTACCTTGAACTGGTGGAGATCATTAAGACCCACAAAGGATGTTAGCTCTGCCCACCCCAGGCCCACATTGAATGTGTACTTGTGGGAGTTGTCAGGGGTCGCGGGGATGTGTGAGGGAGCCCTCTTGCCCTGAGCCTCTTCTTCCAGCTCTGGCTGCCAGCTGTACTCCTTGTGAGTCCATCTATGGCCCTGAGTCACATCTGATTCAGTGGGCCTGGATGGAGCCTGAGATTACAAATTCTAAGGATCTCCAGCTTAAGGTGAGGCTGCTGGTCCATGGCCCACACTTTTTGTCACAGGAGTCTAGACTGGGGCTTGGCAAACGATGCCCTGCAGGCCAAATCCAGCCCCCAATAGGCATTTTTTGTTTTTAAATTCAGGCTTTAAAATTGAGGATTTACATTTCATTTAAAATTAAATTCATATAACATAAAACTATTTTAAATTGAATCATTCACTGGTATTTAGTAAATTCACAATGTGTATAACCAACTCTATTGAGGATGGTGTGTGTTCTCTGGAAAACTCCTTAGGACTATTTTGTCTTTCTGATTAAAGAGCAAGACTCCAGCCTTGTAACTGCCCCTCATTCCTCCAACTCAGGAGTAATGGCTAAGCCTTGTCCCCATCCCTCAAACCCTGACTTAGGTCTTTATATGCATGGGGAACCCTAAGGTGGAATATTTAAGAGATGTTCTACGTGGACATACAATCTTCTTTGTGCCTACCTGCCCCTACTATATGCCCTCAAAATTCTTTCCCCTGTTCATAATATGTGCAGCCAACTATATACCTGCACAATCATGGACAAGGGAACCTGTCACCTCCTCTGAGTCTGGCTTTTCCATGGCCTAGAATGTGGTCCATCTTGGTCAACATTCCATGTGAGCTCAGAGAAATGTGTATTATGCTGCTGCTGAGTGAAGTACTCTATAAACATTCATTAGATTTCCTTGATTGGTGTTGTTTGGCTTAAATGTCTTTACTGAGTTTCCTGTCTGCTGGGTCTGTCAATCACTGATAGAGGGGTGTTGAGGTCTCCAACTATAAAACTGCCAGGTGAAACTGACGAATCACCCTCAGTTTTCACCTCACCTATCTGATGCTGTAACATGCATGTGCACTAAGGATTGTTATGTTCTTAGATATGACTCCTTCATTATGTAAAGCCCCTCTTTATCCCTGATAACTTGCTCTGAATTTTGCTTAATTTGAAATATAGCTACTCCCTCTTCTAGTCAGTGTCAGCATAATAGATTAATAATGGGATGGAGAAAACATCTGTTTTAATTTTCTTTGTTTTTTAGAGTTGAAACTCAAATATCACTGAATTTATTGTAAGACTGCAAACAAGAAAAAGTTATTTAAAATTTTCTCAAAAGGTTTTCCAATACAATTTTAAAATTTTTTCCATGTCCTACTTTAGGAAGACTCATATTAGAAAGACAGTGAATTGTCAGCTGCCTAACCGACATTATTAATGGAAAATAACTGTTTGCAGAATACTAGAAATATGAAGCCAGGAGCTCCTTTCCTGGGTTTTCCTCCCACCCCCTCTCACCCCGCCTGTGGATGGAGCCTTGCAGGGCAGGACCCTGGGACAGCCGACTCATCCAGCTGTAGAGGGTAGGGCACCAGGCCAGGCCCTGGAAATTCATGTCTGGCATTGAGGACCTTTCCTTGTCTATTCTGGGGAAATGTTGTAACCTTCCAATGTGCCCATTGGAGGGGCAGGATCTTCAACGACCTCAAAGCAAGAGGCCAGCTTTACTCAAGATGCCAGTCCTCACTGTCCCTCCCAGCCACTCGGGCCTCCCAGCCACTCAGGCCTGCCATGGGAGGGGCTCTACCTATAGTCCTGAGGCAGCCAGCAGTTGTCTCTCTGCAGCCTTGAGGATTACAAAATGATGACCAGGTGAAGGAGACCCCTAATACACACAGCACAGCCAGAGGTCTGGCAGGTAGAAGGGTGGTCACAGGACTTGTTAAGGTAAAATAATAGACTATTGGGAACACAAGACATGCACAATATAAATTTAGATTATGCAAAAAACTGAAATTGGTGTCCTTAATTCTCTATTCGCCCAATGGACCTATGATCGCATTCACATCAAATCTCAGACTCAACAGCCATCAGCAGGAAACCCAGACACTGTGCTGTGCAAGGGCTCTGCCCACATGACCAAACCTATCACCTCCCACCCTGGCACCTCCAGGATCAATGAAGCAAAAACTATTAAAGGAAAAAGAATGAGCCACTGTACTTGGCAATGCCAGGTGCAAAGACAGAAGTAGGCGTGGCATCACTTTCAAGAGAAAACAGAAATGGAGTTTAAATGTTCTCATTTCAAAATGTCGATGTTCTCCTTTCCTAAGTCACTGTTACCATCCCACAGAGCAGTTGGTAACACTGGGGACCGAGCCTTGGCAATGATGCGCTCTGCGCTGGGACCAGGGAGTATGCAGGAGGCATCACCCATGGCTGCCAGCTGCTCAATGGCACAGAGGACTTTCTTTGTGGTTTCTTCAAATTCTCTCTGCTTACTGTTGGCTTCCTTTGCCATTTTCTGCAAATTGCTTCTTGACAGAAAGGAAAGGAAAGCACAACCAGACATATGCTTGTTATGTTCCTCTGGGGGGGGGGGGGGCGCGGAGGTTCCCTAGCCTTCCAGCTCCTTGAAGCAGAAAAAACACTAGGCCAGGTGGGGCTTGCTCTTAGTGGGACAGTGGATGAAGCCGGCCACGGCCATCCGGTCCGGGGTGTAGGTGCCACCCTCCAGGAAGGGCCAGTTCTTGATCGTGGAGACACCATGGTCTTGAGGTAAAGCTGCCAGGCCGTGGGCAACAGCAGGACACCCATCCCACTGCCACCCTGAGTGGTGCGTGATTCAGATCGGGCAGTTGGCAGCCTAAAGTAGCTTCTTGCAGACAAAAAGATGGGTGGCTCTTCTAATTTAACAAAAATTTGTGAAAAAACGAATTTATGACTCGGTCACTTTAGTGGTGCGTTATACTCCATAACAAACTCACTGATCCCTGAAGCAGGAGTTCCTCATAGTTTGGGGGGGCAGTGGCCGGAGGGGTGGCCACTAATCAGTGCTGAGTAAACACTGTTGCTGTATGTCTTTGTGAACCAGTACTTTTACTACCATGGGAGAGAGTGAGATTACTGGTTTGAAGGGGGTTACAAGTAATTATCTTTTTTTTTTTTTAGGATTTTTAAAAAATTTATTTATTAAAAACATCATGTTTGACATTTGGGGCTTTAAGAAAAGCTTTATCTCAAATACATATTTTGCAAAGAACTTAAAACAATGAAATTTAACATACCCCAAGAAATAAGCATTTTTGGTCTCACAAAAATTACTGACACCAACGTGAGGGAGCATTTCTTTCTGTAAGACTTCTTTTGCATAGTTAATTCTTTTCTCTTTAGTGACACCAGGCTTTGCCCCTCTTGAGCCAATGAAATTTAGTGCAACATTCTGTTCTTGGATGACAAAAGCTTCATTGAGAGAAGGTTTAACCATATCCAACATCTCTGCAACATCAAAATCATAAATAATATGTTCTAAAATAGCTCTGTCAGACACGAAACCTAATGCTCTGAATACAATAATAATGGGAACTTCTTGCTTGATATATGGTAGAGTTGCCACAATGCGCTGGCCAATAGCATTCTTTTTTGCACCCTGTCCTCCTCTTGCCAGCATGCTAACCCAAATAGTACTGGTGGGTCGGGAAGAATTCTCCAGACATGATCTACACTCTCCTGTGTAGGCACATTTAGAACCCTTTTTGGCAAACACGTAGACTGTGTTCGTTGCCGTTTTTTCTTGCGCAATTAGAACCTTTTCTGATCCATTAATAATGAAATAGCCACCAGGATCCAAGGGGCATTCATTTAACTCACAAAAATCACGATCTGTTAAGCCATTCAATAGGCAATAAGTTGAATGCAACATCATTGGAATTTTTCCTATACAAGTTTTCTGATGCTGAGTCTGAAGTTGTTCTTCACCTTTTTTAATGACTATTTTTGTTATATCAACATAAAGTGGAGCAGAATACGTGAGGTTTCGTAATCTGGCCCCATTTGGCATCAGTGGTGAAGGAGCACCATCGCTTTCCCAGTGAGTAGGCTTGGAGAGAAATTTGTTCAAACTTCAGCAAATATCTTGGCGGTTCTTCCACTTCTCCACTAGCATGCTGAGCTTCAGCTTGTAGGTCTATAGGTGGAGCATCTTCCACAGTTCTTTGAACAGACATCTGAATAAACTCATCAAAAGAATCCAGCTGTTGTCTGACCAAGCCTTTCTCGTCAAAATACGAACTGATTACAATCCAGCATGCTTCTTGCCACGAATCTGAGGTGATTTCATCCTCATCCTCATCATATTGCATATCCTCGTCTGCATCATACATTGTGGCAAATGGTCCGCGAACTCCTATCGCTGGAAATCACAGACAAAAATGCCCGCAACAACCACAGACACATGCAGCGTGGGACAAAGTGATTTCCGCATCCGGCGTTCCCAGAACACTCTGCGTCTTCCCCGGAAGGCCACCTATAAAGCCAACGTAAGGTTCGCGCACGCACGAATGGTAGGTTAGCGTGGTAAGGGTTAGAAATGCGCAGGTACCGATTGTGGGTCAACGCCTCCTATGGCTGATTGCGGGGACCAAAACTGCAGTCTGAGGATCGGATCCAGCCAATGAAGTTTTGTTTGTTTTTCAATGTTGTTACACAAATGACATCTCTTTGGCCCAGCGAGCACAATCTAGATCCTGGAACCTTTGTCACAGCTTTAAGCGGGCTCTCAAGCCTCGGAGCCTTGATGGCGAGAATTAATGGGATTAGGAGCAGGAGGAGGAGTGAAGTGTGGCGGTTGACTCACAAGTAATTATCTTACTAGCTGTTGCCAAATTGACTTTCAGAAGGGGCAGTGTGCACCCTGCTGCAAATAGTAGTCTTTTCATGGAAGCAAAAGGCAGAATGTAACTGGGCAAGTGTCCAGAGAGTTGGAATCCTTTTGATAAGGTCTCTGGAACATTCAAACCCCAATTCTGTCTTCTCGTTGGCAAGCTCTTAAAATTTCAGTTAATTGTTCCAACACAATCCCTTCTGCCCTGCCTATTGATGTATCCTGAACCTACATCTAAATACTTCCTAAAACAATTCAGCCAGTATGGCTCCTTGAACATCAACCCATGGGTCAACACACATGCCCAGGTTTCAGGCTTGATCCCCAGTGTGGGGCATGTAGGAGGCAGCCGATCAGTAATTCTCTCTCATCATTGATGTTTCCATCTCTCTCTCCCTCTTTCTTCCTCTCTGCAATCAAATTATTTTTTTAAAAATACTTCCTGCCCTAACTGGTTTGGCTCAGTGGATAGAGTGTCGGCCTGCAGACTGAAAGGTCCCAGGTTCGATTCCCGTCAAGGGCATGTACCTTGGTTGCGGGCACATCCCCAGTAGGGGGTGCGCAGGAGGCAGCTGATCGATGTTTCTCTCTCATCGATGTTTCTAACTCTCTGTCCCTCTCCCTTCCGCTCTGTAAAAAATCAATAAAATATATATTTTTTAAAATACTTCCTAATCACAAATGTGCAAATGTCCCATCTATTTCCAATCAACGTTCCTTGCAGGATATGTTGGGATAAGCATTTTGTGTCAGGAGAAAAAAACCTGAATATGGTTGAGTCTTTAGACTCATTAAGTTTGAATCTTTAGCCAACACCTGAACTGGAAGAGTTCAGCAAATGGTTAATCATTTTTTGCCCACTCTATCCCCCTTTTCAATAGATGGGCATTTCAAAACTGCAACTTACTAACAGGGAAGCTATTTGGATGGGATATAACAAGGGTGTTAAACCAAATTGTTTGTGGCTTTGGAATGTGGGACAGGATTTTGCACCAGACTTTATCTCTATCCCCGCTTGCCACTAATAGGTCATTAACTTATCTAGGCTATGAATGCATCCTCATTGCATATGTCCATCAAACCATAAACCCACAGCCACCCTGGCAGACTGCACATGCGATGCTGCAGAGGCCTCTGTTTTGGAGCCAAGTGCTTTATATAACTCCCCGGTGGTGGCCCCAGCCAACTTGCTTTTCAACAGCTCTGTGTGGCACCCTTGCCTGTCTCTTGGTGACAAGCCCGGACCTTCTTCAGGCATTTTCTCAGCGGGTTAATCAAATGGCATCAGTGGGAATGTTTACAACTTGCTGCCACTTAGGGAGCTTTATCAGAGCCCTTTTAATATCAGCCCCCAACCCAAGGCTGATAACGGAACTGGAGGGGAGGAGGGGATGGACAGCTTTGGGAGAGCTGGTAAAGACCAGAAAACAAGATGTCAATCTAATCTGAAAGACCTCCCAGAGGGTCTCGGCCGTGGGGTAGCAGATTGGTCTGGAAATCATTGATATCACACATTTCTAGTGCCTGACAGACGCTTGGCATCTAGAGCTATTGGTCCATTCAACACTAGAGTGCCAGCCATGTACCAGGTTCTGTTTCTATGGTGATAAGATGCTGTTCTTTCTCTACCTGTTCATAAATGTCTTGGGCTAAGACTTAAGCCTGAGTCTTATTTATGCCTCTGTTGTATGGCTTCAAACAACTCCTTTTTTTTGGTCATTCTTGACCCCTGTTTTCAGGGAGTATTTTTTTTTTAAGTATTTTAAAAACATTTTTATTGATTGACTTTAGAGCAGTGGTTCTCAAACTTCCTAATGCCGCAACCCTTTACTGCAGTTCCTCCAACCATAAAATTATTTTCGTTGCTACTTCATAACTGTAATTTTGCTGCTGTTATGAATCGTAATGTAAATATCTGATATGCAGGATGTATTTTCATTGTTACAAATTGAACATAATTAAAGCATAGTGATTAATCACAAAAACAATATGTAATTATCTATGTGTTTTCCGATGGTCTTAGGCGACCCCTGTGAAAGGGTCCTTCGACCCCCAAAGGGTCGTGACCCACAGGTTGAGAACCCTTGCTTTAGAGAGAAGGATGGAGAGAGAGAAACATCTATTTGTTGTTCCACTTATTTGTGCATTCAGTGGTTGATTCTTGTATGTGCCCTGACCAGGGATTGAACCTACAACCTTGGCATATCAGAATGATGCTCAAACCGACTTGGCTACCCATCCAGGGCCCTCAGTGGCTACTTGTTGAATGCCGTGTGTGTAGTTATCATCTGAGATGTGAGGTGCTAAAGATCAGCTTTGACCCTACGGAACTGTGATTTTTAATCTAGACTTAGAATATATCTGAGCTTTACCAGACACCTTTGGGAAGAATGGGATAAAGACATTAAGGCAGGAAACCTAAAGGCAAAGATACCAAGAGGGGCTCTCTTCAAAAGTCCGAATTCGCTGCTTTTACTTTCACTGGGAACTATATCATTGGTATCACTCATCTTTCAAAGTGTAACCCTTTTAATCCTCTACCAACCTACTATAGGTAGTAGAGGCATTTTATGCTAAAATAGGCCGTGTGCAATTATCTGACTATGGATTAACCCACAATTTTAATACCAGTCGGATTTCATGCCTTCCTATCCAGACTAGGGGGCCTGCCACTGCAACAATGGCAGGCCCCCTAGTGACAAAGGTAGCCTTGGTACCGTAAGCAAACTGAGTATTGCTGCCTTTGGTTCTTTAGAATTACATTATACATTGAAATCCACTGCTCTGAAGTCTTGGGTTGGATCATCTATCAGTGATTCTGGATCTGAACTGACTATAGGCTAGACACACCTGATGGTGAAATAAAAGTCACTGTAGTCACTCAAGTTGGCAGCCTTAATTCTGTGCACCTTAAGTACTTTTCTGAAATGATGGTAGTTCTTTGAACTTCTGTGATGACATCTCCAGGTGCTTAGTACACAACCAGCTAACCTGCCGTGAGCCCTCAAGGTAGGTGGTGGAATTCCACCCATGGGACACATGAAGTTCACAAGGTTAACCAGTGAGTTAACGGAAGGAGAGACTCAAACTCGGGTTTAAAGGCTTTTCTATGTGCAAGCTAACTCCAACTTCCACAGGCAGTGTCTGCAGTCAACATGGAGGAAAGAGTTGACTTTCAGATTGAGGAAGTGGATTGATTAGGTTGTGGAGATTAGGTTGTGATCTGGATGAGGGTTTTGGCAGGAGAGGGCTGAGCTGAGTTTAGTTCCAAGTTTAGCTTCTTGCTTCAGCATTCACCTCTCCACTGTGTCTTGAGTTCTAGCATGTGATGGAAACTCCACCTAGAGAATAGACTTGGAATCTTCAATGGGTACAGGTCTGTGTTTGGGGGAGTGGTGACTGGGTATGTAACTGCTCTACCCAAACTCGGCCATTTGGCCTCACCTCACACCCATCTTCCCAGGATCTGGGGCTGCAGGCCCTGTTGGGTGGATCCCATTTGCATGTGTCTTTTCTTTGCAGACATTAGTTTCTCCATTCCTTTTCTTCCAAAAACTTCTAATTCCCCACTGAATTGTTTGTTCCTATGAACAAACACCTTTAATTCTTTTGAGTGGAATTTGGAGAGGGAAAAGAGAAACGTAATCAGTCTGCTATATTCACCTGGAAGTTCTAATGGCATCTTATTTGGTATTCGAATTTTTAAATTTTCAATGCCCTACACAACTAACCATTACTTCAGATCCATAGCTTTTATAATCATAGCATTTATATGAAAGTGCTATTGTTTGTAGTTCATGAGGACCTTGCAAAGAGTATACTCAAAATATCCAGTAAAGTTTCTGTATCTCTTAGGGTAATCAGATAAGGAGTGAAGAAAGACAAGTTACAAACAAAGACTCAGATCGATGAGTTGCTGGAGCTGTGGGGGTGTAACATAATTATTCACCTTCTGATCTGGTGGGCTGTTGTACTGAGAAGATGTATCAGTTATCACCTAGTAGTTGGGGATTATTTTTAAGTGTAATTGGACTTGGTTCATCCAGACAAACATTAGGAATGGTCTCTTGCCAGCCTTATATTTTGTTTCAGTGGCATCTGTAACATCAATTTTAACCCGGTTTTACCAAAGGGCACCTGGGTAAGCTTTCTGCCAAGGGACTGCCATAAATGCCATGATTCTGAAATGTCAGCAGAACTGCCTCTTTGAAATGGATACATGGTCACAGGGAAAGCTGTAGACATAGTCAATGAGGCTTTGCCCTTGGCTGGTAATGGTCATGGTTAACCCTCCTCTTACTGTGCATACCTCACTGTGCCTTTAAGATTGAGCATTAATCCAACCAATGAATTCCTTCTAGGTGACTTCATGATGTTTTGTTGAAACAAGTTTTATTTCCTCTAGTCCATACCAAGAGTTGAGGCTGATAGTCTTAGCTAGTGCAGACATCACTTCCAGGGAAGTAGCTAACCTGAATCTTGGCTCACTTCCTTTGAGGTGCTCAGTGTCTCTCAAGCTGGCAGTTTCCATTGTGAGATCTGTGACTTCTGTTGGCTGGTCCTAGTTTTGACCTCTAAAGCTATAGGTTACCTCCAGTGCTGGTCAGATTTTCCAGGAAACAGACTGAGATGGAGTGAGGAGTACAAAAAATGTATTGAGGAGTTAGACATATGAAGGGAAAATAGAAGCAGGAGTGAACAGAGGCAGCCATTGGACCATGATGTCTATGTGGCAAAGTCTGAGGGCCTCTGGAATCATGCCTGCCCACTAGAGGTGCCTTGCATTCCACTGGCTCTTGGACCACTTCCGTGCATTTCCATATCATAGCATAATTCCCCTGTGGCGTGAAGAGCTACTGTGTTTAAGTCCTTCACTCATGCCTTAAAAACAACACTTGCAGCTGAACATCTACTCTTTGGATGCTGTCTCAATAATAGGGTTGCTAGATTTAGAAAAAATTCCGAATTCCCAGTGAAGCTTAAATTTCTGAAACGTCTTCTAGTATGAGTATGTCCAAATTACTGCATGGGACAATACTTTTATCTGACAATCAATATAGGGAAGTAAACACAAGCATTCTAGAAGTTATACTAATGTGAAGAGAGCCCAAATTTGAACTAACTTTGGCAGTAATATGGTTAATGTCTGTTATTAAAGGTTTTTAAGTTTCTCTTCCACCTAAATGCTAGGAAAGGTTTTTGTTTTTGTTTTTTGGTCTAAATAAATCTGATCTATTGGTTAACCTATAGTTAACAGTTCTGCCCTTTACCAATCTGCTCCATTCTGCCCTGCTCCTCATGCTTTTCTCCTCTCTAGTTTGTTGAGACATCTTTGGTATTTCATCTTGTTCAAGTGCAACTAGGGAAACGTGGTCTTCAGTATTTGGTGGAAAGGGAGCATGACAAAGTCTGAGCCGCGTGGGGAGCTGACTTATATAGACAGAAGTCCTCATCCCTGGTCCCTGATTAGTCTGTCCTCATGCAAATGAGGACTCCAAATCCTCACAGCTTGATTGGTCCAAAAGGCACTGTCCTAATTGGTCAGAATGGGGCCACTGATTGGTCAGTGAAGATGCTGATGGGGATATAGCTGCGTAGCTCCAATTGGATCAGGAAGCCTCAGTCCTATTGGTTGAAATGCAATTCCAGAAGCCCCTTTATAAAGACTCAGATGTCGGGAACACGGTGCAGGCAGGTAGTTCAGTGCAGGCTTCTCCCCAAAGTGCAGTTTGCATGAGAGGCACCCCTTTAGGAATGGCTGCTATGCTCTGTTTTAAAGTTTGACCCCAGGAGCCCTCCTCAGTAGGTATCTTCTTTCTCAGGGTTTATATATCCTTAAATTAATCTTGGTGAAACTGTAAGATTAACAGCCTAGAGTGAGACTACAGTTGGCAATGTAAGTATTCTCAGCTTTATTAACTGTACCGTTATTAATTAGACCTATGTCTGTAAGTCACTGATAAAACATTGAACAGGATATATCATTTCTGTGTGCTCCACTAAACTCCTCTCCTGGCGGATGTGACTCCGTTAATCTATGCTCTGGTGCTTACCTCATCCAAATGCACTTTAACAACTTGCTTCATTGGCAAAGGTATTTTTGGGTTCATGTTTCCAGGAGCTAATGTGGTTGCTTGGTGCTGTGCATCAGAGTTCAATTTAATATCTTACTAGGACATTTGGGAGTTTATTGAGAATTTTAGTCTTCTGAAAATTGTTGTTTTTTTCATTTCTAGCCTTGAAGAAATCATAAAGTAGCTAAAGATGATACTGCAGGGTTGTGTTAGCTGTTAATACCCAGAGGCTTAAATCATTAAAGCCAAAAATTCTTACAGCCCTATCTTTATCTTTGTCCTTATTGGTTGCTAGGCAATCAGAATTTGATAACCAAATCAAAAGAGCATAATCCCATAGCTTAATACTGGACATGAAAAACAAAGAATTACCCTAACTCGGGTCTCTGCTCTCAGAAGAGCACTGCCTGTCCCAGAAAGCTGGTCGGGTGATCCCTCTAACACACGGCAACTCAGTGAGCAAAAACTTATGCAAATATTCTGTTTCTGCTTAATATCCAAGTATCTCCCCTCATATATTTAGTAATTACAGAGGGGGAATTTACAGTAGAGAATCCAGGAAGACACCACTTGAACCAGATACTCATGGTTAACATCACCAGCAATACCTACTGATGTCAGGTGCCTCCTGGTATGTACTCAGAAGGGTACAAGATCACTTCCCTAGTGTTTTCCTCCCAAATGCATAACCTCAATCATGAGACATCACATAAGCCCATACTGAGTGACAATGTATGAAAAATGGAGCAGAACTCTTTAAAAAACCAAGTCATGAGACAAGTAAAGACTGAGAAATTTATCAGATTGGGGAGAAGGTGGAGACCATGATGAATGAACGCAACATGGTGTCCTGGATTGATCCTGGAACCATAAGGATAACACTAGTGAAGCATCACAATCATAGGTCATGAGCCAGCTAGTCAGCTCTGGGGATGAGAAACAAGATGTCCTTGTACTGGAATGTGAAGGGCCTTCCTTTGATAAGGAAAAGTATGTGAGAATGTTTACATCGTGACAGTAAGCAGTTCTGACAGAGGCCAAGCTAGGATGGCTCCAAGCAACCTTCTTGTTTAACACTCTGAATCCTGCAAGTGAACACAACCGGGACCCAGGTGCTGGCCCAGGTTCGATGACTCTCCTCCTGAAGTTTGCCATCTACAGACAGGACTCCTTTTTCTTCCTCTGTTGATGATTGTTACACTTTGGTCCCCATAATCAGTCCTCTGTTTGAAGACTTCTTTTGAAATGTTACCCTTTCCAAGGACAGGCTTGCCCTCAGGTCTTCTTTACTCAGCTCTCCGAATCCCCTTCATAGATGTTCATTTCATTCCTCCCAGTCTACTACCACCAGGATCCCAGGCCTTCGTCCCTGGTAAATAAAGCTTTGTGGGGATGTTAAACCTCCCTGGTAAGATCTTAGGTTTCATCTTTACCAGTTCAAGGAGTTTTTTTGCTTTAGCTCATCCTAGCTATCAAAATAGGTACAAGACCACAGACTGTGAATAGCAGTAAGATGCTATGGTCTAAAGCTAGTGTAAGGAAATGCCATTCAGTGCTCCAACTCCGTATTAAATTTGTGTTGAAGCTTTTGATTAATGGCCCTTTTATTGCTTTGCCTTATATCACCTGTTTAGGGTACCTAACTTCCGTTGGGCCCTTGTGGAAGTAGGTAGGGTAGATGGCAGTATTTGGTATTCCTAAATCGCTGGTCTCATACAATGAAATTCTATGTTGATTCTCATCAGAGACTCTTTATAGGTAGGAACTCAAAGCCTGGACATGAGAAACCTACCTGGAACCACACAGTTGTGTATATATGAAGATACTCAATTTCATTTCCTGACTGGAACTTTCCTGGTTTAAAAAAATAAAACTTGTTAGTGACAGAGACTAGAACTTGAATCTTCTGACTTTTTCATAACAATCATTTATTTAATTTGCACATCACTATGTGCCAGAATCATCGGGTACAGATATTTGCCCTTTTGACATATATACAAGTGGGGAACATCTGTCAGATAAATCCCAAGCTATAACTTTGAAAATTTTATAAAGAACAGGCATGCAATATTAAGGGACTTATGAGCAGATCTGACCTATGTGAAAATTCATAAACTAACTATGGGTATGTACACTTGAGCTGAAAATGGAAGGATGGAGGTAGAGCTTAACCAGAAAATGATGTGGAGAGGGAGTGTTTTATGTCATCTGCAAATAATGAGTTTCATTTCTTCCTTTCCAATCTGGATGCCTTCCATTTCTTGTCTGATTGCTGTGGGTAGAACCTCCAGTATTATGCTGAATAAAAATGGTGAGAGTAGGCATCCTTGTCTTGCTCCTGATCTTAGAGGAAAAGCTTTCAGATTCTATGGAGAATGATGTTAGGGGTGGGGTTGTCATATATGGCCTTTATTATGTTGAGTTACCTCTATACCCATTTTGAGATTTTTTTAATCATAAAGCATTTGGCAAAATACTCTATTTTCTGCATCTATCCCTAAGATTGTTTTTTTTTTAATCCTTCATTTTGTTAATGTGGTATATCACTTTGACTGATTGTGGATGTTGAACCATCCTTGTATCCCTGGAATAAATCACTTGATCATGGCGTATGATCTTTTTAATGTATTGTTGAATTTGGTTTGCTAATACTTTGAAGATTTTTTTTTGTTGTTGCATCTTTGTTCCCTCTTCAGACTCTTGAAAGAGTTTGAGACAGACTGATATTGATTCTATGAATGTTTGGTAAAATTCACCAGTGACATTGTCTGATCCAGGATTCCTGTTTGTTAGGGAGTTTTTAAGTTACTGATTAAATCTTCTTACTAGTAATTGGTCTGTTCAAATTTTCTACTTCATGATTCAGTCTTGTAATATTGTATGTTTCTAGAAACTTATCCAATTCTTCTAGGTTGTCCATTTGTTGGCCAGAGAGGGGAGTGTTTTAAATAAGTAGGTTACCTATCTTCTGACCTATGAAGAAGTTTAAGTCTAAAAATGGACCAGGCCATCAGAAAATGGCTATGCTTGAAGTATTCTTTCTTCTCTCTGTGCCCAGACTCCTTTTCCCCTTCTCTCACATAGAGTGACGACCAGTCATCCCTGTTGTGACTTTCCCAGATTTACCTCGAACAGTCCGCATCTTGGGCAGACTGGGATGGTTGGCTACCCTAATCACACTAGGGCTTTATCACTGAGTATAATCGACGGCAGCTTTTGTCAGAAAAAGCCATGCCTTTCCTAAACTATTCTACCAAGTACCAATATCCCACAAAATTAAAAAGAGCCACCATAGCTATTCCTTGCATAGTAACTGACTATATTAAACATCAGGAACACTGGAGTTCTTGCCTAAAATGACACAGTAGATTGGCAGATGCCAAAAGTTCAACCAAGAAGTCACCTGATGCAAGAATGCATGAACTGTCCTATCAGTGCATTATTGAGGAGCCAATTAAGAATGGGGAGTGGCTGGTGTAATTGCCATGGTTTATGAGGCAGAGTGGGGCTCAGCAGAGGTCAACCAGACTTCCACTCTATTTTCCTCCTCCTCAATCCCCCTTATATTGTCATCAGAAATCCTAGACTGGCAGATAGCTGAGAGCATGGGCTACAGAGTCAAACCAGAGTTTAAATCTTAGCTCCACCTTTATTAGCTATGTGATGCGGGGTGAATGTCATGGCCTTTCAGCCATGCCTCACTTTCCCCTTGCCCAGCTTTAGAAAGTAGGACTAAAAGAAATTAAAATAAAAAGTAGAATTAATATATTCCTTGCAGAGCTGTTAGTAATGAACAAGTAAGAAGGCAAGAAATTAGTATGCTGCCTGGACAAGTGGTAGCTATCGTAATAAAAGTAGGTAAGCCCTCCCAAAGACCTTTGGGAGTTTCAGAAGCACAAGTTTGCATGTTGCTAGGCAGCAGGTCTCCATCTTGGAGCTTAGTTGCTGAAAGCTCTCAGAGCTGGACCAATCCAAAGCCTTGCTGATGGAGGGCAGAAGCCCCTAACTGGGGCAGGAGCTATGCAGAGAGGAAGTGGGGGTGGGAGGCCAAGTGCCTGGCCCTGCAGCTGTGTGCCATTACCTACAGCAGTCCTGGGTAAGAACAGTCCTAATGCTGGCCATTTGTCCATAGTTTTATTGCTTTAATCTTACCATACTGGCCAAGGCCAGGCCATGATAATATATTTAAGTAATGAGGCATGACAGCCAGGGCCTGCCATGGTGATTAGGACACACCTAGTAGGGTGTGAGAAGGTCTAAAGGTGAGAGTCCTAATCCCTTAAATGCCTGCAATCATGAGATGGCAAATGAACACAGAATGTTTAGACCCAGAGCAGAGCTGATAGCCAGTTGCAGACCCTCACTGGAACCAGGTAAACAGCATGAGAGTGAAGGGCTCTTTCAGGTTCAGGTGGATAATAGCATTTGGTAGACTGTGGCCAATTTCAGACACTTGGCAATCACATGTACATCTTGGGGTGACTATCTCTGAACCCCACAGGGCCTTCACACAGTTCCTGGTATATCAGGACTCATTTAAGCTACTAAGCAGCCACTGTGATCTCGCCAGCACCAAGTTCATTCTGCTGGGGAACCAGATGAATGTATTATAGTTCAGTGAATGCTTTGGGGGTCAAGAGCAAACTGTCAGGGAGCTCTGAGAAGAGGTCCCTGAAACCCAGTGGCAGGATGCCGGCAAAGGCTTCCTGGAACAAGTTGTGTCTGAACCAACTTGCCGAGTGTAGGATTTGAAGCAGGGGAATGAAAGAAGCATGTGATAGGAGAGACACATTGTTTGGACCCAGTAGAGGTTGACTGGGTCACTTCACTTCATATTGCTTAAGCCTTTGGAAGTACCATTGGTTAAAGGAATAAACTTGGGGATGAACTGTCTCCTACTCCTTGCAGGAGTAGAAGGAGGAATAGAGGAAACAGAAGCAAACTTGGACAGGGTAGGATGTCACAGCCAAGAAGTGTGCCATTATCTCAGTTCTCCACACACCCCCAGGGCAAAGGGATAACTGCAAACCAGGTGGTCCTAGCCTCTATCCCACCCTCCACCCACCCTCCCTCCAGGGTCCCAGCACTTCCTGCCATGGCTTATGAGGCAGAGGAGGGCTCAGCAGAGGTCAACCAGACTTCCCCTCTATTTTCCATCCTCCTCATTCTCCCTTATATTGTCATCAGAAACCCTAGACAGGCAGATAGCAGACAATGCCTAGTGCCAGCCCTGAGCCTGCCGGAGCCCTATGAAAGAAGGGCGCTTGAGCGTACGGTGTGTGTTCTCCCTGACAGCCATCAGCAGGAAATGCATTCATTTCCAACCTGTTGGCAACACACTGACAGTGAGAGGAGCCACAGCTGTTGGTGTGGAAAGGCTGCAGGGGAGAAACAATTTCCCAGCCCTGAGCCGCTGCGGAAGGAGAAATTGAACACTTACTTGTAATTTCCCCCTGAGGTCTGTCAGGGACTAATCTAAGTAGGCACTTGGGCTGAAGGGCAAGAACACTGGAAGCTGGGACTTTTTCCAGTGGACAAGTTCAGTCCCAGCCCCCTACGCCAGCACCACCATAGCCCTAATTCTAGGGACTCTAAAGACTTTTTAATCTCCTCTTAGGGTTGATCCCTCTCTTCTATTAAAAACAACAACAAAACCCTCAGGTGCAAAATGGTGTCACTTATGCTAGGTGCCCATGATATCAACCCTAGACTTAATATCTGATCTAATTGCAATTTCATTCTCTATCAGAAACATTGTCTTAATCAACCAGGCTGGAATTTATTTGCCAAACACCAGTAAGGTAATGTCAAATGGACCCTCTCCATCCCCTATAGAAAGAGGAGGCAATCTCCATAATTAAAATCCTTCTCCTTTTCATCCCCTAAGAAAAATCCTTTTCTTCTCTAATAGCTCCCTTGTCCCACCCTTCTTCCTATAAAATCCTTCCATTTTGTATCCAATTCCTTGACTTCTTGACAAAGGGCTGCAGAAACAATACAGCCCGACTGTTGTCCTCATGTAGGACTCAGATGTGTAGAAGGAGAAACATACCACCAGAGACCAGAGGACTTCGTCGGTAACTGGGCTGGGATTGAATTAGGTACATACTGTGATGTGGCTAAAAACATAGCGTAGGAGTTAAAGTTGGTTGTTGAGCCCTAACCAGTTTGGTTCAGTGGATAGAGCATCAGCCTGCAGACTGAAAGTTCCCAGGTTTGATTCCGGTCAAGGTCATGTACCTTGGTTGCAGGCACATCCCCAGTAGGAGGTGTGCAGGAGGCAGCTGATCGATGTTTCTAACTTTCTATCCCTCTCCCTTCCTCTCTGTAAAAAATCAATAAAATATATTTTAAAAAAATATTAAAGTTGGTTGTTGAAATCCAACCCTGCCATGAGCTGGGTGGTTTCAGGCAAGGTGATAGCTCTCTCTGAGCCTCAGACTCATCTGGCTGGAAAACCAACCTCACAGGGCTTTTGGAAGTCTAGAGAGGACTGCCAAGACTCATCCATCTTCTAAAATAAGATATAAATTTGTTCCCTGGTTTTGGCACCAAAAAAATAAAAATAAATAAATACATATATAAAAACTCAGGGGAATTCATTTTTGATAAAAAAAAAACAATAAAAAAACCCCCAAAACTCTCATCAACGTGGGAATAGAGCAGGGGTGGGCAAACTTTTTGACTCAAGGGCCACAATGGGTTCTTAAACTGGACCGGAGGGCCGGAAAAAAAGCATGGATGGAGTGTTTGTGTGAACTAATATAAATTCAAAGTAAACATCATTACATAAAAGGGTACGGTCTTTTTTTTTTTTTAGTTTTATTCATTTCAAACGGGCCGGATCCGGCCCGCGGGCCATAGTTTGCCCACGGCTGGAATAGAGGGAGCATATCTTAACATGATAAAGGCCATATATGACAAACCTACAGTAAACATCATACTCAATGGGCAAAAACTACAACCATTTCCCCTAAGAACAGGAACAAGATAGGATGTCCACTTTCACCACTCTTATCCAACATAGTACTGGAAGTCCAAGCCACAGCAATGAGACAAGAAGAAATAAAAAGGCATCCAAATTGGAAAGGAGGAAGTAAAATTCTCATTATTCGCACATGACATATTATACATAGAAAACCCTAAAGACTTCACCAAAAAAACTATTAGATTTAAAAAGTGGATTTGGCAATGTAGCAAGATACAAAATCAACACCCAAAAATTAATGGCTTTTTTTTATACACCAATAATGAATTCTCAGGAAGAGAAACTAAACAAGCAATCCCATTTACCATTGCAACAAAAAAAAAATTAAAATACTTAAGAATAAATTTAACCAAGGAGGCAAAAGACCTGTATTCGGAAAACTACAGGACGTTGGGAAAAAAAGAGAAAAAGATATAAACAAGTGGAAGAATATACCATGTTTATGGATTGGTAGAATCAACAATATTAAAATGTCCATACTATCCAAGGCAATCTACAGATTCAATGCAATCCCTATTAAAATACCCACAGTAGCCCTAATCGGTTTGGCTCAGTGGATAGAGCATCAGCCTGTGGACTGAAAGGTCCCAGGTTCAATTCCAGTCAAGGGCATGTACCTTGGTTGCGGGCACATCCCAGTAGGGGGTGTGCAGGAGGCAGCTGATCGATGTTTCTCTCTCATCGATGTTTCTGTCTATCCCTGTCCCTTCCTCTCTGTAAAAAAAAAAAATCAATAAAATATAAAAAAAAAAACCAATAGCATATTTCACAGATCTAGAACAAATACTCCAAAAGTTTATATGGAACCAAAAGGTAGCTGCAGCAATCTTGAGAAAGAAGAACAAAGGTGGAGGAATCACAATACCAGATTTCAAGTTATACTACAAAGCCACCATAATCAAAACAACCTGGTACTGACACAAGTACAGGCATATAGATTAATGGAACAGAACAGAGACCCCAGAAATTAATTCAAGCCATTACACTCAATTAATATTTGACAAAGGAGGCAAGAGCATACAATGGAGTCAAAACAGTCTCTTCAATAAATGGTGTTGGGAAAATTGGACAGATACATGCAAAAAAAATGAAACTAGACCACCATCTTACACCATACACAAGAATAAACTCAAAATGGATAGAAGACTTAAATGTAAGTCATGAAACCATAAAATTCCTAGAAGAAACCATAGGCAGCAAAATCTCAGATATATCTCATAGCAATATGTTTATGAATACATCTCCTAGGGCCGTGGTCGGCAAACTGCGGCTCGCGAGCCACATGCGGCTCTTTGGCCCCTGAGTGTGGCTCTTCCTAAGTCTTGGGAGTACCCTAATTAAGTTAATAACAATATACCTATCTATATAGTTTAAGTTTAAATAATCTGGCTCTCAAAAGAAATTTCAATCGTTGTACTGTTGATATTTGGCTCTGTTGACTAATGAGTTTGCCAACCACTGTCCTAGGGCAAAGGAAACTAAGGAGAAAATAAACGAATGGGATTACATCAAAATCAAAAGCTTCTGCACAGCAAAATGAAAAGGGAGCCCACTGTATGGGAAAACATATTTGGCAATGATACATATGATAAAGGGTTAATATCCAAAATATATAAGGAACTCATACAACTTAACAGAAGGAAGACAAATAATCTAATTAAAAAATGGGCAAAAGGCCCTAGCTGGTTTGGCTCACTGGATAGAGCATCGGCCTGCGGACTCAAGGGTCCCAGGTTCGATTCCGGTCAAGGGCATGTACCTTGGTTGCAGGCACATCCCCAGTAGGGGGTGTGCAGGAGGCAGCTGATCGATGCTTCTCTCGCATCGATGTTTCTAACTCTCTATTCCTCTCCCTTCCTCTCTGTAAAAAATCAATAAAATATGTTTAAAAAAAAAAGAAAGGGCAAAAGACCTAAACAGACTTCTCCAAAGTGGACATACAGATGGCCTAGAGACATATGAAAAAATGCTCAAAGTCACTGATCATCAGAGAGATGCAAATTAAAATGACAATGAGATATCACCTCACACCTATCAGAATGGCTGCCATCAACAAATCAACAAATGGCAAGTGCTGGTGGGAATGTAGACTGGTACAGCCATTATGGAAAACAGTATGGAATTTCCTCAAATTAAATATGGAACTGCCATTTGACCCAGTGATCCCACTTCTAGGAATATATCATAAAAAACAAAACAAAATATCAAGCAGGAAGAATGTATGCACCCTATGTTCATAGCCACACAATTTACAATAGCTAAGATCTGGAAACAGCCCAAGTGCCCATCAGTAGATGAGTGAATAAAAAAGCTATGGTACATTTATACCATGGAATACTATGCAGCAGTAAAAAAGAAGAATCTCTTACCCTTTGAGACAGCATCAAGAAGCCTGGAGAGTATTTTGCTAAGTGAAATAAGTCAGTCAGAGAAAGACAAGTATCACATGATCTCATTCATATGTGGAATCTAAGTAACAAAATAAACTGACGAATGGAATGAATCCAGAGACATGGAAGCATGGAACAGAGTGCAGAGTCTCGAAAGGAAGGCGGGGAGGATGGGAGGTAATCAACCAAGGACCTTGTATGCATATATGCATGGCTCATGGACACAGATAATGGGTCAGTGAGGGCCTGGGATGGAGGGATGGGATGGGCTAGAGGGGGCCAATGGGGGAAAAGAAGGGACATATATAATACTTTGAACAATAACTCAGGGGTTTTGAGTCTGCTCTTTTTTATTTGACTAGATAGAGATCAGCCAAGTCATACCAAAACATGATAATTTATCAGCTAAACTTATTTCTCCTTCAAATCCTGTGTGTCCGGAACTGGCGCTAAGATCTCATCCTTGAACACCTGTTTGACACCTCTCCACCAGCATTGGTAAAAGGTGATCATCAAAGGCACTGAGGACTTCCACTGCTCGGGCCCTCTTGTTTTTGTCAGTGCGTTTGAGGATGGGGCTGTATTAGGTTTTCCTAATGACAATTGCTACACCTAAGAGAATAGTGGCTTATCCAAATGGTTGTTCTATTAGAATCTGGAGGCGATTTATGTAGGGTTGGCATGATGTTCCATGATTCAAGGACTCAGGTTCCGTCAGTCTGTTGTTCGAGGCACACATTCCCAAAGTTGCCTCATGCTTCTAGATGGCTGCTGGAGCTCCAGCCATCATCTGGATGCCAGCCGGGAAGAAAGCAAAAGGACCTCCTTACTCTAAGAACACTGCCTGGAACCCAAACTCACTGATTCTACCTACATCCCATTTTGCTGGACATTTACTGACATGGCCAAACCTAGCTGCAAGAAAAATGGGTCTTGTTCTGGGCCGTCGGGTCTACCCAACTAAAAATGGGAAGTCTCATTACTGGGAAAACACAGGAGCTGGTATTTGAGGCTAACTAGAAGTCTCTAGTTAATGGCTGTGGAGTTCTAAAACCAGTGCTGTTGTCTGCTGTTAGCTTCTTTCATGTCTGTGAAATGGGCGTGCTGTCATCCTCAGGCATGTGAGGATCGGCTTAGTTGGTGGGGATGTCTCTCCAGTTCTAACACTCAGATCCTGTTACTCGGAACTTCCCTTCAGAGTCGGGCATGCTGACTTGCACACTCCACTGCGTGTACCTTAGTGAAAAGGCTACCGCTCCAGAAAGAAGTGTCTTCATGGAGAAATGCGAGTTGGATGTAGACATCTGGGCCTGATTTAGGAAGCCTCTGCGAGATGGATGCCTTGCAAAGAACAATGCTTTTCTCAGAGGCCGCCAGCATCACAGGGACACTTAACTGCTAAGTACAAACAGCTGTCCCACATCTGCAGGATCCACTTTCAACCACTGTATACAGTAGACACTGCTGATCATGAACTCGGGCCCGGCAAGGCTCAGGTCCTACAGCGTAGACTGAAGGGGCTGCCTGGGTTGCAAGGTGCACATGTTGATTACAGATAGCGAGGAAGCTCCGGGAGGCTGCTCCGCCTTCAGACTCGGTTTCTGAGCTGAGTAAAGTGAGACTCGGGCTGTCTTAAACTGTCTTGATTTGTAAAAACAAGATAAAATTGCATATGGCTGCTCAGTGGGCTTGAATGCTACCCTCTCCCTGACCCTAAAGAACCTGGATACAACAAATCAGTATCATGAAACATTAGAGCAGAGAACCTAGAAAATCACCTGATCCATTTCCCGGTCTGGGCAGGAAGATGTACTTTAGAAGTTTGAGAAATATCCACTTTTTTCATGGAAGCAGCTCACATTTTATTTAGGTATCTGTTTTTGACCTATTTATTGCCCTAATACTAGAAAGTGCTTCTTAAGTCTCTGGCTAGAAGGTCTCAGGTGACTGGAGAGATACTGGGTTGCCTCAACGTTAAATTTAGGAGGGTGACTGGGACCTACTTTTAAACCGCACCTTCACCCCCACGCCAGGGGCAGCCCTGCCCACTATAGCCATCAGCTCTACTTTCTAAAAGAAGAGCATAGACACTACCTCTTGTCCCTGGCCAGTGTGGCTCAGTTGGTTGAGTGTTGTCCCATGCACTGAAAGGATGCCGGTTCAATTCTGGGTCAGGGCACATGCCTGGGTGGCAGAGCATGCAGATGGCAGTTGATCAGTGTTTCTCTCTTCTCCCTCTCCCTTCTTCTCTCTGAAAATCAATAAAAATATTTTTTATTAAGGAGAATCAACTGCTTTCTGCCACTGCAAACAAGGAGACTTCCTAGCTTATCAAGAACTTGAATGGTTGTCCTCAAATAAATTGGTACCTTACCTTTGTTCTAAGAATCATTTAAACGTGCCTTAACAAGCCCATATTTTTACTTATTTTTCCATAATACAAATTTATTGTTACACAAATGTACAGTGTTTGAACAGAAAAAGAAAGCCCCACTGTCGCCTAGAAAGAGGACTTGAAGCAGCACGTGGGAAGCAGGGTGGCTCCGGGATGTCAGGTGTGTGGTTACCGGCTCTGCTTAATGTATGTGGAGATGCCCCTTTCTTCAGGAAGCTCCGCCACATTGACTTCAAACCTACCCTGAACCTCATTGAGGATTTTGGCATTATTCTCATGGGACACAAAAGTGATAGCCAGGCCTTTGGTGCCAAAGCGACCGGCACGGGCCACCCGGTGGAGGTAGGTGTCCAAGTCCTCAGGCATGTCATAATTGAAGACGATGTTGACTCAATGTCCATCCCTCGGCCAAACAGATTGGTGGCCACCAGGATCCGCCGCTGAAAGTCCTTGAACTGCTGATAGCGTGATAGGCGCTCCTCCTGGGCCATGGCCCCGTGGATGGCGATGGCTGGGAAGTTCTGTTCCACAAGCAGCTGGGCCAGGGCCATGCAGCGCTGCACCGACCTCACGAAGATCACCACCTGGTTAAAGTCTAGTCCGTTCAGGAGGTCGAAGAGTTTACGGTTCTTGTCGCTGTCTTTGAGCTTGACATAGTACTGCTGCAGCCCATGCAGCGTGAGCTTGGTCTCATCGTCCACCAACACCTCCATGGGATCTCGCATGAACTTCCTGCAGACGGGCCGGATCTCCTTGCTCAGCGTGGCACTGAACATCATGCACTGCTTCTCGCGTGGCGTCAGGCGAAAGATCTCCAGTACGTCCCGCCGCATGTCCAGCTGCTTCAGCGTCTTGTCACACTCATCCAGCACGAAGTGCTTCACGTTTCTCAGGTTGAGGCTCCTGTTCCGCACGAGTGCCGAGATGCGACCTGGAGTCCCCACCACGACGTGGGGACAGTTCTTCTTCAACACCTCTTTGTCCCTCTTGATGGAAAGACCCCTGAAGAACAGGGACACCTTGACACTGGGCATGTACTTGGAGAAGCGCTCATACTTCTTCCTGATCTGAAAGGCCAGCTCCTGAGTGTGGCATATGACCAGGACAGTCACCTGTCCATTGACGGGCTCAATCTGCTGTAGGGTGGCCAGCACAAAGACTGCAGTCTTGCCCATTCCAGACTGGGCCTGGCACAGGACATCCATGCCCAGGATGGCTTGGGGAGTACACTGGTGCTGAACCTCAGATGGATGCTCAAAGCCACATCCACTATGGCCCTCAGGAGCTCAGGCTTCAGCAGAAAGTCCCGGAAGCCAGAGCTGTGGATGGAAACGTAGGACCCCTTGACATCTTTCTTGGGGGTTACTGAGGTGCTCTCTGTAGGAGCCTGGGGCTCTTCATCTTCCTCATAATCCAGAAGCTCGTTTTCCACATCCTGTTCCGCCATAATACTGGTTCCCCTTTCGCCTCCGCGCGCCCCGAGAGTCGACATGAGCTAGAGAGCTTCCTGCCTCCTGTGTTGGATCACAAGCCCATATTTTTTTTTTTTTTGAGTTTTACAATATTAACAATTTATTATATTCAATGACTTCTTCCTCTTTCATACATTATTCAATAAATCTTATATTATTTTTTATGTTATAGGTACACATGAAAGGGATCTAAGATATAATGGAAAGTAATAGGTATGCCTAGCCTGAATGCAATGCATACATTGTTTCATTATGTGTGTGTGTGTATGTGTGTGTGCGTGTGTGCAGGCATGTGTGTATCTGCCTATGAAATACACTATCTATTTGGGCCACTGGATTAATCACATGAGCGTTTCAGCTTTGATACTCTCATTTCTAAAAAGGGGAAAATATCGTTTAAAGTCATTTCCCAGAATTACAGGGTAGATGAGTTAGTGATTAAAGCACTTTGAAAATATTATCAATGCAAATTAACATCATTAAGCATTCTTATTCATTGTATGTGCTTTTATAAAGAAAAGCTTAATAAACTCAACACATTCAAAAAAGAAAGTAACCTTTTCTGATTTTTTAATAATTTTGAAAATGTTTCAAAAGGTTTGCCATTCAATCAGGTCACAAAGCTCTTGGGGAAGTGTAATCTTTGAGAATAAGACTAAAAATGTTCTTAGCAATAAATAACACCTCTCAGTTTTTTTAAAGTCAACAAGGTAGTTCGGAGGGAAAAATAATTCTTTTCTTTATCCCTTAACTTTAAAACTTAGTTTAATCTCATTTTCCATAAGATTCTCATTCTGTACTTTTAAACCCAAGGTACTTTTCTGATCATAAAAAAGAGAACATGTTTATACATTATCAGGAACTCAGAGGATCTTGGGGTAGAACATTTATTTCATGAAACACTCGTAGTTTAGGTCAATGGGAAATAATTTTAATTAAAGAATTGTACATTTTCTTCCCACATGTCTTGCTTTTTTTAAAATTAAATCTTTATTGTTCAGATTATTACAGTTGTTCCTCTTTTTTCCCCCCATAGCTCCCCTCCACCCGGTTCCCACCCCACCCTCTGCCCTTACCGCCCCCCCCCCATGTCCTCATCCATAGGTGTATGATTTTTGTCCAGTCTCTTCCCGCAACCCCCACACCCTTTTCCCCGCAAGAATAGTCAGTCCACTCCCTTTCTCTGCCCAATTCTATTATATTCACCAGTTTATTCTGTTCATCAGATTATTTATTCACTTGATTTTTATATTCACTTGTTGATAGATGTGTATTTGTTGTTCATAATTTGTATCTTTATCTTTTTCTTCTTCTTCCTCTTCTTAAAGGATTCCTTTCAGCATTTCATATAATACTGGTTTGGTGGTGATGAACTCCTATAGCTTTTCCTTATCTGTGAAGCTCTTTATCTGACCTTCAATTCTGAATGATAGTTTTGCTGGGTAAAGTAATCTTGGTTGTAGGTTCTTGCTATTCATCACTTTGAATATTTCTTGCCACTCCCTTCTGGACTGCATAGTTTCTGTTGAGAAATCTGCTGACAGTCGTATGGGTACTCCCTTGTAGGTAACTGACTTTTTTTCTCCTGCTGCTTTTAAGATTTTCTCTTTGCCTTTTGCTCTTGGCATTTTAATTATGATGTGTCTTGGTGTGGTCCTCTTTGGATTCCTTTTGTTTGGGGTTCTCTGCGCTTCTTGGACTTGTAAGTCTATTTCTTTCACCAGGTAGGGGAAGTTTTCTGTCATTATTTCTTCAAATAGATTTTCAATATCTTGCTCTCTCTCTTCTTCTGGCACCCCCATAATTCAGATGTTGGTATGCTTGAAGTTGTCCCAGAGGCTCCTTACACTATCTTCATATTTTTAGATTCTTTTTTCTTTTTGTTTCTCTGGTTGGGTGTTTTTTGCTTCTTCGTATTTCAAATATTTGGCTTGATTCTTGCAATCCTCTAGTCTGCTGTTGGAACTCTGCATAATATCCTTTATTTAAGTCAGTGTATGCTTAATTTCTAGTTGGTCCTTTTTCATAACCTCAAGGGTCTCACTAGATTTCTTGAGGGTCTCACTACATTTATCAGTGGTCTCACCAGACTTTTTGAGGGTCTTACCAAATTTATTGGCGGTTTCTAGAAAATTCTTGAAAAACTTTAAAAGTGTGGTTTTGAACTCTATATCAAGTTTGCTTTCCTCCATTTCTGTCATTTGTGACCTATTTCCTTGTCTCTGCATTTTTTATGCTTCCCTGTGTTGACAGAGTGGCTTTCTGTGCTAGGTGTCCTATAGGGCCCAGTGGCTCAACCTCCCCAATTACCTGAGGTGGACACTCTTGGTGCACCCCTTTGTGGGCTTTGTGCACAGTCTTGTAGTTAAGCCTTGACTGTTGTAGGTATCACTGGGAGGAATTGACCTCCAGGCCAATTGGCTGTGGGAATCAGCTGTGAGAATCAGTGGGAGAACTTCTTTTTATTTTTCATTTCAAAAATCTTTTATTGGCATAAAAATGAGAATTGGAAATAAGTTGGCACCAAATAATTCACTTAAATGCATATTACAGTATTGGGGTTGAGAAACTATTTTATCCCTCTTTGCTGTTTTTCCCCCTTCTGCCCACTTTCCTGGGTGTTGGGGGAGCTCGCTGACAGCAGTCACAAATCCAGTGACCTGATGGGATAGGACTGAGGCCCACACAGAATGTGTGGTAGCCTCTGTCACACACATCACAGAACATCATTTCCTCTTCATGGTAGGGCTGTCCACACACAATGCAAGTTTTACATTCCATGCACTGCCATGGGTAGGTCTTAATCATAGAAACAAGCTCCATGGTCATATCCAGGCAAGAAGGATGGCCGCTGTTCTCACACTGGGAGCAGTGTATAAGAGGTTCAGCCTTCCCTTTCTTGTTGGACTCCTTACCCTTCAGACAAATTCCACATAGAGCATTGGGAATGACCTTTGGAGAAGTGCCCTTGTTCCTCCTCTTCTCGTCCCCACGCCTGTCCTCAGCATCGTCCGAGTCGCCCTCGCTGTCGAGCGCGGGCAGCTCCGGATCCAGCGGTGGCTCGTAAAGAGCCGTGTTCAATGGCAAGTAGCGCAGCTCATCCGGCGAGTACCTTTTGTAATATTCCTGGAACTGTCCGGGGATGAGGGCCACCGGGTAGGAGCTGACCTTGATCTGCTCTGTTGGTAACACCTTGTACTTCCCTTGAGGCACCTGGATGACGTGTGTCTGTAAGTCGAAGTGTGCCCTCCTCTCCTCCATGCGCTCCCGGTTCTGGCTGCTGTTGAACTCTGCGGCTTTTTTTTTTTTTTTTTTTTTTTTTTTTTTGTCTGTTGCTGAAAGCCCATGTTCTTTTATTGTACCCATCTAGCTCAGTTTGGGCAAAAGGCAATTTCACTGCCTAGCTCTACAAAGAGCATCTGGGAGTTGAGGTCGCTGGCCACACTCACCGCTGGTAGGGATGCATTGAAGCTAACTTGATGTTGGTTTTTATTCCACTTGGCATTTTCCCTGGTTGACCTGCTTGGGCCATTTATACCCCACTGAGAATTGATTGCTGCTGGCTTGGAGCACCTGTCATCTGCACCTGCTGTGATCCTGAGGCTCCTGCAAGGATTGTTCCAGTTCCTGGCTGGCCTGGCTGGCCAGATCCAGTGCTGCCTGAAGGTCTCCAATTAGACAGCCCTTTTCCAAAGGCAACAGCTGCCACCAAGGCATTGGTGTCTGCAGGGTTAAAGGTCAGCTTGTTTGGCCGGAGACCTCCACTCTCTGATTCTCGTTCCTCTTTGCTGATTTTCTCCAAAAGGTTTGAGCACATTTTATTTAAACTCTGGATCTGCTTCTAAGCTACATCAGCACCGATGCGGGCAGCATCTGTTGTCAGTTGCTTCTCTTGCTCTTCAACCTCAGGGTCAGGCTTGGTTCTCAGATGGTCAGGGACTACCTCATGGCTGAAAACAGGTACCCGTCCTTCCGTCTGCCGCATAAGATCTTCATCACGGTCTGGGGACAACACCAGAGGGATGATGACCTGGTTACGGAACAGTGGTGTCTTTTCATGCTTCAAGACCTTGGTTCAGAGTGTTCAACTGTCCAGAGAGCAAGGCAAAGCTGTCCAGGACAGAGGGCCAGGTCAACCGGTCATACTCGTTCTCTAATTTGTAAATGAAACTCCCCAGTGAATTCTTCAGATCAGCCACTTGACTCAGCAGTGCATTTAATGACGCTTCAAGCTGCTTCTCCTCCCTCTGCATAGCAGCTGCAGTGTCTGCGGCAACCACCCTTGGCGGCTTTCTTGATAAACTCCGCACTTTGCTGGCTTCCACTTTCTGCCTCTTCTGCTGCTGCATTTGCGAGTACTCTTTGTAGTGGTCCATGATGCGCTGGCATTCTTTCTCTTGCAGAATAACTGAATACTCAGCAGCACCTCTGAGAGAAAGCCGCCCTCAAGTTCCACTTGCTGCCAGTCAGCCCAGTTTCTCCCTGTATGAGTCTGGGTCCCCAGAGACTAGCCCGGAACTGGAGTTCAGAGCAGTCGGGAGCTTGAGACTCCCGATTTGTTGAGGTCCAACCCCAACAGATCCAGGGGTCCCCAAAGGTGTGGACAGAGTCAGCGAAGAAGGAATGACACGGAGACAGCATTCAGTTGATCAGCAGCCTAGCCAGGATCTCTAGCCAGGATCTCCAGCCAGGTTCTGTGTCTTATTGTCTTGTTACATCTGTATTTATACCAGTTGATTTTAATCCTATCAATTTCTATTCCAAAGGTTAGGGCATTTCTTATCTCCATTCCAGGGAGTAAAGATTATGTAGCTTAAGGGTGATTGTTCGTAGTTAAAGTGATTAACTACCCACCTGGCATTTAGTTAAGGGGTTTTATTCCCTCCCTAACTTCAGGGAAAAATCCCTACCTATGGAAACAACCTTTCTCGGAGAGGGCACCTTGGTTAAAGTAGCACCAAGAAGGTGAGCAAACATATTAAGAACAGAATGCCATATACGCCAGGTCCCTTGAAACATATGCTGTGCAGATGTTTCTTCCCTGCAGCGACTGTGTCAAGCAGCAAGGATGGACCGGCTTCTGGCAGATGATGTGGATCTTCGTCCCATGTTGACAGTCTGTATGGTTCACTTGTTTATTTAAAAAAAACCAAACCACCAAAGCTACCAGGATCAACATAAGAATGTCCAAACGCTTCTGCTGGGCTCTGGGACTGCGAGGCACCGGGAGGGGAGGATTCTCGTCCTCTTTCCCTTCGTAGGGGCCTTCACCGCGGCTCTCGGTCAGCTATCCAGCAACCGCCATCTTGAAACCTCGCGCCCCGCCTCAAGCCCATATTTTTAATTATTAGCTATATGGTCGGTTGGTGCAGGCCCTCTTCCAATTGCAGACTTCTGACTTCTTGTATTCTCACTTGGGGAATATGGCAGGCAGCTCTCTCAGGCCTCCTTTATATGGGCACAAATCTCATCATGAGGGCTCCACCCCCAGGATCTAATCCAATCCCAAAGCTCCAGCTCCTAATCCCATTGGCTGGGGCAATAGGATTTCGATTTATGAAATTTTTTTTTTTTTCAGATGATCAGCATAGTTGGTTCTCTCCTAAATGTACCTTAATATACAAAGAATGACCAGGTGTTGTTCAAATAGGTTTCTATTCAGCCATATATGACAGGCCCACAGCCAACATCATACTCAATGGACAAAAACTAACACCATTTCCCCTAAGAACAGGAACAAGACAGGGATGCCCACTCTCACCACTCCTGTTCAACATAGTACTGGAAGTGTTAGCCATTGCAATTAGGCAAGAAGAAGAAATAAAAGGCATCCAAATTGGAAAAGAGGAAGTAAAACTGTCCTTATTTGCAGACGACATGATATTATACATACAAAACCCTAGAGACTCCATCAAAAAGCTACTAGACTTAATACATGAATTTGGCAATGTAGCAGGATACAAAATTAACCCCAAGAAATCTGAGGCATTTCTATACACCAATAGTGAACTTTCAGAAAGAGAGATTATAAAAACAATCCCATTTACCATCGCACCAAAAAAATTAAGCTACCTAGGAATAAACTTAACTAAAGAGGTAAAAGACCTCTACTCAGAAAACTACAGGACGTTGAAAAAAAGATATAGAGGAAGACATAAACAGATGGAAGAACATACCGTGTTCATGGATTGGTAGAATCAACATCATTAAAATGTCCATACTACCCAAAGCAATCTATAAATTCAACACACTTCCCATTAAAATACCAACGGCATACTTCACAGATCTAGAACGAACTCTCCAAAAATTCATCTGGAATAAAAAAAGACCCCGAATAGCTGCAGCAATCCTGAAGAAGAACAAAGTAGGTCGGATCTCAATACCAGATATCAAGATGTATTACAAAGCCACTGTTCTCAAAACTGCCTGGTACTGGCACAAGAACAGGCATATAGATCAATGGAATAGAATAGAGAGCCCAGAAATCGGCCCAAACCAATATGCTCAATTAATATTTGACAAAGGAGGCAAGAACATACAATGGAGTCAAGATAGTCTCTTCAATAAATGGTGTTGGGAAAATTGGACAGATATATGCAAGAAAATGAAACTAGACCACCAACTTACACCATACACAAAAATAAACTCAAAATGGATAAAGGACTTAAATGTACGACAGGTAACCATAAAAATTCTAGAAGAGTCCAAAGGCAACAAAATCTCAGACATATGCCGAAGCAATTTCTTCACTGATACAGCTCCTAGGGCACTTGAAACTAAAGAGAAAATGAACAAATGGGACTACATCAAAATAAAAAGCTTCTGCACAGCAAAAGAAACCATCAACAAAACAACAAGAAAACCCACTGTGTGGGAAAACATATTTGCCAATGTCATATCTGATAAGGGCCTAATCTCCAAAATTTATAGGGAACTCATACAACTTAACAAAAGGAAGATAAACAATATCCAATCAAAAAATGGGCAAAGGACCTAAATAGACACCTTTCAAAAGAGGACATTCCGAAAGCCAAGAGACATATGAAAACATGCTCAAAGTCACTAATCATCCAAGAGATGCAAATCAAAACAACAATGAGGTACCATCTCACACCTGTCAGACTGGCTATCATCAACAAATCAACAAACGACAAGTGCTGGAGAGGATGTGGAGAAAAAGGAACACTCGTGCACTGCTGGTGGGAATGCAGACTGGTGCAGCCACTATGGAAGACAGTATGGAGTTTCCTCAAAAAACTGAAAATGGAACTCCCATTTGACCCTGTGATCCCACTTCTAGGAATATATCCCAAGAAACCAGAAACACCAATCAGAAAGGATATATGCACCCCTATGTTCATAGCAGCACAATTCACCATAGCTAAGATCTGGAAACAGCCTAAGTGCCCATCAGTAGATGAATGGATTAGAAAACTGTGGTACATCTACACGATGGAATACTATGCAGCAATGAGCTCCCCTTTGTGAACATTTTTGAATTCTACATACATTCACATCTACAAATGTGTTTGATTCACATCATTGATAGAGATAGGATGAGCTAGCATTGAGGTTATCGATGGGGACCAGACATTGAGTGAGAACCCTGCCCAACCACTGGTTTTCTGTGACTTTGAGGCATGGATCTGGTAACTTGGCCAGTTTACTCAGATGTATATGAGATAAAAACAGCACAATTCACTTAATCCTAAAAACACTTTGAAGTAAAGCAGATAAAATGCTTAGAACTGTGTCTGGCATGTAGTAAGCAGAGTATTAAATTTTTGTCTGTCATTGTCATGAGGAGTGGTCTAAAACCTACCTGTGCAGGTGACATAGTGAGTACATTTACGGTTACTCTCTCCTCAATCTTGCAAATTAGAGAGAACAGAGTTTGCCATATGACTTTTTTCAGGAATTATTCCTATATTTCTCACTGCAGAATTCTTGAACCACCCATTCTAGATGTTTGCATTTAAAATATAGAATCATTTTTACCTTAGAATAGCAGAGAAATCAATTGCAGGTTGCTTCCGTGGTGGGAGGGGGGAAAGAAAGCATCAGTAGATTTTCTGGAAAAATCTGGAGTTAAAAATCCAGAAATATGCTTCTCTGCTCCCTCCACTGAGTGTGTGTGTGCACATGCATACATGTGGACAGGGGGACTTGAGGTGTGGTTTCCCCAGATTTCTTTTCTCATTCCCCCCATAAGCTCCTCTCTCATGGTAGCATTCAGAAGACAAGAGAACACTGACAGAATTCCCAGCAACAGTCCTGAATAGCACCCTGGTTAGGGAATGGATGCCAAGTGCTGATTGCCAGTACCTTAGGTCTGGATTATGTGAACTAGTCACTGTGGCTAAGAGGATGTTACTCCTGGTTTGTCTAAGGCAATCGGGACACATCTCAGAGGGAGGCGTTTGTGCCACTCAAGGGCAAGTCAGCCCAAACTGAATGCCATTACTTGCAGAGTAAGGCATGGTTCAGCCTGAGGGTGCTTAGGGCTCTGGAATCCTTCCTCTGGTCTTTGAGTCTCCCCAGAATGTTCAGGTATGGGGGGGGGGGTGTAAAGTTGCTTATAGATAAGAACAATGGTCCTCTCATCGTATTGGGTTATTCAAACTTGTCCAGGATGCACCTTCAGTGCATATGGTTTGTTGTGAACTTGTTTTGACTTGACCATAGCTGACCATCTCTGTAGGGAGATGGCTCTTGGGGTACCCGACACCATGTGAAGCCAGAGGCTCCTGAGTCAAGAGCCAAGGGACAGGAGCAGAAAGCTGTGTAGACTGTTCCTGTTGAGGCTCTCTCCTGACCTGGCTCTGGGGCTAGAGTAACCGTGCCCCCTCTGCCAGCCTCTTGGGGTGTACTTGCCTCCTTTTGATTTCTGGAGAAAACGGTCATCTTGGCCAACACCTCTGCCTTTCTCTGACCCTCACCTTCTTGGACCTGAGTTTACTCAAGTAGGAAACAACCATCTGTAGAGACTCCAGAGAGCCTTTTGCAATCCCACTGGAATGGTGTATGGAGCTTGTGCCTTACCCACCTCCCCTTCCCCCAAAGAAGTTAATGTCCAGTGTGACCTAGAGATGGGATGGAAGAGGCATTGGTGCTTTCTTCTTACTGGAAGTCATTTGTCATGAACTTGTTTTGATTGGCCCATAGCTGCCCAGCTGCTGGGGCTGATGGATTTGGTTCATTGTGAGCCTCCCTTCTGGAATCTTCTGCTCTTGAAAATATTTACTGGTTTTGAAACTGCCTTCTCTGCACCCCTTTCCTGGCCACTGTGCTACTGGAACCAAGAAACTCCAGCTTCCCCTCAGCTAACCTTACTTTCTTACTTCGCATCTTTGGTCTTAAATGTCTTCTCTAAATGACCAAACTAGATGTTTTAGAAACTTTTCTAAGCCTGTTGCCGTTGGGTTAATGAAGGCCTATCACTTGAAGGGAGGATTGCCCCAAATGATCTATTTTGGGAGAAACAACTAGGAGGAAACTACAATTCTTATTTAGTTTTGTTTTCTCTGCCATGTATCTTTTTCTGTTCCCAGGAATCCTCTGCATTCACCAAGATGGAGCCTCCAGGTTCAGAGTCAATTAGTTCCCTGGCCCTGATGAAGGACCTGAACAAAGCTAGTCATAATTGCTCAGTGCAGGGCCACAAGTAGCATCTCCTGGATCTGGCCTTAATGAGCCTGAATACTTAGTTCAGAGCGTCCACCCCCACCCTGACTTCCCTGTGGGGGTGATTACCCCATCTCTGCCCCTTTAAGAGTGGAAGCAAGGACACTCGGCTCCTCTAATGAGACCTGACAGTGGCTCCAGCCTCTGACTTCAGGAAGGAGGGGAGGCCTGGCCTTGGGAGCAGGCTATCTTTTGAGTGTCTCCTCCCTGACCCAGGAGAGCAAGAGTCTGTTTCCCTGCTGCTAGGGGGCACGGAGGGGATCTCTATCTCTAAAGAAGAAAGGGAGCACGCGGCTTGTTCTGCGTCAGCTCAGAAAGGAGGGATTAAAGTCAAACGCCGAAGCAGTCAGACATGGAGGAGGGGCAGAGAGATCAGGGGAGCGTCCCTCTGAGGCTGATCTGGGATGACAGGTTGTCTCAGATTCCAAACCTGCTCCCTGCTCTCAGGGGTCTGAGTACCTGAGGACCAGGTGCTGCTGGGAGTCATAGGATCCCTGCCTGGAGCCTTTTCTTGCCCTTTCATGTTAATATCCTTTCCCACCATGGAGCTCCAAAACCATGGAAATGTCAGGTGTCCCCTAATGAGCTGCACCTAGGCTTCTGGTCATTTCTTCTTCCTACCGTCACCCTCCCAAGGGACATGTGTGGGATGGAAGGAGCTCAGGCTCAATCTTTCCTCCTTTCAGGTGCTTTCTTCTTAGATATTGGAAAAGTTAAGGTTTGTCATGAACTTGTTTTGACTTCACCATAGCTGCCCAGCTGGTGGGGCTGGTCCAGGTTGGTTCACTGTGAACCTTTCCTCTGGAATCTTCTGCTCTTGGAAGATGAATATATTAGTTTCTTTCTATTCATATTTGCCTCTAGATTTCTGTTCCTGAAGCTTGATTTCTAGATTTGTCTGTAGACTACTTTTACTCACAGATACATAAATATGCCAAAAACAAGCTCCTCTGTATCTTGATCTTAATAGAACTCACATCTTATTTCCTCGCAGGTCCATGTATCCATGCATGGTCGGGAGGCATGCGCAGACCTCATTTAGGAATCCACTTGGCCCATTCTGTGGCCCCCATCCCTTGGCGTCCTCTGCTCTTTGCTGGAGGGAGGTATTAATCCTCAGGAGAGCACATAATCTTGTTAACTAGCCTGTAAGCCAGTGCCCACCTTGCTTTCTCCCACCTTTAATCTTCCTTAGCTCCCTCATTAATTTCAAATGTATCAAAGAGGTTGCAAAACTTACTTTCCGGAGCATCTGAGATCTTGCTCTTTAGGGTTATGTCATCAGTTTGGCTCAAATAAGCTCTTATAAAAATTCTCTACAGCTTTGGATGTTTCTGACATTGACAGTGAGCATTTTCATCAATGCTGTCACCAACCTGTCCCCAAATACAGGGACTATTCCATTGATGCTTTATATAGTCTGCAACCAGGAACTCCCTAAGATGGTAAGGGTTCTGGCATGCAGAGCCAACTCTATATATTGGTGGTATAGATTTTGGGGGTAAGCCGGATTCAGGTAGGAAGAATTATTTTTTTTCACAATGTAACACATTTATTTGTTATTTTAAAAAGCCATGTCATTAAAATAAGACACAAAAGGCATTGATAAGTGTCTTGTTGAGAATCTTTTAAAAGAGCTAAACACTCATCATTCGAGGTGCAATACTCATAGACATAAGCTCTGGAAACAACAGTTTGCACGCATAAGGCATTCGCACCAAAGAAATCTGGGTTTTATTCCGACAGCCCCTGCATTCATATGTATGGGTCCTGGTGTTAGCAATCGCCATTATTCCACAAAGATTGCAAACATGAACCTGATATGGATCTGATGCCTCAGACAATCTTTCCCTTAAAAACTGGGCTGCCCCATGGGCAATCTGACAGTCTCGTTCCATTTCACCAAAATGCAGGCCACCATCCCGGGATCTACCCTCCATGGGCTGTCTGTTAAGGATCTGAATAGGCCCCCTAGCACGAGAATGAATCTTGTCATCCACCATATGCTTCAAACGCTGGTAATAAGTGGGGCCGATGAAAATTTGTGATGTGATTTTTTTACCAGTGAATCCATTGTACAAGACCTCATTTCCTCTTAGATGGTAGCCATAATCAGACAGAAGGTTAGAAATCTTCTGCACATTAACGGCATCATTAAATGGAGTTGCATCACCAATTTCGCCTTTGTTAGCTGAAACCTTCCCTTGAAGACATTCAATCAAGTGACCAATTGTCATACGAGAGGGGATGGCATGGGGATTTATGATGATATCAGGGATGATTCCTTTGCAGGTGGAAGGCATATCCTCTTGTCTATACGAATACCACAAGTACCCTTTTGACCATGTCGACTGGAAAATTTGTCTCCAATCTGTGGAATTCTAACAGAGCGTACCCTTATTTTACAAAATTTATATCCTTCCTGGTTGAGAGTTACCATAACCTGGTCCACAATGCCTGTCTCACTAGTCCTGAGAAAAGTGCTACAGTCTCTCTTGGTATAGCGTCTATTAGTGCTCTCCAGTTCATCTTCATTTTCAGGCAAGGTGACTGTTTTGCCTAAAATAGCATCATCTCCCGATACACGGACCCCGGGAGCTATCAGACCATCATCATCCAGCTTGTCATATACAGCATGCCTCATACCCTGGCATGTTTCACGTGTAGGCTTCTCAAACTTCTTGGTCAAATCCTTTTTTAGACACCTGTTCTTTGTATGATCGATAGAAAACGGACCTGAAAAAGCCTCGGTCTACCACTGAATGATTCATGATAATGGAGTCTTCTTGATTATAGCCAGTGTATGATGCAATGGCCACAATTGAATTGATACCTACTGGCAACTCTCTAAATCGCAGATATTCCATAGACGGTGTAGTCACAAGCGGTTTTTGAGGATAATAGAGAACATGGGCCAATGTATCCATACGGACGTGAAAGTTGGTGATATAAACTCCCATGGCCTGCTTACCCATAGCAGACTGGTATGTGTTTCTAGGGGACTGGTTATGATCAGGAAATGGAATAATAGATGCACAGACACCAAGAATCATTGATGGGTGAATCTCACAGTGTGTATATGTGGAACAATAAGCTACTTCTTTCTCTTGTAAATCATTTGGAGTCATTGCCAGCATCACTGTTTCTTCTTCTAGAGTATCAATATATTCCACTACCCCACTGGCCACAAGATCCTGCCAACTGTGGTTGTTATATTCTCTCTCTTTCAATTGATCAATATGTCTCTTCTTCAACAGAAGCTTTTGTTTTTCCACAATCAGAAGTGGTCTACAAATACGACTGGCATCTGTATGGATCCGAATCTCCCTCTCTCGAATATCTCTGATTATAGAAACTTCAGACACAATGATGTCCATCTGACGCTGCAATTTCCTTAGAGTGTTCATAAGTTGTTCAGGATCTTCATGTATTCCAACCCAGCAGCCATTAACAAAAATCTTGGTTGCGTCAGCAATAGCTGCAGGAGAAATTTCTTCTAAATTTTCCATACTCCATTCTTCTAAAAATTCCAGAATTGGAGAAGGTTGAGATCCAACTGAAATATAAGCCATCAGGGCTAAATTCTTCACAAGTCCTACAGCATGGCCCTCTGGAGTCTCAGCAGGACACACCATTGCCCACAACGTATTATGCAACTGTCTTGGTTTTGCCAGCTTGCCATCTCTACTGATTGGAGAATTTAAACGACGCAGGTGAGAAAGAGTAGATGCAAACGTCAGGTGGTTTAACACCTGAGATACTCCAGCTCTGGCTTGATGAGCTTTCTTTTGGTCACCCCAGTTTCCAGTAGCTAAAAAGTATTGTAGCCACCAGATATAATCCTTGTTTTAATTGCCAACTCCAAGTTAAAATCCTTTCCTCTATCAATAAACTTCTGTGCATAGATCCGAACTTCTTTAAGCAGATTCTTAAACAGGCCTCTAAATAAGAATGCAAGTAGTGGTCCAGCAAGATCCAATCTTTTGTTTCCATAGTGATCTGTCATCTAATTCTCTTCTACCCAAAGCTGCTAGAAGTAACCTATGCACCATATACCCCAAGAAATAAGCTTTTTTGGTCTCACAAAAATCACTGACACCAACGTGAGGGAGCATTTCTTTCTGTAAGACTTCTTTTGCATAGTTAATTCTTTTCTCTTTAGTGACACCAGGCTTTGCCTCTCTTGAGCCAATGAAATTTAGTGCAACATTCTGTTCTTAGATGACAAAAGCTTCATCGAGAGAAGGTTTAACCATTTCCATCATCTCTGGACCTTCAAAATCATAAATAATATGCTCTAAAATATCTGTCAGACACGAAACCTAATGCTCTGAACACAATAATAATGGGAACTTCTTGCTTGATATATGGTAGAGTTGCCACAATGCGCTGGCCAATAGCACTCTTTTTTGCACCCTGTCCTCCTCTTGCCAGCATGCTAACCCAAATAGTACTGGTGGGTCGGGAAGAATTCTCCAGACATGATCTACACTCTCCTGTGTAGGCACATTTAGAATCCTTTTTGGCAAACACGTAGACTGTGTTCGTTGCCGTTTTTTCTTGCGCAATTAGAACTTTTTCTGATCCATTAATAATGAAATAGCCAACAGGGTCCAAGGGGCATTCATTTAACTCACAAAGATCACGATCTGTTAAGCCATTCAATAGGCAATAAGTTGAATGCAACATCATTGGAATTTTTCCTATACAAGTTTTCTGATGCTGAGTCTGAAGTTGTTCTTCACCTTTTTTAATGACTATTTTCGTTATATCAACATAAAGTGGAGCAGAATACGTGAGGTTTCGTAATCTGGCCCCATTTGGCATCAGTGGTGAAGGAGCACCATCGCTTTCCCAGTGAGTAGGCTTGGAGAGAAATTTGTTCAAACTTCAGCAAATATCTTGGCGGTTCTTCAACTTCTCAAGGAAAACTGGGTTGGTGATGAGCAGAAGCCCCAATATTTTTCTGTGGGAACTTCAGTGATGTGGTGTCTTCTCATTGTCTACATACTTGCAATGCAGCATCCTTATCCACACTTTTAAAATTACATATAACGTGGGGAAATGCCTAGGCAATCTCTGGCCACCTTTCCTCCTCTTTCCCTACCTTAACTTGTATCCCTGCCTTCATTTGTATCCGAGTGAGGACTTGGGGGGCAGAAGGTTTATTTGTAAGCTGTTTCCAAGAAGCCAGAGCAAAGACGAGAGAGGGACAGGGAAAGAAAAAGAAAAACAAACCAGTAAAAACATGACAGTGAGACTGTTATAATGGTGGGCGGTTGGGGCTCATCCCGAGGGGATGCTCTGCGTCACTATGTAGGGTACACCGCAGATTGACCCTCGGAGGGCAGGAAGCGGGGCGCTCATCTGTGCACTCTCAGCTTCCATTGGCTCAAGTTTTCCAGGGATGTTAACTTTTCTGACTTTCTAGGCTGCCCTGTGCATACGTGACTTCTCACAGATGGAAAGAAGAGGGAATTAGCAGGTCCTTGTGCTGAAATCTTCCCCCAACAGGTAATTAAAAAACTATAAAATACGTTAATTGGACCAGGTGAGGCTTTCTGCACATAGGAAAGAAGTCTATGGTAGATCTTTCTGGAATCAGGCCTTTGGAAAGAACACCAATCCTCCACATGTAGGGATGCCTTGCCAATGATGGCTTGAGAAGAGTGAAATCCATGCAGCTCTATGCTTATGATTTTGTCACTTATCTGTGTGTGTGTGTGTGTGTGTGTGTGTGTGTGTGTGTGTGTGTGTATGCACGCACGTGCAATAAAATTTTACTGTGAAGCAAAGAATATGGGTAGAACAACACTCTGCCTTGAGAATTCCGCCCACAATTCTGTCATATTATATTGCTAAAATAAAATCGGATCCAGGACTCATCCAAGGCATGGGGAGGTGTATAAGGGTGAAGGGAGTAAGACCTCACATACCCCCTTCTCATGCCACTGATCGAGGCTTGCAATAGCTTCCCCCCCTCTGCCTAGGTCAGCTGACTGAGACATTCTTTTCTGCCTCCCCTTCATTTCTCCCCTCAGTTTCTGCCCTAAATAGATAGTGTGGCCTCTTTCCTTTCCCATTCGCTCAGCAAAGTCCCCAACTTCTTAAATCTCCTCCCTGCAGAAGGCGGTAGCCCCCCAGCTCAGGTGGGAGGCTGCCACTTCTCTTAAACCAGCTTCCTCCTAGGTACCCAGATGCCCAGCTCAGCTTCCAGCCGGCTGCGTCTGTTCGTGAGGCCATAAATCAGAAGGCCTCTGATGGGGTCAGGCCTGCTCACATTGCTGATGGCATTAGGGTAACGAATGGGGAGTGGGTGTTTATATTAGTTTTGGCTCTCAAGTTGAAGGAAGAACGCCAGCGTTTAGCTTCGTGATAAACTCAGCACCAACACATCCCGGGTCAGCAATTATGCTTTAAAGATCCCTTGGGAGGAGCTGGGGCAGAACCTCCCTGGGAAAGTGTGGCCACCCGAGCAGGCCTGCCCCGATGTGGGAGGTGGATGAGGCGTAGCACCGATGGAGGCAGTCTGGGCTGAACAAGGGACTAGTGCTAAGACTGGGCATAGGCTGTTGCTGGTATTGTGTTGGAAACGCACACACACACACCACATCGCTTCTGTTCTGTGCCCCCACCACCCTGCTTCCTCCTCGGGGAGTGGATAAGCTGGGGTAAGTAGCTGCTTATTGGAAGACTCAGAAGTTAGTCATGCGAGCAGCTTATGGGGACGGTGGGCAACACCCATGTGAGATAAGACAGGAAGTAGAAGCAGGCAGCGAGGGCCTCAGGTCAAGAGGCAGATCCCACAATATCTCCGAGCCCATGGGAACTCCAGAGCACAGACTGCCCCTCAGAGGAGTGCCACACTGGGCAGCCATTCACGGTCTCCAGGACTCCCACTCTACTCGGCCATAGCAAAGACCATGGTGACAGCATGAATGGTGCCATGGAACCCAAAGGTGCTACCCTATGACTGAACAGCAAGTTCTTCTTGAAAGGTACCCAAGCAGTGCACCCCAGGCTGCCACATGGAGATTTCCCTACCCATACTTCCCTTCTGAGAACTCAAGTACTTTGGAGAGTCTGGCAGATGCATCTCGATAACATGCCCATGTTAGCTAAGCCTTGTAGAATATGTTACCTGTAGCTCCTTTATGACTCTCCGATCCTCATGGCAGGATAATTTGAGAGGTGCTTTCATTGCCCCACCAATAAATAGTGGTATTCCCCTTTATAGTGCTTCTCAAAGCCAAAGTCAGAAAAGGGTCTGGAGCTATGCCTTTAACAGACTCCTAATGTCTCCAAGTGTCTGCTTTGTTGAAGACCCCAAAAAGCATAAAGGGAATATGGGAAGAAGCCACTAAGGGTGCCTAATGGTTGAGATTTCCCACAGGAGTGTAAACTCTCCAGTGTTTTCAGGCCTGTGCCGAGTCCTGGCTCAGTCCAAAGCCGGGCAAGGTGGAGAAAATGCCAGGCAAAGAGGCAGAGACTCAAATGCTGGATGTGGGCAGCTGAGCTGAACTCAAGTCAGCAGCAGAGTGACCAATTATGTTTTCCAAAAATGATCACAAGACTATCTCCCATTTTTTTTATTCCAAACTCAATCATGAGGAGGGATGCACAGACTCAGCCCTGGAACTTGGACCAGACTTGTGACTGCCTTGAATGATAAAAGATGCAGAAATATCACATTAATGGAGACTAGATCATACTCAGTGATATAACTTCCACCAAGCACTCTGTCTTTTGGGATTTTTGGAAACCACCACCATGCTGTGAGGAAGTTCAAGCATCCCTGAGGAGAGGTCCACCTGAAAAGGAATCAGTAACCAGCATCAACTCACCAGCCATGTGAGCCAGGGCCAAGAATCTACTCCCATGAATGCTCAAATTGCTCCGGTGGATACCATGTGAAGCTGCCTTGCCCCCTATGCCATGTCCATTCAGATCCATGGACAAAATAATCAGTGATTGTTGATTATTGAAGGCACTCAGCCTGCGCAATGGATACATGATAGATACAAAGAGCATTCCAACTCTGAGATCCCAACAGTGAGGGTTGGGAAAAGAACACATCATTAAAAATTTTTTCAATTATAGTTTACATTAAATATTATTTTGTATTAGTTTTAGGTGTACAGTATAGTGGTTAGACCAGGGGTGGGCAAACTTTTTGACTCAAGGGCCACAATGGGTTCTTAAACTGGACCGGAGGGCCGGAACAAAAGCATGGATGGAGTGTTTGTGTGAACTAATATAAATTCAAAGTAAACATCATTACATAAAAGGGTACGGTCTTTTTTTTTTTTTTTAGTTTTATTCATTTCAAATGGGCCGGATCCGGCCCGCGGGCCGTAGTTTGCCCACGGCTGGGTTAGACAATCATATACTTTACAAAGTGTTTCCCACCTGGCGCCATGCATAGTTATTACAATATCCTTGATTATATTCCCTATGCTGTACTTTACATCCCCATGACTATTTTGTGTCTATCAATGTGCCCTTATTAATCCCGTCACCTTTTCCACCCAGTCCCCCAATCCCTATCCCTTCTTGCAGCCATCATTCTGGAGCTAGAATAACCCTTCAGAGGTGTCCCAGGATAGTCTGGCCCAGCCTTTATACCCCTGCATGGGTATGTCACTGGCTGTGGGCTACACAAGGAAGGGCATGACTTTGCCTAGGCAGCGGTCTATAACTAAGACAATCTATAAAGGGTGGTTCAGCCCAAGGACATGCAAGGAAAAGAATGGGGCAGGAAGTGACAACTGGAGGAGGTGACCTCTGAGCTGAACTGCGAAGGTCCCATGAGTAAGACTTGGCTGGGTGAAAGCTATCAGGGGAGAGAGGGAATGTGTAGACAAAGGAAACATCACAGGTAAAGGGGGGAGCAGACACTCACTAGTCCCATTGCTGTCCTTGGCCATATTAAGCAGGTGCCTGTTTCAAGCCTCTTCCCCTAGATACCTGCATGGTTCACTTCCTTTGCACTTGCATGTTCTTGGAAGCCTTCCTGAGGAAGTGACATTTGAGCTGATGACTCGCTGAAACAGCAGCCTGTGCTGTACTCTCCCTGTCCCTCACCCTGCTTGGCTTCCATGCTCTTATCACTCCCTGGAAGAACTACCTTCTCAACTGTCTTCTGGTATGCACTCTCTGTCCCAGGATAGGAAGCTGCCTACTCTGTGTTCCCAGCACCCCCCAGCCCTCTGAGCGGCACACACATCTGGCTGTATTCAAGGCCTTTGCCCTGCGTGAGTGAAGGGATTGGAGAGAAGCAAGGGCCAGGGGGTGAAATGTAAGGTGACGACAGGTGCTAGGAGAGGACCAAAGGGTCCTGGTCGAGAAGCTTGTGTAGAAAACATGGTCCATTCTGATGCATTGCCAGGTGCATTGACACCTGGAGTGGATGTTCTGGGAAGGACAGCGTGGTCGTCCTCCTGGAGCCCTGGAGAGACAGGGACCTGCACTACAGCTGACAGGAACCTATCCCTCTCCAGGCCAGATGGCACCTTAAGCCATCCCAGGTGTGGACCCTATCAGACCCCCCCTCAACCCCCTCCCACCCCGAAAAGGCCCTTTCAGAAGGGTCCCGTCAGCTTGCCTTGAAGTCTCACACCTTCCTGGGCAGGATGCTCCTTTATTGCAAAATCCCCAACTGATTGTTCTCAGGACCAAGCCCTTTGATGGTTTTATTGTTCCTAAATTCACAGCAGGCCCCAATAACTTCAGAGCAGGTAGAGAATGCAGAGCTGGGAGGCTACGGGAAGCGAATGGCCCAGGATCAAGGCAGGAGATTGTAATTTCTAAATCTGCTGGACCAGACTTGCCTCTGAAGGCTTCCACGTGCGGGGTGGGGGCGGGCCCTGCAATCTCCGGCCCAGAATGCCATGACTAAATGGATCAAGGTGGTCTTCCACCTTCCAGAGCTTCTGAACACACCTGCCTCTGCTGCGTGTGACATGGTGGGTCCATGCAGCTGGCTGCCATTCTGCCCAGAGATGACCAATTCTGGGACCAAGTGTCATTGGAGACTTGAATTGGTGAGGCTTCATACTGGCTCCTACTGGGACCAACTTAATTGATTTGCTGGCTTAGGGTCTGTGTGAGAGATCTCACACTGAGACAAAAATATGGGTACAGCTATGGCCGGTGTCGCTTGGTGGTTAGAGTGTTGGTCCATGCTCTGAAGGATCATGGGTTTGATTCCCAGTCAAGGGTACATACCTGGGTAGCAGGTTTGATCCCTGGTCTGCTTAGGGCACATGTGAGTGGCAATTCCCAGTGGTATGCTGGAGCCAGCATCATTTCCAACTGCCCATTGAGTAGGTTGAAGCTGGCTGGGGTGGATGTATTCACACCATAGAAATTGGCAGATGCTATAAATCAGAGAGCCAATTGTTAACCATTTTCCAGCACACCACTGATAATGCCTATGAAAGATAGGAGGGAGAAGAAGCATAGTTGGGCAGGGAGAGTCTCAGCCTATTCAGCCTATACACCAATCAAGAGTTCAAAAGCAAAGACTGGCTTCTAGAAGAGAAGGTTACTGGGCAGAAATGACCAGACCCAAGCGCCCCTGCCATGCTCAGTTATTGTCAGGGAGCCCCTGGGGAGAGCACGATTTTGGCTTGAAAGCTGAGGCTGACCCTGGTTTGTCAGCTAACCCATTCCTGCAGCTGAATGGAAAGGTCTGAGAGGTGCATCTTCATGCACCTCGGAAACCGGTCTCTCTGAACAAGACCCACAGGCATACTCACTAGGTCCTGTCATGAGACCACTGGCTATCGAGCTCCATTTCTGCACCCCCACGTCCTCTCTGGACCAGACTGTTTTACTTCTTGTCTATTTTTGCTTTCTGGTGGCCAGTTGGGTTTAGTCAATGGAGATGGAATCAGGAGGTCAGAGTGTAAGAAGGGGGATGCTGGTTATTTATTGACTCCAACCGCAGAACCTCAGACCTGCTATGCCCTTTACAGAGTTGTTTGCCCCTAGTGTGGCCCAATATGGTGGCTCCTCCATGAGGTCCCAGGCAGAAGGCAAACGCCAGGAAATTCAATCAAGGGAATTTAATATAGAGACTCCATTTCAAAGGCCCAAGAGCATTGCTAGATCAAACGGGATAAAGTGAGACAACCCAGCGATTAGCAGCAGCTGGGAGGCTCTGCTCAGAGGATGGAGGGCAAAAGGAAGGGGCGGCACCGCCTCCCGCTTTGGTTGGAGCCATCGGGTTGCATCTGGAAAGGCTTTGGACTTTTCCAGTGGTAGTTGGTGACTAGGGAAGGAGCGGGCCAGCGACAGGAGCTGGAGGTAAGGATGAAGCCACACATGAAGAGGAGAAGGAAGGGGAGAAATGGCCTGGTTCTCCTCTACTGACTCCAAACCAAAGGCAACTGGCAAGAAGCTAGGAAACAGCAGGCATCTTTCTGCGCAGAGCTGAGCAGAGGGAAGGGGGAAATCAATGTAAAGGCAAACAGGTCATGACTTCCAAAGCAGTCCTGGCCTTGCACACAGTAGGTATTCACATATTTTAAGACTGGCATCTTCTCTCATTCAAGGAGAAATGAAATGGAACAGACCTTCAGGGATGCAGGAGAGCCCATCTGTTATTGACAGTCTTCTGACTCTTAGCAGGCCCAGATTTCATATCCATGGGCTTCTGTGAGATACACATCCTGAAAATAACTACTCTCCCCTCTTTTAAATTGCTAGCTGGGTTGAGTTGGACTGATCTGTTTCACGAGTCTTGATTAGAACAGCCTCTGATTGCAGGAAGGCATGGCTTCGGGTGGGGGAGTATCTTGCGCCATAACTTTCCATTGCTAATTATTGCCTTTAGGATCAAGTCCATTCCTTTTTCCAAAAAGCCCCAAATGCAGGCTGTAGAGGTTCAACTAGACAGCTGCATCCTTCTCTTTCACTTCTACTCAGGATCCAGCCAGGATCATCTCAGACCTGGTCTCAGTTGGCTATTGCTGTGTAAAAATGTCTCAGGACTCAGTGACTTGAAGAGATAAGCATGCGTTATTGTTACTGAGTCTAGGATTTAGCTGGGTGGGTATTCTGGCCTCAGCTGGGCTCATGCATGTACCTCCAGCCAGCTGGGGTTGGGTAGGTGGCTTTGGACTTAGTCATGTATGGGAGGGTGGGGATCGACTGGTCTAGAAAGGCCTGGTCTGGGACAGCTGGGCTGCTTGGTCTTTCTGTCATCCTCTAGCAGGCTGGCTTGGGTTCTCTCACATGGTGGTAACATGGTCTCTGCACTCTTTAGACTCTGCTTTAGACTCTAGTTACAGGGAAGTAGTAGATGCCATAGTGTCTCACCCAGATCTTTCTGGACCAAAGCTTCCTTCCTCAGGTGCTCTGAGTTTAGGCTGCTGATGGGTGAGTTTAGGCTCACCCATCAGTTGCTCTCTGGGAACTGCTCTCTGCTGAAGTTAACCACTTCACCCAACATGCTTCCTTCCCGTGGGCTCTCTGCGTTCAATGGTTAGTCTATGAAGGTGTGAAGCTCATCTCTCCTCACTCCACTGTGGAGCTGGGATGGGCTTGGAGAGTTGTCCCGAGGCTCTCCATGGGGATCAGCAGAGGCCTGTTTCAGCTGCATTGCCGTTCAGTTTCTCCCGGAAGCCCAATTCTCCTCCCCCAGTTCCCACAGGTGCTGTTTCTGAGGACCCTCCCTAGTAAACCTGCCTGCATGCAAACCTTGGGAAACTCACCTCCAACATGTGACTTTGTTACTGTGGTTGAAAGAATTGGACCCACATCTTGAATGTTCACCAGCATACCACTAGTGACATGTCAACAAGCAGCTCTCCAGGGGAAGTAGGTTTCATTTGTATGTTTGCCAATTATCATGGTGTAAATACTCCCACCACGACCCAATTCAAACCATTGAAGTCATTGAATGTGGAAGTGGGAAGAGAGATGTGCCAGATGGGTTTACAGGTCGGCTGAAGCAAGCTCCAGGCCACCACTGACCCCAACCCAGCATACTCACCCATGTGCATAGGTAACAAACAACATTATTGTGAAGCAATACCTGCCCTTACTGTATATAGTGAACTCTGGTTTGCTCTCTTTTTCAAAGCCCAGCTCAAGTCTCTAGATGTAAGGCCTCTAAGAAGTGACCTGCAGTTTGAAATGTGTATTAGCAATGGTCCTGCTTGGCACAGCAAATGGCAGCTGAATGCAGGAAGGAGGGCATATGAGGCAGGACCCCTCCTGCCTGTCCAGGTGATCCAAGATTTAAGTCAGCCAGTGGGGAGAGAAGGGTGAGTGGGGGTATTTTTTGTTTTTGACATTAAAAAGGTTGCAAAACCTCTTTGTAGATTTAGTCCCCCAAAAGTACTCCATTTAAGTTTTCTTATAGTACCCTGGGAAGTGGGGAGAATTAGCTTGTTCAACAGGAATTAGTTTTCAACTGGGGCTTATCCCAAGGAAAGCAAAGTCCTTCCCTAGTTCACTAACCTCCCTCACAGATACCCCCTAAACCAAATAAAACTTGTGGGTCCTTCTGATACCACAGGTCAAGCAATCAAGCCAGGAGTTCATTGGATAAATAAGGCCATAGTAAGCCCTTAATACCCTGGCATTAATCGACATCACTTCCTGTAAGATGGTCTAGGGCCGTGGTTGGCAAACCGCGGCTCGCGAGCCACATGCGGCTCTTTGGCCCCTTGAGTGTGGCCACAAAGTTTCAATTGCACTGTACGTGCGCGCCCGCACGTGGTATTTTGTGGAAGAGCCACACTCAAGGGGCCGCAGTTTGCCGACCACTGGTCTAGGGCAGCGGTCACCAACTGGTGGCCCACGGACCACTGTGGTCCGTGAGGTCTGAAAGATTGGCGACCACTGGTCAAGGGCTTTCTCCAGCATTTGGCTGACGCTACTGCAGGGCCCAGTGCAGCTGCAGGCATGTTGTTTGGCTCCTGCAAACAGAAAAATTGGACATAAAAACCTGGAGCTTGGGCTTCCTTGAACGAAAGTCTGGTGACACTGGACTTGCATTCTCTCCTGGCAGCCCAGAAGTTGCAGGGTTCCCCTGGGCAGCAAGAGTTTGAGACCCCAAAGGTGCAGTGGTGGCTGTTGGGCATCACGGACCTGAGGTAGATTTGGGAACCGATACCCTCCCACTGCATGTGGTTTGATCTCAGGCGGACCCGAGATAGGCAGGAACATAACTCGCTTCCCCACCAGCGTGTTCCTCCAGCAACTGCAGCCCTCACCTTGGCTGTTTGCAATTGGCTGGGAGTGGCGGTCTCCTGGCGCAGTCTCTCTGTTCCCAGGCAGCTGAGCCTCCTCTATCTCTTTGAAGATTACAGGGCTTTAGCATGCCTTTAAAGTGAATTTTTCCCCCTGCGTTTTATTATAATTAATGACCAGAAAACTCTCCTCTTTTTTCCCCCTTTATCTCTTAAATATGTTTCTTTCCTCTCTAAAAACGCAATATTTCTTTTAACCCAGGATATGGATGAGCCTGTCCCTAGCAGGGCAGGCCCGGCTTCATCTGTCAACTTGATTATGCAAAGCCTCTGTTTTCAGCTGGCATCTGAGGTGGATTTCAAAGCCATGACTCATGTGTGCTCCAAGGCTTAGGACCCGAAGCACAACCTCCTTCTGCAGGCTTTCGGCTCAGGCCCGGCTTCGGGGAGAAGGTCCTCCGAGGGGCTGGTGGCTCAGTGGTTCACAGGGCTCTTGGTGAGGGCATGTGGAGGCATCGACACAACCACACTGCACAGTTCCGCCAACCTGAGCTGCCAGTCTGGTCCTGGAACCCCCAGAGTCCCCTCTCCTCGATGTAAGAGACACATCTGCAATAGCTCAGACAAGTGGGATTGAAAGCTCATCGGATAAATGTGCAAAGATGTAGGTAATGCGCTTAGATTGTTTCCAGTTTTGGTGCGCACGCACAAGCGCTCTATGGTGCATGCACACAACAGAGCAATACACAGATGTCCTCAATATTAAGTGCAACTTCCAGAACAGTTACAGTCTGCCCATGTGCATATCTCAGACAAGGTTCTGAAATCTCAGCCCTAGTGACGCTTGGGCCCAGATAATTCTTTATCGTGGGGGGCTGTCCTGTGCACTGGAGGATGTTTGGCAGCATCCCCCCCCTCCCCACTGCTGCCAGGAGCAGTTTCCAGGTGTGTCCCCAGAAAAAAATCATTCCTAGTTAAGAACCATTATTTGACAAAAAGCAAAATGTCAGTTCTTTCGGATAGCAAAACTGGGGAGTAGGAATAAGTACGGGATCTTATTAATTTTAAAAAATTTGTATTGCTTTGGGACAGGGAGATATGTTAACGGGAGGCAAAATGTATCCTGATTGAGAACCAAATATAATGTATAAACTAAAGGTGGAGTATTTAAGTACATGGACTTTCTGAATTGTAAAAGTTTCTTGAAGACACTATTAGCATACAAACGTTATACATTCATTGCCCTCATTTGGGACCGTGGTTTACAATACTGGGAACCGGGCCTACAGCCCTGGCGGTGTGCGTTTAGGGCATCACAGTTCTAAACATAAGGCAAAGTGTGCATGTCTCTCTAGTAGTCACACTGTGTGCTTCTCAAAACTAACTTCAGTGGGAGAGCCTTTGCAAAGTATCATCATTTAATTGTCTGATCAACGGATGGGACACATGTTCCATCGTTCCAGTCAGGAAAGCGAGGGGTGCGACTCAGATGGCACAGTGTGGGCGGAGGCCCAGTTCGCACATCACACCCACGGTGTCTTTCAGGGTGCTGCCTTCACAAACTGCTCCTTGGAAAGGTGGCTGGAAAATCATTGGGGGAAATGCATTCATGATCAGGGCTCCAGCTGCCTTTGATTCAGTCAAATGGTAAAAACCCATTCCTGGGGCTGTGACTTCAGCGGGGCTAGAGTGGGGCCCAGGCCTTGGATGCTTTGGAAGCAACTCTGGGGGATCCAATGGCACCTTCCCCCCTGGTTTGCAGGCCATTTTCTGCGAGTCCATTGTTAGAGGCCCTCGGTGATAAATGAGGGGCAGAATTGAAACCACAATGCAATCCTCTTCCGCTATGACAAACCACCTTGAGGAGGCCCGGGGTGGAAGTTTGACAGGTGGGCCGTGGCCACGAGGCCTTCGGCTATCTTGGACGACAGATCCCGGCTTAGAATCCCTGTGTGTGGGACGTGGACGGGCCCTCCCACGCGTGCCGTGCAGCCAGCAGCAGCGTTTCCGGAGGCTTTGCAGGCGCAGCATCCGAGCCATGTGGATGAATTGCCAGCTGAATTCGATCAGAAGCACTGAGATCTGAGAGTCTTAAGGCTCCAGGCCTGGGGTTTCTCAGCCATTAAGTACTAAGTGTCTCTGTGCCCAACACGGTGCTGCCTGGGGAAGGGAGGCTGGAACATGAGCACATGGGAGGTCTCAGCTCAAAGCCAGTAACAATTTCCGTGCTCCTCCCCCCAAATTCCACCCATTCCTTAAGGCCCAATTCTAATCGCACTCCACCGAGAAGCCCTGCCCAGTTTCTAATGATGAGCACATCATCGCATAAGCAAAGGAGAATATGAACTCAGTGCGACCTGCGTCAGTGAACTGGCTCCCCCAGGTCTGGTTGTGGACAGGTCTGGATTGGAGAACACAGCTCCTTAGAAAGGCTGGGACAGAGGCTCAGGAACTCACGCCGACAGCAGAGAGTTGGCCTTCTGTGGTGGGCAGTGATGAGGACAGGAGGGCTAACCCTGCTGAAATCCAAATAAAGTCTAGAGCTTAATTCAGAGTATAACACCAATGCTGATTTCTTAGTTTTGATAAATGTGTTGTCAACCAATGGTTGTTGACACCAGTTCACACCAACAGGAATTCCCAAAATGGGTGCAATGAAAAAAACAAACTTTATTCAGTGCAAAACAACTCAGTGGTAATACAGCATGGCCATGATGCTGCCCTGGGGCAAGCCCCTTCTTAGGCGAGGCAGCTCCGTTCTGCTCCAGCTGCCTTGGTCCACTCAGCTCTGTCTCCTTGCTCTGCTCCAGTGAAATGTCTTTGCTGAAGTCCGAGGGGCAGTGACTTATATAGGCAGAAGTCCCCACCCCTGGTCCCTGATTGGTTTGTCTTCATGCAAATGAAGACTCCATATCCTTGCAGTTTGGTCTAAAAATCACTGTCCTGTTTTATCAGAATGGAGCTGCTGTGATTGGTCAGTGAAGATGATGGGGATATAGCTATGCAGCTCCAATTGGATGGGGAAGCCTCAGTCCTATTGGTTGAAATAGGATTCCAGGAGCTCCTTTATAAGGGCTGACTCAGATGGCAGAAACAGTGCAGGCAGGCAGCATAGTGCCGGCTTCTCCCAGAAGTGTAATTTTTGTGAGAGGCCCCTGTTTAGAAACAGCTGCTAGGCTTTGTGGTTGTGTTTGTTTGTTTGTTTGTAACTTAAGCCCAGTTAAGCCACCAGGTGTCCTTCGTAGGTATCTTATTTCTCAGGATGCACAGTGTCATGGTAGCATAAGATGTCAACATTAGGGAAAGCTGGGTGAAGAACACAAGGAACATTATGTGATCCTACATGCCTGCCCACACAGGGATGCAGGCTGCCAGCATGTTAGGACCATGGGCTCAATGTTGGGTTCATGTCCCAGCTCCGCCACTTACCAGCTGAAATGTTTTTGCAGAAGCAGAATGGGAAAGTGCCCTAACCCTACACCTCCAGTTCCCCACCTATAAAATGCTGATAACAGAACCTACCTGTTCGGGATTAAATGGCGTGAAGTGTCTGTGCACTGGTGCCACACAACTACTTTTATTAGAACCAGCTATTGACATGACTTACTGTGCAATTGGTATTTGCCAACCAAACCAAATAATTCAGGCCCTTGGGTACTGGTTGGATGCAGTTTTCTAGTCTGGTTATCCCATTGTTTTGTCTGTGAGTGGCCAGATGGAGGCTCTGACTCACACCTCTCACCAGGGCCTACCACACCCCTGACCTCTGGGCAGACTCCGGCCTCCTGCCCACGCCATAGCTTTACTGAGTTTCCCTCCTGTGTCCAGCCTCACTGAGCACGGCCGTTGGCCTGAAGCACATTTCTAATGAGACAGAAAGAGCTTTTCAGCAGGAATATTTATCCCACTGGCCGAAGTCACTCTGCACTGAGTTAAGTCTATGTAGGGTGCTCTCAGGAGGAGGGAAGTGTTCCTGGCCGCCTTCATGGTAAGAGGAGAAAACGGGAACAACCTGAGTGCCCACAGGAGGGGATGACAGAATGGTGACCCATGCAGGCCACTCCGCAGCAGCCAAAATGCGTGAGGCAGATCAATATGCAACAACCTGGCCCAGCCAGCGTGGCTCAATGGTTGAGTGTCAGCCTATGAACCAGGAGGTCACGTTCAATTCCCCAGCATGGCACATGCCCAGGCCAGGGGCACAACGCCCCAGGCTAGGGGGGTGCAGGAGGCTATGGGGGGTGCAGGAGGCAGCCAATCAATGATTCTCTCTCATCACTGATGTTTCTATCCCTTCCTCTCTGAAATCAATAAATATATATTTTAAAAATAATGTGGAACAATGTGGAATGATCTCCAGGACAAGTTAGGTAAAGATGTGCTGTGGGATGCAGTGGTCTATGATCTTTAAAAACTAGAGGTGTGCCTTTAAGAACATATATGGAGGAATTTAAAATGCGGAGAAAAGACCGAGCAGAGTGCTGGCCAGTAGAGCTTGCTGTAGTGACGGCCGTGCCGGTGCTGTGGGCACTAGTAACGCGCACGTCTGAGCCCTTGCAGCGTGGCTTGTGTGACGGAAGAAGTGAATGCTCATTCTACTTCCTTTCACTGGCAGCTGCCTCCTTGTCTAGTGGGTACCCTGTGGGGTGGCCCAGGTCGGGAAGGCTGCAGACCAAACTTAACAATGGCCTTGGGGCAAGAAGACGGAAAGTCATGGGAGGCCTTTGCCTCATTCTGTATGATTTGTCTTATTTAGAAAATATACTATACTCCTATAGTACATTTAAAAAACAATACTCTTTTCAGTGCAGTGTGGTACCCTGGGCTGGATCCTGGGTCAGAAAAGGCCAATAGTGGACACATGGCCGAGCTCTGAACCAGGCCTGCAGTGAGTTGATAGTAACATACCAGTGCTTGCTTGGGCTCTGGCCAGTGCACATGGGCGCGTGAAGTATGAGGGAAAGCTGGGTAAGCGTGTGGGGGATTCTCTGCACTGTCTTGATAAAACCTCTGTAAACCCCAGACCATTCCAAAATAGAACTTCCTTTCAAAATTCTCATACGTTTGGTGCTAGGTTTTGTCTAGATTTTTACAAAAGCCCGACACTTGCAACTTCTCTGATGAAGAGCAAGAGCATCTCGGGACCCTGGTTGGTCGTGGGCTCAGTGTGTTTGGGAGCCTTGGCTGAGAGGAGGAGGCTGCCGAGCAGCCGGAAGTGCCGGGGGAAGGCGTGGTGCCTGCTGGTGACTGGTCCTATCCCTCCAGTGCCTCCAGAGACCTGCAGAGACCTGGTGGCTACCCAGAGGTGCGGCCAAGAACCCAAGACACGTCTGTCCTGATGCCACACCTCCCTGAAAAGGGGCCACCGAAGCTGGTGCTCCTTCCAGGTCCCTTTCAGCTCATTCTAAACACACCTCAGATTCTGAAAAAGGCCTTGGCCATAGGACCCCACATTTCTTCATCTGTGGTCTTCGCAGCGCCACCTAGCAGTAGAGAATGAAGATTTCCCATTATTTCCATGTTAATGAAGAATTTAGGAAGGCCCTTCATGGATCTGGGCTTCAAGATCACGGCCAGAGACCCCGTGTTTGAGTTCTTCAGTGTCAGGCACCATTCTGGGGGGTGGTAGACAGGCGAGGTCCCCGCCCCCATGGAGGTACCTCCTTGCAGATCACTTTAGAGCATGCCCTCTGGGGTCCAGCAAACCTTGTTCTGTCATTCATTTCTGCTACATCCTCGCTGTAAGGGTTTCAGAGGCACCTGCCTCACGAGTCCATGTTTTCTCGTGATGATTCCTAAAGCGTCAGGGTAAGAATTAAGTGTTCTTAAAATGACAGCAGCCGTTCTCAAGACCCGAGACACCGTGACAGCTACCATTTCCTCACACTCACCGTTATGCCCCCAAGTGGGAGAGCAGCTGGAACCACACACTCTTCTAGAGAGTTCCCTGGTCGGGCTGGGAAAAGGGGAGGGAAGAGGCTGTACCTCTTGATGACTTTATTTGGGGGCTCACGTTAGAAATTATGTAGCGATGGTCAACCCAGACCTGGGAAAAGTCTGGAATCTTCCATTTCCCCAGATAGAAGGTTCATAAGTCTTCTGCCTAGCCTGTCCGGTTTGAAAGGCTGGAGACCCGTGTTTTCCTGAGAGGAAGAAGGCAATCTCGTGATAAATAGATATGCCTGTTTCAGCCAGAGCATCATGGGAGTTTAATGAGGTCTCCCAGCCATGTCAGGAGCATCGCACATAAGTACGCTGTGACTTCGGGGTTGGCGGGGCCAGCGGCTCCCACACCAGCCCGTGGTCACGTGACCACATCTGCCTTTCTGAGCATCGTTCCTGACGTGAGTAAATGATGGCTGTTTAATCAAAAGCAGATCGCCCCTCTCACCCAGCGAGCACCTCGCCAGCTCAAGCCAGCGGTCCCCCGGGCCTGCGAGCTTTTGTGTCGGGGTCCAGGGGGTCTTTGTCTGCACGTTCTAAAAGCAGCGACTTCAGAGAGCCGCCTCTCTCCGGTTCCCTTCTCAGCACAAGCCGGCCGCCTGTCTGAAGGCAAGAACAGGAAGGCCGGTGGCTGAGGGTCACCCGTGCCCCTACTTTGCCAGCAGGCTGCTGGCCACCACTGGCCCTGCTCTTTCTGCAAGATCCTTGCGAAGCTCAGGCAGAGGAGAGGTGTAAACCAAAATCTGAGCAGCATGTGCTCCCACCTGTCTGGGGGACCCTTGTTGGCAGAGAAGGGTGAGGAGGCCACTTTTTATTGGAGAATAATTTTACAGTTGCCTAGCCAAATTGGGGAGCCTTTTTTCCACCAGGGGCCATGTGGATGTTTATAACATCATTTGCGTTCTATACAAAATTATCAACTTAAAAACCAGCCTGTTGTATTTGGTCAAACTTTTAATGAACTCCCCCTAATGCCTTATATGCCCAAATGATCTTGCAGGCCTCATACGGCCTGCGGGCCAGGCATTCCCCACCCCTGGTTGGACCCAGCTGGGTTAATGCCAACTGGTCATGTTGTGCTGGTATTTCGGGCAAGGCCTCTGGGAGCCACCAGGATGGTGTGAAGGAGGCTCCAGAAATCCTAGCAACCCTCACCCCAAACCCCAAGAGCCTGCAGAGTCCCTGGGGGTCTGCAGGGCCACTTTCCCTGCGGCGTCCAAGGGGCCAGAAGCCAGCATTAGCTCTCCTCCTCCCCAAGGAGCAGCCAGGCCTCGCCTGTGCATTCCCAGAAGAGCCCCTCCTTTCCAGACTGGATAGGACCTGAGGTCCCCCAGCCAGGACCTGGCTGGCCCACAGCCCCTCTAGCAGGACGCTGGTCACTGCCTCTACAGGAGAAGGGAGAGGTCAGGCCAGGCCACCTTCTCTCGCGGAGACTCGAGATCCCAGCCCTACACCCCATCTTCAGTCCGCAGCTCGCAGGCCTAGCACCTTCGCATTCCCCCTCTTCCAGGAGACTCGTCTCTTCCCGTTGGCTCGCTGGCGCCTCTGGAGTGTCCTGCCAGGGGTTACAGAGCACAACAACCCACGCATTGCAATTAGGAACTGTTTTGCAGGCATGAACATAAGACAAAATTTAACCCACAGGTTAAGTGCCCCTCTTTCTTGAAGGCCTCTGGCCATGTGATTTCTGTGTGACCTTATTCACACCTCTGGGCCCCAATTTCCTCATCTGTGAAAGCGGGGGAGATTGCCCGTCTCCTAGGCTTGCTCTGAGGCTGAAATAAGCAAAATGTTCCTGAGCACTGAGAACGGTGCCCGGCACATTGTGTATACAAGTGTTCTTCTACACAACCACGAATCCTCACGAAACCCTCACAGAGGAAGGAGCGATTGTCTCCCTCTCACCAATGAGGAAAGAAGAAAGCTTGGGCCTTGGCCGGTGAGGCTCAGCTGGTTGGGCATCCTCCCGCACACCAAAAGGTCACTGTTTTGATTCCTGGTCAGGGCACATGCCCAGGTTGCAGGCTCAAGCCCCAGTAGGGGCCATGCAGGAGGCAACCAATCAATGTTTTCCTCTCACATCAGTGTTTCTCGTTCTCTTTCCCTCTCCCTTCCACTCTCTCTAAAAATAAGTAATATACTTTTTTTTAGAAAGAAGCAAACTTGGGGACTCTGTGCCCAAGGGTCACACAGCCAGCAAGAGGCAGCTCAGAACCCCGAGGCACAGGTGTCTAACTCTAGTCTTTGCCCACATACCCAGTTTAATACTGCCCTTCGCTGATCTGGCAACTTTTTAAAAAGAAAAACCATCTTGCCTCGCGATCCTTTTGCATTTTGCTGGAACACTATCCATCAACCTGAACACTATTATTCAGACTATGGGTGTTTTTTAGTCCACAGCTTCTTGGCCAGTCTATCTATATATATAAAAGGCTAATATGCTAAGTGTCCAACCATCCGGGTAATGACACCACGTAGCAACGCCCAGCTTCCTCTCCCTAGCGATTAGCCTCCTTGCAGTTCCTTCAGCCCAGGGACACACTTGCTTTATAGCCAGGTGGAAACATTTTACACTTTAACCAAATGTCTGTGAAGCAATTTCCTGTGCCTCATCTCATTTGATCCTCACAGAAGTCCTGGGGTAGGTAGATAGGAGACTCGGTGGAATCCTATTTTCTTTTCATTAGCCAGAAAACAGAGATTTAGGAAGCTTAGAAACTTGACCAGCCTGAAAAGAAGAAATTGTGGACCTTGAAAAGGACTTCAGGTTTTCTCACTGCACAGAAGAGAGTCAAACACTACTGCAGTTAAATATTTTACCCTTTGTTCTCCCTGCGTGACCTACAATAATAATCTGCTTCATGTTGATATTTACTGCTGTGTGGCTGACAATTACCTGAATGAGAAGTTGGGGTGCTGCACTGGGCTGGGAAAAGCTTAGCTAAATCAGAAAGCAGGTCTAATTAAGCAAGTTTACTCTATATCTGTAAAAGGCTAAGTTGACTCGTGCATGCATGATACATATAAAGCTCTCGCTGGCGCCAATCGCATGTGTGTGTTTCAATCTGTCATTGTCAATCATGAATTTGGTTGACACTTCTATTATAGAGAAAGGGAGAATAGTGATATTAAAATATTTCTTCTAGCCCTGACCAGTTTGGCTCAGTGGATAGAGCGTCGGCCTGCGGACTGAAGGGTCCCAGGTTCGATTCCAGTCAAGGGCATGTGCCTTGGTTGCGGGTACATCCCCAGTAGGGAGTGTGCAGGAGGCAGCTGATCGATGTTTCTCTCTCATCGAGGTTTCTGGCTCTCTGTCCCTCTCCCTTCCTCTCTGTAAAAAAATCAATAAAATATATTTAAAAAAAAAATTCTTCTAATTAATTTCCTTTCAATGTGCATGAATTTGTGCACCGGGCCACTAGTTGTCCTATAAAACTGCCTAAAATTGCTATTTTATAATCTGGTTCACCAAAATCCAGGGAGAGGAACCATGTTAATCTGGTGTAGCTCGTAGCTAACTGTTCATCTATGAAGAGCATTTATACTGGACTTACTACGTATTGAGCGCTCCTCTATGCCCTCTGCCTATGTTAATGTCTCCGAGCCACCATTTCCCCATCTGTAATGAGAAGGAGGGGAGTCATTTTGAGGATGAAGTGAGTCTTCTTGCCTGTGAGTGTCACATAGCAGGAGACTGAACTACAGTCTGGAGCCTGGCGTCCTGGCTCCAGACCAGCCATTTGGGCCCAGCCAAGCATCCCTGGCCCTTCACTTCCAAGTCTCCCCTGAAAGCCAAGTGCACCATGGGGCCACGCAAGGTGGGCACGCCTGGCAGCGGGCAGTGTGTTTATTATTCCTGCCCCACCTTCTGGAATGAGGGTGGCTCAGGCTGTGGAAGACGTTGAATAATAACCGGAGAAAGGGCCGCTCTGGTTCCCAAATAAACAGGCTCATGAGTGATGAGGGCACCCCCTTCCCTCCCACCCCACCCCCACCCCACCCGGGCAGCTGCCGCTGCCAGCACCATGCGCACGTTTCTTACACGAGGGCGAGTAAACACCACCCGGACCCACTTCAAAAGGCTCCTCGGGCAGCCCAGCCGCCGAGGGGGCAGCTGCTGCTGATGGAACCGACATGCCTTTGGGGGGCTGGGCTCAGGCGGTGGGGCTGGGGTGGCCTCCGGTAACAGACGGCCCCAAGATGTCCAAATACATCAGTGTGGAGGCCTCAAAGGCCCGGAGAACGAGAGCAGGAAAAATAAATAATTCCGTTATCTCTGATGAATTTTTCCCTTTGATCTCACACCCCCCCCCATTCTCCTTCCATTGCTCTTTCTCCCCACCCCCGTCCCTGATTTTTCTCTCCCACTACCTCTTTTTTTAAACCTTTCCTCGTACTTTGATTTATGCCTCCAACCGTTCCACGAGGCTGACGTCCCCTGATGAATTGGTGGGGTTGTTCTGTTCCGAGACCCCGAGCAGGCGGCTGGGAAAGGGGCCGGGGAAGGGCGGGCTGGTTCCTTCCCAACAGGGAAAGACCTGGCTGCGGTGAGGGTGCTGCGGAGACGCCGGCACGCCCTGCCACCCAGGGCCACCAGCCTCTGCGTCCACTGGTCTCTTCCTGTGTTTGAGCCAACCTGGGCCTGAGAGAAGGATGCTTTTCTACTATCCCTTCCTCCTCTGAGGGTTATGCATTCAAAACCCATGAAGTGCTCACTGCATGCCGGGCTCTAGGAATGGAGGGGTGAGTGCAGTCATAATCTAGGATGGACCCTCAAGATGCTCCTGGTCTGGACTCAGTCAGGGTGAGGCTGCGCCCAGGTTTCAGGCTCTGGGGCCCGACTGCCCGGGTTGAAGTTCTAGCCCTGCAATTCACTAGCTGTGTGACATTCATGTAAGAAAACTACTCAGCCACTCTGTACTCAGGTTTCCTCACATATGAAATAGGGTGACAGGGCTCCCATCAGAGGATTAATTGAGTTAATACTAGAAGTATTTAATAGCAGCTACGGAGTGCCAAGCACATTTCTGTCATCCGTTAATGGAGTGAAAAGCAGAAAAAAGTGAGGATCCCTGGGAGTAGCTAACAGAGGCCCATAAACTAGCTGGGGGCTTCAGAGAAAGCTGTTGGGGGTAAAAGTAGCATAGACCAGCATATGCAAAGGTCCTGGGGCTGAAGTATTCAAGGAATTCTTGGCACCTGGAAAGCTCATGGGGCTGGAAGAGTGCCGAGGGAGGAGCTGGTAGCAGTCTTTTAGGACAGGATCAGGAGTTTGGTTTTCATCCTGAGAGCATGAAGCAAGTTTTCAAAGACTCGTGTGGCTGGTGCCTGGGAGTGGGGACTCGCGCTGAGGCCAGGAAGGCAGGTACATTCTTGTAGTTGTCCAGATGGGTAGTGAGGGTGTGACAGGGCTTGAAGGAGGATGACAGCTTCCCTCACTCTCTTTGAAAGAGAGTGATGAAGCGTTGTCATTGTTGAAGGAATCGCACCCAACTTCACTGAAAAGAGCTGGTGCAAAGGCAGCCTCCGAGTTTGTGAGCAACTGGGCTTTGGGGGGCCATCGATTGCACTGAGGGGAGACGGTGGCCTATTTCCTGTTCGATTTGCCAAGTGGAGCTGCCGAACTCATCTTGCAGGAGAGATTTGCAGCCAGGCAGGTGTCTGCACACTCCGAGTGGGACAAACGCCAGGCAGCCGAAAGGTGACTTCAGGAAATGATGATGATGATGGCAAAGGTTCCCAAACTTGGCTGCACAGCGGGGTCTTTTAAAAAGTGCCGATGCTTGGCTCCCACCCCCAGACATGGATTTGCCTAGTACAGGATGTGACTGGGCCTCTGAGTTTGTTTTGTTTTGTTTTGTTTTAAGCTCCCAGGTGATCCTGACATGCAGCCAAATCTGGGGACCCCTGTAGTAAAACCTCACATATTAAATTTGGGCCAAATACTGTGCTAAATGGTGGCATACCCCAACTGTCATCACTGGGACAACCTCTCTGAGGGTGTTTCTTCATCTGTCGAGGGGAGATGGAAGTACCTACTCTGTAAGGTTAAATAATTGCCCCAAATGACTTTGAACTTGAGTCATCCGGCTCCGTGTAAGGGGCTCATAGCTGTTATGTGGCACTCACTGCCTTCCATCTGGGACTGACGAGGCTGGGCGGTGGTGAAGGTCATCCCATATTTGAAGTCCACCTTGGAAATTCCTCTGGAGCTTCTCCCGTGGTCCAGGGATTCAGAGCCAAGAATGGGCATGGTTGGGGGTTGGGGGGTGAGGGGTGGGAGGCGGGGTGCCCAGAGGGGTCTCACCGTCAGAGCTGCTGCAAAGTCTGAGTTTCTCCTCGTTCAGTCTCACATGGCCGCCTGGGTTGGGGGCGAGAAGCACGTGATTGGTAGCACCCGAGGAAGAGAGGCTGGATTTGGGCACTGGAAGTCATGTGACCTCTAAATCATTAGCCCTTCGGTTTCATGGTTTGGTATTAGGGAGGTTGCAGACCAGATTTTATGCTACCAAGGCCTCCCCATCTGCCTTGGGCATCACACGCTCACTAGGTGGGCCTTGGAATGTTGGCTCTGTTGTGGCCATTCTGCTTCAGACAATACCATAACGAGGTGGTGTGAGTCCTCCACTTGTATTGTTACAATAGAATATGAATAAGCCACAATTTTTCCATCCTGCTTCAGGCATTTGATGGTTTTCAGTCGAGGACAAGGGTGAGTAATGTCACCATGGACACCCTTGGATGTGTCTCCTGGTGCTGGAAGTGGAATTGCTGGACCACTTGACTCAGGGAATGATGCCGACCTGGTTTCCAAAGTGACTGGACCCTCCCACCAGCCGTTCACGAGATCCGCTGGCCCACATCTGGCCAGTGCTTGCCTACCTGAGTGATGGCGTCCACGTCCACCATCTCCCATGTACCTCGTGCTCCTCTCTCCGCCTCCGTGCCATCCTTCCCCTCACGGTCTTCATTTTACCTTCAAAATGCTTCTCTGAGGGAGGAAGTGGCAGGATCCCTATTTCACATATAAGCAAACTGAGGCTCACCCCAAGTCACACTGCTGGAAGGGGCAGACCTATAGCGCATTTCCACCTTTCACTCTGTATCAGCCACTCCAAGAACCACAGCCTCCCCTCCCCCGCAACTGTGGATGAGCGTCCCCCGGGTCCCCTAGAAGGGTAGCAGAGTGGCACCTTCCCCCGCGGGGAGCCACTCTCCTTGTAGGCATCTGACCCAATTCTAAATGTTGAAGGTGATGTGTTCTGTGGCTTTGATGATTCCAAACTATGACAAGCCTTGTCCCAGGCTTAGGGAGATGGGGTGTCCATCTGGGGGCTGTAAGACACTCACACTTTAGAATCAGACTGTATGGTTCAGGTGCTGCCTCCATTAACAGCAAGCCACAAGTGACCTTGGGCAAGTTTCTCGACCTTGCTGAGCCTCAGTTTCCTCCATCAGAAAATAGCACCTCACTGCTATAGTCATGGTGAAGATTATACAAGATCAGGTACATGACAAGGATGCAAATGTTGGACAGTTTTACTAGGACCTTTGCATCATGTGGGATACGACCACCTCTTTAACAAAATTACATATATATATATATATATATATATATATATATATATATTCTAATAAAAGACAAACATGCAAATTGACCTACCTTTGCTATGCCTTAAGCCACGCCCACCAGCCAATTAGATAGACTATATGCAAATTAACCCAAGATGGCGGCCGGCAGCCATGGAGCTGAAGTGAGCAGGAGGCTTGGTTTCTCCAGTGATGGAGGAAGCCAAGCTTCCTGGCCAGCTCTGAGCTCCACTCAAAGCAACAAAGTTTCAATTATAGAAGATAAATAAATCCCAGATGCCTGCTTTCAGCCGTCCGTGGCCATGGAGTTGGAGCGAGCAGGAGCCAGCTCTGAGCTCCACTGAAGGCAACAAAGTTTCAATTATAGAAGGTAAATAAATCCCAGAATAAAAAAAAAGAAGAAGAAGAAAAGGAGAGGCTGGGAGCTTCCGTCTCTGGGGGGCTTGGCCAGCCTGAAAATGGCCCTCAGCCTCTCACCCAGACTGGCCAGGCACCCCAGTGGGGACCCCCCACCCTAAAGGGGGTGTGGCCAGCCTGAAAACAGCCATCAGCTCCTCACCCAGGCTGGCCAAACCTCCATGGGGTGAGGGTCCCCACTGGTGGGGGGCTTGACCAGCCTGTAAACACCCATCAGCCCCTCACTCAGGCTGGCCAGGCACCCCAGCGGGACCCCCACCCTGATCCAGGACACCCTTCAGGGCAAACCAGCCGGCCCCCACCTGTGCACCAGGCCTCTATCCTATATAATAAAAGGGTAATATGCAAATTGACCCTAACAGCAGAAAGACTGGGAATGACTGGTCACTATGACACACACTGACCACCAGTGGGCAGATGCTCAATGCAGGAGCTGCCTCCTGGTGGTCAGTGTGCTCCCACAGGGGGAGCTCTGCTCAGCCACAAGCCAGGCTGATGGCTGCCAGTACAGCGGTGGTGGTGGGAGCCTTTCCTGCCTCCTCAGCAGCACTAAGGATGTCCAACTGCAGCTTAGGCCTGCTCCCCGCTGACAAGTGGACATCCCCCGAGGGCTCCCGGGCTGCCAGAGTGATGTCTGACTGCCAGCTTAGGCCCAATTCCCCAGGGAGCGGGCCTAAACCAGCAGGTGGTCATCCCCCAAGGGGTCCCAGATTGTGAGAGGGCACAAGCCAGGCTGAGAGACTCCCCCCCCCCCCCCAGTGCACAAATTTTTGTGCAACGGGCCTCTAGTGTGTGTGTGTGTGTGTGTGTGTGTGTGTGTGTGTGTGTGTGTAGCCACTGGAAGTAGGTTCCTTTCACAGACACACACACACACACTGAGTGGCCAGATTATTATGACCACCTGACATTTGTAGGCAAATTATTATGCCCACCCCATCAGTACTTCGTTGGGCCACCTTTTGCCTTCAGTGCTGCAGCGATTCTTCTTGGCATTGACTCCATGAGATGTTGAAAGGTGATGCGAGGAATCTGACACCATGCCGATGAATAGCACTGTCCAGTTCTGTGGGATTTGATGGTTGTGGAACCAGCTGCCTAATGGCTCTTTTAACTTCGTCCCACAAATGCTCAATTGGATTGAGATCTGGTGATTGTGGGGGCCACCTAGTAAGGTAAAGTCTCCCTCATGTTTTTGAAACCACTCCTGCACAATACGAGCACCGTGGCAAGGCTCATTGTCTTGTTGGAAGAAGCCATCTCCATTGGGATATGCCATCAACATGATAGGATGAACTTGATCAGCAACGATACTTAGGTATGTTGTGCTATTCAGGCATTGTTCCACACGAACTAAAGGGCCCACATCATGCCAGGAAAACATACCCCAAACCATAACACTGCCCCCACCAGCATGAAGGGTTGTACGCATGCATGTGGGGTGCATGCTTTCATGCTGTTTCTGCCAAATTCTCACTCTGCCATCTGCATGATGCAAATGGAAACATGATTCATCGGACCACATGACTTTTTTCCAATGCTCGCCTGTCCAATCCTTGTGTTTGTCCAGTTTGCACAGGGAGAATTGGAGACATTTTATCTTGGTAACTGCAGACAGCAAAGGTGTTTGAACAGGCCTTTGGGTTCCATATCCCATATGATGCAGTGTACAGCTAATTTGCCTACAAACGTCAGGTGGTCATAATAATCTGGCCACTCAGTGTGTGTGTGTGTGTGTGTGTGTGTCTGTGTGTCTGTGTGTCTGCGTGTCTGTGAAAGGAACCTACTTCCAGTGGCTAAGGTATAAATGTCAAGCAATTTTTATTCTTTATAGCTCAGAGATCCCACAGCCAGAATTTTGAAGGAAATAAGAGTGTGTGTCTCTGTGTGTGTGTGTGTCTGTGTGTATCTGTGTGTGTCTCTGTGTGCGTCAGTGTTTGTCTCTGTGTGTGCTTTTATATGTGTGTGTATCTATGTGTCTGTGTGTGCCTGTGTATGTGTGTGTGTCTGTGTGTGTGTCAGTGTCTGTGTGTGTGCCTTTGTATATGTGTGTATCTGTGTATGTGTATGTGTGTGTCTATGTGTGTGTGTGTTTGGGGGAGTTGCTAAGAGTTGCTGGAAGGAGCAGTTGAAGGGCCACCTTGATTAGACTGTGGGCTGTTCTTGCAACAGTCACCCCATGTCCACGTTTCCTGCCTGCTAGTCCATCAACTAAGAATAAAATTCTAAATGGATAATATTCCAAACAAAGGATAAAATAAACCCAATTAAAGAGATGGATAAAAGTAGGAAAGGTTAAAATAACAGAATTAATGTAAAACAACTCCCCGGGCTGGGTTAGGACCCCAGCCGTAGGCTCTCAAAGCTCCCGCACTCCCTCCCCAGAGCTCCTCCCCATCACAGCTGGCGTTTACTCCCGGGAGGGTGCATGGGAGAGGCGACCTGTGGAGATAGCATCTGCCTTCTGCAGGGTGTATCCCAGCACATAGGATGTGCTCACTGAGCATTTTCTCCCGCTTGCAGTGTTACTCAGTGGGACCCCGAAAACCAAAGATATCCAGCGAAAGGATGAGACAAAGATGCCAAACAGCCTCCCGGCCCAAGGCCTGAGCCAAGATGATAAATGATGTCATCATGGTAGGAAAGAAGGAGGACACAGGTGGTGCAATTATAAAGTCAGGCTGGGAAACTAAAACCTTAGCCGGCCAGCGTGAACTATAAACCAACAAGCGGCCACTTAGAAGAGCCTTTGTCCCCACTTCCGCCAGAGCAGGACCCTTTTGCGTTGTCACCTTATGCCACTGGAGGGAACCCAGGTACCACACTCTCAGGCTTGGCTTCTCGGCAAATATTTCTCCATAAAAATAAATAAATAAAAATGGGCATGTGCCCATAATTCCCACGCCTATTTTTTGTTTGTTTTATGGCAGCTTCTCTTCTGGAAAACCTTTCTCCCTTCCTGGCTTAGCTGGGATAACCTGCTACGGCGATTTTCTATTTAAGAGATGTTTTCTACCCAAACCAGTTCGCACCATCCTGAAAATGCCCCGTGGTTTGAAGGGGGATGGAACGGGAGGGTCTGGACTGGTTGGGGCAGAAAAGGGAGGCAGATGAGTTGGCATGTGGTGGCAGGGGGTCTGCTGCATTGGAGCGTGTAGAATCCTTCATGTAGAAAGCACCAGGTGACCCCACTGGAGAAAGACCCAGCTGGCCACGGTCTGCAGAGGAAAGGGGCTGGTGTAGTAGTCGAGAATACAGTGAGCTGCTGGGTCAGAAGGCTGGGATGGAAGCTGGTCTTACCACTCACCAGCAGTTTGAACTTGGACCTGTTACCAAACTCAGGGGTTTCACCGCTTGGGGTGTTCCATTGGAGAATGAGACACGGTTGCCACGAGGTTGTTTTATTCATTGGCAACAAGGAGACGGGATTCGCACCCAAATCTGTCCCCCTGAAGGGAGGCTGAGCCATTGCTTATGTACACTATTTCATCAATTACACATTGATTTCTTATCTGCAGTTGGCTAGTTATCCGTTTGCCTTCCTGTCAGGCTCATCTGACTATAGCAAATAGACAGTAGTGCAACATTGTCACATTTAGCAAGCACAGCATTTAGTAAGAATGGGCCAGACCTTGAGACCCTGGTCCTAGCTTCATAATCTCCCCAAGCCTTCTTTTTCTTGCCTGTAAAATAGCAACCACAGGACCAGGAAACAGTGTTTCATGAAGCTGTTGGAATTAAATCAACTCATAGCTGCTAAAGGGCTTGGACCCCCATGTGTCAGGCACTGTGCAGTATTTGTTGTTATTGTATTCCTCTGGTGCTGGACATTGGCTGGCTGTGCGACTTGAAAATTAAAGGGAAATACAGTGGGGCCTTGACTTACGAGTTTAATTAGTTCCGTGATGGAGCTCGTAACTCAAATTACTCGTATGTCAACTTACTGTGACGTTCGCTGCGCCAACTAGCGGTGGGGTATCTGAAGCTGGCTTGTACGTAACCCGAATTTTAGCTCGCAACTCAAAGCAAAAAATCGGCCGAGAGATGGCTTGTATCTCAAAATACTCATTAGTCGGGACACTCGTAAGTCAAGGCCCCACAGTACTCAGAATCCAATCAGGAAGTAGGCATTTCCCCCTGAGGCTATTGTAAGGATCAGGTGAGGCTTAATCAGACACAGGATTGCCTCACGCCTGGACTTCCAAGGCCAGGAAGCTGGATTTAAACCCTGGACCCTCCACATAGTGTGTGGCTTTGGGCAATGACTAGCCCTGGTTATGCCTCAGTTTCTTTACCTGTAAAATGGGGATAACAGGACCTCAGGTGCTGTAATGATAGCTGAGACAATGAATTGGATGAGACCATGCTTGGCCCGTGATAGGAACTCTGCAAACATACTTTGCAATTGTGTGTATAGAAGATGTTTCTAAGAGAAAATGCAGTGATTAAGATAAACAAGGTTTTCATGGTGAGTCAGGCATTACAATTAAACCTGCACCTGGCTTTCCCCTCTTTTCTCTGGGCGACTCTCCTCCATCCACTCCTCATGCTGCCATGTCCTCCTTCGCTCCGTCCCCTCCATGGAGGAGAAAGGACTCGGTGGAGAAGCCTCCAGCCCATCTGGTTCAAACGCCAGGGAAAGATGCCAAAACAGCCTCCTGAGCCGGGGCCTCGCTGCCTCTGATAAGAAGGCCTAAGAGAGGCGAGTTCTGAAAATTAAACAAATCCCGGTGCCTTTGAAAGGTCACAGGCTCTGAGGTTGGCCGGGCTGTCCATGACAGATGGCGGGCCGGCCAGCAGGAAGGGGGAGCCTTGGGAGCCATGAAACCGGTGTCTGGGGCGCCGGAGAGAGCAGGCCCAGGCCGTCACTCCCGGCAGGTGGGCAGCCTGCCAGGTGATGGAGGGGTCGTCTGCGCAGCTGGCCGTGGGCACGTGCCTGACGACACCACACGCCCACAATGGTGGAGTTGTACTCCACCTGGAAGAACTCACTTGCGGGGGGAACGTTGGCGTTTCTCTCTGCCCCTGAGCAGACAGGGGTGCTGTCTCGGGAGGGTGGGCATCTGCTCTCTCAGCAGCAACACAGGGGGGCAGGAATGGTGCTGAGGGTGCTGCTGGCCCCGTGGCTGCCCCTTCCACAGGGATCTGTGTGAGACTCGTGACGCCCATCGCTCCCCTGGCCTTGCCCGAGGGCTTTGGGCTGTGCTGGGTTTTCCAGCTCCTTGCACCTGCGCCGGGCGGATGGAGGGTCCACGCGGGGCCTGTGGTGCCAGGTGAGAGGGAGGACAGGCCACAGCGGGAGAGCAGAGGGAGGAGGCCCGACTCTTGGCTGCAGAACATTGACTGCTGCCCACATCACGGGGCTGGCACCACACAGTGTACATGCCTCGCAGCAGCGCTGTGCCCGTAGCAGGCCCTTCTGTGATCCCGTTGGACAAGCGCCAAAGCAGAGGCTTTGGGGCCTGGTTCTGCCCCTCCCTGGCTGTAACCGTGAGGTCACTGACTCACCCAGGTCCCTGCTCCTAATGGCGCTACATCGCTGCTTCTCATCTCTCGGCCCTTGGCATGGCATGCACTGGTTGGGGTCCCCATTCCTCCACCACTACCACCAGCACCAACCCCAAAATCTGGGAGAGAAAGAAAGCGGTCACCTTTCAGACTGGAGACCCAAAGAACCTGGACCCCCAGTGCCAGCTCCCCGCACCCCAGGTCCAGGGTGCACAAACCTTCCCCATGCACCACCTCCAGCCCATGGGCCAGAGGGCCACATGGGACATACGTTCCTCAAAGTCCTCTGGAAATGAACTTGGAAGTGGCCAAATGCAGTCAACCCCCTGCCTTTTCCTAGGAGTATGGAAATACGTCATATTATATTAATTTATGCATATATCTTATTACGCAAAACATAATTATAAATGTATTAGATCCATGTCTACATTCATTCACATACACAGATGTGTATATCTAGAGAGATATAGATATAGATATGAATGAATATGTATATGAATACATGTATAGTCATACGTATATGTGAATGGCTGGGTGAGTGAGTGAATTGCCACAATCAAATGGGAAGTTGCATTTGTTCAGTGGTCCCGGGTGAGGACAGATGTATGATGTGGCTTTGCCACCAGGAAATAGCAGTTGAGCTGGAGAGACTATTCACAGAGCTCCTGGTCCTCCGGGGCACCAGCGTCTTCACTCTATGTTGGTCTTCCTTGCTTGGCCCCCTTTCCTGTGAATACAATGTCAGCTTCTGGTTTATCACAGTGGACAGTCACCTGCCATCTGTTGAGTCAAACTTTTGCCTATAAATTGGTAGCAAAGGGATCATATGAAGGTGCTGGCAAAAGTCTGTCCCTTTGGCCACTTCGGTCAATTCAGGAGAAAAGGAAGACCTCGCCAATCAAGTCACAGGTTCACAGCTGGGACATTGGTGCAAAAAGAACACAGACTGCAAAGTCAGGCTCTGGGTCCAGACACCACCACCCCATACTCACTGCATCATCTTAAGTCATTTCACACACACACCCCCCAATCTTCTCACGTGCATAAGGAGGATAACAATCATCATTTAATACTTAAGGATTAAATAACAGATAAACTTAAATATGTATCAACTCAAACTATCAGTTCCTATCACAGCATGAAAGCCAATCCGTGCCTCCTGAGCATTTCTCACCCCCACTCACCGTCCAGGTTGTTTAATATCCATTGTGTTTATCCATTGCTGAACATGTCACTGTTGGAAATGATGTGTCAGGAAAGATAGTCTCCAAAAATGGCCACCAATAATTCCTCCGCTCCCTCTAGGCACCTGCCACTCCGTTCAGTAAGAGGCGTGGAGTCCTTTTCTTGAGTGTGGGCTGGCCCTGGGGCTTGATTTAACCAGTAGAGCATGGAGGAAGGAGTTTTCTGGGATATCTGAGCCCTGACGAGGACTGGATCTGCTGCCTTCCTTTCTCGAAGACCAGCCCCGTGTTGTAAGGATATCCAAGCTGGACCACTCAGCAATGAGACACCTGGAGGACGGAGGCTCTCTTGGCATTTCATCCAAATCACCAGGTAGACACGAGCACATGAATGACTCCAGCTGCCATTCCATCAGGCAGAAGAACCACCCAGCTGAGCCCTATCCAAATGTCAGGCCCATGATATAATAATAAATAAATAAAAATCAGTGTTGTTTGAGGCTACTAAATTTGGGGATGTTTGTTAGTCAGCAGTCATTTACTTCCCCTCATCTGGATATGGGCCCACATGCTAGGATTTTATTTTTGCTTCCACTGTATCCTTGGGTCTAGAATGGTACCTAGCACTTGGTAATGGCTTATGTATTTTAGTAGATGGTTGAAGCCATTCTTTTAAATGGAGATGGTATCTTGTTCTAGTGCAGGGGTGGGCAAACTTTTTGACTCGAGGGCCATAATGGGTTCTTAAACTGGACCGGAGGGCCGGAACAAAAGCATGGATGGAGTGTTTGTGTGAACTAATATAAATTCAAAGTAAACATCATTACATAAAAGGGTACGGTCTTTTTTTTTTAGTTTTATTCATTTCAAACGGGCCGGACCCAGCCCGCGGGCCGTAGTTTGCCCACGGCTGTTCTAGTGTCTAGGCAAGCAAGACCCTGCCCCTTGTTGATTAGAAACAACAGTGTACAGTCTTTATCTGAAATCACCTATTCCTGTTCAATAAGGGCAGACAGACATGATAGTGACATAAAGCAGGACCATGAGGCAGGGCGATCTGGGAATATCTTCACATGTAACTAGACAGCCCAGTGTTTCGGGGTCCCCTTTCCAAAGGGTATCCTCCTCACTAAATTCTGGACCCACTGCTTTCCATCTGTGGCCTGCACCCCATTCCTCCCCTGCCCTGTAACAGAAGGGACCCTCCAGCTTCCAACCAGGGCTGAGCAGATGTGTCTTCCGTTTCTGTTCCCTTGGCACTGGTTTCCACTGGAGACCGGGTGTCTGTGTTTCTCACTGGCTCATCAGCCTAAGAATAGGAAGGTCTGAAGACAGGCAGTTTCTGCTCCCCCTGCCCCCATCTCCCAGCCCACACGTGCTCTGGAGAAAGGGGCTGCTTCTGGCTGTGAGCAAGAGGTGGCAAGGGCGAGAGATGCCCAGCCTTCCGTGGCAGCTGCTCCCCTTATCTGTCCCCAAGCATCAGATCCCGGCTTCAGCCCTCCCTGCCCCCCAGGCCTGGCCTGACAGGCTTGTACGTTAGCACTTTTCAAAGCAGTGTCCACTTTGGGAACAGTGTTGGGGCCCAAGAGCAGTCACTTCCTTTGACAAATGCCAGCGTTGACAGCTGGACGCTGTTTTACAAACGCTGGCCTCCTGCTTACTCCCCGGGGGGTGCTGGGTAGAGCAGGAAGGGGCTCAGAGACAAGTCTTCACAAGGACAGTGACACTCGAGAGGGCGTCCACTTGGTGGGAATATGTGCACACTGAGGAGGGGCAGTGAGCTCTGGGCCCGACAGGCCTCACTCTGCCAGCTCCCTAGCCTGTCCCTTAGCTCATGCCCCTGAACCTCACTGTCCTCACCTGGAAGTAGAGGCAGTTACCATGCTGGGTAGTTTATCTGTTCCTGGTTCACAGATTGCCACAAACTCAGCTGAGAATAGCACGCATTTATTCTCTCAGTTTCTGTGGGGAATCAGTACGTTGCTTGGCCGAGTTCTCTAGCTCGAGGTCTCACAAGACCACACTCCAGGTGCTGCCTGGGCCTGGGGTCTCACCTGAAGGCTGGACTGGGGAAGGATCTGCTCCCAGACTCCTGTGATGTTGGCAGGATCTAGTTTTCTGCGGGTTGTAGGACTGACGGCCTCATTTCCTTGCCGGCTGTTGGCAGGAGGCTGCCCTTGGTTCTCTGCCATATGGGCCTCCCCATCGTGGCCACTTGCTTCACCAAAGCCAGCAAGGGAGAGAGTCTGCTAGAGAGACAGAAGTTATAATCTTATGTAACACACCACAGAAGTGACATTCCACCCCTTTGGCAGGTGCTATTGGATAGAAGCAAGTCACAGGTTCCATTCATGCCCAAGGGGATGATGGTTTTATAAGGAGGTGAGACTGTTGGGGACCATCCCTGAGCCTCTGCCAGGCTTATGTAACTCGTAGGTGGGAATGAAGGAGCTGATGTAGATGAAGTGCTCAGTATAGGGCTGGGATTGTCTGTTTAATTGTCTGGGATCCCAGCAGAACACAGACGGCACATTCAGATGAAGTCCCTTCATTAAACTCCCTTCACGGTGTGGAAAGGGAGCAGGGGACCAAAAAGGAGGCAGTGAAGTCCCCTGGGGCTAGCACAAACAGACACTGTTGACCCCCTACGCCTGAGGAGGCAAGGGGAGTGCTATAGACATTGGGTCCCTCCTAATTTATGTGTTAGAGGTTGGGCCTCTGGGAGGTTATGAGGTCATGAGGGTGGGGCCCTGGTGAATGGGATTAGTGCCCTCATAAAAGAGACCCCAGAGAGCTCCGTTGTCCCTTCCACCATGTGAGGACCCAGCAAGAAGATGGCCATCTATAGTCAGAAATCAGGTTGTCTCCGGACACCAAATCTGTTGGCACCTGGATCTGGAGACTCTCCAGCCTCCAGGGCTGAGAAATGAAGACAGCATAGACTGGTGGCGTAATCAACAGACATTTGTGGTGGCGGCCCTCGCAGGAGGAGAGAGGGGCAGTTTCTAGAACCTGGAGGAGCCTGTGTGGAGAGGGCTGCCTGCCCAGAGCTGCAGCTCCTGGTGGGGCCGACCAGTGGCCCAGCAGGGAAAGGCCCCGAGCTCTCCCCCACACCTTCCACCAGCCGAGCGCCAAGGGAGTCGGAGAGCAAGGGAGCCCTTGACTGGACCCCACTGGTCAGCCTCTCCAAAGGTTCAGCTGGATCTGGGGCTGAGAATGCACCCACAGTCGTCCATGCCAGGAGGTTTCCAGGGCAGCTCGGTAACTGCTTCCAAAACTGAAACATCTCTGGGTTCTCAGGCCCTGGAGGTCCAAAGGCCGACACAGCCTGGTCCATGGTCCAGTGCAGGAGCCAGCAAACTGCGGCTCATGGCCCCAGCTGGCCCACCCCATCTCCATAAACAAAGTTTTATTGGAACTCAGCCAAGCTGCCTCCTTCAAGTCTTGTCTCTGGCTCCCTTCCCTGCAAGGGCAGCATGGAGTGGTGGCCATAGAGATCATGTGGCCCTCAAATCGTACAATGACTGCCGTCTGGCCCTTCGCAGAAAAAACTCGTCATCCCCTGGTCTGGTGGGAAGTTACCAAAATAAGCAAAGCTCTTTTGGAGGACAGGGGTCGGTAGACATTAAACATCCCTGCTGTAACGCTGAGTATCTGATGGGTGATGCATCAGGGCCAGGGTCAGGTTACCCGGCACAGCTCTGAGGAGGGAGCGTCCCCGTGCCTCTCGGGCTCTCCTTTCAAAGGCAGACGTGACATGGCCACACAGTCAGGGCCATCCCGTCTCATCCTGCCATCGACGCGGTGGGCGCCCAGAGACAGCTCTGGGTGCTGGGTGGCAGAAGGGGAGGCCCCCCAAAAATTCCCCAGGATGCCTCTGGATCCAGTCAGCGTGTTCTCACCGGATTTCTATCTTCAAAGCTTCCTATAGTGAATCCCCCTCTTGTGTTAGGAAATTCATTTTTTTAGGGGGGCAGGACCTAGGGCCTGGGGAAGAGTTTTTGTATGTATATATGTATTTATTTATTTTAATGACAGTTTACTTTCAATATAATTTGTCTTGGTTTCCGGTATACAGCACAGTGGTTAGCAATCACCTGTTTTATCGATCGTTAGAGGTAGGAAGTGTCTTCACGGTTTATTCACTCAACAAACGGGAGCGCTCTCTTCTAGGACAGGTGCCAAGGGTGGGGCTGGGAGATCCCTCGTTCCCCTCGGAGCCGCGACCTTGGTCATGAGAGGCCCCTCCTGTATGTGGCCGGTCCTTCCATCTCTGACGTCACCCTCCTCATCCCTAGGAGCGGATGACGTTCCATCCCAGAAGGCAGTCCCGAGGCTGGAGGAGCTCGTGGAGGACAGAGGCCCTGTGCTCCCACGCACGCGAGGGTCATGGCACGTCTGGCGCAGAGGCAGGTGGGGAAGGAGGTGGCCCAGCCAGGGGGCGGGGGGTGGGGGGGAGTGATGTTTAACGGGTGGGAGCTTCAGTTTTGCAGGATGACAAAGTCCTGGAGAGGAATGGGGTGGTGGTTGCTCAACACTGTGGATGTATTTAGCGTCACTTACTCTTTTGTAAAGAGAGCGAACGGGCAGGTAGCTTTTATGAAGCCTCACTCATTTGTGGCTGTCGGGCTTTGCTGCCCCCCACCGTGGACTCTTGAACCCCGAGCCCTTTGCTCCTTGCAGCTGTCAAGCGGCCCCCCTACCCCAGCTCATCCGTCACTAGGTCCCTGCGCTCATCCATCACCCCAGGCGCCCCAGGCACCAGCCCATCTCAGTTGGGCCCATACTGCCTGCCTCTTGTCCGCCTTCCCCAGCCCGCCAGCCCTGCACATGGGGCTTGTCTCTGCGCCATCTCTCTGCCCCGCCCGCCTCTCCTCCACCCTTGCCTCCAGGACCCTCTCTCCTGCCCTCCCTCGTCCTCCTCCAACTGAGGGAGACACAGAGCCAGACGGCAGGTGCGACCGTGACCGAATGGGCCCCCCTGCCTGGAGCTGCTGCCCTGTCCCATTTCAGGGGAATCTGCGATCTAAGACAGCACGTGCACGCCAGTCGCCGAGCGTGTGTTATGAAGCACAGAGTCAGCCAGGAGGGCCAGGGGGGAACTGGGACTCCGCCTGTCGGCCCACCTGCCAGCAGGTGCGGATGCTGCTGGTCCAGGAGCCACCCTTTGAGGAGCCACATCTAAGAAGCACCCCATCCCCCGCCTGCTGCCTGACCCCCAGGACTCTGAGGAAGAACCCCGATGATGTGGGGGGTCTTGCTTGCACACGTTGGGGAAACTCCAATCACCACCATTTGGATGCAGTCACAATGTGCGATCTTTAAGTTACCAAGCAGCTCGTTAACCCTCTGGGAGAAAGATGGGTAGCCAGTGGAATGTAAGTTCTCTTTTTACAAAAGTAATTGAGGAGGGAAGAGGACAAGCTTTCATTGCAGAAGAAACCCAAACAATGTAAGTAAATACGGCCCTGACCAGGGGGTGGACATAAACCCTTTCTCCCTCCTCCCCGCAAATAAGAGTGTGGAAGGAGGAAAGTGGCTGAAGAAACTGGACCAACACCACCTTGACCAGGCGATCAAGGTCACCACCCCCTGGGAGGACAGCGACAGCGTGATGGGAACGGCACTTCGCCTCTGTGCTCTTCCTCCCAGTCACCCATCACCCGGTCTCATCGTGAGAAAAGCATCAGACAAACCCAATCCAAGGACATCCTACAAAACGCCAGACTGGAACGCCTCAAACCGTCAAGGTCATAAGCCAACAGGGAAAGACAGGAAAATTCAGAGATTGAAAGAGCCGTGATGAGTAAATGCAACGTGTGACCCCGGATGAGACCTAGAAATGAAGAAAGAAACACGATGGTATGAAAGGTGGTGAAAGCTAAAGTCTGAATGAAGTTTAGCCCAGCCGGTGTGGCTCAGCGACTGAGTGTCGATCTATGAACCAAGAGGTCGCCGGTTCGATCCCCAGTCAGAGCACGTGCCCGGGTTGCAAGCTCGATCCCCAGTGTGGGGCTTGCAGGAGGCAGCTGATGGATGATGTTCCTCTCATCCATGTTTCTCCTTGTCCCTCTCCCGTGCCTGCTTTCTAGAAATCAATAAAGACATTTAAAAAATAAATAAAGTCTGAATGCAGTTTAGTTAACAGTTAGGTGCCAAGTTGGTTCCTTCCGGGCTATGCCCACCATCAGTCACTGTCTCAGGCCCCCCTGGAGGACATGAAGTCCCCGATATTCCCTGTCTCTGCCAGCGAGGGCTGAGCCACTCCAGGGCCGTGCCCAGTCTCTCCTGGAGAGGGGTGTGGATTCAGGTCACAGGAGCGCCACGCCTGGGGATGGGGACACAGGCAGGGGACTGGGACCTCAGGGACCTGGGGGAGAGCCACCAGGAATGAGTCCCACCCCTCCCGTCCTGGGCGCCGCCTCCTGCCCTGGGCCATCAAGCTGACAGCAGCAGCACCAGCCCCCAGGCTGCTTCCCTCCTTCTGGCCACCGCTGTCCTGGGGCGGGGCCCGGGCTTCCCTGTCGGACCCTCAGTCGCCTCCTTGTGAAATGAGTTGGTCATTTGATCAGAACGCCATGATCTTTATTCCCTTTTCCCTGCAAAACAGGGCAGAACCTTTCCTTCCAACGGCGTGTCACGCAGATGCTTTAAGCATGGAACTTGGACGGGAGGGTGGCAGTGTTCACCTCCCATCCCCGAGCCTCGGTGTGGCGGGCACCTCAGCAGATGCTGGAGGGAGGTGAACCGCTAGAAACTGTTTGGAAAGCAGTCCGGTGAAATCGCAAAATTCCGTCGTCTTTGACCCACTTCTGGAACTGCCCAGCCAAACACACGTGACAGTGACTCCCCAAAGAACATGGGCGAGGGTTTTGGTTGTGACACATTTCGTAACATCAAAAATCCCGGCATGCCCTGGCCGGGTGGCCCAGTTGATTGGAGCGTCCCAGACAACAACAAAAGGCTGCAGGTTCGGTTTCTGGTCGGGAAGCATCCTGGAAGCAGCCTATCGGTCACAGCAATTTCTCTCTCTCTCTCTCTCTCTCTCTCTCTCTCTCTCTCTCTCTCTCAATCAATTTTTAAAAAACAACGTATACTTGGGTAAGGATTTAAAAAAAAGAACACTGGCATGGGCCACGTGTCCATCAGCAGGGGGCGGCTGAGTAATGACGATGCATCGGTGTGGAATAATATGCAGCTCTCAAAAAGAAGGAGGCCCCCCCCATGGATTTTAACTTGGAACTACGTCCAGGACATACTATGACCAATGCACCCGCAGAACGATGACATGGTGTGATCCAGTGTCTGCAAAGGGAGCAATCCCACGTGTACATTTCTTATCTGGACTAAGGAGAGGTATGGGAAGTCACACATGCAGTGATTGCTGTGGGTTAGCTGATGGTGAGGATGGTACCCCCCTCTGAGTGCCTTCGTTTTCCTTATTTTCATAACTACTCAGAGTTACAAAGGTAAGAATTAAAACCAACACCTCTGCGAGTTGCTGGCAGAAGGAGGAGAGTGGGAGGGGCAGCGTTGGCCTCGCCTTTGCCCCTCGGCCCCAGGCTGTTCTCCCAGCTGGCCCGCTGGTTGCAGAGCACCCCGGCCTGTCCCAGCCGCCCCTCGCCCTCCCAGCAGCCCTCCTGGGCTGTCTCAGGTTGACAGGGTCCATGCTGCCCAGCCCACCAGCTCTCAGCAGGCCTGCTGCCCCGGCCCTGACCCCAGCTCTCCGAGAGGTTGAAAGGCCACTGTGAGATAACCCAGCTCCGTGCCTCCACCCTGCAGGTCAGTTAAAAAGCATCGATGTGGAGGAACCCCCTTGGCTGCCTCTCCAGGGTCTCTTCAGAGCCTCCTGTGATAACAGCCATGAGGTACTGAGCGCCTGCGACATGCCAGGCTCTGTGCTGGGCCCTTTAACGTTTTCCCGAGTCTCAGCCTCACAGCAGGGCTCACAGTTAAGAGCATGGACTCTGAAGCAAGGCACCTGAGATCTCTGGGCCTTAGTTTGCTCATCTGTGAAATGGGAATGATAATAGTACCTTCCTTCCCTGTAGGGTTATTGAGAGGATTAAATGATTATATATGTGTGTGTATATAAAATTACATCTATGTGCATGTATACATATATCTCTTAGCTATATGTTCTTTTATCTATATCCTCCTATCTACATATTCTCTTTTCTATATATACTCTTATCTATGTGCATAAATATTTAGTTACATATATGATAGGTAAGTAGCTAGATAGGTGATAGATAGATGATGGATAGATAGATGGATAGATATATGGATAGATGATAGATGGATAGATATATGGATAGATAGATAGATAGATAGATAGATAGATAGATAGATAGATAGATATAGATAGATGATGGATGGATAGGTAGGTAGATAGATGATAGATGGATGGATAGATAGATGATAGATAGATGGGTAGATAGATGATGGATGGATGGATGGATGGATGGATGGATGGATGGATGGATAGATAGATAGATAGATGATAGATGGACTAGAACAGAGCCAGTGTTTACGAAGCACTGACCCATGTAATTTGTCTTGCGGATGGTAGATAAGGGCTCTGGTGTTGAACTCAGACTGGGCCTGGTTTCCAGTCCCGTTTCTGTGGATAATAATGATGTCTCTCAAGATGATTGGCAAGGGGAGGCTGGTGTCCCCTGTTGCTACCCCTCAGAGAGTTGGTGTCAGATGGGACGTGACCCTGCCAATTAGGAGCCACTGGGATGAATCTCCAAGGAGAGAAGACCCTGGGCCAGGCTGGGGCCTGGTCTTTGCAAGGATGGGTGTGGGGCTGGGTGCGGGGCTGGGTGTGGGGCTGGGTGCGGAGCTGGGTGCGGGGCTGGGTGTGGGGATGGGTGTGGGGCTGGGTGCGGGGCTGGGTGGAAGCGCTGGCTCATCTTGCTGCAGAGCAGAAGGGGGCACCGCGTGCACTGCATTCTGGGTGGTCTGTGCGCACAGCTGCTCTCGGGGTTGCCATACGGTGTCCCTGTCAGGACCTGCTCAGCCAGTGACCTTGGGAGTGTGCTGATGAGGAGGTGGAGGGGGGCCCGCTCCCAGGCCTCAAGGCAGCTCACTGTCTTACCCGACCTTCGTCAAAGGTTGGCCTTGTTCATCTACTAGAGCTTCCTGTAAAATGGGGACGCTAGCAGACCAGGACCTTAGAACGCTAAAAACAACAAAATTGTCTGTTCATGGTTAAAACATTACAGTTCAATCCACTGAACCTCTGGCTAGGTACATTATGCATGCTCTCTCGTTTCCGTCTCCCCACGACCCCCATGAGCTGGGGACTATTTTAGTTCCCAATTTTCAGGCAAGGGGCTGCAGAACTGACAGCATGAAAAGCTGTCACTTCCCAAGCGCCCACCCGGCACTGTGCTGAATACGTTCCTCACAAGGTTGCTATGAGGAGTAGACGATGGGGGTAAAAGGGCTGCTCTCCCCATTTCTCAGATGGGAACACTGAGGTGCAGAGAGCTCCAACCACTCATCCAAAGCCTCGGAGGGAGCAAGTAGCAGACAGAGCTGGGATGCAAACCAGAGGCTTTTCGGGCTCCAAGTGCCTTTCTCCTTCCGCAAAGGGCTGCTTCTGCTTGAAGAGCGCGGGGGACCCCTTGTGGCAAAATTGCGCCTCGTCTGAAACCAGTTCCCACAGAAGGGGGAGTGGTGGGCTGGCAAGGGGAGGGGTGGGGAAGCTGGCAGGAGATGTTTTCCCCCCTTGTGGCAAGAGAAAGGGAGACTCCCGTGAAAGCAACTGAATTATTTCGTCTCAGCTGTGGTAAGAGGGTGAAAAATGAAAACCAACCCAAATGTGCAACAACAAGAGATTGCTTCAGTCAATCCATTTATATAGCGCCCTGCAAGAGGCCGCTTAGTGTCACAGGACAGTGAGTAATTTGGAAAGAAAATGTTCAAAAGCTTCGTGGAAAAGCAGGCTGGAAGCAATCATGTCCGACCACTCCGTCTTCTAAAAAAATAATCTGCGTCTTACATCCTCTCGGCCATGCAGTAAATCAGCGGTGCCTGCTGATACCCGGATGGTAAGATTGATTATAGGCGCTTTTTAAATATCCTTTCTTCCTACTGGTAGTCTCCACATTTGATACACCTAACCGCCTTATTTTTCCTCTGGATAAAAACACTGTCCTATTAAGAAGATTAAAACTTCTTTTTATCATCCTAGGAGAGAAGAAAGTCCTCGCCCTTTGAGGCCTCAGTCTACCCACCTATACGCGACCTTCAAATGACCCAATCATGTCCCATTACTAGACACACTGCTCATGTTTTGGGATGTTCTCAAAGTTGGGGTGCACCCAAAGAGCTCTTCTAGTGGGGGTGGGAGGGTCATATCCACCGCTCATTTCCACCCCTTCCCTGTCCCACAACCCCCTGGGGAAGGCGGGATGCCTGATTCTACCCATTTGACAGAAGGGCAAGTAGCTGGCATGTGCACTTCCGGTTCTCCAAACTCCATTCATGAGTTGCAGCTAAAATTCTCCAAAGTGGGGGACCCCGCAGCCCCTGCTGGGCATGGTCTGAGGACCCCCTGCCAGGAGTTCCAGTCAATCATCTGATCCGGGTCACTGGCTGCCCACATGACAAGGATTTCACTCAATGGGCACGGCATGCCTCAGTGTTGCTTTCTGTCAAATGGGGCAACAAATTGCATCTTGAACCCTCCCCACCATGAGTTGGACGGGACTGGCAAAAACTGAACTGTCTGGGCCCTGGCTGGGTAGCTCGGTTGGAGTGTCGTCCCAGTGCGCCAACGTTGCAGGTCAATCCCTGGTCTGGGAACATGCAAGAAGCAACCAAATGAATGCATAAGGGGGTGGAACAGCAAACTGATCTATCTATCTATCTGTCAAATCAATATTTTTTTTAAGAATTGAACTCTATGTGGCCAATAAGGACCAGTCCTTCCACTGAGCCTGTCCTTACAGGTGGGGTGGGGGTGAAGGATGAGGTTGGGGTGAAATCTGGAGAAGGGGGGACATTTGAGAGCACCTAAGAGGAACACTTTAGAGAAGCATGACTTTGGAATGTCCCCAGGAATGGTGTCACGCCCTCTGCCTGACACTTGGTAGGTGCCCTGCAGGTATTTACAGAAATCCAGCCGCCTCATGCTCCATCAGCCACATCCTCAGGCGGGGCCTGTCCATGCCTCTAGCAGGCGAGTCCCCCCAGCTCTGGCATCTTCCTCTCTTCCTCTCTCAGGAAGATTCAGCCTTCCCAGATCGGGGTGGGCTTCTGGCTGCGCCAGCCTGCCGCCTCTCTGCAGAGCATTGAAACCAGTCAAGCAACGGGCATGTCATGGGACATGGAGCCGTGGCAAAGCGGTTAGAGGTCTGGCCCTGACCCTGGCTCTGCCACTTGCTTTTGGGGGACCTTAGGCACTTCCCTCTCCTCATCTTTCCTGGGAAGAAACTGAGGCTCAGAGACGGGCAGTGATTCATCCAAGTCACACAGCTGCTAAGTGGCAGAGGAGAGTTGGAACCCAGGTCTGTCTGGACTCAAAGCCCACTTTCCTCCCGCTCTGCCCCCTCTGCGCCTGGACCGCCCTGGCAGGTAAAAAGGGAGCAGCCCAGGCTAGGTGGAGCCACCTGGTGGCAGAGCCCAGCTTTAGATGCTGTCTGAGCCCTGCAAAAGCAAAGGTGGTGGGTGGACCTCCGGGCAGAGCCGGGCCCCCAGCCCAGCCCAGCCCTCTGAACCCAAATCCAGATGCTAAGAAGGTCCCAGGGTTCCCATGCAGCAGCCTAGACACCCCATGAGTTACAGGTGTACCCTTTATTCCTCCCACCCACTGGCTCTCAGACACTGATGGTCTCTTGGCTTCTCAGTGGGGCGTGGGGGAGCTGTGAGGCACCCCTGAGTTACACTCGATGTTACTTACAGGCCAGCTCTCACCTGGTGGAGCTCGTTTATTGAGCTCTTACTACATACAAGGTGCTGTGCTCAGGGCCTGGTGACTCGCATCAAACTCTCCTGCCCTCGGAAGGAGGGGGCACCATCGCCCCGTTACCTGATGAAGTAGAGGTGCTACTGTGCCACCTCCTGGGGACACCTGGGTGTTTGGAGCTACCTGAGCCAAGGTCGTGGTTCCCAAAGTGTGGTCTGGGCCGGCGGCAACAGCAGCAGCACCTGATTGCAATTTCCTCCAGGACAGAGGCAGCCTCCCTCTCCTGGCCCCTCCCGGGCAGGGCACCTGCAGTTCCTGAAGTCACGTGGCCCAGGCCGCCGCCGGGGCTGAGCTCACAGGATCCGCAGCCTTGCCGTCCTGGACAGGCTACTTTGGGTCACAGTCTCTCTTAAAGAGAGACCGACCTGCTTGGACCCTGAAGGCTCCCCGTGTCTGATCCACCGGCAACTGCAGCGGCTCCCCTCAATCGGCTCCTTCTCCCAGGCCGTGTGAGTGCCCTCGCCCTGGAAGGACTAGCTCCCGGGCCCCTGCCTGGCTGGGCCAAGATACACAGCTCCCACCTTTCCGCCCAGCCATCTTGGAGAGAATGAGCCACTTTGTGGGCCCTGCCGGCCGCCCTGCCCGGGGTGGTCCTGGCATCCCCGTGAGCCTGGCCTCCGGCAGCCCCGCCAGCTGGCCCGACACCGGGCTCTGGGGCCGTGCACGCCCAGGGGAGGCCACATCCCCGCTCTCTCGTCAGAGGTCCGAGTTGTTCTAGAAGCATCCGATGGTGGTTTTCAAAAACCTTATTTTACTTCTGTTTTGAAATAAAATGATCTTATAGCCGAAGGAAAGGCATGTGGGGGGAGGGGACCGCCCGTGCATGGTGAGCTGATGAAGAGAGACACCCCCTCTCCCCTCTGCCTCGAGCTTTAAGAAACTGACGGCAACTTGGGGTTCTGTCCTCAGCTTTCCAGGAAGAGTTTTTCCCGATGTCACTTCAGTCAACCCCAAGTCCCCGGGTCCTGGAACGGGCCGGTTACCCCTTCTCCGCCATTAGAGACTCGGTAGGTGCATGCCACTCTCTCCTGAATGGAATTTAGTAGCGTCTGTGACACAAGTGACCCTTCCCCGTCACCTTCCCCTCACACAATCTTTTTTTTAACTCTTTTAAAAATATATATTTTAAAAAAAATTCTTTTTGTTTTATTACTTAAAGTATTACAAAGAGTAGTACATATGTCTCCTTTTTATTTTCCCCCTTGACCTTCCCCCGGCCTCCCCTACCCCCCAGTGTCTTGTGTCCATTGGTTATGCTTATATGCATGCATACAAGTCCTTTGGTTGATCTCTTACCCACCCCCCGCTCCCAAACCTTCCTGGCCTTCCCGCTGTAGTTTGACAGTCTGTTCGAGGCTGCTCTGCCTCTGTATGTATTTTTGTTCATCAGTTTATAATGGTCTTTATTATCCATGAATGAGTGAGATCATGTGGTATTTTTCTTTCACTGACTGGCTTATTTCACTTAGCAGAATGCTCTCCAGTTCCATCCATGCTGCTGCAAATGGTAAGAATTCCTTCTTTTTTACAGCAGCATAGTATTCCATTGTATAGATGTACCACAGTTTTCTAATCCACTCATCTGTTGTTGGATACTTAGGCTGTTTCCAAATCTTAGCTATTGTAAATTGTGCTGCTATGAACATAGGGGTGCATATATCCTTTCTGATTGGTGTTTCTGGTTTCTTGGGATATATTCCTAGAAGTGGGATCACTGGATCAAATGGGAGTTCCATTTTTAACGTTTTGAGGAAACTCCATACTGTCTTCCACAGTGGCTGCACCAGTCTGCATTCCCACCAGCAGCGCATGCATCCTCTCCAGCACTTGTCGTTTGTTGATTTGTTGATGATAGCCATTCTGACAGGTGTGAGATGGTACCTCGTTGTTGTTTTGATTTGCGTCTCTCGGATGATTAGTGACTTTGAGCATGTTTTCATATGTCTCTTGGCTTTCTGAATGTCCTCTTTTGAAAAGTGTCTATTAAGGTCCTTTGCCCATTTTTTGATTGGATTGTTTATCTTCCTTTTGTAGTCCAGACAGTCTCTTCAATAAATGGTGTTGGGAAAATTGGGCAGATACATGCAAAAAAAATGAAACTAGACCACCAACTTACACCATACACAAAAATAAACTCAAAATGGATAAAGGACTTAAATGTAAGACGGGAAACCATAAAAATACTAGAGGAATCCAAAGGCAACAAAATCTCAGACATATGCCGAAGCAATTTCTTCACCGATACAGCTCCTAGGGCAGCCGTGGGCAAACTACGGCCCGCGGGCCGGATCCTGCCCGTTTGAAATGAATAAAACTAAAAAAAAAAAAAAAAAAAAAAAAAAGACCGTACCTTTTTATGTAATGATGTTTACTTTGAATTTATATTAGTTCACACAAACACTCCATCCATGCTTTTGTTCCGGCCCTCCGGTCCAGTTTAAGAACCCATTATGGCCCTCGAGTCAAAAAGTTTGCCCACCCCTGTCCTAGGGCATTGGAAACTAAAGAGAAAATAAACAAATGGGACCACATCAAAATAAAAAGCTTCTGCACAGCAAAAGAAACCATCAACAAAACGACGAGAAAACCCACTGCGCGGGAAAACATATTTGCCAATGTCATATCTGATAAGGGCCTAATCTCCAAAATTTATAGGGAACTCATACAACTTAACAAAAGGAAGATGAACCATCCGCCAACAGTATCTCTTGACGCTGCGACTGTTTGGCTGTGGCCACCCCCAGCGTAGCAGCCACCAGCATCTCACACCAGGATGGCCACGCGGGCTCCTCCCGGCCTCCATGCTGCCCCCTGCAGGTCACTCCTCGAAACAGCCGGGGAGGGCTCTTCGAAGTAAGTCCGCTTCAGGTACTGGTCTGTAAGTCCCCTGGGGATTGAACAAACAGCCTTTTGTGAACAGAAAGAAAGAGACGTTCAGTGAATTAGGACGAGAGGGTGCCTGGCTCAGCCCGGTCACAGGACATCCCCCCCCTTCCCACCCCCCCCCCCCCCCCCCCCGCGAGCAGGAGGCGTGAGGACGGAAGACTGCTCGCCTCCCCCAGAGAGCAGGGCCAGACAGGACGGCCACTTTCGCCATGGCCACTCCACGTTGTCCTGCAGGTTACAGCCCCGGACTTAGGCGAGAAAATAAAAGGCAAGCAGACTAGAAAGGAAGAAGTAAAACTGTGCCTCCTCACAGATGCCCGACCCCCTGGGGCACGCAGCCCCAAGAGTCCTGACTCATAGCAGGTACCGATCTCTGTGGCCGATTTGAAGACATCGGAACGGTGTCCCCGACCGAGTGTGCGGCCGGGAAGATGGGTGCAGAGCCGGCCTAGGAATCACATCAGGTTCCAGAGGAGACACCCCCCCACACACACCCGCCCCGTGGTTCTCCCTCCGAAAGCCCTGCTCGGACTTTCAGCAGCACGTGTCTGGCTCAGAGTAAACACTGCGTGAATATCCATCCAGGTGGGGGCTGCAAACATGGCCTCTGACTCCCAAGGCTCTAAGTGAAATCCGCCGTCCTCACTCCCGCCTCCGAGGCCCTGTGTGGCGCGGACCCTGCCCACTTTCCAGCTGCTTCCTATGGTTCCTCCCTCCCTGCACGCAGCCACCTGTCCTTCCTTGTCTTCCTCCAACGATCCAAGTTCTTCCCGCGCCAGGGCCTTTGCACGTGCGCTTCCTCTCCCAGAATGCTGCCTTCACTTGGCTCGGTCTTGTCCCTTAGGTCTTCGTTGAATGCAGCGGGTCTCAAACGGGGAGAGATTTTGGTGGCCACAACTGGAGGGAAGCCACCAGCATCTAGGGCAGGGGTTGGCAAACTTTTTGACTTGAGGGCCACAACGGGTTCTTAAACTGGACCGGAGAGCCAGAACAAAAGCATGGATGGAGTGTTTGTGTGAACTAATATAAATTCAAAGTAAACATCATTACATAAAACGGTACGGTCTTTTATTTCAATAGTTTTATTCATTTCAAACGGGCCCCTGCGGGCCGTAGTTTGCCCACGGCTGATCTAGAGAGTAGGGGCCGAGGATTCTTCTCAACATCCTGCGACGCCCCGGACAGCTCCCAGCCGCAGAGAATTAGCAGCCCCGAATGTCAGGAGTGTAAGATGGAGACGCTCTGGCCGAATGTCAGGGCGCTCACCTTGCTAATGGAAGGAGGTTTCCCCGTTAGTCTTTCTCCTCATGTCCCTCCAGCGCAATCTGGACCAGACCCACAGCAGCCAGCCCAGGGGATTTGAGGAGATACTCGGGTGCTCAGAACACACTGCATGGCCCCGCGTCTGTCAGGTTCGCAGAAGCAGGGACTGACACGGAGGAGGTGTGTGCACGGGATTTATGAAGGAAGGGCCCTGGGAGAGCCCGAGGTGATGAAGCGAGGCAGAGGGGGAGCAGGAAGAGCCCGCAGGGCGAGGTCTCAGCAAAGCCCCAGCTTAGCCCGATCCTGTGGGGACTCAGGAGTGTAAATTACAGCTTGGCGATCGTCCACCTCCTTCCAGGCAGAGCAACTGGGCTTCTGTACCCCTGTCCTGTCCCTCCAGTGCGATATCCGGGCGTCTTCCGTCGCCCACACCATCGGCCCTCCGGGCTGCAGGCCGGGCAGCTGGCGGCCTGGGAGCGGACCGCCAAGGACAATGCAGGTGCGGCCGCCAGGCCGGGGGCGCTCACGGAAGGGAGAGGATGTTCGCACAGACACATCTGCGGGGTCGGGATGGAGGACTGACCATGCTCATCTGCAGGAAACCTGGGCCATCCCATGTGACTTTGCTGGTCTGCAAAGTGACAGGTCCTGTGGGTTTGTCCCTCCCTCCCAGAGGCCAGCAGAAGGGGAGCAGCATTGGTGAGCAGCTCCTGGGAGCTGGGAGAGGGGTGTGACGTCAGTGGGCGTCATTGGTACCAAACCTTTGCCCGGAGCTTTTGCCACGCGTGCCCCTCCCGTCATAGAAGGGGAGACAGGCTTCGCTCCTCACCCTGATTTATGTTTCTACTGAGGTTGCCCAGAAAAAGAACACCCATACGTCAAGTCCACTTGGCTCCATTAGCTCCCGGGGCTTCTTCGCTCCCGCGAGCAATCCTCTGCCTCTTTGAGCCGCCAGCCATCTCCAGGAGGTCTTTTACTTCACGGATGGATGGACGGATGGACGGACAGACGAGGTTGGGTGTGGCTGAGAACTTCCGGAAGTTGTTTCCAAAATTCTATGTGGATCTGGGTTTTCAAAGTGAGATCTGTGGGTACCCAGGTGGTCCGAGACCCAAAACACATGGAAGGTAGAAGGTAGACATTCCCCTGGCTGTAGCATTGAATGTTCTGTTTCACTGTGTTTATTGGTTTGCTCAGGCTGCCATAACGCAATGCCGCAATGCGCGGGACTTAGAAATTTACTCTCTGGGTTCCAGAGGCTGGAGTCCAAGATCAAGGTGTCGGTGGGTGGTTCCTTCTGAGGCTGAGCAAGGAGGTTGGTGCCTCGCCTGTCCCTGGCTCCCGGTGGCTTGCGGGCAATCTTTGGAGTTCCTGGCTGGAGGGTGTTTCACCCTGACCTCTGCCTGCACCTTCCCGGGCTGTTCGTGTCCCCCCCTCCCCCCATGTGCAGTTCTGTTCCCAAAGGCCCCCTTTTTATAAGGATGCCGGTCCTATTGGGCTAGGGCCACCCTGCGCCAGTATGACCTCTGCAACGACCCTCTTTCCAAAAAGGTCAGGATTTCAAGATAAGAATATTCGGGAAACTCAATTCCCTGCCCCTTACTCCTGCTCCCTGGGCTCACCTGCCTGCACAGGAGCCCTTGCCTCAAGCTCTGGTTCAGACCTGGGCTACGATGCTCTGCAGGTGATGGCGACAGGGGAACAGGGGTGGCCTTCTCCCTGGTGCCATCAGCACGTCCCCTGTGGGCCCTGATGAAGCTCTTAGGAGGGAGAGAGAAGTGGGAGGTGAGAGCAGGAGGCGCAGGGACTGGGGCATCCGGGCCCAGGGACAAGCCACCAGGACAGCCCTGTTCCCCAGAAGCCCCGGATGTCACACACTGTTGTTTGTAAACTTGCTTCCCTAACACCCCATGTTCCCCAAATTAGAAAAGCGCTCCCTGCTCCTGAGCAGCAGGAGTGCTCCGTCCTGCGGCCACAGCTCGAAGCTTTGACACTTTGCCAGTTACTCAGAGGCCCTGCACCTCGGTTTTCTCATCTGTAAAATGGGGTCATCGCAGAGCTGGCCTCAGAGTGGGTGAAGGTTCATGTGGGGTCAGTGCTGCAGGCGGCTTCCTGCCCTGCCTAGTTCCCAGTGAGTGGCAACCAAGAAAAACATAAGCCAGTAGTTTCCACGGAGGGGGCGTGGCCAGAGGCGTGGCCAGAAGGGGGAGTGACCGGAAGGGAGCGCGTTGACATTTCCTGGGGCTGAGAACCTGCTGCTGGTGTCCTGGCTGTGACAGCTCCAGGCGCTGACCCGCACCCTCTCCTGCATGTGTTACACTTTATTTAAAAAACATGTTCTTACTGATTTTTACAGAGAGAAGAAGGGAGAAGGATAGAGAGAAACATTGATGAGAGAGGACCATCATCGACCGGCTGCCTCCTGCACACCTCCTACTCGGGATAGAGCCTGCAAGCCAGGCATGTGCCCTGACTGGGAATCGAACCAGTGACCTCTTGGCTCCTGGGTCAATGCTCAGCCACTGAGCCATGCTGGCTGGGCTGCGTGTTATACTTTAATGAGGCATTCGAAGCCAGGAAGTACTAACATTACCCATTGCTGCTGCTGGTGGCGTCATCGCACCCAGCCTGCAGAGGAGGTGGGAGAATTCTCGGCCTCAGTGAACAACCCTGTAAGCAGTAGCCCAGACCTCCCATTTAGGGTTTGGGGTACCTCCCAGGTGGGCTGGTTCCTGGGTGCATGACTCCCCATCTCCAGACCTCAGTTTCCCCACGGGTCACATGGAAAGAAATCCCCCTTGCCTAATTGCAGTGTCTCATCCTGGCTCCCCATTTTACTGATGGGGAAACTGAGGCCCCAAACAGTTCATTACAACTGAGGAGGTACTACTATTCTTAGAATGGCCCTAACTGCCCTGGCCGGTATGCTCAGTGGTTAGAATGTCAACCCACACACCGAAGGGTCACGAGTTCAATTCCCAGCCAAGGGCATGTACCTGGGTTGCAGGTTTGATCCCTGGCCCCAGCTGGGGCACCAGCGGGAGGCAACCGATGTGTCTCATCGCTGTTTCTCTCTCTCTCCCCATCCCTCTCTCCCTCCCACTCTCTCTAAAATTCAGTGGAAAAAATATCCTCTGGTTTTTTAAAGCAAAGAATGTCCCCAAGGGCACAGTGACACCGGCTGGCCTGTATGCGCTCCGGGGACCAGGCACCCCCGTCTTCGCTCATCCCATCCTCCCTTCGAACTCCCATTGTGCAGAGGAGGAAACTGAGGCACCAGGGAGTCAGAGCCACAGAAGCTAGGCTCCTGCTCCTGCCTGCCCTTAGCGCCAGGCCCCGCGGATGGGGGGGGGTGCTCCTGGCTTCCCCCCCCCCGCCCCCGCCCCCCTCCCCCTCCCGAGCATTAGCCGGGCTGGGCCCCGGCCAAGTCTCAGCTGTCACAGCGATCCCACCTTTGATCACCAGTCAGCGTGCTTGAAGTGCCGAGTCTCCCAGATGTTGGGCTGATCAAAGGCAGCTGTTGCCCGGACCCTCCCCAGAGCACGAGATTATGGACGCGGGCTGGAGGGAGGCGGCGCGGGGAGGGGCAGGCACGTGACGGATGGAGCAGCGGCCAGCGGGGCGGGGCGAGGCGGGGCGCGGCGGGGCGGCGGGGCGCAGGGGCCGCAGGTTGAAGAAGGACCAGGTTCCGCCAGCGCTGGACAGAGAACCTGATGCTTGGAACACATACGCCATGGGCCTCACTTCAACTCGCAGCTACAGGGACCCTCCCACCCAGATCCGCAGCCAAATCTCAGAGATTAAGCTCATTATGTCATTAATAATGACATCATTCTTTCCCATGACATCCCCACGCCACGGACGCTGGTTTTTTCTTGCAGGTCGTCAAGAGCTGAATTTTATATTTCCAATTAATTAAAACCTCGGAGATGAAGCAGAGTGTATACATAATGGTGGGAGTCTTGAGTTTCCAGCAGTTACAGGAAGGGGGTTGGGGGGTGCGGGAAGGGCTACACCGGAAACCTACGGTGGTCTTTGACTTTTTTCCTCATTCATTGATTCAACAAAATGCATGGGCATTGCTCTCCAATAATAGTGCCTAAGGTTTGTTAAGTGCTTGTTGGACTCAGAAACAGCTTGTCTCTATTCGTACTATTAATATACGCTATTTTTATAATAAAGAGATTTTTCAAATGTAAGCAAAATATTAAATGGCGGATATCAATTTTCTAAAAGACATGACATAACTACGTAAGGGATAGATGATAGAGATAGAGACAGATAGATACACCGTCAGATATAACACTAAAAAAAAAAAGCGTTGATGGCCCGGTGGGCATGGCTCAATGGTTGAGCGTTGACCTATGAACCAGGAGGTCACGGTTCAATTCCCGTTCAGGGCATGTGCCTGGGTTTCAGGCTCAATCCCCAGTGGGGGGTGTGCAGGAGGCAGCCGATCAATGATTCTCTCTCATCACTGATGTTTCTATCTTTCTCTCCCTCTCCCTTCCTCTCTGAAATCAATAAAAAATACATATATTTTAAAAGCGTTGATGTACACAAGACCCCAGCACCTGCGACTTGATTGGCAGGTGGCTAATCGCACCCCCGCCCCTTGCCTCAGTTTCCATTTCCTGTGGGAGAAATAGAAATGCCTGGAGTGTGCGAATGGCTCCGTTCCTACCCTCAAACCCCACGGTTACAAGCTCTAACCAGACCTGGGATGATGGCGGCTCCCTTTGCTGAGTGTGTGGCCCGGGCCAAGCCTTTGAATACATTTTCTCTAACCCTCTCAACACCGACGTAGCAAACACTGTCCTGACTTTACCAGCTGAGGACCCCGAAGGCAGGGGTGCGCAGGCGCGGCTCTTGCCAGCTCTTGGGAGCGGACTGTTCAATTTTCAGGAATTTTGTGCATCGGTTGTTAAACAAGGCCATTATTAACAATTAAATTGTGTAAACTTACAATTAAATAGATTATATTAAAAATCAAGGAAATGCTCAAAACTTCCCCCTCTCTCATGGTTTTACTGCGCTTTTATCTATGCTCTAGAGCAGCGGTTCTCAACCTGGGGGTCGAACGACCTTTTCACAGGGGTCGCCTAAGACCATGGGAAAACACATATATAATTACATTGTTTTTGTGATTAATCACTATGCTTTAATTATGTTCAGTTTGTAACAATGAAAATATTTCCTGCATAGCAGATATTTACATGACGATTCATAACAGTAGCAAAATTGCAGTTATAAAGTAGCAACGAAAATAATTTTATGCTTGGGGGTCACCATAACACGAGGAACTGTATTAAAGGGTCCGGCATCAGGAAGGTTGAGAACCGCTGCTCTAGAGGTTGCTTCTGGCTGGTGGGATGCTACCGTGTGTTTATAGAAATAAGCCACGGCGGGGGCATTGACACCAGGGAAATGGGCAAATGCCTCAGAGCCAAGGTACCAAGTCTCCCAGGTACGTAAAGAAATAAAATGCTAGTTTCCTTTAAGCAAATCGAACCCTGTCCTGGCGATGTGACAAGCTTTAAACAAGGTGCATCCTCGCTGCACCCTGCCCGGGAGATGGACGCTGCTTCCCGGACACACAGCTGAGACTCGGTGCTGGTGAGGATCGTGGCTCATTATTGAGCACTTACTGTATGCCAGGGTGCGTGCAGAGCCCTGTAAGAACATTATCTCCTCCTTCCCCACAACACATGTTTGGACATTTAACATGTTTGGGAAGACCCACCCCCTTCATTCTCCCGTTCCCCTAGTCGAGGCCCCAAGGTTACACGCCACCCTTGGGAATAGGAGGTGCCCTGACGCACAGCTAACGGTGCCCCGCCTGCTCCTCCTGGCCTTGCAGAGCCCGTCCTCCTCCCCAAACACTATTTCCTCAGACACAAGAGCAGGCGCCATCACTGCCCGTCGTGAGGAAGTCCAGCGCCCGTCCTGGTGCCAGCAGCTGACTTCCACGGCCACAGGGTTCGAGGTCAGGTCGACCCCATCCCCAATCGAGATGTGGCAACGCAAGGTCAAGGCCCACCGTGCTCGGACCCACACTTCAGTTCATCCTCGCAGTCCCCGTTTCCTTTATGACCTGGCTCCCCAAGCGTCTCGGCCCTCACATGCCGAGGCCCCCACCCTCTGCCCTGCACTCAGGGTGCTCTTCCCCGAATCATCTCCTCCTTCCAGTGCAACTCGGGGGCCTCCTCACTTCCTCTGGGTTTCTCCCTCCTGACACACCCGGGCAGGTGAGGGCCTGCTCCCTGGCCCCCAGGCTCTCCGAGAAACCGCAGGAGGGAGCATTTAACATCTCTAGTGAGCAGCAAGCTGGGTAGCAGCCCCTCCAAAGACTTGGACCCAATCAGAGGGAGTATGTCTTGGAGACAACTGGTCTACCCGCACTGCTGAGCACGGCTGAGCATCACCTCTGCTTAGCCTGCTCGCCAGCTGGCCCACACGGTCTCTCTCCAGCTCTACCTGCTTGAAGGTGGGAGCCGTGTCCCTCTGGAGGTAGGAACCACGTCCCACTGTCTCGGTCAATATTTGCTGCGTGTCAAAGGGACTCCAGCTTCCCTGGTTACCAGCTGTTCTGGGCTCGTTGGTGAAATGGGTCAATAGACGTATCTGCCTGTGGTTTGGCATCAGAGGGACAAAGAGCTTAGCCTGATCCCCATCAGCCAGGGGAGGTGTTTATTATGACTTTGCGTGGTTCGTTTCCTGGGCTTGTTGGCCGAAAGAAGTCCTTCCCAGGGAAAGAGAGCGGGCGTGAGCGGCATGGGTGCCAGCGAGGGAGCCCAGGCTCAGCCGCGTGCTCCCGGGCTGGAGTCTCCTCCCCCCTCCATCCTGCCCCTAAGAGCATGAGACCAACGGGGGGCTGATCAATCACCAGGACTTTAAAGGCCGCTGGGCTCTCATGCCCGTGTCCTCCCAATGTTTCTCTTAGCTGCGTGCTAACACCCGTTTGTTTAGGGCTCGCAGCAAATACATCTTGGCGAGGACTTTGATCGCTGGCAGCTGTGTACGTGTGAGTGAGGCGGAGTCCCAGGGGCAGACAGAGCCTGGGAAGGAGGCGGGCTGGCCTTGCCTCTCTTATGCCCTCTGGGTCCGGCCCTTCATCCTCCGCGCCCCACCCCAGCGTGCTGCCCTTAGAGGCAGAATCAAGAGCAAGAGCCCCTGGCTCCAAAGTCACAGAGTCCTGGGTTCCAACCAGAATCTCTTACTTTCCAGCTGTGTGACCTGGGGCAAGTCACTCAACCTCTCTGGGCATCCCTTTCCTCATCTGTTAAAAGGGCATTAGAATAGTTCTGGAAGCCAGTAGCTTGCCCAGGAATAAATAAGATCCTTCCCTAAAGCACTTGGAGTGAGGGAGGAACTTACATGTTCGAAGGAGCAAGCATTTTGGCTCTGTTTGCAAGAAAGTCACCACCGAATTGCCATTACAAGCACAGACAGGTGCCGGGTGCCGCCAAGCCCCGAGGGTCCTGCTGTGTGACCTTGGGCACGTCACTTCCCCTCTTGGAGCCTCAGTCTCCTCATCTGTCAAATGGAAAGCATAACAGCACCTCCCTAATGGGGAAGCGAATGGGAACGTGATGAAGGCGGGACTTTGAAGTGCTGGGCAGCACCTGTGATCTTCATCCCCACGGTGTCTACAGAGTAGCACCGCCCTCACCTCTCTGAGCGGCTCCTATCGGGTAATAATAGCCCAGATTTGGGGAGGCACTGGGTGAGACCGCGTGGGAAGAGCCCGGCCTTAAGGTGCCTCCGTGAAGACAGATGATGTGGTGGGTCATGGGGTCATTTAGTTCAACTTTCCTCAGTTTCTCCAACCCGGGCCGCAGGATGCCGTCCCCCACCGAGGATTCAGACATGGTGTTGGCTGCGGCCCTCTCCGCGGCCGGTGGAAGCGACATCTTTCCCAGCCTTGCTGAGAAGGCCCCGCTGGCCGAGTAGCGTGCTCCATCGGGACCACGCAGGAGGGCAGGGGCTTCTGACGGTTTCCGCTCCCTTCAGCGTCAGGGGCGGCGAGTGGGAGAGTCTTCCAGGCTGCCTCAGAGCCGAATGCGAGGAAGGACCCAACTCGTGCCTCTCCATCCCCAGTGCCGCCCTCCTCGTCCAAGCTACCATCCCCTCTCACTGGACAACCATGGCAGCCTCCTCCATGGCCTCCATGGCCTCCTTGTGCAGGAAGACCCAACACCCATTCTTGTCTGCTCCATTACTAGGACTCTGAGTTGGCCAATGGTGGCTATGGTGCACCTGCAGAACTACACTTCCCAGCATCCCTTGCAGCTAAAGAGAGCCTTGGGTTCTGGCTACTGGCACGTTGTTGGGAGACTTCTGTTGGTGGGACCTTTAAGGGCATCTGAGTCACTGGGAAAGATAAAGGAGAGGGAGCAGGAGGAGGCGGGGAGACCCTCCAGGTCAGGATACAGGCCGGGCACTTGGGAAGAAAGCGGGGGAGGAACAGCAGCAGCACAGCCTGGGGGGGTGGGGGGAGGGAGCAGGAAGGGGGGGGCGGGAGCAGGAAGGGGGGGGGCCTCAGCCAGCCCACTAGGGGCCCCAGAGCAGAGACGGTCCATCAGGAGTCCCTCCGCAGCTGGGAATAGCCTGGCTCTGGGACCCCATGCGCTCAGGGATGGATGGAGACCAGCCTGGGAGGGAGTGTGGCCTCCACGTGGGCACAGGACCCAAAGGCATGGCACCTGCGGGCGGTTGGACAGCTGTCCTGCCTGTAACCGGCTTTGGTGGGCGGAGCTGGGTGGCTCTCCACAGCTGCCATGTCACCTTCTCCCCGTACCTTTCCACACTCCCAGGAGGGACAGCTCCCCACTGTTGCTAAGGCCCCGGGAGCGCCTGCCCCCCCTCTTTGTTATCTTGGCCCCCACACGTCTCTGCCTGAGCTGGACTTAAATAAAAGCAGTCCTGGCCTCTAGGGGGCGGTCCCACTAAGCAAAGCCTTGTGGCCAGGGCGTTCTAGCCGCTGTAACATGTTCTTGTGAGGCAGGAAGGGGCAGGGCGTTACTGTGTATCCAGCTTTTAATAAGAACGGGCAGGGCCGCCTGCTGCACATAGTAGGCTTTGTCCACTTAGTAGGCTTTATCCAGCAAGGCGACCCCTGCGGAGAGGAAATGATGAAGCACCAAGGCCATAGCAACAGCTGGCAGCTGCTATCTCCCCAGGACGCTGAGGCTCTGAGGGGGACTCCTTTAGCTTGGGGAGTACAAGGGGGTGGTTGCCAGCATTCCTGGCTGTGGCTCTGGTGCCCCAGTCTTGAAGGCCGTAGCCTTGAAATCTCTGCTCCGTTTCCCATCGCCGCCTCTGTGAGTGTGTCATCTCACTCCGCCTTCGTCTTCCGAGGACACATGATTGCACTTAGGATCTGGGCTGCGCCAGCACGGCCAGGCTCGGTGAGCCTGAGAGGGGGCGGTGAAGGATTAAGAGCAGTGGTTCTCAACCTTGGCTGCACATTAGAGTCACCTGGGAATCTTTTTAAAATCCTGATTTCTGGGCCTCATCCTCTGGAAATTCTGTTTCTTTGTTACTAATGTCGTGGCCCCACCCCATCACAAAGAAACAGAATTTCCGGAGGATGAGGCCCAGAAATCAGGATTTTAAAAAGATTCCCAGGTGATGCTAATGGTTGAGAGCCACTGATTTAGACAAGAGAAGAAAGCTGGGTCTGGGTAGGACGCTGCCCTCTCTGATGGAAAGACAGCGCAACGGCCTTCGAGCCGAGTCTTTATTTTATAGCCAGATTTCTCGAGGCAACATAAGGGTGTGGTCAAGATGTTTACAATGTTCTCTCGGGTTTCGAATCCACTCAATTACATGCACCTGATCAAGCTTTGTTTCCTTGCTGCACCTCCTGCAGCCCATATCACTCAGCCACGTGGGACCACAGGTTTGGACCATAAGGTCAAGCTCACAACCATTGCCTTTGGCTGTCATTGTGCTGGGGCTTGCACGCGGCTTTGCCACGAGAGGACCGTGCCCCCTCATTAGTCCCAGGCTTGAACCTGTCCAAACGCTGTAGCCGCTCTCCACAAGGATCCACCTGGAAAATTCGAGATGCTATCACAAAGCCCTTAACCTGATCACACGTGCAAAGACACCCATTTCCTTTCTCTGGCCACATGTCTCAGGTTGAGGGTTTGGGGTGTGGAGATCTGTCTAGTGGGGCCATTTCTCAGTCTGCTGTGGGCTCCCCCTGTCTTACATCCTGGGCATCTTCCCCTGCCGCAGGCTCTGCAGACCATCCCTTCATTGAAGAACTGCAAGCCCTCAGTGGCCTTCTCTCCGCTCCATGCCCTGCCCAGCAGTGTCCTGTCTTTCCTTCCCAGACAGCACTCGCGCTCTTGCTCTCTGCACTTAGGCCCCTCTGGCTTCCTTTAGCTTCCTCCAGGTTCAGTCACTTTATCCAGAAATACGCACGGCCCCACTGTTGGGTTCAGGCTCACACAAGTGGGGTTCCAGCGTCCCGTCTCTGCACGGGTTTATACGCGATCCTCTGGCGCCGCCTTGTGGCCGATCTGTAGATTTGCAGGGAGCCGTTCTACTTGGGCAGCGCAAAGATCAGCTGAGAAATGCTGCTTCTCGCCGGATAAGGAAAAGGGGGAAAGGGATGGAGGGTTGTGGGACGCGATGGCATTTAGCAAGAGTCCTGGGAGACAGAAATGCAGAAAGGCGCCAAGCTGACCCTGGCCATTCAAGGAGCGGCTTCTACTCTATACGGAACAGTAGAGGGAACGCAGGCTCTGGATCCTCGCCTGCTACTTCCTGGCTGAGCGAGCTCATCTGCGAGAAAGTGGCCGCCGGTGTGGCCGGGGCTGAGGGATGGGCCGTGGTGGTCAGTTGGCTGCATCTCACAGGCGCTCCAGGCCAAAGTCAGGAAATGGACTTTCTTTTCAAACCAGGCCTTGGGGGGTCCTCTTATGCACAGGAGGCATCCGCCGCAGCACAGCTGAAAAAACGAGAAAATGAAGGACAGTTCTGGTTTTATTCCCAGTTCATCCCCGGATCATCCTGCCCGGCCTCGGGCCAGCAGGCGGCCAGGATTAAACAGGAACGGGAATTTGGAGCCTCCGGAGTCCAGAACACGGCCCCCATCCATGTGCCTCCTAGCTTGTCCCGGCCACACTGACGGATGAGCGATTTGTGGCGTCGGCTGAGAATGTTTATGGTTCAGCGCCAAGAGCAGGAGGGGCCCCCATTCTCTGAGGTTCAGTGCCCAGCAGGGCCTGGGGGGAGGGCCAAGGTGCAGCCACCACCTGCCACAGGTGAGTGGAGGCCGGTGCACACCTGCCCTCCAAGGGCCTGCTGGGGGCGGAGGGGCTGTGCGATGCTGGGGCCCCATTCAAGGTGGGAGGTGGAGACCCCCCGGCAGTGGTCCCCAGCACCGTTGTTACCCCCACTTCCTGACCCCTGGGGGTGACCACAGGCAGAGAGGAGCAGCCCCCTTGAACCTGACCTTGGTTTCTACTGTGTGATCTTAAGCACGTGTTTTCTTTCCGGGCCTCCATTTCCCTGTGTATCAACAGCTAGGATCGCCATGGCCTCAGACCCTGTCTACACCTATGAAAGCTAGCATGGTCTCTGAGCCTTTCTGAATACAGTGGGGCCTTGACTTACGAGTGTCCTGACTAACGAGTTTTTCGAAATATGAGCCATCTCTCGGCCGATATTTTGCTTTGAGTTGCGAGCTAAAATTCGGGTTACGAGCCAGCTTCAGATACCCCACCGCTAGTTGGCGCAGCGAACGTCACAGTGAACGCCACAACATCAGCCCAGCATCACGTGTCTCACTCGTTCACTTTAATGATTTGACATACGAGTAATTTGAGTTACGAGCTCCATCACGGAACGAATTAAACTCGTAAGTCAAGGCCCCACTGTACTGACACGCTTTCTTACACCCACATGGGACTTGTTAATGACAAAGGGGACGGTTGTCCGGAGAAGGGACCTGGCCGACAGCTCCTTAACCAGACGATCAGAGGTACCGCCACCCACTTGGGGGCAAGTTGACATCTCAACCCAAATCTAATCACGCAGAAATATCAGATTAACCCACAGCAAGAGAGAGAGAGAGATGTACTGCTCCTCCCATTTATGCATTCAGTGGTTGATTCCTATAGGTGCCCTGCCCAGGGATCGAACCCCCAACCTTGGTGTATCAGGCTGACGCTCTAACCAACTCAGCTGCCCGGCCAGGGCGAACTTGCTATTTTTGAAGAGTTCTGATCAGGATCTTCTTTTAGGATGTTCCTCCCCTGGGTTTGTCTGATGTTTCCCCGTAATTAAACTTCTCACGTGGGGAATATTGAGTTCCTTGTTCTCTCCTCCCTCCCTCCTGCCTCTCCCAACTCCTTCCAGGCTCTCTCCTCACTGCTGGCCTTTCCCTGTGGGCAGTTAATTCCCTCAGATCCCAACAGGACCTCTCACAGCCCCAGTGGGGAAGGCAGCCGTGGGGCGGGGAGTGCTGGTCAGACCTGGCTGATCTGTTGTGGTGTTTCGGCCGGCTCCACGGGCTCCAGGTGCCCTGGGTGACATTTGCTGGAAAGAAAAGGAGTCAGGAGACCCAACAGGAAGTCAGGAGAGCAGCGAGACTAATAACAACCCTCTCCTGGGCTGTTTATTAAATGCTCTGATAGACAGCCCAGGACGCCCCTCCTTCCCTGACATGTGGCGACCATATTTCCTTGGCCCAGCGTTGAGACGGGTAGATTGGTCAAGAGCACTTCGTTGCCTTTTAATGCCTCTGATTTGTGAATTTCCTTAGGGAAGGCTGCGTGTAGTTGCGCATTTTTCAAAGGGCAGTTTGTGAAAATAATGAAATAAAAGAATTGGAAACCAGGACTGGCCGGGCAGCCCACACTTGCCCCCTCCTAAAAGGCCAAGGTCTCGGAGCTGCTTGGGAAAGCCCGCTCCTTCCGTCCTGACCCAGGTCACAGGTTGCACAAAACAACCCCTAATGGCCATTTCAGTAAAGGGCCCTGGCACACGATCCATAAATATCTGTTGAATAAACAGGTGACTTGAAGCACAGTGACCCCTGAAGTCATCTGCTCTGGGCCTGAGGGCATTTTTTTCCACGTGTAGGTATGTTTGTCCCGATAGACGGTCAACGTGCCTTTTTTTAAATGAGGCATGCCGCCCGCGGCCCGCGAGTTTGACATGCTTGGTCTAGATTTAAGATGGGCCCTAAACCCGATGGCGCTGTCGGAATAAGAGGACAGAGGACACCAGGAGGGAGGCGTCCACGTGAAGATGGAGGTAGGGAGCAGAGTGGTGTGAGTTACCAGGAGCACCGGAGCCCCCAGGGCCACCAGCGGCAGGAAGGCCGCCCCTCGAGCCTTCCAGGCTGGCACCTGGACTGTGGGTGTCTGGCCTCCAGAGCTGTGGCAGAGTAGATTCCTGTTGTTTTAAGCCTCTAAATTTCTGGTAATTTGTTACCACAGGCCAGGGAACCAATACACCCGTAATCCTATCACTTAAAACGACTTGTACTTAATACTGCTTAAGCGCCACACGGCTCTGAGCAAGCTGCTGCTTCGCTCCTCTGGTTCCCAGTTTACTCGCCCGCAAACTGGGGACGTTTTCTTTCCAATGTCCGCATTCCAGGATTTACAGGTGATGCTCAGCAATCAGCTCACGGCGCCGGCAGCCTCTCTGAGCCTCCGTCCCCCATCTCTAAAAGAGAGGCAAGAGCCCTAACCGGTTTGGCTCAGTGGATAGAGCGTCGGCCTGCGGACTGAAAGGTCCCAGGTTGGATTCCGGTCAAGGGCATGTACCTGGGTTGCGGGCACATCCCCAGTAGGGAGTGTGCAGGAGGCGGCTGATCGATGTTTCTCTCGTCGATGTTTCTAACTCTCTATTCCTCTCCCTTCCTCTCTGTAAAAAAAACAATAAATAAATAAATAAGTAAGTAAGTAAATAACAAGAACCCCTACCCTGTCCCCATCCTCAGGCTTAGAACTCCATACAAAGGTGCAGTAGGAAAGGAGGCTGGAACAGCGGGCCCTGCGCCCATACGCTAAGGGGCCACCTCAATCCCATCCCCGGCCGAGGGAGCACCACCGCCCCCTGCCGGCTGAGCATTGGTCTCCTCCGGGGCCGCCCGACCGCCTGCGCCTGCGCAGAAGGCAAGCGCTCAGGCCCGCCCCTTGTGGGTGTGACTTCCTCGGGGCGCTCGGTCTGGCCACGCCCATTTCCGGAAGGGGCTGGCCCAGGCCGGGAGCACGTGACTGGGATCCGGCTCGGGAAAGATGGCGGCGCCCAGGGCTGCGGCGTGAAAGTGTCAGTGGGAGACTCTGTGCGCCGTGCTGGGGTCAGAGCCGCGGGGCCGGGCGCCATGTCGCGCCTGATCGTGAAGAACCTCCCGAATGGGGTGAGTGGCAGGGCCTGGGCCCGGGGCTCTGAAATGAGGGCCGGTCGGGGGCCAAGGGTCGGTAGGAAGGCGACTGCGGGGAATTGAGGGGCTTTCCCTCCGGGGCAGGACCCGCGGCTTTCCCCCTTTGACAGTGGGAGGAAGGGATTGTCACTGCTCACGGCTTCACAGCCGCCGGTGGGTCCCTGACGCGCAGCCCGACCCTCTCCCAGGGAGCACCGCCCCGCTCCCGGCCCCCTGGTCCGGTCACATTTCGTTGTTGTTGACTCGAGGCTGGGTCACACCCGGTACCTGCAGCCCTTTCCACTCGGGGGGCTGATGGGCGGCACGTGGGGAGTAATGGGCTTAGGGCCCCGCGTTCCAGTTCCGGATCCCGTCATCGGGGCAGGCGGGTTCGTTTCAGAACCGATAAACGGCTCCGAACCATTTATCCAGTACGTGGACTGTTTCCCTGGAGTCCCGCGCAGAACCTGCGGTGGGCACTCAGCTACACATGCCCAGGGAGTGAGGGAAGAAACAGACGGATGTGGGGCCAGAAGGTTGGGGCTCTGGGCCATCCTCACCTCCCTCCCTGTCACCTTTCCTGCGTGGGAAACTGCACACGCTGGTGCGGCGTCAGCTCATCCCCCACACCCAGAAGGTGCCATCTTGGTCCGAGGTCTTCTGTGCTCTTGCCTCTACTACCCCTTGGGACGGACTCTCTCCCCTTGGGAAGAGGAAGGACCCAAAGCCATTGCTGTTTCATTGCCCTGGTTTTTTAACCTTGTCTCCCCCTTGCCCCTCCCCACCACAGATTGGGCATCGGGAGGCTATGACACAATTTTACTTTTTTAAAATATATTTTTATTGATTTCAGAGAGGAAGGGAGAGGCGGAGGGAGATAGAAACATCAATGATGAGAGAGAATCACTGATTGGCTGCCTCCTGCACACCCCCTGCTGGGGATCCAGCCTGCAACCTGGGCATGTGCCCTTGACCTGAATCTAACCGGGGACCCTGTGGATGACGCTCTATCCACTGAGCCGAACCGGCTAGGGCGGCTATCACACAATTTTAAAAATTTGAACAGCACAGTAGTGTATAAGCTGAGAAGCAGGGTTTGTTCCCTCTTCCCCTCCCTCTATCTTTCTCCAGGAGTAACCATCTTCTCTGGCTTATTTTAGGACTCCCCATAGGTTTCTTCCTCTGCCCAAAGGTGTGCCCCATTTCTTGGCCTGTTTACCCAATGACTATCTGTTGACCCCCACTATGAAAGATGAGGAACCTAGATCAGCTATTCCTTCATCGGTTATTTTTTATTTTAAAAAGTGTTTTTATTGACTTCAGAGGAAGGAAGGGAGAGAGAGATGGCAACATCACTGATGAGAGAGAATCATCGGTCAGCTGCCGCCTGCACGCCCCACGCTGGGGATGGAGCCTGAAACTCAGGTGTGTGCCCTGACCGGGAGCTGAGCCTTGACCTCCTCTCCTGGTTCATAGGCCGATGCTCAACACTGAGCCACACTGGTCGGGGGTGTTATTTGTTGTTTTTAATCCATCCATCATTTACCGTAAATGGTATACTTTTAAAATACCTATTATTGATCTATCCATCATATCCGTCAGCTTTAGGCAGTGCCTATTTTTTTTAATCCTCGAGGATATATTTGTATTGATTTAGAGAGAGAAAGAAACATTGGTGTGAGAGGGAAACATCAGTCATTTGGGGGCCTCCTGTACGTCCTGACTGGGAAGCGAACCCGAAACCTTTGGTGTATGGGACGATGCTCCAACCAGCTGAGCCGCCTGGCCAGGGCTAGGCCGTGTCTCTTGATGCCTCACTGTGATGGATGAGGGTGGCTCCCCTTCCCTTCTCAGCTTCCATCTGTCCCTGGGCTCTGACCTCCCCGCTCTCCCTCACGGTGCCCCTCTGTCCTAGATGAAAGAGGAGCGGTTCCGGCAGCTGTTTGCCGCCTTTGGCACGCTGACGGACTGCAGCCTCAAGTTCACCAAGGATGGCAAGTTCCGCAAGTTCGGCTTTATCGGCTTCAAGTCCGAGGAAGAGGCCCAAAGGGCACTGAACCATTTCAACAAGAGTTTTGTCGACACGTCCCGGATCACGGTGAGTCGGCGGGAATCTCGCCACTGTCTGCCTGTGGAAAGCGCTCTTTCCCTCCTACCCCTGTCCCCTTTCAGGCTGTGATGTCCTCAGCGTCTCACTGCTTCTCAGTCTTTCCTGCCTAGAGATCCCCGGAGAGTTTGTTAAACTGGTTTCCTGGGCCCGTTCACGGGGTTTCTCATTCAGTGTGTGGGGGAGGGGGCCCAGGAATGTGCATGTCTAACAAGCTCACAGGTGATGCTGCGGTCCCCACATGAGAACCACTGGTCTACGTCATTCATTCACAAACTGTTCAGCCAGTACTCGAGTGCTTACGTGATGCAGGGGATTTGGAGCGGATGTGGCCCCCTGGCCCGTCCTCATGGAGCCAGCAGCCCACGGGAGACGTGGCTGCTTTCAGTCACTGTGGTCAGTGCTGAGGAACAAAGGAGGTGCCGTCCTTGCTGGGGGGTGGATGGGGAGTCAGGAAAGCTTCCTGGAGGCGGAGGTCCTACTCTGTCACTCACGTGCATTTAATGACTCGGTAAAGACATCGAGTTCCAGTCACCATTCTGACCCCCTCTGACCTGGGTGACCTGGGGCAAGTCACTCACTTCCCTGTGCTTCGGTTCCTGGCCTGAGAAGTGGGGTAGCCATGGCTCCTTCCTCGCACTGGGGGAGGCTCAGTGTATTTCTACTTGCAAAACAGCAAGACTGCCTGGTAAACGTTCACGCCCACAGTGCTGTGAAGAGAGCAAAGCCAGGCGAGGGGAGCATGCGGAATTTGCTTCAGCCAGCTCAGCTAGGCTGTGGCAGCGGCCTTTTTAAAAGCCCAAGCTCCTGGTGTGAATGTGGCTGGGCACAGTGGCAGGCCCCCCCTGACCGCCCTCCCTCGCCTGTGCAGGTGGAGTTCTGCAAGTCGTTTGGGGACCCGACGAAGCCACGGGCCTGGAGCAAGCATGCCCAGAAACCAAGCCAGACCAAGCAGCCTCCGAAAGACAAGGACTTGGTGCCCCCAGAAACTAAGAAAGTGCGTACACGGTCACTCCTGCCTTCGAACCAGGGGTCAGCAGGATGGCCACCCCTGGGGGCTCAGGGCAGGGGAGCAGGGGTGACATGCGACTCCCTCTTGGATGGTTCCTGCAGGAGGGCCCTCCCAAGACAATTCAGTTTCATCTCCCCTTGCCCAAGCCCCCCGCTTCTCAGGCCAGATTGTCCTCATCATCTGCACCTTCTGTTTGTAGGACAAGAAGAAGAAAAAGGCAGCGAGTGAGCTGGAGGAGGTGAGTCTGTCCTGGTGCCCAAGAAGGTGGGCAGTGGGAGGGGTCCTGGGAGCGCTGGAGCCGAGTCTGGTTTCTTAGGCTTCTTGTCCGGTGAAGCGTCCACTCCGCCCTCCTAGGGCTGACCCAGCTGGCCCCAGGGGACATGAACGTGGAGGGTGCTCTGACCCGCCGGGAGTCAGGAGGGGTGAGCTGACTGAGTCGTCCTGGCCTGTGTTTCCCTCTTTCCGCTGCGGTGCCACCAGCTGAAGGAAAACACCGAGTTCCGGGAGTTCCTCTCGGTTCACCAGAGGCGGACACAGGTAGCCACTTGGGCTAACGATGCCCTGGACACGGAGCCCTCGCAAGGGAAGAGCAAGCAGGCCAGTGACTACCTGAACTTCGACTCCGATTCGGGCCAGGAGAGTGAGGAGGGAGCCGGGGAGGACTCAGAAGGTAAGGCATGGACACACCCCCTCGGGTCCCCGCACGCCTACGGGCCTGTGCTCTCACGGGCTTGCGCAAATGTGGGTCCCTCGGTGCCAGACACTGCCCTCTAGTGGGGTGGCTATCCCAACTGCAAGTACGTCGGCCTTGACTGATCTTGGTCATTTATTCAGCCACTCAATATTGAGTACCTGCTATGTGCAGGCACTGCTTTAGGCATTGGGGATACAGCAGTGAGCGAACGACGAAGAATCCTGCCCCCACGGAGCTGTCATCCTGGTGGGCGGAAAGACACCGTAAAGAAATCACCCACTAGTTAGTGTGTTACGTGAAGACACGGAGAGAAAGCGGGGAGGGGGTAGGAGAGTTCCCGAGAACAAAGGTCGGAAGGAGGTGGGGGCAGCTCCGTCCTCAGGAGGTGCCCACAGTGTAGTGGGGGGATGCGGGTGTGTGAGCAGTTGCAGCCCAGGATGGCACGTGGCGGGTGAGGGTCGGGAATCCATTGTGGCTTAAAGCACAGAATGGCTTCAATGTGGATGTCACATACGGTCAAGTTTCCGTGCAAAGCTGGGGGCCGAAGGACTCGCTGGGAGTTGGTGGGACACGGTCATGGAGGGGACAGGCGGGGGTGCAGGCGGAGGGAACAGCGTTCTGCGTGGCTCAGGATGGCTGCAGCTGTGGGAGCTGGAGGCAGTCAGCCGTCCGAGGGGCAGGAGCTCGGGTTTCTCCCTGCAAGCACCTGGTAGTCACTGGAGGCTTTAGTCCAGGAGTGGCCAAAAGGTCCTCCAGGTCGCAGTTGAAAGAGTGGGTGACGAGGGCAGGGCTGCTGCGGGGAACACGCAGCTCCCAATGTGTGGCACGTGGCACCTCAACATGGCAGCATCTCACCATGTGACTATCAGGACTCACCAGGGCTGCGCGGCACAGGGCCCCTGGTGATGGTGGGCTTGGCACCTCGTGCCCCTGCCGTCCCAGGCCCCTTGCGGGCTGCACAAACACAGTCCTTTGGTGCCAGGGACTGTCCCCGACTCCCAGCCTCCCTGTTTTCCCAGAGGAGGGCGGCCTCGAACCGAAGGCAGCCGTGCGGAAGGAGCTGTCGGACATGGATTACCTGAAATCCAAGGTGGTGCGGGCCGAGTCGCCGTCTTCCTCAGAGGAGGAGGAGGAGGAGGAGGAAAGTGAAGATGAGGCCGTGAACTGTGATGAAGGCAGTGAGGCCGAGGAAGAAGATCCCTGTGCGGCCCCCGCCCGGCAGGGCCAAGAGAGGACAGGGCCAGCCCCAGAGCAAGGCACCCTGTCTGGGACCAAGAAACCCCAGGAGGCCAGCACCCAGGTGTGTGGATCGCGCTGGGTCTGGGGGTCCGGGAGCCGGTTGGTGGTTCACCATGTCCTCGCCCACGTACCCTGCAGGCCCCAGACCTGGCTACACATCTCAGCTCTGCCACTTGCTTTGTGACCTGTGCGTGCACTTCTTTCTGAATCTGTTTCCTGTCTCTGGAGAGTGAGCTGCTGATGGATGCAGCCTGTTAACTTTATATTTAGTGGCAGTGTACGCAGATGTCAGCCCACAGTCAACAACAATGCGTATGATTAAGTGAGCACTTACTACGTGCTGGGTCCAGTGCCTGCCGTATCCTTTGTCATTGAGTCTTAAGACAGTCTTGAAGGCCAGGCGTTCTTCATGTCCAGTTTCACAGGGGAGGGCACTGAAGTCCAGGGGAGGGATTGTTTTGACCCAACCAGACAGCAGTGCCCGATGGTGCTCTGCACAGTGGGCACAGACTGAGCCCCGAGTCGGTGGCAGCGAGCATCACGTGACCTCAGGATGCTCGCAGCATCCCCGGCTTGCTGTCAGCGCGCCTCTGCACACTCAGTGCCACTGGGCCAGGGACTCACTCCCACTCTGTTCTCTGCTGTCACTCAGAAAGAGAAGCCAGCTGTCCAGTGGGAACCCAGCACCCCCCACACCGTGAAGCTGCGGGGAGCCCCATTCAACGTCACAGAGGTGTGTGCCGCTAACTGGGACAAGGGCCAGAGCTGAGGGTGGGGTGCTGGGAGCCCCTGCTGCAGGGGGTTCAGGGTCTGCGGAGGACTGGAGCTGGGAAGCACTGGGGCTAAGAGGCTGCTGAGTGCGATCCCAGGCCTTGCCTTTCACGGGACGGTGGCTGACCAGCCGAGAGGAGCAGCTGCCCTCACCCATGGTGCACGCTAGGGCTGCGCATGCGTCTCCTGCTGGAGAAAGGAGAGGGTCACCTGATCAATATTTAAGGCTTTGGGATCCATACTCTGTGTTAGTGCATTTTTAAAAAATGTGTTTGAATCGCCCTCATGTTCAGAAGAGAGAGACTGGAGAGTATTGGGACGGCCTGCAGCAGCACCGTAAGTGACTGCGAGCCATCACCGTGAGGGCACAGGGACAGATAGTCCAGCGCTGAGGAGAAGCGGGAAAGGCCAGACTTAACCCCAAATATATAAAAGGTACTTGCGGGGAGGGATGTCAGACACAGTGCCTTAAAATGCCGATGGTGGCATTGCTATTTTATATTTACATCCTTCATCTCCAGCTTCTCCAGATTTTTTCCAAGTTTCATTTAATGATGGAGAAAAGACGTGTATATTTAAGGGAAAGAGAGAAACGAGAAAGGACGAAACACTGGTAACCTTTACACGTTCAGGACTTCGGCCCAGGTTTCTTTGTTTGGGCTGCGCTTTTATTACCAGTTGATACAGGGGGAACCTTTCCTTGTAGAAAAACGTTACGGAGTTCCTGGCGCCCCTGAAACCGGTGGCCATTCGGATCGTGAGGAATGCTCACGGGAACAAGACAGGTGAGGTCTGGGTGTCAGGGGTCCAGAGACAGCTGGGGAAGGTGGAAGGTGGGGGCAGTGGAGTTGGGGGACACTTGAGGGGCAGCTGTTCTTGTTTCTGCTTGTGGTCCCTGGCTCCGTGGATTGGCTAGACCCGTGGCCAGCAAACCACAAAAAACGACGTGCAGGCGCGCACGTACAGTGCGATTGAAACTTTGTGGCCCATGTGCAGAAGTGGGTATTTTGTGGAAGAGCCACAGTCAAGGGGCCAAAGAGCCGCATATGGCTCGCGAGCCGCAGTTTGCCGACCACTGGGCTAGACTGCTTGGGCCAGGGTCTCCTCTTGTCCCTGCCTGGCAGCCTGGTGCGTGGTTGTCACTGTTTCTCTTGTCTCCACTCTTGCCAGTGGGCTCGCCTGTTGCTTTAAACAGATGTCCCTCCCCAGTCTAGGGTTTGCTGTGCCGACAGACAGCACTCTGAGCTGCTAAGAATGTGTGTTGTTGCCCCTCACTGTCCTCTGCCAGGCTTCCCTGCTGGGCAGCAAACATGCTGGAAGGAAGGGTCTGAGCTTGGAGAGGTGGGCACCCCCTTACTGCCCCGGCCGGGGCTGCAGGACACGTAGCAGCAGAGCTGTGCTCCCAGGAACCATGCCGAGGCCTGGGCAGCGCTGGGCGTGCAGGCTGCCCTTGGCAAGAAGCTGTGGGCCCAGGCTGAGCAACAGGAGCTCCTGGGGCCAGAGTCCGGGGAAGAAAGGCCACCTGCTTTAGGGGTGGTCTTGTTGCCTTCAAGTTTCTGTGTCCCCTCCCCGGCCCTCTGAGCATGCAGCCCTGCTCTCCAGGCAGGCCCAGTGGCCAGCGTCCCTCTCTCCCTGCCCACCTGTTCGGGTACAATCCAGGGCAGGGGAGAGCCTGCCCAGCTTCAGATCCCAGCTCGGCCACCTGCCAGCCCTGGGGCCTTGGACCAGGACGTAGTCAGTTTCCTCATCTGAGCAATGGGGTGGTCGTGTCTCGTTTAGCTGTGAGGACTCAGTGAGTTAGTACGCACAGTGTTTACAACAGTGCTGAGCGCCCATCCAGGCTCCCTGTGAGCCAGAGTTAGGACTGTGGCGGTGCCCCGCTCGCATGGCTCTTCAGAGACCAGCGGGAGGGGCAGGGAGGGGCACGCTTGAGGTCTCAGGACGAGGAGCCGTATTGGAGGCCTTGGAGCTGGAGAGAGCTGGCCTGTGAGCGTGACGCTTCAGGGAAGTAATCGGATGTCCCCATGGGAGCTGCTGAGGAGGCAGGCTGGCCCCGTGCTGAGGGCTCAGTAATTGGACTGCAGCCCCGGGTGCGGACCGAGGATGGGAAAGACCCCACTGGCTCTGTGCACCTCGGGCCTTGGGCTCCGGCAGAGTGGCTGTGGAGATGGCCCCTCAGGGTGGGTCACGGGGGGGGGGGGGGGGGGCGGGCTGGAAGGGGACAGAGGCCTCCTGTCTTCTGACTCCGACATCCCAGCATCGTCATCCCAGTGTCGTCAGTGTAGAGCCAGGCCCCAGAGTCTCAACCAGGGGTGGGGAACCTTTTTCCTGCCAAGGGCCGTTTGGGTATTTATAACACCATTCACGGGCCATACACAAAAATTAACCTGCTGTATGTGGTCAGACATTTCATTAACTCACCCCTGATGCCTTGGCAGGGCCAGACCAAATGACGTTGCAGGCCTTGGACAGCCCATGGACTGGACATCCCCTCCCCTCCCCCCGGCCTAAAAATTCTGCGAAGGGAGATTCGGCCACAGTGGGAGGGAATCTTTGCATTTTGGAGAATTGGCAAAACTGGAAGTTCTTCCCCACTCTCTGCCCAGCTTCTCCTGAACACCTAGCACAGTGTGGGGGACGTCTGCGGACTTGACTTTGGTCATTGTCCTTCCTCAGGGTACGTCTTTGTGGATTTCAGCAGCGAAGAGGAAGTGAAGAAAGCTTTGAAGTGCAACAGAGAATACATGGGTAAGGACACGGGGACAGGCCCGGCTCTGCGTGGAGGCAGGGTGCGTTCATTCCTTTATTCTTTCCTTTACTCCACGTTTGGTGAGGGTCTGCTCTGTGCCAGGCACTGCTCTGGGCACTGGTGAGACAGCGGCAAGCAGAACAGCTTGAGCAGCTGCTGTAGAGTAAATGGACAAAGGGGAGAGGGGGAGGCATCGATGGGCTGTGCTGGGGGGAAATGCAGAGCAGGAGAGGCAGGATTGAGGAGGCACGTTTATGAGCAGGAGTGTGTCCCCTTGGGCCTCCCTGAGAAGGTGAGAAAACCCAGAGGAGCAGAGGGAGCAAGCCCTGGCTTCGGGGGGCAGGTGTTCCAGTGCAGGGAACAGTGCAGGCAGCATGTGCAGGTCCCTGAATTGGGAGGTCGCCTGAATGGTCTGCAAGACGTGATCATTGACCTGACCCTGGCATGGACAAGTGACTCAGATTCAGCCGCCTGCCCCTAGTGAAGACGCAAGTTCTGTTGGGGAAGGAGAGAAACCAAGCAGTCTTGTCAGCCAGTCAGGCAGTAGGTGTTTATTGAGCACCTACTGTGTGCACGTGGAGGAGATAGTGGTGATCACGGTCTAATCAGGCCCCGGGTGATGCACGTAGAGTTCACTTGTGCAAGGCGACGGGCTCCTCGGCGTTGGGTGCACACGTCATGTGTCCTGAGGCAGAGTAGCCGTCGGTGCCAGGACACATGCCCTGAGCTCAGGATGCAGATCTGGACGGAGGCAGCCCAGGCAGGCTCCCCCCAGGTTGACACTGACTTGCAGGATGGATGACATGGGGAAAGGGCCTTCGGGTCAGGCCAGCTGCAGTCTGAGCCTGGGCCTTGGCCTCTGGAAGGCGGAGGCGGCGACGACGACGAGTTTGGAATCGTCAGTTGGGAGTCACTGGCAAGTTCCAGGCCTCCCCCCAGGCCCTGACTTCTCTCCTTGTGCAGGTGGCCGCTACATCGAGGTGTTCAGGGAAAAGACTGTCCCCGTGGCCAAAGGGCCCCCGAAGAGCAGCAGCAAACCCTGGCAGGGCCGGACACTCGGGGAGGACGAGGAGGAGGAGGACCTGGCCGACTCGGGGAGGCTCTTCGTGCGCAACCTGCCCTACACCAGCACCGAGGAGGACCTGGAGAAGATCTTCTCCAAATACGGTGGGTGCGGCTCCCCGGAGCAGGCGGCTGAGGGCAGGCAGGCCTGGCTTCCAGTCCCAGGCTGCCCCTCAGCTCCTGACCTTGGGCTCATGATGTCCCCTCCCGTCTCAGTTTCCTCATCCATGAAATGGGCTGATGATCCCTGAGCTGCTGTGAGAATTCACACACGCTGTGCTTGACAGCGAGGGTGTTTTTGCTGTCGTCATTGTTGCTGTTTCACAGGACATGAACTTGAAGACCCGTAGTTTAGCTGGGTCACCCTGGGCAGTATTCGGTTGTAAGGTCATGGCTGTGAAGGGAAGGAAGTTAGGGTTTAAAGTGACGGTGAGGTCTCGATGCCACTGAGATCCCCTGGGGGGTCTCCCACTTTTATTCGGAGGCCGTCTCTGGGTGGTGGGGGTCGGGGCGTGGTTGAGTGCCTGGTGTGGGGACAGGGAGGCCCTGAGCAGGACTCTGCCATTGGTGTAACCTTCCAGCCTGCGGTTCCTGCTGTCCTGAGCACGGATCCTTCCCCCCAGGCCAGCACCCTAGTTGATAGCAGGGCCGGCTGCACACGAGAGGGAGTCAATAGACTGCAAGCACTTCCGGGGCACTGAGTAGGCGCTGTTAGGACACTTCACGTGTCAGTGCCTTTAACCCTCCCAGCACCCATGAGTCAGGTGCTCTGATGATGCCACTTTACAGATGAGAAGACTGAGGCACCTGAAGACCACACCTATAGGTGGTGGAGGCAGGACCCCGCCCAGCACCTGTACTGTCAGGAGAGATGCATAAAGGGTTGTGTCAGGGACACCCTTGATCTTTGAGGTGGTCTCACGGCAGCCTCTGACCACCGGCCGACCCAGAGCGGCAGCCTGATGCTCTCGCCAGTGAAGGCCGTCACCTGCTCAGTGCCGAGCGTGCAGGCCCATCCAGGCCCCAGACACTGACCCCTCTCCTGTCCGCAGGCCCCCTGTCCGAGCTGCATTACCCCATCGACAGCCTGACCAAGAAACCCAAGGGCTTTGCCTTCGTCTCCTTCATGTTTCCTGAGCACGCAGTGAAGGCCTACGCAGAGGTGGACGGGCAGGTGTTCCAGGTGACTGCCCTGGGCCCAGGTGTCCAGGAGAGGCCGTGTGTGTGCGTGCGTGAGTGTGTGTGTGCGTGCATGCGTACGTGTGCACACCCCCCATTTCTAAGGAAGCACACTAGTGGCCTGGGAAGCTGTCCTCACACTCACCTAGAGGGCAGCGCCCTGAGGACTGGTCAGCTCTGGTTCCACTGAACCGTCAGCACCTGGGACAGCACCTGGTACCTAGTGGGCACTCTCTGAGGGTTTGCTGAATGAATGAATATGCTCTCCTTCTGGAGAAATGGCACTTGGAAGAGGAAGAAGGAAGGAAGGAGTTGGGCGCGGTCATGTTAAATGGCCACAGTGGAGTGTAAGACGCTCTTGTCTTTTTTCCCAGCGCCTCCAAGTAAGGTGCTCAGTTCGCACCCCCAGCCCAGGCTCCTGTCCCCCTCTTCCCTTCTTTCCATTCGTGCCTGCATAGTGCAGTGATCTCCCTGTGGCCTCCGGACCAGACCTCCCGTGCAGGCCCTACGTGTGCAGGGGCAGGATGGGCCCTGGCCTCGGGGTGGGGGGTGGGTGGCACTTACAAGCTGACCAGTCTCCCTCGTGAGGCTGTCACATGGCCTCTGTCCCAGTGTTAGGCCCCCGGGTCCCGTGGCCAGGTCCCCATTCTGGGTCGAGGGTAACCACATGGTCATTTGGCCTGAGGCCGTGTCTGAGAGGGTTTCAGCACCACGTGCTGCCACCTGTTCGGAGAGGCCGTTATCCTGGGGAGGATGTGGAGGCACCTGACCCCTCCCCCCTGACTCCCTTCCCCCCACCCCTTTTAGGGCAGGATGCTCCATGTCTTACCATCCACCATCAAGAAGGAAGCCAGCGAGGACGCCAGCGCCCCGGGATCGTCCTCTTACAAGAAGAAGAAAGAGGCCAAAGACAAAGCCAACAGCTCCAGGTTCTTATGCGCGCAGCCGCGGCCCTGGCCAGGCTCCTGCTCCCTCGCCCCCTCTTCCCCAGCCGCCGCGGGGCTCAGGCTCCTTGGGGGGTCCAGCCTCGCCATAACCTTGCTGAGCCCGTTTCTCACCTGCAGAACGGGAGAATCGTAGTGGTGCTTAGCTGTGCGGAGCCCTGGGGGTTAAACAGGTTGACAGGCAGAGCTTAGTCCCTGGCACAGAGTGGCTGCCTGACACAGTGAGGGTTGTTCATGTCATCATCACCGTCCTCGTCCGCAGGCCCTAGGAGGTGGCCCACACCAGGGAAGCTGGGGGAGAGAGGCTTTGGGGTTCAGAACAGCAGGCCGAGGGCTCATTTCTCAAAGGTTTTGCATCTGAAACAATATTCCCATCGTTGCTCTGTGGTCTGACGTCCCTCTCCTGCCTCAGCTCTCACAACTGGAACACGCTGTTCATGGGCCCCAATGCAGTGGCCGACGCCATCGCACAGAAGTACAGCGCCACCAAGAGCCAAGTGTTTGACCATGTGAGTGAGCGGCCCGTCTGATGTACCGGCTGTGGGCCAGATGTGAGGGGCCAAGGGCCAGGAGGGGCCATCGTGCTGGGTCGCCTGGGAGGGGGCCTCTGCTGCATCGTGGTCAGCCTGGGCCCCGCCACGTCCCAGCCGCCCCTCGACCCTGGCTCCTGCGGGGTTGTGTGGAGCGACCCTGAGAGGTGACAGCCAGAGCCAACCGGTCAGTGGGGTCGGGGAGGGCATCGGGGGGTCCTCTCCCTCCAGGCCTTCCTCTCGGCCTGTGGGACACGGGAGGCTGCTCGTCACCTGCCCGACAGCCACCAGGCCTCTTGCTTCCCTCCCACAGGAGACCAAGGGCAGCGTGGCCGTGCGCGTGGCCCTCGGGGAGACCCAGCTTGTGCAGGAAGTGCGGCGCTTCCTCCTGGACAACGGAGTCAGCCTGGACTCCTTCAGCCAGGTGGGTGCACACCGGCTTGGCAATGCCGCCGGCCACGGGGAGCTGGGAGCTGGGAGCTGGGAGCTGGGCTGGGTTCAGGTTGGCAGCGTGGCAATGGGTTTGAGGACCCGGCCTATCGAGGGTGATGTTTGCCATTAATTTTTAGTCTCCAAAGAGAGGAAGGAAATCACACGGGTTCAGACAAGGCGCCTGACTGGATGGTGTCTCTCAGGGGCCTATGCAAGAGGGCTACCTCGTAACCTTCATGCAGACCAGGGGGCCCAAACATCTAATCTCCCCGCCACCCCCCCCCCCCTCAGCTCCTTTCTAAGAGCAGCTGCTGTCTATCTGAGTGGTGGGCCTTCCTTGAACCAAGTAGGGGAGCGGTCACCTCCACGTGCTCCCTCCACCAGGTGGGGTTCTTAGGGTTATGGCTGATTAAGTCTTGGGGGCCCAGTGAGCACCTAACACCCTCATCAAGATCCCCCTTTCATTCTACAGACAAGGAAACTGAGGCCCTGAGGGCGGGGGTGGCTCAGAGGTCCAACAAAGAGACTGTGGCAGGAGCCTGGGCTCAGTCTCAGCTCCCGCCTTCCGAACAGCAGCTTCCTGAGGTTCACCTGCCTTAGACTGACCTGAGAGGGTGGCTAGGATGGAAGGATGGGCGGATAGCTGAGTGGGAGGAAAGTGGGGGCGATGGATGAGGCGGGTAGGGAGGTGAATGGGTGGATAAGTAACTATCACTAGCTAGCATCTATTGGGACTTACCAAAGCACCCTTCCAAGTTTCACTTTCCTAATCCTCATGGAAAGCAGCACTGCTGTCCCCGGTCACACAGAAGGGATCGTCACAGGTGCAGTCCCTCGTTCCAGGTCATGCAGCTATTCATGGTGGAGCCAGATTTGAACGTGGCCCCAGAGTCCACGTCCCTAATCGTTACACTTGCAATCTGAGTTGTACCTTCAAAGCCCATGGGTGCCCTGCCTTTCCCACCTGCAGATGTGCCCTCCCCTATGAGGAGAGCATGTGAGGCCTACAGGATGGGTGTTAATCATTAGCCCATTTCACAGATGAGAACACTGAGGCCCACAGGGAAAGCAGACCGGGGTTTCAGGCCAGGTCAGTGGCTGAGCTGAGACTCATGCTCAGATGATCCCAGACCTGGAACTTTCCCATTACATGTTTTTGTCTCTCCTGCCCCCTCCAACATTGTTTTTCATGAAACAGTTGCTGATGTTCACACAGCGCTTATGCATTCGCCCTTTGCCTGTGTTAGCACAGCTGTTGCAGCCTCTCCCGGAGTGGTCCTGGAGATAGCCCGTGTCCTTATGTCAGTGAGGGGCCGAGCGCCGGTCAGTGCATCTCCAGTGTCTAGTGTTTAGGTTTGAGTTCTTCCAAAGGCAGACTCAGAGTCAAGGACAAGTATGGTTTTGGGCAGCAGACACAGTGAGAAAGGCCAAGGGGAGGGCGGGAGCCCGGTGCAGGGCATGCTTATGACAGCACCTCGTCCGGCAGGGCCGAGCTGGACCTGGGGCACCGGCAGAGCCCTGCCTGGAACTGTCCCACCCACAGGACCAGGGACGCACCAACCCCTGGGAGCCCGGGCTGCTCCCACCCAGCCCCTGTCGCCTGCCATGATGTGACAGCAGGCACCTGCAGTTGCAGGAGAAGGCCCGGGGCCTGGGCCGGGGATGCAGATGCTGCCTGGGCTGGAGCACCCGGATGTCCCGCAGGGCTGCTGTGGGCAGTGGCGGGAGCTGCCGCGGCTCCACAGTGGAGGGGCAGGGATTTCACCCAGGGGGTCCACTCTGGTGCCCTCACCCTTACCCACTCCACGGAGCCTCCTCTTATCCAGGGAGCCACGTGCCTGAGACGGTGCCGTCTCCTGGGCCGGCCTTTGAAGTGCCTGGTGACTGAGGTCCCAGCGGGGTACCTGGTCTGGAGTCGACCACAGATCAGTGCTGGTGGCAGGGCCTGCCCTCCTGTTGTCCCTAATGTGTCCATCTCCTCCCTCGCAGCCCGCTGCAGAGCGAAGCAAAACGGTGATTCTGGTGAAGAACCTGCCGGCAGGCACCTTGGCGGCCGAGCTGCAGGAGACCTTCGGCCGCTTCGGCAGCCTGGGCCGCGTGCTGCTGCCCGAGGGCGGCGTCACCGCCATCGTGGAGTTCCTGGAGCCGCTGGAGGCCCGCAAGGCCTTCCGCCACCTGGCCTATTCCAAGGTAGGGCGCCGGCCTGCGTCCTGGGGATGAAGGGAGCAGACACAGCAACGGTCTGAGCAGGGGCCTGGCACGTGGGAGCCCCTCTGAAAGCACCTGCTCTGTGCTGACTGAGCTTGGTTCCCCCCGAGATCACAGGGGAGAGGCTAGAACCTCCAGAAAGAGGTCCCAGCCTCGGGCTCCTCGGCATTCTGCTCCCTTGGACCTGAACCCCATTCTTCTGCTTGTGGGGTGTTGTACCTACAATAGCGTAGCAGTCAGTTCTGCAGGCGGACTGTCTCCTGTCCTTGGCAGAAACAAACACACACTCACACACAGTAATGAGTGTGATAGTCTCCTGTGGCCGCCATAACAGGTTCCCACCAACTCCGTGGCTTAAAACAGCAATGTGTCCTCTCACAGTTCTGAGGCCGGAGGTAGGAAATGGGGGTGCTATAGGGCCGTGCTCCCACAGGCTTCAGGGAGGCCCCCCTCGCCCCTGCAGCGCTTGGTGGAGCCAGTGCCCATGGCTGTGGCTGCTGCACTGGCCTCTGCCTCCTCACGTGCCTTCTCCTTCCCTCCATTTCTGGCTGGATCCAGGGCGACCTCACTTCCAGATCCTTCACTCAGTGACATTTGCAGACCCTTTTCCCAAATCGGTCACACAGGTGCTGGGGGTCAGGACGTGGACGGCTCTTCTGGGGCCACCTTACAGCCGCTGCAAGTAGCTTCTCTCTCAGGCACGTTAGCCATGTGCAGCCTCTGTCAGTGTCTGGTTTGTCCTTTCTAAGAAGAGCCGTAGGCACATACATGCACATGCGTGGCCGAGAGTCTGTTGTGGGGAGAGAAGCGTGGTCTCCAGCGTCCCCACTGCACTTCCTGCACGAGAGCTGCATCTCATCCTGGTCTGTCCCTCGCCCCCTGCCCACTCACACCTCCGCCAGAGCAGCCCAGGGGACACACGTGCTCGGCCCCTCTCCCAGCCCTGAGCTGCAGCAGGCCCCGGGGTTCTCAGGGATCAGGCGGCGGAGGGCTCTGGGCTGTGTGCCCCTCCTGGCTCTTTCAGGGCGAGTCCCTCGTACTCTCTGACCCTCGGGCTCTTCGTCTGTGTAAGACACTGAGTCCCTCCTCACCTCTGTCTGCAGTTCCACCATGTCCCCCTGTATCTGGAATGGGCTCCCGTCGGCGTCTTCTCCAGCTCAGCCCCACAGAGGGAGGGACCCCAAGACACACCGGTGGAGCCTGCGGAAAAGGATGGGGCGGAGCCACAACCTGGTGAGAGCTGAGTCCCGGGACAGCGGTGGGGGAAACGGGTGGGCGGCACCATTATTAGGTTTAAAGTTCATTGTTCGTCCCAGAGACCAGTGGGTCTCAGACTCTTGGATTTCATAGGCGCATTCCCTAGAAAAATAGAGCGTAAACGTGATGGGTGCAGGGCAAGGCCGTCAGCTTTTTGGCTTGTCAATTAGAGGTTGCCAGGAAAATAAACTACTTGGGATCTATTCCTAGGGACTCAGAACACAGCCAGTGAAAACAGCCTTACTTCACCCACCCGCCCTGATGCCTCCTGGGCCAGGGTGGCTGGGGGAGGAGTCAGTCTGGAGGGTGGAGGGTCCGGGCGTGGCGCAGCGCCCTCTGGCGTCCAGGGGCTGCAAAGGCAGGGAAGGGAGGTGGGTCCCCATTGGCAGTGGGGACCTCGCAGTTCTCTGGTGGAGACTGTCCTGAGGATGGGGAGACACTGCACGTTCTGGACCCACCAGAAGGGTCAGGGGCGCCCCCGTGATGGATCACCTGAACCCCCCTGTATTCCCAGTGCCCCCTAGGCCGGTGCAGCCCCCAGTTGAGAACCACTTAGTCTGGAGACCGTGACTGCATCCTAGAATGAAAGGCCTTTAGAAAAGTTTCTAAAAGGGCTGTGATGGTCCTTTAGCCAGGGGCCATGGTCTTGCCCATCAGTAATATTTCTCCCCCTTTCCCTCTACCCCTTTGGGGTTACCAGTCTGCTATCTACCGTATCCATTGTTCCTATTTTTAAAGTGTTAACAGCAAAAAGGAAAAGTGCAGGTTGGGGCCATGTCTGTGCTGGTTGCCAGCCCTGTTGTCAGGTGAATCCCCCAGAGCTCACCCGGGGCCTCTTTGCCCTTTTTGTTCCTTTCTGACACCTGTCACGTACACAGTCCCCTGTCCCCTGCGCTGTTCCTTGTCACCCGCTCCTCCCTGACGGCCGGCCTCTCGCATTGTTCCCGCGGCTTCCCCAGGCCCGGCCGCACTGCACGGGGCTCAGCAGCCCAGCCCTGCGTGTCCTCGGGCTCCCCAGGGAGGCGGGCAGGAGGGGCGTGGACGCGCCTCTCTGTTCACCCCCCCTGCGCAGCCCTCCGCTCTCTGTACCAGTCCTGAGGGAGGGGGGCTGTGTGTTTTATCTCCCCACAACCAAGACCCTCACCTCCAGATAAAGGCCTCCGAGGGGGAGGGGGCCCCGAAAAGCTGCTCGCCACTGATAACAGTCTGTGCTGGCGGCCTTCGCCCAGAGCGGAGGGGAGGGGGCGGCTAAACTCTGCGCCTGGTTACAGTGAGGCCCCGCGCGGCCCTGCGTGACTGGGTTTTGTTGTGCTAACCCGGCGGCAGCGCGTCCTCCCAGGCCTCCCCGGCTCCCTCCAGCCCCCTCTGCCCACCCTGGGCCCAGCCCTGCCTCCTTTCTTTCTTCTCCCCTCTTCTGGTTCCTGGTGATTTCGTTGGCAAACATCTGTTTGAGTCTCACAGTTCCTCGTTTATGCTTTCTAGTCTTTCTTCTGCCTCTCCACGAGCAGAGGGTGCGTGAGTGCGCGTCTAACTCCATTTTCTCGGTCAGGATGCTGCGGCTCCGTGGGTAAGACAGTTGCCCGGGGCCACGCTAGTATCGGCCTCACTCTCATTTCCCAGGCCGCGTGCTCTCCCAGCTCTGCGCTGCCTCCTGACTGCAGCCTGGGGCCCCCTTTTCTCAGCAGATCTCAGGGCTGCGGTGCCCTTGTCTCCGTAGTTCTTCCCGCAGCCCAGGGGGTGCAGGGGCAGGAGGCAGGCGCTGGGACACCGGTTTAGGGAGACAGCAGCAGCGCTGTGCTGCTGGAGGAAGGCCAGGCCCGCCTTTGATTTCAGTCGGACGCTCCTCCCAGGTGGGGCCAGGACTGCTGGTTGGCTCGTTGGAAGGGGGAGGGACCAGATGAGCAGGCAGGTCGCAGGTGCTGGCTGTCCTCACAGTCCCCTCACTCATCCTGGGCCGGGCCCGAGGGCGGCTCACTCGCCAGGGAAGGAGGCTCCGTCTGGTTCTGGGGTGCTGTGCTGCCTCTCAACTCAGCTCTGCCACAGCTCTGACGTCACCCCTTCTGGGCAGGTACCCGGGGCTTTAAACAGACACAGACCAGCCCCTGCCCCTGGCGTGGGGGGACTCTGGCCACGCTCAGAGGTGCTGGGCCCCCGAGCTGTTGGGCTTGTGAGGCTGCGACACCTGGATGCCACACTGGGCCTGGCTGGAGTCCCGACCCCAGGAGAGGCCGAGAGAGGGGCCAGCAGGCTTTGCCAGGAGTCTGCCCAGGCAGGGGGGGCGGAGCACAGAGCCCCGGCTGACCGCGGGTGGCCACGAGCTGACCACTGCCTGGTGCAGAGCTGCGACATGCCTTTGAGCTCATTGCCAAAGCTTAAATATATATACATTATTGATTTTTTACAGAGAGAAAGGGAAAGGGATAGAGATTTAGAAACATCGATGAGAGAGAAACATCGATCAGCTGCCTCCTGCACACCCCCCAGTGGGGATATGCCCACAGCCAAGGTGCATGCCCTTGACCGGAATCGAACCTGGGACCCTTCAGTCCGCAGGCCGACGCTCTATCCACTGAGCCAAACCGGTTATGGTTGCCGAGGCTTTTAAACTGTGGGTTTTCCCGTACAAGCGGGACTTTCAGCTTCTTTGGAAACATCTGAACGTCTGACACCCTGGGCTGGCCTTCCTACATGGCAGCCGCTGGCCAGTGTCAAGAGGAGGCTGCCCCTTAAACTGCCGTGAGCCCTCTTGGTCTCCATCATCCCCACTGTTCTTTTTTTAAATCTTTTTTAGTCTTCCATAAACCTCTCTCCAACCTGTAGGCACCTGAGACTTAAAATTCTGGCAGCCCCAGAATTTTCTCTGGGAATGTGGCTGCTGAGGTCCCTGGAGCCGCGTGCGGCGTGGGCCTCAGTCCCTTCCTTTCTCCTCTCATCTCCAACGCAAATGCGAGGAGAGCCAGGGTGGAGCTGTCCTCCCAGCTGAAGGCCGTGGCCTTCGTTTCCATTGAAGTTCTCATTCGGAACCGAAGTCTTAGCTGCTTTGCATAGCTCCGCTTCCCCATCATCAGTGATACAGTGTGCACCCTGCTTTGCTTTGCAAGTGGGGATCGAGTATAAATGGCCACACCGTGGAGTCCCTTGTTGGGTAAATTGTGTAGGAAGGAGCCTTTATGTAGATGATTCTTTTTGTCCTGGAGAGACACTGAGTTCTAGCTTCACCTCAGAGGGAGGGAGGACGCCTGTCCCACTGCTGTTCAGCTGTCACCCATTCCCTTAGGGCAGTGGTCGGCAAACTGCGGCTCGCGAGCCACATGCGGCTCTTTGGCCCCTTGAGTGTGGCTCTTCCACAAAATACCGACTTCTGCGCACGGGCCACGAAGTTTCAATAGCACTGTACGTGCGTGCCCGCATGTGGTATTTTGTGGAAGAGCCACACTCAAGGGGCCAAAGAGCCGCATGTGGCTCGCGAGCCACAGTTCGCCGACCACTGCCTTAGGGCTTCAAAGGGTTGTCGTGTGACAAAGCAGTTGATGCTTCACTAGGACTTGCAAACATTAGGCCTGCAGCAGAAAGGGGGTGGGATGGAGAGGCTTTGGTGCTCAGCACAGGTGTGAGGACAGACCTGAACCCCAAGCAGCCCCCGTGGGTCTCAGAAGTCTGAACCAGTTGGGTGCTGGTGTGTGCGAGAGGCAGGGATGTCTGTCAGCTCTGGGTGGCACGCTGAGTTGCCTCGCCCCGCCCTGCCCCATGCCAGCCAGCCAAGCAGGGTCTGGATCTGCAGGGAGCGGTGGGCCCCCTGCTCAGAGCCCTGAGGCCAAGGGGTGAGGGCCCAGCTGATGGCTGCCTTTGCTGAGATGGTTTATTTCCTAGAGGCTGTGGGACGGGCATCAGAAGCTTGGATGGGGGTGGGGGGGACTTGTCCCCAGCCCCGACCATGTGACTTGGGGGGAAATAGGGGAGGTTGATGGAAACTGAACACGTTTCCGGGGCATCCCTGTGAGGCTCCTGTCACCTCGGGTGGAATTCACACTCGGCACAAGGGCTGCCGCCTGTGTCGCAGCCACACACCCGCCTGCAAGCTCCCCGTGTCACATCTGCTGTGCCCTCTTCCCGCAACGCTGTTCCTTCGCAGCAGGGGGGGGCGGGGGCAGATGAAGCCACAGCCTCTGTCACCCCGTCTCCAGAAATAACCAGGAGCACCCTGAGCATTGCTTTCCTGCCGCGTGTGCGTGTGTGTGTGCGTGTGCGTGTGCGTGTGCGTGTGTGTGAGATAGGATGGAAGTTACTAAACTCCAGAGCATTGGGCGTACATGAAATAAGCCCAGCCTGCACAATGGGCGAGTAAGTAGAACCTGAAAGTGTCTGCAGTCACAGCTGGTTCACAGGACATACTTCAGGAGGGGTGCGAACGCTTGTTTGAACAACCTGAAGTATGAATGAGGGCACTCAAACACAGAACCGACCGAAACGCTATTTTTCTTTTCTGAAAGAAAAACTGTCCCACCCTGGCCACTGTACCTGAACGGTTAGAGCATTGGCCCACACACTGAAGGGTCGCTGGTTTGATTCCGGATTAAAGGCACATTCTGAATTGCAGATTCAATCCCCAGCCCCGGTTGGGGCTCCAACCGATGTCTCTTTCACACCGATGTTTCTCTCTCTCGGTCTCTTCCTCCCTCCCTTCCACTCTCTAAAAATCGATGGAAAAAATATTCTCTGGTGAGGCTTAAAAAAAACACACAAAACCAGTTGTCCTGCTTCCTTCCAGGCCTGTGAGCCCCTCAGGACAGTCCCGGGAGCTCTGCCCTGTCCCCGGTGCCCAGAATGTGAGGCACTGAGTGACCTTGTATACTGTTTCCTGTCTCACTTTCCTCCTAATTTTTTATCACGAGCATCACGTTCTATTCAGCTCCTCGAGCTGCCCGTGAACTTGTCCATGTGGTCGCACATCCTTCGGAAGCATCGTTGTCAGTGACCACACCCCTTATCCCGGGCGTTGGTGGCCCTGTAACTCTCCTCCTCTCCTGCTCGGGAGCGTTTGGTGTGTGTGTCCCGTGTCCTCACGTGATGCCTGACTCTGAATCAAACATGTCACGTGTGGGTAAAACACTCCTTTGTCAGTGCTCCCTGAAGCTGAATGGAACATCCCTTAGCCTCAGGGCTATTGTTCGCGTTCTGTAATTTCTAAAAGTTTTAAAGTTGAGTTTTAGTTTGAAAGTTCACTAAGTATTTTTTCTTTTAGAAAAAATAAAACTTGCTGAAGGTTTGGGGTCAATAAAACCGTTCACAGCAGTTCACACAGCAGTTTACTTGGAAGCTCAAATGAGTGTGGGGAGTCCGAGCCTTCGAAGGGTCATCGTTTGGGGTCTGTGTTTCATGTTCCTTTCTCTTCAAAACAGAGGAAGGGGCGGGACCGCCTCTCCCTGTCCATCAGGCCTTGCTAACCCAGCCCCGGCTGGGAGTGGTATCCCTCCTGGCGTCGCCCGCCCAGCGGAACACCCTGGATCCAGCAGGTTCTGCGCCTGAGGCAGAGTAGGCGTCATGTAATGGATTTTGGGTGGCTTTTTTTTATTTCTGTTGTTTTGATGGGGATCCAGTGCCAGACAGCGAGACCCGAGAAGGTGAAGAGCCGACAGAGGGAGGAGCAGCCAACTCTTCATTGAAGATGGAGGAGGAGGAGGAGGAGGAGGAGGAGGAGGAGGAGGAGGAGGAGGAGGAAGAGAGCATTCCTGGGTGTACCCTGTTTATTAAAAATCTCAACTTCGACACAACTGAGGAGACGCTGAAGGGGGTGAGTGATGGCTCTGGGGTGCGGGCTGGGAACCCCCCGGCTCACGTGGTCGCTGCCTGGCCTGCCTGTCAGCAGGTGCTCGTGTTGATCTAGTTGAGCAGCCAACGCCCACCGCCTGACATCTCTGCCGGGCCGTCCAGCGGACGTGTCACCCAAGACCTGAGCAGCAGCCAGACCAGCCTGGGGCTGGGGAGGGAGGGCACCCACAACACCCAAGGGATACGTCGGATGCCTGGGAAGGCGCCCGTCCTGCGAAAGCGCAGTCAGTGTCAACGGCACGGACTTAGGGAACAGCCTGGGCACCCCCGTGTTTAAGGCCCCGCCTGGGGCGGTTGCAGGATCAGCCGGGAACGGCGGCGACACCTGTTAACTCTCTTCCAGGTGTTTTCCAAGGTGGGCGCGGTGAAGAGCTGCTCCATTTCCAGGAAGAAGAACAAAGCAGGTACTGCCTGCGGAGCCTCAGCCGGAACCAGATGGTTCCGGAAGAAACGGGAGCTTTGGGTGGGGGGTAAGGGCGACTCGCACCGGGTTGTTTTGAGAGTCCTCTTGTTCTGAAATATTGTCACTGCCGAACCCGCTTGGCAGAGCGGCCCTGGTTCCTGTGTCCCGGAGACCCTGGTGCCCAGCGGGGCAGCCGCGCACGTCAGGGTCTGAGAACCTGGACTCCAGCCCCTGGACTGTCGGACGGTTTGGGAGCAGGCACAGGCCGGTAGGGTGGCGCCGTTCAGTGGCAGAGGCCTCTCCCCCGCCAGCACCTCTGCCGGGGGAACTTGCTAGGCAACAGCAGGAAATGCCGATCCAGGGCTCTCCCCTTCCCCTCCAAGAAGTAGCCCAGACGGAGAACATCTGGAAGGTTCCACCGAGGCATTAGCCACGCACCTCACTGGTTGGTGGGTGCCGAGGCCATGCAGAGGCCGCCGTGGTCTCTCCATTCGGCCTTGGGTGTTGTCCCGAGTTGCTCGGCCTCTGCTGTGTCTCCTCTCCAGTCCTGGCCTCCTGTAAGATGCTCTTAGAGATCTTGTTTTGTGTGTCCTGTAAACACCCCTTGTTTCCACAGCCATGCAGTCCCCTTCCCTTCAGTTTGGTGGCATTTGCAGGGATGCCACAAGCCCGCCTACAGCTGTGTCCTGAGGGACACACGAGCTGGTGGCTGCAGCACAGTGGGAGGGGGCCAGGGGGGGCAGCCCAGCACAAGGTTTCACGTCAGCCCGAGGCTGGGAGGTGGAAGCAGCAAGCAGCAGGCAGGGAACAGAGGCTGGAGGTGGGAGCAGCCGAGTGCCCGCGGGAATGCGCAAGGCAAAGGCAATGGCGGGAGACGGGAGAGACAGGCTGGTTCCAAAAGACAGAGGCCTCCATCAGACCCCAGCCAGTCCTGGAGTTTACCTTGGGGGGAAACAGAATAGGCTCAGGAAATGTGTGTGAAATGCTGGGGGAGGCACGCATCACATTTTGTGTCGAAAGGGCAAGATGCAATTAGAGGTCTTACGTTGTGTGTGTGTCCTCCAAACCCCGCCCAGTGCTATGCATCCGAGGTCGGGAAGCCAGAGCTCATACAGTTTGAGCTCCCCGTCCTGACGGCCTGAGGCTGCCTCCCTCCCTCTCCCAGCCTCATGCCCGATGGTCAGAAGCACAGTTAAGAGTGAGCCTTGGGCGTGTGGGACTGTCACGCCCACGTCCACCTCAGCATTACGTACAGGAGGGCAGGGGACTGCCAGGGAGAGGCTTTGCTGCTGGTCACTGCCATGGTTGGGACAGTTCCCTCTCCCTCCCAAAGGCGGAATTCTATTACGAAGCTAATTATCACGCCAGTCATCTGTTAATTCACAGGCAGCCTGCCTCGGGTGGTGGCTGTATCGCTTCCCTGGCTGACTCTACGAGATGACTAGTAATGAGTGGCGAGCCAGGAGCTGAAACATTGGGGGAATGAAGGGGTGTGTGAAGAAGAGAATACGAAGCCCCTGGCCCACCGGGCCCTTGGACTTGGCCTTGCGCTCCCTCTTCGTGTTCCTCCCTACCAGCCACGCAGCGTGATTCCCGCCTCTCTCTTCCAGGGGCGCTGCTGTCCATGGGGTTCGGCTTCGTGGAGTACAGGAAGCCGGAGCAGGCCCAGAAGGCGCTCAAGCAGCTCCAGGTAAAGGGTTTCTCGGGGGAGGGCCAAGTCACAGGCAGGCGGGGGGACGGGGTCCCGTCAGCCCTCCATACTGAGTGGGAGTGCGGGTCCAGCCACGCTGTCTCCAGTTCTCCAGGGGACTGTGGCCCAAGAGCAGCCAGGAGCCTTCCTCAGGGTCTGTAGTCACTGTGGTGCATTCATTCACCCATCCACCGCTCGTTATCAAGGGCCCGGGTGTGCTCACCACCCAGCTCTCCTTCCTCTCCCAGAGGTGCGCGTGGGCCGGGCACAGTGGAAGGGCGCCCTGCAGGGTCACCGCCCTGGGCAGCTTCGCTCATTTGTAGGAACGGTCCAGGTGACTGACTGTCCCAGGAGAGCTCCCTGGTCATGGGAATGGCCTTGTGGGTCATAACTGGGAGCGTGGTCAGTTCTACTAGAACTTGACCTTCCCCTTGCCTCAAGGCAGCTGCAGGGAGGGCTGAGTTGGGTTTGGGTAGGATGATGGGGACGTGATGGCCTGGGGGCCTCCCTCCACCTTTCGTTCGAAAGGCTCTCCAGCAGGGCTCGCACACACAGGTGCCCACGGGGCCCAAGCAGTCAGTGAAGGGGCAGGCATGCCCCAGAACAAACCCCGCACTCCCGCCCGCTCCTTGGCCTCAGAGGAAGGTGGGCCCGGCGACCGGGGTCCGTGGTGTTTTGTTCGTGCTGTTTTCTGAGCGGCACTGGGAGTCAGCTCTGCGCGCTCCGCGGCCCTCCTCCCCGCCCATGTGAACCCGGGTCTGCGGGGCTCTGCTGGGCACAGCGTCATCTGTCCTCGCGGTGCGCGCACGTGTGCAGATGGTGCAGAGTCGTTCGCACGGAGCCGTGCGTGCTGTGTCTTACGGGCGATTTAAGGGATTTTTGAGGGTGATTTTCCTAATCTGCCAGTTTTGCCTCGAGGGACCGACCTCAGAGCCGTGCTTAGATGCGGCTCCGCTGGGCGCAGACCTTTTCTGGAAGAGCATACGAACCAGACTGAACGCCGCCAGCCGGGCCGCAGGGGCTCGCTGGGCTGAAAACACTTGCAGCCGTGGAAAATCCTGGGCCCTCGCCTGGCAGAATGGCCCAGGGCCCTCGTAGCTCGAGAGGACATTGGAGCGCCAGGTCTCTGACCACCAGCTGCCGGCTCAGCGCGGGCGTTTCCGGGAAAAGCCCTGCTCTGTCCTGGGCTCCAGCTGGTCCCTCCTCCCGGGACCGGTCATTCCTCCCTGAAGCTTCCCGCCCCCTCGCTCAGCTGAAGCCAGGCCTGGGGCAGGGCAGGGGGCGGGCGGGTGTTTCTAAGAGGAAGAGGGACAAGCGTGTGTCTTACCTCGTAGGGTCACGTCGTGGACGACCACAAGCTGGAAGTGAGGATCTCGGAACGAGCCACTAAGTGAGTCCCCGGGGCCTTCCCTTCCCTTCCCTGCCATCCGGGTCCATCCTTTCGGTGCCCCGAGGGGCGTCTCACGGCCCTTACAGCCTCTCCCCGACCCTTCCTAATTAAGGTGGTGGCACGCGTGCCAGCTCTGTCACCGTTTCCCTGACGGACGGGGGCCGGCCAGTCCTTGGGTAAATGTTTAATACACGCAGCGGAAGGCAGGGGCGCAGGCAGGAGAAATAAGCACATCCCACGACCTTGGCCGGGCCGTAAACCAGGGAAGGCGTGCCACTGACTACCACGTGGGCCGAACCAGAAGTGTGAAACCTAGACGCATCCCTTCATGGGGCTTTTTATTATGGAGCCAGGCAACAGTGCCCACATGGCCTCCGTTAACTGGCGATTCAGTAGGTGTTAGAGGTGGTGACCAGCGGCAGACCCATGCCCAGGGCCCAGCTTCCTGAAGCAGTGAGCTTTTTTGAGCTTCAGTTTTGCCCCGACATATCCACTGTCCGTAGGTCTAAATGGGCTAGTATATGTGAGGGGCTTCGCACGGTGCCCAGCACGGAACGTGTGCGCAGTGTACGCCATCGTCACCATTGCCATTGCCACCCACCGGCCTCAGGCGATGAAACGACCACATCTAATGGCCCTAGGGCCGGTCTCAGATACTTAGTTGGTACTTTTCAGCCACTCGGTCCTCGTGTGGTCCTGGAGCAAACTGCTCTCAGTGAGCTCACCTGCTGTCTCCTCCCTCTTCGTCTGCTGATGCTGCCTGACACCCCAGCCCAGGCCGCCGGGCGCTCCCATCCCGGTCTGTGCCACGCAGAGCACCCTTAGCGAGAAGAAGGCTCGGCACAGGAGCCCTCGGAGACCCGACGGGTTCCCGAGCTGCGGTGTGAGCGCGGGGTCCAGGCTCCTGAGCCCCACAGCTGTGGGTTCCAGTCCAGGGCCGTGTGACCTTGGGGTGACTGCGCCTGGAATTGAAACGCAATGGCCGGAGGTTGTGCGGAGCGTCTAACACGTGCGGGGCACACGAGAACTTGGCCAGGGGTGGAGATCTGGTGACCTTTCTTCAGTCCCTGTTCCTAGGGAGTCGGGCTGTTGGCCAGCACAGCCCTAGACACAGACAGTGAATAGAAACGTGGTTGAATGTCCTTGGCTGTGAGACAGTGATTGGCCCCAGGAAGAGAAGTGAAGCTGGGGTTCCTGTTTCAGTGGAGATGGTAGGGAGGGCCTCTGTGGAGGTGGCGTGGGGCGGACTTACAGGAAGTGGCCATAGCAACAGTCATCAGAGGGATGTTTATCACACGTGGGCCCTGCACAGGGCTTGACATGACCTCTCTCGTTAAGTCCTCAGGCATTTTGAGGTTGGCACCATTACTAGACCCTCTATGGTTAAGGAAACAGGCCTTAGGGGCCAAATGACTTGCTCCAGACACACAGATCCCAAGTGGCCGAGTTGGCGTTTGCGCCCGGATGTTAACTCGAAGCGAACCTTGACCCTTCCATGGCGCGGGAGGTCCCCGGGAGCAGGGGCAGGAAAGGCAGGGCTGTGCTGGCGGAGTTTCTCCCTCTACCCTGGTCCAGCTCCCTGAGCAGAAGCTGGATGTGCTCTTGGTGAGTGATGAAAGCTCGCCATCAAGACCTTTGGACCAGCTGGGGTCTTTCTGCGTCTGGAATGAGACAGAGGAGACTGGGTTTGGGGAGAAATAGGCCTCTCCTCGCCAGGGCTCCTGTCTTCGGTCCCAGTGGCCTCTAAGTCTCTTGGATGAAGGGCAGGAGACCCCCAAGGGTGGGATGTGTCGACCAGAGAAGATGATTATGGTCTATATTCCCCGGGGAGGCTGCCTCCTGCCCTGTGCCCGCAGCCTCGTGCACACTCACTCCCTAACTCCCTTGCCTGAACGCAAGACCAGCCTTGGTTTGGGGGTAGGGTGGTCGAGTCAGTGTAAGGCAGCAGCTACCTACCCCCAGTGACCGGCCCCTCCCCCGCTCCAGGCCAGCCCTGACATCCGCTCGGAAGAAGCAAGTTCCCAGAAAGCAGACCACCTCCAAGATCCTGGTGCGGAACATCCCCTTCCAGGCCCACAGCCGGGAGATCCGCGAGCTCTTCAGGTGAGTAGTGCCGGCTCGGTCCCGGTTCGGTCCGGGGGACGGCATGTGTGGGAACCTGCCGGAGCTTTGGGGAGGCGGCTTTGGGGCCACGGTGGCACCCCTGGGGGCCAGCGCCGTGGTCTCTGAAGGTTGTCTGTGGCTGCCTGTGATTTATCTCCCTGAGTCCCAGCTCTGCTCTCCAGAGCATGGGGCAGAAAGGAGTCGAAAGGGCGGTCTTCTCCCCCATCAGCTCTCCCCTTGGTCTTGCTGACATTTCTACCGCTCAGGGCCCTCCTTTGGTTTAAGCCAGTGGTTCCTCACCTTGGCAGCCCCTTCAAATCACCTGGCGACTTACAAGCTTGCCTCTGTCAGGCCCAACCCCCAGGGTTGGATTCCCCTGGAAAGTCCAGCCAGGGTGGGGACCCCTGGGCTGCATGGCTGTGTGTGGAGAGCACCTTTTAAAATGAAGGTGCATCCCCTACATAGTAATGCCACCAGCAGAGACCTCTCAGGCCCGGCAGGCGAGGGGACCTGCAGGAGCAGGCCGGGCGGGGACTGGTGTGGTGATGTGCAGACATGCAGGTTTGATCAGCCAGTTCCTCCCACGTTTGGAAAAAGAAACTGGCAATCCGAATTTTTAGGGGAATATGTTGGCACGTCATTCGCTTTCTAAAATCAAGCACCGTGCAGGACAGCGTCTGTGGACGGAATACAGCGCAGGGGCCACTGGGCTGCAGCCCTGTGCTCGTACCTCACACTGTCAGCTTTCTCAGGTTGGTTAGCTGCCCCCCAGCACCAAATCCCGGATGCTATGAGAGGGAATAAGGGGGGATGTTTAAGCCCAGGCCTGCCCAGGTGTGTGCTGGGCGGCCCAGAGAGAGGCCTCTGGCCCTCAGAATGGAAGGGCAGGTGACATTAGCCCCAGCCAGGCAGCTCGTCCAGGCTTGAATGGGACCTAAGAGAGTTCTGGAAACCTACATGGGTGAATAATGAAGGATTCTGCATACCAGGCCTCGGCTGTGCAGCCTGTGTGTATCTAGTTCCAGCATGAAGAGCTGGGTGTATTAGAATTGCCAGTTAGCATTTTACAAGGTCAGCGGTGGATGCAAAGTTAAGTTCTGTGTTCCAGAGACTAAAGCGAAGTTTCCTGGTGTGAAATCTTTGCTCTCACTCAGTGGTTTAAAGAAAGGGAGGCTGGTTAGAGGATCTGCTTTAAAAATCTCCGTCCTCCCGCCATGCTAAGTCGCATGCTGGCGCACGATTCCCGCAGGCCTGGGTTCCTGCAGGCGTGGGTTCCTGCAGGCGTGGTTGGCCGGGGTCGAAGCAAAGACACGGGCCCACTGGGTTCTGAGTAGCAGGGCCTTCGCTGTGGGCCAGGTCCCCTGTGTGGGAGCAGCCTGGTGAGATGGGGTCTCACTCTGGGGGATGTTTTCCTGCAGCCTGGATAGCAGTGGAGAGGAGTGTGCGCAAGGGCGTCGCTACAGTGCGTACGGGTCCTAGCCTATGGTGTCTGCTGGTTTCACGTGCCTCCACTCTTTAAAAAGAATCCAATTGAAGACCTGCCAGCTCCAAACGGAATTGCTTCAAACGGCGCGTGTGGATCAGGAAATAGTATCCCGCCGAAATGACAGTTTCACTTGGTTTGCAGTCTATTTAGGATGACACTTATCCAGGGAACAAAAGACCACACGGCAAGGGAACAGCACTTTGTTTGGTCTTGTGTTTTATAATTTATTTTGAGAAGACAGGGAATTAGTGTCCACTGAGCGGAATTACATGCGGTGCCTTCCCCCTGCCATTGTTCTGTTGGGATTTGCATCAACCCCTGGAGACGGGAAGGCCTCTGCCAGGGCTCACCTTGCTTTGTTGTGCCTGTGAGTTTGAGGCTGTTCTGAGGGGCGGCCAGCAGGGGTCGCTGTGAGCCTTCTCGGGGAGACCAGCTTGTCCGGAAACCAGAGACCGATTTCAGACAAAGCCAGTGGCCAGCAGCGTTTGGGGGAACCAGTCTGATCCATTTTGCCAGGCACGTTCTGTGGACTTGCCCTACCAGGTGTCATCAAGATCCCAGCTCCGTCCTTCGGAGCCCTCACTGCTGTGGCGCCTGGCTGCGCTCCTTCCCAGGCAGTGTCTTCCCCTCTAGCTGCACAGCAGCCTGCAAAAAAGGGGGGCGGATGCTGTTGCCACTTCTGCACCCCGAAGGGAACTGGAGACCGGGACATGAAGCATCCTGCTGAGACCACTCAGCTGAGCCCGGAGTTGAATGTCAGTGTCTGACTCAGAGCCTGGGCTCGGCCCCCTCCTGTCTCTCAGGTCTAGAGAGGACACCGTCGTCTCCCAGAGCACCGAGTTATAGCTGCTAAAAGTGAGGCCTTCAGCTCCCCTCCCCCTGGCTCACTCCCAACCCCAGCCAGGGTAGCTGGCCTGGCCTGTTCTCCCGCAGCCCGCATTACTGTCCGCCAGCCTGTCCCACCGCTGCCCTGGGAGTGCTGTCCACGTGGTGGTTTAGTGTCCACCTCACCCCTGCCCTAGACTACAATCTCAGACACACTGTCTGCCTCCCTGCTGTGTCCACAGCTCCCTGAGACAGAGCCGGTGCTCAGTAAATGTCTGCTGAGCACACACAGCCACCGTGCAGAGCCTGGCTCCATGGAAGCCTGATAAAGACGGAGCTCGTGAGGCACAGAGAGGCCAAGGAGTTGCACAGGGCCACACAGCTCTGCAGCAGCATGGCCGGGTGACTCTCGGTCTAGAGGCCCTCCCCCAAATGTCCCCAAGGGCCAGCGATGTCAGTGGGAGCTGCTGGCTGGTCAGGTGGCTGCAGGCTGCGGAGGGAGAGCTTTTCATCTGAGCCTCTTTTTCTGTTGTTAGTTAGTTTCTTTCTTGGAGGTGTGAACCACCTGCTAGGGGTGTGAATGGGCGAGCTCACAACAGGTGTCTGGAGGCCTTAATTACACGCTTGCATCTCCTGTGCCCGGTGCACCTGTTGTGTCGGCTTTGTGGACAGCGCTGTCCGTCCCTGATCTCTTCTCCTCATTTCCTCTCGCAGTGACCATGACCATGACTGTCCCTGATCTCTTCTCCTCATTTCCTCTCGCAGTGACTATGACCATGACCGTGGAGGGAGGGCTGAGGACAACTTGCCTGCTGAGTCCTCCCTCGCCCAGGTGTGGGGTCATTGCCTGATTAACTCCTGGTTTGTCAGCAATACTTTTCCAAAGCCGTGAGCCGCCAGCACGGTCTTCTGCCCTGAGCAGAGGGGGTTACTTCCTGTTTACCAGGCTTCTTAGGGAGGAGGCTCTGCAAAAGAAAGAAAAGAAAAGAAAACAGCCTTGAGCAGCTCCTCAGGGCCTTGCAGAAGGGTGTGTGGGGGGAGAGGAAACCCTCAGCCGCATTCTCTGAGGGGTGGGGTAGGGAGGACGAGGCTTCCCCAGGTGCCCTCCCCCACCCCTGCAGAGAGACCCAGGGTAGAGGGTATCCCATCTCGTCACTCGTTTTCGTGTTGTAGGTGGTGCGTCACACCAGTGGCCGCATTGGGTATTAGTGTCGGAGACCAAATGACCCTCAAGCCTATAAATGATTGACTCTCTGGCCCTTTATGGGGACAGGGCGCTGATCCCCAAACAAAGTTAAACATGGCCTCTTGGAGATGGGCACACCCTAGGTAAGGGTTTTGGTTTTGTTTCTAGTTTTAGTTACACAACTAAGGTATTTTTTCTCCCCCTTTTATAAAACGTACAAACATTACAGGCCAGGCTGTAGCCTGTTGGCCCCCGCTAAGGACAAGAGGCGAGGTCCCAGCGCCATCTCTGGTTCCCTCCTCCAGCCACTCCCCACTCTGACCTGTTTCCTCATTGGGGGTCCCTGCCCCTCCCACTGCTGAGGTTTGTCTTGTTTTAAGACTGTTTTTCAGAGCAGGTTAGGTTTACATTGAGAGGAAGGTGCAAAGAGTTCTCACATGTCCCTTGTCCCCACCCACAGAGCTCCTCCCTCATTATCCACATCCCCCACCGGAGTGGGACATGGGTTACATCAGTGAACCTACACTGACACACAGTAATCACCCAGCGTCCAGGTTACAGATGGTTCCCCCTTGGGGTGTACATCCTGTGGGTTCGGATAGATAATGACACCATCATTATGGTGTCAGAGTAGTTTCACTGCCCTAAAGTATATGCACTTTGCTGGGAGCATTTGGGCAGTTTGCAGTTCTTTAGCTAGTTCACGAATAAATGTTCCTGTGAACATTCCCGTGTGTGTCTTGGTGACTGTGTGCCTGGTTTCTGTAGGGTGTCCATGGAGGATGGGCATTGCTGGTCATGGGGTGTGCACAGCTCAGGTCACTAGATACTGCCAGACTCGTTCCCAGGGCACTTGTATCAGCTGGCACTGCCACCATCAGTTTGGGTGTTTTGGTTGCCCCTCGTCCTCGCCAACACTTGGTATTGTCTCTCTTTCTCTTTTTAGCCATTTTGGTGGATAAACAATGACATCATCATATTGATATATTTATGAGTGTTTGGACACACTGTGTTGTGGAATGCCTGTTTCAAGTCTTTTGCCCATTTGTTAAAAATTGGGTCATTTGATTTTTTTCCTTGCCAATTTTTCTTACTAACTTTCTAGTCACTTTTTGTATTATTTCTTTAAATATTCTGAGTCCTAGTTCTTTGGTGGCTATATGATTGGAGTCCCTCTCCCTCCCATTTTGTCGTTAGCTTAATGGTGTCATCTTAATGGTGTCTTTTGGAGAATAGAGGCTCTTAATATTGTCAGTTTGTCATTTTTTCCTTCATGGTGAGGATTTCTGTGTCCTGTTTAAGAAACCTTTGCCTCCTCCAGGCTCATGAAGGAAGTCTGCCGAGTTTTCCTCTGCAAGCTTTGACCTTTCACCTTCAGGCATGCAGTCTGTTTGGAATTGATTTTTGTGTATGGCGTGAGGTAGCGATCGAGGGACATTTTCCCCCACATGGATATTCAGTGGGTCCAGCATCATTTATCGCAGAGACCATTCTTTCCTCTGCTCTGCAGTATTGATTTTGTCATAAATCAGGTGACTGTGTGTGAGGGTCCGCTCTGGACGCTGTGATCCGTTCCCCGGGTCTGTCTGTCTACCCTGTGCCAATGCCTGCGGTCCTAGTTACCGCGGCTTTGTTACCGCGTGGTGTCTAGTGTCTTTGTTCCCAAGATCGTCTGGGCCCGGTCAGCTCTTTGCATGTCAGGCCTCTGGGCTTTTATAAAACCACAGCAACTGCAGGTTCTGAGCAGAGGGCGGGCGCGGGGGACGGGGGGCGGGGTCTCACTTATATTGTCAGAGGTCTTGTGGGGAGCAGAGGGGTCAGCATGGGTTTGAGGAGGCCCCCCGGGAGGTTTTTGTGGTCACCTGGGCCAGAGCTGACCGGCTGGACACAGTGTCGGGTGGAAAGGGGGAGCTGCCGGGTCGATTTGGGGATGCATTTGCAGAGAGCCTGATGGCTTCAGTGAGGACTGGGATGCAGAGAGGACAGCGGCTGGGAGACGGCACATTCGGGTGGAATAGCCTGAGCGAGGCCTCAGCCCCACTCCGCACGCCACCCCTTCCTCGCTGTGATGTGTCACTCACAACCACTGGCCACAGTGGTGGTGCCCGGGTCGCGGCTCTCCGCTGGCCTGTCCATGGGTGCGTGTGTTCGTGGGTTCTGGGAACACTCCTGTGGGGAACACCTGGTTCAGGGTCGCCTCCTAGCTCCTGGATGTCAGCGGCTGCACCAGCATCGCTGTATCGCTGACCTGGGATCGAGGCTGTGTTGATGGTGCCTCTGAGCAGTTGCGCAGCCCTTACTCTCTCTAAGATCAATAAAATAAAATATTTTTTAAATGTTATTTTTAAAAAGTTACTGCCGCTGACCCCGGGGCCAGGACGCAGCAGCACTTGCTCAGACAAGGTGTCAGGTTAGCCGGGTTCTCCCTTCTCGTGCCGTCCTCGTCCTCATTGTCAGCAGTTGGCTGTCAGCTTGGAAAGGAGCCTGTGTGATTTTCCAAGTGAGAGAACATGGGTGGGGAGGAGGGGGGAGGTGGTCAGGAGACCTGAATTCTCGCCCAACTCTGCCCTGTGTGACCTTGGACGTGGCGTGACTTCTCAGAGCTTCCGTTTGTTGAGTGAATCGGTGACGGGTTGGGCGAGGCCAGGCAGGGTGGGTAGCTGCCGCCTTGCAAGCCAGCACCCAGCCTTGCTGGCCACGGCGGGCTAGAATTGGGCTGGAGGATGGCGAGGCCGCCCGGGCTCCTGGGAGATGGCATGGCAACTGGTGAGTGATGTCCGCCACGGACCATCCGCAGTAGGTACACTGCTGCCGCAGGCGTTGGCCTAAGAACATGGTGTTCGTGGCAGGTGGCGAGGGCTTTTCCGATTCTGTCCGACTGGCAGCGCATCCCAAACCGGGGCCCACGGGAAGCCACGGAGTTTTCCTCTAAAAAACCACAGGCACCTCTGAGGGCTGGAGAGCGTGGGGTTGAGGCTTTCTCCCTTCCTTTGCGGTTCCAGAGGCTTGGTCTTCCATTGCAGCTGACGTTTTCTTTCTCTCCACAACCGGCCGGTCCAGACCCGGTGACAGAGGCCCAGGGAGCACCCTCGGGAGGCCTTGCGGGTCCTTGGGGGCAGGCAGGGTGGCACGGGGCGCCCTGATTCCCTGCAGTCGCACGCCGTCACCGCAGCCTGCGCTCACCTTGCCTTCACACCTCCTCTCTCTCCATTCACTTCCTTGCCAGCTACAAGGTCTCTGCGCTTTGTCTGGGCTTGTGGGGAGGGCGCCGTCGGCTCATTGTTGCGGCTGATGATTATGCTCCTGTCTCCGCGTCCCGGGTGCTGAGCGGCAGCCAGAGCCCCGGCCGTCTCGGGAGGCTTCCGTTTCCTCCTGTCTCGGAGCTTTCCCTGGAAAACGGAGGTCTCCACACACTCCTTTCTAGTTAAGAAAGAGCTCGTCGGTTTAGCAAATATTTACTAAGCATCTCTAGTGAGGCAGGGATGTGGCAGGTGCTGGGTTACAGAAGCAAACGGGAACTCCGGGAAAGGACTGCCTTGGCCTAGGGGGCCGTGCACCCCAGTTCCACCCCACTGAAGCCCGTCCATAGAGGGCAGATCTTCTACATCGTCGGCCTGGTGACAGTCCCGGACTCAGAGCCCATCCCTACAGAAGGGCCAGGTTTGCTGTAAGGACAAGGTCAGTGATGCTGGCAAGGACTTGGCCTTCGGCCCGGCCCAGGGGTAGCTGTCATCTAGTGGGGCTCACACCGACAGCTCCTGCAATGCGCAGGGCGGCCCTGAGAGCCCAGGGACGGGCTCCTACGCCCAGCCCTGCTGCCAGTCAGCTGTGTGCTCTCGGGAACGCTACCCGACCTTTCTGGTCCTCCCGAGGACCCTGGGCGCGGGAGCTCAAGCGCATGATCGTCTGTGAAACATTGCATAAAGTCGGGGCCGTGCCCCGTGTTTCTCAAACCCGAGTAATGTCTAAGGAGTCCTCTTAAAGAAAAGGAAACGTCTCCTGGCCCTTCCCCCACGGCAGTCGTGTAAATATTGTTATTAATATGCGACTTAAGTGTGTACAAATGTAAAACTCCGAACAAACTGACAACTTATGCTCATGGTTCTCTTAGGACTATAAAACCAGAACACATTTTCCAATTAAACGCAAACAAAATTTAAAATCAATGAAATTCAAATTAAGAATGTTAGTTTAGTGTGATGGATGGCATTGTTTTGCAGGAGCGAGATCCAGAGGGTGGGTTTTGGTATTAGGAAGATGTATCTGCGGGTCCAGGTCTATAATCTGTCTCGATACTCTTCCGCCAGTAACACCAATGCAGAGTGCCTTCGGGTGGCTCTAGCACCGTCTCTGCCCCTCTCTGTCCATCGTATGCTCTTCAACTCCAAAGCCAACCCTTCTAAAACTTGCATTGCACCCTAGCCGGTTTTTGAGCAAAATACTGAGCGTGGTTAGAGAGTCGGCCCATGGACTGAAGGGTCCCGGTCCAATTCCGGTCAAGAGTACCCCTCGGTTGCAGGCTCCATCCCTGGCCCTGGTTGGGACACATGCCGGAGGCAACCAATTGATCACATCAGTCTCTCACATCAATGTTTCTCCCTTGTGTCTCTCCCTTCCACACTCTCTTGTTGAAAATCAATGGGATATTATCCTCAAGTGAGGATTAACAAAAAACAACAGCCTCCAATTGCATTAAATGAAGATAGGACAGTGCCACTTTGGTGAGGTGTTGTTCTGACCAGCGTTTTATGTCATTTCAAAACTCTTTCATATACAAAACTCTTTGGAATCTTTCTCTGTTATTAGCAAGTCAGACCTTTAGTCCTTTAAAAGTCTTTCTTCCGATGAGAAAAGCAACCCATTGCAGAGAGTTTGGGAAATTGAACAAAAGCCAAAGCCACCCGCCCACATTCCCACCAGATGACAGCGATCGCTTTGAGGGGCTTTCCCGCATCCCTCCTCTTCGCACGCCTTGTAGGCGGGCAGGTACTAATATCGCCATCTCACGGGTGAGGAGCTGGCGGCCAGAGAGGCTAAGGGCCTCGCCGGAGGTCTCGTAGCTGCTTAAAGGCCGCACCGGCCCGAGCCTGAGTTCCAGTCTCTGCCTCCTTTCCTGGGCCCCGTAGGTGAGGTTTGACGTAAGCCTGGATTGTCACCCCACCTTTTCATGGGGTGCTGAGAGCCTCTTGTCCTTCGAGTGTGGCACGTAAAAGCCCAGCTCAGAGTAAGTGACGGGGCTGGCGCTTCCTGGGAGGGAGTTTATATTTAAAGTGGCCTCCGCTGGCACCGACGGGGTTATTCAGGTCGTACATTGTCACACATGAGCCGGAAAAGCTCCGTGTTTGCCCGACGTGTGGACGGAGGAATAGAGGCGTCTGTGAGGGAAGGTGTGGGCAGAGAGAGAGAGGCGTGTGGAGGAGGTTCTAATCCACGCGCCTGGATTAGACAATTAGACTCAGCCTACCTTGAGTTTAAATAAAGATCCTTAATGGCTTGTTCGCAAAGGCGCCTTTTTTTTTTTTTTACCTCAGCCTGAGCCTTCGCCTCCGCTTCTCTTAATATAGCCAAGCTTAACCCAGAACAGCAAAAGAACAAAAAATAATAAAAAATTCAGCGGGTTTTCTAAGGGCCCCTGAACCTCTTGGGTGAATGTGGAATTTTCCCAGACATTCTGAAGCCTCGAGTAAGTGAATGTTAACAGCCCTGCCCACCTGGACAGCCCAGACCCTGCCTTGACCGGCGAGAGAGACCCAGCAAGGCCCAACCCAGGCAAGTGCAGAGGAGTTCAGATCCGCCGCCTCTCCCCGCCCAGAGCCCCTCCGTCCTGGGAGCCGGGAAGTGCTGACCACACGGTTTGCCCTCCCTGGGGCTGGTTTGTGCTTTTCTGAACACGCCGTGTGTGCTGGCCTCCCCGTCCCCAGGGAGAAGCAGCCCACGTTCTAGGGAAAGAGTCGGCTTGATGAATAAAAACAGAAAAACAGCCCAGCGGCCTGCTGTGGACTGCGGGAGGGGGGCCAGGCCCACGTGGTGTGGCCTGGGAGGGAGCTGCCTGATTGATGGACAGAAAACTCCCCACGGGTTATTCCCACTCAGGTTCCGTCCACACATCCAGTGCAGCTCCGCGTGTGCTGCATCCCTCCCGGGGAGGATTCCGGACCCGCTCCGCGGCCCTGCGGGACCCCTGGGAGCCGAGGGGATCAGGACAGCCTTCCACATCTACCTGGTTTGGTTGGGTTTTTTGTGGTTTGTTTTTTTTTTAACTGATCTCTCCACGGCGGCCTGAGCTTATCTCCAGCATCCCCACGCACTGCCCGCCACGCTCGGGAGCCAGGGGTGGGGAGAATGTGGCCGGTCCCACTCACAAAGAGTCCCTCATTTGTATCTCATTTTCGAGTTATTATCGAGCCGCCGGTTGTGAGAGTATTTTGACAGCAGCTGTCAGCAAGGTGCAAGCGGCTGCCATCACCTCCGATTGGCTGAAGACACCTATGGCAGCTGAGGAATACCCAAGCCTACCCAGCCCTGCCCGAAACGGGAGCAGGAGGCCTGGGCGGGGAGCCCAGGGAGGAAGAGCAAAGGCAGGGTGACCCCGGCCGCTGCAGGCCTAAAGCCGGCCGGGCTCACCGCAGCCTCCGCGGCGTTAGCATTTTTCTGACTCCTGCTGGAGAACTGGCCGTAAAAGACTCGGATAGTGTCTTGTGTTTTATTTATTTTAATTGAGGTTTGGGGCAGCGAGGGGAGGGGGGATGAGAGAGGATCCATCCAAACAACCATGTCGTCTTGTCAGAGTTCATTTACTGAATTAGCGAGGTTACTGCTCCCGGCCCCCAGCTGCCAGCCCGGAAAGGGCAGCCGATGGAGAGCGGAGCCCTTGGCTCGGGGCAGGCTGCTCCCTCCGCTCAGCTGGAGAGCAGGGCGCGCACGTGTTCCCTCTGCCTCGAAGAGCCTTCTCGCCACAGTACACATCGTTCCGCCTGTGTCCTCCCGGGCGTGGGCATGAAGGCCTGGGATAAATAATGCTTAGTATTCACTGCCTTTTACCCAGCAGTTTAAAATTCATTCCCTTCTTTTCTTTCCTTTTTTTTTAAGTATAAAAAAAATGTTAGCAGCACTAGAAAGCAGATGTTTCGTGGTCAGGAAGCGTGCTTCTACCTTAAATTGAGGGTCCGTGAGGGTAGTCTCAGACGTGGGGACTGCAGGAGAATGTCAGCTTTGCGTGTCGGACAGGGGAGACCACGTGTCATTCCTGTTTGCTACCCCCACACCCACGCGGACTTCCACTTCTCTCACTTTGGGTGTCAGCTGCTGCCATCAGACGAGACGCGGGCTGACGGGGTGTTACAGGTGCGCGCTCACTGCATCCCCACGGATCTCCCTTGCCCGCTGGGACCGGAGAGCTGAAAACAGATCGGTTCTCTTCGTGTTCAGCTTGTGCCCATCAGGGGACACTGGGTCGTGTCTGAGGTCATGTAGGGTTGTCACAATGTGGGGGAAGCTACTGGTACCTGGTGGGTGGGAGCTGGGCTGCTGCCAAGCACCCTCCAGGGCACAGGACAGTCGAGGACGAGGAAGCCCACCCCAGGTGTCGGCTGTGCCCAGGTGAGACGCCCTGGGCTAGACTGCAGGGCAGGGCCTGTGCAGAGGAGCCGGGGCTGCGAGTGTCCCCCAGGAGGAGTGCTGCAGGCATGGTGGCTGTGCCTGGCCACCCAGCGCTCCCATCGCTGTGACAACCAGAAACAGCCCCACAGCTTCCCAGAGGCCCTCTGGGGGGCAGTGCCCCCGGCGAACCACTGCCGTTCGTTTGCTTTTCGTGGTGACCATGTGCTCAGTGCCAGGCTGAGTTCTCACCCACTCTTTCCATGTTTAGTCTCCATGCAGTCGCAGGAGGCCGCTGTTTTCACGTGCGTGAGAGGCAGGAAGGGCAGTGAGGTTAGTGAGGCGGCATCCCCTGCCTGCAGCCCAGAAGCAGGGAAGACGGGGTTCAAACCCCTCCTGTCGGGCCACAGTCTTAGCCCCTCTGTTCATCTTTGGTCCTCACAGAGCCTCAGTTTCCTCATCTGCTAAGTGGGAGCAAATGGTACCCGTCCTCCCACCTTGTCTGTTTTTTTGCGGATCTTTTTTATTTCTTTTTTAATCCTCACCCAGGATATACTTCCATTGATTTTTTTTTTAAAATCTTTATTGTTCAGATTATTACAGTTGTTCCTTTTCCCCCCCATAGCTCCCTCCACCCGGTTCCCACCCCAGCCCCTGCCCTTACCACCCCCCCAATGTCCTCGTCCATAGGTGCACGATTTTTGTCCAGTCTCTTCCCACACCCCCCACATCCCCCTTTTCCCCGAGAATTGTCAGTCCACTCCCTTTCTATGCCCCTGATTCTTTTCTATTCACCAGTTCATTCTCTTGGTCAGATTTTTTATTCACTTGATTTTTAGATTCACTTGTTGATACATATGTATTTGTTGTTACTTTGTTGTTCATAATTTTTATCTTTACCTTTTTCTTTTTCTTCCTCTTCTTAAAGAATACCCTTTAGCCATTGATTTTAGAGAGAAGGGAGAGAGAGAGAAACGTCCATTGGTTGCCTCTTGTATGCGCCCCAACCGGGGATCGAACCTGCAACCTAGGGTGCTGTCCAGGTGCACAGTCAGTGACGTGTGGTCCATGGACACGCACCCAGGAGAGGAAGGTGTGTGCATCTTCCTGTCCTTGCTTCCACCCAGCAGAGCTATGGAGCCTCCTAACGAGACACCCACGAGTCGGTGGTCCAGGGAAGCGAGGGTGTTCGCAGAACGAAGGGTCACCGGAGGTCACGGGGCGGAACAGCGCTCCCTTTCTTGTCCACACCCACCGTCCAGACTGCAGAGGAGGCTACTTGCCACTCTGTCCTGCCCTCAGCTTCATCCTCCGCCCTGAAGGAGGGAGGGGGCCAGTCACAGGCTTGGACAAGCGGTCGCTTTAAAGGGAGACGCTCCAGGCTCTGGTTATGGAAGGAATGTAGCTGGTGGCCGGAGGAGGACGCTTGGAGTAGACATCCCTCCGGTTTCTCTGATTCGCTTGTTCCCCCCCCCCCCCCCCCAGGCAGATCGGGAAGGCATTCCCACCTGGGTCCTGTACAGAGTGTCCTCTCCCTTCCCTCTCTGCAGCTGCGGGCTGCCCTGGCTACGGAACGAGAGTATTTTGGGAGGTGGGGACATCGAGCCACATGGCACTTGTCCTCTTTCCTGCCGCCCCACGACAGATCGTTAAAGTATTCCAAGGGAGCCAGAGCTCTGAGGCTGAGTCATGCGGCAGCGATGTCATGGCAACTGTACCGTCTCCCGTCCTGTCACTTCTTCTGCAGCCCGAGCCTCCAGGAAACTTGGTCGAGAAAAGTCGTTATGGGGCCAGGTGGGGAATCCAGGACAAGAGGGTCCCAGGGCTCCCTCCCTGTCCCTGCCCCTGCCCTGCTAGAGCAGCGCCCAGGGGGCGAGGGGGTGCAAGCGCCTTGCCTGTGTAAGGAAGCAGATTGGGACGGGGCATTTGTATGTGATATGGGTGCTCGTGTTGACAGGCCCGGACTCTAGGGTGTCCGCAGATGAAGTCAACTTCAATGACGGCCTGTTTTCCAGGAGTGGGGGCGGCAGAGAGGGCCCCCTTCTTTCTGCAGACCTCGTTTCCCCTTTGTTCGTTTCTTTCCTGGGTTATCGAGTGCGTGTTAGGGCCATGGGAGTCTGGTCCTGGCAGAGCTGGAAGACACACGTGGGGAGTGGACAGTAAAGGGGTGACGTCAGAGACGACACGCACCGTGCGGACTTGCAGGTGCTGGGGTCGGCGGTGCCTGGGAGTGTAGGTCAGGGAAGGCTTCCCTGAAGAGGTGGCTGTGACCTGAGACCCCGATGATGAGAAAGCTCTAGCCTTCACCCAGCCCTGAGTCAGCGCAGCTAACCCAGAGTCCAACGGGGGGTGGGGGGGGGGGGGGGGGGCTGGCAGGGCGGAGGGCGTGTGAGCACTCAGAGCCTGGCCACCGCAGCCCGCGCCAACCTCCAGCATGGGGGTGGGGGAGGGGGGGGGCGCGAGGTCTGACCCCTCGTGCTGCTCCCCACAGGCAGCCCCTGCAGCAGTGTCTTGTGTTTCTGTCCAGAAATTGTTTTCTGTGCACATGTTAACACACCCCTCCCCGTGCCACCCTTTCTTCTTCTTTTTTTTAACTCTTTGGCACTTGGCTTTTGTTTTCTTCCACTTGGTGAGGCTCTAGTTTAGGGAGCAGTTTCCTAACGTGGCCCCCCACATAGGCGGCCTCGGACGGCCTTCCTCCTGTCTCAGGTCTGTGCTGTGCTGTGTTGGTTGAGTGAGGGTGTGTGCCAGCAGGGAGAGGGACAGGGCGCCCTGTTCCCTCCCGTACTGAGCACTGAGCACTGAGCACTGCATCTTGTCAGGGTGAGGGGGGTTTCCCTTATCCCTTCCTGCAGGGAGAAGCTGGGCGGGGCTGCGGGGCCTGCCAGGCTCAGCCTCTGTGAGGGCAGCTCCCAGGAATCAGTCCCTCGTGAGGGCCCCGCAGGTAATGGCACGTCAGGAGGGCGAGGTGAAGAGGCCTAATGACTCTCTCCAGCCTCCCTCATTACCGCAGACTTGGGTTTTCTCTGGCCTCTAATGAGTGCCCCGATCTAATAAGTCCCTGATTAAGGAAAACAAACAGCTCAGGGAGCCGGAGGCAAGGACACCTGGTGTCGGGGTGACGGAGCAGCGTGGTGCAGGGACGAGGCCCGCGCTGGGGGACAGTGAGGGTGGTGCCTCCGTGTGGAGTGGGTTGGGCCAGGGCGTGGGATTGGTGAGATCTGGGGTCGTCGGACTCCTGTAAAGAGTCTGTGCTGGTTAACTTGTGTGCCAGCTTGACAGGCCACCAAGTGCCGACACCTGGGAAGGCATGGTTTCTGGAAGCTGAGGCCCAGCGTGGACAAGCCAGCTCACCCCACACTTGTGCTTACAGCCTCTACATCATCAGTGCCCCCGACTTCCATCTCCCCAGTCTGAACACGGGGTGCTAACTCGTCCTTGCTGTGGAGGAGCAGCCCCCACCAGGGTGGGCACACCCCTCGGATCCCGGTGGGCGTTCTGTCCCCTGGGAGCATGGATCCCTGCAGGGAACCCAGGTCAGGCTTTTACTCCCACCTGCCCCGCGAGGCTGGGAAACCTCTTGCTTATTTTCCTCCAACGTGAGCTCCCACGCCGCCCCTCGGCACACGTCACCCGGGCCTGCTGCCTCCTAACGAGCTGCGGCCACACTTCCTGTCTTCCACGTGGAACGGAGCGGGAGGCACAGCAAGATGCTCACTAACAGCCCCTCTCCTGTGCGAGTGAGCGAGCAGAGATAAAGCGCCGCTAGGGCTTTGTGCGTCGCCAGAGACATAATTTACCTTCCCTCCTCCCGAACTTTGCAAACGATGCTCTTCAACTGGCTTGTGAGATCAACAGTGCTTGTTGCGAGGCCTGCCTCCCCTCTGTAGATTTCTCCCCTTCTCTCCACCTCTGCTGGGCGCCTTGGGTTTCTTATCGTGGCCAGAGCCCTCCCCACCCACGCACACCCAGATCCCCCTGGTGGGACCCCTGGCTCTCACACGCACACAGCTCCCCGGGAACCCGCCCTCCACAGCCTATTTCTCTCTGCCTCTCCTCCGACCCCCCCTGGGTCTCTGCTTCCGATGGACCATCCGATTCTAAACTTCCTCTTCTCCTTCTGCGACCGAATCACATGCTGCGTTGGTTTATTTGGCCCCAAACAAATGGCCCCCCTCACAGATCCATTTCCACCTCCCACTGCATCTTAAACCTCGCCAGCCATCCTGAGCTCGAGCTGTTTTATTGTTGTTTTCCTTCCCAGACTTTTAAAAATAATACTTGTCCCGGCCGGGTGAGTGTGCCTCCCCGCCCTCCGCGCTGGCGGGCTCAGCACCATGAATCACCTCCCATCGAAGGCCCGTGCTGTGTTTGCATCTTGCATCCTGCAGCGTGTCTCAGCTGTCGTCCCCTGATGACAATCGTCCTGGCTTTCAGTGATGCTCAGGTGTTGAGACCGCTCAGTTGCCTGAGGCACACCCCAGCCTGAACCCTACGGCACCAGAAAAGGGGTCACCTCTCACTGTGACTTGTTGGTCTGGGGGCCCCCAGGGAGCCAGAGTGACCATATTCTGCCTCTTCCCCACCGTCAAGTCAGATGGGTGCAAGGACCTGAGGAGCGAGTTCAAGGGCAGACGCGGCGACTCTGCCCAGAGTGGGCGTAGCGCAGCCAAGTAGGAAGTCTGCCAACTCCACAGTCCTGGGTGAGCGCCCTGCGGCTTAGACAGGCCTCCCCTTGGTGTCACGTGTACCCTGAGATGCTGCCACCTCGGGATTGCTCCAGACCAGGGGTGGGGACCATCTGGCCCGCAGGCCATAGAAGGCCGGTGAAGTCATTTGGACTGGCTCTGCCAAGGCAACTGTAGGCAGGACTCGAAATTCAATAAATCTAGGAGCTTTTCTCATAGCAACATAAATTTATAGTAAGTGAATTATATTAAGCGAATGATGTTATAAATATCCAAGTGGTCCTTGGCAGGAAAAAGGTTCCCCACCCCTGCTCTAGACCGTGAACATAGAGCGTCCGGTGCAGGGTCAGGCACGGGGAGGCGCTCGGCAAACGTGGGCCCCTCCCCACCGTTTCTTGTTTCTGGTTTTGAGAACCTGGGTGCTGAGAGCGCCCAGAACAGAACAGTGAGGAAGAGGCAAGCATCCGCTTCTAACCCAGTCACTCAGCAGTCGACTTGTGCTGAGTGGCCTGTGGGCGCTGTCCAGGGTGCTGACCGTCAGTGTCCAGCTGGGAGACGGACAGGAGCAAACAGAGGACAGAACACACAGTGGAGTGTGAAGTCTGCCGACCCGGAGGTGGAAGGAGGCAGGGAGCAGCAAGCACACGCCTCTGCAGGTGGCGGGCTGGGTGCGAGAGCCTTCGAGGCGCGTCCTCCTCCCGGCGTTCTCTGCCCGTCTCGCCACTGAGCGGGGCAGCTGCTAGGTTTATGGTCCCTTACTTTGGTCTCGTGCTGAGTAGGTCTCTGGGCTGCTGGCAAGACGTATGGTTCTTGGCTCTGTGGGACCTGGCACTCGCCGCTAGGTGCAAACACACCATAACTCAGCCTGTCGCCCGCACGATGCCTGTCACGTCTCCCGTCTCTGAGGAATGAGGGCTTCCCCGGCAGCGCCCGCTGCCTGGCCTCTGAGCACCAGTCCCCTGAAGGCGCTGCCATGCATGGGCGCCTTTCTGAAGTGCTTGGGGCCTTCCCCGCCTGTGCAAAGGGGCTGCGCCCAGGCTGCCCTGGGGCACCGTCCACCAATGTTGCGTCTTCTGGCCTCAAACCTCACAGGATGTGTTCCTCTGGACCAGAGTGGAGGTGTTGGTGATCGAGGGCTGCGCTTGGTACTCGGGGCGGGGGGGGGGGGGGCAGGTCAGCATTGATGGAGAATTTCTAATTCCCCATGACCGGAACGTTCACCTACTCCCATGTGCCCCTTAAAGTCCCTACAAAGCCCTGCAGGCTCTGCAGAAGGTCTTTCCCTGTTCATAAGACCATGCTTCTCCGCCCGTCTTGCTCCGCTCAGCTGCCCCCGTGTCCCCGTGTTCCCCAGTCAGGAGGGTCCAGATCATAGGGAGACTGGCGGGGAGTTAGGGCAGGCGTGACTCATTCGAGAGCAGAGGAGGCTGATAGCCTGGATTTGTGATGTGTCTTCCTCGTTCAGGGTCTGAGAATTGAAATGAGTCCAAAAGAAATGAAGGCGACAGGGCCCCTTGTGTGGAGGGAGATGGGGCCAGGGAGTGGACAGTGAAGGGAGGTCACAGGTGCTGGGGAGTAAGTGGCCATCCTTGTCAGGAGGCCTGGCTGTGACCTGGCGGCAGGTGGCATGAGGGGGTATGGGCCACTGGCAGTGGGTGTCCCCCACCTTAGCACCCAGACCCACCCTGAGGCAGGGTGTCCAGCTGCCTGCTCCGTTTTGCACGGAAGCTCACCCCACCTTCTCCTGCCTCATAGAGACTCTGGGTACAGCTGGTTTAACCCATGGTCAGGTGTCTGGATTTCATAGTTCATGGTGGCCCAGGAGTTCACCTCTTAGCAATCCTCCTCCGAGCGAAGCAAAAAGCATCGAGTAGACACAGTCCCACCACAGCTGCTGACCCCCAGCCCCCACCCCCGGAGTCACTGGAGATGTCGGGCATGACGGAGATAATGGCGATAAGCAAGATTCCTGGCGGATTAATTCTTTAACCAGATTTACGCGAACAAGAAAGAGGCCAGCTTTTTTTTTTTCTTTTTAATTTTTTCCTTCCTCCTCTCAACATTTCCTGTACTGTGGATAACAACACCAAAGGGTGTTAAATTGGTTCTGAATGTCCACCTCTGGCTGGCCACATTCTTGCAACGATTTCATTAGCCTGAATTATCCACTTTATTTTCTTGTAATGGGATTAGCTGTACTTGAGGCAGCTGAAGACCAGAGGGGGAGAACGTGAAGGAGAGCGGTGCTGTGTTTCATTAACTCACCCGGCAGAGGCGGGGACTGGCCGGCGTGTCCGCCCCGGGCAGAGGAAGGGGACACGGCTGCTCCAGTGGGCTTGCTCAGCCCAGGAAGGACTTGGTGCCTGGGTCTGGCTGACGGAGGCCTCCTCGGGGACAATTGCTTTCAGTTATCTTATAAAATGAGCAGGACATGTGGATGAGATGGAGAATGGCGTCTGTTCTCAGGGCTCCAGGAATCACAAAGCCACACCCGGCCCTCTTAGGTCGGCTCTTTGCTAGAACCCCTGGGGTCCCCCGGGAGGGGCCTGCCTGGCCCAGCTGCTCCTTCTCCGCTTCCATCCGAAACATCCCAAGGGCTTGGGGGGCGTCCCTTGTTTGGCGCCCGTACAGATCCTTTTAGTGGACATGGACATTGCCAACAACTTCCGCTTCTTCATCCCTGAGAGAGGCCGGAACCGTGGAGTCAGCAGCCATGTGGGGGGGGGGGAGGGGGCCCACTTTACAGATGACAAAACTGAGCCTCAGAAAGGTGACATGGGGTGCAGGGATGGGTCTGAACCCACGTCTGACTCCAAACTTAGGTTCTTCCAGTGAAGCTGTGACCTGGCCCCTCTCTGTCAAAACCAGGCGTCTTCTGTAGCAGGTCCCCCCGCACAGTCCCCGGAGAATTAGGTTTCGCTGTGTGTTAGGGCAGAGGCCTCCCACCTCACTGTGTGTGCTCAGACCGTCCGTGATGACCGCCTCATTCCTTTTTATTTCCCAGGCTGTATTTCCCAGCTGCGTTTCATGGAATACCAGGGTCCTGAGAGATGCTAATAGGTTTTCTTGTTTCGGGGGAGGGTGACTTTGAGAAACAATCTTCTCTCACTCTTCCATGCACCTAATATATATGGATATTAGTTGTTGTTAATCCTCACCTGAGGATATTTTTTCATTGCTTTTCAGAGAGAGTGTGGAAGGGGAGGGGAGGGGAAGGGAGGGGAGGGGAGGGGAGGGGAGGGAAGGAGAGAGATATGAGAAGCACATCGGACTGGTTGCCTCCCGCAGTGCCCACAACCCAGGTGCCCTTGACCTGGAATTGAACCCACAACCCTTAGTGTTCAGGGCCCACACTCTAATATCTTTAAGGTACTGACAAGGTCTGCAGTAGAGGAACCTTAACTAGATGTTTCCCAAACTTATTTAATCCCACAAGCCCTTTTATACAAAATACCTATTAACACCACTCAGGGTAAGTTTGAGAAGTACTGTTTTTTAAAAGTTACCTCTGAATTTAAAAACTATTTTGATGACATTTTCTGCCTAAGGACTCTACTCAGGTTCAGCAGACAGCGTCCAATGTTAAGTTGCTTCTTCAGTCCTTAAGCCGTGCCAGATGGACCCCTCACGCAGAGCAGGGTTTAAGAACACGGCTTCAACATTTCATTCGGCCTGAGGGAGTCCTGGCTCTGCCGTGTACTAGCCTCTCAAGTTTTGGCAAATGCCTAAAAGCAGCCTGAGCCTCGCTTTCTCCATTTGGAAAATGGATGCATAATCCCTGCCTCACAGGCTTGCATAAGGTTATGCATGGGATGTGCTTGCTGCAGGGCCTGGCCTGTGGTGTGCCTTCAAATCGTGCGCCTCCAGAAAGGGCCCAGTACTGTCATTTGGGGGAACAGGAGGAAAATGTTAGAGATCCCATTTCTATTTGTTTTCTCTCATTCATTAAATTTTGTCTGATGTTTAAATATCTAACGATGAACATAAAAGAGCAGCACATACAGCCATTGTTCATAAGTTACAAGTGTGCATATACTGGGGATAAACACTCCAAACTGCTTTACTGAAGGTGTGCACCGACCCTGGGGCGGGGGGACTGAAAACCACCAGCTTACGATCAGCGGGAAAGAGGCAGTGCCCGTGGAGGCCAGAACGTGTTGGGTCCACTGTCCTTCCCAGCACAGAGCCCAGGGCCTCACACAGGACGTGCTTGGTCCACAGGCCTGGATGGTGAGGCATTGACATTCCTACCGAGCCTCCATCTGGGTCTGGGTCCTGGGTCCTGGGGGTCGGGGGGGTGGGGAGGGCGGGAGGGGGTGCGTTCAGTGCATGTGTGGGGGGCGGGGGGGTGGGAGGGGGTGCGTTCAGTGCATGTGTAGCCACAAATGTGTCCATGCTTTGGGTAGATGCTGGGGGGCAGACCACAGTGGCAGGACCTTCTCTGTCCTCCAGTAGCTTAGAATCCCACACATGTGAACACAGGCAACCGAGGGGGCGACAGGCTGCAGCGGGCCAGGAGGAGACAGAGAGACCCTCTCGGGAATAAGGGCCTAAGGAGATTCCATGGTTTTCTAAATAGACAAGCCCTCTGACCCCTTAGGGCCAACTCAGAACGGAAGTGGAGTGAGAAGGTGCTGTGCAGGCTGTGTGTGTTGTTCTTGGTGACACTGGCTGGCCCCTGCGCCCTCCGTTAGAGCAGACTTACTCACCTGGAGGGCTTATTCCAACCTGGATTGTCCCACCCCGCCCCCCTCCACCCCACCCCCCAGTTTTGGATTCAGAGAGACCAGTGGACTGAGTCTTTGCATTTCTGATGAGCTCCCGGATGCCCCTGATGCTGCTGGCCAGGGGTCCCACAGAGCTGGGCTCTCCTGGCTCCCTTCCATCATCTGCCTGCCCCGAGGTCCAGGACCTGGTGGTCAGCACCCTCCCCCTTCTGCTGGCCTGGCTCTGGCATGTCTCAAAATGCCTTCACCTCCCTCTCTCACCCTCTCTCCCTCACCCTCCCTCCCTCCCTCCCTCTCTCTTTCCTTCTTCCTCTCCCATCAGTTCAGCCTGGAGCTTTCATCTCCCGGTGGCCTGTCCCCTCTGCCAGGACCTCTCAGGAGAGTCTGGGTTCTGCCTGGACCAGGGGTGCTGACTGATTCAGAGGCACCATTTACTGCTTGTCCCCGGGATCCCTCATCTAGAAAACGAGAGGGTCACGCTCGCCTGGAAAGAGCCTGTGAAAGGCTATTGAGAGCAGCTAGGCGCCGTCCTCCGCACTTCCTTTCCCACTTTCTTGGAAACCAGGCCATTTTTCAGCCTTCGAGAGGCAGACATGAAAGGGAGCCGTGCGCTGATGGTGATAAGGTAACCTTTCTCCCTCCGGCCCTCACCGTAATGAGCGGCGAGTAATTGGAAAAGTTCCTCCTAAAAGGCCCTCTTTAAAAAGGAGCGAGAGGGAACAAAAGAGGAAGAGACGCCGCGCGTAACCGCCTCCATTCAGCGGCTCCCAGTGCCAGCGCCCCTTGCTCAGCGTCGGCTCCACGGGGTTGGCACATGCTCACCTGCATGACCTTTTGGGGGAGTCGGACCACGCTGAGACCCCTGCCCGTGCCCGGGCCAGGGTTGTCTGGAAGGAACCCTGTCTTTTCTCCAATGACAGGACCTGATGGTGGACTCATCCTCCAGCCACAGGCCCTCGGTTAACATCTAGTCGCCCGTTGTGCTGACTGTGATTTATTTCCTGCCATTGAAGGAACAATGTGAGCCTTTGAAAGGAGCATGGACCACCCTCCCCCCCGCCACACTCTCCTGGGGTAACTTGTGATTGTCGGGCATGCGAGGCTGTCCTCAGGACAGGGGCAGACAGGCGGAGGGTCTGCCCCGGCGTGACGGTGCTGCCACCGTCGCCTGGGCATCGTGTGTGGTGATTCCCGGGAGAGCAGGGCCGGCACTCGGGCGTTAGCCCGGGCTGTGCGATTGAATGAGCACGAAGTGTCGTTCATGTGCCAGGCACCGTCCTAGGTTCTGCGGACACTGGGAGCCTGTCATCTCGGATTGTTCCTCCTGTTTCTAGAACAGGGAGGAAAAGACAAAAAGTAAACACACAGTCTCAGACCAACTCGACGGTGGCCGGGGAGTCGGGCCCAGAGCATCACCGAGCAGAGTGCCCCCTGGAGGTCTCTGAGAGGTGGCGTTGGAGCTGAGACTGTGTGTTTGGGAGTTGGTCATGGGAATACCTAGGGAATGAGGTTTCCAGGTTATGGAAGAGCAAGGTCAAAGGTCCTGAGGCAGCTTCGGGACGGGAGGAAAGCCAGCGAGGCTGGAGGGTTGGGCGAGGCTGCCTTCCTGTGTGTCCGCATCGCAGAAGTGGGGGAGTTGGACAGCGGGTCCTGTGCCCCAGCCTTCCCCACTCACCTGTCACCGAGGGAGGCAGAGGTTTGTCCACTCCACCGGGGCCCTTGGCCACATGGCCACTCTGTAAAGAAAGGGGACCTGGGATAGGACACTGGGCAAAGCCTCTGCCAACCTGCCACGTTCATTCACCCAGTGGGACTACCCCCTGCCTGTGGGTTCAGGGGTGGACCCCCCCCCCGAGGGTGGTGAGCATGGGGGGGGCGGGCAGAAGTGCGCAGAGATCGGAAGCCCCCGGCCGTAGCCGTTGGCAGTTGAGATGAGTGGCTTTATCCCGAAGTCCTCTTGTGTCTCTGGGGCTGAGGGGCCACTGTCTGCTCCTCCCCGAGGTGAGGGTCGCCTGAGCACAAGGCTGACGTCTGGCACCGTGCAGCCGCTCAGGGACAGACCCTCACTTGGGGCCCCGCTCGGCTCCTTATCACCTGTGGGACCTTGGACAAGTCACCCCTGTGGCAGGTGCTGCCTCTCAGGTGACCTTGGAGGAAGCACATGCCTGCTTTGGGCCTTGGTTTTATGTTACATGTGTGCGCTGTGTGTTAGAAACTCCTAGCATATGTGAAAGGCATTTTCATGCCAAGAGATTTGGCTTTTTCTTACCTGGGGAAGGAACAGAAAGGAGCCATCGTTGATTCTTAGCAAACCTCCCCTTTGCCTTGCGCAGACCACACTGTTATCTGACTCCGGTCCCGGCGGAAGCGGGTGGGAGGAAGTCGTGCCCAGACTTCCCCACAGGACCCCGCACTCCTGCTGGGACCGGGTGCCCTCACGGATCCCGACGGGAGAGTGATAAGGACGATGTCCCGGGAGCAGCACAGCCTGGGCTCCCCGTGTGCCTGACCCCCACTTGGTGTCAGCTGCGGGCCAGGGGGTAGGGCGCCGCCCAGCCTGGACTCGGCATCCCCGAGGGTTCTCTCTGCCTCCCTGGCCCCTCCCCCCTCGCTGCCTGCCCCTGACCCGTCATTTCCATCCAGGAGAGAGGATGAGCCATCCCTTGTTTGGTAGCAGAGCCGTTGCCATCCAGGGCTGCAGGCCGGGACAGGTGCACAGCACACCGGGGAGGAGGCCCGCCTGCACGCAGGGCTCTCACGCGGACGTGCCTGCACTCGGGCTGTGTGCAAACACGATTTGCACGCCCAGACTTGTTTATGAGGCTGGCGTAATTGGCTTGCCCGGCGCTGCACCTCGGCGCCCCCTCCCACTCCCTCCTGCCCCTCACCCCACCATCTGCACACACCTCGGAAGAAATTAGAAACGTGACCACAAACGCCAGTTGTTGGAAACCCACAAATCCGCCACCAGTCATGCGCGCTCGGCGTGGCGGAGGGGGCGGGCCGCGGCGTGGGGGAGTAATTGGTGAACCCGAGGTGAATGAAATAATTGGAAAAGTGAGGTGTGAGTTCGTTACTGAAGTGTGAGCGTGGTGGGGGAGGGAAGGAGGGCCATGTTTAAAAGCCCGGTGTGTCCCTTTTATTCACAGCTTCTGATACAGTAATTGCTATTTTGTGGTTTCTATTATCTACACAGTGGGGAGTGTGCGGGTCTCGTGTCTCCTTCCCCAAGCGGCGGCGTCTGGGCTCGGGGAGGAGTCCTGGGTGCCTGCGGTGTCCTCCCTCTCCGGGCCCTGCCGGCCTCACCCGTGGCGGCCTCGGCTCCCAGGACACGAAGTCCACACACAACTTCCCCCCAGAGCCACTTAAAATGGCTCCGCGGGCTTGGCTGTCAGATGAGAGCCTTAATAGTGGCTGGTAGATTTATATATCGCTCATCTCCAAGGAGCTAAAGGTACTTCATCGATTTTTTTGTCTCCCCCAACCCTTCCTTTCTCCCCATTTTAATTCTCTCGCTCTCAGATCACTAGCAGCACCCTAATACTACCCCACACGCTCATACAGGATCCAAAGCCTTCCACGCCGGCCTGGTCCTGGCTCCCGGAGGGAAGCCACGGCAGGTTTGAGCCCGGGGCCTGGCGGGTCACATGGCCTCGCTGGCCCTTGGTTTTCTCACCTGTAAAATTAGAGGGTCTCACTACTGCCCCCAGTCACTGTGCCTGGAAACAGTACGTTGAAAAGCCCCAGCCCATCACAGCCCCCATCACTGGGCCCCGGGGTGACGGCAGCAGTGGTGGTGTCTTCACATCCCAGCCCTTCATTTCACGGTTTCACAGCCTCGGGAAGTCCTTCCGAGATCTAACCCCGATCTCCTGCTGCTCCGTGGGTCCCAGCTCTCTCCTGTCCCTTCCCAGACAGAAGGGGGCAAGCTCCCATCAGCCTCCCTGAGCCCCTGAAGAATAATGGGACACAGCCTTTCGTTTGCCGGGCAGATATCTGCCTGCAAACCCCAGACGGGCTATGATCCTCCCCCACCCGACCCCCTCACTTCTGATCCCTGCCCACCATCCCCCCGGATACACGGTACCCCTCTGTCACTCCCCCCCCCGCCCCCCGAGCTCTCAGTGCCACTTCCCCAGGCCACGTAAGCATGGTTCCTCCAGCCTCTCCTCATCAGCTCTATTCTCCACCTTTTAATTATTTCCCTCGCCTTTCTCCGGACCCCGAGCTGCTTACCATGCACGGAGCATCCACAGCTTGCCGTGTGCTGCAGAGAGGGAGGAATTAACCTCTCAGTCTCTCTCCCTCTCTCTCCTCCTCTCCCCTCTCCCCTGTCCCTCTCTCTCTCACATGCACACACACAGGCTGCTCACCAGCAATGAGAGGGCTGAGAGGAGATCTGGGCAGAGGCTGTGAGACCATCAAGGGTCAGGACTATGGCCGTGGGCAGAGGCAGGAGGTTTGTCCACGGTGCGGGTGGGAGGAACTGGGCTTGGTCAGCCTCCCTTGTCCTGGGGTCTCAGACAAGTCACTGGACCCCTCAGAGAGCCCTCAGGGCATTCCTAGCCTCCCCATTCCTGAAAGGGACCAGTCCCCTCCAGGTAACTGAGGGGTGAAGCGGGCGCAGCATAAAGGGAGCTCAGCATCAGACACCCCCGAATTCACATTCTGGCCCTGCCACTTACTAACGAGAACTGCTGCCTCCCTGAGCCTCAGCTTCTTTATCTGTAAAATGGGATGGTAACTCTGATCATTAGCGTTCGTGCTGTTCGAACGTGGCCCGTGGCCTGTTTCAGGTAACCCTCATGACAGCGCTCTGAGTGAGCACAGGCGTAATGTACCAGGGGTCGTGCCTGCCCTTAGGGCTACTGTTTGCATGTTGGTTCATTTCAAAAATACTGCCAGGCGTCCACGCTGATCCAGGCACTGGTCTCCCTGCTGCAGGCCCCGTGAGAAACAAGACGGCGTGATTTTTCCTGTGGCAGAGCGGGTCCCAGCCCCAGGGGAAGGCAGAGAGCTGCACAGGCGTCCACAGCCCATCAGCACAGGCTGCTCCTGGCGGGCGGGTAGTGAGGAAGCAGGGCCTGAAAGAGCCCGGAGCCTGGGGTGGGGTGGGAAGCGGGTGGAGAGACCAGCACACCCACAGGTTGTCTGGGACGTGCCTATACCGAACCTGGTATGGCCTGGGCACATAGGCGGTCTCTCTGAGGCCTCCCTGTGCCCGTCAGCCTCCTCACACCAGGTGTGAATGCTCGCAGACTCCGCCCTCAAGGCCATCAGACCCTCCGTGCCTGCTTCTCTATGGCTCTCTGAAGAACTGGAGCCCAGGCCCCTCTATCTGAAGGCTCTGACGGAACCTCAGCCACCCCTAGCCCCTGCCCAGGCCAGCCCGGCAGAGGCCTGGAGGCCGGGCTCCACGGAGGAAGAGGCAGCCTGTCTGTCATGGGCCGCGGCTGCCTTTAGGTGGCAGAATAAAGCAGGGTTTGTGGCCTGGCTTCTCAGCTGTCACATCATCTTCTTGCCTGTCCCCACCTGCCCGGCTTCTGAGCCCCAACCCGCCCCCTCCACATGGGCCAGGAAGACTGACAGGGCTCCGCTGCCCGTGCGCGCCAGCCCTCCCCTCCCAGGAGGCTGGCCTCGGCACCAGCAGCCCCGGTTCTGGGTTCTGTCTCCTGTTCACACAGGCGCCAGGCGGGGGGAGCGGCGCGGCCGGCACAGCTCCGCGAGGACGTGCAGATTCATCCCGAGGACTCATCATGCCGCATTTACACAGTGTCCTGACTTGGGAAATTGGGCTGGCAGATGCCTGGTCATGCTGGCAGGGCCGCGGGTTAACGCTCGGATTCAGCTTATATCGTTTCGCCAGAGCAAACGGCCTTTACCGTGTTTTTTACCCGCTCGGTCTTTGGCCCCAAAGCCTCCTCGACCGCCATGTGTCTGTGTGCCCGGGCGCCATCAAGTGTGCAGAGATTTTCAAATACAAAATAATTCTCCTCCGATGCCGGGCACATTAAATATTTACCGGCAGCAGTTTGCACGTGTGCATTTGATAAATGGGCATTAGGACGGGGCAGGGCATGTGGGAGGGAGAAGGAACAGTGGCCCGATGCTTTTGTCCGGGGATTTCTGAGGTTTAGGCGGGAGGACAGGCGGGCCGGGGCTGGTCCCCGCCTGTTTACCTGCTTGATCCCCTCTGGAGCCGAGCCGCCTCCTCGCCCAGAGCGCTGCCTGACCGGCTTAGCAGACATCAGAACGGACGTGCAGGGGGAGGGGACAGGGGCTTAGAGGGAGGGAGTCGCTGTGTGTCATTCCGGCGTCTTGCACTGAGGATACGTCCCAGGCCCGGCCTTGTTCAATGCAGAGCTCCGTCATGGGGTGGGTTCAGGGCGGGAGACGACCCCAACCCCGTGCGGAGCCTCGGCTGGCACACACAAGCAGCCCTCGCCTCCGCATTTGGCCACATGTGTACCGGGCTGGACACCCCGTGGGCCAGGGGAGGATGGGGTGTGCCGGCCTGTCAGAGAGGAGCCGAGTGTTGTCCGTTAGCTTCTTCAGCCTGCTCGTTCCCCCTGTGCCCAGCGTGGTGGCGGGCCTGGAGGAGAAGGCCGCTGGTACCCTGAGCTGGCGCGCAGGCCGGTCGGGAGCTGGCACGAGGCGTGTGCGCGTGCTTGTGTGTGTCCGCCCGCGCTTCCCTCTCCTGCAGGGAGGCACCGAGCCTGTGAGCATCAGCCTGCTCCTCCCCCTGGGCAGCCCTCCATTCTGAAACTGCCCTGTGTGCCTTCCTTTCTAGCACCTTCGGGGAGCTGAAGACCGTCCGCTTGCCCAAGAAGATGACCGGGACGGGCGCGCACCGGGGGTTCGGCTTCGTGGACTTCCTCACCAAGCAGGACGCCAAGGTGAGGGGCCCCGCCCACCACCTCTCCTTTCTGGGCCTTTTGTAGGCGGGGCAGCAGAGTTCTGTGGTTTCTCTCTTTGTTGCTGCCCCCCAACCCTGCTAATTTGCATGGTGTCTGGGGAGAAAAGGCCCCGGGTTTTGTGTTTAGAGAAAGGCACAGTTCTGTGTCCCCTTCCTGCCTCCCCCACGTCTCCATGCAGGGACCTGGGATACAAAGTGGGCCTGTGAGTGGGCCTCCCAGGTCAGACAGAAAGCGCCTGGTCGTGCTCCCCAGTGGGCAGCGCAGAGAGCTGTGCAGAGTGCAGAGGGCCCCAGGGGCAGCTCTTGACAAGGAGACTCCAAGGCACCCTAGTGGGACCTGGGGGTCCCATCTCTCCCTCCCTCCTCCCTCCTCCCTTCTTCCTCCTCTCTTCCCTCCTCCTTCCTCCCACCTCCCTCCTTCCTCCTCCCTCCTCCCTTCTTCCTCCTCTCTTCCCTCCTCCCGCCTTCCTCCTTCCTCCTCCCTCCTCCCTTCTTCCTTCTTCCTCCTCCCACTTCCCTCCTCCCTCCTGGTGGCTGGGGCTTCGGCTTTGAGCTGGTTGCAGCCCAGCCTCCCTCCAGGCTCCCTGGAGACACAAAACGCCCTCCGCTCTAAGCAGGGCAGCCTCTGGATTGGGGTGTGGTGCAGCCTCGGGCTTTATTCTCGTGGTGGGAACGGACTGGTGCTGCCTGGCCCAGCAGATGGGGGCAGCGGCTGGGCCTGGGGTTCCAGCTGTGTCAGCGGTCACTGTCCTGGCCAGACCAGGTCAGCGTCCCTGGGAGGTGGTGGTGGCGCTGTCCTCTGTCCTCTCCCGGAGCCTGTGCCTCGGGCGGCATCTCTCCGCTCCCGGCGATAAAGCCTCGTCCGGGTCTCGCTAATGGCTGCGAACCCCCCACCTCCAAGAATAGCCGGTTGTTTGCCGGGATTGCACCCCGCAGCCTTCAGCAAGTTGGTGTTGCCAGCGGCCCAGTGGGTGGAGCGAAGGTGACGCCTCAGACACAGCTGCGGCCTTTGTGGGCCCTGGGAACACGCACAGGCAGAGAGGGCGCCGCGGGACCTCAGGGAGGCTGCCAGCCACCTTTGTCTCCGTGTCTTGAGCTCAAGTGCCTGTTTTGTCGACACGTGGCCACGTTTGTCCAGACATCTGCTCCTCTTTCTTCTCTGCTGGCAGCCTTTCCCTCGCCTCCCGCAGTGGCCGCAGGGACGGCAGGCAGCACTGCCGCGTGCACCAGCCCGGCCTCGGCCCAGGAGCCGGCACAGCCGTCCAGAGCACCGGCGCTCAGCTTTCCTAGCCCCGCGCCTCAGTTTCCTCACCTGTCAAACAGCAGTGATAACAGGTGCTCCTCACAGGGTGAAGGCAGACGGTGCCCATGAAACCTGGCACCGGGCCTGGCACACAGGCGGGCTGTTTCCTCCCCGTTTCCGCCAGCCAGGTCCCTTCAGGGCTGGCCGGCCCTTCGTGCGCGGGCCAGTGCCAGGGCCCTGCTGGAGCGCAGACCTTGAAGCTAGGCTGCCCGAGTTCGGATCCTCGTGCTGCCGCTCCCCTGCCCTGTGAGCTTGGGCAGGTGGCTTATTTCGCGTGTGCCTCGCTTTCCCCTTCTGAAGCGGTGGTAGGGTTTTCCTCCTCCAGGTGTCGGGAGCTTTGGGTGAGGTGACTTTCTTAGGACAGGGCTGGCCCCAGCAGCTCTGCCTGTGAGCTGTGAGGAGGAGGGGGCCGGTGCGGACGGTGATGATCTGAAAAGGGGGCGGAGGGAGCCATCCTCCACACTCGGCCTCTCCGGGATGGGCGCGGCTTGCAGGCCCAGTGGGTTAGACCCCGCACAGGCTCCCCGTCTTGAAATTTCATGGGCCCACGGCCAGGTCGCGGTCGTCATCAGAACAGAAAGTGGGGGGCTCTCAGGTGGGCAGGGCAGGGCGTGTGCCCGAGTGGCTGCGGATGTGATTGCCAAGGCCCATCCCAGCATCTGGTGCTGTGTGGACAGGCTCCTCCCTCCATCCTTCCCTGCCACCCACTCTGGGCTCCAGGAGGAAGGGCACCAGGGGAGTGAGGACTCACCCCACAGCCCCTCGCCTCCAGCAGGTGGCAGCCTGGCTGGGAGGCAGTTTCAGGCCCGGCCAGCCCAGCAGCGGCTCTTCCCTGTCACCATTGTGCGGGCACCCATTGTGCCGCCACCGAGCAAGCGGCCTTCTGCAAAGCCTGGCCCACGAAGCGTCTCTCCTGCGAAGCTCCTGGTGCTCTTTTTGCTTCCTGGGAAGCCGCCTGGCTCTCCCCGCCTGCCTGAAGGGCCTGATTGTCTTCCGAGTGGAGCACGAAGCGCTCTCCACTGACCCGGAGGCGCGCACTGCCTCCTGGTGAATGGAGTTGTGAATATGGTAAATATCTAGTTAGCTCGAGAGTGGGTGCGAGTTACAAGAGGGTGAGCAATGCTGCGAGGAGACGTTGAGCAGAAACCTCGAGGATCTTTTCTGCCTTCGCAGGAGGAATGCTGGGACGCGCGGGGCTGGCAGAGGCGGTTCTGTGGGCCGTGGGCCCCGGGTCCTTGGGGTGGCCTTCCTCTCTTGGAAGCACTCCAGGAAAGCGACCTTTAGAAACCTCCCCGGGGTTCGATGCCACCCCCCTCCCCTCAGGCCTCACCCCCATTTCCCATCACGGGAAGATAGGCGATCGGTCACTCTTGGCTTCAGCACCTACTTGAACTTGGAGCTGTGAGCCTCCTGTGGGGGCCTCACGCAGTCCTCAGATGGGAGGGAGGGAGGAGGGGAAGAAAGGACGAGAGGGATGGATGAGCAGATGATCCGGGGGAGACGTAGGGAAGGAGTAAAGCTGATTGTGGAACCTCGAGTCTGGAAAGCAGTGGTTTCTGGGCAGGGCCGGGCCGGCCTGAACCCAGATGTGGGCTGTCTCCCTGGCACCTGTCAGTCCCCTGGCCCCACCGCCTCTGCTGGGCCCCAAGCAGGTGTCATCTGCGTGCCCCCGCCCTCAGGGAGTCTGAGTCTTCTGACCCTGCTCCATGACCCGTGTTCCACCCACACCTCGTGGGGAGCTCTGTTATCTGGGAAGCCCCTCGGGTCGAGACACACCTGGAAACAGGAAGAGGATTCTAGCACAGGCCGCAAGGGGCTGCTGGGGCCCAGCTCAGAGTAACCAGGCAACTGACTACAATAGCCAGAGGCTCCCACGGCCGACGGCGCGGCTTTGAACCCGGCATGGATACCACACACGCAGTGTCTTGCCCCAGCCAGCAGCAGCCCTGGGCTTGGGCGGGAGGTTTGCAGAAGTCCCTCCGCGATTCTCTGAGCCTTCCCTAAGCTGCATCTGCACCACGCCCTGTGAACCTGCCCTGGGCACAGGCTCAGCCCGATGTCCCACGCAGTGGGCGTCCTCCCCCAGGTGTGATGGTCCAGCATTTTCCAAAGAACCTTCCCCGCATGGTGGAGAGAAGCGGGGGTGGGCAAAGGTGGACGAGGACAGACAGGAAGTCAAGGACTCGAACCTTCCCGGTGCCCTGGTCTGCGCGGACATGCGTGGCTGTCCGCAGTGTCTAAGGCGCCAGCCACGTGGTCCCTGGGTGCGGATGATGTTTCTGGAAGGGCAGCATCTTGGCTTTGATAAAAGCTATCAACTCCTAAAAGCCCGATCTGCATGTGTAATTTTTAACCCTCCAGGGAGTCTAGGAGATGGGAGGTGGGGAGCCATATGACAGATGGGAAAACCGAGGTTCGAAGGGGTGCAGTCACTACCCCAGGGTCCTACAGCCAGAGCCGGGCAGGGCTGAGAAACCATCTACCACCTTCTGACTCCAAGCCCATGAATGCAGGGCCTCCTCCCTCCCTTCATCCATTTATCCACTGAGCTTGTGGACCGGCCCCTCCTCGTTCCAGCACCCCCATCACCTCTCACCCAGCCCCACCCGTTTCCCAAAGAAAAGGACTTGCCGACAGTTTGGAAGAAAACCCAGAATTGTCCCTTAAAACATCTCTTGGGATCAGGCCCAGAGTGGCAGCTCATCCCGGCCTCCAGAGGAGGAGTGGGCATCCCTGCAGCAGAATCCTACCTGGGCAGGTGACCTGGGGTTCCCAGCCCGGTGTGCCCATTCCCATTGGCCGAGAAGCCACCAATAGCCACTGGGATTCCGTTTAGAAGCCACCGCCTCCTTTCTTCTCACAGAGCAGGCTGGTCGTAGAGGACAGAGGGAAGGGCGACAGGGAAGGGAAGGAATGCAGAGAGCAGGCTTGCAGCCGGACACCAGAAGACCCCCTCTTCCCATGCACGCGCCTTTAATTCTTCCTCCCCAGCCCACCCCGCTGTGTACTTCTGCAGTTGCAGCTGTTTTTATTTGCCGCCGCCGCTGTTGCTTTAAAAGGTCTATTTTCACATGGAATGTTATCCAATTAGCAGAGCAATGTGTTGGCTTAAATAAACACTTGGGGGGAGCCGGCAGTAGGGAGACGTGATGGCGGTCGGCGTTGGCAGCCAGAGCTATTCTCACCGTGGTAAACAACCACAGCTGTAATTGCAGGTCGCACAGTGAATGTCGCCTTCCTCATGCCTCACTTTTGGATGCTTCTAGGGGCGGATGCGGACACAGGGCCGGGCCCATCCCGGTGGGGGTGATGCTGGGCACCCTGATGGGGCCCCCGTTAGGCTCTCTAGGCCTGTGGCCTTCACCTTGTAGAGTCCATGGACCAGGCGTGATTGGGATAAGTGAGCCAGACATGGGTGCTTACGCAGCGCTGGCCGCGGAAAGGCGCAGTGAACGGTGATCGCCACCAGATGGTCAGTGGCGAGCGTGCAGCACACGCGTTTGCTTAGTTGACTGCAAGGAGGGAACAGAGCGCGGTCTCCATGGGGCTGTGGGGAGGCGGCTGGGGTCTGACGGGGACACGGCCGGTGGAAATGAGGGGCCTGTGGGGTGTCATCCCTGGGCAGCCACGCAGCGGTTAGCAGCGTGGCCTATGGAGTCAGCTGCCTCCTTCCAGCTGCGTGACCATGGACAGGGGACTCCATGTCCCCAGCCCAGGTCATTCATCTGCACAACAGGAAGTGGTCACGCTGTCCCTTGTGGCGATGGAGAAGATAGAAGCAGAGCTGCGTGAAGGGCCTCACAGGCCGCGCACCAGCACCAGGGAAGTGGAGGCAGCGGGTGCTGGGCCCCGCGGGTTGGAGGTGGTGGCTGAAGCCCGGGTATCGGTAGTTCTTTGTTCCCAAAACAGTAACTGGAAGCAAAGTCAGGGTGTGGGGTTTTGTCCCGCTTCTCTGAACGGGTGCTGGGTGTGCGCCTCACCCAGGTTTTGTGCAGGCGTCGGAGCCTCGGGGTGAACAGAGAATGTGCTGGAACCTGAGCCTTGGATTTCAGGGCAGAGGCTCGGGCTCAGCCAGCACCTCTGGCCGGGAACCCGGATCAGGACAAGCCCCCTCCTCAGATGAGCAGGTGGCCCTCCTTCCCCAGCGGGACCTGGGCTCCCTGGGACTGGTCCTCTTTTATCTCCCACAGGTCAGAGGTGATGTCCCCTTCACATCCCCAGTTTTGGTCTTTGGCTCACAGCAGGGCTTCAGGATGTTGAGTTGAATTGATTGAGCTGAGGGGATGGAGGGATAACTGAATGGAAGAGACCGCTGTTTATCTGAAGATTTTAGGCACAACAGCCTGGACGTGGGGCCCTGGGTGTTTCTCTCAGAAGCTTGCCCTCAGCTCCACGGGATCACGCCTTGAGTGGAACAGGGTGCCAAGTGGGGGTGCACGGTCAGTCACCCAGTATTGTGCAAAGAGCCCCACGGGTTCCAGGACCCGCCTCTTCCCAGCTCCAGCCCTGTGGGGCCAGCAACAGCTGCAGGAGGGCCCAGGGCCTGTGTGCAGGTGTGGGGGCAGGAGGAGAAGGACGGTCCCTGAGAGCACAGGACCCAGCATCCCGAGGCAGCAGGCTCCTCCCAGCAGTCACAGGCCCCGGTTCTTTGCCCGCTGGGCAGGGAAGGTGCCCAGCAGCTCGTGGGCTCGTGGGCGCACGTGGTCATTGGCGGCTTAGGTCACGTTTCCTCCAGGCGATGAGGGCACAGATGGCTTGGGACAGGTTGGCACTGTCCGTGTTCAGGTGGCTTTGGCGTCTGCAAGACACAGAGCAGGAGGGGCCGAGAGGGCGCCCTGGACTTGGAAAGACAGAAGGCCCGTCCTCGGCTCTGCCCAGAGCCACGGCCCTGGGACGGGAGTCCTGCCAAGGGCATCCAATGGGCCTTTGTTGCCAGGGAGGAGGTCTGTCTCCAGGGAGAGCTATGGAAAGGTCGGGCCGCGCCATGCTGGCAGCCGTCCAGGGCCCTCCCTGTTCTGGAGAGATGCTGCCAGGCTGGGCACAGCCGAGCCCCCGGCAGGTCTCCTCCCGGGGAAAGCGGGAAAGGCAGCTGAGGCGAGGGCTCGGGGGGTCCTTAGTTGGTGGCTCAGGTCAGAGGAGATCAAAGAGGTGTGATTCCGGGACCACCGAGCCAGAGAACTGGATGGGCAGCTCGACACCAGCTGGAAGCGCAGAGCAGTCCCTGCCGGCCTCACACCTCTGAGCGGGGCCGGGGCACGAGACCTGCTATCCGAGGTGGGAGGCCATCTGCCCTGGGCCGAGGCAGACACTTCAGGCCGCCATCTGGGTCAGGAAGCAGAACCTGCCCCCAGATGGTCCAGAGGAAGAGCACTGAGAAGCCGGGAGATGAGTGCATGGAGCGGGAAGGGGAAGGAAGCAGGAGGCTGACGTGCGCAGACGGGGCCAGTGCCTCAGTTTCTCCTTTGGTGACATGGGGAATCGTGTTAGTCCTCGTGCATAGGGGAGGCCATGTGCGTAGGGATCTGGAACCCAGGACATCCATGGCCCACAGCCAGCGAAGGCCCTTGGGCTGCAAGGGAGGAAACCAGGCAGTGGAAGCAGGATTTGGAGAGACACCAGGGCCAAGTCGTCTGACTCCACTTCCTCTGTTGGGACACACAGCCCCGCGCTACCCACCGAGCCTCTGAGGTGCTGGCCGACTCGGCAGAGGTGCGCTGTGCCGGAACCGAGGTCAGACCTCTGTCTCCGGGGAGAAGGTGGCATGGGTCTCAGTGCATCAGGTGTAGCCCAGAGGCCGAGAGGAAGGTGCTGCTGGACCTCAGGCCAGAGGCTGGGGCTGCACTGTGCCTCTGCTGTGCCCAGGACCCCCCAGGTACCACAGTGCATCCCCGCACCCGCCCATGTCTGTGTCTCTCCTCATACACACACACACACACACACACCCCTCCTCGAATGCCTCAAATAGGACAAACACTCACCAGGCTCTTTTAATAAGATGCAGTGACTTTGATTACCCGATTTTAGCCTGAGTCACTGTCCTCGCCGCCTGTGACACTGTGAGGCCGCCACATTCCCGCCACCAGGCAGTGGGCACGTAGGACTGCAGCCTGATTTCGTGTTAACCTGACTCCTGCGAGGAGAGGTAATGGCTGTTCCTAGAGACCCCCGTACTGTGCTCAGACCTCACATACAAAAGGGCTTTTGTGTCCTGCCTGCCATTGTTCCTGCTCCGTAGGTGGTGATGGGAAGTGGCGGGCATGCAGCATAGGAACAATAACAGCCAGCTCAGTGGCTTACCCTGTGCCAGGCGGCCTCCCAGGTGTTAGTGCATCAAATCCTCCCGCCCATCCTTCGCTGCCTCCTCTCTTTGGCACATAAGGAAACTGAGGCTCAGAGAGGGTAAGCAGCTTACCCAGGACCACACAGTTCATAAGTGGTAGGGCCGGGATTTGAACCAAAGTGGCTCAGGTCGCGAGCCCCCAATCGTACCTGCTGTGAAAAGCCCTAACGAAGAAAGGGAGGTGAAAGTTGGAGAGGGGTTCTATCAGAGGGAGGCCAACAGGGAATTTTCAGCAACTCCAGCGAATGAGACCTCTCCAGGGTCTGTGTGACACGGGGATGGAGACTGGGTTTCCAAGGGTGAGAGGGGATCAGACGTCTGACGGCTGGGGTCAGAGAGGTCGCGTCTGGGCATTCGCCGGGCCCTCCCAGCTCTGCTGTTTTATCCAAGTTCCCTCAGCTCCCACCAGATACACTCGGCCGCCCACCCGCCTGCGAACCTGGAACTGCAGCTCCTCAGGGACCCTGGCGCCAGGATGGAGTACCCGCCGCGCCAGCTCCCGACCAATCTCTCCCCCGTCTCAAACCCCAGCTCCCATCAGGCTGTTTCCCTGCCTCGCCAGCTGAGAGCGCATGTGTTGTAAAGCTCTGAATGGGCCATTTCGGCTCGGAGTCCAGATGCACGTTTATATCCTCGTGGAAAGGAACGCAGAGGCTCTGCTGGCAGTCACAGAGAGTTTTTTAAATTAAAGTTAAAAAAAAAAAAAGGGAGAGAGAAAGTTTCCTGCACCTGGCCCTTCTCGGAAAAGCATGGCGGAGAACAAAGCATTCCTTCCATCGGCCACATGTCTGGTTTGAGAAAGACGCGGGCCCCACCCGCCTTCCACTCGAGCTTTGCACACGCTGTTACTGAATAGCTGTGTGCCACCATAGCCTGTCTACGGACGAGGACACGGGCTCAGAGGGGCAGCTGGCTTCCCCAGGTCCGTGTCATTGTCGTAGGGGCTGTAACAAAACCCCACAGCCTGGGTGGCGTAGAGCAACAGAATGGTCTGCTCTCCCAGTTCCAGAGGCCAGGGGCCCACAATCAAGGTGTCCTGGGCCGGCTCCCCCTGGAGGCTCTGAGGGAGAGACTGTGCCATGCTCGCTCCGCGCCTCTCGCCAGCCAGCTCCTCGGCGTGTAGGCTCGGCATTCCAGCCTCTATCCTCACAGGCCGGCTCCTAGGAGGACACCAGTCCTTGGATTTGGGGCCCACCCCGTTCCAGTATGTCCTCCTCTTAACAAAAAACTGTACCTGCAAAGACCCTGTTTCCAAACAGGCCCACAGCCTGAGGGGTTAGGGTTTCCACGGATCTCCCTTTGGGAGACACAGGCCCACCCCTCACGGTCATGCTGCTGTCGAGGGCCAGAACCCTCCTGGTTATAGGCTGCCTCCTCGAAGCATCTAAGAAGCAGGAAGGACACACCCACCGCCCTCCTTCCCTGGCAGATGCTGCGTCCTGCTGCCCAGCAACTCCCCGCGGCCGCTGTGGTCTCCTGTGCTGACGAGCCGAGCCGGGAGCCAGCCTCTCCAGCTCAGCGCCTGCCTGGCCTCTGCAGAGAGTGCGCAGGCCGCACGTCCGCACTAGCAACGCCACGGCGAGGACAGCACCTAATGAGCGCCGACTGTTTGCACCCACACTTTCTGGGCCTGTTAAGTCTTTTTCATCTTCCCTAGAACCCTGGGACTGGAGAACCATTAACATCCCATTTTATAGATGAGGAAACGGAGACCAGGAAGATTCATTCTATTTGTCAAGGTCTAGAAGTTAGGGCGCGCGGGGCCCAGGCAGGGTGGCTCCGGACTCCGGGCTCCTGTCCACGAAACACAGTGGCCCCTGTACCCCGGGATGCTTCAGGGAGAGCCCTGCCCACGCCATTTAGCTTGAAGCGCAGCGATGTTTGACAGAAACTCGCCGGCTCTGTGTGATTCCCTTTGTGTGACGTCCAGAATAGGCAAACCAGGGACAGAAAGTAGATTGCTGCTCTGGGGAGCGTGGGGGGTGGGGGTGACTGCTGGTGAGCATGGGGCTTCCATGGGGTGGGGGGTGATGATGAAAAGCTCTAAGGTTGGTTGTGGCGCTTGAGGTCATGCAGCTCTGTGACTAGTAGAGACCATTGACTGGCATGTGACCCAGATCTCAAAGCTGCCACAAAACAAAAACCAAAAAGAGGGAAGTGGGCAGAGTGGGGGGGTCCGAAGAGCGAAGACAGTGAGAGGGCAGAGCGCGGGGCTGGACCCAGGCCGCTGAGGTAGGAGCTGGTGGCTGGGAAGGAGGGGGCAGTGAGGAGGCGGAGGGCAGCAGAGAGATGGCCAGAATCGCCAGGGCCAGCGAGGGACAGAGCCCCACGTGAAAATGAGGGGCCTGCCTGGTCGCCATCGAATGCGGGCAGCACTCGGCTTTCTTCCCTGGCGCTGCCCCTGGCAGCCGGGTGGAGGGAGCAGGTTAAGGGATATGCCCTGGGAAAGACGCTGTGCCTGGCCAGACCCAACGACAGGCCCGGGCAGCAGCATTGACTGCAGGGCCCTTGCAGCTCGCTGCCTGGGGACGTCACCCACTAAGGAAATAGACGTGCCAGCGGCTGGCATGCCTCTCCTGGGAGGTGTTCTAGGCGCCAGAGGTGGCCTTTGGGTCTGCAGTGCCGGCAGGACAGAAAGCAGTGCTCCAGGTCAGGGCTTAGCTGACGCGCTGGATTTTATTTCTCGTCCTGTCCCCAGAGAGCCTTCAATGCCCTGTGCCACAGCACCCACTTGTACGGCCGGAGGCTGGTGCTGGAGTGGGCGGACTCCGAGGTGACCCTGCAGGCCCTGCGGCGGAAGACGGCTGAGCACTTCCACGGTGAGTGGCGGGGCTGCGGGATAGCTGCCTGACCCGTGGGCCTGGAGCCGGTGCCGGGAGGCAGCCCGTGTGGACGGCTTCGGTGGCCGTCGTGCCCTTTTGGCTCCTGTCGGGTCACTGGGAGATGTGGCAGGAAGTCGGGGAGAGGAGTGGGGTCAGGGTGTGTACCCTGCCTCCCTTCCTGCCGGGCTTGTGGGCTGGCTCCCAACAAAGGCTCCCTTTCCAAGGGCCTCTCCACCAGCGCTCACCAGGTTCCGCTGGCGGCCCAGGGGCCTCTCAGGCCAATTTCCCTACACCCTGCCCCCTGTGCGGGACCCTCCGCCGTTACCCCATCTTAGGACCATCTGCTTCCTGCGGGACCTACAGTGACAGCACCGCATTTCACCTCTTACCCACATGGTGTCACGTGGCCTCGGATTGTTCAGTCCCTCCCCAGAGAGGCTTAGTGGGCACCTGCCCTGTCCTTGGGTTGGGGTGCAGCCGTGACCTTGGGGCTGTGGGCTCAGGTGGAAGAGGCTGGGGTGCAGCAGTGACCTTGGGGCTGTGGGCTCAGGTGGAAGAGGCTGGGGTGCAGCAGTGACCTCAGGTCTGTGCGTTCGGGTGGAAGAGGCTGGGGTGCAGCAGTGACCGTGGGGCTGTGGGCCCGGGTGGAAGAGGCTGGGCACGTTGTTTGAGTGAGAGGTCCAGAAAGGCCTCCCCACAGGGTATGATTGTACCCATGAAAGGGCTGCCTGAGCAGAGGGACCCAAGGTGGTATGAGCCTGACACACGGGGTTGCGGGGGTGGCAGTGAAGGCAGGGGGCTGGTCTTGTGAAGGAGCTGGGTGGTCTGCCTGCAGCTACCCCCCCCCCCCCATGGTGTTCCCACGTGGCTGCTGCCTTTGTCCCCAGTGAGTTCCAGCACCGACAGTGGTGGCCCAGCTCATAATGCCTTTCCTGGACGAGCCATTGCTCCTGCCCCTGCACTGCTCCCCGCAGCTGTCCCGTCCCCATCCCCATCCCCACCCCCATCGGCAGCTGTGTCACTGGGGACGTGATGGTTTCCTGTCCCAGCAGTGACACTTGGCCTCCCAGATCAGACAGCTTAGGGACAGGTTGGGGGAGGTCGCTCCGTGGAGCCGTGAGCTTTCCAGGTGGCCTCGCTGGTCCTGTGGGGCAGCGGGCAGACCTGAGCAGGTCACAGCGATGCAGGACTGCGTCCCCGCACAAAACCCCTCTGCTGACCCAGCACCTTTTAGCCTATTGCCTCCCACTACGCCTCCCAGAGTTCACTGGGCCCAGCCTGGTAGGACTCAGGGTCTTTGCATATGCTGTTCCCTCTCCTGAGAATGCTTTGCCCCTCAGGATTTTTGTTTGTAACCTGGCAAGTGCCTATGCAGCCTTTCAGGCCCACTCGAATGGCACTTCCTCCAGAAAGCCGCCCCTCTCCCCCCCCCTCCCAGGTATCAGTGATTGCTCCATCTTCTGCTCTCCCATCTCTGTCCCCGGAGTGGGACTGTCATGCTCATCTCATCACCGATCAGTTCCTCCCTGGGCCCCCGGGCCTGGCATGGTGTCAGGCACAGGTTGGGCTGTCTGTCCGAAGTGAACAAGAAACCAGAGAAATCGGGGTTACGCACACAGTCACTGGCTCACATCTCATAAGCCCCCACGTCCCGCCCCACAGAGAGAGCCGTCCTATCGACAGCATTGACAGGCCCAATGCCCCTCGCAAATGTTTGTGTAAGGGCTCTGCCGGCCCGCGCCACCCCTGCAGGCTCAGCACTTCCCCCGCGGCCGAGAGAAGCCCCTTCAATAAATCGAGCTCCACTGCCTCCCCGCTCGGAAGGCTTCTGTGGGATTGGCTGTCTCCACGGCCCCATCACCCGCCGCTGAGACCCGGCCGGGCAGATGCAGTGATACAGGAACAAAGGCCGACGTGTACGTGTGCTCTGCCCATAATCCCCAGCAGCCCTGTGAGACGACACGGTCAGCCCCGCTTCATGGGCGTTGGAGTAACCGGTGACAGTGTCGTTTGTGAGCGACTTGCTCTGTGCCAGGGCCACTCTCAGCATGGGGCGCGCTCGTCTCATCTCGCCGACAGCTGTGGGCACTGCTGCCTCCCCCCTGGGGCCAGAGACAGAGGCTCAGCAATGTGCCCGCCGTGACTCAGGTGGAAAGTGGTGGAGCTGAGATTTGAGGTTCAGACCAATGAGAGCCCCTACCTCTCCCCCTCAGCCCCCCGCCCCCCGCACACCCTGCCTTGTGCCAGCCGACGCCATTTCCGAGGTCTTGGCCTTCATTAGATCTGGGGGGATGTGTCTCCTGCGTGGCTTCCTTCCTCCTGACTCACCAGGGCCCTGTGCCTAGAATCTGCAGGCTCCCTCCAGAAATGGAGAGAATAAGTGACAAGTGACAACAGAAAGTGTCGTGTGGCCCTCAGAGTTGACATGTCCTTGTAGAAGCCTGGAGGTGCACGTGCAGGCGGAGACGGGCTCAGAGTGGGGCCACCCCGAGGTCAGTGCTGAGTGTCGGAGCCATTGCCCTCCTGGGTGCTGGAAGGGCCGCCGGCTCTGAGCCGGCCAACTGTGCCAAAGGCGAGCGCTCCCAGCAGCTCTGAGCCCCTCCCAGCAGCGAGAGAGGACAGCGTCCCCACAGGAATCCCCCGGTGGTGGGTGGTGGCAGGAAGAGCCCTGATGCAGAAGCTGCGTGGAGGGCGTGCGGGGGGAGGTGAGAGTAGTGAGGCGCTGCACCCCAGGCCGTCCCCTCCTCCCCTCCTGCCCTAGGAGGTGGGCGCCCTTAATCTTCCCATTGGACAGTTGAAGGGACAGAGACGCAGTAACTGGCCAGGGTGACCCAGCAAGCAGTGGTGGCCGCAGCTGGCTGTGGTGCCCCACACGCAGGTGACTGTTCCCAGCCGGATGCTGCGGGGAAGGGGTCCAGGTGCTCTGGAAGCAGCCCCCCTCACCACCCACCCCTTCGTCTGTTTGATCTCTTCAGGCAACAGGAGGTGCCTGCAGCAGCCTCGAATGTTCAAAACAGGGCTGCTGGCCTTCTGCCGTCTTGGCTGGACCCTTTCCCCCTGCTCTGCCCCTCCCCTGTGGCGAAAAGTGCCCGGCTCATTTGTGTCGAAATCCACATTGTTCAGAGCTTCCCAGGCCCTGGCAGACTCGGGGCAATGGGAGCTGTGCCCAGTCCCGCCCCGGCCCGAGCTGTGCCAGGAAGGCACTCAGGTCTCGGGTGGGGGCCCTGAGCCCCATTTGCCGGCCTGAGCAGCTCAGCCACACAAAGGGCTCCCTGTGGAATGTGGGCCTTGGAATGAAAGGCCGGCATCTTAGCCATTCGGCAGGGCCGGCAGGAAGCTAGCCGGTGACACCGCAGCCTCCTCGCTGCCCTCTGGGTCAGTGCTGGTCCCCGCCTCAGCCCTCATTGTGGCCATTGTCAGCGTCGTTACCCCAAGTTCACCCTGCGCCTGGGGCTCAGCTTCCCCAGCAGACCAGCCACTAACTGGTGACTTGGGGCCCGGCCTCTGTGAGCAGCCGTTCTCCTCCCTGAGGTCCGTGATGAGCCTCCGTCACAGTGGGCAGACAGCTCAGTGTGCATTAGGCCAGATAACACATTGTTGTTGTTATCATTATTATTATTGCTATGATAACCTTCATCTGTTAAGCCTTATTCCGTGTGAGATCCTACCTACAGCCTTTCATGGGTCTAAATTCTGCAGAATCCTAGGAGGTAAGTACAGTCATTACCCTCTGCTTCAAAGATGAGGAAACTGAGGCATAGAGAGGGCAGATAACTCGCCCAAGGCCACCCAGCTACTAGAGGCCAGCCGAGGCGGAAGTCAGACCTGGGCTCTTAGCCATCCTGCTGGACCATGTCTTCATATCAGTGGGTGTGTAGCTGTCCCTTACGTCACTCAGCCTCAGCTCTGTCATCTGTACAATGGGACCAGGTGCCGTCCTCATTAGGGGAATCGTGGGCTGTGAAGGAGACGGGCCTGTGAAGCTCCCGGTGCACGGCCACCCACCTGCCACAGACACTATGCATCCTGCCTCCTCCTCTGGGCTCAAAAACAGTTCCCTCATTCTTGCACTCTGGTTGGTCCAGGCCAAGGAGGAATGCTCTGTTAGTATACGGTAGCATAGCCCTGAGTGTGGCACGTAGTAGGCGCTGTTAGAACACAGTAGCATAGCCCTGAGTGTGGCACGTAGTAGGCGCTGTTAGTACACAGTAGCATAGCCCTGAATGTGACACGTAGTAGGCTCTGTTAGTACACAGCATAGCCCTGAGTGTGGCACGTAGTAGGCGCTGTTAGTACACAGTAGCATAGCCCTGAGTGTGACACGTAGTAGGCGCTGTTAGAACACAGTAGCATAGCCCTGAGTGTGACACGTAGTAGGCTCTGTTAGTACACAGCATAGCCCTGAGTGTGTCACGTAGTAGGCGCTGTTAGTACACAGTAGCATAGCCCTGAGTGTGTCACGTAGTAGGCGCTGTTAGAACACAGTAGCATAGCCCTGAGTGTGTCACGTAGTAGGCGCTGTTAGTACACAGCATAGTCCTGAGTGTGGCACGTAGTAGGCTCTGTTAGTACACAGCATAGCCCTGAGTGTGGCACGTAGTAGGCGCTGTTAGTACACAGTAGCATAGCCCTGAGTGTGGCACGTAGTAGGTGCTGTTAGTACACAGTAGCATAGCCCTGAGTGTGTCACGTAGTAGGCGCTGTTAGTACACAGTAGCATAGCCCTGAATGTGACACGTAGTAGGCTCTGTTAGTACACAGCATAGCCCTGAGTGTGGCACGTAGTAGGCGCTGTTAGTACACAGTAGTATAGCCCTGAGTGTGACACGTAGTAGGCGCTGTTAGAACACAGTAGCATAGCCCTGAGTGTGACACGTAGTAGGCTCTGTTAGTACACAGCATAGCCCTGAGTGTGGCACGTAGTAGGCGCTGTTAGTACACAGTAGCATAGCCCTGAGTGTGGCACGTAGTAGGTGCTGTTAGTACACAGTAGCATAGCCCTGAGTGTGTCACGTAGTAGGCGCTGTTAGTACACAGTAGCATAGCCCTGAGTGTGACACGTAGTAGGCGCTGTTAGAACACAGTAGCATAGCCCTGAGTGTGACACGTAGTAGGCTCTGTTAGTACACAGCATAGCCCTGAGTGTGGCACGTAGTAGGCGCTGTTAGTACACAGTAGCATAGCCCTGAGTGTGGCACGTAGTAGGTGCTGTTAGTACACAGTAGCATAGCCCTGAGTGTGTCACGTAGTAGGCGCTGTTAGTACACAGTAGCATAGCCCTGAGTGTGTCACGTAGTAGGCGCTGTTAGTACACAGTAGCATAGTCCTGAGTGTGTCACGTAGTAGGCGCTGTTAGAACACAGTAGCATAGCCCTGAGTGTGTCACGTAGTAGGCGCTGTTAGTACACAGCATAGTCCTGAGTGTGGCACGTAGTAGGCTCTGTTAGTACACAGCATAGCCCTGAGTGTGGCACGTAGTAGGCGCTGTTAGTACACAGTAGGGTAGCCCTGAGTGTGGCACGTAGTAGGCGCTGTTAGTACACAGCATAGCCCTGAGTGTGGCACGTAGTAGGTGCTGTTAGTACACAGTAGCATAGCCCTGGATGTGACACGTAGTAGGCGCTGTTAGTACACAGTAGCATAGCCCTGAGTGTGGCACGTAGTAGGTGCTGTTAGTACACAGTAGCGTAGCCCTGAGTGTGGCACGTAGTAGGTGCTGTTAGTACACAGTAGCGTAGCCCTGAGTGTGGCACGTAGTAGGTGCTGTTAGTACACAGTAGCGTAGCCCTGAGTGTGGCACGTAGTAGGCGCTGTTAGTGTACAGTAGTGACTAAGAGGAGTGTTCCCAACATCTTGGCTCTCAGCGCAGCTGTGGGAAATAAACATGCTGGATCTGGTACTCGCTGTCTCTCTGGGGTCCCCTGCTGCCAGCAGAAAGAAGCTAGTTTGGTTTTAGGCCTCACTGGACTCCCCACACCCTCCAGGTGGACGCCTTCATTCTATCCATTGTCCCTGGACAAGGGCGGGGTCATCTTTTCCCTTACCAGTTGATGCTTACAAAATACCCATGAAATTGAACAGCAAAGAGCAGGTCTTTGAAAGTCATTTGAAAAGTTGCCCTGACCAGGCAAAGACCTGGACATCAGGCAGGTGCTTTCGGGAATGGACCAGAATAGTAAGACGGCTGCTCTGCACGGGATCGTCCTCCCTCTCCCGGTCCTGCCCCCGCCTCCCTTCCCAGCCCAGCATCCCAGCATCCGCCTTCTCCTTTCTCGCTCGGCCCGGCAGGTGAAGGTGAAGTGCAGTTCGGAGCCTGGCATGTGGGAGGGTGGAAAGAGCGAGCAGGGAGGGAAGAAAGGAAAGAGGCGGCTGCTGTGTCCTTTTCTTCCCGAGTGTGTTATGAACCAGCAGGGTTGCAGCATTGAGGGGCTTTCAGGGCCTGGCAGGCCGCGGTACCTGCGCGCGCGCCGAGAATATAATGGCACAGAAGCAATCCGCCCGCAGAACCCTCTGTTTTCAAACGGGCACAGCCAGGGAGGCGCAGGCAAAGCAGGCTTTTATTTGGCCGGGAGCACGGCTCCGCTCCCGCGTTGTCTTATTCCAGCTGGGAGGGCTGATGGGCTGTGGTTAGCGCGGCACCTTTCACCTCCGGAGCCGCGAGTGCAGACATGACCCGAATGGCAAGTGGCTGGCAGCAGCCCGTCCCCGCCCACCCGAGCCAGGCCCGGCCTAGATGGGGTGCTGTCCAGTCAGTCACTGGCCTCTAGCACACAGCTGCCCTCCCAGCCGGGAGCCCTGTCCCGTCAGCCCAGCCCCCAGCCCCATGCCTTCAGGGCTCAGCCAGAGGGTCAGCTTCTACACATCCCTGACACCCCTTTTCCTGTCCGCCCCATCACACCTTCACCTCCTCTTCCTGCTGCTCTGTGTTCACATGCATGATTGTCTGGTGTCACTGTTTGTGAGTAAACGAACATAAATAAGAACCTAGTCATCAGAATGGCCTGTTCTAGTTGAGCATAGAATACGGATGAGGGACAGTGCCACTGCCAGCTCAGCTCAGCTCCGCCATCCCCCACAGGTAGGGGTTCCCGGGGCTCAGAAAGGCTGGACCTTGTGCTCCGGGCCCCACGGTTAGCCAGGTGAGCGCCAGCACTGGAGCCCTGCTGGTCAGAAGCCAGATATGCCTAACCTTGAGCCTGGGAACACCACCTGTCTGCAAAGAGCAATCATGTGACTTCTTATTGAAGATCAAGTCAGGCGAAAGAGAACGGGGGAGAGAGCTTTGTCGGGGACCTACCATGTGCGGGGGGCAGTGCCAAGTGGTTTCCTTGTGGCCTCACAGCTCCCTGGAGAGGGTGCTGCTCCCATTTGTCTGAGGTGCACACGGAGGCCCGGAGAGGTCTAGTGAGTTGCCTGCGGGCACACCGCTCTGCACTACAGAACCGATAACCCTCTCTCAGTCCTCCCTCTAGCCTTGGAGTTCCCAGTCCCTAACGGTCCCGCTTATCTGACCCGGGCTCCCAGTCCAGGTCGGGCAGTGGTTGCAGACCGCAGCCGCAGCCTGTGTTTGTAAGTCAAGTTTTTTGGTGCGCAGCCATGTCCGTGCGCACGCATGTGTCTTTGGCTGCGTTCTCACGCTGCGAGGGCAGAGCAGAGTCGTGGCCCCAAAACCTAAAATACTATCTCACCCTTTCCAGAAAAAATCTACAGCCCCCAAGCCTCATGCAACGGCTGCTTTTATTTTAGCCAAAAGCTGCCAGTGGCTAATTCCTCCACCACGACCCGCCTTTTCCCAGAGAGCCGACAATTCTGAAGGCCCCATAACCACCCCTTCGTTCGTCCCCTGCTCCCCCCCATGGATTGCTCTGCTTTCCTGGGAAGGAGGCCCCGTCACTTGCTTCTCCCTCCATTTCCATTCCTTCCTTCACTCAGTTCTTCCCTGTCACCGATTATCAGGCCCTCCCTGCACAGGGGACAGAACAGTGAACATGGGGCTATTTGAGTGGGAGAGACAGATGATAAATAGGGAAAAGTTAGTAACAACACAGTCCTGAGGATAGCAAGCCGTGGGAGGGAGTCAGGAAGGACAGCATACTGTGCCCTCGGTGCGGACTGGGAGGAGCTGTCCAGTACAGTGGTTGGGAAAAGTCTGCCTGAGGGGTCAGCGTCCTCACCTGATGCGCAGGAGCCAGCCAGCCAAAGATCTGGGGGAAGACGGTCCAGGCGGCAGTCCTGCAGGTGCAAAGGCCCTGGGGCAGGAGCGTGTTCCTAGCAGGCCCTTGTGGCCAGAGTGGGGAGCGGATGTAACAAGCAGGGCTCCCTTGTGGGGCCTGTGGATGTGGTGGGGAGCCTGGCTTTTACTCAAGATACAGGGCGAGTCCCTCGAAGATTGAAGGAGGGGAGTGTGTGCTTGACTTACTGCTGGCCCTCATCCTCACTGCTGCGTGGGGCATGCATTGTGGGGGGACGAGAATGCAGGGAGGGGCCCACGGTAGTCATTCCAGCAAGCGAGGGGGTGGCCTGGGCAGAGACGAGGGTGGAAGGAAACAGGTGGATTGAGCACTGTGATGGAGGTAGAGCCAGCAGACTTGCTCCTGGAAGTCCGGAGGGAAACTGAGGCAGGGACAGAGCCCTTTGCTCTAAACCGCTCAGAGGATGGTGGTGCTGTGGGAGGCTGGGAGGCTGGGAAGCGGCGGTATGGAGGCAAGGCCTGGACACTGGGTTTGAGATACCTGTTAGGGCTCCCCGTGAGATGTCAGCAGATAGATCTACGAGTCCAGAGCTCAGGGGCGAAGCCTGGGCTGGGATATAAACTTGGAAGCCATCGGCACACAGATGATAGTTAAAGCCTCTATCAGTCCCCCCCCAGCCCCATAACTTAATCCCTCATAAAATGGCATATTTTCAAAAGATTGGGGCCAGGGGAGCCTGTTATCCCCATGCCAGCCCCTGCAAATGCGCCTCCTTGATCTTGGCCGTGAAAGCAATCGTCGGGCTTTGAGTCACAGTCAGGAGAGTTCAAGCATGTGGCTGAAGTCACAGATTGTACCTTCAGAAGACCCCTTTGCCAGGGTCTTTGCAGCTCCCTGGAGGCAGGCCGGTCCCGTAAGCTCCCCCGGCCTCAGCCTCATCCCTCCACCTGGGTGGTTCTGTTCCCTCCTTCAGGCTTCTCGGTGGCAGGTGAGGGGAGGTGGCAGGTGAGGGGAACTGTCCCAGTTGTCACAGAGGGCCTGGTGGGGGGAGGGGGGGTTGTTGTGGGGGGAAGAGGCCACTAGGGGGGTGGGGGCCTGCGGGAGGTATGGTATCCCTGGTGTGGAGGTGGGTGCCCTTCCCTGTCCGGAGGAGTATGTTTTGTTCCCCCCCACCCCCCCATGCTGGGAGGCGGCCCCAGGAGAGAGGTAGAAATTGGCCTGGAGACCCGCCTTTCTCACACGCCCCAGCCACCCCAGCTGGTGGAGGCAGAGTGGAGAGAAGAAAAATGAAGAAGCGGGGATTGTTTGGGTCAAGGCAACTCCTAGGTAGCAGCTGCTAGCAAGGGTGCGAGCGTCTGGCCGAGGGGCGGGAGCCACGCTCCCAAGGCCGAATGCTTCTCCCTGCGGAGGTGCTGGGAGGCTGAGCAGGCCGGGCAGGTGTCCTCCGGTCTCCCCTCCGCCCCCCACGCCCCGAGCCCCTTTGAGTGGTGTTTTGGAAATATTTCCAAGCGCTTGGCAATATCCTGCACACTCCTGGCCCCTTCCCCCGGGAGCGGCTGTCCGTGCGGGAAGGTACTTGCTCCCAATCCAGCTAAATTGTTATTGACTTGTGTTCTCTGCGTTCCGCAAACATTTCACTCAGCCGTCACCAGCCAGGCCAGGATTCCCTGCTAGGGCTAACGGGGAAGCCAGCTGTGCGGGCCATTTCTCCTGCTCTTCCTCATCCATCACGGAATTAAACTGACAGAAGGAGAATTTCAGAGCGACTTGGGAGGGGCAGGGGCTGGACTCGGATTGGACGAGGCCCGGGGCCCGGGGACCAGAGCGCTGGGGGCAGGGGCGGGAGGTGGTGGGCTTCCCTCCAGGGTTGGCTGGCAGCAGGGGGCAGCCAGGTTTGTTCTGGACTCGAGGCTGGCCCCAGCCGAGAAACCGCAGGAAAACACACAGGCGAGGAGGTTATTACTGCTCCGTGATCACAGGCAAAGCCAGGGGGCCCTGCAGACGGAGGAGAGAGAGAGTCAGGCTGCGTGGGCGAGCCCTCCACTAAGATCAGCCGCAGATCTTTGTCTTGCCTACAAGACATGGAAACAAATGGTGTGTTTTTTAAATCACCACTCTTGCTATCAGGTTTGGCCTGAAATTTGAGATTCTGGCTTCTCTTGGAAAACGGATCTGACCACCTGGTCCTGCATCCCAGTGAGCAGCAGGGGCCGAGGCGCACGGCTTTTGCTTTTGCCACAGCCGGTAGCCCTCCCTGTAGTCACACACCTAGGCCACCGACTGCATCACGTGTCCGCCTGGCCCTTCAGGCCTTTGCACTTACAGATCCTGGTACAGACATCATCCCACGTCAGGCCTGTGAGGCACCGGTACTGTTCCCTTCCTTTCAGCCTCTACCCCAACCCAGGGCCTGTGCCCGGAGAAGGGGACAGGGAGCTCATGTCGACCAAGCCCCTCGGAATTGAAGGATCCCTCCAGGCCTGCGGCAGGGAGTGGGGTGCTTTCCAACCTGGCAGCTCCCTTTTCTCTTTTCCTCTGCAGCGACTCACTGTCACCTGGACACTCCCCTGGCTCTCTGCCGGCTGAGGGTTGGGCGAGGGTCGCCACGATGGGCCCAGCAGCTGAGCCCGGGACCGTGGGTATCACTGTGGATCCAAGTTCAAGGCCCCGCTTGGGAGTGGTCACGTGCCTTCCCCAAAGCCCCAGAGGGCTGCCTCCACACCTGACCAATGGGACAAGAATATCCCAGCTCAGGGTTTTCTGGAGCCTGAAAGCTCCGACCCAGGACCCAGGACGCAGGCGCTCGCTCGGCTGGCGCCAGCTCCTCCTGCTCAGCCTGCAGCACCCACTGAGTCTGCAGGGTCCTCAGCTGACTGGGCTCCGCTACCCTCTGGGTGTCCTTGCACGCTTCTAGCGTTTGCTACCCGGCACCTCTGCGTGCTGTCTCGCCTGATGCCATCGACTCCCCGCAGTGGGCACCGTGCCCTCTGCAGACAGGACCCTGTAATTCAGAGGCAAGCGGGGGCTCCGGCTCTGCCCACCCTGGGGCCCAGCATGGCTTCCAGGCTGGTGGGTCAGCATACCCGTTGGGGTTTTCTTGGTGCTGTGTCCCCAGCACCAGGCCCGGCAGAGTAGATGCTCAGTGAGTACTTGCTGTGAATGCCGGCCGGCAGGAACCCCGCAGTCCCCCGTGAGATCAGGAGAGCAGCACTGTACCCACTCGACAGAGAGGAACAGTGAGGTGTAGAGTTTAGCTCCCTTCAGTCTCCAGGCCCATGTGTCCCGTGGCCTGGGACAGCCCCTGGCCCTCAAGGTGGGGACCACTGACGTGCCCAGGGCTGCTTGCTGATGCTGTGGGTGGGTCGCCCCAGGAGGGGGCCCCGAAGCCTTGGCACCGGCCCAGGGTTCACAGAGACGGGGAGTGACAGGAGCAGCTTCCATCAGCGACAATAAGCAGGCTAGCCTTTATGGAGCGCCTACTGTGTGCTAGCCCTTCTAATGCTCTAAGCACCCTCGGCGCTGGGTGCTGTGCAGTAACTGCAGACTGAGCCCAGAGAGGCGCGGCCCCTGGCGCGGGCCGCCCAGCTGGGAGCCGGGAGCAGCAGGCGTACAGCCCGCAGCCCGGCTCCAGCTGGCACGCAGGCCCTCCCCTACCCGCTGTTCCCGCTGCCTGGCCCCCGGTGCTGCTCAGATGCCTTCTCCCCACTTGCCTTTCCTCAGCGTGCTGCCTCCGAAACAAAACCCCACGAAGTGCGTTCTCTTGTCCTCCCGACAGCTCCCCGCCCACCCCCTTGCGCCTTTCTCTCTGCCCGCCTGTGCCTTCCATGCAGGGCGCCCGCGCCAGCCAGGGACGGCAGAGAGACACGGGCTGGCATTCTGTCAAGGAATTAATTGAAAAATAAAATCATTAGATGGGAACTCCAGAAATGCAGAATGGTGGTTGGAGGGGGGAGAGGGGGCAGGGCTGGGGGGGCTGTTGGGGGCCGGCTGAGCTTTTTGTCAAGTTAATTTCTCGGGTGTGGATGTTGGGCGACATTGGCGCGTTGTTTATCTTCGGGTGCAGCTGTGATACTGAAAGGAACGCAGCTTGTTGCGTGTATTTATTTTACACCTTTTCCCGGTTCTGCATTGTGTGTGTTTGGCGAAAACCCACTGAGGCTTTGATGGCAGGGAAGTGGGATTTCTGCAGCTGTCCCGGCCAGCAGGTGCTCCGCGCGCGGCAGGGCCCGCAGGGGCTGCTGGGTGGGAATTCAGGGTCTGGTGTGTCTTCTGGGGGCACCTGGGCGCCCGACCTGAGCCAGAGATGCCAGGCCCACAAGAGGATGCTGTCAGGATGTGCCCGGCGTGAGCCCAGACCCACGCACTGGCCCTCGCAGCCCCCTGGGAGGTGGGTCCTGTTTTCACCCCCAGTGCACAGACCCAGGGAGCGGAGGTGACTTGCCCAAGGTCACTGAGCCATGAGGTGGCAGGCCTGGACCTCAGCCGGCCTGCCTCCCAAGCCCTTCACCGCACAGCGGTCAGTGGGTATCCCTGGCCTCCATTTTCCAACTGGGGGAGAGGAGGCAGTGTGGGTCGTGCCTCCTTTGGCCTTGATGTACTAGCCTTCCTATGACAGTCCCCGCTGTCGGCCTGATGGGAGAGAGACATGGGACACCCACACCTCTCACGGGGATAACAAGTGACAAAGACACTGGTCTCAGCATCATCAGGACCCTCCCAGGTGCCGGCATTTCTCTTTTCACTCCTTTAATCTTCCCAACAACCCATGAGGGGTAGTTATTAATAGTGTGCCCATTTTGCAGATGGGGAAACTGAGGCATGGAAGGGCTGAGTAGGGCTGTGGCATCAGCGCCCGAGCTCCTGAGCAGTGCTCTGAGAGGTGTTCGTGGGAAGGAGGACCCCTGGCCTGCACCAGACGGTCAGGGAGGCCTGGGGTCGGCAGAGAGAGGGTGGCCGCCGAGGAGGGCAGGGGTGGAGGACTCGCCCTTTCCCCCCTTGTAAACATGAGGGATTGAATCTCGGACAGCGAGCATGCCCTGCCCGAATCACACAACTTGGAAGTGCTAAAGCCACATGCGCCTCATTCTAAAGCCAGGCGTGGCGACCACATGCCCTCTCACGGGGTCCTGTGGGACCTTGGCCCTGCCCCCTGCCCTCAGGTATGGGATGCAGTTCGGACACCGAGGCTGCCGCGTGGTCGCTGTGGGGCTCGGGGTATGCTGGTGTCTACGCCTCTGTCTTCCCACCTGGGAAATGGGCTGATGGCGCCCACTCCTGAAGCGGGTGCTGGTGGAACTGGGGTGAGATGCTGCTTGTAAAGTGCCCATCCTGTGTGTATTTCCTCTCCGGCTGCGGCCCCTCCCTCTGGGCCTCAGTGTCGCCAGCCAGGCGACATCCCTGCCCAGCCGCTGGTTTATTTTATGGCTATCCCGACATTAGCAGTTTTAATTTTAGCCATTTATTCTTTTATTCAGCAAATGAGCACAAAGCACCTACTGTGTGCTGGGCTCATAAGACAGACCCAGCCCACCCCACTGCCACTCCCATTGTCAGTCGCTGTAAGAGGGTGTCCATGACAAGCCGCAGCCCTGTTTTGCGGCCCTTCTATCCCCAGCTCCTATTACCTGCCCACAGATTCCTTTCCAGGGGCCATGGTGCCCCTCCAGAGCCTGGCGATTACAGGAAGCCAGGAGCATCGAGGAGGGAGCAAGAACGGAAGCGGGTGTCTGAGCCGTGGGCTGCCGCCCGCCCAGCCCATTCTGTCCCATCTCTTCTCATGACTAACAATGATGGATACAGCTGCCAGGCCTTGAGGCTCCCCGGACAGACGGGTGGAGGGGCAGCCTCCCTCACCTTCCTCACCCTCGCCAAGGGGGCAGCTCGCCATGTCCCCCCTTCCCACTCCCTTTGCTCATCCCCTCATTCATCAAATATTAATGAGCCCTCACTAGGCCAGGCAGTGTGCTAAGGCAGAGGACACAGTGGACGGAACAGTGTCCCACACACAGATATGCTGCTGCAGGGAGAAGTACAGACAGGCTGAGGGCAGGGGGTCCTGTCAGAGACAGTGGTCAGGGGAGTCCTCTCCCCACACTCCGTTTCCTTCCTGGAGGGCCAAGGGGACCAGCACGCCTTCTGCCTCCCTTCGTCTCCCTGGTGTCTGCCGTCCACGGAGGCTTTCATGAAAAGTGGAAAGATGGCTTTGGTGGGCTTGGGCTCCATTCCTGTCTGTGGCTCAGTTCCCTCGCCTGTGAGAGGCAGTAATAATACCTACCTGCGGGATTGTTGAAACGAGGAGTCGTAGCACATAGTAGGTACTCAGTCAATAGCATTTGGGACCCAGAGGGCATATATTTTGCTGAGCCCGCCATGCCTTTCATATGTTCATGCTGCACATCTGCACCCCCTTCCCCCTCCCCTCAGAGAACTCCTCTGCATCCTTCAAAACCCAGGTCACATCACCCATCCTCTCTAAAGCCTCCACCCCAATGGTTACTCCCTCCATGCCTCCTCGGGAACCCTTGAGCGTGTGTTTGTTCAGCACCTACCGGATGCTAGCCGCCTGCTATTCGGTTACGAGCCTGCGGCCTCCAGGGACACAGCAGCTACCACTGTTTCCTCAACCTTTGCCCTGGCTGGGCTGCCTCCCTGAGGGTTTTCAAGGCCCCACACTAGGCAGAGAGGCCTTAACCTCTGACCTGCTGGAAGGGTCGCCTCCCTCCCCTTCAAAAGGGACCCTTTCCTCTGTGGAAGGGGTTGGCCCCAGAGCGGAGTTTCTGGGCCAGAAAGAGGCAGCTCCCCACGGCGAAGCTGGCGACTAACCCACAATATCTCTCTCTCTCTCTCTCTCTCTCTCTCTCTCTCTCTCCTCGCTTCTCCCGGCCTCCTCTCTCTCATGCCTCCCCCTTCCATGCTTTCTCCCCGTCTCCCATCTTATTCTGTGTCTCCCCTCTCACCACGTCCCATTTCCCTTGCGTTCCCATTCCTCGTCCCCATCCCCCTCCCTCCCTGCCATCGCCCTCTGCCTGCCTCCAACCCCCTCGGCTGTTCTTTTCTCCTCTCTTGCCATCTGGGCTCCCACAGAGCCCTCGAAGAAAAAGCGGTCTGTGGTGTTGGACGAGATCCTGGAGCAGCTGGAAGACAGTGAGAACGACAGTGAGGAGCGAACCCTTCAGCTGTGAGCTGGCACCGAGAGGGTACGTGGCTGCAGGGCCCTGAGGACGGGACAGCCGCTCCGCCGCTGCGTCCTGCCACGAGGGCCGGGGGCCTGGTGCGCCGCCCGGGGTGGGAGCAGCAGGCAGCCCCCGCTCCCCTGGTCCAAGGTCAGAGGAGATGACTGCCGCCTGCCGGAGCCCTGGGTCCTGAGCCGCTCTGGGCCTGCAGGAGGGCCGGCCCAGCTGTTGGCTGCACTCACAGGACTCCTCCGAGGTCCTGAGACGCCGCAGGGCCTCATCCCGCCGGCAGGAAGGTCAGGGAACAGAAGGCCCCAGCTCATGGGAGCCAGGACCCGGGCACCCTAGTGCCCGGACCCAGGGGCTGGAGGCAGCTCCTTGGAGCTGGGAACCGGCCGTTACCTCACCCCCTGGCTCAGCCTCCTCACTGACTGGTTCCCACTCGGGGCTTTCATGAGAAGGAAAGACTGGGGTAACCCATGGAAGGCGCCAGGCACAGTGCCTCCACCCTCGCTCTCCCTCCAGGGCTGCTGAGCTGCAGTCCTGCCTGCGTCTGTCCGTCTGTCTGTCTGTCCAAGGGGCTGCTCACAGCCTGGGACCGCCTCCGTCCTGCCCCATCCTCGTCACCTGGGACTGCAGGCCCTGCTGACCTCGTGGCCAGTCTCATGGGTTGAGCCCAGCTGGGCCTGTGAAATGCATCCAGGTGCCCAGCCCAGCAAACAGTGCCCACTGCACACACCTCCAGCCCAGAGACCAGCCTCCCCCGCAGGAGGCCTGTGCCCAGCACTTACCAGGACGCAGGATAATGGAGAGGAAAGAGCTGCAGCCGTGCCACCTGGGTCTGAATCGGCCTGGCCGTCCCCAGCTATGTCACTGCAGACCACCGAGGTCCCTGCGGGCCCTCAGCATCTTTCTCTGTAAAGCGCGGCTGTAGACCCACCTCGGAGATGGCACTAAAGCCATCGATGCTCGAACTATGACTCTTGTTTACTGCATAACGTGGGGCCTGTGGGTGGGGCTCGACGTGAGAGTCTAAGAACCTCCGCCTTTCTGCGTAAACCTGGTCTGTGCATCGTAGGGGCTTAGTCTTCACCCAGTTCTCAGAGTGGCCTGGGACCCACGCTGCACTCCCCGGCCCCACTACCCTGCCAGGCTGAGCAGCCCCAGCTTATCACTGCAGAGCCTGGAGCTGGGCCCTGTGAAACGCACCCTGGTGCCCAGCGTGGCCCTTCCCCGCTGGCACAGAGGGGACCACAGCCTTCGGGCGGGAGCTGTGGTGGGGTCGATGATAAACCTCCCCAGGCTAGACGCGTGGTGACCAGACTCCCCAGCCACCGAGGGTCTCGGGTGACAGGCCTGGGGTCTGCCCGTTCTTCCCACTGCTCTGTGCAGGGCCCGTGGATCCTCCTGGGTAAGCACCCAGGGTTGGCAGTTCCTCTCTGTTAAAGCAGATGTTTTGTCAGAGGGAAAGGACAGGGCTGAGGATTGCCGATCCCTGGTTCAGATTCCAGCTGTCCCCGCACAGCCTGCTGGGGCAGGGAACGGCGTGGGGCGGGGTGGGGCCTGGCTAGCCTCCTTGTTATTATTGTCGTTATTATTATTCTGAAGTGAAGGAAGGTGTAGCTAGCAAGGTCATAATAAAGTAAAACCAGGTCAGTACTGGGCCCAGCCCACAGGAGGTGCCCGTCTCACCGCTTTGGGAAGCGGGGCCGCCTGTTAGGAGAAAAGCATCGTCAGTGCAGGGTGACCTGGGGGAACTCCAGCGACAGACAATCCCCAGGGAGGTGGGCACCAGAGAGCTTCAGGAAGGGGCTCTGTCGAGTGTGAAGTGATGATGGGACCTCGGTGGTCCTGGCAACCGGAAGGTCTGGGAGAAAGGAAAGGAGTGCCACCCGGGCCCCAATTCCTGTGTAGGCTGGTGTCGGGGCAGGCAGCAGGCTCGTCCCCCTGGCAGAGGGGTGCTGCACCCCCTGGTCAGGACAGAGCTGTGGAGAGAATGCTGGGGGGTGGGGGGGAAGAGTGCAGCGGGCTCCCGGGAGAGCAGAGGAGAGGTGAGCCAGGATCATGGGGTTCAGTGGGGTCGCTGACACTGGCAAAGGCCCACGGCCGTGGGGCGGTGTCTGGGTGTACAGGGGAGGCCTTCCTCCTTCCTCCTGGGCAACGCAAGCTGGCATCCTCCAGCGGCCTGCACTCGGGGCCGGGCCTGAGGGAAGGAGCAGGAGACCACAGTGAGCCCAGGTTCCCGCGGAAGCACCTCAAATCCGGGAGGGCGCCAGGCACCTGTGGCTTCTCAGAAAGGCGGGGCGGGAAGGGCACAGGCCAGAGGCAGAGACTGGCAGGGCCACCTGCTGATCCTCACCCCAGGTGTCCATCCATCCACTCGACACTCAGCAGGTGCCCCTGTGTGCGAGGCACTGGTGGGCACCTGGGGTACAGGGTTAGAGACGCTGGCCGTCCCCCAGGCCTGGAGAGCCCCGGTCAGGCCGAGGACAGCCTCCAGCGGCCTCCTTTCCTCTCGCCGCCTCCTTGGCCGGTTTGTCTTTCGTGCCCGCCGCGCACGCAGGCGTTGCTGAGCACAGCCGAGCTCGGTCTCAACATCTAATTCAATTTGTTCTGCCGAGATTGAAGTACGAAATGGTTGCCAGTCAGACGTTCAGAGGACGCGAGCGCCTGCTGAAATTTAAATTTTAATGAAAATGACTTTAACCCTTTGGTGCGCCTTGCAGGAGCGGGGCACACTCCTTCCCGGGAATGCCCCTCGGGTTCTCCACCCGCTCCCCTGCTGAGCGTCACTCATAATAAGGAGTCTTTTCCAGCAGTGTTAGCACTGACGGCTGAGGGGACACGTGTGGATGGTCATTTGTCCCCCGTATTGCCCCAGGCGTTGAGATAGACACCTTCCCATAGGTGACCTTTGCAAGCCCTGAGCAGACAAGCCCCGGCCCATTAGATGCCCTTGGACACCTGGCTCCTCCTTGGTCCCTGTGCCAGCAGGAATGTTGGTCTGTGTTGTGGTTTCACGTCTGTCCTCCCTTCAATTGTAAACCCCAGCCAAGCCCTGCCTGGCGGGAGGGAGGTGCTGGCCAGCATAGATGAAGGCAGGAACCACATCACCCTCCCAGCAGCTATGGGCAGGGAGCCGTGGAGCTCAGAGAGGCACATTCCCCAGGGGCACCGCACAGGGGCTGGCACCCGGCTCCATGGGTTCATCTCCTGCTCTCCTGTCTCCGGGCAGGGGCGGTGCAGAGCCTGGCCCCGGGCCGGCGGTTACTTATCAAATGCCGTCAGTCCCTGGCTGGGTGTGCGGCTCAGCATGGGGCGGCCCTGGGACGCAGGGACTCAGAGCTGTGGAGCCCCAGAAGAGCGTAAGGCCTGGTGCGTGCGTCCCACGGGGTGGCTGAGCCTATTGTGCAGTGGTGTGAAGGAAGTTACTAAGATCCTAATATAAGTGGTAAAGAAGGGACCTGAATGTCCAAACCAGGCATTGGCAAGCTACGGCCCAGCCGCCGCCTGTTCGTGTAAATAATGTTTTATTAGCACAAGCCACGCCCATTGGCCTGGTCCTGTTCAGGGCTGTCTTCCCGCCGCGGCGGCGGCAGCAGCAGCTATGTGGCCACAAGTCAGAGTATTGACCAGCTGGCCCTTCACATCAAGTTTGCCGGGACCTGAGGTGAACCCCACTGACTTGGCAGCTCAGAGGTCAGACCAGAGAGGGCGAGTGGCTTCGACTAGGTCACGCCGTGGCCGAACTCTCCTCTGTGTGCCCTTCACCCTCCACCTCCAGAGCCAGGCCCCTGGGCTTTGATCCCCGCTCTGCCACTTACCAGCAGCGCGACCTTGATCAGCTCCTTGACCTCTGAGAGCCTCAGTGTCCCCCCTGTGAACGGAGCACCAGCAGCCCCAGCTCACGGGATGTGAGGATTAAATGAGTGGGCTGTGAGCACTGTACCAGCGTTCGCTGTCTTGCCCCCCCCCCCAACATCAAGGAGTATCCCCCACTCCCATGGGAGGCCACAGTGCTTCAGCCCCGAACCCAGGCCCTGCAGTTCAGTCAGTATCGCCAGAAGCCAGGGCTGCGTCCCTCCAGCTCCCTAATAAACCCGCTTCCCCTAATGGCAGCTTTTATGAAAATGACCCCCTGGGACCGCAGCGCCCCGTCCTTGGGCGAGGCCAGCACAGGCTTTTTTCTGTTGTGCCGATTTCCAGTGGCAGCTGCCCCCACCTTCCCTGGGAACTGTCAGGAGCCCCCCTTCTGGTCCCCAAAAGATTCCAGGTGATACTGCTGCCCCCATCCCCCACCCCCACCCCCATGTCTGCGCATCACCCTGCACTTTGCAGAGCCCTTTCCCAGTCATGAGCTCCGCTGTCTCAACTGAGTCACAGGTGGAGCCAGCCCCCTCGCTGCACAGGTGAGGTGAGGTGAGCGCCAAGGCTGACGTTCCAGGAACACCTCGGAGGAAGGCCCCTTCCCTCCAGGCACCTCCACCGGCCAGAGCACCAGTCAGGCTTCCTCTCCGCCCCTGGGCTTTGCGGGGAGGTGGTGGGCCACGCAGCACACGCTGGACACCCTGGTTCCGGTTGTGGTTCTGACTGCCCCAGAGGAGCTGGGATGGGGGCCAAGTGGGTTGAACCTCAAGCCCTTACCCCCCCTCCCCCCCCCCCCCCCCGTTCAGTATTTCTACTCGTGGATTCGGATGCCCAGCTCATAGGATAAGCATCTCACTGCAACAGTTTCAAGCCCCAAGGTGTCTTGTGGACCTCAAAGTGCAAGCCAGCTCCTTCATCTGGTGCCCAGCCGGAGCCCCAGCCACTCCAAAGCCAGGGGCAGCGGCCAGGGACCTGCGGAGACGCTGTGTTGGTTAGAGCGTTTCAGACCCAGATGTCAGCGGTTAAAATCAGGAGGCAGACTTCTGGGACGGTCGGAAGGTAGGCAGGCCTGCGGCCTAGGGGCGCTGCCTGGCCGTCCTGGGTCGCTTTCTAGGTCAGTCTGTGCCGATTTCTGCCTTTAGAGGTAAACAAGAACGGAACCCCAGGGGAGCAGCATCCAAAGGCCCACACAGACGCTTCCATGGATCTTTGTCTTAGTTTCTGGGGGGAAGGGACCCATCAAGCTCCCGAGGATTCTTAGCCCAAGAAGAGCTTAAGGCCCCGGTCTCAGATGGCGGTTGTAGGGAACTCCCCAGAGGAACGCGGGGTCATGTTGCGTCCACAGAAACACGTGTTCGCTACCTGCCCCGTTGGCCAAACCAAGTCACGTGGCAGAGCCCAAGTTCAGCAGGAGGGGCCGCCCGCAGGCCTGGCTGTGGGTGGACAGGGTGATGAGGGGGCACCGACTGTTTGCTGGAGCCCAGCTTGTCTAGAGACAGGCATTCAGAGACGCTTCATTGCCAAGACCAGGGACGTTCCAGCCGGGCAGGTGGCCCAGGTGGGATGGACCACCAGGCTGATTCCCGCCTGCTGGAAGGTCCTGTGCTCATTGCCCCCCCCCCCCCGCCCCCTTAAAAGCTGCTCAGCTCCTCCGACAGCCGGGCCAGATCATGGCGGCTCCTAAGACTCATCTCCTCAGACCCGTCTTCCCTGGGAAACATTTGGCTTTAGAAATCAGAGTTTGGGTCCTGGCTGGGTGGCTCGGTGAGCTGGGGCGCCATCCCCTGCAGAAGGTGGGGGTTCGAATCCCAGTCAGGTTGCGGGTTTGGGACGAACTCAGGGCACATAGGGAGGCAACCAATGGGTGTTTCTCTCCTTTCTGTAAAAAGTAAAAGAACTCAGAGTTGGGATTTAGTCGCATTTCTCTGCATCGTGGTTCCTCTCCATCCCTAAGCCTTTTCTGCTCTCAGCTGGTGCAGCCGCATTTCTGGGGGGAGGGTGGGGGAAGGTACGTTCTTTCTTCTTTGAGAAACGCGAACTAGTTCTCTGTTGTCTGAAAGGGAGCCCAGTTTCTCCCTCCCTCCTGTCCAGCGTGTAGGGATCCACCCAGAAGAACATGCACGTGTTCCCAGCCCTCAGCAAAGCCGCCCTCAGAGGGAGGGGGTGCAGTGGGTGTGCGCATTCTCTGAGTTGCCCGTCAGGTACTTTCCTGTGTCTTGTCCGGGACTCAGCTTCGGACAAGCCACTGGGCCCTCAAGACGGGGCCCTTGTGGGGAGGGAGGGGAAAACCGGGCCCTTGTGGGGAGGTGTGGGGAGGGAGGGGGAGCTCTGCCCTCCAGCCCAGAGCACAGGCCTGAGAACCCCCAGCCTGGATGCTGCTTTCCAGGCTCCAGGCTCTGCACCTGCTTCCTCTCGGGGGGTGGGTTCCGGGCTCTGGCGCGCTTTACTGAACGCCGCCCTGTGCCAGGCCCAGGCCCCTGTGGAGCTCTGCCCCAAACCCCAGAAACAAGACCGTCACCCACCCAGAGCGGAAGGTCCTGCTGGCACCTCCTGGTCCCGGCCACCGGGGGACGGCGGCTGTCAGCCAGGGGCCGCTCCCCCAAGCTGAGTGCCCCTCCTGGGGGCCGCCGCTGCATGTGGGCGGCTCAGATCTCGTGTCCTCACCGCCTCCTCCCCGAGGCAGGGAGTCACGTGGCCGCCGAGTGAGGTTTCAGATGTATCCACTCATGAATATCAATCAGGCCTGGTAATTCACAGTAAGTGCGATCCAGATTGACTAATAAGCAAGGCTTTCACCCCAAACTGGGTCTGGGGACGGGCAGGTGTGGGCACGACGTGACCAGAATCGGAAAACCCCACAGCTGAGCTGCAGACGGCTGAGGTCCTGAGGGGCCGCCGGACAGCCTGGGGAGCGGGGTCCCCTCCCAGGCAGCAGCCAGCGCCCTGGGGTGGGAGCAGGTTCCCTCTATCCGCTGAGAGCCTCTCTGGCTCTCATGACCACGGCTGTGGGGTCCAGGCAGACACCCAGGAAAGATGGGTTCCCCGGGGCAGGCCCACCCCAAGAAGGAGGCCAGGTCCTGGGGGTCAGTTGGAGCCCGGCTGCCATGCTCTTCCCCACCACCTCCCTCGCAAGGCGTGTGATCTGAGCTGGGGGCAGCCGGGTGGGGACAAGCCAGGGTGCTGGGCTGCTTGTGAGCTCTGTGACCCGGCAGGTAAGGGAGTCGTCGGCCTCCGTCACAGACAAGCCTGTGTCCAGACGTGACAGCGTCCGGCAGAGAGGAAGGGCTGGCAGGTGGAGCAGGGAGCGGGACCCCTGCTGAGGAAGAGGCAGGCAGGCTGCCGTGCCACCGGGTCCCTGTGAGGATCCAGGAGGAAGCAGGCCCGCACCTCTGCACAGTGCCGGGCACGTAGTGAGGGCACATACACGGCAGCCACTGTGGCTCATCTTTGTTCCCTGAGCTACTCTGCGGTCGCAGCGATTCTGAAGCAGATGCCGGGGCACCTCCAGATTCCGCAGCCTGAACTGCGGAGACGGGCAATACTCAGGCGGGGCCTTTGGGGATGGTCGAGCCCACTTGCAGCTGCTGCTAGTTTTTATTTGCATCTCAAGTGTGTGCCGTGGTGGCTGGCCTCCCAGTCCTCTCTGCCCGCCCTCGGGGTGGCGAGGGGTGGCCTTCAGAGCTCCGAGGCCCAGCCCCCGCCTCCCAGGGGACACTGGGTAGGTTCTCATTTTCCCCTTGAGCAGTTCCACAGCCCAGTTAAACCTGCAGTGAGCCTCCCCGGGCTGGGGAAGGAGGCGGGTGAGGGAATAAATACACCCAACGCGGAGCTGGGCTGGGCGCTGCCCCCAACAACAAAGCTGAACCAGGAAGAGCTCCAGGGAAAGTGACTTACAGATACAGCCCTGCCCTCCCCGGCCCAGCGGGAGTTTCGCCAACGGCAGGAGTACCCCCAGCACATAGGTCCCGCTCTGCAGCCAACTGTACCGAGACCCGAGCCCCGAGCCCCTTTCCACTTTCCGCTCCTGTTTTAAAGCAGAGGCCCGCCCCCTAAGCCTCGCGGCCCGCCTCCCTGTGGCTCAGCGCAGAATTCTTCGGATTGGGACACTCAGTGGCCATCGGAGGGGGTCATGTCACGTTTATCAAGACCGTCTGCTGAGCCTCCCCTGAGCTAAGATCCCGTTGTTAATGCCTGTCCGTAGCCCTGTGTGTGGGACGCCTGTGCCCATTTTCCAGATGCAGCAGCTGAGGCTCAGGGACATGTAGTGGCTGCTCAGGGTTACACAGCTCAGAAACGGCAGGCAGGCTTCAGGCCCCAGGATCTGTCTGACTCCAAAGCCAGTGCCCTTTCCAGAAAATACCCTGACGTGGGAGCAGCGCGGGGAAGAAAGGCCCCTCTGTGCCCACCGTCTTCTGGGCAGCGCCGTCCTGACAGCATCACTGCCTCCCGGCCCCTCGTCCCTCGGCAGCTTTCAGGCAGCGGAGCAGCTGGAATGAGAGGCCCTCGCAGGGCCTGCCAGGCCCACAGGCGGGCCAGACGCCACAGATGGGCCCTCCAGGTGCTTCCTGTCCCCAGCGGGGCTCTGGGAGCCGCTCCGACCAGGCGCCGTCCAGATGGGGCTGCGGAGTCCAGCTTCAGGGGCCGAGAGCTTCCGTGTCCCGCCCGCCTTTGTCCCCCAGTCTCCGGCCTGGGATAGTGATCCCAGTGACAATCCGCCAGGCTGGCCTGCGCGCTGTGCCTGCAGGCCTGTCCTGTCTAGTTCTCCGCCCTTGTGTCCCGGCCTCCGCTCAGATGCGGCCCATCCAGGCGGCCCTCCCTCCCAGCCTGCACTAAGTCCACTCATTGTCTTAGCCGTTGCCACCTTCTGACACGCTTTCTATTTGTTTATTGTTCCTTCCTCCTCCCTCCCCCAACTAGACTGTTCCATGAGGGCAGGTGAGCCCGGAACAGCGTCTGGGCAGAGGCAAGTAGAATTGATCCTGATGGGAGAAACCTGTTAGGTAGTTAGAGAGCGGGTCCTGCCTCCTACAGTCAGAACAACCCTGCAAGGTGAATCTTATCCCCACTTCACAGATGAGAAGACTGAGGCTTGGGGCTGGATATCGAGGCCGTGAAATCAGTCGCCTGCACAAACGCCCCATTTCTCCCTTCAGTGGCGCTGGCAGCAGGAAACTTTCTCATCCAACAAGGCGGGTCATGACTCTTGGCCAGGCACTGCTTTCTTAAAGAATAAAATCAAACAAGAAGTGGGAAACTTCAGTTGGCCCGTGGGGCTCGGAGCCACAGGCCGGGCTCGGCTGCTGTCTGTGCCCGAGCGGAGCGGCCGGGGCTTTGGGGTTTGCTCGCAGACGGCGGGCTGAGGTCTGCGCCTGGACTTACTTAGAATTCAGCCGTTAGATCGCTCCCTTCTCTCTGATGGCTGCGAGTGATTGACACTTACAAATTACCCAGCCGAAAGTGTCGAGTCTTTGACCCCTGAGTAACATCTTTGGCAAGCCTGAGACTTGCCAGCATTTTGTCATCTAATTACTACAAATCCCTTGAAAATTCACTGGCTGGTGAATTTTTAATGCGGGGCAATTTCAATGTGATGCACTGCCCAGATGGGTCCTTGCCTTTCCCATCTCTCTCTTTTCCTCTTCTCTCTCTCTCCATCCCTCTTTGCTTAACTTGAATCTTCTCAAACTTCTGAATGGAGCCCCGCCCTGCACATCTGGGGGAGCTGTTGGAGGGTGTTGGGTCTTTGCCTCCCAGCCTTTTCGTGCTCCATTCTTCAGAAATGCGTGCACAGGCGGTCACCAGGAGAATGTCCCACTCCTGCCTCCCGGACAGCACGTGGGGCTGCCTGCTCCCCCCACACTCCCCCTCTAACCCTAGCCCCATCCCAGCACAACTGACGGGGCAGCACCCACCAACCAGCCTCCTTCACAGCACACCTCGGCTTTCCCTGGGCACGTGGGCCTGTGGCTGTCGGGAAGGTGGGTACTGTCACACTGTGTGTCCCAGATCGTCCTCATTCATTGTCACTTGCTCTTTAGATCCTTGGATAACGGTGCTCAGGGCGAGAGAATGGCTGCCTTTCCGGGAGGGAGAACGAGAGCCTGTGCCTTCCACTCCATGTGCCTGGACCGCCTCCTGCCTCTTCAGACCCGGAGGGGAAGCCGGCTTTCTGCCTCCAAGCACCACACTGCCCTGCTCCTGCTGCAGAGTGCACTTGGACCTTGGACCCACCGGAAGCGTGGGGAGCAGGACCTGTCTCCGGAGAGGCGGGGGGGGGGGGGGGGGGGGGGGGGAAGGGCTCCCGATCCGGCGTGGTTTTTATATACGTTCCTTCCCTCACCTTTGGTATGTACATCGGATTTTTATTTCTAAATACAAAAGCAAGGTGCCTTTTACACGCTGTCCTCACCGCAGCCCTCTGTGGGGACACGCTCCTCGATGACAACACGGGGTGGGGGGAACCTGAGCCACCGAGTGCTGACCCGCCAGCCCTCTCCACCCGCCCCTTCCCCCCATTCAGGGAAACGCGGGTCTGCCTTTCAGCCGGGTTCTGTTACATGTGTACATGGCTGATAAAATATTCCACTTCACCCCTTCTCCCGTGGGACCTGCCGTCTTACGGGAAAAGGGTTTGTATGACAGCAACCGCGACAGCCTGCGTGTCGCCTGGAAACCGCGTGGGGGGGGGGGGGGGGGGATGCTGTCTCCGGCTCCTCTTTATTCCGATTCCCTCTTCTGGTTCCAGTAACCGGCATCGCTGGAGAGAAGCCGGGGCCTCCTCCACGGCCCCCCCGAGGCCCAGGTGGTCGCCCTCCCACCCGTGAGGGATGTGAGCAAGGTCCCCAGTGTTCGCTGCCTGGCAGCGCCCCCTCCCGTGGACCTCACCGGGGTCACCAGGGAGGCAGAGGTCGGCTGTGGATGCCGAATGCTTGAGCCCCTGCCCTTGGACACCCTCAGAAGCTGGGGCGGAGCAGGATCTGGGTGGGGGGACGTCCCAGAGAAACATGGGCACAGCCCAGCTGATGGGAGGCAGGGCTGGGCCAGTCCGCGGAGGGGGTGAGGGTGTCACGGCTGCTGAGGTCCTCCCAGAGGAAGGAGACGGCGGTCAGGGGTTCTGCCCAGAGGACCCGGAAATGACTCGGGATCCCTCCGAAGTGACGCCTGCTTCTCTCCTCCCCCTGGTCCTCTATGTCTCTCACTAGTCACTGGAGTTCTTCGAATCCAGAGGCCCCGGGGGGCGGGCTGACACAGCAACAGCGGACTTTGCTCCGAGGCCCCAGAGCAGGGACTTGATGCTCCGCATTGAGCGCTGCCCCCGGGAGCCCCGCGATGGGCCAGGCACAGGGCCGGCTCCGAGGGGCAGCGCCCACACCCTGCACCAGAGGAGCTTCGAGGAGGGTGCGCGGCTAATCAGACAGGAATGGACTGAGGAGGTGCCACGTGGGTGGTGTGCATCTTCTGAAAGATCGGGAGAAGGTGGGGTTCAGGCAGGAAGGCAACGCATTTAATAAGCACCCACTAGGTGCTAGGCACCAGGGTGGCAAAGATGACAGGCCTGGCCTTGGATGGTTAAAGTTTAGTAGACGTGACCTTTGCATGGAGTTGACCTTTTATTTTTAAAAAAATTTTTTTTATTGATTTCAGAGAGGGAGGGAGGGGGAGAGAGAAACCTCAATGAGAGAGAATCATTGATCGGCTGCCTCCTGCATGCGCCCTCCTAAGGATCGAGCCTGCAACCCAGGCATGTGCCCTTGGCTGGAATCGAACCCAGGACTCTTCAGTCCACAAGCCCATGCTGTCGCCACTGAGCCAAACCAGCTAGGGCTGGAGGTGACCTTTTAGAAGGAGGGCATCAAGGGGGGCGGGGCGTTGTTGAGTCGAAGAAGGGACAACCACAGTGGCCCTCATGAGCGAGAACCCACATGCCCACCGAGACCCCCTCCAGCCTGGCTGGGCGGCTCGGGGGCGGAGCCTTTTCCAAACAAAGGTGACTTACAGCCCGTCCTTCCTTGGCGTGGAGGTTAGTCCGACCTAGCAACCCTGGGGCCCGCGTGGAAAGAAACACAACAAGAGAGCTGAATGATTCATTCCGTCATCTGTCCGCTGTGCGGCCGTCGCCAGCCTCATGGTCCTCAAGACAGGAATGAAGCAAAAAGGCTGGTGGGAGCTAGGAACGAGTCTTTATTATGCCCCGAAATTTCTCTGCTTTTTTCTTCTTGTTTTGTTTTGGGTTTCTGGGGCGGGGGGGGGGGGGGGGGGGGGGTATGCGTGCATGCACACTCCTTTTCCTCTCACGAGTGCTGTTAGAAGCATTTAGAGTCCTGCGCTTGTTTAAGCCGTGGTCCCCACCTCAATATCTGCCAACAGTTCTGAGACGATCGGCATATTTTCATTCATTCGGTAAATACTGGGAGCCTGGCACTGCGCTTTGCACGGGGACCCATGGCCAGGGCAGCCAGTTTTACCTCCTTGGGTCTCATGGGGAAAGAGACGATAAACCAGGAACAGATAAACGCATCATTCCAGGTCGGGATGAGGGCTGGAGAAGGCCACTCCCAGGAAGTGACACTTAAGGCAAGACTCGAAGACAGAAGAAGCCACCCGTGGGTGCCGGGCATGGCGGTGGGCGAGCAGCATCTCGGGCAGAGAGACGAGCAGGTTCAAAGGCAGCAGGAGGACACTGACCTCACGATGTAAAGGTGGCCGGAGTTCCCGGAACACGTGGGTGATGGAAGAAGGGACTTGAGAGAGACTGGTCTCATAGAGGCCGCTGTGGAGGCCTCACCCTGCAAACGGCCATTCAGAAGACAGGCGATGCAGCAGCCGAGTGGGGTGAGGAGAGGATGTGGCAGATGACCCCTCACCTGTGCTTCCTTCCCATTGCTTTTCCCCGCCTCCCTGGCAGCTGGAGGTGCCTGAGTCTGTTAGCCAATCAGACCACAGCAACTATCTGCTAGCAGCTTTCCAGGAAAGTGTTTGTTTTCCTGATTTAAAAAAATATATATATATATATATAGCAAAACTGCAGGCCGTCTTCTTTCCTCCTTTCCTTTTGCCTTTAACTGGGATGTGATGGCTGGAGCTGCGGCAGCCATTTTGCAGCCTTGAGGGGAAAACTAAGAGAATCGCAAACACAGGAGCCACTTACCACCCGCTGCCTATCTCCAGCCTTTTCATTGTATGAAAAGAATGGGCCCCATTCGTTTGAGACACAGCAAGTCGGTTTTACTGTTATTTGTCAGAAGTATTCCTGGCCTGGTACTTGGAGTAAGGGATTGGGGCTGGGGAGAGGCGAATAACAATGTAAATGAGCCTGAGTTCAAAAGCAGCAGCCTATGGTTCTAAAGTGGGGCGCCAGGAGGAGACGAGCCATCTTTGATGGCAAAACGAACCTGCTGTTTTAATTTCTCTACTTCCAGTTCCACGTGTATTAGGCAGGGCAGAGGGGAAATGAGTCAAGACAGACTGGGGTCCTGATTTTACCTGCGATCCCGGCCTCACCCCAAAGCAAGTTGGGTAAACAGACATCGCCATTGGAGGAAGACATCCTCTGGGTATAGTCACGTGTCCGCTGAACCTACATGGGGAAGGGGCCGAGGTGACGGAGGAACGAGCGAGGAGTTTTTGCTGCCAGGGCTCCGAAGAGGCCCTCGCACTATCCCTGGACGCCCAGGGTCTAAGGCACGTTGTGACAATAAATGTGTGTAATAGGAAAGAAAAATTATCAGAACGGGCAAATTATTTACATGACGAGAGAAGAAGGAAAAGAACATTTATTCAGCGTTGCATGTGCTCTCAGGAGGCCCGCATCAATTCTTGTCAGGCGAAGGTGCGCATGAAATAGAAATCGCGCAATAGCCGCCAAGCTGGGGCAGAGGCTTCACAGGTGCGCCTGGCGGAGGGCACGCGCTACAGGGACGGGCTGGGCGCGCGGGCCCTGGTCCCGGAACCCGGCAGCAGGCCGGCCCCCGTCCTGCCCCGTAGTCTGGTCCCCGCTGAGGCAAGGTTCCCGGAGGAGGGCCTTGAGGAGCCGCCATGGGCTGAGAGGAATTATCACACCCCCGTCCAGGACACCAATGCAGTCGCTGTCTGCCTGAGCCAGTGGCATGTTGACATTCAGTCAACAAACACTTGTTGAAGACCTACTGTGTACACACTGTCCTGGGTGTTGGAGTCATCGAAGACCAAAGGACTATTAACATAAAAGATGGATGTCAAGGAAGCTGCCGGAACTTAGAATCAAGAACATCCTAGCCCGGCCTGTGTGGCTCAGTGGTGGGGCGTCAGCCTTGGAAGCAAAAGTCAGTTTGATGCCCCATCAGGGCACATGCCGGGTTGTGGCTCGATCCCCAGCAGAGGGTGTGCAGGAGGCGGCTGATCAATGATGTTTCGCTCCCATCGATGGTTCTGTCTCTCCCTCTCCCTCTCTCTCTAAAACCAATCAAAACATATTTAAAAAAAAAAAAAAAAAGGAATATCTAGGGCCCTCATAGGTTAAACCAGTGGTTCTCAACCTTCTGGCCCTTTAAATACAGTTCCTCATGTTGTGACCCAACCATAATATTATTTTCGTTGCTACTTCATAACTGTCATGTTGCTGCTGTGATGAATCATAATGTAAATATCTGATATGCAGGGTGGTCTTAGGCGACCCCTGTGAAAGGGTCGTTCGGCCGCCAAAGGGGTCGCAACCCACAGGTTGAGAACCGCTGGATTAAACCCCAAAAAAAAAGGACATTCCAACTGCCACGTTCTCTGCTGGGAAGAACTGTCAGCGTCTCAAGCAGGGCACGGTCAGCCTGTGCCTAGAAGGCGCCAGATGTGGCACAAATGCTAGAGGCCTCACTGCTGTGAGCATCTGCCTCATCTGGATCACTTCAGGAGAGAGCAGCTGCAGGAAGGACCCGAGGCTTTGCCCTCTGCCCTGGAGGTCATTGAAAATCAGTGACCCCCCAGGGCAGAAGGTAGGAGATGCGCGGAAACCCCGCGTGACTGGGGCGCGGCTCTGCGTTAGGCCCCCCCCAGTCTGCAGCAAGTCGGCCCTTTCTCCGGCTTCCGGGAGGCGGCCGCATAGCTTTCTAACTGCCTTTTTCTAACTCAAAGGGTCGGTGTTGGCACATTCACCATGGAAAGTTGGATTTGGGGCATAAGGTGAAAGTCGAAAGGAATAAAATGTAATTAAGAAAAGAGACAGCAAAAGGTCAGCATGTGCCCCGGCTGGTGTGGCTCAGTTGGTTGGGCCAGTTTGAGTCCCAGTCGGGGCACCTGCCTGGGTTTCGGCCTCGATCCCAGGTAGAGGGTGTGCAGGAGGCAGCTGGTCAATGTTCTCTCACATCAGTATTTCTTTTGCTCCCTCTGTCTTCCTCTCTCTCTAAAAATCAATAAAAGATCTTAACAGGAAAAGGGTCTTTATAAGAATGTTCACAGCAGTTTTGTTTGCAGTAGCTAAAGAAGCAACCCCCGTGTCTGTCGGCAGTAGACTGGGTCGGTGATGGGGGTCGTGCTGGGGATGAACTCGGGGAGGCCTGTGTGTGGGTGTGTGATGCGTGTGGGCGTGTACATTTTTATAATCATGGTGTTTGCATGGAAAAGTCTGGAAAAATCGACATCAGACCATTAACTGTGGTTACTTAGAAGGTTAAGGACACAGATGGGCCTTCATTTGCTAGACCTTTACTTGCAATGTTTGAAATTTTAAATCGGACAAATAAAGCAGATTTTTTTCTTTAAGTCAGTAATGCTTATCTTGCCTACCTCTGGAGCAGACCCTGCGTATGTAGCTGTGTGTGTGTGTGTGTGTTTGGAGGCGGGTAGAGAACGTTCCGGAAAGCCACAAGCTGGGTGGATAGTTGCCTGGGTCCTGGGCACCATGAAGCTGGATTGCCAAGCGATGCTGCTGCCCTCAAAGGTGACCCACGGCCGTGCTGTGGTCCCTGAGGCCCTGCAGGTATGCACCCACGTGGAAAAACTGCAGGTGCCTCAAGCCACTGGAACCTCCTGGGGCCCTGGGCCTGGCCCTGGGGGTGCCCACAGACACCCCGCAGGTGTGAGTGCCCCCCCTGCGAAGTCCCCGCAGTTCACAAGACAGGAGATTCTCATTTTCACCCAGCAGACAGCCTGTCGGAGAGCGAGGAGCCTCCTTCTATTTTTTTTCTGAATGATAATTTCTCCCCCCTTTTTTTGTAGCTAAAAATCACCCAGGCTTGTCCAGACGAGAGGGCAGAAAATTATGCGGTGAAAGAGAAGGGAAGATAATTTCTCTGGGTCACAGACATTCTCGCTTGTCATCCGTCTGCAGGAGACGTGCAGAGGGAGGGAGAGCCTGCTGAGATGCGAGGCCCCGGAATGAAAATGAAGGCTGGCCCAAATCCATCACTGTCCTCCTCGCTCTCCCCGGGGGGTGTTGGGGGGGGGGGCAGCCCCGCGGGGAGACAGGGGGGCTTTGGGCTCTGATCAGGGGCCGGGAAAAGAGGGAAGACTGCAGAGGGTGGGAGGGAGACTGGCCCTGCTGTCACAGCTGGACCGGCCCACTTCCTGCCTCGGGCCTCAGTTTCCCCATTGAGAAAACACGGCTGCGAACTCCCTCCTCCGCTCACCACCTGCACCCCTCCCACACACGGGAGATGCCAGATGGGAACGTTCTGGAGAATCTGGACCGTGAAACAGGTATGGGAGGGGAGGCGCCATGCCCAGCAAGGGCAGACGCAGCCGCAGGCACGTCCTGAGAACCCCATCGTGGGAGCTCCTGAGGCTACGGGCTGCGACGTGGGCTCTGGTGGCTTCGTCTGGAAGCCTGGATCCGATGGAAGAGGCCAGACCTTACAGATCCTGGGAGGAGCTTCAGGAATGTGTGGCTAACAGCTAGGACCTGCCCACCCCACATCCAGGTCCTCTCCTTGTCCAAGGAGGAAGAGTGTGGACATACACACAGAGGGACAGGCGACCCTCAGGTGCTTCAGAGGCCTCCTGTGCCTTTAAAAAACATCAAAATCCCCTACTCTGGCTTCTCTTTACTCCCATGTACCAGGATGGGCTGTATCTGTTCATTCATTCATTCGTTCGTTTGTTCATTCATTCATTCATTCAACAGTTGCTGATAGAGGCCTACCATGTGCCAGATTGAGTGGTTGGGAGGACCAAAAAATCGGAGTAAGCAAGATTCTTTCAAGGAAACGAAGGCAAACGTGGTCGGAGCAAAGTGAGTGAGGGCGGGGGGCGGTTCGATTTCATACCAAAGGCACAGGGAAGCTGTGTCAGTCAGCTATGGCTAGCATAAAGCTGCAGAACAAATCACCCCGGTCGCTTAAAACAATAAGCATTTTTTATTGCTGCATGCGTCTACCGGTCAAGACCTGGCTTTGGCTGGGCTCTCCAGTGCATCTGTGGTCAGCTGTCCGTCAGGAAGGTGGCTCTGCTGACCGCGGCTGGCCGCTCTGCCATGCTTGAGGTCAGCTGGCCGGCAGTTGCTGCAGAATGGCCTCTGCCGGGAGGACTGGGCTTTCCTCCAAGCACTCACTCTCCTCCAGCAGGCCGCCCGGCTCTTCCCCAGGTGCAAGCAGGGAGGGCTGCAGGACACAGAGCAGAGGACAGAGAGTGGAGGCTGCAGGACAGAGAGCGGAGGCTGCAGGACACAGAGCAGAGGACAGAGAATGGAGGCTGCAGGACAGAGAGCGGAGGCTGCAGGACACAGAGCGGAGGCTGCAGGACAGAGAGCGGAGGCTGCAGGACAGAGAGCAGAGGCTGCAGGACAGAGAGCGGAGGCTGCAGGACAGAGAGCGGAGGCTGCAGGACACAGAGCGGAGGCTGCAGGACAGAGGGCAGAGGCTGCAGGACACAGAGCAGAGGCTGCAGGACAGAGGGCAGAGGCTGCAGGACAGAGGACGGAGGCTGCAGGACAGAGGGCAGAGGCTGCAGGACAGAGAGCGGAGGCTGCAGGACAGAGGACGGAGGCTGCAGGACAGAGGGCAGAGGCTGCAGGACAGAGGGAAGAGGCTGCAGGACAGAGAGCGGAGGCTGCAGGACAGAGAGCGGAGGCTGCAGGACAGAGGGCGGAGGCTGCAGGACACAGGGCGGAGGCTGCAGGACAGAGAGCGGAGGCTGCAGGACACAGGGCGGAGGCTGCAGGACAGAGAGCGGAGGCTGCAGGACAGAGGGCGGAGGCTGCAGGACACAGGGCGGAGGCTGCAGGACAGAGAGCGGAGGCTGCAGGACAGAGAGCGGAGGCTGCAGGACAGAGGGCGGAGGCTGCAGGACAGAGGGCGGAGGCTGCAGGACAGAGAGCGGAGGCTGCAGGACAGAGGACGGAGGCTGCAGGACAGAGAGCGGAGGCTGCAGGACAGAGGACGGAGGCTGCAGGACAGAGAGCGGAGGCTGCAGGACAGAGGGCAGGGGCTGCAGGACAGAGAGCGGAGGCTGCAGGACAGAGGGCGGAGGCTGCAGGACAGAGAGCGGAGGCTGCAGGACACAGGGCGGAGGCTGCAGGACAGAGAGCGGAGGCTGCAGGACAGAGGGCGGAGGCTGCAGGACAGAGAGCGGAGGCTGCAGGACAGAGGACGGAGGCTGCAGGACAGAGAGCGGAGGCTGCAGGACAGAGGACGGAGGCTGCAGGACAGAGGGCGGAGGCTGCAGGACAGAGGGAAGAGGCTGCAGGACAGAGAGCGGAGGCTGCAGGACAGAGTCGAAGCTGCAGGACAGAGCCGAGGCCAAACCAACCTTGGAAGCCAGTTTGGTCCACCATTTATCTACCCCCACAATATAGCACGGTGCTGGGCGCAGGTGAGGAGCTCCGTCAGTGTTTGTGGGATGGGGTACAGGTGGAGGGAGGACGGATGGATGTTCTTGGCTTCGGTGGAGCCCGAATTGATGACAAGGGGTTAAATCCCTCAGCCCGGCGGATGGGGAGCCCCGGTGCCCCTTCCCGGGAGCTGCAAGGAGCAGAGAAGACAGCATCTTCCCCCCAAAGTTTAATTAAGTGATCGGCCTCCACAGGCTAATCCTGTTACCGCTCCCCGAGCTGACCGCAGGGGCGGGTGAAATGTCAGCTGTCGGGAGGGCCTGGTGGGGCGCTGAAAGCCCCTGGAATTTGGGGACAGGCAGGGGGCGGAGAGGAAGCCAGAGTCCCCACGGGGACAGGACGTCTGCTCTGCAGACAGAACACAAAGGGGAAGCTCTCTCTCAATCCCAGCCTAGGAGGAGGTGAGGAGGAGGAGGGGGAGGGGGAGGGGGAGGAGGAGCGAGTCTGTCTGCTAAACTTCTAGCTCAGACGAACTCTGCTGTGTTGGCTGTGGCTGCTGCCCATCTCGGACGTCACATTCCAGAGGAGAAGCCCCTGGTCCCACATTCCCTCCTCTTCTGAAGCAGCGGACACTGGGCTTGGATTGTCTATCAACCATTTCCTGTGTGGCTTGGGGCAGGTTACTTAACCTCTCTGAGCCTCCATTTCCTCATCTGTACCCAGCGAATGCTGTTCCAGCGGCCCCTTCCTTCTGATGATTACATTATTCTCAATAAATGCAGGATTGTCTTTTGTCTCCCCTAGCCACGTGTCTGAGAGCAGGCTGTGTCTTCAACATAAGGCCACCTTCCTGCCATTGCAGGGGCACCTACCACCTGGTGGCCTGAGACCAGCGCCCCCTGAAGGTGCAGCGGTCAGGCGAAGTGACCTTGCAGGCAGTTTTGCTCATTGCCAAGCCCCAGCCCTTAACCCGGTGCCTGGCAGGTGTTGCTTCCATGTTCTACATGTGACTCCATTCCATTCATTCATGAAGAAATGTTTGCTGATGCCATGTCAGGGTTGTTTTAATATGTACAATGGGCATGGGGTGGGCAGGCCATCGGACAAGACAATTCTTGCTCTAACATGCAATGGTCTGGGGGAGACTGAGGATCCCCCTTTTTCCTGAAAGTGATTCCCTTAGCTGGCACCTGCTCGTCCTCCCAAGGGCAGGTCTTGGCAGTCCCCCCCACCCCCCCATGAGGACCTCAGGACCCCTGCTGAGGTGGGAGAGAGGAGCGAAGCCCCAGGATGTGGGGGAGGCGGACATGGCGTCGGGGCAGTGGCGACATACACTAGAGCCGCAGGCTGATCCCGGGGTCACCTTTATAACCAGCCTAGGAGGCGGGTACTACTATTACCCCATTGCACAGATGAGGAAACTGGGGCCAAAATGGTGCCCAAAGTCACACGATAGTATGTAGGGAGCTGGGCCACCAACCAGAGTCCAACGTCTTAATGGCCCGTCCTTTTAACCTCTTTGCTGTAAGGCTTCCTGCCTCCGTTTCCCCACCTGTCAAGTAGGGCTCTCAGTACCCTCCCTGCGGACCTGGCGAGGGGGTCGAGAGGAGTGTGGGGCCCCGGAGTCCTGCTCCGGGTGCTGAGGGCCGTCTGGGAGGCTGAGGCAGTGACCCAAAGAGGTCGGGCTCTGGCCCTGACACCAGACTTCACGGGCAGGAGCAGGGGGGGGCCACTTACCTCTCAGAACCTCTGTTTTCTCACCTGCAAAATGGGGGTGATTCGTGGTGCCTACTCCCAGGGTGGCGGGGGACCACAGGGCTGTGTGTGTGCCCGAGCGGAAAGTGGGTAAGGGAGGCGCCCCAGCTGTGGTGGCGCTCGGGCCTGAGTCCCCGGGATCGCTGGCCGGGGCTGGGGAAGAGGCGCGCCTGCCTTTGCCACAGCAGCCCCCAGAACTCCATAAAATCCGCACGCTGCTTCAGCCGGACTCCGGAGTGAGCAGAGGTAATTAGCACACTTCCCACAGAGAGTAAAACCCAAATGTCAGACAACGCCAGGCCATTAAAGCCGGCGCGGCCGCGGCTCCCGCCCTGCTGCCGGCTGGGTCTCCCCTCGCCCGTGACCTTCTCCCAGGCGGCGGACAGCATGGCGGGCAGCGCCCAGGCCTGGGGACTGGACTGGGGGACCCTAGGTGAGCTTCCCATTCTGCTCGGCTCTGGTACCAAAAGAGCCTCATCTTTTTCACCTGTTCAGTGGCTTTCCTGTCTCCTAGGATTGTAGGGAGAATAAGTTCGTTCGTGGATCTGGAATGCTAGGCGCATGGCAGCCACTCCCTGTGAAGGAGGCAAATTCCCCAAGGGCAAATAATGCCCAACACACACGAGGCCAGTGATGGCGAACCTATGACACGCGAACTCATTTTTTTTGGTTGATTTTTCTTTGTTAAATGGCATTTAAATATATAAAATAAATATCAAAAATGTAAGTCTTTGTTTTACCATGGTTGCAAATATCAAAAAATTTCTGTATGTGACACGGCACCAGAGTTAAGTTAGGGTTTTTCAAAATGCTGGCACGCCGAGCTCAAAAGGTTCACCATCACTGGTCTAGGTAGAGGAGATACACTGGTACCCCACCCCCATCCTCTTTACCCACTGCCCCCGCCCCCCACTATTGGGGTGGCTGCTAAGGCTCCCAGCACCTCCCTTCTCCACCTGCATGCCCTCTGCCAATGGGAGCTGCCACTGAGGGTGGGGGTTGCCACCCCGGGGGCCGCCCACAACCAACGCCTGGTGGATGCGGGGATGCGAAGGCCAGCCGCTTGCTCCAGGAGTTGGAACGGCTGTGGCACCCTCTCTCTTCGCTTCCCCCACCACTACCGTGGAGATGGGCAGCCCTGCCTCCCAGCTCTGCGAGGAGGCGGACCGGCTGGGTCCACGTCCCTGCCCTCCATTCGGGGTGTCGGACCTGGGCCGCTGACCTAACCATTTTGTGCCTCAGTTTCCTTGGCTGTAAGAGGAGGTGGCGACCGAAGCTGAATCATAGGGAGGTTGGGAGGACGACACAGTTTAATGAATGAAGCCACGCCGTGTGTGGCCCCTGCTGCTCTCCTCTCCTGGACTCAGATTATTCATGGGAATATTATTATAACGAACGAGCCGTCGCGTCCTGCACCCCACACAGTGCCTGCGGGGCCGGCCGTCCTGTTCCTTCTGCCGATGCGCGTCCCGGCGTGTCCGCCGGCTGACCCACCCCAATTAGGTGACGCCCATGTTCATATTGACACACAAAGGCGCCAGCTGGTGACCTCTGAACTCGCCTCACTTGGGATCACAGGCTGATTTCGGCCGCGGCCCTCAGCCCCGAGAGCAGGACTCCTAATCTTCTTTGACATCGAATGGAGCTGGCCTCACTCACCCCGACCTTTGCTCCCGGCCTCCCTGATCCCCGCGATGCTGGGCCTGACGGGGAGTCGCCTGCCCATGATGGGCGCGGCCTGGACCTCGGCGGGAGGCGGCCCGGGCCACCGCTTGCTGCTTGGAGAATGGAGAGCCTTTGGGTCAAGAAGCTCCGCTGGATTCCAGGTGGGACAGATCCCCAGGGGCAGGTTTCCAGCTGCGACTGCGGGGGTGAAATTGCAGGGCTCACTCACCCAGGGGTCTTGGGAGGGGGTTGCCTGGGAGGGGGGTCGCTTCCCAATGTCCTCACCACGGGGTTTTGTCTCATTGCTCCGGGCTCACAGCGAGGGGTCCAGGCACCTCGCCATTGCCCTGCCCCTGCTGTGGGTGAGTGGCCGGAGCTTGGTGACCGCATTAGAAATGGCCTGTGCCTCTGCCCTGAGTCTCCACCCCAAACCAGTGCCAGCCTGAGCCCCTGACCTCCAACATTGAGCCCAGGAAGGAGACCCAGAACCCGGTGCTGCCCGAGGAGTTGCCATGGCAACAGGCAGCTGGCCCAGCAGGATGGGAAGTTTTGTTGAGCCTCCCCAGCTCGCTGGCTGCCCCGAAGAGGGGCGCACGGACCTGCCACTGTCTGTGGGGCTGGCACTGGGGGACCTGGCTTTGGACGTCCCACCAAAGGAGAGGTTTGCCCGTGGGTGTGACTACTGAAGAGACGCAGCTCGCTGGCCCCTTCCAGCTCTCTCTCGGGGAGCTCACCGTCAGCACCAACGCAGACGTGCCCATTGCGTGGGCTGCATGGGACTTAAGACACGACAGTGGCGACAGAGCCCTGGGTTCAAATCCCGGCTCTGCTTGCTCCTGAGCCGGGCGGCAACCCCAGGCTGATGACTGGGCCTCTCCAGGCCCCTCACCCAGGAAGTGGGGGGACCCGCAGGGCTTGGTGGTCAGGCGGGCTCGCCATCCGGCACGGGGAAAGCGCTTGGTAAATGTCAGATCTCCACGAATAGGACGGGGTTTCTTACTTTGGAGAAGTGTTGAAAGTTAAAAGCCACGAGCGTGGAAGCCGGGACAGACCTCCGTGACCGGCGGCGGCTTCTCCTTCCAGCCCCGGAAGCGGCGAACTCAGGCTCCCCCAGCAGAGCCCGCCTCCGGAGCCACCAGGCTGGGGGGGGGGGGGGGGGGGGGGCGGGGCAGGGCCGGCTCATGTGCTGCAGGGCCCGGTGCGAGAGGAAAACGTGGGCACCCTGTTCCAAACGATGAGGACTTTCAGGATGGTGACAACAGAGCACTGAACCAAGCGCCCACCCTTCTCAGCACAGGCCCCGCGACGGCACGGGCTCCCCCGTGAGGCCGGCCCTCCGCTGCCTCTGTGAGCCTCTCGGGGGGCACCGGCCTCCAGCCACAATCCTGGCGACAGTAGGAAGGGAACCAACCAACGGACCGAAATGGCCTGAATCTGCACGTCGCCTTGCAGAGGGCAATGATCTCAGCCCATATGACAGGTGAGAACACTGAGGCACAGAGGGACAGAGGGCAGGCTACCAGCTGGGCCACCAGAGGGCATGCAGGGCGGGGCTGAGACCTAGGTCCTTGGGAACCCACACCCCAAGATCTGGAGGCATCTCAGCCCACGAACCCTTTCCTTCTGAAAGATGAATACACGTTCCCCTCCACCCCGATCCAGCGGCCGCTGATGTATGTGGTTTAACCCAAATACGGGGGGCCACGCAACTGGAGTTTTGATCCCAGCCCATGGGCACCTCCTTCCCACAGCGCCCGCTCCGCCCCCTGGGGGTGCCTCCCTCCAGCGGGAGGGGGTCTGGCCGCCCCCAGCGCTCCTCCGCGGGCGGGGCCGAGAGTCAGCCATGGAAGCGAGCCTGGAGAGAGAGCGAAAGGACATGTCAAATCAATCATATTTAAACAAAAGCCTCTCCCGCCCAAGGGCCCTTTTAAAAGCTGCTTATTTAATTAAAAGTCCCATTTTCCATATTTATGGCCCTTATTCAGTTAAATATTAACCGCTGGGGCCAGGGCTGGTGTGTGCTTTGCGAGCGGTGTGTGGGGAGGTTCATTACCGAGGACGGATTTATCCGATGGTGACGCGGGCGGAGGATCAATGTGCCTCGCCTTGGACAAACACCTCCCGCAGCCCTCCTCCCCTCCTCCCCTCCTCCCTCCTCCCCACTGGCCTCCTGCATCCTCTCCATCTCTCTCGCTTCCACGTTGTCTCTGCCCAGAGACGGTGAGACAGCCAGACACCCATAGAGGCAGCGAGACACCCAGAGAGGCAGCGAGACACCCAGAGAGGCAGCCAGACACCCAGAGGGGCAGCCAGACACCCAGAGAGGCAGCAAGACACCCAGAGAGGCAGCCAGACACCCAGAGAGGCAGCCAGACACCCAGAAAGGCAGCCAGACACCCAGAAAGGCAGCGAGACAATGCGTCCTCTTTCTCTGTGTCTAGCTGCCTCGGTCAGGACCAGGTGCTTACTTCTTGGGACCCAGTGAAAAATGAAAATGGGGGCCCCTTGTTCAAAAATGAACAGTTTCAAGGCGGCTCTGTGACTGCACGGGTGGCACGTCCCGGTCTGTCACCAGCTTTCTCTTGAGATGCGTGTGCTGGGTCCAGAGAGGCAGAGGGGCCCACGCCAGCCCCACTCGCTGCTCTTTCTGGCCCCACGTCACTGGGAGACTGGGAGAAAGAGAAAAGGCCCTGCCGGTTGCTCAGTGGTTAGAGCATCAGCCCTTGCACCAAAGGGTCTTGGGTTCGATTCCCGGTCAAGGGCATGTACCGGGATTACAGGTTCAATCCCCGGCCCAGTTAAAGCATGTGCAGAAGGCAACCCATAGATGTGTCTCTCACATAGATGTGTGTGTGTCTCTCTCTCCCCCGCCTCCCTCCCTTCCACTCTCTCTAAAAAGCAATGGAAGAAATATCCTCGGTGAGGATTAACCAAAAAAAGAAGAAAGAAAAAGAGAAAGGGGGAGGCTGGCATCTCTTAAGGGTTTGATCCCCCAAAAGCTCATGGGCAGGGGCTCCCAGTTTCTGGAATTCCTCGGGGATGACAGTCCCTGAGCAGGAATTAAAAAGGAGGGAACGGGCGGGTCAGGAAGGCGTCTGGGCCTGAGCAGGGTCTCACGTCTCATCGTGACCCACAGCGGAACCTCACCAGTGTCCCCTCGGGCCAGGCACCACTCGGCGCTGTCTGAGTATCAACTCCTGTATTCCCCACGCCCACCCCATAGGGTATGGACCGTTCTGATCCCCACTTTACAGATGGGGAAACTGAGGCTCCGGGAGGGTAGGTACCGAGCCCAGGGTGACACAGCCAGTGAGGAGCAGAGCTGGGATCTGACCTGGTCCTCTGGCTCCTAACCACACGGTAGAAATGGCCAGAGTCGCTGAGACAGGCTGAGGGCCACTGTCCTTTACACGCTGGTGACTTCACTCAAGCTCCCGACCTCCCTGAGCCTCGGCTTTTCCCTCTGGGAAACGACGGAGGGAGAGTCTTGGGGCCATTTTTAATCGAGGGTTTGGCTGCTTCACCGGGTCCTCTACCCCACGCCGCTGCCCCGGCCACTGCCCTTGGCAGACACCCTCAGCAGGTCTGGGACCCACTGCTCTCTCTTCGTCTCTTCTGAGCCCTGCCTGTGCCCACTCATGCATCCTGGTGGCCTTTGTCTGGTCCGCTCCCGATCTGCCCCATGATGTGACCCTCGAGATGTCCAGGGCAAAGCCAGACGCCTCCATCCTGGTCTGTTCAGTGCTCAAAGGGGCAGGGCTTGCTCTGCCCCCACCACAGGAAGCAGCCTGGTCAATGGAAAAGGTACGCATCAGGGCCACAGGTCCTAGGTTCGAATCCCACTTCTGCACTTACTGGCTCCGCAAACGTGGGCTGCTTCACATGACCTCTCTGAGCCTCAGTTTCCCCATCTGCAAAATGGGGACACAGTTCTCGTAAAGAGCTTAGCAAAGCCCACACCCAGGGACCTGTCTGCCAGCCCTGCAGGACCTGAAGGGACGGCCGGAAATGCGGCCAGTCTCGGCCCCTCTGAAGTGACAGCTCCGAAGGGCGTATTGCCCAGTTCCCGTCCGCTTAGTGACCTGGGAGGGGAAGACTTGGGCTCCATTCCACCTCCGGCTCTTCTGTGACCTCAGTCCTTGTGCACAGCACTGCTCCTCCCGGGCCTCAGTTTCCCCATGTCTGGACAAGGGGGTGGCTGGGTTTAGAAAATCTCGCGGAACCATTTTCAGGGCTAATGCATCTCGGCAGCGGAAGGGGTGAAGAATCTGAGATGAGTGTGAAAATCTTGTAAAATGTGCCCATTTCTGTTCAGGAAGGACCGTGTGGTGCAGCTGTCTGTCAGCTGTCAAAAGCCAGGCTGGGGAAAGCATCTTCTACATCACACACATATGTGCAAACAGACATGCATGGACATACAACGTGCACAAGAACATACTCCTATATGCACACACAGCACATACATAAATGCACACCTGCATATGTGCACATATACGCATGCAGGCACATGCAACATGCACATGACCACACGCCTGCATGCACACACATGCAGACACACATATAAACATACCTGCATGCACATTCATGCATGCACACATCACAGCACACCTTTTGCCTCGTGTTCTAACCTCCATTTGGATCTTGTTAGGAACTCGGTTTCTGCCACCACCTCCCCCTCCCCCAAGAGAAAAAAAAATTCTGAAAAGCCAGATTAGAACTTCACACACGCATCACCGGGAAAAATCTATGTCTCATTTTCATATCTAGCAAAATAAAATGACACAGAACACTCCAGCAAACCCCAGAGGGGGAGCGTGTCTGCGGAAGAGAGGGGTGGGGGAGACACCTTTCCCAAAGCGGGGAGGCCCTGGGGCCAGCACGGAAGGGGGCAGACTTGCGGAGAGGCTGGGGATGAAACTGATCAGGTCACATTCTCCTGGGGTGGGAGGAAGGCGGGGGTCCTGGGGGCTGCATGGAGGGTGGGGAGGCAGTGAGGAAGGGAGAGAGAGGAGGAATACAATCTTGGGTATGGTGGTGTGAGGGAGAGAGGGAGAGAGAGAGAGAGAGAGAGAGAGAGAGAGAGAGAGAGAGAGAGAGAGGAGAGAGACACTAGGTTATCAGAGAAGTGTGAAGACAATAATACAATCTGACATTTCTGAAACAAGACCCCCCGGTTGCCATGGCAACGCCTCATGTGGGAGCAGCTCCCAGGAGACGGTTCCGAGATGTACTATAAATGATGTTTGATTAGAATTTAAATCATTTAGGCAGAGAGAAGATAGGCCTTTTGTCAGCAAGGGGACCTGGGGGTGGGCGGGGAGGGGCCGAGGGGGGGCCGTGGGGGAGGGGGCGCAGCCAGCGACCTGGACTCCGCTCCGTCAGGCTGGGCGTGGGGAGTGGGATCGGAGGTCAGGCCGGGGGTTGATTACTTTTGCCCTCGGCTTCACTCCCGTTTACAGTAACCTTTCCACGGTGGCCAGAGGGACTCGGAGGCAGGAGGGGCCAGGCCTGGGGGGACGGGGCGTGGGCGGGAGCAAGAGTGGCAGAGACAGGGAGAGGCGGAGAGGTAGATGGAAAAAGCAGAGAGATACAGATGGGGAGACAGACAGACAGAGGGCAGAGCTTATGAGAGACAGAAAGAATATAGACCAAGACATAGACTGAGAGACACGGAAAGGAGGTACGGGGAGAGGAGAAAAGCCTGTAGGGAGAGGAACAAAGAGAGACAGAGACGAAGAAATAGGGGGGAAGAGACACAGGGTGAGACAGAGGAGTGACAGCTAGAGCGCCTGATGCCGAAAGGCAGAAAGACAAACAGCCAGAGAGACAGAGAGGCAGACTCAGAGAGCAGGAGAGAAAAGGGGACGCCGGGACCCACACACGCGGAATCCCGCCCCCGAGCACCGCGGCAGGCACGTGGGAGCCTGTGGTGAGCCCTGCACTTAGAGAGCAATACCTCCGCCTTCACCTCCCACTCGGTCCCCTGCCCCCGGGAACCCCCGGGGACCCCCGGGGAAGGGGATTTCCAGCTACATGGGGAGCGCCATCTGGAGCACTGGGCTGAGAAAGGTGCTGTGAGCATATCTGCGCTTCGTGAGCAAGAGCGCCACCATCGATTAGTGATGTCTGCCCTGGGCAGGCACACGGTCACCCATTTGCCCCCTGGGTGAGATCATTTCTGGGTCCTGAGAAAAGAACCATCCTCTTCCGTTTCTAGGTGTTAAACTGATTCTGGACAGTTTTTCCTACTGTGGGGTCAGACTGTGACCGGACGGGGGCACCTGAAGGGCGACTCCTACAAAAGCCAAGGAGGCAGGGAGGGGTCATTCCATCATTTGTGAGTGGGGGGTCGTGCAGCATTGCTGTGCTGAGGAGCTGCACACCAGAGGGGTCCCTCGGACTGGACCCCCCATTAGGAGAGGCCTTTGGGGGCCTGTGGGATTTGCATAAAGAAAGGAGAGGAGCCCCTTTTTAAAAATATACATTTTTATTAATTTCAGAGAGGAAGGGCGAGGGATAGAGAGAAAGAAACATTAATGATGAGAGAGAATCATTGATCGCACGCCCCACAATGGGGACCGAGCCCACAACCCTAGATATATGCCCTGACCGGGAATCGAACCAGGGCCTTCTGGTTCATAGGTCGACGCTCAACCACTGAGCCACACCGGCTGGGCGAGAAGCCTTTTGAATTGAATGGAGGCATAAACAAGATATTGCGTGTGGCACGCTTAGCGCGGTGGCTGGCACAGGGGACGGCTTGTGGCAGTTGCCTCTGGCTCCTCGTGCTCGGCCCAGCTCTCATTACAACTCTGAGCCAGCAGACTGAGTTTCGGGTCTGGGCCACCAGCATCCGATCTCTGTCCGGTGCTGGCTAATGCCACGGGAACCCGCTTGGCTGCACGTTTAGGGTTGAGGCTTGGACTCGTTTCCCGTGGCTGCTGTATCCAATGGCCACAAAGTGAGTGGCTGGAAACAACACAGTCTTCTAATCTCACTGTTCTGGAGGCCAGGAGTCCGACAAGGGTCTCGCTGGCCTAAAAGCAAGGACCGAGTTCCTTCTGGAGGCTTAAGAGAGAACCACGTCCTTGCCTCTTCCAGCTTCTAGGAGCTGCCCACATTCCTTGGCTCGTGGCCTCTTCCTCCATCCTCACGGTCAGCAATATCGCGCCAGGTCCCGCTCCCATTGCTGTCTCTTCTGTCCCCTCTTCCACCTGGAAGGACTCTTGTGATTTCATTGGACCCACCCAGTTAATCCAGGACCATCTCCCTATTTAAAAATTAATGTGTATATATATTATTTTAGAGAAAGAGAAGAAGGGAGAGGACAGAAAGAGAGAGAGAGAGAAACATCGATGAGAGAGAATCATTGATCAGCTGCCTCCTGCACACTCCTTACTGGGGATGGGTCCCACAACCCAGGCATGTGCCCCCACCAGGAATCGAACCAGCAACCTTCAGTGCATGGTTGAGTAAATGCTCAACCAACTGAGCCACACTGGCCAGGGCCAATTTCCCTATTTTAAGGTCAGCTGAATAGCAACCTTCATTCCTTTTTGCCACATACCCCAGCGTTTCACAGGTGCGGGGGATTAGGACATGGACAGCTTTCGGGGGGTGTTATTTTGCCTACCACACCACCCCTGGGCTCAGCCCTTCTACAAGTGGAGGACGGTAGCCAGTGGATACGGCTGCAGCCTTCTGGTCTCCCACCGGTAATTCCCGAAGGCCTTCGCTACCCTCCGCAGGAGGCCCCGGAGAAACCAAACCTCCGCTGTCTGCAGGTGCAGCCTCAGGGATGCACCCTGGTGCGGGCCTTCCTCCTGCCCTGAGTCACTCTCCCTCGCCCCTCCCTCGCGCTCCGGGAGAGCACCAGCCAAATAAGCGATCCGTACCCACATCCTGTCTCAAGCCCTGGCTTCGGGGAAACGCACGCTAAGACGGCGCCACCGATGCTAGACCGCATTGTTGGCCAGGGTGTGCTGCCCACCAGGTCGCGGCGGGGAGCAGACACACTTTATTTTCACTGAAAAGTTTCTGGTTTTATCTGGGACTCAGGCACAGCTGGATCCAGGTCCGCAATGGCATCGACTTCGTCTCTTTTTCGATTGGGAAGCTGTGCTTTCCTCCGCGTTGGTTTCATTCCAGCAGCCTCTCCTCACACATGGGCAGATGGCCCCCGGCTGCTCGGGCATCAAACAGCAAAAACGAGAGTGGTTTTTGTACCCAACAGCTCCAGCGAACATCAGGAATGCTTGTTCCTTGGCTCCAACGGACTCATGTGGGGTCATGTGCCTGTGCCTGAGCCAATCACTGCGGGGAGAGGGGATGTGGTGCTCTCATTGGCCTGCCTGGGTTCACTTGCCTATCCCGGCACCTGGGGGTAGGGTCAGCCCCACGAAGGCCCCCTGTCCTGAGAGGGAGTGAGCTGAGGGTCCCCTAAGAAAATTGGGGTGCTTGTAACATAAAAGGAGGCACAGGAAAAAGCCCAGACGTCTCCACAAACAAGATCATCACGTACTGTTAATTTTAGGTAAGCCTCTGCCAAGGATGGGAGGCAAGATGTGCCCAGCAGGTGGGGGCCTCGAGCTGGGAGGAGGGGAAGCCAGGCACGGTGCCAGTCAGCAGTGCCAGCCCATCCTGGCTGGAGGGAATTCTCAGGATCAGAAATCTGCGGGCTGAGGACTTGTCTATATTTTTGCGATTTCTATTTCCTTTGCTACAAAGCTGAGGGACAGCCAAAAAGAAATAAAGTTCCTTTCAGAAATGCCAGCCTGTCTGTGCCGTATGAAATGGCGTATGAAGAGAGACAGGGCCTTTTGTGGAGGCTTGAGGGGAAGTAAAAGGGGGTCGGGTGGCAAGGGAAATGTATGGGAAGCCCCACCCCCTGGCAGGGAGAAGCAAATGGGGGGGGGGGGGCGTTCTTTCTGCACAAGCTGAGTCCAGGAGGATTTATATGTCACTGATTCTTGCAGATCATGCAGACCTGGGTGTGAACCCCAGCCCTGCCACTTCTAGTGGTGTGGCCTTGGGCATAGTTTACAACTTCTCTGAGCCTCAGTTTTCCCATCTGTGAAATGGGAACGATGATCATAGTACCTCATCCTATGCCTTTTGTGAAGATGAACTGAGATGATCCCTATGAAGCCCTTAGCCTGATGTGCTTGACCTCTGAGGGGTGCTACCCTGACTTGTCCACTGCCATGGTCCCCTGTCACAGGGAAAATGAGGTCCTCGCCCGCGTTCAACCAGAGCGTGGGGAACGCAGCCGGCACAGCGGCGAGCACGCCGCATCCGTGGCCTCCAACTGCTGTAACAGATCACCGCGATGCCATGGCTTCACACAACACACATTTCTTCTCCTCTGGGTCTGGAGGGCAGAAGTCCGGCACCCAGGTGCCAGCGGGCTGCGCTTCTCGGAGGCGCTGGGCGGAAATCTGTTTCCTGGCCTTTTTCGGTTTCTAGAGTCTGCCCGCATTCCTCGGCTCGTGGCCCCCTCTGCCATGAGCACCTCCACCCCTGGGTCCATGCAGGACCATCTAGCCAAGGCCAGGCATGGCTGGATGGCTGAGCAGCACTAGATATGACGCTGAGGCTGCTGCCCGGAGGAACGCACCCCTGCCCGCAGGGCACCGCGCCGGGGGATGCCGCTGCCCAAACACTGAACTCACCAGCTCTGCCTCACACCCCGACTCGGCCTGCCAGGGTCCGTGACCCGAAGGCTGTGGGCTCCTGGCAGGAGCCCATCTGTGGCTTCCAGTCCAGGTCTACACGGCTTCCCTCCCCCACCTCCTTAGCCAGGGCGTCCCGACCTGTGGGTAGGGGAGGCAGATGGTATGGGTGGGGAAGGTGTGGACTTTAGAAATGAGTGGGGGGAGACGGTAAACGGGGGCCAGAGGGAGCAACATGAGCCGCGATGTGGGGCAGGACCAGAGACCTGGGCGTACAGTCTCTCTCGTTCTCAGGTCTTGCCTGGTCTCTGATTCTGGCCCCTGGCCCTCTGCCTGTGGCTCTCTTTATCTCTGTTTCAGCTGCCTCTGCCTCGGCCTTCCCTTCTTACCCCTCCCGCCCCCCCTTCCTCTCCCTCTCTATTCCTCTCTCACCCCCCACCCCCACATGGGCATGTACTATAGCTGCTGCCATTGACGGGATGTGCGTTCCATGGGGACACTGTCCTGAACTCTTCCGCTCTGTTTGCACGGCTCCATCCTCACTCAGCCGGGAGCTGGCCAGGGAGACGGTGGCTGGACGCTCTAGGCCTCGTCACACACTTTGCACGGGACATACCTATTCCCCAAACTTGGTTGTCTATCAGGAATTCCCATTTCACTGCCCCCCACACACACACCCACCCCCGGACTTGTATTTGCTGGATCCGGCAGCCTCCTGTCCAGAGGGTTCCGATGGCCAGCGAGAGGGGGAAGCGCAGGCGTCGGTGTCTCCACTGGGAACACCTGTACCTCCCACTCACGGAAAGCAGACGGCTGGGGGGGGGGGGGTGCTCTCGCCCTTCCATGGGTGTGTCAGGGCGCCATGCGCTCAGACACCAGGAGGGGTGGGGGCCCCGCGGCAGTTGTCCTGCTTCCACACCCGGACGCAGGCCTCTGCGCCTCGCATGTCCCCTGGATGCAACGTACTTCTGTGTGCTGTCAGCACAGCCGCCCTCGTCACAGTCTGAAAGAGCTGAATTCATTTGCTTTTGGCTGAAATGCTCCCAGGCCGGGAGCATGCCTGCCTCGTCCTCTACTGTATCTCACCGCGGCGCCTGGGAGACAGTAGGGGCAGAACATGAGCAGCACAGCCCTGGGGCGGCGGCTCCTCCGTTCCTGGATCGCGTCTCCTGAGTGTGTACGTCGAGCGGCCTGTGCTGCCCCGAGTGTGGGCCATGGAGCAGCCCTGGCGCCCGACCTGGGAGCCGCTCAGAAATACAGCGTCTGGCGCCTGCCCGGCCCTCCCGCGTCCACTCCATCCAGCTCCCCACTCGCTGGCGGGTAATTTCATCCAAGTCTCTGAGTCTCCGTTTCCTCGGCTGAGAAATAAAACCTAATAAGATCCTTTACTGCTGTGGCCCATAGCGGGCGAGAGAAGGGACTGGAAGCTACGAGCTGAAGACGCTATCAGCGAGGTGGCATCGTTCTCGCATGAGCGGACTGAGGGTTATAAAACCGCACCCTGTGCTCTCACTCCCTGCCTGGCTCAGCCCCTTCCTCCCGGTTTCCCTGCTCCTGGTTCCCAGCCCCTAAGTAAAACCCAGGCTCCCTTTCCCGCTCTCCCGCCCGGCGCCCGGCATCTAACAGCGTCCAACCGCCGGCAGAATTGCTCAGCCGCTTGTCCGTGTCCGTGTCTTGAAACAAGCATTGCACGCGTCTGTCTGAAGCAGGTCGGGGTGGGGGCGTTTGGGGGGTGAGTGGGGCCAATTCAGACAGCGCCCCGCCTGGGTTTCGTCTGGCTGCAAACGTGTCGTTTGATGCGGGCCTGATCAAACAGGGCCCTGTGCGGGCGAGGTGGGGGCGGGCGGTGAGAGGAACTAGCATCCTTCTCTCCGCAGACCCTGCCAGCACCCCGCCCCCTCCTACACTTGGGCCCCATGGGGATCGCATCCAATTACAGACGGACCTTCCAGGTCCGGCGTCCGCCTTCTCATCCCGGAACCAGCGCGCGAGGTTTTCAAAGGAGGCAGCTGACACCCACTCACGTTTCCCACCGGCCGGGCTGGGTGCCGGGCGCTGCACAAACGCGTTGATGGGCTTCCTGGGGGGACAGAATGAGACGCGGGGTGATACATTTCCTGAAATCAAAAATCCCATCAACTGTGGCTTTGCCCCCTCGATTTAGTAACCGCCACGTGAAAAGTGGAAGTCGACCGTTTCCTGGGCCACTCATCCCGGTCACCTGAGCTCTGGGTAGAAATGCGGGGTCTCGGGCCCGCCCCTCGACCTGCTGAATTAGAATCTGGGCTTTCACAAGACCTCCCACTAGGGCAGTGCACTGCGAAACCTGTCTTGATTTTGGAGTCATTAAAGTATTTGGGGGGGGGGGGACATGTTTTAGAATCAAGGACACAGGGAGGTTTCCATCTCAGATGAGGACATTGAGGCTCAGAGAGGCCGAGTTACTGGCCCAAGGTCACACAGCTTGTGGCTGTGGGTGACAGAGCCAGCGTTACAGCCCAGCCTGGTGATCCTCCAGCCACACGGCCCTCCTCCACCCCTGAGAGGGAGATGCCGTTGTCTGTCACCAGCGCTGATGACTGCATGCTTTTTTATGTCCATACAAGTTAGTTCCCAAAGACCAGGCGGGTGTCTCCTGTCACTCTGAGAGCCTGACCTTGGCGACCCGATGGGCCTGGCTGTGACTATTTCCCAGTTTGAAAAGAAGTCCCGCCGGGTTTCACGTCGGTGATGGTGGTGCCCCATGAGGTCATGGGCACCTACTGGGTGACCCTGCCTGGGAGGGCGTCTGCCTGCCGCCTCGGTCTCGTCTCCACGTATCCCCCTCAGGGAGGCTGTCCTTGATCGCCTGGTCTGGGGCAGCCATCCCTTTCTCGCACCTGGACATGGCTTAATCCTAAGTGTGGCACGTGCCAGGGACCGACATGATGGTGTGCGTGTGTTGATTTGCTTGTGACCTGTCTCTTCCCGCTGGAATATCAGCCCCAAGAGGGCCGAGACCTTGAGCCCTCAGCTGCCCAGTGCACCGCCGAATGCCCACTGCGAGAGAGGGCCTGGCACGTGGTAGGTGCTCCGTGGACATTTACATCAGTGGATACACGGATGGGTGGGTGGGTGGGTGGATGTGTTGGCTGGATAGATGGGTGGATTATCACTTCTTCCAGGGAGGCATGGCCTTGGGCCACGGGATACAATTGGGTGAGGGGCCCCTCCCCCAGGCATCTCCTTGGCCGGGGACTTGTGTGAAGGGACCAGTCTGCCCAACACTGTCGTGGCCTGGTCTGAACCCCAGGCCTGGCTTGTTTCCGTCCCAGAGGCCCCGAGCTGCCGGTGGCCTTGCCACATTTCGCGAGTCCCAACTGATCTCCTTCGGTGATTCTTGGCTGTTTCCTGAGCCTAAGCCTTCAGGCTGCAGAGAGTGTGTCTTTAGTTCTCCCTCCCTCCCGCCTCTCCCATTTCCCTCTACAATTAATTCTCTAGTCTTCAGCAGTAGCATCCCCAAGCGCCCAGGGCTGTGGGCTCCACCAGGTGGCAGTCTCAATGGTGAGATGCAGGCCCTTCCATCCGCTTTGGGGGCAGGTGAGGATGGAGGGGCCCATGGCTCCCTGCTCCCCTGAGGGTGGTTCTGAGGACTCTATCCGGGACCCAGGCCGTCCAGGGCAGGGCAGAGCCTGCGGCCCTGCAATGAGGTGCGCTCCTGGGCATCAGAAAGAAGGGGATCCAGATGGGCCTCATCTACTCGTTAGATAGAACTTCAGCCAGGCGGCCCGACCTCCTGGGACCTCTGTTGCTTCTTCTGTGAAACGGGTAAAAAGATGTCCATGTTGCAGGGCTGTGAGGATTCGGGGTAAAGAGCCGGGTTTGCTATTCTGGTGGGGAGGGAGCCAGAGAATGCTAGGAAGGCATGCATGGCGAGATGGTCAGACGGGCCCCCCCAGGGCTGGGGCATTTCCCCATCAGCGGGCAGTGGTCATCTGAGGTTGGAAGCACCTTGGGCAATGTTTGTCCTGCGCGGCCCCCTGGTTGGAGAGCGCAGGATTATGACAAAGAGCGTGTGTGGTTTAGCCTCAGCAGAGTCACTGGGGCCCTTGGGCTGGTGACTGCAGACTTGCTTTCCTCTACGAGTCTCCTTAAAGAGCAGAGTAAGGATGGAGCCTTCAAAATGTGGGCAAGTCTTCTCTCGGAGGCGAAGTGGTAGTGCTGAGACCTCGGTGGTGGGAGACCCCAGGTCTGGAGGGCAGGGCAAGGCCCCGGCCCAGAGCCGCTGGCTGGAGAGCTCCGGCCCTCACCTGGGGTGCGGCTTGGCCTCATCCCTGGGTCCAAGTGCAGCCTTCTGCTTGAATCTCCCTCCAGGAGGGACCCCTTGTCCCAGATCCACCTGCAGGTTTTTCCATATGGAGATTCCTGACCTTCTGGGGAGCCGGCCAGGACTCTGCATTTTAACGCCAGCCACCCCCAGGGCATCTGTGTGCACCCGGATGGTGGAGAAGTGAGGTCCCAGATCATCTTGAGGACCAGCAGAGCACCTTCCTTTTATTCTTCTTATATTCCAGGAGAGCATTTTTTTTTTTTTTTGTCCATTGCAAATGTTAAAGAGGTGGTCAGAGGCTGGTTCCACGTGGCCCGTGTGGACGCTCACTGGTTCACCGTGGACCAGATCAGCACATGCACCTGGACATGGCCGGCAGCGACCATCCGTGTGGACGTGGTCGCATTATTGGATTCTGCTGAGCACCAGCGCGGGCCATGCATTGCATGGGACACAGGTTTGTGAGTCTGCTGGGTGGACTGCCAGGTGCATTGGGGGAGATCAATAAGCAATTATAATTATTACTTGAGGCCCAGTGCACAGATTCATGCACCGGTGGGGTCCCTTGGCCTGGCCTGCGGGGATTGGGCAAAAACCAGCTGTCCGACATCCCCCGAGGGGTCCTGGATTGCGAGAGGGCACAGGCCAGGCCGAGGGACCCCACCAGTACATGATTGGGGCCGGGGAGGGGCCACAGGAGGGCTACAGGGCGTGTTCAGCCCATCTCACCCTGTCCTGATAGGCCGGCCCCCAGCAGCAAGCTAACCTAACAGTCAGAGCATCTGCCCCATGGTGGTCAGTGCACATCATAGCAACTGGTCGAATGGTCAAATGAACAGTCAGACACTCAGCATATTAGGCTTTTATTATATGGAATTACCATTAATAATAGATGCTACACGTCTGGACGAGGAAGCCATGGTGAGGTGGGCACCTGCCCTGGAGCCCAGGCCTTGCACGTGTCGCCAAGCCAGCCCGATGTGCCTCTGCTCTCGGCCCTGTGCACTTGTAAGTGCGTCTCTGCCCGGGGGAGGCCGGGATGGGCTGTTTTCAGGCTCTGCCCCGTGGCACGGGAGAAGGTGGGGAGATCAGGGACCCACCGGGAGGGCAGGTATTTCTGGAGTTGGCTGGAGGTCAGGAGAGATCCTCGGGCGTTGGTTGTTGGTGAGACAACTCCAGGAGAGTCTGTCTGATGGCCCAGCTGAGTGGACCTCACTTCCACCCTGGCCCAGGCAGAGCACACCAGTCACTCCCCAACCCACAGTCCTTTGCACACCCCCTCGGAAAGCACACTCACCTTGAATGCATGTGGTGGCAGGGTGACCCAATGGCTAGGCACACAGGCTCAAGAGCCAGATGCGTGGGTTCCAATCTAGGCTTCAGCACCTGTGAGCTGTGTGTCCTCAGGCAAGTCACTTAACCTTTCTGGTCTCAGTTCACTCGTTTGTACAATGGTGATCATAAGTGCCCATCTCAGGGGGGTTTAGCAAGGATTGAAACAAGGGGTGTATGTGCCCTCCAATGCCCATCATTTCTGTTTACTTTCCTGCACCTCATTCATCACTGAAAGCCCACGTCCAGTGCAGGGACGGGCCGCGGTACGTTGGGTTAAGCCACAGGCTCTCTGAGTGACCGCAGCCAGTTCACTAACTGTTCACTCTTGTCAAGCCCTATTCCAAGCATCAAGCTGCACCTATGAACTCAAGTCATCTTTGCACCAATTCCTGAAGAGAAGGCCTATTATTATTTCCATTTTTCAGATCCATGAACCAAGTCAGAAGTCGATTAAGTAGTCCGTGTCCTTCAGTTGGCAAGAGATAGTTAGAATTTGAACCCAGCCAGTCTGTATCCAGAGCCCATTCTCCTAAGCTTGCACCGGACTGCCTCTTGAATAAATGATGAAGGAAGGGAGGGAGGGAGGGAGGAAGGGAGGGAGGAAGGAATGGAAGGAGAGAAGGGTAAATGAGATTGTTAGTCAATCAATGAACTCATGGGTAGATGAAAGAGTGACATTGACCTCAGAGAGTTGTCATAAGGATTAAAATGAGTAAAGACACTGGGCCTGGTACATAGTAAATGCTCAATAAACATTAGCAACGATGAGGATGGTGTGACGATGATGACAATGAAGATAGAATGGCTAAATGGATAAATATCTGCATGAGAGTGAGTGGGACCAGCGGGTTGACATTTGGACAATGTGACCAGCCAGATCTCTCAAGCAGCCTGGAAGTGAGACGAAGAGACTTGAATTTCCCTCCCCATTCCACAGAGGAGGGCGTTTGAGTGCCTGCGAAGGTCACTGCTGATAGTGGAGGCAGGATTCCATTTCAGAACAACCTCCTGGGCGCAGCCTCTGTCCTGGGTCCTGACCTGGGATGATGAGACTTTGCTAGAGGACTAAGGCAGAATTAGGCGAAAAACACGTATTTTTCAGTTCAACAAGTATTTATGGAGCGCCTGCTGTGTACCTGGAACCGTGTGAGGGGTTTTCTGATGTGCTAATCAATGTCCTGTTCACCTTCCCTCTGGCTTCTGGGGACAAAATCTTGGTGATTAGGAATAGACAGAACCCAGAGTGACTGCCTTCAGAGGAAAAGAGGTTTCTGGATGTATTCGTCAGGTTATGCTGCAGTAACAAGCAGCCCCACATCCCAGTGCCTTGAAACAACCCAACAGATGTCCATATCGCATTGAAGCTGCATGTCCAGTGGTGGCTGGTGAGGGCTGTGTCAACCTTACTCAGGGTCCCAGCCTGAGGGAGACCCCAACCTATGGCGTCACCTGGGCTATGGCATTTTAAGACTTCCACCTGGCAGTGACACACTTCACCCCTGCTCACATCTCATTGGCCAGAGCAAGTCACATGGCCATGCCTAACCATCAAGGGCTGGGGAGGGCCATCCTACCAAGTGGCCAGAGGAAGAGAATCAGAATGTCAGTGGCCCCCACACGTGATCACCACATAGACCCACAGGAAGCAGGAGGGGCTGGGGCTGGGGTTGTGAGCCGTTCATTTCCTGCTTCTGTGCAGGAGAGAAACTGTGAGATAGCAGGCCAGGCACACAGCCATGGAAGGCTGGGGTGGGGGCCCAGCCTATGGTTGGGGTCAGGGTTCAGTCTGGGACCTGCTCAGTCTGTGATATGAGCTGAAGTTTAGTCTGGGATTAGGGTCAGTGGTCAATCTTTGACTAGGATCAGGGCTCAGTTTGTGACCAGGATCAGGGCTTAGGCTGTGACTGTGCTCAGGGCTCAGGCTATGACTGGGCTCAGGGCTCGGGCTGTGGCTGGGGTCAGGGCTCGGGCTGTGACTGGGCTCAGGGCTCCGGCTGTGGCTGGACTCAGGGCTCAGGCTGTGGCTGGGCTCAGGGCTCCGGCTGTGACTGGGCTCAGGGCTCAGGCTGTGACTGGGCTCAGGGCTCCGGCTGTGGCTGGACTCAGGGCTCGGGCTGTGACTGGGGTCAGGGCTCAGGCTGTGGCTGGGCTCAGGGCTCAGGCTGTGACTGGGCTCAGGGCTCCGGCTGTGGCTGGACTCAGGGCTCGGGCTGTGACTGGGGTCAGGGCTCAGGCTGTGGCTGGGCTCAGGGCTCAGGCTGTGACTGGGCTCAGGGCTCCGGCTGTGGCTGGGCTCAGGGCTCCAGCTGTGGCTGGACTCAGGGCTCGGGCTGTGACTGGGCTCAGGGCTCAGGCTGTGGCTGGACTCAGGGCTCGGGCTGTGACTGGGGTCAGGGCACCGGCTGTGGCTGGGCTCAGGGCTCTGGCTGTGACTGGGCTCAGGGCTCTGGCTGTGGCTGGACTCAGGGCTCGGGCTGTGACTGGGCTCAGGGCTCTGGCTGTGGCTGGACTCAGGGCTCGGGCTGTGACTGGGCTCAGGGCTCGGGCTGTGGCTGGACTCAGGGCTCGGGCTGTGACTGGGGTCAGGGCTCCGGCTGTGGCTGGGCTCAGGGCTCTGGCTGTGGCTGGACTCAGGGCTCGGGCTGTGACTGGACTCAGGGCTCGGGCTGTGACTGGGGTCAGGGCTCCGGCTGTGGCTGGGCTCAGGGCTCGGGCTGTGACTGGGGTCAGGGCTCCGGCTGTGGCTAGACTCAGGGCTCGGGCTGTGACTGGGGTCAGGGCTCCGGCTGTGGCTAGACTCAGGGCTCGGGCTGTGACTGGGGTCAGGGCTCCGGCTGTGACTGGGCTCAGGGCTCCGGCTGTGGCTGGGCTCAGGGCTCGGGCTGTGACTGGGGTCAGGGCTCCGGCTGTGGCTAGACTCAGGGCTCGGGCTGTGACTGGGGTCAGGGCTCAGGCTGTGACTGGGCTCAGGGCTCCGCTGCTGGCTCGGGTGGCTGGGCTCAGGGCTCCGGCTGTGGCTGGGCTCAGGGCTCCGGCTGTGGCTGGGACCAGGGCTTAGGCTGTGAACTGGGGACAGGACTTGGTCTGTAACTGGGATCCAGGCTCAGTCTACAATCAGCATCAGGACTCAGTCTGATGCAACAATCAGGGCTCACGCTGGGTCAAGGATGAGGACCCAGCCCTTGACCAGGGTCCGAATCCCCCTGTGACCCCTCAGAACTCACTTACCAGACTGTCAGGCCCCACCGACCTGAGCCTCATCTCAGTCCCAACCCTCAGACCCCGGGCCCCCTGCCCCGCCCTGCCTCCTCTCCCCGGGATGAGGGTCCCAGGTGGAGCTTCCCTCCCGCCCTGGCCGGCTGGCCCGAGGCTGCCACGGTCAGTGTGGCCGGCGTGGCCGTGGCCGTCGTGGCCGTGGGCACCAGGGGACCCTCCTCCCTGCGCCCCCCGCCTGCCTCCCCCTCCCGCTCCGCCAGCTGCCGCTCCGTCTGCCGGCTCTCCCGCCCGCTCTGCCTTGGAGACAGCTATAAGTCTCCCGTGAAATATATACAGTGTAAATATATAAAAAGCTTGTGCCTGCCTGCTGCTTATGTATTCATGAAATAGTAAATAAATTTTATGGGATAATTTGAAGGCTGCCAGGAAGCCGCGAGATGAAAACGGAGGCCTAATGAGACGGAGCGCGGGCACACGCGCAATCGATCTGCCGCCGCCGGGCGAGGCCGCGTCTCCCGTGGCCCCGGCGCCGCCGAGACACTTCGGAGGGGCTTCTGGGGCCATAAACCACGGGTCGCTGCCGCGGGGGCGCCGGGCTCAGGGAGGCGGTGATGGGGACCGACAGCCGTCCTCTGGGAGGCCCCGGGGGCAGAGGCATGAATTCTCTGCAAGGCTCCGCCAGGGCCCGGCTGGGTGGCCCTGACCCAGTCATGCCCCTCTGTGCCTCAGTTTCTCCACGTGTGTCATGCGCAGCTGGAACACGGGGTCACGGGTTCCAGAGCCCTGCCCCCTCCTGCCCTCATCACAGCGTGGGACCCTGTGTTCCTTCTCCGCTCACCGGGTGAATGTCTGTCTCCACCGAACTTCCGCCCCACCTGGCAGGGGGCTAGGCCTGTTTTTCGTTTGTTTGTTTGTTTGTTTGTTTGTTGTGAATCCTCACCCAAGGACATTTGTCCATTGATTTTTAGAGAAAGTGGAAGGGAGGGAGAGAGAGAGAGAAACATCAACGTGAGAGAGACATCGATTGGTTGCCTCCCGCACGCACCCCAAACCAGGGCCCAGGGTCGAGCTGCAGCCGAGGTCCGTGCCCTTGACTGGACTTGCACCCAAGACCGGCGCTCTATCCACTGAGCCAGCTGGCCAGGGCTCGGTCTGTCTCGCTTAGTGCTGAGCACCCAAGTGCCTGGCACAGAGGAGGGTCTCAGTGAATAGTTACTGGTAGGATGAATGGTGGAGTTGATGGGTGAGTGGCCGTGTGAGAGAAACATCCAGAACAGAGCCAATCCCGCCTATCACCGCCACCTGCAAGCCCTGTCCCAACCACCACCTCCGCCGGGACGGGACCAGCGCAGTAGTCTCCCTTCTACCTCCACTTCCACCCCCTCCCGCAGCGCGTTCTCCCCACGGCCACCAGCGGAGGGGAGGGCGTTAGGGTTTCTAACGGGGTGTCTCTTGGCCACCAGGTGGGGTGAGGTCTTTGAGAAGTTTGAGGCTTGATGCTAACGATTATCTCTCAGGTGCACCTGCCTGTTGCCTTCCTGGACATGGGTCCACCTTGGACAGCAAACATTTGCCACTGACAGGCTTTCCCCACTGAGCACAAATGTCTCCCCTCGGCCCCTCCTTTTCCCACTCCCCTTCTCTCTCTCCCCCTCTTTCATCTCTCTCCCCTCCTCCCCCCTTCCCCTCCCCTCTCTCCTGTCCCAGTTGGATTATGTGCACATCCTTTAACCAGTCCTTATAGGTGGATTGTGAAGGGCTCTGATTGGTCAGGACTGGTCTTGTGCCCGCCCTGAGCGGAGGGTTGAGGGGCAGCTTTGCCTGAGCCATGGGGGCTGAGAGAAGGGGAAGGAGGTTCCCCCAAAGGAAGATGAGCAGGAAGCCGTCAGAGAAGAGGGAGTGCTGGCTCCAGGCCACCCCTGACCAGCGGCGGGGCCGCGGGGACAGCCCGGTGTGCTCCGCTGAGCTTTTGCAATCACTAATTTTCCTGAGTCAGGACCCAGCAGCTCACAAAACACGCTCACGGGTGAGAACTCTTGGGAATCACAGTTATGGTTGTTTGCAAACCAAGTCTGGACCGTCAACAGAAAGCCTTCCCGTGTCTGTGCTCAGCCATCAGCCCAAGGCCATCTGGGCCCCTGCCAAGTCTCAACCCATGGAAATGACATAAAAACAATAGCGAGGAGGTGCTCAGCCGGGAAGGAGGCCCCGTGTCCACAAAACCAACCGTGTCTGCCCTGCCAAGAGGGGCTCCAGGGTCACCGCACCCATCCTCCCCCCTAACTCCCCTCCCCACCACCAAGTGAGGCTGAAGACAATCCCCAAATCACCTGAATCGACCACCGACGATGTGGCTCGGAACCTCAGGTGGTGCTGCCCTCACTGAACTGGGATTTCGACAACGAAGCCCACTTCTTCCATTTGCTGTAAAGATGCCATAGAGAATACTCAGTGGCTTTACCCCGTGCAAGCCGTCTGCCGCATGTCTTTCCTCTTTGTCTTCTGCTGGTTGCCCTGAAGCTCAGAGCCTAAAGTTTACACTCAATCAAGCTACGCTATGGGTCTTGGTGCCGAGGCGGTCTTGGATACCTTGGTTCTGATTCTGTTTCATTTTCTATCCTTATTGTCAGGTTGGAAATGTCCTTAAGCTCTTTTCAGAAAGAGGTGGGTGTGTGAATTAAATCTGTGAATTAAATCTGTAAGCGTAAGTAAGACAGCAGAGCCATTGGGGAATTCACGGGAAGACTAAGCCAGGACAGCTTCCTCACGAGACATGGGTTTGACCCCTGAGTCCCCCTCCCCCCCCTCTAATTAATCCATCAATAAAAATTTTAGAAACTCAGTAAATGGTGCACTGAAGAGTAGTGGTCTTCACTCTTCGTACATTTTCTTTTTTTAAAACAAGGTACCCTACCCAGATCTTGCGTTGTAATCAATTACCAACACGTTGAAGTGTTTCCTGGGAAAGGTATAGATGTCTGCAATTTTCCTGGAATTGCATCTGAAAACCTGAGATGGCCTGACGGGTGGAGAGAGGGCTGGCCAGGAAGCCGTCCGTGATAAGGCGGGACGATGAGAGGATTCAGTGGTGAGTGAGCGGATGGTCACTGGCAAAGCCGTTCACCTTACGGTTGAAATTGTCCACAGCGCGGAGGTGAGTGAGGTTCATGAGACCTGCTTCTCGGGTTGACGTGAGGACCAAGCAGGACGAAGTCTGCAGAGTGACCCGTCCAGAGAGGACACTGGCCGCGGGGTAACAATTATGGTGATAAGTAGGCGGTGCACGGACACCAGGAAGCACTGGGAAAGGGTGTGCGAGGACCCAAGGCCCCGGTGCCAGAGCCTTCCTGCCATCACCGTTCTAATGCTTTATCTGTTTGAATGGCTAATACTTGCATGTACTACAAATTCAAAAGCTCCGAGTGTGTCTAAAGAATGAAAACTGCCCCTATGTCCTTTGTCCCCCAGTTGAGGCAAACAATGACGCCAGTTTCTTATATTTCTTTTCAGGGGTAGTCTGTACTGTATACATCATGGTGTATGTATATTTTGTTTTGTCATAATAGCATGCCATATACACTGTTCGAACATATTTACACCATATACCCTGGTGATTCATCCATGTTAATACGTAAAATCTGTTCTTATTCTTTTATTTTCTCAACTAAGGATATGTTTGTTTGTTTTATATTGATTTTAGAGAGAGAAGAAGGGGAAGAAAGAGAGAAAGAGAAACATCGATGTGAGAGAGAAACATCGATTGGTTGCCTCCCATATGAGCCCCAAACAGGGATCTAACCCAAAACCTGGGCATGTGCCCTGACCGGGAATTGAACCCACAACCTCTTGGTGTATGGGATGACACTCCCACCAACTGAGCCACCGGACCAGGGCTGTTCTGATTCTTTTATCTGACTGCATAGTATTCCATTGGAGGGAGAGACCACCGTTTCTTTGCTCAATCCCATATTGATGGACGCAAGGGTTGTGTTCCTGGAACGTTAAACGTTTTCAATGGTGCCATTGTTTCCAAAGACTCCGGAACCCGCATCTCTCGATCAATGAGTCGAAGAACAGGGGGTGCCTCTGATCAAAGCCCACAGCGCCTCATTAAGTCCTTGGCTTTCTTCACTTGAGCTTTTATTAAATTATCCCAATTTGTCCTTTCAAATAGATGTCTTTTCTTAAGTAGTGATTTACCACAATTAAGCCCCCCAAAATTAAATTAAACGAATTACATCTCTGAGGTTGGGTGTCTGCGGGAACCGAGGCTGGGCGCAGCGACAGTCCAGATGCTATTAAAAGCAAAGGCAGGAGACTGCGCCGGGTTCGAAGGGGAAATTCATAGCTCCACTGATACGCCATGATAAATAATTATGAGTTATTAATTTTAAATTACATCTTTAATGCGTTGCATGATTTTAATTCCCCCTACAGTATTAATATCGGACTGGCTTTGATTAATTTAAAGCAGAACAGAAAGGTGCCAATTAAGGGAACTCGCTGGGAACTTGGAGGTGTTTAGATCTGTCTCTTCATCGCCCCCACGGCGGGGGGCAAGGTCATTGCTCAAGGGAAGCTGGTGATTAGCCACAGGAGCCCACGGAGGGATGTGTCAAGAAGCCTGGGAGATGGATGTTAACTCTTTTTGTGTCTCTGAGTGCCAGGGAGGAGAGAGACACGGGTGGCAGCGCTGAGGACATGTTTTTCATGAGCCCGAGGCAGGTCGGAGTAACGCTTCCCGGAGGACTCCCCAGGCCCGGGCAGGCCAGGTCGCTCCACGCAGGAAGCGCTGAGCTCCCTACGCTTTGATGGACCTCAAAACGTGGAAAAGGGGGGCAACACAGTAAATGTGAGCCCTACGTCAAAGAGGTTCCTAACCAGCTGAGGGGGAAGAGGTGATGCTGGGACATCAGCCCACCGTTCGCACCTGGCACATGGGAGACGCTTTGGGGTGGCCGACGGCAAACACTTTCTTTTATTAGGTAGCAAAGTGTTCACTTTCACGTACACTGTAGAAAGAAACACATAGCCAGCCATCGAACGCGTGATTTCCTAGACATCGTGGCTTACGTGAAGGTTGAATTTAAGTTTTGTGGTTTTTTTAAGAGCCATTCAAAACAAAATGTTGAGTAATTGTTGCATTTGGCATGTGGCCACCGCAAGAAAAAAAAAAAAAAAATATATATATATATATATATAATGATTACTATGCTGGTGATACGCAAGTAACTGACGTTAGCATGATCCAATTAATGTCATTATAGCCGCATATGACAGCAAGCCCTCAGCTTGGGAAAGGAGATAGTATTTGATAAATATGAGCCAATGAATAAAGGGTTTCTAAATAGCTGAATGGTTAGGAGGGAATGCCTGGTATAGCAGCTCTCTCAGAGGATGGGGGGGGGGGGTGTTTTTTGCAGGGGAAACAGTTTTTTATTTTACTTCATAGCTAAGTGTGACGGCGTGCTAGCCCATCCAACTTGGTTTCATGGACCGTAGCACTTAGGTTAAGGTTAAATTTAAAAACTGTGCCGAAACCGGTTTGGCTCAGTGGATAGAGCGTCGGCCTGCGGACTGAAAGGTCCCGGGTTCGATTCCGGTCAAGGGCATGTACCTGGGTTGCGGGCACATCCCCAGTGGGAGATGTGCAGGAGGCAGCTGATCGATGTTTCTCTCTCATCGATGTTTCTAACTCTCTATCTCTCTCTCCCTTCCTCTCTGTAAAAATCAATAAAATATATATTAAAAAAAATAAAAAAATAAAATAAAAACTGAGTGATTCAAAACAAAATATGAAATAAAGCCCAGCTGAGTGTGTGGCTCGTGGCAAATAATAGTGAGTATAATGGTGCTACACAAGCAACTGAGGCTGATGAATATCACATTAATGTCACGACAGCCGCCGATGACAGAATCCGAGTGGAGGCTCTAAGTTAATGGCCCTGGATGAGAGTGAGCGGGAAAAGAGGTCCCCAGCAGCCACAGCGTGAATCTCTCACCGCGTCTTTTCCACGACAGATCAGCTTTGCTCTCGCCAAAGCGCGTTCCCATTTGGTGCTTTTGGGTCTTACAATAACCCTGGAGGTGGGCAGTGCCTAGAAAAGTACCTGACTCATGCTGGGTACCCAACCCGGGAGGCGGGATGGGAGAACCCGGGAAGGAAAGAAGGAAAAGTTCCAAGCACGCAGCATCTCATCTCATGTGATGCTCACAGCAAGCCCAGGAGGTAGGCCTTCTCTTTGATCCTGATTCACAAATGAAGACACGGAGGCCCAGAGAGGTCAAGCAACTTGCTTGAGGTCATCCAGCGTTCAGGCATCAGAGCCAGGTATTATTGTCAGTATGTTACGGTCTCAGAGCCTGAGGCACAGAGAGGTTAAGCAACTGGCCCACAGTCACACAGGCATCAAATGACTGGAAGCCAGGTAGTCTCAATCCAGAGCTTCAGCTCATAGCCACTGAACTACACCGCCTTATTAAAGAAATATACACCTTACAGATGGGAAAACAGACTTAGGGCGTGTCAGCCCTGAGGGCACCAGCTCAGCGTAGGACTGACCTCAGGTATCGGGACTCCCTGCCCATGCTCCTGTCATCACAGCGACTATGGGGTTCTTCGTCATTAACACCGACGAAGGGTTCTTCATGGGTGGCATCTTGCCAAGCACGTAGTAGCTGCTCAGTTTGTGGCCTCCTGTTTCTTCCCAGGCTCGGTACCCTGGCCTGCTGGTCTCCCATAAGGGCCCCTCACCCCCCCCCCCCCCAAAAGCCAGGCTTCCCAGCAGAGTTGCAGAAGCGAGACAATCGCATTAGGTCCCTGGGGCGGATTTGGCAGCCTCATCCGGCCTTTGAAAGGCAAGGCTTGGCTGGCGGACAGCGGGAGCGGACGGAGCTGGTTCCTGTTCAAAGCTGCTTCCTCCAGCGGCATTAACGACGGATTATAAGTCAGAGGGTTAGAGAAAGGGAGTGACGCCAGCTCCCCTCCCAGGTATGCGGGCGGGATCTCCTGGTCAAGGGGCAGCCAGGGTCCAGCAGCAGCGACAACAGCAGCAGTAATGGAGAGCCCGATGCTTCCTGCCGGCATCTCTGTGGAACTCCCACGCCCCTGCAGGCAGTGCGGCCTCGAACCCCTCACTCCCACTCCCTGAGCCTTCCTCTCCTCATCTGTGAAATGGGAGTATGGTGTGTGTCTCGCATGGGTTGGTTCTGAGGCTTAAACAACATCAGGCCCGCAGAGTGCCTAAAGGTGGTGACTCTAAATACATGCTTTGTATTATTATTATTGTTGTTGTTGTTGTTGTTGCTGACTTAGGAAGGCACCAATTGCTCCACTGGTTTCCAGGCTCTGGGGTTCCCAAGGGGAAAGGGCTCCCCCCCCCCCCGCCCCCGCCCCAGTCCGGGACCCGGGAGCCCGCGGACCATCTGCCAGGAAGGATTTCTGTTTGACAAGCTCTTGTCATCTTTGCTGTGATCACGACTCCCTTCCCGACCAGGCTCCCCTCCGGGGCTGCAGCCGCGCAGGCTAAGCCGGGCATCTCTGAGCACCTGACCCCGCATCCCAATGCGCCCGTCCGCCCATCCCCAGCCGCGCACTTGCTGGCGCTCTGGCCCAGGATGCTACCTGCATCCTTTCTGTCCTTCCAGACTCCCCCTCCCCCCGCTGCCACCAGCACTAGAGATGTTTGCTCACCCACATCTTTTGCTCACCCAGTATTTCTGGGACTCCCTCCTGTATGCCCGGCCCTGGCCTAGACTTCATAGCGATTGTCTGTGACATGTGGCCGCTGCTCTGACCCTCCGAGACCTTGGCAGGGCTTCTCGAGAAGAAGCTGAGATGTTTGACCAAAACCTGCCCGGGCGGGGGACGGGGGGCTGCTCTGGATGGAAGCGCATAGACGCTGACAGGGGGATGGTCCAGGGCTGGATGGAGCCTGGGCCTCAAAGCCCCTCCCGCGGGGACACATACCTGCCTTTGGGGATCAGGCCCCAGGGCGAGCAGGGATAGAAGAGGCTGTGGGTGGTGGGGGCAGGGCGGGGGGGGGGGGAGTGCAAGGACAGAGGAGGGAGCTAGAGAAGGCTGTGTTGTCCCTCAGGCTGGGCAGGGAGGGCAGCCACCCCCACACCCCTGACCAGCCAGGGTCTCAGGTGGCCGAGTTACCCAGCCCTGAGCCAGACAGGCCAGCGCCACCCTCTGCGTCAGGAGCCCTTGGCATTCCAGCGGTAACAGGGCACACTGAGACCTTCGTCCTGGCTCGGCGGCTGCCCTGAGATGGCCTGGCTGAGCCAAAGACTCTGCAAGCACACCAGAGCGCCCAGACGCTGCCAGGGCTGCTGGCTGTAAAGGTCACGTCCAGATAGAAGCGCTCTCCTGCGGGGTCCCATCTCCCCAACAGGACGCTCTGAACTTAAAGAGGAATGGACGCCAAAGCCCATTCCGTGGACGCCTGCCTCCCAAGAGGTTGGTGTCCGCCCCCCCACCCCACCCTGCCTTAGGGAGCTTCCTCCCCCCCCCCCCACGCTCCACCCCCACCCCCCGCCTCCCAGACAAAGAGCCGGATCCTGGCTGGCTCTGTGGGCCGGCAGATTATTTCTTTTATCCTCTGTCATCGGCTCTTCCTCCTCCTTGCGTGGGTGTGTGATAAGGGGAACGCCAACTCACTCATTAATGCAAAAATGCCTACTGTGTGCAGGGCTCTGTGGGATACAGCGGTCCATAGGTGAGTCCCCGAGTTTAATTGGGGGTGAAGGGAGACGGACCATAAACAAGTAACGACACAGCCGATGTGTGTCTGGCAGCTGATAACAGGATTAACCCCGCAGAGAGAAGCAGGGCACTTAATTAGTTTGGGGGACAAGAGCTGGGAAAGGAAGACAGGTTCTTAAAGGGACAGGACAAAGGATCGCACCCCCGTGATCAGTCAGGACTCACTCAACCAAGAGCATACAAGTTCTCATTGACTAACTATTGATTAAGCATCTACTATGTGCCCAGTACCGTGCTAGGCAGTGGGGACACAGGGATGAGCAAAGCGGCGATAGAACCCTGCCCGCCGGAAGCTGGCACTCTCGCAGGGGAGATGGACGAACGCCGCCTGGGTACACAAACCAGTGTGCATCATTCATAGCAGCTGCTGACGTGCGTGATGGCTTAGCCCGGCCAGAAGTGTTAGGAGAGGGCGGGCAGCAGGGTACAGAACACGTGGCCTCTAAGCTTAATGGGCAAGTTCACCGTGGCCGGGAGAGGGGGGCCGGGGAGGCATAAGTCATGGCCGCCTGGAAAATGACTCAAAATAACACTCCAAGTCCAATTCCACTCAGCTCTCCTGGCCTGCCTCTGCTCGCAGGGAGAAGGAACCGTGGGTGCTTCTCTTAGGATAGGAAACGATGCCGGCTGTGCAGACTCCGCCCCGTCCGGTCCCGGGTTCCCTCTGCCTGGCGACAACGCCCAGCCATTGCTCCGTGCCTCCCGCTGAAATAAAAGGTGGCCAGAAGCTCACCCTCTTAGCACTTCCCACGTTTTAGACTTGCTCTGTCTTCCACGCCCGTCTTGCCAGACATCAATACCTGAGTCCCTCTTGGACTTCTCTATGAGGAATCTCATTCCGAGACTCTTTGGGTTGCAAATGGCTGGAACACAACACAGATTCTTATACATATATTTTTTTTTTTTTGAAGAGGGAGCCGTTAGTGACTGATAGAACCGAGAAGCCAGCCGAAGCCAGCCGAGCCAGAGGGCTGCAGCCAGGGCTCAGGTATGTCACAAACCTGTCTCTTGGCACCTGGGGGGGCTCCATTCTCAGGCAGGCTCACGCAACGGGGGTGGCCCAGCAGCTCCTGGGGTACATGCTCTTATATCCGCCTGGCAATTCCATTCAAGTTCAGGGACTGTATCTCATTGGCCGGGCTTAGGTCATGTGGTTCTCTCCGAACCAATCAATGATCTGGAGGTGGAATGCTCTGATTGGTCAAAGCTGGGTCACGTGGCCATTCTTAAATTGTGGGTCCGTGCGCCTCATTCAAACCCCTGGGACACAGGGACAAGGAAGGGTTCCAGAAGAGAAAGTCCGATACTGTTTCTGTAGGAGGAGACGGGGTGCTGGGCACATTCAGACACGTGGAGGAGCATTCTGTGCTGTGGAGGGGAGAAGGCCTCTCCCGTCCGCGATGTTAGCCTTTGGTTGGAATGAAAAATGCCCAGGAAACATGTGTGTGTGTGTGTGTGGGGGGGGGGGGGGTAGGAAGGGAAAGGTGAAGACGCATTGGTTAAAAGCATCCATCTGAAATGAGATCGTTCGTACATACTAGCGCCCAGACAGGGCCAGGACCCACGCTGTCCAGGAGAAAGATGTGAGCCACATCTGTAACCACATTTCCCACTGGCCCGATGAAGAAGAAGTAAAAAAGAAACAGATTAGATTAATTTTTAAGATATATTTTATCCAACCCAATATATCTAAGATATTATTTCAGCATAAAATCAAGATGAAAGTGCCCACCAGATAGTTTACATTTTTTTTTTTTGCATTAAGTCACATGGTGATAATAATGGTCACATCCTTGATCAAGCCCACCTATGTGCTAGGAACTCTAGGCACTGGGTTTTAATCCCGATCACTGCCCAGTGTGTCGGTACTAATACACTTGCCATGTTACAGACAGGGAGGCTCAGAGAGGTGAGCTGACGGGTCCTGAGCTACACAGCATCTGAGTGGCAGAGTTGGGGTGTGGACCCCCTGCCTCTCCAGCTCCCCAGCAGGTGTTTCTCCCAAGCTGTCTGAGTGACAGACCCCGAGTACTGGCCGGGCCATGGCCACACTCGGGGGCCGTGCAGCCCGGGGTGCACAGTGCAGACCGCTCAGGCTGGAAAAGCTGCCCAGTGGGGTGGGAGACACTGTGATGACCCCCGGAGGTCCCTCGCTGCCCTCGGGGGAGAGATGGCAGATGCCAGGCAAACACTGCAGCCCGCGCGAACCTCCCCAGCCACCCGGAGAGGGGCCGGCCAGGCCTGGCTGCGGGCAGCAGGCACCCGGGACGTGAGCGGCTTCTCAAGCAGCTGCCGCCTTCGCCGCCACCGCCACCGAGGTCCAAGGGGCCCCGAGGAGGCTGGCCTCCACCTCGGCCCGCTGTGCGCTTGTATTTAACGCCTCGCTCCATTTCCAAGCGCGCGTGGGTGCTGTGTGTGTGTTTGTCTAGCGACAGAAGGCAGCCTCGCAGGGCAGGGCGCCCCCCCTCCCCGGCCCCCCTCCACGCTCACACGCCCGGCCTAATGCTGCGTGGCAGGAACAGGGAGGTGATTAGAACGCAGGCTGAGAGAAGCCAGAAACGGCAGCCCCTCCTGCCATCGCCTTCCCCACAAGGGCTCATCCCCCGGCCCAAACTCCAAAGGCCTGGGTACACCGTTCAGACACGCTGATGGGGCACGAGCTGGGGACTGGGGGAGCATGGGGTCCAACGCTGCAGGGGGAGAAATAATAATGATCACAACAATGACAATAGCAGGTCCCCTAGTGGGCATCCACTATACCCCACACACTTCACACACACCTGCTTAAAGGCACGCACCCACACACTTCACACACATCTGCTTAAAGGCACGCAACCACACATTTCACACACATCTGCTTAAAGGCACGCAACCACACACTTCACACACATCTGCTTAAAGGCACGCAACCACACACTTCACACACATCTGCTTAAAGGCACACACCCACACACTTCACATACACCTGCTTAAAGGCACGCAACCACACACTTCACACACACCTGCTTAAAGGCACACACCCACACACTTCACACACATCTGCTTAAAGGCACGCACCCACACACTTCACACACATCTGCTTAAAGGCACGCACCCACACACTTCACACACATCTGCTTAAAGGCACGCAACCACACACTTCACACACACCTGCTTAAAGGCACGCAACCACACACTTCACACACATCTGCTTAAAGGCACGCACCCACACACTTCACACACATCTGCTTAAAGGCACGCACCCACACACTTCACACACACCTGCTTAAAGGCACGCAACCACACACTTCACACACACCTGCTTAAAGGCACGCACCCACACACTTCACACACACCTGCTTAAAGGCACACAACCACACACTTCACACACACCTGCTTAAAGGCACGCACCCACACACTTCACACACACCTGCTTAAAGGCACGCACCCACACACTTCACACACACCTGCTTAAAGGCACGCAACCACACACTTCACACACACCTGCTTAAAGGCACGCACCCACACACTTCACACACATCTGCTTAAAGGCACGCACCCACACACTTCACACACACCTGCTTAAAGGCACGCAACCACACACTTCACACACACCTGCTTAAAGGCACGCAACCACACACTTCACACACATCTGCTTAAAGGCACGCACCCACACACTTCACACACACCTGCTTAAAGGCACACACCCACACACTTCACACACATCTGCTTAAAGGCACGCAACCACACACTTCACACACACCTGCTTAAAGGCACGCACCCACACACTTCACACACATCTGCTTAAAGGCACGCACCCACACACTTCACACACACCTGCTTAAAGGCACGCAACCACACACTTCACACACACCTGCTTAAAGGCACGCACCCACACACTTCACACACACCTGCTTAAAGGCACGCAACCACACACTTCACACACACCTGCTTAAAGGCACGCACCCACACACTTCACACACACCTGCTTAAAGGCACGCAACCACACACTTCACACACATCTGCTTAAAGGCACACAACCACACACTTCACACACACCTGCTTAAAGGCACACAACCACACACTTCACACACATCTGCTTAAAGGCACACAACCACACACTTCACACACATCTGCTTAAAGGCACACAACCACACACTTCACACACATCTGCTTAAAGGCACACACCCACACACTTCACACACATCTGCTTAAAGGCACACAACCACACACTTCACACACATCTGCTTAAAGGCACACAACCACACACTTCACACACATCTGCTTAAAGGCACACAACCACACACTTCACACACATCTGCTTAAAGGCACACACCCACACACTTCACACACATCTGCTTAAAGGCACACAACCACACACTTCACACACATCTGCTTAAAGTCACACACCCACACACTTCACACACACCTGCTTAAAGGCACGCAACCACACACTTCACACACACCTGCTTAAAGGCACGCAACCACACACTTCACACACATCTGCTTAAAGGCACGCACCCACACACTTCACACACATCTGCTTAAAGGCACGCAACCACACACTTCACACACACCTGCTTAAAGGCACACAACCACACACTTCACACACACCTGCTTAAAGGCACGCAACCACACACTTCACACACACCTGCTTAAAGGCACGCACCCACACACTTCACACACACCTGCTTAAAGGCACGCAACCACACACTTCACACACATCTGCTTAAAGGCACACAACCACACACTTCACACACATCTGCTTAAAGGCACACAACCACACACTTCACACACATCTGCTTAAAGGCACACAACCACACACTTCACACACATCTGCTTAAAGGCACACAACCACACACTTCACACACATCTGCTTAAAGGCACACACCCACACACTTCACACACATCTGCTTAAAGGCACACACCCACACACTTCACACACACCTGCTTAAAGGCACACAACCACACACTTCACACACATCTGCTTAAAGGCACACAACCACACACTTCACACACATCTGCTTAAAGGCACACAACCACACACTTCACACACATCTGCTTAAAGGCACACAACCACACACTTCACACACATCTGCTTAAAGGCACGCAACCACACACTTCACACACATCTGCTTAAAGGCACACACCCACACACTTCACACACATCTGCTTAAAGGCACACAACCACACACTTCACACACACCTGCTTAAAGGCACACACCCACACACTTCACACACACCTGCTTAAAGGCACACAACCACACACTTCACACACATCTGCTTAAAGGCACACACCCACACACTTCACACACACCTGCTGAAATGCACGCAGTCGCTCTGTAAAGCAAGTCTCAGAAAGGCCACTGGGCCCAGGCCCCCCTGCGGGGCCTTGGCGAGCCAGGCTTTGAATGCAGGCTAGCCTAGGAATGCAGGCCAGTGAGATCTGGGACGCTGAGGGCAGAGTGTGGCTGTGGAAGTTTGAACTCTGGTTCTGCAGTGTCCTCATTGTGTGACCTGAGGGATGTAACTGGCTTGAGCTTCTGAGCCTCAGTTTCCTCATCTGTACAATGGGGATGGCCAGGCCAACTCTGCATGAGGTATGTGAGAATTAAATGAGATGAGACGCCTGATGTTCAGGCAGGAACCAGTGGAGGAAGGCATGCATGTCACCATGGAGCACAGTGCTGGTATACAATAGGCACTTAATAAAGAAGTAAGTCCACAGCATAGAAAAAGTCCCTTCCCTTATAAGCTTCTGGGGCCCACCGCCTGGGAGTGACAGGTCCCGTTTCCAGGAAGAACTAAGCATTTTGCTTACATTATCTCATTTAGTCCTACCCACAATCCTCTGAGCATGATTAACCCGTTTATAGACCTGGAAACTGAGGCTGCAGAAAGTTCAATGATCTGCCGGTGGGTAGGGGACTCAACGGTACCAAGTATTTGAGCTGGGAGTCACCAGGCAAGCCAGGCCCTGCGGCAGACCAGAGCCCAGGCCTCCAGCCACACTGTCCCCAAGACAAGCATGGAGGGAGGTGACTTGGGGCGACTGAGCTGCGTGCCCCTCGCAGATGGAAAGTGGAGGGGAACTGATACACTCTCTCTCTCTTGAGCACTCACACAGCTGCCGCTGCTGCCACGTCCTTGCCCAACTGCTGGGGCCAGCCATCACCATGGCAACCGCCAAAGGCCAGCGGGCCTCAGGTGCAAGGAGGGGCCGTGGCCACCTTGAGCCCTGGCCCTGGTGCCCTCTGACCATTCCTGACGCTGTGTCCGGCCCGGCAGCCTCTGGAAGTCACCCCCCCTAGCAGCTGGGTGGAGGGAGAGCCCCCCAAACAGACCCCACTGGCCACGCCCCAGCCCCTGCATCCAGGGTCCTCCTCCTGCTCCCCCAGATGCTGCCATCCTGAGGGTCTGGGGTCGTCCTCGCCCCAAGAAGGACTGGAGGCCCCAGCTCTGTGGGCGGGAGCAGCTTAGCAGTCACAGCTCTGGGCTGCAAATATTAATTATCTCCTAACGACTCTCCAGGCGGTCATTATAGCTCAGCTGCTGGCAGCTGTTCCTGCAAACCTACCCAAGGCTCCTCTGGGCAGAAGGAAGCTGCCCCGAGGCAGCGGGGTGGACCGGCCCTGGAAGCACGAGTGGGCGGGGCGAGCTGAGGGACTCTGGGGGAGACGGGGAGGAAAAGAATTCGGGCGCAGTGGGCAGGGGAGGGGCCTGGAAAGACAACCTAAGGCAGGGGGGTGCCCAGTCTTTATCCGCTGACCACCGCCTGCATTTACGGAGCATTTGCAACGTACCGAGCGCTTTCATACCTGGCTACTCGCAGCCCGGCCACAGCCTCACCTGGGAGCGGCCCGGCCCCACCCCAGCTGCCGCATCAGAGGCTGCGTTTAAACCGCTCCGGTGGTTGGTGTCCAGGCTGAAGTTGGAGAAGGGCAGCCTTAAGGCCTCATCCCATCCCAGGCCTCACACCAGGCGATGGGGGAGGGGCCTTTGTCTCGCCGCTGGACCGCAGAGGCCCTGAGGCTCAGCGAGTTAACTGGCCAAGGTCACCCAGCCAGCGAGGCGCTCCCCCCTTAGAACCAGATCCAGTTGTAGAACATTCCCAGCCCGGGGAGCCCCCAAGTGCCCTCCCCGTCCAGCCCCTCACCAAGCGGACCCACCACTCTGACTTCCTTTCCTCAAAGACCCGTTTTGCCTCTGACTGAACGTCAGTCCATTTTAGAATATTTTATCACCTTAACAAGAAGCCCGTTTCCTTCCGCCGTCATGGACCCCACACCCGACCCCCCTCCCCCAGCCCCTGGCAACCACCCAGCTGCTTCCTGTCTCTCTGGACTTGCCTGTTCTGGGCACGTCATGTGCACGGAGTCACATACGATGTGGCCTTTTGCATCTGACCCTTTTCACTCAGCACCGTGTTCCCGAAGTTCCCCGTGTTGGGGCGCCACGGCTTCATTCCTTCTCGAGGCTGAGTCTGGTTCCGCTGCGAAATGGACCGCGTTGATCTACCGCCCACCAGGGGATGGACGAGCACGGAGCCCCCTGGGCCCGCTCCTTCCGCTCAGTGTTCCGCGCATGCAGGCCAGGGTGCTGTGGCGGATTGTGGTCCATCCTTTCTCACTGCCGGGCGATGTGCCACGGAAGGAAGGCACCCTGTTTACTGCCCATTGTCCTGCTGCTGAGCATGCGGACCGTCCCCAGCGTGGCACGCCTGTGACTAAAGCTCCACACCTGTTCTTGTGTGTGTCCTGGGGTGACCTCGGGTGGCCTGGGTCCATCCAAGGGTGAGTGGCTGTGCGGTGGGAGGCAGGTCTGTGCCTGCTTAGCTCCCTCTTTAACGAAGAGCGAGATTGGGGTTGGAGCCTCCACCAAACTCTCATTAGAATGGTTTGTTCTCAGAACACTACTCTGTTCTCACTGTATTTGGTCTGTTACATTCACTCTCTCTCTCTCTCTCTTTTAATGTTTTTACTGATTTCAGAGAGAGGGAGAGAGAGAGAAACATCAAGGATGAGAGAGAAACATTGGCTGGCTGCCTCCTGCAGGCCTCCTCCTGGGGATGGAGCCTGCAACCTGGGCAGGTGCCCCGACCGGGAATTAAACCACCGGTGACCTCTTGGTTCATGGGTGAGCGCTCAACCACTGAGCCACACGGGCCAGGCTCGCTGCTGCTTCCTTACGCAGAGGCAGAGCGGCGTACTCCTCACGTCCATGTCTCCAGCACACGGGGAACTAAAGAAAGCCCGGCCAGGGGGCCTCGGTTTTCCTTCCAAGCATCGCCTTGCTCGGCCCTACAGGCATCGGAGCTGGAGCGCCGCCTGTGTGAGCTGTAAAGCCCCGCGCAGGTGGGAGGGTCCGAAGGCGGTGAGGACTCTGTGTGCGGGGCCCTCAGGTGAATTCCCCTTAGGTGGGGAGCAGCTATGCACGCCAGGACCAGAAGCAAGGAACCGATATGCAATGTTAGGGCACACTAACTCGTGCGTCCTTTGGAGTCGCCTGGCAGTGCGGCCCTGACACCAGGTGCTGTGCTCAGGTGCACTGAGCCCCTTGAATGCCCGGTCGCTCAGCTGGTTGGAGCATCACCCCCATACGCTGAGGTTGTGGGTGCGATCCCCGGTCAGGGCACATACAAGCATCAGCCGGTGCATACCTAACTGAGTGGGACAATAAATCCATGTAAACAGAGCCCTGCCTTCTACCCCGTGCCCTCGCTGTGTGACCTTGAACAAGTCATTTCTTCCCCCCCTGCCTCAGTTTCCTCACGTGCATGAGGAGGTTCTTCACACAGACTCCTATATCATCCCTTCTAATTCTCACACTAGGTTTGTGAATGCAAGGCACACAGTAGGCCTTCAGCACAAGCCAATGGTCATTGTTGTCATTATCTCCACCCTATACCCCCCGGCGGGGGGCAACCCTGCCCAAAGATGCCCCCGACGGCCACCAGGGCCTCTGTCTCCCGCCTGAGAGCGGCTGGGAGGCCGTGCCAATAGGTAGCTAGTTAACTAAATAAATGAACGAGGCAGGTCTACGCCGATATAAATCTTCGGAAGAGAACATTTAGACACTCCATATTCGAGCTGGATATCATTTAAATTACCAGGCTGCCTCCTCGGCCCGTATCCCTTATTACCGTGTTTTTAAAACTCCGAGCTTAATTGCACATTGCCACAGCCTTTACCCACGGCGCTTGTGGAAATTAGAGGCGCTTGCCTGCCCACTCATTTGCAGCCCGTCACTCCCTGGCCAGAATGGGGCCTGAGGACTGGGCATCAGAGGGACATACGTGGGAAGCAGGGGCCAATCCCACGGGCTGGGAGTGGGTTAGAGAGGGAAGGGACTCATCCCTCGCCTGCCTGCCTCTGCTTTGCCCCCTGATGGGCCGTTCTCCATGCTGCAGCCAGGATGATCCTTAAATATAAATCAGATGTCGTCATCCACCCAGCTTCGACTTCCAAATCCTGGTTAACTCTGATTAAAAGCCAAACTCGTCACTTTAGCCCTGTGAGCTCTGCACCCCCACAGCCTCTCTGATCTCCACTCCTATTACCTCCCACATTGCCTTGCTTACTGGGTCTCAGCTACACTGGCCTCATGCTGCCCCAGGACCTTTGCACGTACTGTTTGCTCTGTCTGGCTTGCTCTTCTCCCAATAGTGGGCTTTTCTACCTGCTTCGGAGGTCAAATCTAAAGTATGCCCCTCTCCCATACTGTCTGCTTATTCTGCTTTATTTTTCACAAAATTCATCACTGTGCGTATATATATATGTTGTAGCTATTTGTGGATTTGTTTCTTTGATACTCTCTTCCACGAGATTGTCACTCCCTGAGGGCAAGGGCTTGGAGAAAACGCAGTGAACAAAGCAGGGTCTTATGGTGCCTCTAGGGCAGGTACTCAGCCAGCGGCCACTAAAAGGTACATGGTTGTCATCATGGGTCCCATTCCCAGGGCGCCTCTCCCATTTGAACCTCTAAGTTTCCACATCCCATTCTGCAGAAGTGGCGGGCGGGGGCAGGTGGCGTGGGGCCATTTGACAGATGGGGAAACTGAGGCTCAGGGATGTGATGTGAGTTCCCAGAGATCACACAGTAGGTGGGGGGGTACCTGCCCCCCTCACTCTCTGACAAAATGTACCACACACCTCCCCCAGCAGGGCCGGGGCGGGCCCTTTACCCCCCTGTCAACCCATCTTCCTGCAGCTCTCTCCTCATCGTCCACCCCTCTGAGACTAGGGTGAAAGGTGCTTTGCAGTTCCCTGCACACTCCTCCTCTCTTCACAGTGCCGAGCAGAGCTGTAAATGTAAAAAGGTGAGAAAATATTTCGCTCGAGGTGGATTCAGGAGCCTCTGCGACATGCAGATGTGAGCGCTGTCCCCGGCTGGGCTCCCCCCCACACAGATCCCAGCACTGGGAGCAAGTGCTGCCTTGGGGGGCTGGGAGGGAGAGACAGACACAGGTCACACCAACAGCCGGCGACTGCTGTGGCCACCGGGGTTCGTTCCCCCTGGGGCCGCCCGGGAGACGGCAGCACGTGCCGCTGAGGGCAAGGACGCTGGGGTATTGCCAGGATTCAAATCCCGGTCAGTCTGACCCCAGAATCCAATCCACCTTCGTGCTCAACGTAGGAATTCCTTTTCGGATGTGTGAGCTTGATTGCCTCCAGTGGACGGGGAGCTCCCCACCTGGCACAGCATGCAGGTCCCGCTGGGCAGCTCTAACGGCATCTCCCTGCCCCCACGTGAGGCTCCCGGCACCCGGCGGGGCCCTGGTAGGAGAGAGGCCGAAGAGCCGGCCCTGGGCCCACAGGTGGGGTTATTTTGAGCTGCAGTCCCTCCTATTCTAAATTCCGCATCTTCGCTCTCAACTACCCCGTGAGGCACAAAAACTCAACTGACCTCTCAGAGGACCTGGGGGGGGGGGGGGGAGGGAGGAGACAAGGAAATAAGCTAAGAACACCGGGCACCGTCCCCACGTGACACACACTCCAAACACAAGGAAACGCGCCTTCTTGTCAGGATTTTATTAGCAGCAGGAGGTCGGAGCTATTTTAAGAACTCCCAGGGTTCCGAGCAGGGAGGAGCTCCCCACCCCTCCCCACCCCTCCCCACCCCCGGCATTTCTAACACATTAAAACGCACCTGCAGCCCACACTGAAGCAACTCCGTGAAAAAAACACTTCGGGAGGATTTTGTCATTTTACTTGAAACGTCAGTATGACTTTGGGCTCCGAACGTTGCTCTTCCCAGACCAGAGCTGGTCATTTTCCCCTTCGGGTGCTGAGCTCTGTGGGGGGGAGGCCGTGGGGAGGCTGAGGCACGGGCAGCCAGGGCTTCTGGCCTGCGGAGACCCACGTAGCGGTAGCAGCTGCGTGCGGCCCGCCCGGGTCGGGCTCGGCTGTAAAACAGAAGGGGCTTGGGGAGGGGGGAGTCGTGGGGGAGTGGAGGGGCTGCACTTGGCTGGGGCTGGGGCTGGAAGGCCGGGAAGGGGGTGGGCTACCTGCTTAACTTCTCGGCTGACGGTTCAGGGCCAGAGCTTCGCTGCAGTCTTATCTCCGTCCTCGGCATTTTTCTTTCTGGGCAGTGACGTTAAGAAGCCCTTCGCAGGCTCTGATGGGGTTTGGTGAATGTGGCCTCCCTATCGCTACTTAACATGCGCGCTAAAAACTCGATAAATAGCCACCGTCACTTGCAGATTAGCCCTTCACATGACGAAATGATTTATCTAGAAGACGCGTCTCCTCTCTCTCTCTCTCTCTCTCTCTCCCCCCCCCTCTCTCTCTCTTCTCTCTCTCTCTCCCTCCCTCTCTCTCTCTCCATTCCTTGGCTAAGAATTTAGTCATCAGAAAGTAAGGGAGGAATGAGGTGAGACTGGTGATGGGGCCGGTGAGGGAGGGATGCAGGGGGAGGGGAGGGGGAGAACGTGAGTGTGAGGAGATGCTGGGGCAGGTGGCGCAGGGGGAGAGAAAGAGGGAAATGCAGGGAGGGCTGGCAGAGAAGGTGGGAGAGGAAGAGAGAAGTTAGCGACAGAAAAAGAAGAGACACCAATTGAGACGGGAAAATAAAAGCACAGGCGAGAGACACAGGTACAGAGAGAAGGGAGAGGAAAATGGAGAGGGAGAGGATGAGACGGAAGTTGCAAAGAGCTTCAACACGCTCAGACCCGAGAGAAGAAGAGCAGCCGGCAGCGAGGGAGGGAAACCCGCGGAAAGAGAATTAAATGTGGGAGCCTCCATGCCAGGGGGAGGGGGGTCCCCAGGGGAGTCAGGTGCTGCTCCCAGGCCCCCACTGACCAGGCCAGACCCTGAGCTCAGGTCCTGTCCGAGGTGCTCCCTCCCCATCCAGCCACAGGGACCCGCTGTGGGGAGGAAGGTGACCATACTGGCTCCTCGGGGGCCTCCCTCCTTCGGGGCCTCCCCAGCCGGGCAGTGTCACTGGGAGAGAGAGAAAAGGGCTCACTTCCTGCCTGGCCTCTCCTCTTTAGTATTTCCCGCATACACACACGTTTATAGCAATCTCCATGAAACATAACTATATATGTACAAATCTCCCCTCTGCAAGCCCGGGAGATAACAGGCCTGGAGCAGAGGCTGCCGATAAGGAGATTAGGGGGCTGGCTCATTTGTTGTGAGCCTCTCCGGGAGGGAGCCTTGCTCTCAGCGGCCGAGGGAAGGTTATCTAAACAGGCCCGGGCTGCCTCCCCGGCCCGGCTCCCCGCCGGGACATTAATGGTACAAAGAGCGAAGACAGGAGGGCGAAGATGAGTTATAATGATTATTTGATTATCTTGGGCTTTAACAAACCCAGCCAGTGCGTCTGGGTGTGAAAAATTAGCTGTTCTCGCGGCGGCAAATTTCACAGCACTGGGCCGTAGATAGCTTTTCCTGCACAGAGGAGGCAGGCGCTGAGCTCCGGCTCTGGGGTGACAAGGACACCCCGACTTCTCTCGAATGTGGCCCAGCAGCCCCGGTCCTCTGGACAAAATAATCGCCCAACAATTCAGGATCAAAGAATGCTCTGGTTCAAAAGCTTCATTATATGTATTAAACATATAACTCTATCTTCAGTCTATACATGTATATTCAGTCTCTATAGGGAGAGGGTGGGAATCTATAGAGAATGGACTACAGCACTTGCTTTAAAAAAATTTTTTAAATAAAATTTAAATTAAAAAAACAAACTGAAACGACTTGGTTTATGGGCAGGGGCAAACAGCGCGTCCCTCTCGGACTGCATGGCCCACCACGGTAGCCACACTCCCTGGGGCTCTGGACTTGGCGGTAAACGCAATGTTTGGAAGACTTGATAGGAAAAAACAAAACAAAAAGGGAATGTAAAATATCTCCTTAAAGGAATCTCTGTGCTGATTGCAGGTTAAAATGAAAGCACCTGGGGTGTTGGGTTAAACCACGCCTGTTAAAGCTCATCCACCTGCTTCCTCTTACCTTTGAGAATGTGGACGCTGGGACGCTGGGAATGGCGTGTGCCCCCCGCCCTGTCCTATTTCTGCCGGACGGGGCTGCTTTAGACTCGGGGCTGGTGCACCTCAGGGGCTTAGGCAGCCCCTCCTCACACTAGTTTGGTTAAAAGGGCCACACATGGCCCTGGGGGGGCGGGGGGAGCGGGGGGAAGCACAGTTGGTTAGAGCATCCGCCTGATCAGCCAAGGTTGCTGGTTAGATCCCCGGTCAGAGCTCATACAGGAGCAACAAACAGATGTCTCTCTCTCTCTCTCTCTCTCTCTCTCTCTCTCTCTCTCTCTCTCTCTCTCATCAATAAATTAGTGAAATTTGTTCCAGTGTCGAAGTGCTGGCCTGGATGGCACAAAGGTTAGCGAAAGGCCAAGGCCCTGAAGCCTCGATCTGGGGGTGACGGTCCCCGCGCTGTGCAGGGCAGACCCACACCCTGCGCAGGCCAGGCCCCACCGCTTCGAAGAGATGGCGAGACTCCTGCGTCTTTCAGAGCAGTTTACCCCCCGGGCTGGTGGGTTCAGCTAGACTTTGTTGGTCAAACACTTGGGGGGTATATTCTTCCCCTCTCCCGCCCCCACGCCCACCCCACCCCGCCACCGGCTCTCTCCTGCTCAGACCCCGCCAGGGTCATAACACTTGGTCTGGGGTAGGAAGGTTTTAGGAAACAGCCCCAAAGAGGAGGGATCATGGGTAAAGCCAGAGGCTGCCTGGGACTAGAGGTCTGATGGATTAAGAATACTTTCCGCCTCCAGGCTCTGCTCTGAGTACATGGCTCAGGCGGCCTCCTTGGCTGAGCCACCCAGCTGCCCCCGTCGCTGCAGAGGTAACGCTCACTGAGCACTTCCTCCTGCCAGCTCTGTGCTGCTCTGGGCGCTCGTCCCCTCGTCCCACCCTCACAGTCGAGGCAGGCAGATCATTACCCCCAGCTGACCGATGAGGAGACCGGGGCTTGGAGGGAGAGGTGCCGTGATTTTTCCCAAGGTTGCCCTGCTGATGGGGTTCATGTCCTCTAAGCCACGATAGTGGAGGTGTTCCATCCCCCCTGCAAACCCAGGGCTGTGCAGGTTGGCTGGGGCACATAACCCCCGCCATCCAGGTGCTCATAGCCCTTCACAGGGCCAGTGCTCTCCCATGTATGGGCAAGCCCAGGAGGAAACAGAGAAAGCTGGGAGGGCTTCCTGGAGGAAGGGACATCCCTCCAGGTCGGGAAGAAGGAGGAGAAAGTGGCATGGCAGGACCAGGAAGCAGCATGAGCAGATACAGGTCCAGGCCTGACTGGTTGGTCCCTTCAGGTTTGGGGTGATAGTCTGGGTTCCCCACCTATTGAACGAAGCTGCAGATAGCTGCACTCACCCACTCACTCACTCAAGGGCAGCTGCAAACTTCAACCGAGATATTAGGCAGGAAGTTTGAAAAGTGGAAGTGGCCCGGCTGGTGTGGCTCAGTGGTTGAGCATTGACGCATGCACCATGAGGTCACGGGTTTGATTCCCGGTCAGGACGCATGCCCGGGTTGCAGGCTTGACTCCTGGTAGGGGACATGCAGGAGGCAGCTGGTCGATATTGATGTTTCTCTTTCATTGGTGTTTCTATCTCCCTCTCTATTCCTCCCTCTAAAACCAATTTAAAAAACATATTTTTTAAAAAGTGGAAGTGACCAGTGCATATTATTGTCACTTATGACCAGCATCACCCCTTATCGACCCTCAGTCCATGCCTCTTCCAAGTTTGCTCTTACCCTTCTTCCTCTTTTACTTCTGCACAAAGGAAGAGAAATCAGCAGAAATCTGGGCCACGCCATGTTCGTAAGAATGGACTTTGGCATGGGACTGTCCTGTGTGGCCTCGGCAGTCACTTCAGCTCTCTGAGCCTCAGTTGCCCTGTCTGTAAAATGGGTGGTCACGCTGCCTCTTTTCTAGGTGAGGATTACATAGGCTACTACCGGTCAAGATGCATAAAAAGTGCTCACTAAATGCTCCTTACGCAGCCCCAGTGGTGGAGACAGCCACCTGCCACCCAGCATCCGTTCCCCCGTCTCCCTTGCTGAGGCACCGGACTTTTATTCCGGGCGGCACTGGGCTCACTGGACCGACTGCATTTCCCAGCTTTCTTTGCAGCTAGATGGGCCAATGAGATGTCAACTGCAGTCAGAGTGGGGGGCTTGGGGGGCTCTTTAAAAAGAGCTGCCCCAACTGAATGAGAGCCCTTTATCTTCCCCACCGGCCCCTCCTTCTGCCTTCTTTGAGCCTAGAAGGATGGAAGCTGGAAACTGGACACCTCACTGGGGTGGACCTCACAGCCTGGACCCCCACCAAAGGCCCCAGGCAGGCGGCCGGAGCCACGGCTACTTATGAGCAAAGACAGATGGAAACGAGCCACTCGGCCTAAGCAATCGGGGCCCTTTCCACGGACAGCACCAAGCGCTTGCAGCACATTATCCTCATTACTATTATCACCATCATTATCGTCATTATTATTGGACAAAGCCGGCCCTCGGGTTTTCTTTCACCGGCCCGAGCCCCGCCACACCTCCCTCCCCAAGACACCGCGGCTTCCGTCCCTGCGTTCTCTCCCTCTTTCTTCCTTTTATGTTCTCTGCCCACCCCCACCCCCCCCACCGCCGCCACTGTCTCCTCTCCCCTTTCTCCTTCCTCTTTATTTTATCTCAACTTGCCACAAATCTGTTCCCCTGCAAAGCAGCTGCCATCTTTGTTCTGGGCCATTATCTGTGGCAGCGCGGCCGAGAGGGGCCGCCGGGCAGACAATCACCGGGTAATAGAGTGTCTGCGAGCTATTGTCGAGTGTGTCCGAGCCGATCCATCACCCGCCGCCCGACACGGCACAGGCGGCGGCCCGCAAGCCCGCCAGGCCACTCTTGGAATCTCTGGCCGGCCCCTCCGCACGCAGGACCACGCCGGGACGTGCTGACCCTGGCCGCTCCCCCCTGGCCTGAAGGGCGCGGGTTGCTGGCTCTCAGAGCAGGGACGTGCTAAGAGCCTCATGGCTCTAGCTCATTGGATCGACACTCCATCTATCGGGGAGGGCGGCTTATTCTACCTGATTTTACAGATGTGCACCTGCAGCTCAGAGAGGGGGATTCATTTGCCCAGGGTCACACAGCACAGTAGAAGCATAACTGGGACCTGACTCCAGGTGTGCCTGCCCCAGAGCCTGTGGTCTTAAACATCAGGTCTTAAACGCTACCCCCCAGAACCGGCCTTGGCAGGGCAGCAAAGTGCTGGGTGCGTTTGGGCCCCAGGAAGCTGGGCCAGGACCTGCAGGGCTATCTAGACCAGTGATGGCGAACCTATGACACGCATGTCAGAGGTGACATGCGAACTCATTTTTTTGGTTGATTTTTCGTTGTTAAATGGCATTTGAATATATAACATAAATATCAAAAATATAAATCTTTGTTTTACTATGGTTGCAGATATCAAAAAAATTCTATACGTGACACGGCACCAGAGTTAAGTTAGGGTTTTTCAAAATGCTGGCACGCCGAGCTCAAAAGGTTCGCCATCCCTGGTCTAGACACTGACCGTGCAGCCGATGTAAGAGACGGACACGGCCTTGCCCATCGCCTCGTCCTGGAGTTGGTGGTCCGTGGGAACACGGGGGAGCGTGGAAAGGAGTATTTGTCAGGTTTGGCAAGAGTGCAGTGGCCGCCGGGTGTGCCTCCCAGCTCTGCCGCTCAAGCTGCGTGACTTTGGTCAACAGCCTCACCTCTCTGTGCCTCAGTTTCCTCATCTGTGATGATGACAGTTCCTCCTTCGTGAAATTGCTGGCGGATTCAATGCCTGGTGTGAGGGTATTAGCACTTAGGTATTAGATATTTCTATTCATTCTGGTCCTATGGGGGGGGGGGGGGTCCAGTGTCTTATTTACATTATGCCATGTACCCCCAAAACAAGCCCAAGAAAGCGGTACCATTATTCTTCCAATTTTTCAGATGCAGGAACTAAAGCTCAGAACCTTGCTTGAGATCATCCAGCTGGCAAAATAACATGCTTCCTTGTGCCTTCTTTAGGCATTCATTGAGCACCTGCTGTATGTCAGGCTTTGTTCTAAGTGCTGCAAGAGCCACAGAAAGTTGGTTTTGTGAAGTGGTTGGCTTTGTGAGAACCCTTCTCTCTGCTAAGCAGTTCAGCTCAGCTAATCCCTCCGCAGCCCTCAGAGGTAGATGTCATTGTCCCCATGTTACAGATGAGAACACCGAGGCATCAGGGAGGTTAAGTAACTGGCAGAAGAGTCAATAAACAGGGCATCCAGACTGTGCCCTGGCAGTGTGACTCCAGAAACGGAGAGACACAACATCGCCTTGCCTGAGACCGCTCCTGCCCGTCCTGAGCCATGGTCTAGAGGAGAGGGGTCAGCTGTGGAGGCCCCTAGTGAGGGTGAGGAGCATTAGTGCCACCCCAATGGAAAATGACACCCCAATGGGCACTGGCAGGCGGAGGGGAGCTCAAGTACAGGCCACCGAATAAAGGCTTCCAGGAGATGGAGGAGGAGGAGAAGGAGAGGGAGGAGGAGGAGGAGGAGAAGGAGAGGGAGGAGGAGGGGGAGGAGGAGGAGGGGGAGGAAGAGGGGGAGGAGGAGGAGGGGGAGGGGAAGAGGGGGGGAGGAGGAGGAGGAGGGGGAGGGGAGGAGGGGAGGAGGGGGAGGGGAGGTGGGGGAGGGGGAGGAGGGGGAGGGGAAGAGGGGGGGAGGAGGAGGAGGAGGAGGAGGAGGGGGAGGAGGAGGAGGGGGAGGAGGAGGAAGGGCTGAGTGCGGACCCCTGAAGTTGATGCCGGAGTCAGGCAGGGGCGTCTTGAGCACCTTGCGGAGCTGGATGGGACTCGGAAGAGAGAACCACAACCTTCCGGCCATGAGTCTGAGCTCACCATGGGGGCTCTGCTGGAGGAGAACCAGAAACCTTAAATGCACTCCGGGCCCTGGCAGGTGTGCTCAGTGGTTACAGCGTCGGTCCCTGCACCGAGGGGTCTCGGGTTTGAATCCTGGTCAAGGGTATGTACCTGCATTGCAGGTTCGATCCCCGGCCCTGCAGCCCACCATTCTCTGTGCACTTCCTGGTTCCAGACTCTGTGCACCATTTCTCTCCATCTCTTCCCATCACCCTGTGAGAGAGGCCCCAGGACCATCCCTGTTTTACAGATGAGGACACTCAGGCTGGAGGTAAAGTCGCTTGCAAGGCATCTGACTGCAGAGCCCACACTCTCGGCCACAGCAAAGCAGAGGCCCCTCACCTAGCGCCTCCCCGGGGCTGGGGCAGAGTCTTCCCCTCCGGCCACAGCGGAAGCTCCTTCCCTCCTGGTGGCCTCGCCCTGTCCGGTTCCCGCCTCCCTTTGCCGCCAGCTCCGACTCACCCCGCGGCCCGCTGAGGTGCGCCCGCTCCTAGGAAGCGTTCCTGGCCACACTACCCCTTTCAGAGTCGCTTCTGCCGGCGTCAGGGCGCCCTGTGCTGGCCATTTCCCTGGGATTCTGGATGAATGAGCTGGTCCTGGGCGCCGTTTATGAGGCACCACGTCTACTCCAGGCAGATACAACGGAAGTGCACTCGGAGCATTAGAGCGGCGATCATCACACTGACCGCCACCCTCGTGTCAGGCCCAGCCGGACGCCAGGCGTGACGGCGACAGTGACTTCCGTTGGGACCGTTCCCTGAGCACCTGCTCTGGACGCTCAGGTGGCTGCAGGGCACGAGGGAGCCCACGCCGGCCCAGCGCCCTCCAGCCCCTGAGCCAGGACATCGAGGTTCACCCAGGAGGCCCGGAGGCACCCGCTTCTCTTTGTTCCCCTTCCCACCTCCGTCAGGGCCTCTCTGACCCCCCCCCCCCCCCTCAGCGGGACTTGCCTTTTCTCTCCATTTCCCCCCAGGGGCCCCGTTGCTCTCTCCCCTCCCCTAGGTGGGCACACAAACCTTCCGGTCCCTGCACAGAGTCCCTGGGGAGAGCAGCACCACCTCTGTCCTCGGCTCCCGTGGGTCCCCCCCCCCCCAGCTGTGTGGGGGTCGAGGACTGGGGAGGCCTGCTGCTCCCGGGAGGTGCAGGGAACCTTGGCGACAGCAGGGGGGGCTGGCTGACCGGAGAAGCCCTCCCGGACACGTGCCCGCTGCGGGAATGCCAGGGCGAGGAGAGGGCAGGGGCCACGGAGAACATGGGGGACCCTGCAGGCCCCAAACCAGAGGTCTCATGGACTGGGGAGGGGTGGAGGGGTAGACGGGCGGGTGTGAGTTCATGGATAGGGTGTGTGTGTAAGAGGGTCGGGTGGGGTGGGGTGGGGTGGGGTGGGGTGGGGTGCGGTGCACGCCGGTGTAAGAAAGCCAGATATGAGAAGACGCCGAGACTCCTGGCTAACCAAGTCCGAGAAACACACATGCTTAAGCCCGTCGCCCCGACGCTGCTTAAAAGCAAATGTAAAGACATTTATCTATACTTTTCTTTCTCATTTAAAAGCAAGAGTTGCCGCGATGTCGGGGGAGGCGGCCCGCGCCAGCCCGACGCGGTAATTAACAAAGGCGCCGGGTTCGGTGCCTCCGTATTTACTGATCTGTGCATGCACACACAAGGTGAGATAGGATGAATGGCTAATTTCCCAGCGGCTTTTGCTCCTGCTTGCTGCAAAGTTGTGAACAAAATGACTGGCCATGCATTGAACTGGCTTACACAGCTCTCCATATGGAAATTAAGATAATCCAGGGCCCAGCTTTGTGTCTCGGCGACGGCGGGGAGCACGGAGGGAGGGGGCGGGGGGCGAGGCTCCCGAGCCTTTCAGAGGAACAGTTTACCACGCGGGCTGGGAGTTTAGCTGGATTTTGTTGGTCAAACACTTGGGGGAATGTATTCTTCCCCCTCCCCCACCCCCACCCCGCTCCGGGCCACCGGCTCTCTTCTGCGCAGACCCCACCGGGGACATAACACTTGGTCTGGGGTAGGAAGGTTTTAGGCAACAGCACAAAAGAGGAGGGATTATGGGTAAGGTCAGAGGGCGCCGGGGATTAGAGATATGATGTATTAAGAGGGCAAGACTGCCAGGAACACTTTCTGTTTCTATGAAGCCTGTGTTAATTGCTGGGGGAAATCTCTCCCCCTACACATCCCCTCCTACCGTCTCCTCTCCACGCTCCAAATTCGGCCTCTTTCTTGTGTCCTTGCTGAACTCCCCTTGTTCCTTAAATCTTCCTGCTCGGCCCCCCCGTCTCCTCCTAGCCACGGCTCTTCCGGTGGCTTAGGGTGTAACGTAAAGGAAGAATGTTCTGGGTGAGGCGATCCGGCGTCGGGGGTGAAGTCTGGACCCCCACTTCAGAGCCCTCCTGGGTCCACACCTCGTACCCTCTAACACCCACACAAGGTATATGTGGGATTAGGGGAGTCCCTCAACCTCTGGGAACCTCAATTTTCTAATCTGTAAAATGGGAATCAGAAGTAACATTGGCTACTTCCCTCTCTCTCTCTCTCTCTCTCTCTCTCTCTCTCTCTCTCCTCTCTCTCTCTCTCTCTCCCTCCCTCCCTCCCCCTGCTAGGTTGGGTGCCGGGGATTGGCTCCAGCTCCGAGCAAGCTCCCTCCTCTCTGAAATGAGAACCAGAAGCAGGGAAGTCAACCAACAAGCAAGATGATGGCGGATTGTGAGACTGAGATGAGGGACATCCACAGGGCATAGTGACTGCAGCTAACACGGGGTAAAGATTAGGGCAGGAGGCCTGCAGGAAGAAATCAGGGTAGGCATCCCTGAGGAGGTGTCCCCATAGTGTAAACCGAAGGCTGAGAAGGAGCCAGGCTTGTGAAGAGCAGGAGCCAGGGAAGGGTCTCCAGGCAGAGGGCCCAGCAAGGGCAAAGACCCCAGAAGGAAGGAGCTGGCATTTTGAGGAGCCGGGAGGAGCTGGGTGTGGGGGTGCAGAGGGAGCAAAGGGACACCACGGGAGGTCGGCTTGGAGAGCAGGTGGGACCTGCGTTAGGAGCGTGATTGAATCCGAAGTGCGCGAGCAGCCACTGGAGGGTGTCATGCAGGGAAGTGACAAACAGGAGCCCATTTGCATCGTTACAAGCTCACTGCGGAGCCGGTTGAAGAGCCCATCCGAAGGGGCCACAGGAGAGGCAAGAGGACACCACAGGTCGGTGTGGCCTCAGGAGCACAGACCCTGGCCCGGCCGTGTGGCTCAGTGGTTGAGCATCAACCTATGAACAAGGAGGTCACGGTTCAATTCCCAGTCAGGGCACATGCCCAGGTTGCAGGCTTGATCCCCAGTGGGGGTGTGCAGGAGGCAGCTGATCAATGATTCTCTCTCCCTCTCCCTTCCTCTCTAAAATCAACATATATATATATTTTTTTAATTTTATTTTTAAAGAAAAGAAAGAACACATACCCTGGAGCCAGGTGCCCTGGGTTTGGAGACCCAGCTTCTCTGCTTCCCAGTCCTGTAACCCAGGGCATGTCCCCGCTGGCTCAGAGCCTCAGTTTCCTCCTCTGTAAAATGGACACGGTGACAAGAACGCCCACCTCATCATGGGCGAGGAGCTTTGAAACAGTCTCCACACCAAACAGCTAGGACACACCCCACGCGTGTGAAGTGCTGATGCGCATTCACTACGCCTGTTATTCTGGTCCTTCAGGCCCGAGATGGCGGTGCCGTGACAGCGTGGGTGACGTGCAGACACTTGGGCAGGGCGTGTTGGACCTGAGCGAGACTCTCTGCTCCCCTGGCTGCTCAGCTGTGGGTGGAGAAGCTATTCCGTAAGCCTGGTCTGCGGGAGGGAAAGGTGAAAGGTTCTTGGTCAGCCGTGGGCAAACTACGGCCCGCGGGCCGGATCCGGCCGGTTTGAAATGAATAAAACTAAAAAAAAAAAAAAAGACCGTACCCTTTTATGTAATGATGTTTACTTTGAATTTATATTAGTTCACACAAACACTCCATCCATGCTTTTGTTCCGGCCCTCCGGTCCAGTTTAAGAACCCATTGTGGCCCTCGAGTCAAAACGTTTGCCCACCCCTGTGGTGGACGGTACATTTTACCCCAGACCAATGGCCTGCAGGCTCGTGCCGTCGGCGGCTGCATTCCTGGAGGCGAGGGGCATGGCCTGGGCACCTCTACGCTGGGGTGTCCCAACCACAGCCGCAGTGGGTTTGGGGCCGATGATTCTGTGTCGTGGGGGCTGTTCCGGTCGTGGCGGGCGGCTTGGCATCACCCCTGCCTCTACCTGCCGGGCACCGGGAGCATGTGCACTTGCACCCGTTGTGACCCACAGAGATGTCTCCAGACGCTGCCAGATGTGCCCCAGAGGCAAGTCGGCCCCAGGTTTTAGAGCCGCCGCCGCGCCGGGACCTGGTCAGCCCCCACGCACCGTGTGGTGTCACTGTGGACCGCACGCTTCAGGCGGAGCCGGCGATGGGCAGAGCTCGCCCGAGAGCAGCCCAGAGACAAAACCTTCCTTGGAAACGAAAAGGCTCTTGGAGGACGTCCTCTGGCCTTGAAAGATGAAAAGGCTGTCACTTGGAAGGGAGCCAGTGAGCACAGGACGCGGAGAGACAAGGAGAGCCGCTGAATGCAATTCACAGCTGTCCCACGCGGATGGGGGTGGCCCGGGAGGAAGGGAGCTCCCCGTCGCTGGAGGCAGGCAAGCCGAGATGTGACCATGACCACCTGGTGGGGAGGAAATACCATGTAAAACAGAGATTTCCACCCCGGGACCTCCCTCACGCGCAGGGAAACACTTTCTCTTCCAATCCACTACCCACCCGTGTTCAAGGCGCCGCTCACTTCCCCCGCGGCTTCCTGCCTCGTCTTCCCACGCGGGTCCCTCCCTCGCTGCAGTCCGAAGCGCCAGCGGTTCTCCCGAGAGCCTTCAGGCTGCACCTACCAACGTGACCGCGAGAAGAAATGCAAAGCCTTGCTCTTGGGGCCCATGAAGCCGCAGCTTCCAAAACAGAAAGAAAACCAGACGGACACAGGAGCCCCGGTCTGACCGGGACAGATGGGCGCCAGGTCGCAGTTCCTGGATGTGGCTCGGTGGCTGAGCATCGACTTTGGAACTCGGGAGGTCACCGTTCGATTCCCGGTCAGGCCACATGCCCAGGTTTTGGGTTCAATGCCCGGTCAGGGCATCTTTGGGGAGGCAGCCAGTCTCTCTCTCTCTTTCTCTCTCTCCCTCTCTCTAGAATCAAAGAAATAGAAATTTAAAAAATCCTCAGTTGAAGATTTAAAAAAAAATTTCTGGAGAACTCATCTCTTTTCTATTCTAACCTCCGCTGCTTCTTCCACAGAAATATCACCACATTGAAAGCACTTCCCCTTACTTCTTCCTGTAACCCTCAAACGTACAATTTTGCCTGTTTGACCAAAAAGGAAATCATTCAGATTGCTTTTTAAAAAATATATATATATATATATATATTTATTGATTTCAGACAGGAAGGGAGAGGGAGAGAGAGATAGAAACATCACTGATGAGAGATTATCATTGATTGGCTGCCTCCTGCACGCTGGGGTTCGAGCCCGCAACCCGGGCATGTGCCCTCGACTGGGAATCGAACCCAGGACCCTTCAATCTGCGGGCCGACAATCTATCCGCTGAGCCAAACCAGCTAGGGCCGGATTGCATTTTATGTGCCTGGCCATTTCTTTTGTTCAGAATTAAAACGCTGAGGTTTCTCTAGGCCGGTGCTAATTAATTTTTAATACTGTGTAGGCTTTAAATGCATGACCATGCGTCGTGTTTACATTTTACAGTATGTTCCTCTTTTGTCCTCTCAGTGGTACTGAGATACAGCTGACACATCACATGTGGAAGTTGAAGGTGTACAATGTGATGATTTAATACATGTAAATATTATGAAATGTTTACCACAAAAGGTTAGCTATCACATCCTTCATCCCATAATTACCATTTTTTGTTGTTGTTAGGGTGAGAACAGTTAAGATCTCTCATAGCAACTTCCAAGTATGCCATACAGTGTTATTAATGTTATCCACCATGCTGTTGAACTAAAAGGTTTTTTAGTTGTAAATTTGTATTTTAAAATGGAATTCTATATCATGAACATAAATGGGGAAAAAAAAAACAGTTTCTCTTGCCACTGGTTGGTGGTCAATGAACAAATAAATACGCTGCTGTTAATTTAAGCCGGATGCTTTCACCTGCCGAAGGTCCCAGCCTGTTTCTGATATCTCTGCGTCAAAAAGGGAGGTGAGCCCTGGCTGGTGCACAGTGGTTAGAGCGTCGGCCCACGCACTGAAGGGTCACGGGTTTAATTCCCCATCAGGTATTGGGGTTGCAGAGTCAATCCCTAGCCCCGGTCAGGGCGCATGCTTGGGAGGCAACCAAACGATGCGTGTCTCTCTCTCTCTCTCTTTCTCTCTCTCTCTCTCTCTCTCTCTCTCTCTCTCTCTCCCTTCGCTCCCTCCCATCCACTCTTTCTAAAACAATCAATGGAAAAAATATCCTCCAGTGAAGATTAATAAAAAAAAAAAAAAAACGAGGGAGTTGAGCCATTATTAGAAAAGTGTTAATGACCTATCAGCACCCATGGAGCCAGTTTCCTTGCTGGAATCCCGAGGTTGGGGAAAGACAAGAGGAAAGAGGCGTAATTTCTCACCAGGGGATGCAAGCTCATTTAAAGCCGTGTCCGTGACCTGCTGAGGGTGTGTCCTGTCCCTTAGGCAGCTCTGTCCGATATGGTGACCACAGCGACCTGTGTCTGAGTGCGTTTAACTTCATTCAAACTGAATAACAGGAGAAATCCCGTTAAGTCTCTCGGGCCATATCCCACGTGCCCCATGGCACTCATGAGGCAGCTGAACAGTACGTGGAGGGGCACAAGGGGACATGTCCACCCTCATAGAAAGTTCTAGGGAGCCCTAGCCGGCTTGGCTCAGTGGATAGAGCGTCAGCCTGCGGACTGAAGGGTCCCAGGTTCGATTCCAGCCAAGGGCACCTGCCTGGGTTGCGGGCTCGATTCCCCAGTAGGGGGTGTGCAGGAGGCAGCCGATCAATGATTCTCTCTCATCATTGATATTTCTATCTCTCTCTCCTTCTCCCTTCCGCTCTGAAATCAATAAAGAAATATTTTTTTAAAAAAAGCAAAAACGAAAAGAAAGTTCTAGGGAGCAATGCTGCTCCCAAGTGTTCCTTCCGACTCGGGGTTGGGGCGGGGGCTTCAAAACTACTTTCTCCAAGTGCCCATGAGAGGGGTCAGGCCAGCCGCCCCTGGAGACCGCGGGGAGACAGATGGGCCGAGGCTGCGACGAGGCAGATGGGGCTTTACCTCCGGCCTCGTCCAGCTCCCCAGCAGCCCCTCCCACCTCTGGCCCTCGGAGAGAAGCCCCTCTGGCTGCTGAATCCCTGAGGTCAGGGCCGCTCAACATCTCTTCAGGGCCTCGTCCCGCTCCCACCAACAGCCTCCAGAAAAGCCAGCCCAGCCCTGCTCCATCCACTGATGCCCTAGAGACAGATCGGGACACTTCTGTGGGCCCTGGCCGGTGTGGCTCAGTGGCTCACCCACCCGCACACCAAAGGGTCTCAAGTTCAATTCCTGGTCAAGGGCACGTACCTGGGTTGCAGGTGAATCCCAGGCCCCCGTCGGGGCATATGCGGGAGGCAACCAATTGATGTCTCTCTCACATCAATGTTTCTCTCTCTGCCCCCCTTCCTTCCACTCTCTCTAAAAATCAATGGAAAAAATATCCTTGGGTGAGGATTAACTGGAATAAAAAGATACATCTGTGGGAAAGGGAAAAAGGTAGCTGGCTTGGAAATTAAGATTTTTTCCAAAGTGGTCACTGAATCTCCTTGATCATCCAAATCTGTCTTTCCAGTTAACTTACGTGTTCACTGTCACCTACTCAGTCCTGTCAGTCGTTGTTAACCCTTTTTTCGCTCCTTAAGAGAAACGCATGGCTGGACTTGGAAGCATCGCTGCTCATTACCTCGGTTCAAGTCCTAACTCAGCCCCTCGGTAGCTGTGCAACCTCGGCCAAGTCACTTAACCTCTCTGAGCCTCAGCTGTTCAGCTTGTGAAATGGAAAGTCATAGTAATACAGGGTTGGATGAGGCATCATATGTTAAATGCCTGGTACATGGTTAATGGTAAAAAGAAAATATTGGTTCTTGTTGTATTTATTTAATAGATTAAGCAAGATATTTGTGGATACCCTTTGTAGAATATAAATAGGTACCAAAACAATAAAGATAGTGGTGGGAATGTTGCCCTTAATAATAACTTCTCAACTTATTATCCAAGGGGAAGCTACTCTTGGGCGCCCAATTTCCCAGATCCCGAAAATCTCTGAATCCCACCCCCCCCCCCACCACCATTTCAAGATCCATGTGGTACATCAATATCCAGGGCTCTACTCCCAAGTTCAGGGGGCTTACAAGTTCTCTTTCCCTTGAAATTAAGTGTGGCCATGTGACTATGTTTGACCAGTTAAATATGAGCATTGCTTCCTGGCCAAAGTATTTAATTGCTGGTGCTTACTGCCCACTGTTCTTTTTCTGCTGCATGGGTGGTAGAGACATCTGCTGAGATGGTGGTGTCCTAGAACGGTGACTGCCCCCTCCAGCTGGGTCCCTGCCTGACTTCAGTGAGCAGCTGTGCACCTGCTGACGGGTCCTGGACAAGTGAGATGAGTGAGAAACGAGCCTTCATTGTTTTAAACCAGGAGATTGCTGGACTATTTGTTACAGCGGCATGACCTAGCCCATCCTGACTGATACAAGGCAGTTAGCCCTTCCCCAATGGCTGCACATTAGAAGCAGAATTGAGGCTTGCTCCTAAATTGACCCTGTACCTTGCACACCGTGCTGAAGGAATGACCAGCTCTAGGCCCGCCGAGGCCATTAACCCTCCCAGAACTTCAACCCACACCCGGACTGTCATCCAGCACTTCGTCCAAACATGGACCCAGTTGGGAAACTAAGTCTCAGACCACATCAGTCAAGAGTTACAGCCAGAATCCCAGCCTTTGACCAAACCTCCCCCGCCCTGCCTGCACCAAACGCCTGCCAAACATTACACGGTCTGGCTGGAGTCCAGACATGGATTAGGGATGACACTTCTAAAAACCCACATCAACAAGCAAGACACCACAGAGAATTCATGCCCGCCTTTCCAAACAAGAGGAGCATCTTGCTTTCGCAGAGAGCCACGCTGCTAATTATGCAAAAGCTCTCCTCCTCCTCCTCCTCCTCCTCCTCCTCCTCCTCCTCCTCCTCCTCCTCCTCCTCCTCCTCAGGAACAGAGGCCAGGTCTTTGAAATACGGCACGCGATGTTTGGGTTTTAAGAAAACTAAGAAAATAATTACAAGGCTCTAAATTATCTGCTAAATGAAATTGTTCTTCAGTAGACTGTCGAGTTTATTTTCTTTTTATTTAATTTATTTTGTCGGCTTCAAGTGTTGTTTGGGGGCTAAAACCACATTCTGTGCTAATTGTGTAATTTGCATGACATTTGTAATTTCCCTTATTTGAAAAAAAGAAAAAATAGAGCAACCATCACAGCAAAGCTGATGGGAAATGCCCTGGTCTTTGGCCGTCTCGGGGCTGGGGGGGACATTGGGTGCCGGTGTCTGGCTCCCTAGAACAGGAAGTCGGAGGGGCGGGGTGCGGACCTGGCCTTTGGGTGAGACTAACAGCGTACAGGGAGGCTCCAGAGGGAAGCCTTGGCCCTGCCCTTGACACCATGGTGACCCACCCAGGGCCAGCCTTACGCTCTGGCCTTCTGATCTCTGTGTGTGTTTTCGTAAGTAATACTTTTGTGTGCTTTCCTTTTCCAACAAACATATAATGGGATTCATTTAACAAAACCTTCGCAATGTGGCATTTGTGATGATGCCACCTCCCCCCGCACCACCCCCGTGGGGACCCACTTCTGCTGCAGCCACAAGAGCGGTGCCCTGGGCCCAGTCCTGGTGTTGGGGCAAGATTTCTGGGGGGTGTTTCAGCCACGTCAGAGGAGGGATTGTCGTTAAGGAGAGGAGCATTTTAGGGGCTGCGTGCATGGGGTCACTGGTAATGACATAGACCTTGGGGATTTCCTGAGTGCGTCCTGCGTGCCCGGGCTGCCCGGAGCACTGCGTCTCTGCGATCCTCAGGACCACGCTGTGAGGCGGGAATTGCCTCGACGACCACTTTGCAGACGTGTCAGTGGAGGCGCAGGGGTCTGTGACCCGCTTCGGGTGGCCCACAGCCAGGAAGTGGCAGACCCTGGGTGGCAACGTGGGCCGGCGGCCTCCACAGCCCGCAGCCCAGTCACCCCTGCGATGGTCACTTCCCGTGGATCTCAGCTCTGCGTCTGGAAATGCGAGGCCTTGATTTGGAATTTTACAGGAAGGAGATGGATCCGTGTTGATGGAGGGACACTTCGTGTTCGGACCTGCTACGCCTCGAAACTCCTCTCGGTCCCTGCATCCCTGCAAACCCGCGAGGACTGTGCGCCGGCGAGTGTTCGCGGTGCTCCCGCCGGCGGGTGCTGGCCTGAGGTGGACGCGGGAGCAGGCCTGTCCTCGCCCTCTCAGGTCCCCTGTCCACTCCGCTCTCCGTCCTTAGCGTTTCGTTTCAAGATCGTGAGTGGACCCTTTGCATCCTCCGTGTACCTTGGACCAGCCGTCGGCCCGAGGCAGTTTCATCCTCGGCATCGCTCCTGCTACAAACAGCTCTCAGAATCAGCTTTTGGAGACCCAAAGCCCTGGGCCTAATATCCCCAGAAATCCCAAATCCACACCCGGCCGAGTCCCCAGGAGGGAAGAGGTTTTTGGATCCGTTGTCCCACTCAGCAAAAGAGGCTGTGATTGGCAGGGCCAGGGGCGGGCGAGTGGAAGGGAGTTCTTAAATCAGAGGCTGGGCGCCAGCGCCTGTGAACACACAGCTCCCGCGGATGCCAGGGCCCCCAATACATCATCATCCATAATCGTAATATGGCGTCATCTATCACCTGCTCATAATAAATAGCATATCATCTGCTCATAATATTTTATCATATAACATCATGACACCTGCTCACACCACCATATATTATGTGATCGACACCCGGCAGCTCCTCCTGGAACAGCGGTTCTCAGCCTCGGCTGCACGTTAGAATCACCTGGGAATCTTTTTTTAAAATCCTGATTTCTGGGCCGCATCCTCCGGAAATTCTGTTTCTTTGTTACTAATGTTGTGGCCCCACCCCATCACAAGGAAACAGAATTTCCGGAGGAGGAGGCCCAGAAATCAGGATTTTAAAAGGATTCCCAGGTGATTCTAACGTGCAGCCGAGGTTGAGAACCGCTGTCCTGAAGGAGCGTCCTTGGGTATTAGTTATTTGAAAAATACGTTAAGTGCGGCTGGGAGTTGGTAGATTTGGGGAGATCGCCGCAAGTGTTGGCGGTTGATTTGAATGGAGTTGGAAGGACCCCAACATCGCCTGCAGCTCCTCATCCGGGCTACGTGGTTCCGGCTGGACAACTAGCAGAGGCACCTGCCTTTGTGTGCTCCAACCCTGTGAACATACAGCTGGCTGAACTGTGCGTGTACATATGTGAGCGAGTGTGGGCGTTCCAACAGTGGCCCCAAGGTTCTCTGATGCCTCTCCAGGTCCCTCCCCTTCAATCTGGGTGGGCCTGTGACTCTTGCGACCAATCAAGGATGGGGGAGCGATGTCGTGTGGCTCCCCAGGCTGGTCATGAAAGGCCGGGCAGTGGGCCAGCACGTAAGAAGTCTGACCCCCCAGGGCCTCCATGCTGTGAGGGAGCCCAAGTCTCACGGGGAGGCCATGCACAGGGGCTCCTGTCGACAGACCTTCGAGGCACCCCAGCCCAGGGCGGGGGGAAGAGGGGGATGGAAGATGCTTCCAGATGATTCTGGCCCTCAGCCTCTGTGTTGCCTCCAGCTGTCAAGTGTCCCCAGGTAAGGGGCGCAGAGAAAAGCCATCCCTACAGGCCCTTTCTGAATTCCCACCCCACAGAATTCAAGGCGGTTTGGGGTCACTACATTTGGGGGTACTTACTTAGCAGCAGTAGTAACTGAAACAATATTCACGGAAGCGAAGTAGAGCGGTAGGTGGAGGCAGTGATATAATAATGACAATAATAATCACCAACCTTTATTGAGTGCTGAAACTAACCTCGGTCGTTAGCATGATTGCTAAGGTTCCCGTTTTACAGGCAGGAAAACTGAGGCACGTGGATTCAGTCAACCAACATGTATTAAAGGCCTACATGTGGCAGACACTGTCTTAGGGACTGGAAATACAGCAAATTGCACGAAACAAAGATCCCTGTCCATGTGGAAATTATGTTTTAAGAGGGAGAAGCGGATACTATAAAACAAACGTAAGAAGTGAATAATGGCCCTGGACGGTGTGGCTCAGTTGGTTGAGCGTCCCATGCACCAGGAGATTGCCGGTTGGGTTCCCAGTCAAGGGCACATCCCAGGGTTGTGGGCTCCATCCCCAGGAGGGGGTGGGCAGGAGGCGGCTGATCGATGTTGCACTCTCACATCGATGTTTCTCTCTCCTTCTCCCTCTCTCTCTAAAAATCAATAAACTATTTTTTGAAACTTTATCAATAATGCCCCCAATAGCCGAAACCGGTTTGGCTCGGTGGATAGAGCGTCGGCCTGAGGACTGAAAAGTCCCAGGTTCGATTCAGGTCAAGGGCATGTGCCTGGGTTGCGGGCATATCCCCAGTGGGAGGTGTGCAGGAGGCAGCTGATCGATGTTTCTCTCCCATCGATGTTTCTAACTCTCTATCTCTCTCTCCCTTCCTCTCTGTAAAAAATCAATAAAATATATTTTAAAAAAAAATAATGCCCCCAATAAGTCAAGATGCAGAACTTTGAGCCCAAAACTCATATTACTCTTTATGTATTTTATTTTTTTAAATTTCATAGAGAATCACCAGGAGCTGGAATTACCTAAGTAAATATATATATATATTAATAATATTTAACCTCTGATTTCTTGGTTCTTGATCCTATCCGTCAAAAATCTTCCCTTGCCTGTGCGGTTGGAAATTAGAGCCGTATAGTTAGAGAGAAACACTTTAAAAAATTCAAAACCAATAACCACCTGACTCCAGGATTTCTCCACCCCGGAGCTCTTGAACATGGGCCAGATACTTTGTGTGTGTGTGTGTAGGGAGGGGGCGGGCGGGGGGGACGCTGTCCTGGGCACCCTGGCCTCTACCCACGGGATACCAGAGGCATCCCTCCTCCAGCCAAAAATGTCCCCAGACCTTGCCGAATGTCCCCGAGGGGTCAAATCGCCCTGGGTTTTGAACCACTGCTTTATCCTAAAAATCAAAGACAAGACTGAGAACACCCTGCACAGCCCCTCCAGCACCCGCCCCCCTGCAGCCCGCCCCCCCCCCCCCCCCCCCGCGGCCTTGTCCTCGTCGGGGCGAGCGTGCCCCGTGTGAACTCGGTGAGCACGGATGCGCGTGCGTGTGTGTGAGGAGCCCCCGTGCGCTATGCTCGTAATTCTTTTATCTTCTGCTCACACCCTGGGCATTATGAACATTCGTCAAAATAATTGACGCGGGTGAAATGAGCACTTCCTGCTATGTCGGGCAGATAAACTTTGCTGAATATTGATTTCACACAAAGAAAATGACATGTGCTGAGGCCTCACCCTTTATCTGCCCGGGCCAGGGACACGCGGGCAGGAGGAGGACCGGCTGGCCGCCGCGCACAGCGGCCCCAGCACTCCCTTTATCGCTTCTTCCGCAAGGAGACCAGGGAAGATAAGGAGCCAGAGGGAGAGCTCGCCCGGCCCTGGGCACTGGGGGGTCCACGGAAGGCGTGGGGCCGGCCACTCCTCTGGGGACCAGGGGGACCCAGCTGATGAATTCAGAAGAGGGAGGCGGAGTAGAAGGGAAAATGCCGATGATGTGGGAGGAGGGAGGAGTGTGGGGGCAGGCAGTCTTGGGTTCAGTCCCCGCCCAGTCGCTAAAAGAGGGCGACTGGCCACCCCGGTTTGCCAGGACTGAGGGGGTCCCCCGGGTGTGGGAATCTCAGGCCAGTCAGGGCGCTGCAGGACTGTGGGCACCTGGTCCTCAATTTCCTCATCTGTGGAACTGAGAAAGGTGAGACCTGCCTCCCTGACCTGGGGGGATATGGGGGGAAGCCCCCCTGGGTTTGTGCCATGTGGAGCCCCCATCCTAGCAGGCACAATTCTGCACTAAAGCCCCCCCCCTTCCCAGAAGCCCCTCTGCCCACCCAGCCCGCAGAGACCTCGCGGGCCATGGAGGCTCACAGGGCCTGCTGCCTGGCTCGCCCCAGCAGCCCTGGGGGGGTTCGCTGGAGGCCAGGGCTGTCTTGGTTCTCTCCACACCCACTCAAGGCCTGGGCTGGGACCCTCCCCTACTTCTCCCCTCTCCAGTTAAACGTGATCAGATGTAATAGTAACAACTATCATTCAGTGAGCCCTTCTGCAGGCATAATGGTTTGCTTGTTTGTTTGTTTGTTTTAAATATTTTTATTGGGGTTTTTTAGAGAGAGAGGAAGGGAGAGAGAAAGAGAAACATTGACGTGAGAGCAGAACATGGCTCGGCTGCCTCCTGCACGCCCCCCACCGGGAATGGAGCACAAACCCGGCATGTGCCCTGACCGGGAATCGAACCAACAACCTTTTAGTGCTCGGACGATGCCCCACCAACGGAGCCCACCAGCCAGGGCCGTAATGTTATGGCCATTCTCACTTAATTCTATAAGCACCATGACGGCAATCTCACTTACCTGCTGAGGAAACTGAGTCCCAGAGAGCAGGCGTGCCTGTGGGGGGCTTACACCAGGCACGCCTGGCTCGGGAGCCGTAAGCCCACCCTGGTCTGCCTCCCGTTAGAGGCCACAGAGGAGGCAGCTGTCGTGACCTGGAGAGACCGACTGGCCAGGGCTCAAGTCCTCCTCTCGCTCATCCTGGGGGTGGGGGGCGGGGGGGGGGAGGGGGAGGCTTGTGAGAATCCCCTTCCTCTCCAAGTGCCCATTTCCTTACCTGCGAAGTGAAGAGACTTTACAATCAGAGGGAAGTGCCCGGCACAGTGTCAAGGACACAAAGGGCACAGCAAAGACAGAGGCACCTCAGGCGGTGCCCTCCCCACAGGGGTGGGGGCACCGGCACCCCCTCTGCGAAGCGGAAGCCTGAATCTGACCCTCTCACGCCCCTCTGGCCTGGCGACGTCTTGGCCTTGACCTGGGAGCCAACTGCCCCTAAGTCAGGTCTGATATGCTCAAGTTCAGCCCCCGGGCATGGGCGACGGCCCCACCCCCTGGCCATTCCCCACTCAGTGCCCAAGCCTCACGTCCCAACGGGGAGCCGTGGGGCTGCGGCTAATTGCAAATCATTCCTCAGGGCCCCCCACTGTTCGGCTAAATTCACTGGAACTAATGTGTCCCGAAACAAATTTCACAGAAGAGCCAGGGCAATTACAGGACGTCTGCGCCCCCTCCCCTCCCCCGCCTCCCGAGGCTCCGGCTGGCTCAGGCCAGAGAGGACTGGATGGAGTGGGGCCGGGAACACGGACGCAGGGTGTGGTCTCGGGGGCCAGACCCCTACTCCATCCAACCGTCCTCCGTGTGCCTTCCGCTCCTGAGTCTTCCACCGCCATCACACCAGCACCACGGGCTTCCTCTCCCCCTCCCCCTCCGGCATCGCCATTATCCTCATCCCTGAGCTCAGGACCCAGCTCCATGTGATGGAGAAAACACACGCTGGCTCCACGGTCAGACAGACGTGGGTTCAAATCCCAGCCTCAGCCCCTAGGAGCTGTGTGTCCTTAGAAAAGTCACTCAACCTCTCAGAGACTCGGTTTCCCAGTCCTTGAAATGAGGGTCGCGTTGTTTGGCTGGTCTTGGCTTTTGTGAACATTAGACACAATGACACAGGTGAGGGCCAGCACATAGTAGGCCCTCACCCCATACCGATCTCCTCTGGTCCCTGCTTCAGTGTGGTCATTTCAAGGTGACCAGGTGAACGTCTTCTGAGAACCTCAGTATCGATTCAAGACCAGAGGCGTCAGAAGGCAAAGACCCCGGCTCACCTCCAGACAAGGCAATGCCCCCCCCGCCCCATGCCCCATCCCTCTTCCCCTTCTCGTCCCAGCCTCGTTTTTCCAGATCTTTCCCATCAGAACAACTCTCCTTCCTCCGCTGCCCTCCCGCACTTCCCATGAGCCCCTCTGAGAGCCTTTCTGATTTTCATTCTGCATCTCTACCTCCTTAGTTGATGACAGTCACTCATAGAGAACAGTGTGGCCACGATGGCCAGTGGGACTGCTGGGGCAGCTGCCGGTGAGGGTCTTCCATCACGGACTTGTGGCCAGCCGGCCCAGGCCCTGCAAAGAGCCATAGTTTCCTGCCAAGGTCGCCAACCGGACCCCAGGAAGGTTCCCTGGAGTCGCGGGGGGGGGGGGGGCGGGGGACTGGGCTGAGGGTGACCTGTCACCTCGGGGCTGGTTGGAAGCCTAGTCCTCTGCCTTATGTTCATGACAGCGAGCCAGCCTGTAGGCAGGTTGTCAAGGAGACTGTCCTATGTGGCCAGATTCATGCCATCTTTTATTTTTCCAACATTAGGAAAACACTCACGTATAACTTAAGACGCACCTAGGAGACGTGTTGAAACCCCAGGATCCAATGATTAGTTTCACAAATACTTACTGAGCCTCTGCTATCCACCAGGCCACGGGTAAGGTGCTGAGGGGCCCGCTAAACAAGACCGATCGCATCCCTGTTCTTGGCTCCCAATCTGGTGGGAGAGACAGATACTAAACAAGCGAAAACACAATATCAGATAGAACTAAGTACAATTAAGAGAATAAAGTTAAAACAAACAGGCACCGTATGAGAGGTCTGTTAGATTAAGTTGTCATGACGGGGTGACATTTCAGCCAGGAACTAATGACAAGAAAGAGCCAGGGTGGTCTGGGGTAAAGTGTCCCGATAAGGACCCGCAAGTGCAAAGGCCCTGGGGTAGAAATGAGCTGGAATGGCTAGAGCTGAGTGAGCAAGGCAGGGACTGGGAGGAGATGAGCTGGGCCAGGTCATGCAGAACTGAGGGCCATGGGAAGCCTTCGATGAGTTTGATGCAGGAGAAATGAATTCCGGTTTTTGGAAGACCCTGTGACTGTGATGGGGGTTGGGGTCAAGGAGTGTAAAGGAGGAAGCAGAGAACCCAGCGGGGAGGCCATTGTCCAGGGGAGCAATGAAGGAGTCCTGGCCTGGGGTGGAGGTGGGCCACTGCCACAGGGGGTCCCGTCCAATCATCCAGGTGGGGAAACGACTCAGAGAGGGGCAGCCACCTGCCCCAGGCGCCCAGCCAGCAGCCGGGGGTACAAAGTCAGAACTGCAGTCTCAGGCCAGGCCCTGATTCATTTCACCACCATTAACTGCTCCACGGGGAAGTCGGCAGAGAGAGCTCCAGCTAGGGCTCGAGGCTCCCCTATCAGAGGGCTCGCCACTTAAAGAACCCCTGTAGTGTATCCTTTTGTGATGAGAGTAATCACCCCTAATTTATCTGCTTCATAAGTTCAGTAGCACTGTTCCTTTAAGCACTGTGAGCACGTCCGTATCCCCATCCGGAAATACAATACTATTTGTAAAACCCCACTTGCTTCTGGGGGCCCCTCTTTCACATCAGCGAGCACCGTGGGGGGCAGGGGCGGTTTGAGTCGTCCCTGGGTCCCACGGGCGCACGGGCATCACAGCCAAGTAAAGTGACGGGGTGGAAACGCCCTACTACGTGCTCAGTGATGCGCCAGGCACCCTCCCTCATTTCTCTTCAGTCCGCATAACACAGAATGAAATGGGCTTGTTTTTTGTCTCCACTTGACAGATGGGGAAACCGGCTCAGAGAGGTGAAGCGACTGGCCCAGTGTCACACAGCCTGCAAAAGCCAGGGCTCGTGTTCTGAAGCTCAAGGGCTATTCTGAGGAAGGAAGGAGGGAGGAAGGCAGGGAGGAAAGAAGGATTATTTCGAGATGAAACGCATTTCTCTGTGGGGCCGCGTCAGCCACGGCTGCCTGCGCGCTGGCCCTGCCCCTGGGATTTCTCAGAATCTCTTTCTGCCTTGGACCGGGTGTCCCTTGTGTCCCCAACCTCTCCTCCAGTGAGTCTTATTCCCTCTTCCCCAGCATCCCCACTAGGGAGTGAGGGTGGGGAGACCCCGACACACACACACACACACACACACACACACGCACGCACACACACACACACACACACACACACACACAGAGGCAGAAGTTGTCTCCCGCAACCCCACCTGTCCTTGGCTAAATGAATGCGGTGTCAGCCCAGATAATTCCAAAGCCATAAAGATGATATAAAGGGGGGAGGGGGGTCAGTGCTGGGGAGGGTGGTGGTGGAGGAGGAGATTACAAAAAAGAGGATGAGCTGCCTGGCTTTGCTCCTTATCTAGTCCGCAGCAGGCCTGGCTGGCCCCCCTCGCCCGGCCCCCCAACTCCATGCAGCAGGCGGCCCCAGAGAAGGACCCTTCCCGCAGGAGGGCAGGGCCTGCCTGGGAGGCATTAACAGCTGAGCCGGGGAAGGTCCTGCAGAGCTGTCCCTGGGCTGGGGCCTGGGGAGCTGGGGGCCTGCTTGCCTGGAAGACCCAAAGCCTTGGCCCAGCTACGGACGGATGGACCGACGTGTCCTGGATGCCAGAGGTCACGCACGGACGACTTGGTTATGTTTATGGCTATTGACTCGGGTCAGGAGGGCAGGGCGGGGGCTCTCACCCCCATAGGACCTCCCTGAGCCTCAGCTTCCCCATCTGTGCAATGGGCTGGGCCCTCCTTCCCCCTGGTGTCAGCAGAACTCCTTGTGGGAGGAAGTGGGGGGCGGGCAGTCCAAGTGCAGGGGCCGAGTCCCCACCAAGGGCTTCGTCCTTTTTCCTGGAGGGACAGACAGACACCCAGACACAGAGGCAGAGAACTAAAGAGTCAAACGGAGAGAGGAAGACCGATAGTCAGAGACGGAGAGATAAGCTGGCAGAGACAGAGAGAGACTGAGAGATAATCGGAGAGATAGAGAAAAGAAGGGAGAGCGAGAGAGCGAGAGATAGAGACCCAGAGATGGAAGCTGAGACAGAGTCCAATACCCAGGGAGAAATAGAGAGAGAACGAGGGGCAGCGGGAAACCAAGACACCTAGACAGACAGACAGAGGGACACAGAGAGATGGACAGACAGACGGATGAGCGGCGGGGGTCGCAGACCGAGGGAGAAGAGCAGAGGAAATCTAATCAGAAACCCCAGACCAGGGTGGGGGGCCTCTCCTTCCCCCACTCCCTGCGCCCAGCCCCCTTTCCCTCCGGCCTCTGCCGCCGCCCGCCTGCGCCCAGCCCCTGCTGCGGCCGCACCTCCTCCCGCATTGCTCCCCCACCTGTCACCCCCGCCCCGCCGCTCCTGTGCCCGTGGCTCCCTCCCACCCCACCCCCCAACCTTCCTAACACGGCAGGGGTTTCTGGCGCCTTTGTGGCCGCCCCGAAGTGCGCGGCGACAAAGGCGGGGGTGGCCGGGGTTAATTCGCGCACGGAGGTAGGACGCGCGGGCGCCGGGCGGAACAATGCCCGCGGCGCGCCTTTGAGCGGGGCCATTGTGCGCTGTGTGAACCGGGAAATCTGTTCCCTGCCGCCCGATGGGGTGGGGTGGGGTGGGTGCGGGGCTAGGTGCGAGCCGGCTGAGGGGCAGCCCTTTTGTATTTGGTTTGGGTTTAACCTCCAACCGCCCGTCCTCTCCGCATCCTTGAACTCCGAGCTGGGGGAGAGCTGAGGCCAGGAGGAGGTCAAGGCTCTCTTGCCCTGCCCCCTGGCCTGCTGTGTGACCTGGGGCGAGTCCCTGCCCCTCTCTGAGCCTCTTCTCCCACCTGAACACGCACAGGGGGGACTTCACAGCCTCACCCGTCCTGGCAGCTGAACCTCAGGACCCAAGGGGTCTCAGGTGAGGCAGAGGGTAGACCTCAGGTTCCCCAGGGTGCTGTGCCACCTCGGGGGAGTCACCTACCCTCTCTGTGCCTCAATTCCTGTTGGCTCGGAGAAGCAGTGGGAGAGGTCCATGAGGTGGTGCGTGCCGGGGTCTTAGTGGGCTCTGCGTGCCCTATACGTACAGCATGAGAGTAACACCAGCATTGCTGAGCTCTCGCTGTGCTGGGAATGAGTCTATTGGAAGGGTACATATTTTAGGGTGAATACTATATAGTTTAGTGATTTTATATATATAGGTATTTATATATATAAGTATATATATAAAATCACTAAACTCTATTATCTGCTATCTTTGTCACTTACTCTCCTAATGCCTCTGTTTGCGCATCTATGAAACGGGAATGAAACGGGAACAATGGCAGCACGGATTCCCCGGCTTCTCTCTCTACATATATATTTATATTTTTTTCTTTATTTTAACATTTAAAAGGATCACATACTCATTCTGACAACTTTACCGGGTGTGGCCCCCAGTAAGTCACACACAGTCAGGTAGGGGGAGGTTACTGCTGTTAGGTCTGTGCGGAAAGGAGCCAGGCCAAGAGACGCTGTGAGAGCTTAAGAAATGTCATCCCATTCTCTCCCAGGGGCCGAGACCAGTGGCTGGTGCCAGCGGGGCAGAGCAGGGGGAGCGGGATATTTGTGTCTCTTCTAAAGGTCAGAGTACCGGTGGGCCAGTGCAGGTGGGGCCAGGTGCAGGCGGGCCACGGGACACTGTGGGAGGCGGTTTGCCGGAAAGCGAAGGCTGTTCATCATGGAACCTACAATGAGCAGAACAAGATGGGGTCGGGACTGAGGGGCCACTCTGCCCATAACCAGCTCTGAGTTCACCTTCCATAGGGACCCTTCGTCCAAAGGGGCCGGGGTGCTGCCCTTGCACCTGGCCTCCAGGTGATGAAACCACGAAGCCAGACGGTCCGAGGGGCAGACTCCCGCGTGACGTCTCTGTGAATAACTCTGAGTGGCAGTCTGGCCGGGCACTTGCCAAGTCTGTGATGTAAGTAGTGCTTCTCTGCTCATCAGACCTGGATGCACCCCCTATAGGCAGCTCCAGGGGGCGCGTGTTCCAGAATTAGGTGCACTCTGGCGGCATCATGGAATAGCCATAGGGCCGGGGGACACGAGACCCGCTGAGCCTGGCCACTGCTGCAGGGAACGGGTGCTGAGGAGGAAACTGCGGAGTCTCCAGAACACGTTTTGGACCGTCACCGGGGGGTGGGGGGACTGTGGTCTAAACCGGCCCTGAAATGCAGTTTTCTTTAGGTTTGTCCATGATGCCTCTCGAAGGTGCCGGTAAGTAAGATGGCAAGACAGGAAGGACCGTGTGAGCCCAGCCTCTCTCCAGAAGCCTCTGTGCTGGGCTGTGACAGGCCCCTCTCTGTGCTGTGTTCCTTCTCCTGGGAGAAAGAACCGCCCGTGGGGATGCGAGCCAGCCCAGGCTCCCCACCCCTCCTCTCTCAGTCCCTGCCGAGCAAGTGGGGTCCCTGATGCAGCAGGAGGTGCTTGGGGGAGGGTAGAGGGAGGGGAAGATGGACCCAGCCCTTTGGGGGCCCCGTGGGCTGCACTGAAGAGAATTTGCCCTCTTCTGTGAAGAAGGACTGAGACGACTCTTCTAGAATCATGGGCCAGGAAACAGAAGCTCAGAGAAGCTCATTTAAAGATGCTTAACCTGCCCTAGCCAGTTTGGCTCAGTGGATAGAGCGTCGGCCTGCGGACTGAAGGGTCCCGGGTTTGATTCAGGTCAAGGGCCCATATAATCCCCAGTAGGGGGCGTGCTGGAGGCAGCCAATCAATGATTCTCTTTCATCATTGATGTTTCTCTCCCTTCCTCTCTGAAATATCCTCTCTCTCTCTCTCTCTCTCTCTCTCTCTCTCTCTCTCTCCCCTCCCCCCCAGTATATATACTTGACCTCTTCTGGGGTCACACACCCGTTCTGTGGTTGTTCCAGACCCTCTCCCCGGAAAAATGCCCACCTGTCTGTATGCAAAACATTTGTGTGAGAAATGCTCACCTGTCCCAATTCCAATAACGGACTCAGAGACAGAAGGATGGTGAGAACGAGACCTGAATATGTTCCCGAGAGCGGGTGCCTGTGGGCAGGCGGGCACCCCTGGAGTGGCGAGCACAGGCAATTGAACCATATTGCACGAGAGTCCCTCCCCCGGTTCCTAGCTGGCTGAGCGCTATGGTCTTATTGTCTCCTATTGGCTTATTTTAAAAAATGGGCTGAGGCCTTTCTAGTTGTCTCCATCTCCCTTTGTCGGGGATCTTCCTGAAAATGCGCTACACACAGTCACGCGCACAGTTCTCATACCTGCTTCCCACCCCCCTCCCCACATCCTGTTTGCTCTGGGAAATTCAGTCACCGACTGGCCACATGCTGTTTCTTTTCTATGAAGATGAATCATAGAGGCCTGCCTCCTACATTTGCCTTGCAACCTCAGGGCCCCCGCATTCTTCTCCGCACCCCAGAGGCCGGGCTGAGCGCCTCCATGGTAGCAATAAGAATCCAGAGCGGGACTGCGGGCCTCGGCTTCGCTGAGCTCACGGTGGGGACCGAAGCCCCGGGTCCCCTGGAGCAAGCCTAGAAGCCGGCTCTTAGGCTGTCACGGCATTCAGAATTGGGGTTCCAAAGGTACATATGCCCGGGCCCCGCCGCATCTCTGGGCTCCCTGAACAGTGCTCTCTACTCTGTGCATAGGACGGGTGGGGTGCTGAGAGCCTCGAACTGCTGGGAGGCAGGGAGCAGCCGTGGCCAGCAGGTGCCTACGGCCCGCGTGCCTGGACGGGCACAGATGGAGTGGCTCTGGGCTGGGGGCAAGGGGCAGATGCAGCCACCCCTGGAGCCTCAGCTGCCTCGTTATCTCTTCATTGTCTCCCTGTCGCCCCAGCCCACCGCCCTCCTCCCTCCCCGGCTGCCCTTCTGTCATCTCCGCGTGGCCCCCTCATCCAGCAGCCCAGGCCCCAGGACTCCAGAGGGAGCTCCAGGGAGGGTCCCCCGCAGGTTTCCCCGCTCTGGGGGCCATGGAGTGGGCAGGAGGGAGGGCGCTCGGCTGGAGAGGCCGGGATGGGGGCTGTGAGACAGTCTATAAATCACGCCCCACTGCGCTCCTGTTTAACACACACTTCTCCACCGAGTTGTCAGTGAAACCGTTAATTAATTAGCTAATCCCGCAATGAAGTGGATTCTAAATGGTTCTCCCCTCCCAGCCTCCCATTTAGATAATTGCTGCTGAGGGATCTTGTGTGAGAGACATTTTCTCCAACAGGGATGGGCCGGGAACACTGAGGGAGATGAATCAAAAGAAGGGGGTCCATGTACTATTCCCCCATGCTCCTGTTAGGGGGGGACCCTTCCCAGCCCCAGCAAAAGCCGGAAAGGGGCTTGGTTATTGGGGACGGGACGAAGGGTGGGCAGGGGAACTGAGCTTTAGTGTTTTGGGTTTGTTTTTAATCTTTGTGATGCTTTGTGACTATGGTCATCTTCCTGGGGCAGGCAGGACAAATGATGGTGATGGTGACGGTGCTGCTGATGGTGGTGGTGATGATGATGATGATGGTGACAGTGCTAATGGTGATGGTGACGGTGGTGATGGTGACGGTGATGGTGGTGGTGTGATGATGATGGTGATGATGATGATCTTGATGATGATGATGATGGTGGTGGTGGTGATGATGGTGGGTCAGGCACCTGTCTGCATATTTGACATACATGATCTCATTCAACCCCCTCAGGGCAGCTGGGATTGTGGAGATTGGGGAAATTGAGGTTCCAAATGAGGAAGTGAGTTACTCAATGCACAGAGCTGACAAGTGGCAGCGCCTGGATTGAAACAAAGTTGTCTGACCCCAGAGCTGTACTCTTTTTTTAAATATATTTTTTATTGATTTTTAGAGAGAGAGGAAAGGAGAGGGGGGGATAGAAACATCAATGAAGAGAGAGAACCATTGATCGGCTGCCTCCTGAATGCCCCCTACTGGGGATCGAGCCCGCAACCCGGGCTTATGCCCTTGACCAGAATCAAACCCGGGACCTTTCAGTCTGTAAGCCGATGCTCTCTCCTCTGAGCCACACCAGCCAGGGCCAGAGCTGCACCCCTAATGGTGAGGAGATTTTTAGGGGAGTCTGCCTCTCCCAGAGGGACACTGAGACCTTTCAAAGGGAATGTGGTGAGCTTGAGATCACACAGGAGAGCAAGGAACATTGACTGGATGGACAGATGGATGGATGGACGGGCAGGTGGATGGAAGGACGGACGGATGGATGGATGGATACTAAATCTTGTGACTTATGACTCGGGACTCAATAATTTGTCTGAACAAATAGTCATAATTTGTCTGATCCAAATTATGTCCAAGTGGAAGTCATGCAAAAGCGCCTGCCCAGCCTGCAATGGAAACAGGTGGCTTTACCTGCCCAATACCCCTCCCCACCTGCCCCCCCTACACACACACACACACACACACACACACACACACACCGTGGTCTGTGTCTGCGTGCCTTCACCTGCAGCTCCCGGGGAGGGACACGGTGCGAATCCATTCATCAGAGTATATCTTCCACCACAAGTCCCGCCCCCAGCCGCGGGAGCGGGAAAGTCGCATTCTCCTTTCTTGAAATGCTAACCCGAGAGAATGTCGACCCTCAGTTGCTGGAAGCCTTCCTGCCACCAGGTGTGGGGCCGCACAGAGTCACCCCACTACCTGCCAGTCTCCTTTGACCCCCGGGATCCAGCTGTGCTTGCAGCCTGCGCACACCTGGATTTTTTTGTCAGTTGCATCATGGTCATCGGTATGGCAGTGCTGCTGGTCACCCATTGGTACCATCTTTCCTCTCTTCCTCCTCAGCAGACGTCTGCTTTTGGCCGAGCAGCAGTGATGCTCACGGAAATACTTCCCCTAACTTCTTGCAGCTCTAGGCGGCCGTGGGACCCAGTTCTAGGCAGTGAGACGAGTGGCCTTTAGCAAGGACAGGCTCCAGGCAAAATTCCAAAATAGGAGAGAAAGGTGGGAAGGGCTGGGCAGAAACAGCTCTGCGTCCACACCGGGTCGGAGAGCCTGCCTGGGAAGCAGCCTTCAGCACGGACATACAGGTCCTGTGTCCTGCTCCCTCAGGGACCTGTCGCCTACCGGATGGCGGCCACTTCGTTTGATTAGTCAGTGCCTCCCCACCCTCAATGCTTTCAAGGAGCAGCCAATGTCCCGGCACAAGGAGGATGGAGAAGCTGGCCACCGAGAGCTGATGATCTTCAAGTTCCAGTCCAGGGCCAGGTGCCGCCCGGGGCCACAGAACCTGGGATGGAGCTGGTGGTCCTGGCAACAAGTGCTGGAAAGGCGACTCGTTGGCCCAAGTTCACGTCTTAGAATCTTGGAGAGAGAGGGTTCCAGACTAAGAGCTCGAGAGAAACTGAGCACTATATCGTTCTAGAATTTTAGGAGTCTCGACAAAAGCATCTTAGAATGATGGAATTTTAAACATTAGACCGAGAGGGTCTAAAATTCTAGCTTTGTAGGAACTTAGAACCACAGAATTGTAGAATTAGAGAAATCTCGTCTAATGGAACCCCTCAAGGCATGCAGCCCTTCCTTCATAGAACCTAAGAATCATAAACTTTTAGGAAATGCAATAAGTAAAATCTCAGAATTACAGAATTCTAGAATATTAAGCTGATTGACTTTATACACTAGCTTTAGGGTACTTATGCCCTTGAAGTTTTAGATGAGGGAACACGTTGCAGGCGACGGGGGTGTTGAGTATATGGACTGTGTGATGGTTTTGAGGTGTGTAATGTAGCAAAGCTTACACTTCACATAAATGCAATGAGTTGTGTGTCAATCGCACCTCACTTTAAACACCAAGTGTCCACAAGGAGACCCATGAAGGGAGCGGTGGCATTGGTGGCCCGGCCTGCAGGGAACCCGTCCAGGTGGCCCCGGCCCGAGCCTGGGCGCCAGCCCGCCCTCCCTTCTTGGGAAATCAACTCCCTGCTTGCGGGACCTCCGTGGTTAATTCCTCTTCCCCGGGGAGTCCTGGGAAACCAGGCCTCATTAGTTGAGGCCCGGCCTCATGGAACTTCATGTTTGTTAAAGATTAATGGGGTGTCTCCCGTGCCGGATCTGAGGGGTCTCCCAGCCTCGTTTCTTCCGAATCAGCCCCCTGCCAGGACTCCTCATCAGTCACGGGGGAGGCGGCCGCCTGGGAGCTGAGGGAAGTGGCTGGTGAGTGCTAATGGCCCCTCTCAGCCTTCCCTACGGCCTCGGATTCCCTCTAAAGACCAGACAGGGAGACAAGGGCAACTCAGAGTCCTGGGGCGACTCAACTGCCCAGAGCGGGTGTTCCCCCTGCAGAGGGGCCACCTGGGGAGGCCACGTGTGTCTTCCGGAGGAGGCTGCCATGTTGCAGGACCGTGTGGACATCGTCTCCACGACGCGTCCTCAGAGGAAGCGGAGTGTCTTGGGCACATCTCCCAGTGGGATAGCAGGTCTTCCTCTGACCGATGGGTCCCATTTCCAGAAACAGCCACGGGTCAACAGCAGCCCACCCCCTCCCCGCTCCCCGTCACACCTGGTCACATGGGCCATTCCTTGCTTCATGTCTCTGAGCTCCGTGAAGGCTGGGACCTCGCCCGGCTTTGTGTCCCACGGTATTCCCAGCATGTAGCGCGCCGCCTGGCATACAGTCAGTGCTCAATAATTGTTCGCCAAGTGAACGAAAGGGCCTTCTCTCTATATGTTCAACATCTCCCCGATGACCCTTTTCTCCAGGTCTGTTGCTGGCCTCACGGGGTCTCATCTGGACACCTTCGACGATCCCCCCAACCAGGACCCCCACTTTCTGTTTTGCTTCCAACCCCTGCACAGAGCAGCCAGTGAGCTTTTAAAACTAAAACCAGATTCTGTAAATTCACCAACTCAAAGTTAACCAATGGCTTCCATCGGGCTCACAGGAAACACACCCTCCTCTCCCTGCCACAAAGCCCTGCGTGGTCCCGCCACTTCCTCCCCACCGTTCATTCCTCCAGCCCTGCCCAGTCTCTCCGCCTCTCGCTGCTCCCCGGTTCCAGCCAATCCGAGCCCTTGCTGCTCCTCAGACATCCCCAGCATGTTCCTGCCTCAGGTGTCTGCACTGGCTGTTCCCTCTGCCTGCCTCCCTCCCCACCAGTGTCCGCTCTGTCCCCCTCAGCGCCCTCACTCTCTTCCTTCTCTCTGAAACCTGGTTGCCGGGAGCCGGTCCATCCTTGCTGTTTCAAAGGACCTGGCATATATGGCATACTGTTCTTAATATGTTTTCTCACTTTCTTGGCACTATGTGTTTTAACCAAGGTCTCCTCTCTGAGAAAGGTTGTTTCCCCAGGTAGGGATTTTCCCCTGAAGTTAGGGAGGAAATAAAACCCCTCAACTAAGTGCCAGGCGGGTAATCACTTTAACTACGAACAATCATGCTTAAGCTACATAATCTTTACTCCCTGGAATGGAGATAAGAAACGCCCTAACCTTTGGAATAGAGATTAATAGGATTGGAATCAACTGGTATAAATACAGATGTAACAACACAGAACTTAGAACACAGAACTTAGAAGACAGAACCAAGAGACACAGAACCTAGACACAGAACCTACACAGAACCTAGACACAGAACCTACACAGAACCTAGAGACAGAAGAACTTCGCTGGAGAGAACATGGCAAAAGATCCTGGACAGAAACTGGCCACAGAACCTAGAGACAGAACCTAGAGACAGAACCTAGTGAGAGAACATGGCAAAAGATCCTGGACAGAAACTGGCCACAGAACCTAGAGATAAAACCTAGGGAGAGAACATGGCAAAAGATCCCCGACAGAAACTGGCAACAGAACCTAGAGACAGAACCTAGCAAGAGAGCCTGGCTAAAGATCCTAGAGACAGAACCTGGCTACAGAACCTGGATAGAACATGGCAAGAGAACCTGACTAGAACCTGGTGACTGAACCTGGCTGGAGAACCTGGACAGAACCTGGCTGGAGATCCTAAGCAGAACTTCACTGGAGATCCAGACCAGAACTTGGCCGGAGATCCTGGCTAGAGATCCTGGCTAGGCTGCTGATCAACTGAACGCTGTCTTCGTGTCATTCCTTCTTCGCCGACTCTGTCTACACCTTTGGGAACCCCTGGAGAACCTGGCTGGAGAACCTAGCAAGAGAACATGGACACAGAACCTGGCTGGAGATCCTAACCAGAACTTTGCTGGAGATCCTGACCAGAACTTGGCTAGAGATCCTGGCTAGGCTGCTGATCAACTGAACGCTGCCTCTGTGTTGTTCCTTCTTCGCCGACTCCGTCCACACCTTTGGGGACCCCTGGACCTGCTGGGGTTGGACCCCAGCACCTGGTTCCACCCCATCAGAGATGAGGGTAGGGTGCCTCGGGGGTGAGATTTAGGGAGCTGCCAGGAAACTCAGGACCCACAATAAGTAACATTTTGATGCAATATTTTAAAAAACCAAATTGAATACGAAAGCCCATGAATGGTCCGCATGTCTACCAAGAGATGAATGGGTACACGAAATGAGGTCTATGCCTGCAATGGAGGACTATTCAGCCACAAAAAGGGACGAGGTGCTGACTCACGCCCCAACGTGGATGAACCCAGAAAACATTCTGCCAAGTGAGAGAAGCAAGACCCAAAAGACACATATGAAACGTATACGCATCCGGAAGAGGCGACGCCAGAGAGACAGAAGGCAGGCTTGTAGCTGCCGCGGCCGGAGGAATGGGGCGGACAGCTCAGTGGGTGTGGATTCTTCTTTGGGAGGGAAAATGTTCCGGAATCAATGGTGACTGGTGGTGGTCGCACACAACTGTGAATGTACTAAAAGCCACTGAACTGTACTCTTTGAAGTGGTGAGCTTTATGTTCGATGAGTTTTATGTCACTTTTTAAAATCGATGACAAGTAAGATACCAGCATTTTAAATAGAGATAAGATCTGTAACAGCGCCATGCTGGCCCCGTGGAGTCTGAGGCAGAAGGAGGAACTGACTATCGTGCTGATTTGTGTCTCCACCTCCTTCCAGGGGCCTTTGACGACACCCTAGTGTCTTCCTGTTTCTACAGGCCTTGTTGATTGGCCTGCTGACTGCCTTACTCAGTCGGCTCCAGGAGGGGGAGAAGCTCTGCTGACTACGTTAGTCTTGGGCACTGCAGGGTCCCCAGCACACAGCCCTGCCTGGCACACAGTGGGCCTCAAAAAATACTTCCTGGGCCCTGGCTGGGGAGCTCAGTTGGTTAGAGCGTTGTTCTGGTACGTCAAGGCTGGGGGTCCAATCGCGGGTCAGGGCAACAAGAATCAACCAATGAATGCATAGATGAGTGGAACAACAAACTGATGTTTCTCTCTCCCGTCAATCAATCAATATTTAAAAAAAATACTTCCTGGATGAATGAATGGATGAATGAATGAATGAGAGCTGGAACAAGCTGGCTTCCTGGATCCTAGAGGATGGATGGAACAGAGACCAGAGAGAGAACTGGTTAAAACTCACCACCCCCTCATTGCAGAATCCCAGCGCCGGAGGAATTCTGTTAGAGGTAGTACCCAAGGCCTGGACACCCCGGACATGGCCCAGGGAGGAGGGCCCATTCTGTTCCACAGGTCTGGGTGGGGGCGGAGGGGGGAGGCGGAGCTGGGGCGGGAGGCTGGTGAAGGACCAGCTTTGCTCTGGGGGCCCAGGCCCAGGCAGAGGGACAGGGAGTCCATAGTGTTTACTGAGCAAACACTGCCGGGTGGGGAGAAGCTGTGGCCGAGTGTTTAACACACATCTCATGTTTGCTGGCAAATACCTCCAGCCTGCCTCGCCAGCCCCCCGCCTCCCCCCACCCCAGTGGGGCTGCTGTTGCAAAGTGAATGGGGGGGGAGATGGGGGCAGGGCTGGCCGGCTCCCGGGTCAGGCTTCTGTGTGGTCAGAAGGTGGGTGGGGAGGGAGGGAGGAAAGGGCGCCATAAAGATTCGCCCTGGGGCTGGGAGGACACTGGTGTGCCCACTGCAGGGAGTCTACTCTCTGACCTCTGCCTCGTCCAAACCCACCCGAGGTCCACATAGCTTTGGGGGGTGAGACACGTGGGGCCCTTCACAGCTGAGACCTACCCACTTTCATGCTGTGTGATGGTGAACAGAGGAGGTGATGTCTCTGAGCCTCATCCTATAAATAAGGCAATAATGTTTCTAGGCCGTGGCCGACGGGTGCTAACCGCTCTGTGCCTCAGTTTCCCCATCTGTAAAATGGGGACAATAATAATGTCACCCTCATGTGTTTTTTTCTTTTATTTAAGAAGGTTTCAAACCTTTTGAAAAGTTGCAAGAGGAATAAATCCATGAGCATTTGTACACTCTTTCTCTCTATTCCCCATGTGTTCGTATTTTGAGCCATTTGCTTTATCGGTCTATCTGCCTATGTCTGCTTTTTTCTTTGTTGGACTATTGGTCGTCAGTATGCATTTTCTAAAAACAAGGACCACAACCCGGCCACCACATGACTACTGGATTCAAGAACTCAGAGCTGCCATAGCTTCATTATCTGACACACACCTCGTACATTTTTGTGAGAAATAACTGAGTCAGAAAGAGTTCCCCCTAAGTCAATGTCCCCTTCTGGCACCTGGGCTGAGCCTGCCTACATCAGAGAAGGCCTGGGAGAGGCACGCAGCCTGTGCGGAGGTGGGGACTCCCCGGGTGGGACTGCAATGGTGGGGGTGGGGGTGGAGGGGGGGCAAGGGGATGTGGCATGAGGCCATCAGAGGCATCTGCCCCAGCGCCTGTCCCCACACTCACCTGTGTGCCCCGACTCCCCCATAAACAACACTGATGAGCACCCACATAGGTGCCCCTGGCAGACCTGTGTAGGTTTCCTGGCCTCTAGGCCCCTGAATCACGAATTATTTGCATATTTCATTGGACAAAGCCACACCAGGTGCTTTATGCAAATGAGCTCCCCACATCCCCACTTTGCATTCCTGGGCTTTCTCATTTGTGCAAACAGTAGCTCTATAACCAAGTTACATGAGCTTTTTAAAAATACTGAACTACATCAGCTAATTTTGGAACATTCTAGGGACCCAAGGGAAGAAACTGTTAGAAAATAGGAGACGAAGAGAGGGGAGCTGAGACCCCCTAGCGGGAAGCTCCCCAGAAAAGCCGGGGCAGGAGAAAAGTGTGGGGGCCCGGTGCAGCGGAAGCACTGCCTTGTCCCCCAGGGGAGCTGAGCCAGGAGTCTCTGCTTGGCCTGTCGAGGGAAGGATGCCCACAATGGGGCCTGTACCATCTCCCTCTCCCAAGTCTGGCACGTAGTAGGCATTGAGGGTTTGCTGTTGAACACATGATGAGGCCACAGGCTTGTGGTTTTAAAAACAAAACTCCAGGCGAGGGGAAAAGAGAACTCACTCTCCTAAAGCGAACCCAGTCTCGGGCTGGCCTGGAAGGTGGGTTTCCACGGCGAGGCGTGGAGAGCTGCCTCTCGATTCTCTTTAATCACAAAGTGATCGATTTGCTGATGGACGGCCGGGAGCACCCACAGGCGCAGGGGGGTGGGCGGGCCCTGAGGACCCTGAGCAGCCGTGGCCGCAGCAGCTCTTCCTGGCTCCCCAGAGCCAACGGCCCCGTGTACAGGACTTTGGCGGGTCGTGTGCAGCACGGCCATCATTAAATCGTCCTTTACGTAAACTGAGGATGTAACCCTATTAAACTCCAAAAGTCGCCATTTCCTGATCACAGGACTACATGTCGCTGCTCCTGCGCGCGTGAGGGTATTCACCTGGGTCGCATCTGGATGGCGAACATATTCCACAGCCGCGTGCTGTGCGCGTCTCTTCCCAGCGGGCGGGCAGTGTTTACACCAAGCATGTCCAACTCAAAGGCTAACACGGGCCAAATAAGCACACGCGGTCCACGGGCCGCGAGTTTGACATGCTCTGCTTACACCATGGACACTGACCAACTTGATGAATCAGAGGTAGGAGCTTTGGGGCTTTGAGAGTCTGTTGCTAAGCGTTCACCAGCTCCCACAGCCTGAACCCTCGCGGTGGCTGGAGGCGTGGTGCCTTCTGTCTGCACCTCTGGGAGCTCGGAGGGGCGAAGGTCCCCTCTATTTACTTAGGGGCCAGCGGAGGAGGACACACCCATCGGAGGGAGAAGCCTGGCTCCCAAACCACCCTCCCATCCTCCTCCTCTTGGGCCCAGCCTTCAGGCCAAATAAGACCAGACATTCTCTTTGCTGAAGGGCCATCCGCACTGCTCTACCTGCCGGGGTCTCCCCGCCTGCAGTTCCCAGCAGCAGGATGAGGGAGCGGTCCCCCCACATCCTGAGAATGACTCCTGATAATTGGGGCTCCTGCTTGCTATTTCTCTGCCTTCTATTTTGCCCGAAAAATGCCTGGTGGTAATTGCCCGTCCGCCGGCAGGGAGAGAGCCGGCCCTTCAGCTGCGCAGACTCCCAATTGGGCTATTACGGCCCGGCCACTTTCTCTTAAATGGCCCTGCTTCGATTTGTCGACATTTTGAAGCGGGAACTCATCTTTCTCACATTTCAGACAGAAAGAAGGGAAGATGGGAAAGCGCGCGGCATCCTTCCAGGGCGGGAGGCAGGGGCATTGCTTCTTGCTCAGTGAAGAGCCGGGCGGATCTGTTATTCCCACTTCATGGGTGGCGACGCCAAGGCTGGTCGCGGCCGGCACAACCTAATCCCACGATGAGAGTGGGGTGGGATGGGCGGCAGGCCCTGTGCAGGTGTCAGTAGGCACCAAACACTCTCAGCTTGAGGGCTCCTTCCCACATCAGAGAAACCCACCGAGCCCAGCGGGTGGCTCAGTGGGCGAGCGTCGGCCTATGAACCAGGAGGTCACGGTTGGATTCCCCATCAGGGCACGTGCCCAGGTTGTGGGCTTGATCCCTAGTGTGGGGCGTGCAGGAGGCAGCCGATCAACGATTCTCTGTCATCATTAATGTTTCTATCCCTCTCTCCCTCTCCCTTCCTCTCTGAAATCAGTAAAAATATATTTAAAAAAAAACACACCCCCGAAAGCAGGACATGGAGCTGGTTTTGCTGTAAACTGTTTGAACGGGCTTTCCGAGTTCTCCTTTGGCAGCCTGGTGAGGAGGAGCTTGCTGAGATGGTGGTGGGCTGGGACCGCCCGCGGGCCCCAGGCATGCTTGGGAAATCCTCGCAGAGTGAGAAAAATCTGAACGAAAGGGGGTATGATTTGGGGACTGTAAATAGGCAACAAAAACTATCTCTGAGAGAGAAAGACAACGAACGTTTAGGAAGATGGTCACCTCCTCCAGGGAGGGCCGGGATTGGAACCGGCATTGAAGCAGCAGTCACAGATGGTTCCCGGCAGGTCCCAGGCGGGGCTGGTCCGTGTTCTTCACGTCGCTGGGAAGAGGGAAGCGAGAGGGAGAGAGGCCAGGCCGTGCCTGGGAAGGGAGGGGAAGCCTGCCCCACGTTGGCTTCGTGCGCAGTGGAATGTCCATGAGCATCACCGGGACCGTCAGCGCCACTGGGCGGATACGGTGCATGCGCTTCACGTTCTGCTCTCACCAGTGTTCCTTCGGAGTCGGGGGCTTTCTCTTCCTTGCAGCTGCCCATTTCCTCCAAGCATCCTCACGGAGCTGCAAAGCCCCCGCGAGGGCCCAGGCTCCGCTGGGAGGCACCCAAGAGGTTCAGGGATTGGGATGGAGGCTGAAGGCCCTGTCTCCCCCCTGCCCCCCCCCCCCCGCCCCAAAAGCCCACACCAGGCCTGGGTGTCTCCATGCACCTGGCACGCTCACCCAGACACACGCCCAAACGCCCTCTCCTTCCCCACACCCCACACCCCACACACGTGCTACACCCACGCCTTGGCTTCCCATCCAAGGCGCGGCTGGAACCGCAGGGGCTGCTGCCGAACCCAAGGGTCCCCCCAGAGAAGCCCCCTCCTTCCTCCTCCCCGCCCCACCCCCACCCCCCACTCCATTCTCCGCAGCCTCACTCTGCGGGTGAAAGAAATACTTTGCGAGGATGTTAGGTCTTTGTTGGGGCGGATGAGACGCGGCATAAAGGGTCTGAGAAAGTGAAATGGGGTGTGTGGGGTGGAGGGAGGGGGCGAGGGGAAGAGGACGATTCTCCGTATCAAAAAGGGAATTAAAGTGCTTTTACTGGAGTGAAGAAATCAGCTGAAGAATGGCGCGGGAACAAAGCGGGGAGCCTGCGGACAAGGCCTCCTGAATAGGGCCCGATCCCCTTAAGTTTGTAAGCCCCGCTCCCCGCCCTTTAAACCTTCCTCACTCACTTCTGCGGAGAACAAACGCGGGAGGAAGCCGCGGCGGGGGGAGGGGGAGGGGCGCGGCGGACCTGGGGGAGAGAAACCCGAAAAGAAAAGGTAATCCCCGGGGCACTTTGCCCTCCGAGTGCCGACCAGGGATCTGATTAAAGGTCCCAGATGAAGCCATTCCGCTATTCACATGCAAGGAGCGGGATTTACAAGAAAAGAGAGCGGGAAGAATGGGCCCCGAGGAGAAAAGGGGAATTATTTGTGTCCCTTAATGCTTGTTAAGTACTCCTCTTTGCTGCACACCAGACAAGACAAGGCTCCGGGCTCCCAAAGAAATCTTGTGCAACCCACCCCCTGCCCCTGTGGCCTCCCCCCAGCTCCAGGCCCAACTTCCCTGCACACGTTAGTACACACACACACACACACACACACAGCCGTGAGCCTAGCGGCCTGGCCACGCCAGCCTCACAAAGAGAATAGCAATTAACCTCCCGTCCCTTCCTGACAGTGACCTAATGAAGCCACCGCCCTGGTTCGTGCTTGGTGCCCAGAGCCCTGGCCCAGGCGATGGGCTGGGAAGGCCAGAATCAGGTGAGAGAATCAGGTGAGCAGATGAGAGCCCTAAGGGACAGATATGGCTTCCTAATGAGACACGCCTGAAACTGGGGGAGGTTCCTGCCCATCCCTCCTTTCCCCCAAACCTGTGGCCTCCTGCTAGTTGCTTAAAGAGCCGGCCTCAGGACCTTTGCTTATACCGGGCCCTCTGCCTGGGATGCTGCTCCCCACCCACTTGGCAGAGTTCGCCGGCAGCTCAGATTGGGGTACCATCCCTCACTGACCCGCCCTCTCTCTCTGACCGCCTCACATTTCCTTGTTCTTGGCTCTCAAAAGACCTTCTAACCCAGTCATTATACGTTTACTTCTTGGGGCATTTGTCCTGCTTCTGTCTCCTCTCCTAGAACATCAGCGACATGAAGGCAGGGCAGTGGCTGCCTCTGCCCGTCCTGGGAGCCCCAGGTCTTAGCAGAATCTGCTCTTGAGGTTCTTGCTGAATAAATGAATGAATGGGTGAATGAATGAATGAACAGGGGACAGAATCAGCACAGGGCTAACACAGTGCTTGGGGCCCATGAAATTTTTCAACATAATTTTCTTTAAAATCTAAAGGAGAAATGAATAGAATAATGATGTGTATGTAATAAAACACCCAGCCTGTGTTATACTCACCCCTGTGTTCATTGCAGCATTATTTACCATATGGAATTACTTACAATAAGATATGGACACAACCTATGTGTCCATTGCTAGGTGATTGGATAAAGAAATGTGGCTCATACATACAATGGAATATTACTCAGCCATAAAAAAGAATGAAGTCTTGTCATTTGAGACAACATGAATGGCTCTAGAAGGTATTACGCTAAGTGAAATAAGTCAGACAGAGAAAGACACATACCATATGGTTTCACTTATATGTGGAATCTAAACAACAAAATAAATGAACAAGCAAAACAGAAATAGACGCATAGATACAGAGAACCAACCTTTGGTTGCCACAGGGGCAGGGTATGGACCAGGGGTGGGCAAACTTTTTGACTCGAGGGCCACAATGGGTTCTTAAACTGGACCGGAGGGCCGGAACAAAAGCATGGATGGAGTGTTTGTGTGAACTAATATAAATTCAAAGTAAACATCATTACATAAAAGGGTACGGTCTTTTTTTTTTTTTTTAGTTTTATTCATTTCAAACGGGCCGGATCCGCCCACGGCTGGTATGGACTCTGGGTGAAAAAGGTGAAGGGATTAAGATCTACAACTCAACCGTTAACAAAATAGTCATGAGAATGCAAAGTACAGCATAGGGAACACAGTCAATAATATTTAATAACTCTGTACGGGCTGGGGGATGCTCGACTTACAGAGGGGTCACTTCATGAGTTATATAAATGTCTCATCACTCTGCTATTCACCTGAAACTAATATAATATTGAATGTCAAACTGTAATTGGAAAAAAAAACTTTAATTGTTTTAAATGCACTTCTTTATATATCACAGAGCACACTGGTTTGGGAAATACACCGGTGGGAAGAGTGGGATGGGGCTGAGGACCTAGTGCTCAAGTCCCCTCCACTCTAGTGTTCCTCAAGGTCTGGGCAAAGAAAGAAGGAAAAGTGAGATGGGGTTTGAAGAGACGACGGGGCACATCAAATGAAGGCAGTGCCTCCCCCGCAAACCAAGGACACACACACACACACACACACACACACGCACGCACCTCAATTATACCTCAGGAAGCAGAGCTCACGGAAGCTAGACTGATTCAAAGATAATAATTAGGGACCAATTTTAATCCCTGCTGTGATGGAGACACACCGTTTATTTTTCATTTGTATCCATCATAAAAAATAATAATTAAAAGGGCTGGCAAATTGCAGCGTTTGCTGAGAAATTAGATTCCCACTGCCCACCGTCACCCCATCAGGAGCCGATCTCCTCTCCTGCCTTCCGCTCCTCTGCGGGCACAACCCCACCGCGCCTGGCTCCCGCGCGGGAGCCAGAGACCCCACTTTAAATAGAGGGATTCATTAATTAAAGGAGGTGGGAAGGGAACTTTTTTTAGCATCGACTAAGTGCCTGGCACGAGATTATTGCATTTAACCCTCACGACAACCTGTGAAAAGGAAGTCCGTTTACTCTGGTTTTACAGAATGGCGTTTGCAGAGACAGCCCTGCGGCGACTTGCTGAAGGTCACGCAGGTCATTCAGGATCCGGCTGGATCTGATGGGGTCTGCTTGACCGGATTCCTTCCTCACATTGCCTGCCCTGGGGGTGGGTATCCAGCTTTTGTCCTCAACCAAGGCGCTGCCTCTGCCCACACAGAATTTCCATCCACGTCCCATTCCAGCCCACGCCGGGAGTTTGAAACAGTGAGGAAGGCTTACGGGTTCATGTTCTGAATATCTGGCAGATGCCCTGGCATGGTGAGTCAGCCCATTATTAAGAAATAATTTAGGGGGGAGAGAAGGAAGAAAAGGAGAAAGAACAAGAGGGAGAGGAGGGGGAAGAAGCAGAAAGAGAAGAATAAGCACAGAGAGGAGAAGGCAGAGGAGACGAAAGAGAAAGGAGCCGGGGAAGAGAATTAGGAGGAGGAGGAAGGAGAGGGGGAAGGAACTTGCTTGGTTTCCAGCCTCTCTTCTCGGGCACCCCGTCCCAACCCTGCATATCTTTGCCTGCCTAGCTCAGGGGCTTCCTCCTCCAAGAAGTCCTCCATCAAACTCCTCCCTACGGAAAACAGCTGTCTTCCCTGATTTCCCATAGCATTTGCTATCCTGCCAATGGAACTTACACCTGTGCAGTGGTTATTTATGCACCTGTCTACCTTTCCCGCTAGCCTGGGGGCTCCCCAAAGCCGGGGACCAATCCCTACATCCTCTCAGGGTGCCCTGCACCATGCCTTATGCGTTCTCTTGGGCCCTTTGCTTTCTTCATGGCACCTTCTTCTTTAGTCCGTCTGTCCCTTGATCAAAGTGTATAGGTCACCTTAAAGGTGCCCTTGCCTCCGCCCCCCCCCCTGTGTGTGTGTGTGTGTGTGTGTGTGTGTGTGTGTGTGTGTGTGTGTGTGTGTGTAGGGGCAAGGGAGCCTTGCTTGACCTCTGTCCTTGGTGCTGAAGAATACAAAGCCCTTCTCAGAACCAGACCTAGATGGGCCTGATGGCCCTCAGCCTCTTAGAAGGCAGGGACTTTGTCCATGTGCCCTGCCAACTAATCAATTCAGACCCAAAGTCCTGGTTTTAGTGACTTTCCAGGATTCCTCGAGTCCTGGTCTGTCCGGACAAGGCCAAAACCTCCCAGTGCAAGCCAGCAGGTGCAGAAACAGAGGAGACACCTGCCTCCAGGTCTGATGTTAGGGGCCGTGGGATTTTAGACCTAAGAACACTTTCCTTCCAGCGTCACCAAGCTAATGTTCTTTTACTGGGAAACCAAAGCCACGTTCAGGAGGCAAAAGATCAGGCTGGTCTCAGGTCCGGTCTAAGATGTGAGTGACGGATAGGAATGTGTTTCCGGGAAGATGGAGCAGCAGCCGTGCAGGTGCCTGGGAGCTCCAGAGCCTGGGGTGGAACCATCACCCTGGGAGGTGACTGGCCTTCTGCACAGAAAGGACCTGACCTATGCTTGGTCCACGATGGTTGGCAGCCACGCTCAGTCCCCTTCTCCAGGCCACTTCCTCTTCTCCAGGCGGCCTCCGTCTGCCCCCTCCTTTCCTGTCCCCCCCCCCTTACATACACCCTTCTTACTCATTCCATCGCCTAAAAACGAATGGCCGTTTCTCTCCCTCCTAATCATCATCTTTGGGGAGGAGTCATTTTATTGATGACCATTCCAGTGAATAGATTCATTTGAGCCATTAAATCGCCATTTTTGTAGGTCAAAACCAGTCAAATGTAGGCAATTTCCTATTACAACAGCAGAAATAAATGCCTGGAGACGCCTCACTCAGCCTTTGCAGAAACAAGACGGGGGGGAAGGAGGGAGAAGGGCTCCCCACCTCCACTAAACCTCACAATCACATGTGCAGATGACAAAACCCAAAGCCACCGCCAATGTCCGTGCCCTCCACGACGGAGGCTGGCGACTCACGCCAGTTCTGAAGGAGGAGGAAACATGTCCCCTCACACTGGGCAACCAACGGGCTCCACTCGTCTGCATCCTGGTCTCCGGTCTGCTCAGCTCGTCCTGTTGGTAGACCCGTTGGTTTTGTTTTTCCCTGTGGCTGCAGCTCAGGGGAGGGGAGAGGCGGGTGGGGGTGGGGGCGGGAGGAGGAAGCCCTGTCTTGCTGGATGACTGATTGGAGGAAGCATTCGCTCTTCTTGGTTAACTTCCCGCAGACACAGGGGAGGGAGCCGGCCGGCCCGCTCCCCCTGCGCGGCGCAAACAAGAAACATTAATTAAAAAGAATCGCCTCCCTCCCCCCCACCACCCCGAGTGAAGAGCGTGAGGTTCAGATTCGTTGGAAGAAAGGTAATTTGATGCCAATAAATTACAATTACAAAAACTTCATTACAGTCGAGAGCAATCTATCCACCATTGTCCTAATTACACATTGTAGGAATAATGAATGCTAATGATTTAATGTACGATAATGACCACGATTGGAAAATAAAATATAATAATCGCCACCGTTATTGTTATCAATAAGACCGATATCTTGGCATGGCCCATCTCCATGCGAGGCCAAGATGAAATGTCGGGGGGGGGGTTGTCCCCAGTTAGAAACACCCCCTGCTCCCCCACCCCCAATCCCCAGCACCATCTTTATTTAGACAAGCAGTCACAGCAGGGGGTGGACATGTTTGCTTCTCCCAGAGGGTCAGAGTTCAAGGATGAAGTTCAAGTCTTCTCGCCCCTAGGAACAGGTCACCTCTGGTTTCGTCCTGAAAACCCTTTGGGGCGGGGAGGAAGGGACAAGCAGTTATGAAGGAAAATATCCAAATCTCTTAGCCTGACATTCACAGGGTCGGGTGGTGGCAAGGACCATGGGCTCTGGGTTCGAGTCCTGGCTTCGCCCCCTAGTAGCTGAGCCTTTGAACATGTCGGTGCCTTGGTTGCCTCCTGGTCAAACGGCCCTTAAAATAGTGCCCGCGTCAGGGTGTCAGGGAGTAGGTCAGTGATGGCGAACCTTTTGAGCTCGGCGTGTCAGCATTTTGAAAAACCCTAACTGAACTCTGGTGCCATGTCACATATAGAAATTTTTTGATATTTGCAACCATAGTAAAACAAAGACTTATATTTTTGATATTTATTTTATATATTTAAATGCCATTTAACAAAGAAAAATCAACCAAAAAAATGAGTTCGCGTGTCACCTCTGACACACGTGTCCTAGGTTCGCCATCACTGGAGTAGGATCTGACCTCCACCTTGAGCTCCACTCACGCCAGCCGATTCCTTGGGTTGGCCCAGCCTGCGCGGTGGCCTGGCACCTCCCACAGGGCTCACCTGTCTGCTCTCCTTCCCTCAGGGGTCAGGGACCTGGGCCCGTTGTCCAAACCTTGAAGCTGTAACTTTAGGACCTTCTGTCTGCTTTCCCGTTGTTTAGGGCAGGGCAGCTCTCCTGGTCTCCGCTGGGTCTCCTCTGGAAGCAGATTGCTGTGAGGATTTCTGAGAAAGTTGCTAAGAGTACCACTATCGAGGGGCGGGGGGACCATCTCTCTCTAACGGGCCTCTCCACGCCTTCAGAACCGCTGGGCTGTGGGAAGAGAAGGACTCAAAGGGCAGACCCGGGCTCCCCCAGGGCCTGCAGGGCTGAGGCCAGCCAGTGCCCCCACCTGTCCAACCTGCGGGATGTGCTCACCAAGGTGCACGTGCCTCTGTGGTGGGTGTCCTCTCCAGCCCAGCTGACAGCGCCTCCATCCTGAGTCTTCACTGCCCTCCCCACATCTCCTTTCTCCAGGCTGCCATCGCGATGGGGCTCACCCAGCCTGGACCCCTCTGAGCACATACAGCATTCTCCCCATCCTCCTCATCACCATCCTCCCCATCCTCATCCTCCCCATCCTCATCCTCCTCATCACCATCTCCCCATCCTCCTCATCACCGTCCTCCCCATCCTCATCCTCCCCATCCTCATCCTCCTCATCACCATCCTCCCCATCCTCATCCTCCCCATCCTCATCCTCCCCATCCTCCTCATCACCATCCTCCCCATGTTCCCCGTCAGCCCAGCCCTGGCCAGCTGTGGGAGAGCAGGCACCGAGCTTCCTTCATCTCTGGATCTGCAGGGCGGTCGGGAGCACTTGATCCATAGTAGCCACTCAATAAACACTCACTAGCAGGAATCCATGAACAATCACTAACGCCCTGAGAGCACTTGGGGGAGAGCGCTTCACAAGGCTGGTCTCCTGGCAGCCTGGCAATCAGAGCCAATGAGCATTGTTTTTTATTTCCAGGCCTGGGGGGGGGGGGGGAAGACTGAGGTGGGATGGGGGAGATGGAGGCGCCGGCACAGCGCGTGCCCAGCGGGGGTCACGTTTGGAACGCGGGCCTGTCCAGAGCCCACTCCCTCTGCGCCTGGGCCCGGATCTGGGTCGCCTGGTGTGGGGACAACGTTGGCAGAAACTCCTCTAAGTTAGATCCAAACAGCGGGTGCTGCGCCCGGAGGAGGCGCTCCGAGGCCCCGGCTCCTGCCTTATCGAAGCCGAAGCCGCCAGGAGAGCGGCTCATGGGAGTCAGCTCCAAGCCCACCCACCGCTCCCAGGAGGCGGGCTGAGCTGCAGGAGAGGACAATGTAATTAGGAAATTAAAAGGTGATTTCCGCAGATGCGGCCTCATTGATGGAGTGCGGGCCAAACCCACACAGCCTCGGTTCCCTGCGCCTTCCCTGCGACCGGGGGTCCCTCCCGAGGGGAAGGGGTGACAGGAACTTCTTTGGGGGCCTCCATGGGAGTTCCAAGGCCAGATGGAGAGGGCGGAGGGCATGATATTCATGACATGCGGCCTCCTCTCGCCCCAATAGGTAATCTATTCTCTTTCACCTCCCATTTCTCTAGCCTTTGTCTCTCTCTTCATGTCTCTCTTCCACTTCCTATTTCTCTCTCTATAAATTTCTATTTCCTTTTAAAAATATATTTTTATTGATGTCAGAGAGGAAGGGAAAGGGAGAAAGAGATAGAAACCTCAGTGATGAGAAGCATAGATCGGCTGCCTCCTGCACGCCCCTCACTGGGGATTGAGCCCGCATCCCAGGCATGTGCCCTTGACCGGGAACCAAACCATGACCTCCTGGTTCATAGGTTGATGCTCAACCACTGAGCCACACCAGCTGGGCTAAATTCCTATTTATCTCCCGTCTTTAGTTCACTCACCGGTCTCTCTTTTTCTCTCTCCTCCACCCCCTTCCCCGGGCAGGTGTCTGTCTCCCATTTCCTTTCGTCCCCCAAATCCTTACTCGGGGCCTGGAGGAAAGAGCTCGGTGGGTGAGCTTTACTCCCAGTTACTGCCCCGCCGCCATCGCCACCTGCCAGTCCGGCCGGGCTCTGCGTGTGGGTGGCTCATGGGGACGTCCGGCCGAGCCCTACGAGCCCACAGCAGAGGCTTCCCTGGGCCCCCCTGGGCTGCCATGTGGAGTCTGTGCCCGGGCATGATGGTGAGCACGTGGGTAGATGGAGGGTGAGTGGGTCCGTGGGTAGGTGGTCGGTTGGGTATTTGGCTGGATGCTTGACTGGTTGGTCACCTCGATGGGAAGGTGGATGGGTGGATAGTGTCGGGTTGATCGGTAATTGGATAGGTGGGCAGGTGAGTGGCTGGTGGAGGATGGATAAAGCAGTGGTAAATATCGGTCACTGGATGGATAAATGAGTGAGGAGATAGGTGAGTGTGGCGGTGATCAAATGTGCAGGCAGATGGATGGAGAGAGGAGTGGATATGTGGATGGATCAAGGTGTTTGTGGACCAACAAGTATATAAATGGGTGACCGGGTAAGCGAGAATGGACAGTGGGTAGGTGGGTAAGTGGGTACGTAGGAGGGTGAGTGGGTATTTGGATGGGTGGGAGTATGCGTTGGTGGGTCTGTGGTGGATGAGTGGATGACTGGTAAATGGGTGAGTAGGTGAATGGATAGGAGGGCATTGATGGGTGAGTGTGGGTACATGGAAGATAGGCAGGCAGGTGTATGAATGTATAGATCGGTGTGTAAGGATAGGTGAATAGTGGGGAAGTAGATGAATGGGTGAGGGGATGTATGGGTGGGGAGGTGGACGAGAGGGTGAGTGGAGAGATGAGTGGCTGCATAGGAATGGTGAATAGGGAGACGGAGAGAGAGGTGGATGGGTGGGTGGCCAAATAAATGGTGAGCCCTGGCTGGTGTTGCTCAGAGATTAGAGCATCAGCCCGAGCACTGAAGAGTCTCAGGTTCGATTCCTGGTCAAGGGCACATACCTGGGTTCCAGGTTTGATCCCTGGCCCTAGTTGGAGTGTGTGCAGAAGCAACCAATATCTCTCTCTCTCTCTCTCTCTCTCTCTCTCTCTCTCTCTCTCTCTCTGTCTCTATCCCACCCCACCCCTCTGCTCTCTCTAAGGAATATCCGCGGTGAGGATTTAGAAAACATTTATATGTGTATTTGGCAGGTGAGATGGCGCTAAGGGAAGGTTTGAAAGCCTGCGCCTGCCTCCTGGTACAACACTTTTGATCCAGGATTCTCATGGTCTGTGCCTCTGGGGTTCCCCTCCCACCTCAGCTCCCACCATGGACGCCCCAAGGTAGAGAAACCCCTTTTGCTCATCTCGGTTTTCAGTCCCTAGTAGAGAGCTTGGCACACACTAGGTGCTCAGTAAACACTTCCTGATGGATAAGTGAGGAGGTGGCTAAAGCAAGACTTTGGCAGGACAGCTTTGCCTGCTGCCCCTCCTGTGTGGCTTCCCCCATTTCTCAAAGGGGAAAACTGAGGCCTGCAGAGGTTGCCCAACTGCCCTCACCAGAGCTCCATGTCCCCTCACCCTTCATTCTGAGCAGCTGTCAGGAATGTGACCACCCGCAAGCACAGAATGAAAAGGGCCCTTTGTTCCGGGAGATGCCAGAGGTGGGTGGGGGAGGGGTCTGTTGGGGGATTAGGAAGGGGCCTGCAGGGAATTCCTTTGTCCCTGGGGCTCCGTGGGGGCTGGAGCTGGACCTTTCACCTGCTAAGAGCCCTCCTGAGCTGCCTCCCACCTGCTGGGAAGGCCTGAAGCCACGGGGACAGGGAGGCCCACCTGAGGCAGTCACACCTGGACAAAGGGAGCCCGAGGAGGAAGGAAAGGGGGAGGGAGGAGGCACGGAGGTGGGGAGAGGTGGATGGAATGGAAAGGGGAGGAAGACTCGGATGAACCCCTTTAGAAGAGTATAGACGCATGTATGCACACGGTCACAAATACATAGACACTAGTGCCCCTTCAGATACACACGCGTGTGAATGGGGAACTCTCCACACACACGAATGTTTGTGTGCATCTCATCCACTCGTCTACATTTCCAGGCACAGAACCACACACACGTGCACAATCACAGATGAAGACGCATACACATATATTCACACACGTGCGAAGGCGCACACCCTCATCAGATACGCACACAGACAGACACGTGTGTGCTCGGAGACCACACCCAAACTCACATGCACACTCATGCACATGCCGACACCCAGGCACACACATGAAGTCATTCACAGTCACATGTACACAGGTGAGCATCTCACATTCATATACAGATGCTCGATCTTGCTTGCCTTCATCCCCCGACCCCGCGGCTGGCTGTCTTCCGTCCAAAATTTAGAAAAAGTCCTTAGCAGTTTTGCAAGCTTGTTCACATGCGTCTAGCATCCGGGTACCACTGGAGATTAAGGGGTGACCCGCACCGATGACCTAGAGCTGGAAGTCGGGGAGCAAGTTAGACAGGCAGTAATACCACCTCCTCCTCAGACCTTCCCGAGCGCTTCCGCAGCCCGCAGCGCCGTGGAGCTGTGCTGTCCCCAGGAGTAGTGAGCCAGGAGGGAAAAGTCAGTTCATAGATGAGGCCCCCACAGGCAACGTGCCCAGGCCCTAAAGCTGGTCTGTGGGGGAGCCCAGATCCGAGGTGCTCTTTTCTTTAAAAGCAGATGGGACACGTTTGTTTTCAAAAGCCCCCCCCCCCCCCACACACACACACACATACACCTCCCCGGTGGACTTTTTAAATTACAAAATATTTAAGACATGCCCCCCCAAAAGCATTTTTATCTTCATTTTACCCTGAAATATCATTATCCTGAATTTGGTGTTTATTATTCATTATTTCATTCATGATGGACCGTCTGACACAGTGGGAACAACCCCGCCCCCCCCAATCTTGTTCTCATGGAAAGCACAGTCTGATGGGATGCACGTCCTTGGGATTGGCTAGAAATGTCTGCGTCCCTAAACAACATATAGTTTATTTAACGTGTCTTTGAACTCAGTAGATGGTGTTACTACAGGGCTTCTCAGCCTCAGTACGATTGGCATTTGGGGCCGAATGATTTTTTTGTTGGGGGGTTGGGGGGGCGCTGTCCTGTGTACAGGAGGATGCTGGGCAGCATCCCTGGCCTCTACCATAGCTGCCAGTAGCTCCCCGCCCAGATGGTGACAACCAAAAATGTCTCCAGACACTGCCAGTGTCCCTGGGGGTGAGGGAGGCAAAATCGCCACTGGCCACTGTCTACTTCCTTCTCTAACCTGCCCTCCTGATACAAGGCCGGGTCGGAGACCCTCCAGGCCTGTGGAGTTCTAGGTCACTCAGATTTGCAACAGCAGCGTCTTCAGGTCACTTCCTGTTTTTTCTCTCCTTACGAAGAGGGCTGCGATGAGCACCCCTGTCCTTGCTACTTGCAACAAAGGCACGTGTTTCTCTAGAATCTTCCATTTCTTCATGAAGCAAAAGGCACGACTGTCAAGAAATAAGGCACCTCCCATCCCTGGTCCGCGGGCACCTTGCAGCCCATGTTCATTTCCACTGTCCTCCGGGACTAATTTGGCCAACGCTGAGCGCCCTGCCGCCCCTGGTGAGGGCAGGGGGAGTGCGCCCAGGGCCCGGCTCTGATTGGATGCCTTGATGAGGGCTTTCCTCACCTTCCTTCTCTGGCCACGTCCCTCTGCGACCTTCCCCTGGTCTTGCAGGGCCCTCCCCTGCACCCCTGCATCACAGCTCCCCGACCCAGGTCACCCCTGCGGGCGGGGGAGTGTGAGGATGACCTCATGGCTGTCTTGGTGGGAGAAGCGTCATGTGGCTGCGCAGCCAGCCTCTTCCCTTCCTCTCTCTTCCCGGAGACGGAGACGGAGTGAAGGGCTTTCGCACTTGTCTGGGCTGACGCCAAGTGTGTGATCGCTCTCCCTGGTGTCAGCGTGGCTGGGAGATTTGTGATACCGCCTGGCCCCTAATTACTCCCTCTCTGCACTCCCGCCCCTCCCAGCTCTCCTTAGACCTGCAGGCTGCCTGACTCCAGGTGCAGAGGAGAAACGCGCTGGAAGCTAAGACAGGAGGCTTCCCAGGGCCCGGCGGCAAGAGGCTGTGGACCTGTGGACCCAGGTGTGCGCAGCCACACTCAGGGTGGACAACAGCAGGGCGGAGAGACCCTCACACGCCTGCAAGAACACCCACTCGCCTGTAGCCTTTACACCAGGCATATAAACACGTTTCCCAGCAAAGCGGCGACATCATCAGGTTACAGGAAAATGATGTGGTTATCTCAATGAATGCCGAAAAGACGATGCAAAGTGTCCTCGCCCAGGTTCCAGAAAGCAGGGAATCAGGAGAAGGTGCAATCCCTGGGCAGTGAGGAGAGGAAGCTGAGGCAGGAGAGGGTGGGGACAAGGCAAGGCGACTTACGGCTGTGATGCTCAGTGCTTCTTGGAAAAAGCACAGCAGGTGACTGGCCCGGGCGCACCCCCTCTCCCCCCCAGCTCTGCAGAGGACCTCCCGGTGGGTGTGCCTCTGAGGAGGAAAGAAGGCATTCATCAGCCCAGCTCCCTCCTCAGCTTCTGCCTCCCATTGGTCCAAGTGTCCCTCCTGTGTGAATTCTCCCGCTTTCCGGGGTCCCATCACGCAAGCCCGTTGCAAGCTGCCTGGGGAGCCATGCCCTGTGGTGGGGTGTTTCTCCTAAGCCCAGAAGTGGCCAAAGGAGCCAGCGACCCTGGCTTGCAGCCGATCCACCCGGGGCCGCAGAACCGCGTGAGCTTTCACGGAATCGGTTGGCTGCGATGGCGGGTGGGACCGAGCAAAGAGCTGAGGTCTGGGAAGCAGGTGCGACCAAGAGAATCTGAAGAGGCTCCTCGATGTGTCCGATACGATTGATTTCAACCTCCATTCCTGATAAAAACTCCTCAAGCAAGGCGTCCGAGGGAGTATTAAACACACTTCCATTCACATTCGGGACTGAGGTAGTTACCCAGGATCCCCACTGGCATTCAGCCTGTACTTCAGGCATTAACCAAAGCAAAAAGACAAGAAAAAGTAGAAGTATTGTGGAGCGCGGCTACAGCGTTGGGACAGGTTCAAGCCTCGGACTAACGAGAGGGCACAGTCCTCTCACGGCCACGTGCGGGTCCCAGCTTGGAGGGCAGGGCCCTCCCAGCACAATGATAGCCAACAGCTGCAGTTGTAAGCTTGAACCTATGGTCCGAACACGTGGCCCCACGTGTCTGAGTGATGTGGGCTTGATAGGGTTCAGGTGCATGTAGTTGAGTAGGATCGAAACCCACGAGAACGTTGTAAACATCTTGACCACGCCCTTACTTTGCCTCGTGGCATCTGCTATAAAATAAAGACACGGCTTGTGGGCGCCGGCACTGTCTCTCCATCCGGGAGCAGCGTCCCACCGAGACCCAGCTTTTATTCTCTTGTCTGTCTTTTCTCCATCCTTCACCACCCCTCTCAGGGTCACTGAACCTGGCCGACCTGGCGCGGCACGTAAGGTGCCCTGGGGCTGAGTATGCCATGTCCGTGCCGGCTCGCCACAAAGTATAACGTTGGAAAGAAAGACAAATCTGTCATTACATAGATATGTGACATGATTGTTACCAAAAGGTACAAAAAAAGCAATAGACAAACTATTTAAGCTTAACAGTACACAGTCTGTGCATCTCCTTACTGCTGCCTCCCCTCTCTGCCTTTACAGCCAATACACCAAGAAAATCAGTCTCCTGTTCTTGGCACCTGCTCTGCAATGTCACACCCTGGGCCTTTACCCGCCTTGAGCTCCTTCCTTGCAGGTTCTGTAGGTACAACTCCGACCTATTTACTAATGTAAATCCCCTGTGTTTTTTATAAAACTGCTCCTGTTCCCCCAACCACAAATAGGCTCTCCATCTTCTCAGCACAAGCAACCTATGTCATTCATTCGTTCTCTCTAGTTCTCCAAAGGTACCTACCCTCTGCTACTGTTTATTCTAGCTCTTTGTGCCCACATCCTACCCACTGAATCAGGCAGGAACACTTGGAGGCCAGAGGTTGCTGAGGGAATGAATATAGTTTAGTGACAAGGAACACTCTGGAGCTTGACAGACCCATCTTCCAATCCCAGCTCACTACTTAGAAGCTGTGTGACCTTAGGCAAGTTCTTGACTTCTCTGAGCTCTTTTCTCATATAAAAATTGAGGACATATTAGGGTTGCTTTTGAGGTTTACACTAAACAGGTTGACATGATATATGTATTTATACATACATGTCACAAACTAACCAGCCCATAGCAAAGGATACTGTTATTACTCACTGTCACTCATCTGTTCAGCTCTGGCATCAAGGACAGTACCCAACATATAACGAGTTCAAGAGGGGCTTGATGAACGACTTCCACTTATAGTCATTCAACAGGTATTTCATGGGAACTTCTGCATACAGGCCAATGCTCAAGATACTAGAGATGCAAGGAGGAGTAGAACCCAGGCCCTGGTCTCCAGGAGCTCAGGGGTGTCAGAATATAAAGGAATACAGGAGCACAAAGGCATAGAAAGTCAAATCCAAGCCCACTGACGCCACCCTCACAGTCCCAGGCCCATTGGTGGTGGTCCTTGTGGAGAAGTCAGCGTAAGGCATGGGAGGTCAGAAACTTGGGCTCGGTTGTCAGACATCGCTGAGTTCAAATCCCAACTCCTGCATTTACCATTGGGGCGAATTTGGAAAAACCATCTCACCTCATTGACCCGTGGTCCCTCTTCCCGTAGAATGGCGGTAATCACAACTCCGATTCCTCCTGTAGCGTTGCTCTGGGATAAAATGAGATCAAATAAAAAGAAGGTGGCAAGCACTTGGCCTCTGCGAAGCACGCATTACAGGCGAACGTCCACTCCGCCTGCTCACTCTGCAGATGGGGAGTGGGGCGTGTCATGGTCACACCAAGCCGCGACTAGATCCCGGCTCCCGGCTCCCAGGCCGCCTTCATCTTGGGGTTGCCCAGGCCCAGGCCAGCTCAGGAGCCTGAGAGCCTATGCAAGTTTCCGGAAGGTGAGCCCCAAGGTCTCCTCAGACCTCTCCCGCGGGTACCAAGTGTGGACCCCGGGGGCTGGATTAGGCCAAGGCAGCCCTCTCCTCTTTCCTAGGCTTTCTTTCCTTGGCGACCACCCCAACAACAAGGGGCATCAGGGCACAATGGCTTCCTTCCCTTCCCCCAGACACCTCTCAAAAACGGATCTTCTTCAGGAGGCCCATCTCTCGCGGTCCTGGCAGGGGCAGATCAGTGAAGATACATCAAGTGAAAAATTGGAAAAAGCCTTCCCTGCCCAGTCCAATCCCACTTAAAATACACTCCGAGCCTGGCTGGTGTGGCTCAGTGGTTGAGCATCAACCTATGAACCAGGAGGTCACAGTTCGATTCCCAGTCAGGGCACATGCCCTGGTTGTGGGCTCCATCCCCAGTGTGGGGCGTGCAGGAGGCAGCCAATCAGTGATTCTCTCTCCTCATTGATGTTTCTACCTCCCTCTCCCTGTCCTTTCCTCTCTGCAATCAAAAATATATTAAAAATATTTTTAAATATATATATTTATACACACACACATACACACACACACACACACACACCACTAGCCCAGCTGGTGTGGCTCAGTGGTTAAGCGTTGACCTATGAACAGGAGGTCGCGGTTTCAGGCTCGATCCCCAGCACGTCTGTTTCTGAATTCCCAGCGTGAGGCTGGCAGCACCCCCGGGGGCCGGTGCTGCCCTTTCTCTCCAGGAAGGGGAGCCCGGGGGCTGGCGATGGCGGGGGGGGGGCGGGGGGACGAGGTGGCAGGCTCACTTTCTACCTTTCTCGGTACCTTTTGAATTATAAACCATATGAATGGATCACCTGCCCAACCGAGCAAATAAAATTTAAACGTGAAAATAAAGTCCTCTCCAAACAGCACTATTAAATCAGGGCGCAATGTGTTACGTGTGTATACAGATGGTCGGACAAAGCCAGCCGTTTGAAAACAATGAATTAATGTTAAGATGCTCATTAAAAAACATTTGGAAAACACAGAAAGCAGGGAAAAAATATATATGTCTTCCCCGGAGTCCCATCACTCGAAGCTACCACTATGAATACAGCTTATTCCTTTTATTTTTCTGTGCCTGTGCGAGGCAGTGCTGTGGATTGGGCCATTCTGTGTGGGAGTTTTAGCGATTGCTTTTTAAAGACCTAAACGAGGATAAATGTTTACAATAGGGCAGAACTTGGAGCGTCACCCCCAAAGGCCGGGCCTTGCTCGTGATGCCAAGCCTGAGAAATCTTGGAAGAAAATCCTGCCCCTCCCCCTTCCCTGCAACCCAGGGCGTGCGGCTGGTGGGGAGGGGTGTCCGGGGAGCTGGGGGGACTGGGTGTCCAGGAGGTGGGGTGTTTGAGTGGCTTCGGGGCTATTAACTGAGCTCTAAGCGTGTCCTGTAATCACCTCCAATCTCGGTCCTCCAGACACCTCCCTCCCCATCACGGCCCCTGATGAACGAGGCTGGGAGGGAGGCTGTTGGCTTTGATGGAGGTGGGGGAGGGCCGGGAGGAGGCCGGCTGGGCAGCTCCCCGCTCTCCTGAGCAAGAGCGATGGGGGTGTGGGACCGGAGGAGGGAGCGGAAAGGAGGAAATGATGGATGGGAAGGAAGACAGCCCGAGACAGGAAAACTGTCAAGAAAGGGTGGGGGATCTCGTGTGTGTGTGTGTGTGTGTGTGTGTGTGTGTGTGTGTGTGTGTGTGCTGCTCCCTCCTCCACACCCAGGGAGGGTGCATTTCTTGGGGGTGAAATACAGAGGAACAGGAAAGAGCCTGAGCAACTCCTCTTCAAACCATTCCTGAAGACCTACTGTGTGCTGTGTGCTGTGTGCTGTGCCCCAGGCTCAGATCTGGCCATTATGCACAAAGGAAGACAGGACAGCCGGCCAGGGGAGAGATCTGGGTGTGGGAGTGTGAGAGGCAATGCACTGAGGGGGGGCGAGGGGGAGGGCTGGTGGGTCACAGCCTCTGAGGGGATGGGAAAAAGGAAGAGACCGAAAGAGACCGAGAGGCAAGAGTGAGAGACAGAGAGATAAGCAAAGAGACAAAGGAAGGTGGGGAAGAGATGAGGAACCAGAGAGGCATACAGAGAGCTAGGCAGACACAGCAATGCTGGAGGGAGGGAAGGAGAGAGAAAGAGAAAGAGAGAGAGAGTTGGGGTGAGAAGAGACAGGGAGAGGGGGCAGCAGGAGAGGGCTGGGGCAGTAGTGGGGGACCAGCCTGCCTGGTGGGGGTGGGGGCAGGCATGCGACCAGCACCCAGAGGGAAATGACAGAGATGTAAAAAGAAGACAGACAAAATGGCACTTGGAAGGAAAGGGCATACAGGGAGTGACTGGAGAGACGGCGCGAGGGAGGATGGCGACCTGGGCACAGAGGACTGACAGGGGGGCAGGGCAGGAGCAAGGGCATGGCCCACGTGAAACCCCACCCCACCTGCTGCCGCCTGGTAACTGGGAGCCACCCTCCGACATGGGCATGCACCTTCTCTGGCTCCCTATTGCCTCCCACACGGAACACACCCTTCTCCGGCGTTCAAGGCCCTCAGGCCTGCTTGTCCCTCCATCCCTCCACCTTCCACCTGCTCCCTCCTTGAACCAGGCCCCCATGGGAGACCTCTATTGCTCCCATCCCTGTGTTCCTGTGCCCCAGTCAACCTGCCTAAATGCCCACAAGTCACGCAGGAAAGTAAATTCCCCTGAGAAAACACGTCAACGAGCCCCTCGTGTGGCCCTGACCCTCCACCTGCCGCTGCAGGAAGAACACTGCTCCTTCCTCCATCCATTCATGAAGTGCGAAGGGCAGGTGGCATCAGGGATGATGCTGAGCTAATGTGGTCACGGGCAGGCAGGGCCAGACCCCAAAGGTGGCACCTGACTTCAGAAGTCATGGCCTCATTTGAAACTCACTTCCAGGCCTCGCCTCCTCTGGGAAGGCCTCCAGGATGCCCCACTCTTATTTTCCTGGGATTGCTCCCCAGGTTCAAAGGAGGGAGGGCTAGGAGATGGCAGGCAGCTTCAGAGAAGAGGCACCCTGGGCCTTGAGGATGAATCCAGGTGCCCAGGCAGGGAGGGAGGAGGAGGCGTCCCCAGCAGAGGGAACAGCATGAGCAAAGACGAAGATGGGACGGGGGGGGGGGGGGAAGCCTTCCAGTTCCCCTTCATCCCAGATCCTTCGTTCCAGACTCTGCCCCTGCCCCTGCCCCTGTCCCAGTCCCCTCTTTAGAATAGGAAATGTCACACCAGTTTTGTGACACCCCCTCCCACCCCAGTGCCCATTATTCCCCCTTTCTATTCTGCATGTTCAGCCCCTTGTCATGCAGGGATGGAAACTGAGGCTCAGGATGGGGGACACCAGCCCAGCCCACATGGCGGGCACCCAGAGCTGGAGCTCCTGGCCTCCTGCTGTCCTGGCTCCTGGGCCACCTGCTCCCCTCCCTCCTGCAAGCCCCTGACCCTCCCCCATCTACCCCCTTCCCCTCCCCCCCCCCCACCTGCAGCTCAGGCGCCTGGTTCTCTCCTTCCCACTTCTGTGTCCCTCTCTGGGGTTCTAAAAGTCTCCCCTCTCTGTCCCTCTCCCTCTCCCCTGTTCCAGTCTTGTGGGCTCTGTGTGGGGCTTTGCCTCCCGTCATGTCCCTCGCTCTCTGTCTGTGCATCTCACTGCATTACTGTGCATTTCTACTTCTGCGTGTCTCCCCCTCTGGTCCCCCTCCGCCACCTCCCCCTGCCTCCCTCTCCTCCCCACCCTCATGCAATTCCAGCGCCTCCCCCACTCCGACCCACACGCTCACTCATACACTCACATGCTCACACGCTCACCTACACGCGCGCCCGCTCCCACACCCCACCCCAGCCGCCCACCAGCCACATCATCTGCCCATGAAACCCTTCCGCCCCATCCTGCCTCCCCAGGGAGTGGGCACTGCCAGCCTGGGTGGGGATAGGTCCCTCCCAGAAGTGGGCAGGGGACAGGGACGAGGCGGTGCTCAGAGGAGCAGAGGGTGGTGGAGAGAAAAGCAAGGCGCCCCTGCAGCCGGGACCCTGGGCCCGAGCATGTGGCCAGATATTATTTTAATACACTCGGCACATCCTGCCCTCACGCCAGCTGCTGCACACCCTCTCCCATCCCGTGGACCCATTTATTCCTCATTAGCAGAATCACCTGTTTGTCAAATAGGGCCAGCTCGGCGAGACATTAAATTGCGCTGACGCCCAGGCGGCTGGGGGACCGCTGGGCGGCAGGGAGGGGGAGAGGGGGGTGGAGGTGACTCAGGCTCCCAGTTGGCTCTGACCACAGGGGTGAGTCCGCTGGTGCTGGCAGCCCCACCCGCCCTCCAAAATCCACGGGGATTATGGGAGTGGAATTTGGGCTGGAGCTGGGGAGGGAGGTGGGCAGAGAGAATCAGATTCTCTAATGACACCTGCTGGGGAGGGTGTTGTCTCGGGGGCAGGCATTGGGCAGCCCCCTCTCACCCTTCGCGGAGCTGGCACGGAGGAGAGCGCGCAGTAGCCGTGCCTCTGAGCAGCCTGTATTTCTCCACCGAGGGAGTGGCCTCCCATCAGGCGTGAGCACGAGAGATCTGGGTTCCAACCCCCGTGGGCCACTCCAGGCTGTGCAAGCTCAGGAAGGTCACCTCACCTCTCTGGGCCTCTCTCTCTCTCTCTCTCTCTCTCTCTCTCTCTCTCTCTCTCTCTCTCTCTCGGCTGCAAGATGGGGCTAATCTTGGTCAGGACCTACGGGGCGGGTTTGCCCAGGAGATTAGTCAATGAGACAGATGTTTTATTTGTTGTTTGGGTTGGTTTTTGGGTTTTTTTTTAGATTCTACGTGCAAGTGAAATCATACGGTCTTTACTTTTCTCCCTCTGACTGGTTTCACTTAGCATTATACCCTCAGGCTCCATCCGTGTTTGCAAACGGCGAGGCTTCGTTCTCTCTCCCGGCTAAGGAGTATCCCAGTGTGCACAACGGACCACATCTCCGTTCTCCGTGCGTCTGTCCGCGGACACGGGGGCTGCGTCTGAGTCTTGGCTATTCTGAGCCCTGCCATGAACAGGGGTGCCGAGAGCTTGGAGCCGGTTTTTGTATTCCTCAGAGACCCAGGAGTGGAACCGCATGGTGGGAGAACTCAGGTTTCTTATACACCCTCCACCCTGGCCAGTGCCCCGGGGCCTCTTGGTGTCTCCCAGCCTTCCTTTGTCTAGTGCAGGGGTTCTCAACCTTCCTAACGCCGCGACCCTTTAATACAGTTCCTCATGTTGTGGTGACCCCCAACCATAAAATTATTTTCGTTGCTACTTCCTAACTGTAATGTTGCTGCTGTTATGAATCGTCATGTAAATATCTGATATGCAGGATGTATTTTCATTGTTACACATTGAACATAATTAAAGCATAGTGATTAATCACAAAAAACAATATGTAATTATAGATGTGTTTTTCCGATGGTCTTAGGCGACCCCTGTGAAAGGGTCGTTCGACCCCCAAAGGGATCGCGACCCACAGGTTGAGAACCGCTGGTCTAGTGGGAACCATAAGCACAGCACATCCACCCACCGCGCTGCTGAGCGGATTCAATAGATGACTCTAGAATAGGGGCGGGCAAACATTTTGACTCGAGGGCCACAATGGGTTCTTAAACTGGACCGGAGGGCCGGAACAAAAGCATGGATGGAGTGTTTGTGTGAACTAATAGAAATTCAAAGTAAACATCATTACATAAAAGGGTACGGTCTTTTTTTTTTTTTAGTTTTATTCATTTCAAACGGGCCGGATCCAGCCCGCAGGCCGTAGTTTGCCCACGGCTGGTCTATAGCATTCCGCGGGGCAGAGCAACCCCCAGCAACCCGCCCCGCCAGCTCCCATTGGGAAGCGCGGGCTTAAGGGGTTCACGGGGGCATCATATGCAGCTGGGAAGTCAGGACGCAACCGTGACTTCCCACCAGGGCCCGTGTGATTCCCGAGGCACGCCCATGCGAGGGAGCACCCCTCAGTGCCTAAACATCCGTGTTCTGTGCCCACTGACCATCCACGGGGGACCTTCGGGTCACTGTCTTCGTTTTTCACATTCAAAAGAAATACGTGGTTGATGTAAAAATTCGAACAGTTCAGAAGTGTGTAATGAAAACTTAAAGCTCCTATCGCCCCCCCCACTCCCCCCCGCCCTCCCCCCCCCCCCCCCCGCCTCCCATGGCTCCAGTCTCAGGAGCAATCATGAATCATGGACCACAGCTGTGTGTGTGTCTTCCTGGACAGTTTCCATGCAACTGCACCCGTGTGTGTGTGTGTGTGTGTGTGTGTGTGTGTGTGTGTGCGTGTGTGTGTACACAGAGGGTGTCATGCTAGATATGCCGAACAGCAACTCGCTTTTCTCACCAGCCATGTATGTGCTAGGTTGTTAAGTGAGAAAAGCAAGTGACATAAACGGCAGGTTTGGTTTGATCCCAATTCGATAAAAACACGCACAGAAGAAGATCCAGAACTCCACATCCGAACAATTTAAGTCACAAACGCTGGGAAGCGGTTGGGCAGGGGGGGCGGGCGGGGGGACACGTTGAAGACTGACGTTCACCTTCCTGCGCCTCGGTCTCCACATCTGTGAGCCAGGATGTACCCAGTGGCTCTCCGCTGGGGACACTGGGCGGTCTCTTTAGACATTTGACTGTCCTGAGGGGTGGGGTTAGCACTGCTATTTGCTGAGCAGAGGTCGAGGGTGCTGCTGAGCGTCCTACAGCACACAGCACAGCCCCACCACCCAAGTCCTCCCGTTAATGCCCAGCCGGTTTGGCTCAGTGGATAGAGCATCGGCCCATGGGCGGCAGGGTCCCGGGGTCGATTCCGGTCAAGGACACGTCTCAGTAGCAGCTCGATCCCCGTGTGGAAAGCAATCAATTCATGTGTCTCTCTCACATCGACGTTTCTCTCTCTGTGTCTCTCCCCCTCCCTTCCACTCTCTCTAAAAAATCCATGGAAACATGTCCTCGGGTGAAGTTAAACAACAACAAAGAATCATCCAGTGAATGTCAGCTGGGCCAAGGATGACGACCCTGGCTGGCATCGGCCCTGCCCGCCCCCCAGAGCCGCTGTGAGAGGTTAGGAGGCGCGGGCTGCAGAAGCTGCTGTGCCCACGGCACCATGATTACCATCCTCGCGGTGGTAGCCCCGCCGCCGCAATGGGGAAGCGCTGAGTATTTTTTAAACCTGGAAGAGGTGGTCAGCTGTCCGAGTTCACGGAAGCCACCGGCTGACTGGGCTCCAGGTGAGCACACGGCTGTCACAGCATTGGCTCCAGGGACCAAGCCACAGGGTGGCCCTCCCTTTCCCTGCCCGGAGCCGGAGGCAGCAGGCGAGGTGGGTGAGTGGGCCGGCCAGCCCGCCGGGGCATCCGCAGGCCTGGCGCGAAGCCCCAGCTGGCGGCTGACCAGCTGGCCGAGCCCCCAAGTGGGGGCCCAGCTGCCCAGCCTGGCCCCGCGCTCTCTCCCTTCCCGGCTGCTCCCAGGGACGGGAATTAACACGGAGACGTCCCTTGCACCTTCCGAGCTCATTAGCTCCGGGCCTCATTCTCCGAGGAAGCTGGAGTGCGGCGTGCGGCATCACGCTCCACTGCTGGGCCTGTGATTGCGGCCGGCGCCTCCCCGCGGTCCCACCGGGGGCCACTCCTTCCCATCTGCCTCCCGCTCCAGACCCTTCCCCTCTGCTCCCCTCCACCACCCCCTCGCCCCTCGGACTCCGAGTCCTCACTAGTACCTCCTCCTCTTTCTTCTCAAAGTGGCTTTCCTGGCAGCGGCTCCTGAGTCAGACCCTGAACCCTGAGCCCCTCCTCCCCCTTTCCTTGAAAGGAAAACCCTTGCCCTAGCCAGGTTGGCTCAGTGGATGGAGCGCCGGCCAGAGGACTGAAGGGTCCCAGGTTCGATTCCGGCCAAGGGCACGTGCCCAGGTTGCAGGCTCGATCCCCAGTAGGGGTGTGCAGGAGGCAGCCAATCAATGATTCTCTCTCATCATTGATGTTTCTAGCTCTCTCTCCCTCTCCCTTCCTCTCTGAAATCAATAATATATGAAAGAGGAAAACCCTGAAAAGAGGATTCACAGATCTGCAGACCAGACCTTGGTCACGGTCATTCTACAGATGTGAAAACTGAGGCCCAGAAAGGGTGATCCTTGCCTGAGGTGGAAGGATGAGTCCGGGGTCCTCCGCGCATTCATTTGCTAAATATTTATGGCAGGGGTCCTCAAACTTTTTAAACAGGGGGCCAGTTCACTGTCCCTCAGACCATTGGAGGGCCGGACTATAGTTTTAAAAAAAACTGTGAACAAATTCCTATGCACACTGCACATATCTTATTTTGAAGTAAAAAAACAAAACGGGAACAAATACAATATTTGTATTTGCATGTGGCCCGCGGGCCGTAGTTTGAGGACCTCTGATTTATGGAGTCGTCTTTGCAGTGCCAGACACTGTGTGAGACCCTGGGACCAGGATGAGGGAGACAGGGCTGGGGAGGAGGCGAGCAGAAGGCACGCGGCCCAGGGCCTGGGATGTGCAAAGAGCTGCCTGCTGGAAAGTGCAAGGCTCGCTTCTCAGGTTCCCCGCGTGGTCCCCAGCCTGTTCCAGCACCCCCACTCCCACCCCCACCCCCTCTTGTCCCCTTCCAACCCAACTCAAGCCTCAAGCACAGTGCCTACCCCTGTGGGCCTGAGGGGTTGGCAAACTCCTTCTGCAAATGGCCACAGAGTGAATGTCGGGCTCTGCAGGCCAAGGCTTCCCTGTTGCAGCTCCTCGACTCCGCCAGCTGTTAGGTGAAGACAATACAAATGGGCATCGCCGTGTTCCAATAAAACTTTATTCACAAAAACTGGCCAGAGCTGAACTTGGCCCGGCAGCGTGGAACCCCTGGTCTAGAGGTTTCCTGTTACCCAGGTCTCTCCTGGCAGCAGCCTCTCTGGGTTCCTTCTGCTTAATTCCATGGGGCTGTATCCGGAGGACAAAGGAATTTCCACCTTCACTTGCCCCACCGAGCGATGGCTGGGGCCACGGTTGACCAGAAGGCCCACCCCCGGGAGTGGCAGGTAGAGACAGACTGGAGGAGCTGGGTGTGTTCGGTCATGGCAGCCAGCCTGGCACCCTTCGCTTGAGTCTAAAGTGAGTCCTGGCTGTGGGCCCTCATTCAGGGTGTTGCCTGCAGAGCAGGTCTCCTGTCCAGACTGGGCATTCCCGGCTCTGCCTCGGGGCCTCAGGCTGAGAATCCAGGGGCAGGCTGGACTCTGGGACTTAGTGCCTCAGTTTCCCCATTACTCAAGCTGGGGGCCCTGGTCTGCCTCAAGAGTGGGAGGCAGGCTAATCAGAAAGCATGGTGCCCATGTGCACGCATCCCCCAAATTATTCGCTCTCGGGGTGTCGGGGGGGGCAGAGGGGCGGAGATCCTGGCTCGCACCTGCATGGCGCCGTCGCCTGCGCTGGGCTGCGGAAGGAGGCGCAGTGGTTAGGAGGACGGCTCTGAAGCCCAGCCGCGCCCCCTCGTAGCTGAGGGGCCTCAGGAAAATGGTGGCCCCTCTCTCGGCCTCTGTCCCCTCTGCAGGAGAGGAACCACGGAGCTCCTGCCGCCGGGGAGTGAGGGCAATACGAGCTCCGGGGACTGCAGGCGAAGTCCTTAAGGGCACCCTGGCGTGCAGCCCACAGCCCAAACCTACGGCGCCATTAGCAATCTCGGAGCTCGATCAACGTCCTCTGGGCTGAAGCTTACCGCTGTTCCCATTCTACGGCCAAGACACAGGAGAGTCAGGTACCCAGAGGAGTGGAGTTGGGCTGTGCCGCCTGACCCAGACTGAGCCTTATGCCCCAGATGCTGGTTCCCAGCTGTCAGCCCTCCCCCAGACCTGCCCTGGGCCCTCTGGTCAGGGTTCTGCCTCTCCCAGAGCAGCTCATCTGCACACAATGACCAGGTGATGCAAGGGTAATGGCCCAGCCCCCTTCGCTTCCACCTGAAAGGCCACCTCAGCTCCCATGCTCCCCTTTGCTGGTCCTGCTGCCCTCCTTCCTCCCAGCTACTCGCCCCCAGAGCACACCCAGGACACCGCCCAGGGGCTAGTCCAGGGCCACCTCCCTAAGACACCTGGTTAGTAAGTGGCGGAGCCCAGGCCAGACCCCGAGCCCTTCCTGCCTCTCCTTTGGAGAGAAGAGAAATCAGAGCCTGCAGAAAGCAGTGGGGCTGGTCTGCCTTCCTAGTTGGCGGGGGCTACTGTAGCAACAGGAGCCACGGGGCGTGCACCTGGGTCGCCTGGAGTGGGCAAGTCGCTGAAACAGAGGCTGGGCCCCACCCCCAGCACTTAGGATCCAGTAGGTCTGGGGCGGGACCTGAGCATCTGCATTTCGGGCCGGTTTCCAGGGGGTGCTGACTCGCTTTGAGGACCACTGCCTGAGAGGAGAAAGGCACAAGGCCTATTGGCAAAGAGTCCTGCCTCCGAATCCCGACACCACCACTTGCGTGCTGTGTGATCTTGGGCAAGTTACCTAACCTCTCTGAACCTCCATTTTCTTATGCAGGAAATGGAGGGGCAGGGGCCTGCTCTGCAGGGTTAACTGGAAAATCCCAAAGCTCCTGAACACAAAAACACCCAGCACAAGGCAAGAGCCCAGAACGTGAAAGCTGTAATCATTACGCCCAGCACCGCGCCAGCCGCCGCAATGCATCAGCTTGTTATTCCTTCCATTCCTGCTGCCTCATTCATTACCTTCCACTCCCAGGGCTGCCTCGTGCTGTCTGCCTCCCTCTCTCCGCGCTGGGCGCTTCTCCCCATTTCTGAGAAGAGCAAACCGAGGGGGCTTGTCCAAGGTCAGAGGCCCCGAGGGACTCCCTGGTTCCCACTGTCTCTTCGCCCCCGACCCCTTCCCGGGCCCCGGCTGGGCTCCTCTGGCGCGAAGTCTTCCCAAACAAGCAGAGAATAAAGAGCTTTCTGTCCACACCAGAAGAAAAACAAACCCCCGCCGCCCTCCGCTCCCGCTAAGGGAATGATGGATTTCTGTTATTGTTGTTGTTGAAATCACTACCAGGGGAAATAGATCAAGGGACATTTTGCCGGCGCGAGAGCGGCTGTGTCGCCGAGGAACAGAATACGCGCCTCCACCACACCGCCCTGCCCTGCCTTTCTCTCCGCTCCTTTCTTCTCCCCGGCCTCGGGGTGGGGGCAGGACTGGGCTGGATGGAGGAGCGCTGAGGAGGCCACGCTGGGGGTGGGGCACCGTCTTCAACTTTTCCCCTCCGTTCTCCTCTCCTGCACCCCCACTTCCCTCCCTCCTCCGTGAATCTGTGGGAGGGGGGCGTAAACCAGTTAAACTTTCGATCGTGGGGAGGGGGAGGGAATGGATGCTTATCACATGCGAGGCGCACACAGGAAGTGTCGTGTGCAGGGGCCAGTTCCTCTGCATCCCGGGACCCCTCCTCCCGTGAGGTGCTCTGAAGTGGAGAGGAAGGATTTTGTGCTCAAGTCACATGGGGAGCACTGCATACACGCTCACAATCCTCAGGCCATCATAAAGGCTCTGACAAGGCCTGCAGGAAAGAAACGGGTTTCGCTCTGTGGCACCCAGGCTTGATCACACATCTCTGACACAGTTACCCTCCGAGGTTCAGGCCAAGAAACTGGGCCAACCAGGTCACTCGAGTCTGAATGCTTTGGAGCTGGAGGGAGATGCTGCCGATCACACGTGCGGTGATGGGACTGTTCTGATCTGGGCTGTCCACGCAGCGGCCACGTGGGGCTGGGGGGACTTGGCATGTGGCCACTGCGGCCGAGAATTGAGGGCTTTTATTTTAATTAATTTGACCTTAACCGAACCCCCGTGGCTAGTAGCTCGCTACCTTATCAGGCAGCATAACGCCTCGTTTTTTTGCCCGATGCCTGGGCTCCCTGTTGAGATTGGACCAGCTGGGCATGGTGACTGGCACGGAACGAGCCCTTCATGAATCACAGTCTCCTTCCACTTATTGAGCACTTACTGTATGCCAGGCACCTCACCGAGAGCTTGAGTTAAACCAACAGCCCAGGAGGCGGGTCCTCTCCCTGGCAAATCCGCTTTCCCGGTGAAGAAAGAGGCGCGGGGGGAGGGGGGGGGGGGCGTGAAGTGACCTCTTTGAGCTCCCACCCCTAACAGGTGACGGGTCCAGGATTTGGGCCTGGGTCTGTGACGCCTGATCCTTTCGTGGGTGTTTGCACGCTCAGACTGGCTTCTAGAACAATCTCAGAGCCAGTCCCAGGGTCTGGCAGCGTGACCCTGACGCTGCTCTTTCTCCAAGGGACCCATCCAGGCCCAGGAGGCACTCGCTTCACCTGCTGACCACATAGCGAGCACTGGGCTGGACCCCAGAGAGACGGGAAGGTGGGAGCTCATCTCCGGGGGGCAGCAGGTGAGTAGGCAGGGAGATAAGAGCCCGGAGAAGAACCTGCTCAGCCCCCTCCTTTGCCCCCGCCCAGGCCCAGCCCCAGGCCCAGCCCCAGGCCCAGCCTCACAGAGCAGCCTGAGGCCCCGCCCGGCCCCTCCCCCGACAGCAGCGGGCTGTGCCCGGCCAGCCAGGGTACGGACGTTCCTACCTTTCATCCCTTGCCGAGTTCAGATAAATCTCCCCTCCTCTCCCTCTCCAGCTGAAAGTCGTCAGGTCTAGCTAGGGTTTCTCCCACTTATGCGGCTCATGAATATTTAACAGCATCTGCCGTGGCGGCGATAAAGCCCTACCAATCCTTGACAAATATGGCCTAATCTTTTCAATTTCGGGGTGCAAATATGCCTTCTGAGTCCTGTTTGTCACCTAGATTAATGGCCCAGGGTCCCATAATCCTTTGGTGCTAATTCAAGTGGTGGCTGGCCGGCGTGTGCCTGCCCGGCGGATGCTGGGATATACACACACATACACACACACACATGCACATGCACACCCACACACCAAAGAGCGATTAGTCGTGTGAGGATTACTTGTAACGTGTGTGTGTGTGTGTGTGTGTGTGTGTGTGTGTGAGAATGGGGCTATTGTGTGTGTGGTTGGTGTATATATATCTGTCGGTGTGGCCCGTGTCTTTGTGTAAATGAAATGAGGTCAATTGACCAAAGTAACATAGCCAGTGGAGGGGGGGGGGGGCGGGGGATGCCAGGATTTGACCCCAGAAAGTCTGACTCTTGCTAATAATCTAACCACTAGGCTATACAGCCTCAAGGCCAAGTATGCATGGCATGCTTCTTGTGTCGCCGTGTGTCCAGTGGTCCCTCTTGGTACACTTTTCCAGGACAGTGAATTCCTGATCTGAACCCCCAACACACAGTAGTTGCTGAGAAGGTACGAATGAGGTTGACTTGGAAGGCAGCTCATACTTTCCACACCCGTTCCTGTCTGGTGCCCCATGGGGTCATCACCAAAGCTCAATGGGGGCCCAGGACGAGGGGAAAGGCCCTACTGAGCTGATGAGGAACATCAGCGAGAATCACAGAACACGGAAACGGCCGAGCTGGGCCTGGAGCCTGGATCGGCCAAATCCCAGGCCGATGGCCCCAAGGATGCAAGCAGCTGACTGCAGCAAAGGAGTGACCGATGCCTGGCACGTGGTCTGTGGCAAGCGGTAGCCCGCGGTTTCTCAGCCTGGGCGCATTTGGGGCCGGCGGATTGAGTGTTGTGGGAGGTTGTCCTGTGGATTGCAGCGTGTTAGGCAGCACTCCTGCGCTCTGTCCACTAGATTCCAGAGGCGCCACGCCTCCCCATTTGGGGGACAACCAAAATGTCTCCAGATTGGGCCATATTTGCCAAGGACTGGGAGGGCTCTATCGCCTCCACGGCAGATGCTGTTTTCATCACCAGTGGAAACTCTGGGGCAGGCTTACTCATTATCCAAAAGCGGCAAATTAAAAGTGGGAGGCACCGTTTGCCAGTCCTGCGCTATTCTGAAAACTATCAGGCCGATACTCACAATACCGCTGGTGCAGGCGAGCTTCGTTTACTGCAGGGTCGGTTGGTACAGGCTGGTGGAATTCCGCTCAGAGCTGTGAGCGTGGGAATGTTCCCGTCATTAAATGTGGTAAACCCACACATCAGTCGAGGCCTTAGACACAGAATTCATCCCCAGATGCTTCCAATAAAAAGATGGTTCGTGAGAAGGTCTGCTTTGGGAGATGTGGGATGGGTGGGGAGAATCAACAAGAAGGGGACCCAGAGACTCGCAGGAGTGGGGAGCTGTCCCCCGCCGCAGTGCTGAAGGGGAGGCAATGAGGGATCATAGAAGGCGGGACAACCAGAGCCCAAGACACCGTGCAAAGCAGGAAGGGGGCCAGGAAGAAGTACCCCAACTGTCCTCTCCTGCTGCCTCCCATCTCCTGCTGGGCCTCCCATTGGCCCAGCCCTGGGAAAGCCAGAAACAAGGAAGTATTTCCAGTTGGAATCAGGGACCAGCCTCCCAGGGCGAGAGCTTGGCAGAGGGAGTGAGAGAATAAGTGAGTCAATAGGGCATCAGCAGCACCCTGCCCAATGCAGTAAACCCTCCCTTGCAAATTATCCTAAGAGAAGCATTTCCTCAGAAGCCAGAGGATGGACGCACAAAGATGTCCGTGTGGTGTTACCTATAATGGAAACAAAAAGCTCCGAATCCAGAGCTCTTTCTACCACATAGAACCTTCTCTCCTCCCATCTGGCCTCAGGTCCCCACCCCATTCATCTCCCCCTCCTCTCCGCACCCCTCCACCCCAGAAAGCATACCATCCTTGTCCTGCTGGCCACTGGGATTTCTGAGACCCGAAGGGAAAGTGACCATGTGGAGCAGTGACAAGCAGCCCTAGCTGAGGTCCCCTGGATCAAACAGCCTGCCAACTGGCAGTCACATGCAGGAGGCCACCCTAGACCAGCAGCCCCAGCTGACCCCAGACCAGACCAGAAAAGCCACTTTGGCCATCCCGCCATCCCCACCAAAGCACAGAATCAAGAACTAAATAAAGTAGGTGTTGTTTTAAGCCAGTAAGTTTTGGGGGCAGCTTGTTACACAGCAACACTAACTGATACACACATCTCACCCGCACTCAAGGCTCCCTTTTCCTTTTTCTTGGGGTAATTTTTCACGTGGGACATTTCCATCCATTAACCAGACTTACCGAGTTGCAAATAGAGGTGATGAAAGGTGGATGCTGGGTGGTTGTGAGGCTCACTCAGCAGCTGGGGGATGCGCCCCTACACACAGGTGAGATTCAAAGGCCCACCTTGACAAAAGTACAAATCGCTACTTGTGTCATGCAAAGACTCCAGATCATCCCGTAGAATCTGCTAATGGAACTCTAAGTCCAGGCATCCACTCTTTTAAGCACCTATTATGGTGAATGGCTTTGTGGAGATATTTTTAAAAAGCAAACAGCCCTAGTGGGACCCTGCTGGGATACATGCACAATATCCAGTTTGCCACAGTCCCCACTATTCCCTATTGCCCTGAGGGAACCTGACCAGCTACCTTTCTGTATGTTACCTTCCTGGTCACTGTGATCATTCAGTCCGAGACTCCTCAATGATAAGTGCTAAATCCTGAGGCCCAGAGAGACTCCTGCCTGGATGGGAAATCAGAGGAGACTCCGGAAGGAGGGGAGGCTGGGGGTGGGGAGGATCTGCAAAGCAGAGGAAGAAAGTAGCAGTCATTGCAAATGAAGCAGAGACCAGCCCTCCCCAGGGTCAATGCCCTCCCCAGGCCCAACCAGCTCCATCCAGGCCAGTGGGGGCAGAGGGATCCCCTTCACTCCCTTCCTTCTCCATTAGCCAGCCCCCAACCCCCCACCTTGGGACTGAGAATGAATCACAGCTCAGTCCTGAAGGCAGGTCTGCTGGGAGCCTCCTGCTTCCCCATCCCGCACAAACACACCCCTGCCACCTCCCTCCTTTCAGCATTTGCTCAGGGCCATGGAGGGGCGGGGCAGCCCTGATTGAGAAAACAAATAAACAGAGGGGCTGGCAGCTCTCTAGCGCCCCTCCTCCCCTCCCCCCTGACGGGCATCCCCTCCCTCAAAGCTCACTCCAGCCCACCTTACCTAACAGAATTCCCTGACACTTCTACGTCCCCTAGCATCCTTCCTGGCCCATTTCTCCCTGTTCCTTCCTCACCCCTGCCTCCCCTCTCCCTGTCTTCTTTTGGGCACCCGTCTTCTCTCTCACTCACCCCTGCCTTCTTCGTCACACCCACCTCTCTGCCTTTCTCATTCTTTCTCACCTCCTCCAGCAAGCTCTCCCTGGGGCCTCTGCTCCCTTTCTTCCTTCTCTCGGTTCTTTCCCCCCCTTTCTCTTCGCCATCCTCTTCCTCCTCTGTTCCTTCCTCCCATCCAGCCTCTCAGCCCCCACCCCATCCATCTTCCCCTCCCCACCCCCCACCCCCAGCCTGGCCCTGACAGGAAGCGGTTGGAAAAAGATGGATGGAAATGACACGCCGGCTCTGGCGTGACTGCCACCCGGTGATGCATTGGGAGCCGTCGCTGGCTTTCTGCGGAGCCATACAGATGAGAGGGTGACCCCTGGCAGTGTGGGGTCAAGGACACAGGAAGGGCAGAGGGCTGGGGCCTGGGGAGGGAGGCTGGGCTCTCTCTGCTTTCTCTGGGCCTCCTTTTCCCAGGCCCCAGCAGCAAGCAAAGGGCCCAGTCCCGCCTGTGTCCCGAGAAGGAATATAATACCATAGAGGAAAAGCCAGGAGCACACTCTGTGCCTCAGTTTCCCCAGCTGCACCATGGGAGCAGTAGCACCCACCTCAGCGGGTTGTTGGGAGGAGTCGAGGAGTTAGTCCATGCATGGAGCTTAGCCCCCGATCCCCGGATGGGCACCAGCATGTGTGGTAGCATCATAGGGAACAGGGTTACTGTTATGGAGGCGTCCGCAAAGGGTAGCCACGCTCCTAAAGCTGCCATCTGGGTTAAAGGGGAAATGTGCCAGGACGGGGGGAGAAGAAGCAGCTCTCGCATGGCCCGGTGCTCGCACAGGCCACGTGCCCCAGTGTCCTCTGGGAATTAGCCCGTGCCACCCCCTTAATGCCCTGGACGTGCGTCCTCTTATTCCCAGTGTACAGAGAAGGAAACTGAGGCTCAGAGTGGTTAATGCTATCAGGAGCTAATGAGGGGAAATGTGACAAGTCTGCTCAGCGGACACCCACTGACGCCAACTCCGTGTGCGAAAGCTGTGCCCGGGACCGGCGCTGACGGGCCTCACGTGCGGACTCTGGGAGCACCGTTCGGTCCAATGTCCAGAGACCGGGCTGCTCTGGTCCCTTCTCCTGCCTCTGGCCAGGCTGTCCTAAGCCGCCCCAAATAGCCACCTAAGTTCCCCAAACTTCCCAGGGAGGAGGAAGCCCACCCCCCTACATGACCCCCACACTCACCTCACCTGCTCATTGCTCCTTATTAAGTGCCTACTGTGTGCTGAGCATGGCACTGCGTATAACAGGCCATGGTGAGTAAGACGGCCCTGCCCTCCTGAGCTTGCGAGTCATTGCACTGCCCTGATCCTGAACTTCAAACATGTCCTCTCTCCTTCCTTCTCCCCGAGACCTCAATCTGGCCTCCTCCAAACACCCCTCTGAGACCACCTCCTGCAACCCCTGCACCTTTTAGAATCAAGCAGGGCGATGCTCACCTTCCTGGGGCCCCTCTGAGAGCCTCTCGTCATTTGTCAGTGGCGCTTCCCCATCCAGACCTTGGGCCGATGGGCGCTGGTCGAGCGCTTCACTGGCCCCCGTTCCCCCTCCTTCTCCCCTCCATCCACATCCTGCAGCACTTGACTTTGCAGTTTCTCTAACTAAGAAGGAGCAGCCACCTGATTGGCTGTGGCAAACAGAACGTGGCAGAAGGGACGGTGTCCAGGTCTAGGCATGGGTCTTCAGAGGCCTTGAATGTTCCCACTTGCTCTCTTGCGCATCTGTCATTGCCACGAGAAGGACATGCCCAACCTTGTGTGGGCCCTTTTAGCCAACAAGCCCTCAGCTGCATAAGCAAACCCAGTTGGGATGAGCTAAATCCCAGCCAGCCCACTGAGAAGTGAAACATAACATGTGATTTGGGGCAGTTTGTTACGCAGCATTAGCTGACTGGTACAGTGCTCCTGGAAAGGGCATCAGACTCTACTTAAAACCCTGCCACAGGCTCCCTGTGTGAACTCGGGCAACTACTTAACCTCCCTGGGCCTCACTGTCCTCCTCTCTGTAAAGTGGGCATGATAACACCTGCCTCACGGGGTTGGCACGAGGACAAAATGGAGAGCCAGCTCCTGGGTCTGAGTAGGTGCCCACTGGGTGGTGGCTGCTATTATGATCAGCAGAGTTATTAGTAAGGGCTAGAATAGGACTTCGTTTTTCTCCCTGGATGATAAGGGGCTTTGCTTCTCCATGTTTCATAAACGTTCACTGGTCAGTTCAGGACAGTTGCCCCCGTGTCTGTGACAATAAGCTCTCCGACACTAGGATCTGTGACACAGTGGAAAACACTGGGCTCAGATCTCAGCTCTGCCTCTTCCAGAAACCCTGTGGTACAGCCCAGCCTAGGGCTTCGCTGCTAAGAGCCTCAAATTCCCCATCTGTGAAATGGGTCCTCTTGCCGAGCCTGTAATGGGCGGGCTTCCCGGTGTGGAGTCTGCCCCTGGCACCTGCTCCTGGAAGGTTAGCTCTTCCTCTCTCCCGGGATCTTCAGGGCCGAAGCCCTTCAGGTAACCCCTCCCCGGTGCGGGGAGCTGGTCTCTCTCCCCCTGGGCTCTGGGGTCAGGCTTAAGCCACAGCTCCCCCTTGGCAAACAGCGTTTAACACTTCTGAACCTCGGTTCTGTGCCTGGAAGATGGAGAGCGTAGCATCCACCTATAGGGCTTGGCGTGGCTTTATCTGAATGTGCCCAACACAAAGGGCATGCTCAATGAGGGCTGGGGTGAAACAGGGAATAAGGGAGGGAGGGAGGGAAGGTGGAAGACCACGTACCCCAGGGCCCCCACGAAGCTGGTCCTGAAATCTGTGCTCCTCACAGTTCAGTCCCCAGCCTTGTGTCAGCTCAAAGGGTCGTGTCTGCGTCTCCCCAGGCCAGGAGCCCCTCAGTCACTCTGCCCGGCCCCTGCCTCAAGTTCTTCTGAGAAGCGGTAACAACGGGAAACTGACTTGTTCGTTCCTTTCATCGTTCACTGTCCCTCCCACAGGCACAGAGGGCCCGTGGGGCAGCCTGCATCTGCCCCGCTCCCCGCCGGACCCGCAGCACCCAGCCCAGTGCCTGGCACTTAGCGAGCGCTCAGTAGATGTCTGCTGGGTGCATGATGGAAACGACACACAGAGTCTGAGATGCCGGGCCCCCGCCCCCACGCACGCGGCCGTCCATCTCGGGCTCCTTCCCGAGAGCCTCCCTCTCAAGGCACCGCCTCTCAGAAGGGTCTTGTTCCCTAATCAGTCACCTCATCTCCCCTCCACACCGTGTCACGCTTGTTAGAAAGGCTGCGGTCCCCACAGCGTGTGTACGGCGATTGGAAATTCTCTATCACTCAGCCTGCCTCCTCCGTCCGCCCATCAATCTTATCACCTGTGGAGGGAGCTGGCCTGGGGGCCAGGCTCCCGCCCTCCATTGTCTCCTGCGGGCATCAATTTTCCTCACTCCCGTTTGCAAAACCCTCCTGCATGGAGCTGCCTGGCCCCTTCTTCCGCACTGATGGATGTTTCCGGATGGATGGACCTCCCTCGCCTCCCCCCTCCCTTGCATCCCTCCAGCAGTGCCCCCATCGCCCGCCCCCACCCCGCTAGACCTGACCTGGAGGCGGGGTCTCCGGAGCATCCTCCTGGGGTCGGGGATGCAGTGTCTGGTTCCAGGGGCAGCGGCCTCCCTACAGGCGATGCCTCCTTCCCATGTCCCGCCTCCCGTCTGCAGGAGATGCCCTCGCCCACGGATCCTGGGTGCTTCTGTGTTCCAAGCACTTGCCCTGCTGACTCCCACTTTATTGCTGAAAACACTGAGGCTCAGCGAGTGCGACAGACTTGCCTAATGTAACCCAGCGAGAGGGTGGCAGCGTGGGGCTTTGACGCAAGGTCTAGCTGACTCCCAGGTGGTCACCACCGTCTCAGCAGAGAGGTTCTTTGTGTCAAAACCTCAGTGCGTCTTGCTCAGTGAATACGCACCTTTCTGTTAGTTCTGAGCAAAAAAAAAAAATGGTTTTTTAAAAATCATCTGGATGGATGGAAGGGAACTTGATTAGGGGTGGGGAACACACAGTGTGACACACGGATGACGCACTCTAGAACTGTACATCTGAAACCTGTATAATTTTTTAAACAATGGCACCCCAGTAAATTCAGTAAAAAAGTTAAAAAATCACCGAGACCAGTAGTTCCCAGCCAGGGGTGATTTTGTCCCCTCCCCAGGGGACACTTGGCAATGTCTGGGGCATTTTGGGTATCGCCACTGGGGAGGAGTGCTACTGGCACTACCCTACCAGGCCAGATCTTTTACTTTTTTTTTTAATTTATTGGGGCGACATTGGTCAACATGAACATGTAGATTTCAGGTGTGGGTTTCTATGTTACAAGGTCTGTATGTTGCACCACGCGCCCACCACCCAAAGCCAAATCTTCTGTCACCATAGTAGGACGCCCCCGCCCCCAATCTTTTTATTCTTAAAGGTGGTTTACAAGAACGGGATTGAGGGGGGGGGGGAATAAAGAGAACATGAGCTCTTTGAAAGCACTGATAATGTCTTTCACACGAGGAAGAGAGAGACAGAGAGAAAGGAGAGAAAGAGAGGACCGACGGGAACTGCCGGCACACAATGGTGACCTGACACCCGACCCTGCAAAGGTTCTTAACTGTTCTGCACCTCGGTTTGCCAATCTGTGAATTGGGATACCTGTACGTAACTCAGAGCTGTTCTGTGGTTTCTGGAAGCTGTGCCCACAGCTGGGGCCCCCTAGGAGGAGAGACAGCTGCTACCAGAACAGCTCCCCAAGGCGGCGGGGGGGGGGGGGGGGAGAGGAAACTCTGGCTTCTCCCTTCCTGCCGACACCTCCCCTTGTTATAAAATCTGAATACTGCACCGTAGGATGACACTGGGGAGCCCGGGCTAGCCCATCTGTGGGAGTGTCACAGAAGACGGGGTGCAGGGAGGGGAGCTGAGGGCAAGAGGTCCTGGGCTGGCATGAGGAGGGACTATTGTCACCCAAAGTGAGACACTGAGTCGCAGAGAAACTCAGGGTCTTGTCTGAGGTCACAGGGGCTTCTCTTAACAGTCCGAGTCTGTGCTCACTGCCTGGTGACACAGAGGCGAGGCGACCGCAGCCCGACTTCCAAGTGACAGGGTCAGGCCCGGAAGGCGGGACGTCCTGCGGGAGAGAGAAGCAGGCTGGGGCCCTGAAGGTGGCAGAGGACAGCACCCGGGAGAGGAGACAGCCACCTTCTCCAGAACCGCATTAGCAGCGATTTCCCGAGGTGACGGGGACGGGACTCACCGGGCCCGATGCTGCCCATTCGTAATCGCAAAGCAAGCATTTTTCCGCCCCTTAATGGGGGACCCAACCAATCCGCGAGACACCCTATTTCTCTCTGTCTCTCCCCTGCCAAGTCAGCAGGCTGACTGATCTCCCCCGGTGATTAATTTTCCCCTTGACACCCTGGGGAATGAGACATTTGTCCCAAGGGTAGAGAGACAAAGAGGCCGGCTGAAGTGCGGAGAGCAGCGGGGCAGCGCGGCGAGGCCCTCCGTCCAGGGCGCCGGCTCCTGGGAGGCGGGGTCCACGGGGTGAGGGGTCCCGGAGAGAGTCCGCAGCAGGAACAACCAGGCAGCATGGCAGGGCCCGAGAGCCCATCAGTGGATCCCAGGACCCCACGAGGGAGGAAGTGGATTCTTGTTGGGCCCGGCTCAGACCCAGTTTTAACAGTTTCCTGGGCCATTGTACTCTCTGGATTGCTGAGATTCTGGGTCAACCCAATTAAAGGAGCAGTCCCAGTGTGGTCAGGGGCAGGGAGAGAGGATGTGGAACATGCATTATCTCTGGGAGTCACTTCTTCCTCTCCTGGGATTACCACCTACGGGTGGCATTGGGCCTAAGAGCCAAACTCCACAGGTTCAAGTCCTGCCCTGGCCACTTGCTAGCCGTGAGGTTTGGGGGAAGTGGCTTAATCTGAGTCTCAGTTTCCGCACCTGCTAAATGGGCTAATAATTTCACTTCCCCCGTAGAGCTGGAGGTCCTCAGTGTGAGATAGCTAACACCTCGGAGATGTGCCCAGTGCACAGAGGGCGCGTTAAGTTGGCTCTTACTGCTTACATTCAGCGACAGCCTTCCACACTCGAGTCATGTTCAAATGCCGTGAGCAAGGTCTTACCGACGTAAGTCGAGCTCCTAACATAATTTACTTCATACATGTATTTAAATCGATCCTGTTTTCACTTAAACTTATTTTAGAAGAAAGCTTTCCATCCTGACCTTAAGAGGGAAATTGCTTAAATATCATAAGGTAACCAGAAAAATAAATGCCACAGGAAGCAAGCATTCTTCTTCCATTCCAGCTGGTCCCTGCCCTCGGCCGAGGCACCCGTGCCTGGCCTGCTCTCTCTTTTAAAACAGAGTAGGCCCAGCCAGCGTGGCTCAGTGGTTGAGCCTCAACCTATGACCCAGGAGATCATGGTTTGATTCCCAGTCAGGGCACATGCCTGGATGATGGGTTCAGTCCCCAGGAGGGACCATGCAGGAAGCAGCTGATCAATGATTCTCTCTCATCATTGATGTTTCTCTCTCTCTCCCTCTCCCTTCCTCTCTGGAATCAATAAAAATACAGTGGGGCCTTGACTTACGAGTGTCCCGACTAACGAGTTTTTCGAGATGCGAGCCGTCTCTCGGCCAATTTTTTGCTTTGAGTTGCGAGCTAAAATTCGGGTTACGAGCCAGCTTCAGATACCCCACCGCTAGTTGGCGCAGCGAACGTCACAGTGAACGCCACATCATCAGCCCAGCATCACATGTCTCACTCGTTCACAACTGATTTGACATACGAGTAATTTGAGTTACGAGCTCCGTCACGGAACGAATTAAACTCTTAAGTCAAGGCCCCACTGTATATAATTTAAAAAATGCAGAGTAGCCGGATGATGTTGAAGACCACGCAGTACCAAGCTAAGGCTCTCACCTCGATGGAAGTGAAAGGGCTGAGAGATGACGGCAAAGGGAGAAACGTTCTCACCGTGGGACCCTGCACACGCGGCCACGAACACCCCGCTTGTCCCGGGGGTCACATCCCACGCCGCGGGCCCTGTCGTTCTGGGAATGCTGCACCCCGACTTTGGTCGGCTGGTACCTCTGGGTCTTGGGACGAGTGAGCCCAGCTCACTGCTGAGGCTGAGAAGTAGCAATGGTTTTCCCAAACGGACTCATGGGATCTGAATGTTTAACCAAGAATCAACCCAGGTTTGCTCTGGGCAGTAACTGCCCCCGCTCCTTTTGGCCACCATCTTTGTTTCCCATCCTTTTCTATGAACCAGAGGGTCTTGTAGCCACTGACATGGGGGCCCTCACTTTGCCTTTAAGCAGCTCGTGTTTGGGGAGAAGAGGGGCGGGCTGGTCACGGACTGGCTGAGCTCCTCCAGGCGGTAAGGAGGGAGCCGGAGTTGTAGCTTGTTGGTGCCCCAGGATTTGTGGGAGAGGGAGCAGTGAGGCAGCAGGGTGCCCGGAGAGGGACCAAACACTGATTCCCGTTCTCGCCCGCCTCTGCCTTCTCCCCACTCCTGCATCTGAGCATCTTGCCGCGGATCATGCCGCTCCCCACCAGGCCGCCCCAGGACACCTGCGTGTGGTTGTGGTACGCGCATCGGCGGCTTTGGAACTCCCACAGGAAAGCTCATATGAAGGTCATGGTGAGCACCTACTGTGTGCCTTGTTGAACTGATCTCTGAACTCTCCCTCTGCACCTGGCACGAAGCCGGGCATGTCGATAGCTGAATGTTTGTTGAAGGAATAAACACATGAACAGCTGACTGAAATGACTTAATTGGGTGGAGGGATGGGTGGGTGGGTGGGAAGGTTGAGGGATTCAGGGAAGGGAAGAGAGGGAGATTACAAAAGGCTGGTAGAGGATTTATGGATGGAAGAGGAAAAGAAAAAGGGAAGGAAGGAAGGAAGGAAGGAAGGAAGGAAGGAAGGAAGGAAGGAAGGAAGGAAGGAAGGAAGATAGGTGGGTGGATGGATTGATGAATATATGCATAGGTATTTAGATGCATGATTAATAAAAAGAATAAAAGAATGGATGGATAGAATAGACATATGAATGGAAAGAAGGGAAGGAAGGAGGGAGGGAGGGAGGGAGAGAGGGAGGGAGGGAGGTGAGATGGGTGCCGAGGAGTAAGCCAGCTACCAGGAGGTTCAAATATATTGAAGCAGATGCTGATAGTCGAGAGGTTGTCTAGGAAGGACACCATGAGGCGACAATCCCGCTCGGAGAACTAGGGCCACTTTATGTCCAGTTTCCCCTGGCAACGACCCCCACTCCTCTGGGCCATCTCCCACTGTCCCCTGCACGCGTCGTGACTTCCCAGCGCTGTGCCCTGGCTCACGCGTCCCCTCGCCTGCTCTCTGCAAATCCTCCTGTCTCATCTTCGGCCTGGTTCAAGGCCACCGCACCAGGGACGCGGAGCTCCCACCAGTTCCGGCTGGAGGACTCTGGGAAATACAGAATGAGCTTGTTTGTGTTCTAAATGGAAGCGTGCACCCGCATCTGGAAATAATACTCAGCGCCTGGCAAACGCGTTGGAAGGTGTTCCTGTTTTTTGGTTTTGTTAGAGAATTTATTTTACTATTATTATTATTTTTAATCTTCACGCGAGGATATTTTCCCATTGATTTTTAGAGAGAGTGGAAGAGAGAGGGAAAGACAGAGAGAAACACATCAATTGGTTGCCTCCTGCACGCGCCCTGACCAGGGCCTGGGCTGGGGAGGAGCCTGCAACCGAGGTACGTGCGCCCTTGACTGGAATCGAACCCGGGCCCTTCGATACGCAGGCCGATGCTGTATCCACTGAGCCAAACCAGCTGGGGCGGAAAGTGTTATTGTTACTGTGGATGATGGTAACACCCAAGTTTCCTGATGTGCCAGGCACTGTACTAAGCTCCTCCAAATGCTACACGTGAGCAAATCTTCACGGCAGCCCTGCAGTTCCCGTTTATAGATGAAAATAAAAAGCTCAGAGAGGTAGAGGAACTTGCTTGAGGTTGAACAGCCGAGTCACAGGGCTGGGGCTGGAGTGGGGGTTCAGGGGTCTCTCGAACACGCGTGTAATTGATGCCTTGGGGAGGGAGCTGGTCCGCTCTAACCTTCCTGTGTCTGGTCAGCCCTGATTCGCCCAAGTAGACCGCACCGGCAGGAAGTGGTGTCAGCTTCTCTGTGGTCCTGCCGCCAGGCCAACACCCCTCCTAAGTGAGCCATCACCGCAAGCCGCCCTGATTCCTAAGAAAGTTTCCAGCCTCTTTAATGCTTCGCTCCTTCCCAGATGCACATTCGAGATCTCTCCCCCGGACAATGCATGGGTCTGGGGGACCCAAACCTCAAACACACAGCAGGTGCTCCTCCCCCCACAATGCCCCTCCCCCAGGTCTTTGTGCCTCATGCACGTGATAAGCAGTAACCTTTATGAAATGTGTTCAGTCGCGTAAGAAAGAAATCGGTCCCCCATTTCACGGGTGAGCTTCTGGGGTCCGGGGCTGCCTCCAGTTCACAGGGATGGCCTGTGCCAATCCCAGCCTTTCTCAGCCCCCCAGCGGGAGGAGGGGGGCGGGGGGGAACAGGCAGGAAACAAGGGGTCAGTGTGGCACAGCCTTTCTAATCCAAAGCAAACAAATAAAGCCAGGGAAGGGGCCCGGCAGCAGCCTCCACACCCTGCCCACCGCCAGCTCAGGGTCCTAATTGCCTGAGGAGCCACCTGGTCTCCATTTAGCAGAAAACGGCCCTTTCCCTTGGCGCAGGTGGTGGGCCGGCGAAGGGACGTCAGGTGCTTCTTGGCTGGGAGCGGAGAGGAGGCTGGGACTCGTGCCCTCAGCCAGGCTGGGCTCCCGCCACCGTGGGGTGGACCAAGTGGGCCAGACAGGAGGCTCCTTGTCTGCTGGATGGAGGGGGGTTCGCTCGCCGCGTGGATGGGGTTTTGTTTTCCTCCTCCTGCTCCTGGCAGGGGAGGCCGGCAGAGTTGGCTGCAGGCCTGTCCCTGGAATTTGCCATCTCAATTAGGACCCAGGGTGAGCGAAACACCTGTCAGAGAGGGGGGCGGGGACGGACAGGGGCAGGGATGGGCGAGACGCGTGCGGAGCCTCCGGGAAGCAGAGACCCAGAGGGGAAGGCAGAGAGGACCTGCAGCCTAATCCGTCCATAGCCAAGGGCAGACGGGGCGGAACCGAGGAGGCCCGGTACGCTTCCTGTCTCTATGACAACTATTACCAGTTACCTGCCAGTGAACACCTACTATGTGCCAAGTAGGGCGCTGTTTTACCTGCGTTATTTAATCTTCCTGGCAACCCTTGCAAGATAACCATTCATTCATTCATTCATTCATTCTCACAGGTATTTATTGAGCAGAGACAGAACTTGTTCTCCATCCTGAGGATTCAGGGGTGATCTTTCTAGGTAGACACAGTCCCTGCCCTTGTGGCGCTGATGGTCTAGGGGTGGGGGAGAGAGGCAATAAACAAATAACTCAATTACATAGTGTTTTAGAAGGTGACCAGGAAATGTCTTTCTAGGGAGGCAGACATTTGAGTAGAAACCTGAATGAAATGAGGGTGCAAGTCCCGTGGAGGGGGAAGAGCTATCCAGGTAGCAGCAACAGCAAGTGCAAAGGCCCTGGGGTGGAAATGAGCTTGGTGGGTTTGAGTGACAGACCAATATGGCTGACATAGTGAGCAAGGGGAGGTATGGTAGGAGGTAAGGCAGGAAAGCTCAGAGAGTCAACCAGGAGGGGCCTTGGAAGCCGTAGAAAGAAGGTAGCATATGAAGGGTTTGATTTGATGGATAATTTACGAAGATCCCTCTGGCAGTCACACGCAGTATGCAAACAAATGGGCGTGGCCGTGTGCCAATAAAACTCCATTTACAAAAACAGGCTGGCTGGCCCAGCAGCCAGAGTTTGCTGGCTCTTGACCTACAATGACCCAGGAAGACTTTCAGAAGAAATGGGTAACAAGGAACCATTTAAAGAAGCAGAAAAGAACCTCATTAACAGATTTGAGTTAATGGGACAGAACCTCTGTGCCTTGGGAAAATAAAAATGCCCACAGCAAAGCAACGGTACCATCTGACTCGGCTCGAAAACCTCCAACTCCACGAAGAAGCCCTGCCTTCCGCCCCACGGGTGGCGGGTGGTGGGCAGGGGCGGGGCGGGGCGGGGCAGGAGAGGCGCCCCCACCTGGTGGTGTCTGTCAGGCTGGTGACAGGATCTGCAGAGGGGGCCCTGACACCACCCCCACCCATAATGTGGCAGATGTGCGGCTGGGAGCACCTCCAGCCCACGGGCTCCTGCCATCGTCCCAGGGGAGGAAGCAGGACCCAGGTGCTCTTCCGGAGCACGAAATGGGATGGAGGCAATGGAGACCTTTTCGGGGGGGGGGGGGGGGGGGGGAGTGGCCTGGGGGAGAAAACAGCCCTTGAGCCCGTGGGGTCCCCGTCGTCTGCATTAAGGAAAGACTGGCACATCTGCAAAGCAGTGGTTGCCGTTGTGTCGTAGTTGCCGCGTGTCTGTTTGGAGACATGAGTTGTTCCTTCAGGGCCGTTATTTGGTTTAACGAAGGCTCTCAGCACGGCCGGGCCTGCGCTGTGCCGGTCGCTTGGTGGGGGCTTTCACTGAAGCTGAGCCTCCGCTTCCTGCTCTGCGGGTCGGGAAATCATTGAGGTAGCAGGGCATCTCGGCGGGTGCGCCCCGCGGCTCTCAACCTTGACCGTGCATTTGAAACACCCAAGGGCGCTGGCCGGTTTGGCTCAGTGGATAGAGCATCAGCCTGTGGACTGAAGGGTCCGGGTTCGATCCCGGTCAGGGGCACATGTCTAAGTTGTGGACTCAAGCCCCAGTAGGGGACATGCAGGAGACAGCCAATCAGTGATTCTCTCTCATCACTGATGTTTCTCTCTCTCTCTCTCCCCCTCTCCCTTCCTCTCTGAAATCAATATATATGTGTGTATATATATAATAAAATTAAAAAGAAACACCGGAGGCCCCGGGATCCTCCCCAGAGATTCTCATTGGGTCAGCTGAGGGTGGGGCTTGGCCACCACGGGGTTAAAAGTTGCTCTTTGGTGGTGATTCTTGGGTGTAGCCAGGACTGAGACTCACTGGGCTAGATGTACACGTGCATGGGGGAGTGTCGGGTAATTTACATGCCGAGAGGAAATAAACATGATGATGTGATCAAAAGCCACCAGGAAGACGGACAAGGGCTGTTTTCTAGAGGGGCCAGCAGAAGCCGCTCTGAGATGACGTTCATGCTGGAACCTGCATGAAGTAAAGGGAGTTTTCTGCGGGAAGGGCAGCCCTAGCGGAAGGCCCAGTGGTAGGTGCAAAGGCCCTGTGGTAGGAATGCACTTGATGTGTTTGTAGAGCGACAGAGGCCAGTATAGTCAGAGTAGGGGGGAGCTAGACAAGGGCAAGGTTATGGAGGGTCTTATGACCAGGGTTACGAGTTGGGTTTTAGTTTAAAGGATCAGAACCGGGTAGAATGGGCTAGCGCAGTGCTGCACACCCTGCCAGGGCCTCCAAATCACCTGGGGAGGTTTGTAAATACCCGCCGGTGCCCCCCTGGGACATTCTGCTTCAGTAGGTCTGGAGCGGGGCTCGAGGGTTGGGGAGCTTTAGAAACTGGACGCAGATCCCAATGTGCAGGCAAAGTTGGGGAATAAGAGGGAAAAGACCTTTCCGGGCAAGGAGACCAGGCTGAGCCGAGGCGGGAGCTGGAGAGAGTGGCTGCTGGGAGGAGGCCGAGAGGGCGCGTGGCGGGCAGGACCTGCAGGGCCACGTCGGGCAGCCAGGCCTCCAGGCCTCGAGGGAACGGGTCTGCAGCAGAGAAGGGACAGTTTCGAGTGTGTGTGTGTGTTCAAAGCCATTGTGCTTCATTCCCCAGGAAGAGAACGCGGAGAAGTGAGTTCCTCTGGCCCGTGGGCGCTAGGGGCACGGGGTTGGCTGCCAACGTCCTTTCCCCAAAGCTCCCTGGAACCTGAGGCTGAACAGACCTCCTTTCCTTCAACTGTCTGTTTCTCTCTCGTGGGTGTCACGCCCCCGCTTCAGATCCCAGCTCCGCCCCCGACCATCTATGCCACTCTGCACGTGGCTGAGCCTCGGTTTCCCCATCTGCCCAATGGGGCAACGGTGTTCCGACCCCCAGGGGAAGCAAGTGTGAGAGGTGCCCACCCTGCGCCAGGCACATGCTGGGCGTTGGGGGCACTGCCAGGAGCAAGTCGCTGTCGCTGCCCTCAAGAAACTCAGGTGCTGGTGGAGAGGACGGAGTTGACAGACAGGCTCTAACCAGTGCGGGGCCCGGCTGGTGCTGCCGGCCCCTCACCGTGTGGGCCTTCTTCTCCTTCCTGTGGCCACGAGGTGAGGCGGCGAGGGGCCCGGGGCAGGGGGTCAGCCGTCAGAGATCAGGGCGGGGCAGGCATTCGTGGGGTGGCCAGTGAGGCCCAGAGGACAGGGACGGGTTCAGGGTGGGCGCTAGGGGCACGGGGCTCCTTGCCTTGGGGATCCTGGAGGAGGTGCCCCGAAGAAGCCAGGAAGCCGGCCACACAAAGGAAGCCGGGAGGCAGCAGAGGGAGCCTAGCGCCACCTTTTACAAAACAATAAATAACGGAGCTCCCGGTAAATGCAGCCCCTCCTCTGAATGGTGCCTGCAGAACCGGCCCCTGCTTTCTAATCACTTAATGACCCCCAGGAGGGCGGAGGGCTCACTCCGGCCCCCCTCCTCTGCACCGAGGTCTATAAAGAGAAACCCTCCGTGAAGAGGGTCATTGATGAACCCCCCCTGTGACGGAGGGAGGGCCGCGCAGCTCCGGGGGACACCCTTCTGGTCCCGGACAAGGGTCATGAAAAAGGAATTGGCTGCCGACGCCCCGCACATGAGCTCGCCCGGCCCGGAGCGGCCCCTCTGGTCCCCCGCGCCTCTCCAGCCAGGAGCCCCTCGTATTTATTATTTTCCCCCCATTGTCTCAGCCGCCCCCCGCCCCCGCCCGAGCCCCCTCCCTCCTCGGGGCCTGCCCCTCCTGCCGCCCTCGGCCCACCCTCCGCCTGCACCCAGCCTCTCCCATAATAGCATCCTTTTCACAGAGACAAATTGTCTGGCCTCCGGATGCACCTGAGGACTTGCGCCCCTAACAAATGGTCTTTTAATTTTCTACCAGAAGGGCAGCGGGAGGGGGGCCGAATCAATCACACATCCATCTTCATCATCGCTGCCCGGGGACTCTTTTTGCTGGCTGGCTGCCCCTGGGGATGATGGGGTGAAACAGAGGAAGGGGGGCGCCGTCGAAGGGCCGTGGGGGAGGGGCCGCGGCAGGGAAGCCACGCAGAGAAGCCCCGCTCTGCCTCTCAGAGGGAGATGCCCCCCCCTCCCGCCCCCACACACACACCTCACCTTCCAGTTCGACTTGAGTGGAACCGGTACATTCAGCGAACCAGGCACTGCTGTTTTGACTAATGGGGAAACTGAGGCCCAGCCGTCTTCCGGAAAGCAGCTCGCGCCTCTCTGCCACGACTGGCCAAGTCTCTCCAGTTCTGCCCCTTTCCGAGCTCATCGCTCAGCATAAACCTCCAGCTTCTCACGCGGAGTAATGCGTGCCCGCCTTCCGAGGGGGTTATGGGGACAAGTGAGAGGGCGCACAGAGGACGCTCAGCCTGGGGCCACGCACAGGGTAAGCATTTGACCCGTGATAGCTGTGTCCCTGGAGGCTCCCAAGCCAGGTTTCAAGCCTCCCCCACATTCCCCCACCCTCCAAACTGCTGGCTCTACTTCGAAATTTGGCATCCCCGGGGCTGGCATCTACTTTCAGGCCCAGTATGCTCCTGCCCCCGGGCCTTTGCACTGGCCGTTGCCTCTGCCTGCTTCCCTTCGCCATCACCCTTCACCTCCTCGGGTCTCAGCCCAACTGTGCTCTGTGTGAGCCCTTCCTTGATCGTCCTACATAATACAAATGGCCTTTTAATTTTCTACCAGAAGGGCAGAGGGAAGGGGGACCGAACCAATCACACAGTTGAGCCGAGAGCTGAGGAGGTGAAGGACTGGGAACTCCCCGCCCCCCCGCCCCCCCCTCATTCCCCAGAGCACTCACCCCAGGTGCACCTCTCACTTACCCCACACACACGTGTGCAGCATCGCCCTGTGCCAGGCACCGTTCTAAGCACATTCCAGGTACTGGCACATCTGACCTTCATGCAGTCTGGGAGGTAGGGGGATGGCAGCCCATTTAACAGATGGAGAGACTGAAGCAGCAGCTCCGTGAGCCCCTCGAGCCTGCACTCCGTGCCAGCCCCACAGCCGTGAGCACCCTGGAGCCCAGAGCATGCCATCTCCCGACCGCTCCCCACTCGAAGGCTCCGGGCTCCTTGGAGAAATGGCTGGGCCAGGCCTGGGGGTGGGAAGTGCAAAGTGAGTCGGAACGGTCTGCCTGCGCGAGGCCGTGAGGAGGCGTTTCAGGGATGCTGGGGCCCAGACGCCAGCCCGGAGGCTCCCATTGGCCAAACGGAGGGCAACCTGGGCATGGAAATGAATATGGTTGTACAGGGGGAATGCCCAGTGAGGGAAAGAGAAGTCCAGCAGCCCGTAAACATCGTAAATAAATACATGAATAAATTAGTTAGGGATTCGCCTCTGTACAGAAAAAAGGCCAACTAATCGATGTAAGAGGGAGACTGGGGTTAGGAAATCTGCATTTGGGGAAATGGCATGAGCATCGCTGATCTGGGCAGAAATCTTCACACGACGCCAACGCTGAGGAATAACATCGCGTAGCATCTCCCCGGGCGCCCTCCTCACAGAGGGGAGCAGCCGGTGTCGGGGGGACGCCTCGCAGGTGCAGCTGAGGCGGTGATCAAGGCCAACGTCACCGGTGATGGGACAAACCTGTGCCCCCCCACCGCGGCCCCGGGAAGACACAGCAGCACCCCGGCAGAATCTCGCCCAAATGCACCCCTGAGTCCAATCGTGAGGAACAGGAGACACTCCCATCGAGGGGCATCGTACGACGCTCACGTGGGCATCTTCCACCTGGGGGCTTCACAGACACCCCGTCCTGAGGCCACAGGCTAAGTAAGAACTGATTCCCGTTTTCAAGAGGCTGAAAGAGACGGGATGTCGTAGGCAACAGCGTGGTCCCCCAGTTTTTGTTTTTGTTTTTTGCTCTGAAGGGCCTTCCCAGGACAAATGGGGGTTGTGCGGAAGGCCTGCGAGGAGGTGAGAGTATCGTGTCGATGTGAAAGTCCTGGTTCTGATCATCGTTCGGTGGTTCCGTAAGCGAGTGCCTGCGCTTAGGGAACAGACATTGAAGCGCTTAGGGGTGAGGAGCCGCCTGCCTGCCACTTGCTCTCAAAAAGTTTCAGGGGGAAAAACAAAGACAGAGAGAGAGAGAAGTAAACAAGCAAATGTTAGCACTGAAGGTTAGTCTTATACTATTTTTTCAGGTTTCCTGTAGGTTAATATCTTAACAGAAAAGAAAAAGAGAAACAGCACAGAGAGGCTGCAGAACGGGGACAGGGTCACACAGCTAGGGAGCGGGGGAACTGAGGCTGGAACCCTGGCAGCTCCTGCTGTCAGACACAACGTCACCTCGTCCTTTAAGGCCTGCCTTCCTGCCCACCACCACCACCGCCGCCCTCAAAGCCCCGGAAGACGGAATTTGTATTGTGGGGTGTGTGTGTGTGTGTGTGTGTGTGTGTGTGTGTGTGTTTTAATCTGTTTTGTTCGCTACTGTATTCCCAGCGCCTAGGGCCATGCCTGACACGCAGTAGGAGCTCAATAAATACTTGTTGAGTGAATGAGTGAAGTGTAGACGGTGACCTACATGCCCAGGATCACACCGCTGTTGTCCCAGAGAGCAGTTTGGGCTGGGGAGGTTTCGGGTAGCTCACACACCAGCTGCATCAGAGGGCCCCAGGCTCTGAGGAGGTGGGGCGGGGGGGGGGGGGGGGGGCTCAAAGGTGAAGGGATTCCCATAGGGAGCAGGCTTGGCAACAGCTGTCCCCACCAAAGAGAAAAACCAAACCAATAAAGCCACCTGAAACTCTGTTTCCTCTGACTGTAGGGCCACATACCTGGCCCTAATGAGTAAAGTGGGCTGGCCCGTATGTCGTATGTCAGGGCCTATTCAACAGGAATGCAGATCTCAGATCAGAAAAGCAACTTTGCTGGAGGCTTAGCTCAGCCCCTGCCCTGAGGGGAGCTGGGAAAAAAAAAAAATAAGCCAGGCTTCCTCTCTCTCCCTCCCTTCCCCTCCTCTCCTCTTTCCTCCCCCAAATCCATCCCTCGAGGCCAGGCTAGGAGCCCTGGAGGGAGCCCAGGGAGAAGGTTAATTAGATGTTTGCATCCAATTTGCGTCTTGTTTGTGAAAGCACCCTTTCAGCAGCCCGGGGCCCCTCGCCCTCCCTCCGTCTCCTCTCGCAGTTACTTCCGCTCTGAACTGGTTAGCGGGGGTCAGAGCCGTCCATTATCATCTCATCACCGCCTCTCCCCCTGTAATTCCGCACGCAGCTCTGCTTCCTCCACTCCACTTGCCTGTGGTTTCAACCCCCTTCTCTTCCTCCTCCCAGGGCACACGTGTGGGGAGAGACGGGCCTTGGGGAGGTCCCTGGGAGTCCACACGGTAGAGTGGCACCTGCCTTCCTGGGCTAGGCTCTGAGCCGGGCACCCCAGCGAGATGCCCGTGGGAGCCCCCTCGTCGAGGGCCGCCACACCAGCTAGCTGCCCCGCCAGGGATTAGGGGCCCTTTGCAAACTCCGACGCCCAGTAGATAAGGCAAGTGAGCCAGCTTGGGGTGTGGAGAGGGTGGTCCATAGGGAGTGAAGGAGACTGCGGCCAATGAGAACACAGCCGGGCCTCTAGGGGGCACCATTCCGCCCTCCACTCTGGCCAATGGATAACTTGATTGGCAGGTGGGCCAATCTCTGCCTTTGGGGGAGGTGGGGGTGGGGGTGGGGTGCATGTGTGGGCAGGAAAACAAGATGGTCCAGGATGGACAAATAGCCCAACACGGAAAACTACCCAAATTCCCATCAACAATAGGATAGAGACAACACACATGGCCGTGCATCCGATGGAATCTCCCACAGCAACGAGGGAACCTCGGGATCTTAGTGCCGAGCGGCCGGCGCTCACGGGGAGTCACTAGATGTCCGGGCTTACATCTCTCTCGTCCCACTATGTCCCCTGTGCCTCACACAGCACCTGGCACCTGTACATGCTTAATATGTGCTTGTGGAATGAATGAATGAATGAATGAATGAATGAGCAGGAGACCTGGACAAGCCTGTTCCAAGATCCGGTCCTAAAAGTACATTTCTAGACCCCAGCCCCTGGCCTGCTCCACTCCCTCTCCCCACCCACAACCCAGACCCACAACCCACCTCCTGTGAGGCCGGTCGCTGGCCAGGCCAGCTGTGACCCGTCAATCTAAGTCCCCCAGGCCGGGCACTGGAGAGCAGAGGCCAGCCGGGTTTATTACCCCTTCACCCCGGCCTGGCTCCACAGGGACGCTGGGCTTCGGCATGCGAGATCGGGGTGGTCTCCTGAAGGAGGAATGGCCCCCTTGGGGAGACGCTGTGGCCTGGGGAGCCCCAGGTGGGCTTCTCCCTGTGGCTCCTGGGCCCTGAGCACCCCAGGAAATAGAAGGTAGCTCTGCTTTGCTCTTACAGGGAGAGCGGTGGGGAGAAAGGAGGGAGACACCATCAGTAACCACCCTCCCCTCCCCCCCACCACCCCACTACCCCGCCCCCACTTCCCAGGGCATCTGATCAGCTGCCTGCTGCAGACAGGGAAACCGAAGCCCCGCGAGGGCACGCCTGGAGTCAAACTTCTCACCCAGCTCTTGCCCTGTCTCTGTGGCAGACACCCCGCCAGGCCAGGGCCCAGGGGCTGTGGGCGCTTCTGGGCAGAGGGTAGCGACTCCAGCCTCGGCCGGGAGGGGGCTGTTGGCGGGGGATATATATATTAATTTATCTACCAGCATTTGTTTTTTTAAATATATTTTATTGATTTTTTTTTACAGCGAGGAAGGGAGAGGGATAGAGAGTTAGAAACATCGATGAGAGAGAAACATTTATCAGCTGTCTCCTGCACACTCCCTACTGGGGATGTGCCCGCAACCAAGGTACATGCCCTTGACCGGAATCGAACCTGGGACCCTTGAGTCCGCAGGCCGACGCTCTATCCACTGAGCCAAACCGGTCAGGGCTATCTACCAGTATTTCACACTCCCTGTGTCAGGCACTCTGTTTTCAGTGCTATCCATGTGTTACCTTATTTAATTTCCACAGCAACTCTATGTTTGGAGCAATTATTCTCCTTTTCAGGTGGGGAAATGGAGGCACAGGAAGGTGAGGTAAGTGGCCCCAGGTCACAGGCAGTCAGCGTGGGGCTGGGATTTGAACCCAGGACACTGGGACCAGCCTCAGCCGTAGTGTCAGGTGGATGGTCTCTGTGCCCTCAGGTGAGAGCTCACTCCGCCGTCCTGGGAAATGGAGCCCCGAAAGCTTTCGCTGGAAGATCCGGGGATCACAGCTTCACCCCTGGGCTCCCGCTGCTGACCTCAAGGAGCAAAGGGGCAGATGGTGGCAAAGGACCTGGCGAAGTTCTCGGGCCCTGACACCAGTGCTTTCGGGAGTAACAGGTCTTAGATCAGTGGGGAGTGGGGCGGGGCAGGGCGAGGAGGAGGGTGTGGGAGGGAGGGCAGCATGGAAATGGAGAGATGCTGGGAGGGAGGGCAGCATGGAGATGGAGAGATGCTGGGAGGGAGGGCAGCATGGAGATGGAGAGATGCTGGGAGGGAGGGCAGCATGGAGATGGAGAGATGCTGGGAGGGAGGGCAGCATGGAGATGGAGAGATGCTGCGAGGGAGGGCAGCATGGAGATGGAGAGATGCTGGGAGGGAGGGCAGCATGGAGATGGAGAGATGCTGGGAGGGAGGGCAGCATGGAGATGGAGAGATGCTGCGAGGGAGGGCAGCATGGAGATGGAGAGATGCTGGGAGGGAGGGCAGCATGGAGATGGAGAGATGCTGCGAGGGAGGGCAGCATGGAGATGGAGAGATGCTGCGAGGGAGGGCAGCGGTGAGGAGCTGCTTGGTGGGAGGGGAGCTCAGGGCCAGGAGTGGGGAGATGGTGTTTAGCCCCACACAGACCCGGGTTGGGCTGCAAGGCGGCTTTGTCCTTGGGCTATCATGGGCTGACCCGGTTCTGGGTCCAAAAATACAGCCGTGAGCAAGTCATTCGAAGCCCCTTCTCTCGCTGAGCGTCCACTCTGTGGAGAGAAACACAATGAACAGATAAATAACCGCGTGGATAATATCAAGAGGTCATCAGTGCCAAGGAGAAAATAAAAGTGGACGGAGAAACGGGGGTGTTATGCAGGTGTCGGGGGGCTGTGCTGGGGCTGTGAGCGGAGACCTGCAGGAGAAGAGAGGGCGGCGTCTGAGGGGCAGCGCCGGGAACAGCAAGCGGGCAGAGGGAACAGCACTGCAAACACGCTGAGGCCGGACCCTGCGGGGGAGTCTGAGGAGCGTCCAGGAGGCCGCGGCTGAAGAGCGTGAGGATAGAGTGCCGGGGCCACAGGATGGACCGTGGGCTGTGGCTGCCCTGGGGTTGCCCTGCGGGTCTGTGACAGAGGAGTTGGGGGTCTGGCTTCTGTTCCAAACCTGCTCTGGCCGCCGGGTGCAGAATGAGCTGAGCGGCAAGGGCGGCTGCAGGGAGGCCAGTGGGGAAACAGCCCCGGGGCTCAGCCCAGGGGTGATGGGCTGGGACCTGGGCCAGCAGTGGCGAGGGGTGGGAGGTGGTCAGATGCAGGGTCAACGCTGAAGGTCGAGCTGACAGGACCGTCTGATGGGTCTCACCTGACCCAGGCCCGGCTTTCCATCACCTCCTGCAGCAGCCCCCACCCACCCACAGCAGTGAAAACAGCTTGTCAAGACTTCTTGTTTTTTTCTGAGGATGGAAAAAAAAAAGCCAACAATCTATTAACTCATCAATACAGAGCCCCGCCAATGTGTCCATCACCCGGACTCCTGTCGATAACTTCATCTCGGGGCTGACAAGGCAGGAGAGAAGGGGGGAAATGAAATATTTATAATTTCTTAGGGATGGAGTCCTCCCCAGGGTGATATTCTCAGATTCAGGCACATTCCGGTTTTCCTCACGGCCCAGACTCCCTGAGTCCTGCCGCCCTCCAGGGACCGCAAGAAACGCCAACAGACGACGGAACCTTAAAAGACATCTAGACACAAAGTTCCTTCATTTTGGAACCAGATTTTGGGGTCAGACCCGTAGATTTCTACCACCTGCTGGCTGTGGCCAAGGGCAAATCACTTAACCGCCCTGGCCGTGAACCTGCGGAGTGGGGACAGCGATGGCACCCACCTCGCAAGAGGGTGATGAAAATAAAGTGAGATGATGTGTGTGGGGCACAGGGTGGGCACGGCGGGAAGTTACTACAGCAAACGTTTCCTGGGTGGCTGTCTGGGCTGAGCCTTGAAGGGGAAGTAGGATTCAGCCACAGGAACTTCCTCTCAGGCAGGAGGGACAGCCGGGCAAAGGCTCTGCCGAGAAGCAGGGTGCCCTGCAGGTAGAGGGGGTGTCTGTGGATGGGAGGGTTGTTTCTTCTTAACCTCAGGTGTTGAAATTAAGTGATTATTCTTAATTCATAGGGCATGTTATCACCATTTGTTCACTCAAGGCTTCCCTTTGGCTTTTTTTTTTTTTATTACTAGAGGCCAGGTGCACGGATGCGTGCACCAGTGGGGTCCCTCAGCCTGGCCTGTGCCCTCTTGCAATCCAGGACCCCTCGGGGGATGTCAGAGAGCCGGTTTCGGCCAGATCTCCACAAGCCAGGCCAAGGGACCCCGCCGGTGCACGAATTTGTGCACCGGGCCTCTAGTATCCATATAAGATCTTTGGTTAATCTCTTTCCGCCTTCCCCCCTTGCCTCTGAGATTCATCAGTCTGTTCCATGTTTCCATGCCTATGCATTGAGTGTCTGCCCCCTGGTGGTCTTTGGGCATCATAGCTACTGGACAGTCGGCCAGCCAGCTGGTTGGCTGGTCACTTAGGCTTTTATATATAGAGATTATTTTCCCCTCTATTTTGTGTATTAGCTACTACTGCCCTAACGCTGTGTAATAAACAACCTCAGAGTCCTAGAGACTTACAGCAACAAATTTACAAATTTTTTCACACGTGTGGGTGTGCAGGTGGGCTGTGGTTTGGTTGATCCTGGTGGAGCCCAGCTGGGTCAGGTTAACTCCCGGCTTCCTGAAGGCACAGGTCTGCTCCACGGGGCCCAGACTGAAAGGGTAGCAGTTGCCTAGGGCATGAGCTTATCATGGCAGATCATAACGATGCAAGAGAGGAGGGCAAGCCCCATATGCACACTTAAAGCCTTTACTTGTGTCACGTCCTTTAGCATCCCATTACTCAAGCCACATAACCAAGTTCAAAGTCAAGGGGCAGGGATGGTTACTCTGCCTCATTGAAGACATGGCCAAGGGGGAGAAGCATAATTCTCAAAACCAGAGGGAGTGAGGAGTTGGAAACAATGATCTAATCTACCACAGTTCTCCATTCACAAGTTCCTTTTCCTCCTCACTATAGGCACCTACTCGTAAGTATGTAGATAGACACATAAATACATAATTACATAGACACCTAGACATGTAGACATAGAAACATCGATATATGTACAGTCATTAAAATTTTAAAGCATTTTATCTCTTATATTTTATTAATTACAGTAAAATGTTTTAAATAAACTTTATTGAGGCTCGTTTATATTTCATAAAAGCCATTAGCTATCTAATCTGGTACATTTTGATCAGTGTATACATTCATGTAACCTCCACACTCAAGACATAGAACATTTCCATCACCCCAGGAAAAGTTGCCTTGTAGCTCTTTGGAGTCAGTTCTAGCATCCCCGCCCCAACTTTCTCTGCCTGTGGATTCTATAAACGGAATTCTACCACACATACCCTTCTGTGTCTGGCTTCTTTCACTTAGCACGGTGCTTTTGAGATTCATCATGCTGTGGCCTGAGTCAGCAGGCCTTTCCTTTTCCTTGCTGAGTAGTACTCCACCGTATGAAGGTGCCACAGTTGATTAATCCATTCAACTATTGAGAGACCATAGCATTGTGTTCAATGTGCATAAATGACATGATTTTCCACATCTCACTCTGTTTCTTACTTTGCCACATAAAATGTTTGTATGGCCACTGTGTGGCTATGTGTAGCTCTACAGGCTTCTCTGGCCACTGCGTGATCAGCCACACCTCCCTTCCCCTCGTTTTCTTTATTGCCTCATGAAGGGCGGTGGGTTGGCCTCTGTTGACCAACACGAACGGTGTGTATTTCCTTACAGAACTGAGGAAGACGCTCTCTGGGGTTCATACTCAAGAATTGGGTTTCTGGGGCATGACATATGCAGATATTTAACATCATAAGATAGTGACAGACTGCTCCTCAAACTCCTGTCCCCCAGCATGCACTGGGGCTTTCATTTGACCACAGGCTCACTCGCTCTGGATGTTCCCGACTTCCCAGTTTTTACTCACAGATGGAAACACACTTCCTGTCGCTGAAGTTCAGTATGCATTTCTAAGAAGCACCCTCGGCCAGACTTGCGGTCAAGGTTGTGAGTTGGGCAGCTTTGCTTTGTTCGTTTTCTTTTCTTTTTCCTGAAACAACTCATATTAATGCAAGAATTCTCTGCTTCTTTTTTAAAATATATTTTTATTGATTTAGAGAGGAAGGGAGAGAGAAATAGAAACATCCATGATGAGAGAGAATCATGGATCAGCTGCCTCCTGCACGCCCCCTACTGGGGATCGAGCCCGCAACCTGGGCATGTGCCCTGACCAGGAATCAACCGTGACCTCCTGGTTCATAGGTAGACGCTCATCCTGCTTCTTGATATGTGTGGACGTCACCTGTAAGCCCATCTGGACGTGGTAAATTTCTTTCTCATGGCTGGGGGAGGCATGAACACGCTGAATCCCATTGTTTGCTCTTTCTGGGGAAGCCCGGAGGTCTCTGATGCAGCCTGTCAGACGCACATGGACCAAAGAAGAGACTGTTGCAACCAGGAGGAGGCGCGAGGAACAAGGGAAGGGGGACGCCTGGAATGGGCAGTCACTGCGCCTGGGACCCAGAGATGCAACAGGGTGTGAAGTACAGAAAGCAGGCTTTGTCCAGATTGGGAGTGACAAGGGCAAGAGAAACGGGATGGGATCTAAAGGTGTGTGCTTAGCGCTACATGCCAATCTCTGTGTGTGCTTGGTGACTGTTGGTAGACTTGGTCAGGTATTGGTACATACACATGTATAGTACACCCAGCGTCTACGTGCATAAGTGTCATACATGACACACATATGTTTCCGTGCGTGCACACACCTGTCCTTCTCACCAGGGCCTATGTCTACAAACTCTGTGAGGTGTGTGTGCGTTTCAAAGTTGATTATTATTTATCATTTGCATATTCTGAATATCACACTAAGTTTAGTGCATGTGTATTTATTGTGTTATTGGTAAAGACTCTACATGGGATATCGGTGTTTGCTTGCGTGTGTGTGTGTGTGTGTGTTTAATGGGAGGCTATTACATAGAACATGCATTATTACATAGACGGAGAATCTCATTATATGGGTTTATTTGCTAAACAAAACCCCTGCGTCAGTTTTGTTTGTGTGCACACGCACGTGTGTGTGGGAGGGTGTTCCTCCTGTGTCTCTTGCCACCGACCACACACTGCATCTGCGTGCTGGTGTCTGTCGTCGGCACCCACACGGCGCCCCCCCGGCTCCCTCCCACGCCTGTTTGTAAAGACACCCGGCATAATGTGGATGCGGCTGGGAGTGTGTGTGTGTGTTTGCCTTTTATTTTGCTCACTGTTCTGTGACAACAGAATGCTTTCCCCGCTTACCTCCTCTTCCACACTGCAATCCTTTGGGGGATATCAAGGGCAAGCCAGAGAAGGGTTACCTGGAGAAAAGGGTTGCTAAGCAACCGAACACCCACCACCCCCAAGCACCACCAACCCAAAACTCCGCTCCAGGCCTGCAACCAGATTAGCATATTAATGAGGCTGTAATTTCCCCCGAATTGTCTGCGCGTACACACTCAACTCACAGCACACTGGCCCAGGAGTTTGCTATGCAAATAAACTGGTTTTACAGACTGCGACTTAATTAACTCATCAAGTTCATCCTCCTAACAGAAAAGGCAGACGAACTACAGATTAATGAACCTGTGTTTGCTCGCCCCTCGCGCTCTCCCCTGCCACAGCCAGCCGCCTTTCTCTCTTTATGGCCCGTTTCTCTTCCTTCGCCTCCCCAACCTGGCAGCTCCCCCCGAAACCTACCCGGGATTTCTCTCCACCTTCCTCTGGTGTTTCCCAGCCCAGGCCGGGTGTCCCCCGCCCCCCCAAATCCTTCACCTTTGTCATCCCTACCTGGAGCCCCCAGGCCCCACACCCAGCTCCCGGGATCCAAGTGACAAGCCAGCTTGATGGGGAGGCAGAGGGCTGAAAATGGGGACACTGTTCCTTTAACGAGAGGAGAGCACGCAGGCTTTATTTTTGACACACAATTCATAGTTTAGCCCCAGCCCTGATATTCAATCAGCTGAATACAGGCTCTGGAAGAAGAGGCATTCTCCCTGCCTGCGTGTTAATTAGAAACGCCAGTCCTGGCTGCCACCCGCACTAATCAACTTTCCCCAGTCTTGGTGGAAGATGCACACCCCGGGAGGGGTCTCCGAAATTCTTGGTGGAGATGTGCTCAGTGCCCCGGATGCAGGAAGCCCCGTAGGAGGAAGCGACTTTGAACACTGGACTATCCCTCCTTACATCCCTTTTCTTCTTCTCTCTGGGTTTGCCCCTCACTGAGGTCTGGGGGGAGCGTCACCTCCTCCAGGAAGCCTTCTCTGGTTGGTGAAATTCAGTGGATGGGTCTCAGCCTGGAAGAGGGCCCTGAACTTCTCAGAGCCATGGAGGAGCTGTGTAATGACTGCCTTACCCCTCCCAGGCTTTCCAGCCAAGTGCAGGCCCTATCACTTCTCACATGGATTATTGCACCCATGTCCTGGGTCCGTTCTCCCTGCTGCTGTCATTTCTGTCCACCCAGCCTTCACTCTGCCACCAGAGAAATAACCCGGCTCCCTCCCTTGCTCAAACACTTTCGATGGCTCCCTGTGACCCACAGAACAAAACTCCAATGTCATATCGCATTGAGGCCATCGGTGATCTGACACTACCTCACCTCCCCAGGCTGTCTCAGCACCCCGAATGGCTGTAGTCTGAAAGAGAAGTAAGTATAAGAGCCACCTGAAGCCTTCGTCGGAATACAGATTCCTAGGCCCCTCCCTTTGAGATGCTGCTCCTGAAGGTCTGGGGTGGGCCCAGGAATCTGCATCTCTAACCTGTATCCCAGGTGACGTGGGTACCCGCAGCCCTTGGACCGCTCTGAGAGATAAGACCCTTTCTTTGCTCTCCGCCCAGCCCTACGGCCCCATCGCATCTCCTGTCTGTAAGCAGTGGGCAGTCTGCAGCCCTTGGGGCAGTAGTGGGACTTAATGAGCTGGGTCAAGGGCATTTTTTTAACTGTCCTTCAAAACCAAGAGATGTTGGAAATTGCGAAGGAGGTGGGCAAATGCTCTCAAATGGTTGCTCTTACTGTCAATCCGTAAAAATCTTGATACTAAAAAAGAATGTGAGTTCTAAAGTCCAACTCCCTGGGTGTGCCCGACGCCCATTCCACCACCACTTGCTGTGTGACCTTGGGCAAGTGGCTTTCCTTCTCTGGGCCTCAGCTTCCCCAGCTGCAAAGTGGGCAGAGATAGTCCCACTTTCTAGGAGTGGAAACGTCATTTTGAAACATCCCCAGAAAGTACCTGAGACATCAGGTGGGGGTCAGTTCCTCGGCCGTTGGGTTACCTGCCGGTCAGAATTGAGGGGCGTGGCCAGCTCGTGGCCAACCAGGTGCTTTGGTGTTGGTGTGACTCCGAGATCACCCCCTGCAGCTGGTCCAGTTTCTGGCTCATAGTAGGTGCTCAGCCAGTGAGTGTTTCATTCAAATGGGAAGTGAGCAGCTCAGGGGGGCAGAGATGGGCCCTCCGTGCCCTCACAACCCACAGACACAGGCACAGACAGACACACACACACACACAGATAGACATGCTCAGACACACAAATATAGACGGGCACTCACACACACGGACACACAAAGAAGACAGACACACAGAGACAGACACACGTGCACACACAGATGGACACACACAGACACACTCTCCATGTACACGGACTCACACCCTCACACACACACAATGCCAGCCCGTTCTGTTCTCTCCTGCCGGAATCAGAGGTGGCGGCCACAGCAGCAGCTGCCTCCCGTCTCTAACAAGCCTGCATTTATTTGAAGAGTGTCAGGAGGTCATTCCTCGCTAAATAGTGTCATTCCCATCCTTTGTGTCTCCGCCCAGGACTGATCCCACTACTCATGCATCACGCCCGCATCTCGAGCCGCAGGGCCTCCCACGCCCCATGCCCACCCCTCCCGCACAGCCGGGCGCCAGGGCCACACTGCCCAGCAACGACTGCCCCGCCTCGCAGAGGAGAAGGCAGAGGGGCGGAGAGGAGCAATGCACCGATTCATTCATTCGTTCAAGATCAGGCTGCGCCATTTGGAACTGCCATTTGGGAAAGGTTAACAATGTCAAATATCACCAAATTCAAATGGCTCCTATGAATGTTTAGTGAATGGGTCCCTCCTGCCAGGCGCTGGCTGAGGCCTGGAGACACAGGGACTGACCGGAAGCTGACATGCTAGTAGGAGAGACAGAGAAAACACAGCAAGGAGAAGAAAGCGACAGATTGTAGGTGCCAGCGAGTGCCGTGAAGAAAAGGGAACTGGGCGACAGGAGGGGGAGTCCTGGGAGTGGGGGGGGTGTTCAGACAAGGATGGGGGGAGGACCTCTCTGGGAAGGGACCTTTAAGCCGAAGCGACCGTGGATTGGTGACCTTGGGTTGGTGGCCTAACCTCTCTGGGCCTCACTTCCTCACCTGCTGAGTGGGAGTCATAGCACAGCTGGTCCGGTGCCTGGTTGCTGTGTGACCTTGGGTTGGTGGCCTAACCTCTCTGGGCCTCACTCCTCATCTGCTGAGTGGGAGTCATAGCACAGCTGGTCCGGTGCCTGGTAGCTGTGTGACCTTGGGTTGGTGGCCTAACCTCTCTGGGCCTCCCTCCTCACCTGCTGAGTGGGAGTCATAGCACAGCTGGTCTGGTGCCTGGTAACAGAAAGTCCCCCATGAGCCCTACTTAGCCGAGGTCCCTGCTCAGCCCTGGCTTCCCTCGGTCCCCCTCCCCTTCACGCCCCATCCTCCTTTTCTCCTTCTTTTCCCTTCTTTCCCTCCCTTTCCTTCCTTCCCCGAGGATGGGCTGCGTGGGCGAGCCGCCCACACAGTCCCGCAGGTTCCGTGCTCTGCTGTCACCATCCTGAACTTCTTAGTAATTGTTGGGCAAGGGGCCCCTCGTTCTCATCCTGCACCTGCCGGTCCTGCACCCCTCTCCAGACCCTCCCACAAGCAGGCCCCTTCCCCATGCCTGGTTCGTAGGGAAGTATTTCTAGAACTGCCAGCCGGAAGGAGCGGGGCTGACCCGTCACCTCGATCCCTGTGCACTTCTGATCGCATGGCCCAGCCCCGTTTCAAAGTCCTCCCGGGAAAACACAGCAAAGGCGAGAAGGGGCAGAAAAGCTGGCCAGGAACTAACTCCGTCCAGCGGGGTGCCGGGCCCGGCGGGTGAGGAGGAGAGAGGGTCACGTGTGAGGAGGTGCCGAGGCCCCCTGGTCTGGGGATCACACTCACCAGGAGACAGATCGGAAAAGTGGAGTCTCTGGCCCCCCTTCCCCAGGGGCTTCTGACGGCTCCCCCCGCTCCCCTCTAGGTACATAAGACCCGGGCTCCCCGCGGGACCCCACCCGTCTGGCCCACCCATCTTTCTGACCTCCAGTCCTCCCCCACACCCTCCAGCCATCTACCCCCACCTGAGCATTCTTCACGGCGGTCTCTCCCATCAGGAACACTCTCTCCCTGGCTCCTTCCCTGGCTGGCTCCTCGGTCTCAGCTTCAGTGTCACCTCCTGAGCCTACAGCTGAGCCGGTCCCCAGCCCCTGTCGCTCTCCACCCATCACCCGACGGCTAACGCTGAAGCAGCGATCCCCGCGGAACGTATGTTCGCCTCAGTGTCTGCCTCCGAGACAGGAACGGGGACTACGGGCGAGCCTGGGCCGTCACCACGGTGGCCTCGCTGTCTGGCCCAGTGCTTGGCACGCAGTAGGGGCTCACTGAGCAGGAATTGCAGACATGATTCAACTGAGTTTCCACAGCACCCTCACAGTCGGCCAGGCTGACCACCGATGGACTCCACATCTGCCTCCCATCGCTTCCAGCCGCTGGCCCTACTCCACCCGTAAGGCCCGCGGAACAGACCGTATTCCTCCCTCACGGGCAGCCTCTCAAACACCTTCAGGTCTTCAGCCGCCCGCCCCAGGCCCTTCACAATTCCCCTTCCAATCAGGCCTGAGCCTGTTCTGGATCGGACACCTCCCGTTTATCATGCTGTCCTCTGGTTCGTCTCCAAATGCTCCGCCGTGAACTTGGAGTCCTCCCGAACTCTGCGGGTGAAGTGTTTAAGCAGCAACCCTCTTTAGCCATTTCTGGGAGATCTGCCTCCTCCCACATTCCCCCCCCACCCCCCCCAAAAATGTATGTTTATTTTGGTCTAGAAAGATATTAAGTAATGAGGAGCGAAAGGCCCAGAAAATGCAGAGATGAAAGGACCTCGCTTCAAGATGCTGAGTCAGGTTCCAAAGAAGAAAAGCAAACACGCATCCCGGCTCACGAGGTCCACCTGGGGGGGCACGGGCCTGAGGGGCTGTCTTTATGACAAACCTCGGACCGGCCGGACCAGCCCAACACTCTGGGTGAGACGAGTGAGAGACAGTGGTTTTCACTTCGGGATTTTCCAGCACCAAGTCCTGGCTGTGTATGGAGGTCAGAAAGATGAGTGGGCCAGACGGGTGGGGTCCCGCGGGGAGCCCGGGTCTTATGTACCTAGAGGGGAGCCGTCAGAAGCCCCTGGGGAAGGGGGGCCAGAGACTCCACTTTTCCGATCTGTCTCCTGGTGAGTGTGATCCCCAGACCAGGGGGCCTCGGCACCTCCTCACTCACAGAGGCCCCCTGGGGAGGACTCCAGAAACGCACCCGGCCCTACCCCAGGCCATTTGCTGCTGCTCTTTACCAAGTCTTTAAGAGGGAGGATCAGCTTTGGTCAAGATGCCCAGAGAAGCTACTAGAATGGTGGCATGTCAGCCAATAGAGAGGGTCGCTCCAGGTGCTCCAGGGAGGGGACCAGAGGAAGAGCTGCCGGACCTCCCTCTGACCTCCCCGCGGGCATCCCGTTGGCCAAGCCCAACCGGAAGTCGGCGGGAAGAGAGGCCAGGGCTGCTGTCCACGATAGGTGAGCCCCCAGAGACAGAGCAGCGGAGAGCGGAGGGGAGCGAATCTAGGGCAGCAAGAGGACCCCACATTCCAGCCCTGCTCTTAGCACCGTGCCTGGCCTGGAGCTGGAGCTCAACAAACATTTGACGAATGAACGAGTGAGTGACCCCTGGATCCAGCCTGGTCTGGTGACCTTGCACTTTTCTGCCTTTGAATGTGGGGTCCCACCAGTCTCTTCTCCTAGCATGCCCTCTGCTCTCTCTCTGAGCCTACCCCCTCCCTCCCGGCACGGCTCAGAGCCAGGTCCCCTTTGTGCTGCATGGAAGGGGCCGGGCACACAAGGACGCGGACTGCGTGATCCCGTTTCTACGAAGTTATAGAAAACGCAAATGTGTCCGCAGTGACCAAAAGCCGATCTATGGTTGCCTGGGGATGGGGGCAGGGGAGGAGGGGGAAAGGCGACCACAAAGGGGCATGAGGTGACTCTTAAGGGTGCTGGGTGTGTTCACTATTTTGATTGTGCTGAGGGTTCCATGGGTGTATACAAACGTCAAAATTCATCAAAAGGCGTGGCTTAAATATGTGCAATCTGTGGAGAGCGGCTACAGCGTTTGGACAGGTTCAAGCCTCGGACTAATGAGAGGGCACGGTCCTCTCGTGACAAAGCCACGTGCAAGTCTCAGCTTGGAGGGCTAAGCCCCCCGCCCCCTTGCACAATTATAGCCAAAGGCTATGGTTGTAAGCTTGACCCTATGGTCCGAACCTGTGGTCCCACGTGGCTGAGTGATGTGGGCTTGATAGAGTTCAGGTGCGTTTAACTAAGTAGATTTGAAACCCACGAGAATGTTGTAAACATCTTGACCACGCCCTTACCTTGCCTCGTGGAATCTGGCTATAAAATAAAGACACGGCTTTCAGACCATGGCACTGTCGCTAGCTCTCCATCAGAGAGGACAGCGTCCCACCCAGATCCAGCTTTCTTCTCTTGTCTGTCTTTTCCTAATCCTTCACCGCCCCCTCTCAGGCTCACCGAACCTGGCTGTGCTGGCGTGGCACATCAGGCACCCAATATGGGGCTGAGTATGGGGAACAGGGGCCTGAGGTCAGGTTCACCCATGGCCGTGCTGGCTTGGCACAGCAATCTATTTCACATCAATCATATGTAAATAAAGCTTAGCACAAGACAACAAATTCTGCACAAAATCTTCCAATTCCCACCTCCTAAAAATGCCTGGTCACTGGTTTTCAGCATTCCTGCCTTCATTCATTCAGGAACTATTTATTGAGCATAGACTATGAGCTGTACACCGGACAAGCCCCAGCCGGCCATCAGCTCAAAGCCCCATGGGAACTGGACAAGGGGCTGTGGAAATGGGGAAGGTTTCCTGAAGGAAACATGTCTAAGAGGAGGCCTGAAGGGCAATACGGCACGTACAAGTGGAGGGGGAGGGCCAGGGATCGTTAACATAGAAGGCTCAGAAGGGAGAGAACTTGTTGGCGGCAGATCCAGCCAAAGCTCAGGGCAGTTGGACTGTTGGGAGGGAGGAGGTAAGAGATGAAGTAAGAGAGGGGAACAGGGGCTTGGAAACCAATGAAGGGGCTCAGGGTTTGTCCTGCAGCGCTGGGGGAGCCCCTGGGAGATTGTAAGTATGGGAGCAACCTAGTCAAGTTTTGTTCTACGACAACATTTCTCTGGCTGGGACAAGGAGAAGGAATTGAGGAAAAGATGGGAATGTCTTGTCCCTCAATGGCTCTGGCCTGACCTAAGGCATGGCCAGGGGTAGGTGACAGACTTGCAAGAGAGAGTCCACAGGACAGGAGGGATTGGAGTGGAGTGAGCAAGGGCCAGCATGGCTGTGGCTCAGGCAGCTGGTGAACAGCGGTGCCGGAGAGGCGGCAGGTGGAGGAGGAGGAAAGGGATGACTCCGAGTCTGAGGGGTCCGCGGGCCCCTGGGAATCTGTTCAGTGAGCAGGTGTGTGAATAGAGCTACGTTCAGGAGCCAGGCCTTCGAGCCCTCTCGTGAAGTTATAGACCCTGGGAGCCTTGAAGATCTTTGCCTCCACAGCCATGGCTGGGTGTCTCAGTTGGTTAGAGTATCATCCCGATACACCAAGGTTGTGGGTTCGATACCCAATCAGAACATACAAGAATCAATCAATGAATGCATAAATGGGCGAAACAACAAATATCTCTCCATCTATCTATCTTTCTCTCTGTGTGTGTGTCTCTCTCTGTCTCTCTCAAAAATCAACAAATAAAAAATAAAATTTTTGCATCCACAGAAAACTGCACTCAAGGCCTGACACATATTTTTCTCCTCGTACATGTTTGTTGATTGACTCGTTGCTGAGTTCTCTCTCCAGACTTGTACACACGAGCCCGGGCTGAGCGACATCTATTTATCTGTTGGTGAGGTTTCCATCTCTACTTGGTCCAAGCTCCAGAGGAAGAAAATGATGGAGAACAGTCCTCCGTCCCCGTGGGTCACTCCACCACGCCCTCCCCATGACCCCTCCGTGGCTCCCCATTCCAGGAGAAGAGTGGATCTCTGATTGGCCTTCCCTCCTCATGATCAATATGCCCTCTGTCTGCCAATGTTAACCATCACACTCCCTACAGCTCCAACGTAGCTCTCCAGGAAGCTCTGGCCAATGTCAATTGGGCCGGGGACTCACACCTCCCAATGCAACGAGCGAGGGGCGCAACAGAAAGGTTCGGCAACTTTCCCAAGGCCACACAGCAAATCCAGATGCAGAACCAGGCCTCCTGATGCCGCGTGTGGCTTGTCCCCAACACCGGCCCATCAGCCCTCTGCCTACACTCTCCCAAGTTTGTGTGAGGCCCCTGAGGGTCTCAGATTAGAAAAAGCCATGAAGAATATAGAAGGGTAAGGCTAGGGAGGGGCAGGCCGCACCTTCGTTGGAGCAGAAACTGGAGTTTCTCTGCTCCCCCAGCTCCCCGGCTTCTCAATTTCTCCAGGGAACATGTACAATCAGCAGCCGCTCTCTTTATCTACACGGCTGAGCCTGGTCACCGCACACACTTTTTTCCCGGGGCATTCCGTATCTTTTCCCGGTTTCATATTTAATCTTCTCCGCGGAACTCCTGGGCAAGAACTGGATCTGATTCATCTTCCTGCTCTGGGCCCCTCACAAAGTGCCTGGATCCCGGAGGAAGCTCAATAACCGTCTGCTGATTCATTTTGATCCTTCGCTGAGGTGGAAAGGAGAGCTCTCGGGAGGGGGGAGGAGCAAGCCATTGAGCGAATAATGCCCATGGCCCCGGCTTGCCCTCTGGGAATCTGGTTTCTATTCCTGCCCTCTTTGCCACCACGTGGGAAATACCAAGGCAGCCATCTGCTCTGGGCCTCAGATGTCCGTAAGATGGAAGGGGCGATAGAAGAGAGGGCTCGAGACGGGGCAATCAGAATTCACATGAAAAGAATCACTCTTGTCATCAAGCAAGGGGTAGGGGCCGGTGGGGTGGGGGTGCGGGGGGGAGGGCCTCGGCCGCTCACTGTTGAGATCAGAGCCAGAAAGGGCTGCCACTGTCTACAGTGGAGATGATTTGCTCAAATAAACACACCCCGGTCAAGTCCAGGCGGGGGTGGGGTGGCTGACCCGGCAGCTCCACCCACTTGGCGCACTGGTGCCCAGAGAGGGAGAGTGACTCCCCCAAGCTCACACAGCAAGAGAGTGGCCGAGGTAGGCAACTTGAGGTTAAACGAATGAAAGCATCCTGTTGGCAACGTGTACTGGGGACATCTCCAGATCCCATCTCGGCTTTGCACGTTGCGGGTTGTAAAATCCCGGAGGTGGCCAGCGCCTGCTGGCCGAATGAGCACATGAAGGATGACGCTTGCTCACTCGCTCACTAGCACAGCTCTCCTTTACAAACACCACCCAGCCCAGCACGGGCCCTGCCCCAGCCGGCACTCACCATTGTATTGTCTTGTGCTAAGAGCACTGGGAGGTTCTGGAACCCTGGGCTTCCTGGGACTAAAGGCCGTTTGCAGACCTGCTCTCAAGTGGGGATGACTTCGGACCCCAGGGCCCAGTTGACAACCTCTAGAGATATTCTGAGCTGTCACACCCGGGGTGAGGCTGTGCCCCTGCCATTAGTGGGCAGAAGCTGGGGAAGTGGCTAAACATCCTCCTATACTCAGAACAGTCCTCCCCACAAAGAATCACCAGCCCAAGGTGTCACTGTGCCCAGGTGAGAAACCTCTGGGTGGACCCGTCACGGCCTGGCCGGGTGCTCAGGTGGTTAGAGCATCGTCCCGAAATGCCTAGGCTGCGGGTCCCATCTCCGGTCACGGCACATACAAGAAGCAACTAATGAATGCATCAATACGTGCAACAAGTTGATGCTTCTCTCCCCGCCGCCCCCCCCCCCCCGCCACCTCTTTCTCCATTTCTCTCTCTCTCTCTCTCTCTCACACACACACACACAAATCAATTTTTAAAATTAAAAAATCAGCAGATGAATTACAATCAGGGATTGTTATAGATATCCAGGGACAAAATGCTATGGGGTTCATTTACTCATTCAAAACCCCTGTGTCCAAACCTTCTGCTGTAAGAAAATGGTGAGAAGGGGTGGGTAAGGGAGAGACAGAGATAAGGACGCTCAGCCCCAGCCGGCCACTGCTGCTCCTGGGGTCTCCGTCAGGACAGGCAACACCAGAGCGCTGGGGGGTGCGGGGGGTGCTGTGTGCAGTCACCAGAGAGAGGGAACCCAGAGTTAAGAAGGGGAGACACCTTCCCAGCTCAGTCATCACTGCGCAGTCTTTTCAACTCTGTGTCCGTGAGACGCACCAGGATGGGGAACCCCACGGGGAGGTGGGGCTTTCAAGAGCTGGGCCCAGTTTCCATATTTTGCTCACAACTGGCATGGTGGTCAGTTTACAGAAGGCGCTCACAGACAGCCACACTGTGACAATGTCTGTTTAAAATCACACGAGAAAAACGTCCGTTCGCATCATGGTCAGGAACCCAGACTCGGTCATCAGATCCAGGGAGGGCTCTGGCACGTACCAGCTGTGTGGCTCCCCCACCTCAGTTTCTCCATCTGTAAAATGGGGCTAATAGCAGTAGTGAGATGAGATGTTTCACATGCATGATCCCTCTGCACAGCACGGCGCCAGGCCCCGGAAAGGACTCGTGCTGACAGATTAGGGAGTGACCGTGAACTTCGCCAAAGGATTCGCCACGAGAATTCTCTTCCTGTCACACATCAGGAGCGCGTTCAGCACCTGGTGACGTTGGCTGTGGTGGGATGGAGACGCGTCTGGTCTGGTCGAGCCCTTCTGTTCTGCAAAGGATGACAGTGACCACAGTGCCCCAGGGAACTCTGGGAACCAGTTCTGCCTGAAGATGGACCAGCCCCAGCCCTGAGGCTGGACAATGGAAGGTCCTTCAATGACTCCAAGCACATGGTTATTCACCCCTTTCTCCATCAGACCTCACCTCCTCCTCCATCTGTCCCAGGGTCCAACAGAATAGTCACTCACTTTCACCGGTTCAAGGAGACACTTGTCCTTAGAGTAGAGCGTAAAGAAAGTACTGCCCCCCCCCCACAACAAATAAATAAGTAAATGAGGCCCAGTAACAGACACTAACTACTGGAAAGCAAGGTGCTTCCTAGTTTCTCAAACATCATCTCCCGAATGCCCCAGGCAATCCTACGAGGCAGGCACAATTACTGCCCCATTTTACAGACAAAGAGACTGAGGCTCAGAGAACCTGAGTGGTCCTGCCTGCTTGACTGAGCTAGGCCTCCAAGGCAGGCCCTCTGACTTCAGAGTCCTCTTCTGCCCTGACAGATAAGAGTCCTTTTTTTAAGATTTTTTTTTTCCATTGATTTCAGAGAGGAAGGGAGAAGGAGAGATAGAAACATCAGTGATGAGAGGGAATCATTGATTGGCTGCCTCCTGCACACCGCCTACTGGGGTTCGAGCCCACAACCCAGGCACCTGCCCTTGACTGGAATTGAACCCGGGACCCTTCAGTCCGCAGGCCAACACTCTATCCACTGAGCCAAACCGGCGAGGGCAAGAGAAGAGTTCTTGAAGGAGAAAAGGAGCTCCTACAGGATGAGTCTCATCTTTTTCTCTTTGCATCTCCGTCTCTTAGCACCATCGCCTCCCCACACACACACACCCGCTAACATTCTCGGCTCCTCATTTCCTCTCCTATACCAAGCTGTGACCCAAATAAAACAGACTGACGAAATTCCTCATGGCCATACCGCTTTTACCTCTATTCCACAGAAGAGGAAGCTGAGGCACAGAGAGGCTAAGCGACTTGCCTCGTATCACACAGCCCATAAGCGACGGAGCCAGATTCCCACCCGGGGAACTGGGCTCCAGAGTCTGGACTGAGTAACACCACCACACTGTGTTACTGTCCCTACACGGGGGGGGGGGGGGGGGGGGGGCTGGCTAGATGGGGTTTTTTATTATTATTATAATGCAGATCTTACTGATTTGCCGTGTGTTTTCCATTAGCACCCTTTTGTCTGAAACCATGTGAAGGTTCCTGACCTGACGGGAACACAGAACACTCACTCTCCAAGGCACAGACTCGTTCCTCCGCCCCGGTCGGATCCTGTGTCTCGTTGGCGGAACCCCCGAAGGACAGCACCCTCTGTGGGTCCTCGGGCAGACTCTTCTTTCTTTCTTTCATCAAAATGGGAACCCAGGCAGCCAGCTGCTCATGTGCAGGGCCCGGAAGATGGGCAAACCAAGTGCAGCCCCTTCTCGGCCCTGCCCGCCCATCTCCATTCACTTCTGCAGCTCCCCCACTCGCTACTCATTCAGTCCACGAATGCGCATCGAACAGCTATGGTCCAGGGATGGCGCTAGGCAGAGGGGATTCGACAGCGAGTAAGACAAACACAGTCTCTGCTCTCAGGGACCGGACATGTTATTAAGGAAGACAGACAATATGCACCTACACATATAAGTCGGATGATCCTAGCTATTGGTAAAGTGACAGGGAAAACAGATGGAGAGGGGGACTCCAGACTGGCTGGGGTGGGGTGCTAAGGAAAAGTGGTCAGGAAAGACCTGGGCAGTTGACATTTGAGCTGAGACCAAAGTGGCAAGAGGGATCTGAAGGCAGAGGGGCAAGCCAAGTGCAAAGGTCTCAATGTGAGAAAAACGAGGTGTGTGAGCAGCACCGCAGGGGGCCCAGGAAGGGGGTGTCCCAGGGGTGGGCAGGAGCCAAGCACCACAGGCCCTGCCATGCAGTGTGAGGAGTATGGGTTTTATTCTAAGGGCCCGGGGGGGGGGGGGCGGTGTCAGAGGGTTGACAAGATCTGATTTATGATTTTGAAATATGACTTTAGTTATAGTTGTAGGAAATGGGTTGCAGAGGAGAGAAACAGAGACTGCAGTTGGGAGGTTTTTGCTCTAAAACGGAAGAGATGATGGTGGCTTAGGCTAGAGTGATCATGGAGAAGGAGGTGAGACGTGGGTGGCTGGAATATATTTTGGAGGCAGAGCTAACTGAATGTAAGGAAGGATTGGATACAAGGCAGGAAAGAAAGGGCACTTGAGGATGACTCCTACATGTGGGTCCAGGGGATGGTCCAGGACCCTTGTTACATCCTGTGAGACACCCACCCAACCCACATGACAGGTGAGTTCTCTGCCCTCTCATTCTTACTTCTTGCTTCCAGGTTTAGGACTTACACCAACTTCCAAACCCAGACCATAGGCCATGATGGCCTGGGAATGCAAAGGGATTATGCCAACAACAATTAGCAGTGTCACCCCTGGTATACCTCCAGTTTAACCATGAAAGCATGGTCCCCCCAGAAAAATATGGGCGATTAGAGCAAGCAGTACCTAGGAGGTCCAGTGCCACTGAGATCTGGGATGGAAGCACAGGCTTTCATGATGTAACTATCAGCAACTTAAGGAGCATCTCTGAGCCTCAATGTCCTCATCTGTAAAATGGAGCCATGATAAATATCTACTATGTTTCAGAGTTGCCGTGAAGACCAAGGAATCAAATGCACATAACAGTCGCTCAATAAATGGCATTTTTAAAAAATGTCTCCTTCGCCCATAGAAAGTCAGGGTTTCCCTCCTGGTACCATGGGGGCTCTGCATTCTCCGAGGTTGAAAGGAGCATGATCCAAAAGGATGGCCACCTTGGCCTTAATGAATGATTTCAGGGTGTTTGGGTGAAAGATAACTGTTAGGTTCTGGAGGAACCTTCTTCTGTCCATCTCGCTATTTGACGACCATTCCTCCCTGGCCTTTATATTTTGCTGTTATCCCGGCCCAAAGATGCAACCCTTTTCCTTCAAATCACTCCAGTTTGAGACTTCTAATTCCTCTGCCTTTTATAGGCAAATTAGCTCTAGAATGTCCGTGTGGGGAGTGAATCCACAGAGGGAGCCCTCTCCATGTGTGCTGGTAATGCTAACAGCCGAGCTCAGCTGACACCCTGTGGTGGGGAGGTTGGGTGCTGAGAAAACCAAATGAGGTGACCCCAGGACATCTGAGCTCTCTGGGAGGCCGTGTATCTATGAGGTGCCAGAGGGAATGTGTACAGATCGTGTGCACTAAAATGGGAGCACCCCCCCCCACACACACACACACCCTGGGAAGGAGTATGTGATTTTTTTTTTCTCACCTGCACAAACTTCTTGAGGCAAACACTACATACAAGTGTGAGCAGAGGAATCGCTGCTTGGTCAACCACCATGTCGGATGTCTAGATAACACCGTGCACATTTAGAAAATAAAGCATCAGATTAACCCATTTCTAGCCAAACCTTTAAAAGGAATCATTCCCCCTCTTAATAATCCTAAAGATTGTTCCCCTTGCAAATCTCATCTCTGCCTCAAAGGGTTACGTCAACTTCATGTCCATGGCTTTCCCCCTGCAAGCCATCTACCCACTCGCAGGCAGGAGCCTTCATCTGTCCACCTCCCTATTTGACGACCAATCCTCCCTGGCCTTTATATTTTGCCACCCAAGGAGCTAAGATGCCAAGAATATGATATTCCTGACACTAAAATTTCTAAAACCCTTGCCTCTTCTTCAGAATAAACCAAAGGGCAGATTCATGGTGTTTGTTATTGCTTAGTTCTATTGTTCGAAGCATGAATTCCCAGTTATTTTGGAATTAGGAATAGCGTTTGTATCCGTTTCAGAGAACATTGGAAATAAACCTTTCTTGCATCATTTATTTGGGAAGAAAGGAGAAGACACCGTTTTTAATCAATTGTTGTTGTTTTCTTTGAAATATATAGATATATATCTATATATGTGCATATATGTGTGCACGGACACGGGTTCTAAGGAAAGACAAAAGGAGGAAGTAAAAGCGGAAGAGGAGAAGAATCAGAGAGTGAAGGGAAGATGGAAGGAGGGGGTCAAGGAGGAGAGGGCAGGCTCCAGCAGCCGCTCTGCTCCGGCGGCGGCGAGGCCGGTTCAGCACCGCGGACAGCTCCCGCCTTTGTCTTGGTCCGAACTCCGGGCGCAAAGCACAGCCGGGCGGCGACCGCGAGCGCACTGGCTGACTTCCCCGGAGAACCTGCTTGGGGAAGAAAAAGAAAGAGAGGGAAACCAAAGGTGGGAGCTGGGGTTTTCCCGTCCTCTCCCGCTTCGTCCGAACTCGGCCCTGATCCCATCCCCCGGCATCACGGCAGCCGATTCTAACTCCGTTTCACGAGGAACCTCGCTTCTGCCTACACGGTGTCGGGGACCAGGGAGTCCTGGTGGTGAGTTCCGATTACGGTTGGAATTCGTTTCGCCGTCACCGCCCTAGGCCCCAGCCGCCCAGGATCTGTCCCCAGACAACGGGAAAAGGGGAGGGGGCCATGGCGAACACTCCGCCGGTGCACGTCCGTGGCTGTGGACACGCACGGATGCCCGGACCAGCTGAGCTTCGTTTGCCCAAGGCCCGCAGCACCAGATCCAAGGGTGGGGAAACCGAAACGCAACGAGGAAAGCCAGAGACGGGTTTCTTCCGATGCAACCGAGGCCCGGGAAAAAGCAATGAATTTCGCTCGGATCCGAGACCAGGCAACCCGCCGCCGGAACTCCGTGACGTTTTCTCTCCCTTTCGCCAGAAAAAGAGTCTGGCTCCGAGTTCAACAAGCTTCGCAAACGGAGGCTGGTCAAAATATACATTTTCCTGGGCCCTTCCGTAGGATCCAGGATAAAAGGAAATTTTCTCACGCTCTCCTCTGCCTGCAGCCTTGCTTTCCAAGGCAGTGGGAAATGCACGCGTGACACGCCTTCTCCAAATCCTACACACCCACTCACACCCCACACACGCGCGCGCACACGAGCCCAAGGTCAGCAAGTTCTGTGTTTTCACCAAGCTTCGAGGAGTCGCCAAGCCAAGCTACGATTTGCTCTCACGGAATCCACTGCCCAAGCGAAGCCCCAGGTGCGGGTAGACCCGGAGAGTGGGTTTAAGAAGGAGCCCCCCACGCGAGGAAGACTCTCTCCCTGGGCGCCTGCGAGTATGTGGGAGGAAAGAAAGAGTATTCTTGCAAAGCCCGTAAAGCTTAGGGCCTCCACACAGCCTCGGGGCACAGGGACTGGCCGCGAAACAACCAGCCAGGAGACCCCGAGCCCAGCCGCTGCGGACTGATTGGCATTCGCCTCCAAAATAAATAAGATACTTAACCACCCCCCTCAAAAAAGAAAATCTCTGGAATTTCTTTCTTTCTTTTTTTTTTTTTTTTTCCGGCGTAGCTTTCTGCCCTTCCCCTCCTCCTCCCCCAAGAAACCTGGAGGATAAAGGCCACCGCGGCGCGTAGGGCAGCTCAAAGGAGTTTTTGAGAAAGCGCCATCCCCGCTGTGGTCCCCGCGGAGGCGAAGGCGCGCAGCGGGGCAAACATACTCGCCTCGGGTGGAAGGAGCCGGGGGTCGCCTTCCCTGGGCCCCTCCCCCCTCCCGGGGTCCGCGGCGGTGGGCGCCTCGGGGAGTGGGCGGGGCCCCTAGCCCGCTGGGCGCTTGTTCAGCCAGGCTGCAGTGTAAACCCCCGCTTTCCAACGCAGATTTCCCTTTTAACACCTTCTAAACAAAGGCTAATGAGGCCACTGCATTACTTTATCAACACACAATCATTAGCAGCCGAGAATTACACGCGCAAGCGCGCGCGCGCACACACACACACACACAGCGCGCCCGCGCACAGGCTGCCAAAGTCAGGCGAATTCTAAAGGAACCCACATTAGGCTAACAAAAAGGAGGTGGGCTGTGGAAGGGCGGGGAGAGGAGGTGGTAAAGAATGGAAAGGAGCGAGAAATGCTATTGAGACTGAAAAAAAGAGACCAAGAGAAAAGAAAGGAAGGGAAAGCAAGATACAGACTCAAACGCAGACTAGCTGGTTGGAGACCAGGTAACGAGAACGTATTGGGGGGGGGGGGCCTTCATTTGGAGGTGAGGGTCCCTGGAAAAGCTGTCCCCATTTTGGCTCCAAGGATGGAGCAGGGCTGCAGGCATGCTCTCAGAAACAGCTCCAGGGATGGCCACCTCACATACACTCAGGGGAGGCTGTGTCCACAGCCCCACCACCACACACACACAAACCCAGCGCAGCCTGCTTCCCGACAATGAAGGGCTGGGGCCTACCTCCAGGCCCAGGCACGGAGTGGGGCTGGGGGGGGGGGGGCGGACCATGAGGAGCATCACAGTGGTGGCTCACACCCTCCTGGTCTGGCTGCCTGGGATCTTTGCTTTGCTGGACAGTTGGGCAGGCAGCCCGTAGCTCTGCCCTGAGAACCCCTCTCTGAACAAAAGCATCGGCGTTTCCCTCGCGAGTTGGAGCACTACCTTGCACCTCTGCTTCAATCCCCCCTGGGGTCCCTCTGGCCCCAGGGGGCAGCCCCAGCCTGCACCCTCCCGGCACACCGGGAGCCTAAGTTTGCCCCCGGGTTGCAGCATCGGAATGTGGCCTGCAGGACTGGCCGGGCAGCTGACGGTGGGGCCTCTGAGAGGTGCATTCCTGGAGAGGGGCAGCACTACTCACTTTGGGGCTGGATCTCCCCAACGGGGAAGCTCAGTCCAGCCGCTGCCCTCCCCACCTGCTCCCTCTCAGCTGCTGGTCCAGTGGCTCCTAGGCCTGCCCAGCAGACTCCCACCAGCCCTGACAACTGGCCCGTGTGAAGCTGACCACAGCCTTCTGGCCCCCAGTCCTGTCCCAAGGCCACTCGGCTCAGACAGTGTCTGAGGGGCCCCTGCCCACTCACACCCCACAGAACTTTAAAGTCCCAGCCCAGATAGTGGACCGGATGGAGTTTGGACTCAGGGTCCCCCTTCCCGGTGCTTGGAGGGGAGCTTGGGGAGCGGGTAAGCTTTGCCATTGTTGAATGGAGAGAGGAAGGAAGGAAGGAAGGAAGGAAGGAAGGAAGGAAGGAAGGAAGGAAGGAAGGAAGGAAGGAAAGACATGGAGGGATTCCCTGCCTATTTGATTAAATGTTCCAGGTCGGGTCTGCCCAGCGAAGAGACCGTTAATTAAGCAGCGCATAATTCAACTGACAGGAAGGCCCGCACCCCGCAGAGATGTCCTACAAACCAAGCAGTCCACCACAGAGCGAGAGGGGACACGCCGGGCTTCCTTCCAGAATCCAAGACCATGGGGTTCTGCCTATGCCCTGTCCCTCTTGGGGACGCCCAAGCCCGGACACTCTCCCTGCCTGGACTCGGGGCTGCCCCCAGCTGGCCACCCCCTCGGGGATTCCGGACGCTCATCCACCCCCACTCCACTGCCACCCCCACCCCTGGCCCTCGCGGCTGCAGCAGCCCCGCGCGGATGCTCTGGGCCTCGCCATCACGCCTCGCCGGCGTCTCCCAAGCCAGCCTGTGCGCGCACGGGTCAGGAGTCCTCGGGCAAACCCGAACTCCCTCCGGTCGGGGTTGGGGACCGGAGGGGTCTCGCCGGATGGCGCCAAAGAAGCCGCTCTTCTCGGACCTCGGGCGGCAGCTCCGCGCCCGCTCCGACTCCGAGGCCGCGTCCTCCGGCGGCGGGCAGGGCGCGGCGGGACGCTGAGTGTGTGTGCGCGGCGCGGCCTATATTTACACCCCAAACAAAATAATTACACTTTTGTCGGAGGGAGAGAGCCAGTGATTAGGCGCGGGCTCTTTGCGGCAAAACAGTTTCTCAGTGGTACACCAGTATAATTTTTCACGGCTGGCTGAAATCAAAGAGGGGAGGTAATGAATCCGGCGAGCAATTTAAATTTACAATTTGTAACGCCGCCGCCGCCGCCGCGCAGACCCGGCCGCGAGCGCAGCTCAGAGGCGCTCGCTGGGTTTGTTTAATGTTAAAGCCGCGCTAGCTCTTGGGGGGTGGGGAGGGAGGGGTTGCAGAGTACGCGTGTAGGGGAGCGGGGTGGGGGGGGGCGGTCATGATCGAAGTCGGTATTGGACCGGCTGAGCCGCCCAAGATAACGTGGGAGAAGAGGACGAGGGGCGCGCTCCCCGGGTGTCCCCCCCAGTGCGGGCCACTCAGGGGTGCCTTCGGAGGGATGAAGAGAAATGTGCTGACCGCCCGGAAAGCCCGCATTTCTGCTTGGCCGCAGCATCCCCTGGGCGGGAGTTCCCGCGAGGAGCAGCGAGATGCAACTGAAACGCACCTGCGGGAAGGTCAGCTCCAAAGGTCCGCGAGAGCCCTGATCCGGCCGCTGCCCGGTGCGGTGCCCCCGGAATGGAGAGCTCGAGCCAGCGCCCCCACACCCCCTCTGAGCGCGCCTCGGAACTCCCACTCCTGGAAGGTGTGTGCCTCCTCGCCAGTAATTAATTGCGGAACTCAAGGGGGAATATGCAAACCGCACATTACTAACTCTACAGGGCTTAAGTGATTGGAAACAGATTATTATCTTGTTTGTCTTTTGTCTGTTTTACTTATCCCGCCACCGTCTGTCGAGTTGTAATGTGGATACTCTTTACTCTAGGAGGAAGACTTTTATATAGGAAGTTCCATCAACATCTCGTGTAAGTGACATTGTATCTCCATGCATTACCCTGTTAAGACACAAGCGGTTTATTAGTTACATATAGGAGGGGATTTCGCTGCCTGGTCGCCATCTGTTAGGGCGGGATAATTCGTCTAATAGTTGGTCTGCTGGCGTTTCGTTTTAGGTGTTTTTTGTTGCTTTTTGCTTTAGATGCTGTGTGGAGGGCTGGCGAAGGACAAGCAGTCTCCCCTGCAGCTGTGCTGGGGATCCCGGGTGGCTCCAGGGGGGCTGTGACCTGGACAAGATTGGTAAACTCAGCCACAGAAGCCCAGACCAGAACTTCTGGAAGAGACCTCACCTCCGACAATGGGACATTCAGCCCCACATGACTCACCACGCCCAGGCTCTGGGAGCCCCAGGGCTGCTCCCTGAGACTGCCCCCTATTCCTGCCGCCCCCTGGCCTGGCCCACAGCTGCTGGGACCTGCTGTGCGCTGGCATGCGCGGCAGCCAGGAGGCGAGGGCAGGTGGATGTGTCTGTGATGGAGCCGGTGCACGCAGGCATTGAGCGCCAGCCGCGTGGACAAAGCGGGCATTGGGAGGACCGGGCAGCCCTGACTCGGTGGGGGATTGGGCGAAGGTGGGCTCGGTGTGCCTAGTCCAGAGGCCATCAGATGGGGCTTCTAAGGACTGTATGTGTCCTCCCTCCGTCACCCCAAACTCTGTGCCGTGCAGGATGGGGATGGTTGATTGCAGCGATGAGTCGGATGCTGGATTTGGACGGCCAGCAGAGAGGCAGAGGGGAACAAAAACAAGAGAGAGAAATGTAGAAACAAAGTGATGGAGACACAGAGGGAAAGGGAAACAGGACAAGAACAGAGGCTGGACACAGAAGAAAGGAAAACATGCGAGGGATCGAGGAACCCCAGTGAGACAAAGGCAGGGTAGACGGCACTTTGCCCCCACAGGAGCCTGGGTGCTGCTCCTCTCCTCTCCTCCTCTCTCCTCTCCGTTCTTGTTTCTCTCAAGGACCCTTCGTGCCCCAGGAGGCAGGGCCAGGCACTGCTGGAAACTGTGGCTTCATCTGGGGCCCCTGGAGCCCTACCCTGGGCCTGGGTGCCTGGCCGAGCCTGGCCGGCAGCAGCCCCGCTGTGCTATGTAGACACCTGTCCGTCAGCCGGTGGGAGGGTGAGAGAATAGCACCATCAGGCAGAAGCTGCCCATTTGGGGGCCTCCTTTTCAAAGACAAGGCTTGTGGGTCAATACCCCACCCGGTGACCAGCATCTGTCCATCCCTGTGCCCAGCCCGATTCCCTCCCCTGGAGCCTGGGGACCCCGCTAGGCCTGGACAGGCACTGCCCCAACACAGGCACCCACACATCCCGCCCCCCTCTACATCCACAAAGGTAAAATGCTGTTAGGAGCACACACACAAATATGCCCCCCCAAACCTACAGGAGTTTCATAAGCAAAAACTACTACACGAACAAGCACCCACACCTGTGATACACATAGTGAGGGGCACACAACACAGACCCATACAATTCTGCTCTTACACACACCCCCGTCCAGACTCAGTCACACACACACACACACACACACACACACACATACATTCAGATTTTTAAAAGTCCTTTTCACATTGACGTTAGCACATGTGTGCACAAATAACCCTACACAAATGCACACGCACATGCAAACACCCTCACATTCGCGTGGCCACAGGTAAGCATCTACATACATGCACGGGCCAAAACATGAAGAGTGCACAGAATAGCACACAGGCATTAGCAGAACCACACACAACTATAAACACAAATGCACACAGAATACACGCACCAAACTGTACTCACGTGACTGATTACTGACTATAAACAGGTGAAAATGCCATTCTCAAAATACACACTGACCAACTCGTAAACTACCCTAACACACGGCCAAGTCCAGTCATCGCGCAAACACAACCCTGCAGTTCCAGCGCTTGGGCCCAGGCCTAACGTTCCCTGCCAGCGGCAGCCGCTTTCCAGAGAGGGACGGAAAATCCCGCGGCCCTCGGGCCTCCCTCAATCGGAGTGCCCATCCCCGAGCTGACCCCTTGGAAAAGGAGGCTTGATCCCCCCCCCTCTTTGCCCCCAGACCCACACCAACACCCCTCTACACACACACACACACACACACACACACACACACACACACACACACTCCCAGACGCTTGGCGCCCCCACAGAGCGCTCTTCCTGCGTCCTTTGAGATAGAACTTGCACACCCATCTCACACACCCGTGTGTGTGAGCGTCTGCCCATCGCTAGTGTACCCCACCTTGGCGGTGTGGTGCCCAGACCCGCTGGACCGAGATCTTGAAGGTGCGACTAGGAAAGGCTAGACCTGTGACCGCCACCACCTCTGAACTGGCTCCAGGAAAACCCCTCGCCTCCACTGTCTCCTCCCCACATCTCTTTCGGAGCTCCGTGGGCGTGGAGCTCAGGCCTGAAATTCAGGGGTCCTGACCAGGGCAGATAACACGTCTCCCCCTCCCCCCAACCTGAACCTGGGCCTGCTTGGGGGGAAATACGCAAGCCCAAAGGCCTCCATTTCTCTCTCTCTCTCCATCTCTCTCTCCCCCCCTTTTCTCTCCCTCTCCCCCCCCTTTTCTCTCCCTCTCTCCATCCCAGCCCCCAAAGGCCACCTGGGCCTTAGCCCCTTGTATGACAAAAGAAGCCGGCCGGGCGCTGGGGGCCCGGTGAGCTGCGCTGTAGCAGCTCCAAGGCGCAGACCCCGGGGAAGCGCCCGGGAGAGGGATTCCAATCTGAGCGGCTGGGCTGGGAAAGAGAAGGCGGATTAGCGTGTGCTCCAACCCCGGGCAACTTCTGCAAGTTCCAGGGGTGGCGAAGGGGCAGAGGTCCCTTCCCCCACTAGGCCCAGGAATCCAGGCGCCCCCCCCCCAAATATTTGTGAGGAGAGAGGAAGAGAGAGGCAGTTTCAGATCGCGCGGCCCCCCGCCCTCAGCCCCCAACTGTAAGGTAAATACTTACTTCGCTTCCGAACCAGGTACAAGCTAATACTCAACAATACTGATGCCTTGTTTTTTTGCTCTGTCCGGACCGCAACGCTGTAGCCAATTTAGATATGCTATAAATTTAAGAGGTTGCCATGGCCACCGCGCACCCATTGGCCGGCGGGCCCCCTACGTGCCGCGCCACGTCACCAAATCTGAATAAGGATGCGCGAATTAGGCGGCGGCCAGACAAAGATGAGGATCGGGACCGCTTGAAAGTGGGGGAAAGTGCCGGCGCCTCCGCCACCGGGGAAAGCCGCTCGGCAGCGCCGAGGCCAGCAGCCACCGAGACACCGGGGGGAGCGCGGAACCGGCGCTGGGGCGCGCGGCCCGCGGCATGAGGCTGTGAACGCCACCGCTCCCCACCCCGCCCCGGGCGGCCCAGCGCCAGGCCAGCGATCACCCAAGGATTCGACCGGCTGAGTCTTGGTCCGGACCGGACTCGCCCGGCAGCGGCCGAGAGGAGAGGCGGAGCGCAGCTGCGGGGCCGGGGGTGGGGGCCCGAGGGCCGGGGGCCCAGAGGGAGGGCAAGGCGGCCCGAGCCGCCCGGGGCGCGGGGCTATGATGGTGCACTGTGCCGGCTGCGAGCGGCCCATCCTCGACCGCTTCCTGCTGAACGTGCTGGACCGCGCGTGGCACATCAAATGCGTCCAGTGCTGCGAGTGCAAGACCAACCTCTCCGAGAAGTGCTTCTCGCGCGAGGGCAAGCTCTACTGCAAAAATGACTTCTTCAGGTAAGAGGCCCGCAGCCTGCGCGCCCGGCCTGCGCGCCCCGCGGGCGCCGGGGAAGGGGAAACCGCATCCCCGGCTCAGCAGCCTAGAAGGGGCCGGCCACTGCTCCCCCCGTCCTTGGTCAAGGAAAGGGCCGCAGCCCGGGCGGAGCAAAACGGAAGGTGCCTCGCGGTTGCTCCTCCCGGAGGGCTGGGACCGGAGGTTCCCTGGGGGAGGAAGCTCTGACCAACTTACTCCCCGCCCGACCCTTCCAGCGGCTGCAATTCCAGGTGGAATCGTCAGGCCCGAGTCTGAGAGAGGAAGGATTTTTGCAAAGTTCGGGGTGGCTGGAGGCTTCTCCCACCAGACAGACTGCATTTGCCAAGAGGCGGTCCTCCCCGCGGGCAGGTGGCCCCAAGGCCCTGCTGGACAAACAGCAGCTTCCCGGCGCCCAGGGGCTCGGCCAGGAGCGTTTCCTCCGATGTTTGGGGGAGGGACCCTTTACCTTCTCATCCCCTCACCCCAACTCCGTGAATATTCTCTCCCATGTTGAAAAGTACCAAAGAAATCCAAGCTGACAATCAGGACCTCCAGGGTCTAGTCCGGGGCCATGTCACCTCCCCTTGCCGCCCACCGGGGCCCTCAGGCGGGCTGGGAATGACCACCGCTCTGGGCCTCAGTTTCCCCAGCTGGGAAATGCTCAGGGGTGGCCTGGAAGGCCGTGGGTTTGCAGCAGCTCAGCCCTGCCTGCTTCCACCGGCCCTGGAGAGCGGCTTTGTGAGTGCGAATTCCGGCGCCCGGGCAAGGGGGCGTGATTAACACGGAGGAGCAAGCCTGCCCCCAGCCCCCAGCCCCCAGCCCCAGCTGCTCGGCCTGGGGAATCTGAATAGGAGAAAATGTCAGCCTCGCCTTTACACGTGTAAACTCCCGGCCTGGAGAACCCAGGCCCTAATGCGGCGAGGCTTGCAAAGTGCCTAATGATTTTTGATAAGGTACATATGGCCAATTATGCGGCCGGATAAAGCCAAAAGTGACTTATGGCTTCTAATGCCCTCACTACATCAACGTCACCCAAATTCGCCGTTTAGAGGCCTGGGTGTGAGCAGATGTGGGGCCCAAAGTCCCGGCCCGCTCCCTCCCCAAGTCCCTGCACCTCTCCCACTCGGAGGAGGCTGGCCTTCTCCCCAGGCTCAAAAAAAGGATTTAGACCAGGAATTCAGGCACTGGGGTGCAGGGGGTGGGGTTTGAGCATTCCGAGTGCTGGCCAGGCAGGTGTTGGATTGCCTTCATTTTCCCGCTGCCTGCCAGGGTCAGAGATTTTGGGGGGATGGAGATTCAGTCCCTGCTTCTTGGGGTCCACTGGTCCCCCAGGCTCCTGACTAGCTGTGCTGCATCCCACAGTGGGACTGGGAAGCCCTAGGCACTGGTGGTGCTGGGAATGGGCAGAAGGCTCCCTCCTCTCTGCCTGGGTCCTGCTCAGAAGGGCTCCCCGCCAATGGCTGGATCCCGCCAACCAGGCCAAAGGATCCAGGAGGCAAAGCCAAGAAGGGGTCCAAACCCTGCCTGCCTGGCTCAAAAGCCTTCCTAGCCTGGAGAGGCGAGTTCACCTTGAGCATCCCAGATGGATGTGGGGGTACAGGGAGCATCTTGGGGTGCTCTGGGTCCTCTGCTTGGCTGAAGGCTATGCCCATTGCTCTAAGCCCAGTGGAGTCCAAATAAACCTGAACGAGACATGGCGGTCCCAGCCCCAAGAACAGCCTGGGGCATTGGTCTCCTTCTTGTGCTCAGCCCAGGAGAACAGCAGGGGGTCTCATTGGACAGAGAAGGAATGGAGGCTTCTCAGAAGCCGGGGAGGGTGGGAAGAGGTCGGGGGCTGGCGAGGACGGGCCATCAGGCTGCTGGGTGACGAGCTGTGCTATGTCTGCAGGCGCTTTGGCACTAAGTGTGCGGGCTGTGCGCAAGGCATCTCGCCCAGCGACCTGGTGCGCAAGGCCCGCAGCAAAGTCTTCCACCTCAACTGCTTCACCTGCATGGTGTGCAACAAGCAGCTGTCCACGGGCGAGGAGCTCTACGTTATCGACGAGAACAAGTTCGTGTGCAAGGACGACTACCTGAGCTCGTCCAGCCTCAAGGAGGGCAGCCTCAACTCAGGTAGGGGCCTCGCTCCTCCGCCAGCCCGGCCGCGCTCTCTGCACTGCTCCCTGGTGCTGCCCGGCCCGCACGGAGCTCTCGGCTCCCGGTCACCCAGCGGGCAGCTCGCGGGCGAGGCGGGCGAGGCGGGCTGGGCGCTGGGAAGGGCGCAGCATGGGAACCAGGCCGACTGGACACCAGACCAGCCCTTCCCCTGCCCTCCGATTCGGGAGCCTTTTCCCAGGCGCCGCCTTCCCCATTTGGAACTGCGCGATTCCCTTCCGCTTCCTTTGAGCTCCTGGTCTATTCTCCCTGCCCTGGGAGGACTCTAATCGGAAGGAGAGGAGGGAGCGGGGATCTGAGATCTGAGGCCCCAAGCGCACCTGGACCCTCCTCCAGGCCCCTCTCCAGAGGGCGCGGTCCCCCTCGCCCAGCAATAGGCGAAAAGTGCTGAGAAGGCTGGAGAGGGGCCCTCCGAAGGCCCAGCCCCACCTGGACGGAGTGGGCGGGCCCGGGCCTGGGGGAGGGGCGGTCGCGGGGTTTGGGAGCGAACCCCGCGGGGCTGGCGGCGGCCTCGGCCGGCTAGAACCGGCTCCCGATTGTGGCGGCCTCGGGCCGCCGCTCACGCTGCTGTCCCCTTCGCACTCCCTCCGCCGCAGTGTCATCCTGTACGGACCGCAGTTTGTCCCCGGACCTCCAGGACCCGCTCCAGGACGACCCCAAGGAGACGGACAACTCGACGTCGTCGGACAAGGAGACGGCCAACAACGAGAACGAGGAGCAGAACTCGGGCACCAAGCGGCGCGGCCCGCGCACCACCATCAAAGCCAAGCAGCTGGAGACGCTCAAGGCCGCCTTCGCCGCCACGCCCAAGCCCACGCGCCACATCCGGGAGCAGCTGGCGCAGGAGACCGGCCTCAACATGCGAGTCATCCAGGTGCGGCCCGGCCGGGTCACCTCCCGCCTCCCCGAGCCCAGCCCTGGAGCTGGGAGGCTCGGAGGAGCCTCGCGCCCGCTCCGCGCCGAGTTCCGGTCCCGCGGCCCGCGGTGCGCTCCAGGCCGGGCCCGCGGGTCAAACCCGCAGCCCAAGTCACTGGTCACCTCCCCTCTGAGCCCCGCCTCTGCCCGTCCATGGAGGGTGCTAAGCTTCGCTGGGGACAGACCCCTCCCTTCCTCTTGTCCCCGGAGCAGAGGAGCAGGCGACCTTCCTTCCTCCCGGGCCTCCTCCCTGCGCCAAGGCCGGCTGGCAGACAGACCGACGGCCAGAATCCGGCTGGGAAGCCGAGGGGCCCAGACCAGAGCCAGGCCGGGCGGGCGGGAGGCCTTTATAAAGCCGTCAGGCCGCGGGCGGGCGAGGACGGGAAGCCCGAGTCTTTATGAGTCGCCCCAAGGGTCCGCCAAATCCTTCACCCTTGGCTGGTTCACCGAGGCCCCTCTCCACCCCTCCGGCCTAATCCCGCGCCCCCTCCCCCTCGCCTCTGGGTAGTCTTGGAGGCAGGAGGCGCTAGGACCCCGCAGGGGCGTCCGGGCCAGGAGAGGATGCCTGCCACCAAGCTCACTGCCCCCTCCTCTGTCCCAGGTGTGGTTCCAGAACCGGCGGTCCAAAGAACGAAGGATGAAACAGCTAAGCGCACTGGGCGCCCGGAGACACGCCTTCTTTCGGAGTCCGAGGCGCATGCGTCCCCTGGGGGGCCGCTTGGACGAGTCTGAAATGTTGGGGTCCACACCATACACCTACTATGGAGGTAAGAGGCTGAGCTCAGGGCCGATACCCCAGCTCTTGGCTGCACCAGGGACTCCCCGCCCTCACCCCCCCCCCTTCTATCAAACAAGACAATAAGGGACACACTTTAACAGACACACATCAATACATGCACACTCGCCCACAGACACTTCCTGGATGCAAAATCAGGCACATGGTTCACGCACCCGTCCTGCAGCACAGATCGACACACCAGACCAGCTCGCCACACACCCACACAGGACACACTCCCTCGCACACACACTGGAGTTCAGAGACCTCGGGGACGCATGACTGCACACAGGATACTCCACCCCAGATACACGAACTGACAGACACACCTGGAGAGATCCCCTGGCTCACACACTTCCACTATCAGACCAAGTTGGACGCTTACAAATCCACATGCACCCTGCCCCACGGGATGCATAGCCTCCCCCTGCCCTTGCCCAGGCCTGGGGTACTTGGCACCAGCAGGAACCCGGGCACAGGAGGGCAGTGCGCTGGCGGTGGGGATGGAGGGATCAGGATTCATCCCGAAGCCTGCTCTCCAGCTTCCAATGTACTCACTGGGGTTCTGTGGCCGCGGGTCTGTCTGTGCACGCAGCGTCTGGCACTGGTAGCCCAGATGCAGGCAGTTGCTCGGGGCAGGACTCAGGCCCACTCTCCAGCCCCCAGCCACACCTGCGTTTAGTGGCAGCTGGGGGCTCAAGGACTGGGCCAACCCAGGTCTCAGCTCTCAGTTTTGGGGGCCTCAGGGGGGAGTAGCGTGAGTTTGCAAAGAGCAGTCCTGTGGCTGATGTTACCAGGCTCAGTGCTGGGTCAACTTTCCTCTTGGTCACCCCTCCTCCTCCTCCTTCCCTCTTTCTCTCCTCCGTTCCTTGTACTTGCTCCTGGGAGACCCATCCCAGCTCCCTGCCCACGCTTTCGGAGACTCCGGGCATTTCAGCACTTGCTCACCATCCTCCACTTCCCAAACCACCCCTGCTGTTCTGGAGTCTCTGAATTTGGGGAGCCCCCAGGAGCGCCTATGCCTAATGGGTCTGCTCTGAGTGGCCCAGCATCACAGGCCTGCGGGGGTTGGGGGGCTAGTAGCTCAGTTTGGGGAGAGGCAACTTCTCTTAGAAAAGTGGGTTTGGTGGCAATAGAGGGTGAGGGCCGGGAGCCCAGCCACGGGCAGACCCAGGAAGGACACCTTTTTGGCACATCCTCGGGCCTGGAAGGTTAGATCTTCCCATCTGGCCAGCGTCCCCAGAAATTGTGGACAAAATTCGTGGCTGTGCTTTTCGGGGAGAGACTCTGTGATGGCAGGGCCCAGGTTGGGGGAGAGGGGCTGCAGATGCCCAGGACAGCCTGGATGGGAGACCTCTCCCCCGAATTTTGCCTCCTTCCGCACAAAATCTCGGCGCTAGGAGCTGGTGGGGCGGTCCCAGTCCGGAATGTTCCCTGCCTGGTAATTAACCTAGGGTCCCCCAGGACAGTGCACCCCACCCTGCCGCCTCCTTTAACTCCAGTCTGCTGGCTGGAGTGCGGCCTGGACACCCGAGCCCCTCTTCCCCGGAATGGGGGTGCCGGACCCCCGAGCCCCAGCGAGGCAGCCCGCCTAATCCGCGCTGGGAGATCCCGGCGGCGGCGACCGGCAGCGGGCGAGAAAGGAGCCGGGCGGCGGCCGGCGGCTCCCCGTGGGAGCGCGGACAAAGCCCCAGCTGCGGCTTTTGTGCCCTTTTCAGACGGCGTTTGTCCCAATTACCGCCGGCCCGGCCGCCATATGGGCGGAGGCGGCGCGCTCCGCGCGGGGCCGTGGCCCTCGCAGGCCGGCCCGCTCGCAGCGGGGCCCCTGCCGCTCCCCATTCCTGTCCCTTAGGGACCCCAAATTCGCGCTTCCAAGCTTTCGCTTCAGTTTCGGGGAGAATAGAATGGGTGCTTCTTTAAAAAAGTAATTGGCGAGCGGTTTAGCTGTTGCGTAAACCATCGCCGAGCCGAGCCGAGCCCCCAGACACCTCCGTTTGGACTGATTTCGGGGTTTGGAGAGGGAAGGGGTGTCAGGGGGCCTCCGGAACTCGCCCGGGGACTGAGACCCCGAGACTGAGCAGGGGTGTGCAGACTCCGGCCCTGGGCTGGTTTTCCCGCCGCACAAAGCGGGTTATTGTGGCCAGGGCGGGGCTACGGGGCGCTCCTTTCTGGGGTTCCACACCCATTCCCTCAGGGGCTGGCCTGGGGGGCGGGGGCAGGCTCTGGAAGAATCAGGGAGGGGCTCTGAGAGACTTCGTGGGGCTGGGGCAGGCCTGTGACCTGGGTCCCGTGTCTCCTGACTTTGTGGGCAAAACCCACACGCGTGCCTGTTTCTGGAAAGAGAGGGCTCCCCGCTCCCACCTGCTGGCGTCCCGGCCGCCCTCCCGAGTGAGCCTGGGCGCCCACGGAGTCCTCCCCGGCTCCCCGGCTCCCCGGCGCTGGGCTCGCTTTCTGGGCTCCAGGCGGGTGGGCGCAGGGCTGGCCCCCGGAGGCGCAGAGCCGACGGGCAGGGCGCTGAGCCCGCCCTGGCTTCCGCACCCAGGTTTCCGCACCCCCGGCCCGGCCCCTGCCCTCCACCGACGCCCCAGACGCCCAGGTCCGACTCCTCCGGCGCATTGTGCGCTCCGGTCGCTGCATCCCGCCTGCGCCTCCCCGGCGCTCAGCCTCGGTCCCGGGCTTCCCCTCGGACACATCGCACCGCCTCTCGCGGTCTCTGGGCGTCTGTCTCCCGGACCTTCCGCCTCGTTCCCGGTGTCCGCGGGGCCTTTCACGCGCCTCTAGCCGCGGCCTCTCCTTCCTCCTGGACGATCGGTCTCAGCGCCCTCCCTCTCTCTCTCCCTCTCTCGGCGCGGGGCGCCATCCCGGGGTCTCTGCCTTGGGGACTCGCAGGCCCCTCTCCTGTCCCCTTTCACTCCGTCCGTCCGTCCTCTGCTGACCTCTCACGGCCCCAGTCTCTCTCTCTCTCTCTCTCTCTCTCTCTCTCTCTCTCTCTCTCTCTCTCTCTCTCTCTCCAACTCTAAGCCCCTCTCCGCCGCCTCTCCATCTGTCAGGGAACTCGGGACTGGAGTCGCGTCCCGCGCGCTGCCCTTCGCCTCCGAGTCTCTGCGGCGGCCCCTCCGTCTCTCCCCGTCGGTCCTTGTCTCTCCCCGCCTCTCCCCGCAGCCGGGCCCCTGGGTCCGCGTCGCGCCGCTTGGGGCCGCCCTCTCCCTCGGTCTCCGAAGGCCTCCCCCCGGGTCAGTGTCGCGCTGCCCGCCCCCTGTTCATGTCCCCTCCCGGCGCCCCCAAACCCCTACCCCCGACCCCGCCCGCCTCCCATCTCTCACCCGTCTCTCCGACCCCCGCAGACTACCAAGGCGACTACTACGCGCCCGGAGGCAACTACGACTTCTTCGCGCACGGCCCGCCGTCGCAGGCGCAGTCCCCCGCCGACTCCAGCTTCCTGGCCGCCTCGGGGCCCGGCTCGACGCCGCTGGGCGCGCTGGAGCCGCCGCTGGCCGGGCCGCACGCCGCCGACAACCCCCGGTTCACCGACATGATCTCGCACCCGGACACGCCGAGCCCCGAGCCGGGCCTGCCGGGCGCGCTGCACCCCCTGCCCGGCGAGGTGTTCAGCGGGGGGCCCAGCCCGCCCTTCCCCATGAGCGGCGCCGGCGGCTACAGCGGACCCCTGTCGCACCCCAACCCCGAGCTCAACGAGGCCGCCGTGTGGTAAGGCCGCCGGGACGGGCCGCCCCCCGGACGGACGCAGCGTCCCCGAAACCAAAACGCCCCTGTGGGCTCGCTCAGGGGTTCCCTCCGGGTCCGCATTCGACGCGCCGCGGCCGCCGGGCTGGGCGCGCGGTGGGGGAGCGCCCCCGCCGCCACCCGCGGGCTCCCCGGGACCCCCGCCTCCGCCCGCGCTCCCCTGGCAGCCGCGAGCGATTTCTCGGGACCCAAGTCAGCCCTGCAGGGTCAGGAGACCCGGAGCGCGCGCTGGCCCCGGCCCCACCCCCACCCCGTGGACCCCGAGAGGGCGGAGGCCAAGGGGCGGGGGCGTGTCCCTCCCGCTGCCATCCGAGTGGCAGTTTTGTCATCGGATTCCTCACTCTGCTTTCCCCGTCTTTCCAACAAGGAAGGGAGAGAGGTTGGAGGGGGAGAGGGGAAAGGGAGCGAAAGGAAGAAGAGGAGAGATGGACGGAGAGCGCGCCAGCCGGGGAGGGAAGACGGAGAGAAAGCGAGAAACGCGCTGGACTGGGGCGCCGCTGGGAGACACAGCCGCTTGCGCGTTCGCGCCCCCTGGTGGCCAGTCTTAGGGCTCAAGGTCAGCTTTTCCAGGGAGGCGGGGTGGCCGGACCGCCGCCAGCCCTGGGCCAGGCGCCCCCCTTCTTCCTGGACCGTTATGTTGAGCCCCAGGGGCCAGGCCAGACTCGACCACTCGCCCACCCTGCTCTCCCCGCGGGCGCGGCGCCAAGATTTCTGGGCTCTGGCCCACAGACCCCCTCCCTGCCCCGGGGCTGGAGGCTGGGTCGTCAGGATGTACAGTATTATACTTTTTTGGAAGTTGGACGCTTCTAGTTTCCTTATTTTGTATAAAGAAGAAACAAATAAAGTATGTTTTTGTGTTTACTGTTTATTTATTGTACTCTAGTTATCTGGGGCTGGACATTTTTATATTTTTAAGAGGAGGGTGGGCAGAGTGGGGGAGGGGAAGCAGAAAGAGGTTTACCTAAAAAACAATAAAACACAAAAAAAGAACACAAAAAATCAACTTTTCTAAAAAGAAATATTAATAAAAAATTCTTTTTTGCCCTCAGTGCGACGTGTTTTTCTTTTTCTTTCTTTTTTTCTTTATTATTATTATTTCGTCTGTCTTTATAGTCACTCCGAATAAATGGAATTATTCTTTGCTGGCTCTTGTTTCTGACATCACGCAGACTCCGTGGGTCCAAAGACCTCTCCTTGTCTGAATGGGGAGTTTTTACGGTAACTATCGGGTCATAGAAGTGGCTGCCTTTTCTGTTGTATTTTCCAGCCACTTGCACCAGGCACAGTACCTCCCGGTGCTGTATGTAATACCCCAATCTCACACAAACCCGCCGGACACAGAGTGAGCCTTAACTATATTGATGAATGAATGGATGTCTGATTTGTTTGTCCCAGTATGTCAAAAAGACTCTGGCTTCCATCCTAATTATGCCCCCATGCGATTCCAGGTGCCAAAACAAACAAACAAATAAACAAAAAATACCGGACTGGTAAGCCCGCCCTGTTATCTGCAAGGCTGTATTAGGACAGACGTCCCGTCCCCCCCACCCCCAGGCGAGGCTGTGTGCTCTGCCATTCTCACCCCGCAGGGCAGTGCCTGCTGTGTCCCCTATGGGCCTGCGGAAAAGGGGCTGGATGAGGGTGGAAGGCCTGAGGCCACGGCCTTGAGACAAGTCCCTCCTTCTTTGCCTCAGTTCCCCACTTACAAAAGGGATTGGAAAGAGCGCTCCCTACGTTCCCTGCCAACTTCAGACTCTGCAGGCGAAGGAGATAAAAATCAACGGGAGGGTGCCCTGCATGTGGACCCTTTCCGCCCGAGCTTGGGTGGGGGTCTTGCCCACTTAGAGTAGCGGGGGAGGGAAGGGGGTGGGGAGATGGGGAGAAGTGGACCCCGTGGGATGCGTGCGTGCGTGCTCAGAGCCCTACCCCTGCTTTTCTTCTCTGCGGGCTTCCCGAGAATAACGCAAGGCGGCCTGGCTTTCTCCTTCCTTCCTTCCCTCGATGCGCCTTTGTCTCTATCTGACACATGCAACTTGCTTATTGTGGGAAATTTACAAGTTTCAGGTAAACAAAAGGAAGAAAATGGAATCACCCCGGATCTCAAACACTGTGGTATGTAGCAGATGCACCTCCTCCCAGACTTTTTTTCATTTTAAAACAAGAGATTGTACGTGTACACACACACACACACACCAGGCATACACACACACACACCAGGAATACACACACACACATACACACACACACACACACACACACACGTGCGCACGGTCTGCAGGTGCCCGCCGCATGCCCACAGCATCAGTCTGAGAGAAATGGGGGTGGGGGAAGTTTCACTCTCATGTCAAGGGACACTTGAGGGGGGCATCAGGTCTCAGAGGGTGGCCCCAGAAACCAGGTTTCAGAAGGATGCTCACCTCTGGGGTCATGTACGTGGGACTAACTCCCCCTGTGAGCTCATTTCAACTTCTCAGGTGCCTCCTGGGCCCAGGGCTCAGGGAGGAGAAACCCCACCCTACCCCACGGCACCCTGTGGCGGGGCCCTGCACAGTCACAGTCACGGACACAGTCAGGCACTGAGTGTCAGGGAGGCAGCTCCCAAGGAAGGCGGAGTGGAGAAGGGGCAGCCTTGGGAAGGGACCTTTGTCCCTGGACCCACCATCACTTTCTCAAAGTGTGATCAGAGGATGATGCTTGTCCAGCGTACATACCTGGGCCCCAGGACCGCGCCCAGGGCTGGAATCCCTCTCGGGGGCCGTGCCAGGATGCTTCTCATTTGTCAAGCTCCCAGTTAATCCCGATGCCTCCTCCGAACTTGCAGGACCACTGCCCAACAGTCTTGTCCAGAGTCTGGTCCAGTCTCACAGCGCCCCTTCAGGATGAGTGTTGTTACTCCCATTTTACAGATGAGGAAACTGAGGCCCAAGAAGTGAGGTGAGCTGCCTGCGGTCACAGAGCTGGGGAGGAGCAGAGCCAGGTTTTCAATCAAGCACATCTGCTTCCAGAAGCCACGTTTTCCCTGAACCCACGACCCAGCCTGGCACTGGTAAAGCCTCATTCTGCGTCCAGTAACTACATAGATGAGTGAGTGAGTGAGTGAGTGAAATGAATGCTTCAGTCTGAAAGAAATGAGAGGGGGGAGAGACTGTTAGGAAAGGGTCTAAGGCATGTGAAGTCTCCCTGCCAGCACCCTCCCTGGGCTTTGGTCAGCACGCCGTCCTGGGTTAGCACAGCTAGCCAGAGGGCCGAGAGCTCATGGAAACTGCCAAGATCAAAAGACATGAGGACCTGCTCTTCTCTGCTTGCCTTTGTCTCTTTCTCTCCCTCCCCTTCGTCCCTTTCCTCCTCCATTCATGTATCTGTTCATCTCTTTCTATCTCTTCATCACTTGTGTTTATTATCATTTAAAAATGAAAGGTTTCTGAGGGGAGAAAAAATACCTGGGAGCTTGCAGGTAAGGAGGTTAGCCAACGCCTGGCCGCGCCCTCCGCTCTGGGGAAAGGGGACCTCGCCGCCCCCTCCCGGGCCCAGCTCGTAATTATGGGCAACACCGGACAGTGAAACCACGTGTGTTCCCACCCGTCATGCACGCTCTCCCCGGCCCCATTCCTGTCCCCCTGTCCCGAAGTAAACACCCCGCGGAGCACGAGAGCCGACCCTCTGTGCTCAGGACTAATATTTAAAATGCAGAATGGCTGTGGAGGGCCCCTGCTCCCAGCCTCGCCGTGCGGGAAAAAGATATAAACAGAATAAATTACCTCTCCAGCGCGGATTATGAGAGGACCCATCTCCTGACCGGAATTTTAAGTCCTGCCTCCCTCGTAGCGCTGCACGCGGCTGATTTATGGAAGCCCGCACGCTTCTCTGCATATTTCTTCTGTTCAGCCAAGTGGCCCAGTTTACCCTTCCTATGCCATTAGCGTTATTAACACCTGGGCAACCGATCATTGCAAATGGGCCATTTCTGTGATGGACGGGAACCTCTCCCGCCACTTCTCTCGGGCCCAGCCACCTCTGGCCTCCTCTTCCCGCATTTTGTGCCAAGACCTCCCCCCCACACCCCTGCTTCCCCAGCACCTGCCCATAGGCTCCTGGGAGCTTTGGGAGGACACCCTCACCCCAGCAGTTGCCTGTGGCTTTCTGGCTTGCACACAGAGAATGACAACTTTGCTCCTATTTCTAATTCTTTGGAGAATGTTCCAGATGGAAGGCAATGCCCGCATTGACCAGGGAAAGAACTGAGGCTCAGGGAGGGCAGGAGGCTGGCCTAAGGGGCCACAGAGGGTTTACCTCGGAGTTGGGGTCGCAATTCATGTCGTCTAGCCCCTCGATACTCAACGCGTGGTCTGAGGACCAGCAGTAAAAGGAAGCTGGCAGGCATGCAGATGCTCAGGCCCTGCCCAGCACCGGACAGCCAGATGCGCTTGGTCCCCAGGGGATGGGATCCATGGTTGGTTTGGGAGCACTGGTTTAAGAACACACCCAGCCCCAGCCGGTTTGGCTCAGTGGCTAGAGCTTCAGCCTGCAGACTGAAGGGTCCCAGGTTTGATTCCAGTCAAGGGTACATGCTTGGGTTGCAGGCTCAGTCCCCAGTAGGGGGCGTGCAGGAGGCAGCCGATCAATGATCCTCTGTCATCACTGATGTTTCTATCTCTCTCTCTCCCTCTCCCTTCCTCTCTGAAATCAATAAAAATATATTTTAAAAAATAAAAGCACAACCATCCCTTTTTTCACAGGAGGAAAACCTTATGGTGCAAATTCTCTTTGCTCAGCAGCCGCAGGCACCCAAGTCCACGGTCAAACTACATGAAGATGAAGCAGGCGGCCAAGCTGGCGACGCCCGTCCAGGCACCTGCCACACTCTGTCCACTTCTGCCCCCATCATAACATCTCAACCCACGTGGCAGCTTTGTCCCCACCCCCAGACTGTGAGCAACTGGAGACGTGCAACCTCTCTGAGCCTCAGCCTTGCCATCTGCAAAAAGGGCACAGTGATATCTAAGGGGAAGAGTCATTGTAAGGGTTAAATGAGGCCGCATGTGTCATGCTCTAAGCATTGTGCCTGGCATGGAGCAGGTGTTGAGGGATGAAATATAATAACACAGCAACGAGGGCTATATCACTGGCCATGTATTGGATGCCGTCATTACCGTTATCATTATCCTATTTTCTTCTTTGCATCATGTTTTAAACAAGGACTAAAGTCACAGCCTACTTACTACTTTCCAGAACATGCATTTAAAATCGCCATGTTGGCTAACGGAAAATCCTATGGCCTGTGAAGTTAAGAATGGGTCTGGCCTAATCCTATGTAATAAAAGCATAGTATGCAAATTGTCCCCTTGATCGGGAGTTTGTCTGGGAGTTCAACCAGGGGGCGGGGCTGGCGGGGAGAAGGGAGGGAGTACCCGGCCAGCAGCTGGCAGCCCCTAGGGACCCTACCAGTGCATGAATTCTGTGCACTGGGCCTCTAGTGAAGAATAACTTGCTGATCTGTTTAACAAGAAATGCACCGTCCGTGAAGGAGTGAATACACAGATGCAGTGCGTCTGTGCGATAGACTATTACGCAGCCCTGACTATTGCGATGGACTATTACGCAGGAGCAGGGGACTGACACGTGCTAAGATGCAGGTGAACATCAGGTTGCTGAGTGAAAGCAGCCAGTCACGAGGAAACCTCCCATTGTCTGATTCCACGTGTATGAAATGTCCCGAGTAGGTAACTCCATCGAGACAGAAAGCAGATTGGTGTTTGCAAGGGGCCAGGAGCTGGGGGTCAGGGGGAAGGAAGAGTGGACAGTCACCGCGTAAATGGGACGGGGTCCCCTTCTGGGGTGACCGGAATGTTTGGAACTGGATGAAGGAGGTAGTTGCATGAATTCTCAATGCACTCAATGCCTCTGAATGGTTCCCTTTAAAATGATTAATTTTTGTTATGTTTCACCTCACTAAAACACATACGGATTAAAACAGGAAATGCAATGTTATTAGAATCAGGGGCCTCCAAAAACAGATCCCGATGCCCAGGGGGAGCCCGTACTAATGCCGCTGCAGGTGCTCCAGCCCAGGCCCCCCACCCTCCACCCCCCGCCCGCAGGTGCTGCTGGGGGAGCTGGCCTCGCACGCTTCTGTGGGCCCCTCAAATCCGAGGCAGCATCACTGTGTGTGTGACCGAGGCAGAGAGCCCCGGGTGTGGACGGGAGGGACCCCGAGCCGCTGGTGAGCTCACAGGTGCCCATGCCTCTTCGGAGGAAGCCCCTGTTTAGTTCCCTGCTGGCTCCTTGCGGGGGAGGAGAGAGGCGCGAGAAGGTAACTAACGCACCTGCTCAGCGTCCCAGCTGCAAAGAAGCGAGGTGGGTGTGAACTTGGGTATTTAAACAGCCGGCTGGGCCGTTTCCTGCCCACCTAGCTCAGGAGGTAGGGCGCAGGCCGCGGAGCCTCGGGCGGCCTCCGTTTCCCTGTCTGTAACCTGGGACGGATGGCAGCCACCCCTCCCTGGAGTCCCGGGGTCCAGGAAATTCAATCGCCCTGTGCATGCACTCGGCACGCCACAGCTTCTACCCTGAAAGGAAGCAAAAAAGGCCCTTTCCCACCTCTTCTCTCTCTGCTGGTTCTCCCCTAATGGAGAAGCTTGAATGTTTGTTCTTCAAACGTTTATTTCATTCTTTAGGGTTCTTGGAGGGGGGGTTGTTTTGTTTTTATTGGAAAGGGGCGGATAGGTGAAGGTAATCTGTTTTCGGACTGAAGATAAAAAAAAAAAATCGCAGCGAAGGGCCGGCCTGACTCCATAATTAATGGGGCGGCTTGTGATAGGGTCCCCCTGCCGGTGGCGCTCCGGGACACGCCTTTTTACATAAGATATGGCCCGCGCCGGAGCGGCAGCCGTGATTTATGGGGTTCCCTGCTCCAGAAAACCTCTCCCGGGTCGCCCAGCCCTGGAATTTATCAGGGAGTTTGGAAGCGAGGCGAGAAACCTGCCCGTGACATTTTTGGTGGAGTTTAAACAGCACAAACACTGGGGAAGGGAGAGGCCGAGGGGACTGGGAGGGAGGGGGTGCAGGGGGGGCATCTGGGTCGGCTTTCCTGCTAGCAGAGCCTGACACGGGGATTCTTGGCTGGCGATTTCTTCAGGGAGGGCGCAGGGCAGAGGAGGAGGGGAGGGGAAACACAGGGGGCGGGGGTGGGGCTGGGGGTGGCCTCCCAGGCATCTCTGGGCCCAGTGGCTTCCATGGGCTGCACCCACCTGATACAGGGGCCCCAGCCTAGGTGAGGAGACTGCAGGGTGAAGGTTTGGGGGTACAGGTGATAAGAATCCAGGCTGGGGTCAGGGCCGAGGGAGGGGGGTGCCTGATGCTCCCTCCCCCAGGGCTCTGGCTCGGCCTCAGAATAAACAGCCCAGCCCTGGCCACACCTGAGCCCGGGCCCTTCCCCTTCGCACATGCTGTTCCCGCTGCTCTTCCCGCCGCCCGCGTGGCGGCTCCTTCACTCCCTCCGACCTCGGCTTCTCGGGCCGTCCTCCTCCAGGACCATCGACTAAGGCCTCAGAGGCAGCGCCGTCAGGGCCACGTGAATACGCTGGGTCCTGATGCGGACAAACCAGCCCTAACGAGACGCTGTTGAGACCACCTGGGCGGGGTGGACGCGGAGCGGGGGGTAGATTCCCATGAAGGAGCCACGGGGTTGTTGCGGTGCCGTGGGATGGCGTTGTGCGTACAGTAAACATGTGTCTCCTCGCCTGGTAGGGATCCACCCTGACATGCTTGACGGGTAAAACAGTACGGCGCCTGGCTTGCTTTCACAGACCCCCAAGAGGACACAGGTGCGCACACAGCCAAGCTGGGATGTGACACTGGCCTGGGCGAGACGTCCTGTCCCCGCCGTGAGGGGCCCCGGGGGGCTCACACCGCCTCGCCTGGGGCAGCTCTGGGCAAGAACCCCTCCTCTGCCAGCCCAGGGCTGCCTCCAAGCCTCTGCATCCCCCTGGCCTCGGGCTGGAGCGGGGGGGGGGGGGGGGGGACCAGGTGGAGGTGCGGCCTCTGGAGGCAGGAGTTAGAGAGCCTGGCGAGGGGACCCAGGAACACCCCCCCTCCCCCCGGGGAACTAGGACGCACAGGAAACAAAGGCGGTCTGGGCCAGGGACGGGCCCCAGCTGGGGAGGAGAAGCAGGCGGGTCCCCACAGGTACCCACACCCGTGGCCCAGTGTCCAGGGCTCCCCACACAGCCCTGGACCAACACCTAGAAGTCCTGCTCCCGGGGCCCAGCTGGCAGGCTCCCCATCTTCCCACTGAGCGTTCGAGGGGGCAGAGACGGAGGGTAGGTCTCTGTGGTTCACATCTCACCCCATCAATCACAGCCTGTGGCCGCGGCTCCATTGTCCGCGTCCTTCTCTCTCCCTGTGCTGCCCCTGCCCTTGGCGTTCCTCGGGTGTCAACCAGGAAGGGCTGCCCTAAGGTGACTGACGTGTGTTATCTGGACAGAGTCAACAGGCCCCTTGGCTTCTTATCTCCGGCTTGCCGAGACCAGGAGAGGGGCAACCAGCAGCTGCCGAGCCTCCCAGGAGGGCAGCCCAGGGCGGAGGCTGCCTGGGAGACAGAGCACCTGGATGGAGGCGAGCTCTGCCTCTCACCTGGAGGAGCAGGGGGTGGGGGAGACCATCGCTGGCCGAAGCAACCCAGGAAGGCTTCAGGGAGGAGGCTGCCCTGCACTGGGCTTTGAAGCATGTGTAGGATTTAGAAGCAGACGGCGCGTGTCAGGCAGGGGACAGAGCTTAAGCAAAGGCCAGGAGGGGTGAGAGCCGTGCGGGTCAGAGGCATGAGCCTCGGGTGCGTAGATATCAGGGTTGCAGTCCAGCTGCGCGACTTGGAGTAAGGGCTCTGTGCCTCTGCTGCCTCATTTGCAAACATGAAGATAATAGTACCTACCATTCGGGTGATTGTGAGATTAAATGAAATGACTGCTATGGCCCAAAGCACACCGTGGGCGCTCAATGTATCAAGGGATGTTAGTTCCTCCGCACCCTTCCTTGTCGGGGAAAGCGCTCAGGGCACAGTAAGAACTATCAGTTACTGAAAGCCTGCCGAGGCCGGGTCCCCAGGGATAATCCACAAACCACCCGTTTTACAGGTTAGAACACTGAGGCCCTGAACGGAGCTTCGTTTGCTCAAGGGCTCTGGGGGGCCCTCCTCCTGTGGGGAACGCACACAGTATCACCCCAAGGGGACAGGGCTGGTCCTGCTGGCTTCTGAGGGGCAGGTCTGGCCCTATGTCTGGGGTCAAAGAGAGAAGCAGACCCGGCAGCAGGAGGTGGGGGAGGGCACGCCACTCTCAAGCCCTCCACTGGAGGGAAGAGCTAGGCGCCAGGGGACGGCACGGCTCGGGCCACGGAAAGGAGGTGGGAAATGGCGGCTGGGCTTCCTGCCGCCCAGAGGTGCAGCCTGAGGCCCAGCGAGGGGAAAGCATTGCCCAAGGTGGACATGAAGCAGGGGTGCCTCCGTGTGACCAGGAGGTGGGTGCTGCCGGGGGCTGTGGCGCCAGCTGGCCCCACTCCCTGAGCCTTGTTTCCTGTGGGGCTGGAAAGGTTGGGTAGAGCTCCCCATGCAAGACCTGGGGCCCCGCCATCTCTGGGACTCAGCACCTCCAGGGGAGGGAGGGCCCCCTGAGGCAGGGTCTGGGAGTCAGAGGGGCAGGATTCCCATTGGAGGCGCGTTGCTGCCCCCTGGTGGCGCCAAGAGACTAACTTCCCCTCCCGTTTCCTAGGAGATCCTCTGGCCATCCATCCAGTCCCCACCCTCCCTGTGACCCACACGTGGGTCCAGACCCACCTGGAGGTCCCACCGCCACCACCCCCACATGAAGAAGACCGAGGGCCAAGACATGCAGAGTCCTGTTGAAGGTCACAGGGTTTGAACCCGACCGGCCCACATTCCCATGTGCGACCTTGGGTGGGTTAGGTCACCGCCCCCTGCCTCGGTTTCCCCATCTGTAGAGTGGGGTGGTAATAATGGTTTTATTTCATGGTGCCCTTTAGTGTCAGAGAAGATAATGAGTAGTAAGTTCTTAGACGGGTTTCTGGCCCACAGCCGGCACCTGGTAAAGGATGGAGATGTTGTCTTCACCTGCCCAGGCCCGAGAAGGGACAGGGCATCCCCGCCTCGTCCTGTCCCCCAGCTGAGGCGAGCCCTGCTAGGAGCTCAGCGCAGCCGGCTGCCCTGGGAGGCCTGAGCGTGGAACCCCTGGCTTTGCTTCTCAGGCTGTGGCGTGCAGGGAGCTGCTCCATCAGAGCCGGGCTTGAGGAATGAGCTCATGGAGGTGGGAAGAATGGGCCCGCCAGAGTTACAGACTCAACTCAGGAAGAGTTTATTGGTCAGGGCTGTGGGGGTGCTGAAGGGAGCAGTCCCGGAGGGCTTCCTGCAGGAGGCGGCCAGCCCAGAAGCCCAGGGTAGCTTCCAGGGCCATCTGTGAGCACAGAGGCCCCTCGGCAGCTCCAGGAGCATCCAGGAGCCTCAGCTCTGGCCTAGCTGGGCCTTCAGTTCCTGCAGCTCCCGGCTGTCAATGCTGTTGCCTCCACACACAATGACCACCACGGAGGCCAGCGTGGGGCTCAGGCGGCCCGCGGCCTGGAGCTTCCCCAGGAGGCCGGAGTAGATGGCAGCTAAGGCTGCCCCGCAGGCAGGCTCCACCAACATGCGCTCGTCATCTGCCCAGAGCGGGGGATGGGGTGGAGAGGAGAGACGGGGAGACCAGTCAGTGCTCACAGGCTCTGGGTGTTGCAAACCCATGCAGCCAGCCAGCCATCTCACGGCCTGTTTGTGCGATTCCCTCTCCATCCATCTGTCTCTCCACCCATCCACCTTTCCTGTATCTATCCATCCATCTCTTCCTCTATCCATCACTAGACTGTCTGTCTGTCCATCTATTAGTGTGGCCATCAATCAGCTTATCCATTGATCCACCCATCCATCCATCCACTATCTATCTTTTGACTATCTGTCTGTCCATCCATCAATGTGTCTATTAATCAATGTCCATCCATCTATTCGTTTCTACGTCATTCATCAATTCGTTGCCCCATCAATCCCTTTGCCCATCCGTCTGTCCATTACCCACCTTGTCACTCACACATCCCTCCATTCATTCGACACGTCTTTACGGCGCGCCCACTCCCTGCCCAGCCCTGCACTAGGAAGACCCTGGGGACACAACAGTGAACAGACACACCAGCCCCTGCCCTCAACGCGTTCACGACCTAATGATGTAGACGGATTAGAATCAGGCAGTTAGGAGATTAGTGGGATTGGTGCATAGGAAGTGTCCGACCCAGGCCGGGTGGGGGTGAGAGATCAAAGGAGGCTTCCTGGAGGCGGTGTCATGACGGCTGAGTAGTCACATGGAGCTGACAGGGAGCAGGGCTGGGGATGGGCAGCTCCGAGAAGAAGAGCGTGTACGAAAGTCTGGAGGCTATAGCGACAGCACAGCACACCCTTCTGTAGGCCCTCCCCTTCCACCCACTCATGGCACAGTCACTGCCCACCCAGCCGGCGACAGGCACTGGGCACACGCTCTCACTCGGGGACCTGAACCTCGTAGGTGTCTGAGCCCAGGTCGGGGACAGCGCCCACTCACCGAGGAACCGCTGCACGGCAGTCACAGCCTCGCTGTCCTCCACCACCTCAGAGAGGATCCGCAGCTCCTGCGTGCACGCCAGGGCCCGTGCTGCCACCGTCTTGGCACCCAGGCACTTGGCCACGCTGTAGGAGGGGCAGGTGGGGCGGGGGTGCAGGATGCAGGGAGGAGCTGGTGAGCCACACGCAGACCCAGCTCTCCCTGCTCCTGGCCCAGCGCGGCCCTGCCCACACCCTGACTTTGGACTTGCAGCTGCCAGGGCTGTGAAAGAACACGTTTCTCTTGTTTCCAGCCCCCTGATTTGTGGTGATGTCTGTGAAGCCCTGGGTGACACATACAGCGTCCATGATGTTGGATGAAGAGTATGAGGCAGGGGCTCTCTGTTCATTAATTAGTTTATTAGTTTATGAGCTGGTTGGACTCAGTGGATAGAGCGTCGACCCATGGACTGAAGGGTGCCGGGTTCGAGTCCAGTCAAGGGCAAATATCTTGGTTGCAGGTCAATCCCCTGCCCTGGCCAGGGCACGTGCGGGAGGCAACCAATTGATGAGTCTTTCACATCAATATTTCTCTCTCTCTCTGTCTCTCCCCTCTCTTCCACTCTCTCTAAAAATCAATGGGAAAATATCCTCAGGTGAGAATTAACAAAAACAAAAACAAAAAAAATGCAATGGGGGGAAAATTCTCTCATGGTGGTGCCCAAAAAACCCACAAAACTGTGTTCACGTTATACAATATGAACAGAAAAACAGCGGTTACAAAACTGTCCGAAGACTATAGTCTCCGCTTTTAAAAATACGTAACTGATTCCTTTTACTGTGTGCCCAGCACATGCCACTTGTGGGCAATGGTGCATGGACGGGGGCAGGGCGGGGAGGGAGGCAGGCAGAGATGGGGGAAGGTGCAGCCCATGTGAGCAGCGGGCACCGGACGTGAGTGAGGGTGGCGCTCGGTTTTCTGTGGTTGGCGCTTGCCGACGCTTCCAACGGCAACGCACCGCCATTGCCTCGGTGACGACACCGACCAGTGGGAGCTGTTTTACTCGCTGATGAGACGGACATGAAACAGACCCTCCTCCTGCAGCACTGCCTTCAGCTGAGACCCGCAGGCTGCGGCTGGAGTCCCGGGTGAAGGAGCCCTCCTGCCTGTGCCCGCCTGCCCCCCTTGGGGCCAGGAGCCCCGGAAGCTGCATCCTCGCCCTCCAGCCCCACAGACGCCCAGCCCGCGCCGACCTGGTGATGCTGGGCAGCGTGACCAGCCTGCCTGCCTCCACGGCCGCGTTGAAACAGTGGGCCCCTCGGGTCTCCATGGCGACGATGGGCACGTGCTGCCAGCCCACCTCGGCCAGGCCGGCCGACACCCCGGCCAGGAGCCCCCCGCCCCCCACCGCCAGCACCAGGGCCCCCGGGGGGCTCCCCAGGGCCGCCTTCAGCTCCCGCACCAGGCTGACGTGGCCGTCCCTGGAGGAGAGGAGGACAGGGGGAGGGAGGAGCCGGACGAGGGAGACCCTCAGCCCGCCCCTCCCACCCTCAGCCAGGGAGAGGAGGCCCCGTCGCGCCCAGCTCCTCAGCTCGCTCAGCTCCCGCCACTGAACGCAGGGCAGAGGCGGGGTCTGACCCCCAGTGCGCCTGGACTCCATGCCTCTTCTACTCTCTGGGCCTCGGCTTCCCCTTCTGTCCAATGGGAGAACCCCGATTCAATGAGGGCTTCTCAACTCTGAGCTCGGGGGGCGAGGGGGGGCACCAGCCTTACCATATCAGCGGGTGGTCGAACGGGGGCACATTCACCCAGCCGTCCCTCCTGGCCAGCTCCTGTGCCCTCAGGTTGGCCTCGTCCCAGACCTAGAGAGCAAGTGCGGTCAGAGGACCTGGGGGGCAGGCAGCCTCGGGGTCCGTCCTGGGAACCCGAACTAACAGGGCATTTCAGAGGGAGCCCCCAGCCATCTCCTCTCCTGAGGGGACGAGGGGACGCGGGGATGCGGGGGCAGAAACAGCTCTGCCCATCCTCTGGCACCACAGTGCCCGCTTGGCCTGGGCCTGGGCCAGGAGCAGGCGGAACAGACGTATAGTCCTGCCCACGGGGACCCTCGTCCAGGAAGAGCTGGGCCTCCTCCTCTTGAAATATTGAAGCAAAATGAGCCTTGAGACTTGTATGCATGCATATAAGCATAAACAATGGACATAAGACACTGGGGGATAGGGGAGGCTAGGGGACTGTCTAGGGCGGGGTGCGGGGGGAAATGGACACATATGTAATACCCTTTGTATGACTTTAAGCAATAAAAAAAATAAAAAAATAAAAATGAGCCTTGAAGCTGTGCAGCCCTGAGCGCCTCTCGCTGGACGCCCCCCGCAGCCTCCTGTCCCTGCCCCAAGCAGCCGGGGGCCACATCCAACCACGGCCCCCCTCATCGTCCCCCCACGGCTCCCCATGGCCCCCCTCGCTCATCGTCCCCCACGGCTCCCCATGGCCCCCCTCGTCATCCCCCCACGGCTCCCCATGCCCCCCTCGCTCATCGTCCCCCCACAGCTCCCCATGGCCCCCCTCGCTCATCGTCCCCCCACGGCTCCCCATGGCCCCGTCATCGTCCCCCACGGCTCCCCATGGCCCCCCTCACCGTCCCCCCACGGCTCCCCATGGCCCCCCTCGCTCATTGTCCCCCCACGGCTCCCCATGGCCCCCCTCACCGTCCCCCCACGGCTCCCCATGGCCCCCCTCGCTCATCGTCCCCCCACGGCTCCCCATGGCCCCCCTCACCGTCCCCCCATGGCTCCCCATGGCCCCCCTTGCTCATCGTCCCCCACGGCTCCCCATGGCCCCCCTCACCGTCCCCCCACGGCTCCCCATGGCCCCCCTCACCGTCCCCCCACGGCTCCCCATGGCCCCCCTCACCGTCCCCCCACGGCTCCCCATGGCCCTGGGCTAGGACGCCTGTCAGCCGCGCTGTATTTTTGGTGACCAGGAGACCCAGGCGCCCTCAGCCGCGCCCTCTTCACACTGGGGTGGTCTGGGAATGGAGAGTGACGCCATCGCCTTCTCGTACCTTGTGTCTCATCAAATGGCAAACAGCTGTAAAGCGGCTAGCACCAGGCCCAGCCGGCGGTGAGCGTGGGCCCATGAGCCAGGAGGTCAGGGTTCGATTCCCGGTCAGGGCACATGCCTGGGTTGCAGACTCGATCCCCAGTGTGGGGTGTGCAGGAGGCAGCCGATCAATGGTTCTCTCTCATCATTGATGTTCCTCTCTCTCTCCCTCCCCCTTCCTCTCTGAAATCAATAACAAAATATATTTTTAAAGTGGCCCATGAGGCTGGGGAGACAGGCGCACTCCTGCCCATCCCCAGCTCCTGCCCCCACCCCCCCCACCCCCCCACCCCCCCACCCCCCCCACCCCCCCACCCCCCCCACCCCCCCACCCCGGCTCCTGCAGGGGAGTCTTCTCAGGCAGGCTCAGGCAGGGCCAGAGGTCCCAGCCCTCCACACACACCACACCTCACTCCCACCCGTCAGCTCGGCCAACCCAAGGGCAGACCGGGTCCCAGGCAGAGTTCAGCGAGAGGAAAAGGGGGGAGGTGGGGTGGCTTCCCCTTCCTGGGGTCCTTACCATTCCAACCAGCTGCACCTCGGCCCCCTCCCCCTGCAGCCTCTTCACCACGGGCTGGGAGGCGCCCTCGGGGAGCACGATGGTGGCGGGAATGCCCAGCTTCCGAGCGCAGTAGGCAGCCGCGAGGCCCGCGTTGCCCCCTGTGGAGGCAGCAGAAGGCGGAGCAGTGGGCAGCGTTGCCTTAGCCTGTTGACAGACCTTTGCCCCACCTCCTCCATTTCCCCGTAGGAGTCACCCCTCCCCCACACCTAGACGCCCCACGAGTGAGCCCTCTCCCTGGCCTCAGAGGTGGACACGCGATCTAGATGGAACCCATCAGAGAGCACAGTCGCCTGACCCATGACGGGTTCAGGGATGAGCACATGACCCAAGCTGGGCCCAGAAGACCGAGTCATGGGTTGAGGGGAGCCCCGGGGAAGGGGTGCTCCCTTTTCGCTGGGGTTCGTAGGATGGCAAGAAGCAAGCCTCACCCTCCCGACGGCCATCGTGCTGCCACGAGGCCTGAGTGAGAAGGAAGCTAATAGAGAGGAAAGAAAAGCCAGGAGTAGGGAGGGCTACGGATGAGAGCTCCTGGATCCAGCTGTGCCTGAAAGCCGTTTCTCCTGAGACTTTTCAGTTCTTAGAACCCGGAGCTTACACCTGTATGAACTGGGTTTTGGTCACTTCTACTAACGATGGGAACAGGGCTGGGAGAGCACATACAAATGGCCATCGGACCATGACCTTGAGAGGCTGGACCCTTAAGAGGAGGCCGAGCCCTGGATGTCTGCTGCTGCTCCAGCGAGCTCCTCCTCCCCCACACCCAGCCCTGGGGACCCTCAAGAGCAGAAAGGTGTGGGGTCACCTGAGGAGCACACCAGGTGCCTGCATCCCTTCTTGGCCGCCTGGGAAGAGAAGGAATGGGGTTGAGGGCAGGGGTCACGGAGCCCCCTCCCATTCCAACACCCCGACCCTCCCCTCCCTCCGGTACAACCTCACTTCTCCCCTCCTACCCGCACACCCTCACCTCCTGGCAGAAATGCCCGATGCCCCGGATCTTGAAGGAGCCGGCCGGCTGCACATTCTCACACTTGAGGAAGACGGTGGTGCCCGCCACCTGGGACAGCGCCCAGCTCTCCAGCAGGGGCGTGACCACGTGGAAGTGCCCGCCCTTAGCGCACTCCGCCAGAGGGCTCTCCATCCCAGCAACCACCTGGCGGGCCTGGGGAGGACACGGGGCCTCAGCCCAGGCAGCTCCAGTCAGGGTTCCCCCTAACCAGGCCGGGAGAGGAGGGGAGATGGGAGAGTGGAGACGCCCTCGGCTTGGTTCTCTTAGCCCCGTCTAGCTGCCAACCTGTGAGACTTCAGGCAAGAACCTGCTCCTCTCTGGGCCTCAGTTTCCCCATCTGGGCAAAAACCTTTGGACTAGGGGCCTTTCATTCTGTAACCGAGGCTGCCCACAGCGCTGGGGACATAAAACCTGGCCAATAAGAAGTGATGAGTGGCCCTAACTGGTTTGGCTCAATGGATAGAGTGTCGGCCTTGGGACTCAAGGGTCCCAGGTTCGATTCCGGTCAAGAGCACGTACCTTGGCTGCAGGCACATCCCCAATAGGGAGTGTGCAGGAGGCAGCTGATTGATGTTTCTAACTCTCTATCCCTCTCCCTTCCTCTCTGTAAGAAATCAATAAAATATATTTTTTAAAAAAAGAAGTGATGAGTGAATGAAAATGGGAGAGTTCATTCATTCATTCATTCAAAAAAACATTTATTAAGCACCCACTATGTGCCAGGTGGGTCCATGTTGTGGGACCTGGGCCCAGACAAGTCAGAGGGAGCCCTGCTTTGCCAGAGCTCACATTCTAGGAGGGGAAACAGTTACAGAATTTCTAACAGCCTCACCCGGCGTCCACTCCCGGCCGCCTGTTCCAGCCACACCTGCACCACTCCCCTCCTTCTCTCCTCCGTCATCATTGTCGTTATGTTTTTTTCTCTGGATTATTTCATCTATAGACATTTCAACATGTACCTCTATAAGTGAAGGGCTCCTTTTATTCTGGCAAGATTTATTTTATTTTATTTTACATTTTTTGTTGAGATATCATCGCCCTGGCCAGGTAGCTCAGTTGGTTAAAGTGTCATCCCCATATGCCAAGGTTATGGGTTCGATCCCCCGTCAGGGCACATCCACGAGTCAACCAATGAATACATAAGAAGTGGAACAATAAGTTGATGTTACTCTCTCTCTCTCTCTCTCTCTCTCTCTCTCTCTCTCTCTCAACTCAGTTTAAAGTTTTTAATTTAAAAAAATAAAAAAGAGATATAATTGAATGTAACGTATTAGTTTCAGGCATACAACATAATGATTCGACATTTGTATATATGGCAAAATAATCATCACAATTCATCTAGTTAACATCTGGCACCTAACATAGTTAGTTACAGATTGTATTTGTGTGATGAGAACTTTTAAAATCTACTCTCTTAAAAAAAATAAAAAATAAAATAAAATCTACTCTCTTAATAGCATTCAAATATGCAATACAGTATTGTTAACTGTAGTCAGTGCTGTTACACCCAAGGACTTATTTATCGTATGTCTTTCGCCACACAGAAGAACTCTCTTTTTTAAAACAAAGGCACGCGATTTTTCACAACAGTGCATATTTTTCCAAACTCATTAAATTTTAACTGAAAGTGGGCTCACTTTTTTTTAATGTAAATTATACCTCAAAAATGTTTTTAAGAGAGAGAACCAAGATGGCGGCATAGGTTAACGCCGGAGTTTGCTGCTTTGAACAACTACTTCAAAAGTGAAACCAAAAAACGGAAGGGACATCACCCAGAACCACAGGAACGCTGGCTGAGTGGAAGTCCTACAACTAGGAGGAAAGAGAAACGCACACGGACACTCAGAGGAGGCGCAGTGCTGAAGTCAGATTCTGAGGTGCGGAGTGCGCGGAGCGGGCTGGCGGCGGAGGGCGAAGTTGGCGTTTTCAATCGGGAGGGAGTCGCAGACTCTGAGCTCCAGATACGGGCGAGTCTTTAGCGACCCAGACTCAAACGGGAGAAGCGGGACTGTCTGGCTTCGGTCAGAGCGAGTGCAGCTTTCTCTCCGAGCTTTGCAGCGGGTGCTGGGACTCAGAGAGGCAGAGCCCCTGGGGACAGGACTGAGAGCCGCCATAACTGCTCTCTCAGGCCCACCCTGTTGATCCTGTGCGACCCGCCCCGCCCAAGCCCTGCACACAGGCATTTGCCGGATAGCCTCAGGCAAACGCCAGATTAGCACCTCCCTAGAGGACAGAAGTTCTCTCACTGCAGACACAGCTGATTCTCATAGCCACTTGGCCTGGAGGTCAAACCCTCCCTGGTATTAGCTACAACAATCAAGATTTAACTATAAGACTGCGAACAAAGACCACTAGGGGGTGCACCAAGGAAGCATAACAAAATGCAGAGACAAAGAAACAGGACAAAATTGTCAATGGAAGATATAGAGTTCAGAACCACACTTTTAAGGTCTCTCAAGATCTGTTTAGAAGCCGCCAATAAACTTAATGAGATCTACAAGAAAACTAATAAGACTCTCGATCTTATATTGGGGAACCAACTAGAAATTAAGCATACACGGACTGAAATAACGAATATTATACAGACTCCCGACAGCAGACCAGAGGAGCGCAAGAATCAAGTCAATGATTTGAAATGCGAGGAAGCAAAAAACACCCAACCGGAAAAGCAAAATGAAAAAAGAATCCAAAAATGCGAGGATAGTGTAAGGAGCCTCTGGGACAGCTTCAACATCAGAATTATAGGGGTGCCAGAAGATGAGAGAGAGCAAGATATTGAAAACCTATTTGAAGAAATAATGACAGAAAACTTCCCCCACCTGGTGAAAGAAATGGACTTACAGGTCCAAGAAGCGCGGAGAACCCCAAACAAAAGGAATCCAAAGAGGACCACACCAAGACACATCATAATTAAAATGCCAAGAGCAAAAGATAAAGAGAGAATCTTAAAAACAGCAAGAGAAAGAAACTCAGTTACCTACAAGGGAATACCCATACGACTGTCAGCTGATTTCTCAACAGAAACTTTGCAGGCCAGAAGGGAGTGGCAAGAAATATTCAAAGTGATGAATACCAAGAACCTACAACCAAGATTACTTTATCCAGCAAAGCTATCATTCAGAATTGAAGGTCAGATAAAGAGCTTCACAGATAAGGAAAAGCTAAAGGAGTTCATCACCACCAAACCAGGATTATATGAAATGCTGAAAGGTATCCTTTAAGAAGAGGAAGAGGAAGAAAAAGGTAAAGATACAAATTATGAACAACAAACATGCATCTATCAACAAGTGAATCTAAGAATCAAGTAAATAAATAATCTGATGAACAGAATGAACTGTTGATTATAATAGAATCAGGGACATAGAAAGGGAATGGACTGACTATTCCTGGGGGGGAAAGGGGTGTGGGAGATGCGGGAAGAGACTGGACAAAAATCGTGCACCTATGGATGAGGACAGTGGGTGGGGAGTGAGGGCGGAGGGTGGGGCGGGAACTGGGAGGAGGGGAGTTATGGGGGGGGAAAAAGAGGAACAAATGTAATAATCTGAACAATAAAGATTTAATTAAAAAAATAAAAATAAAAATGTTTTTAAAAATCACACTTAAAATAATTTCTTAATATCAAATATCTGTTAAGTGTTCACATTTCTAGTTATCTCGTTAAATGTGCTACCTGGTCATTTTGCAGTTGGTTGGTAGTGGTTTGGATTTTTGTTGTTGTTTACTATATTTTTATTGATTTTTATAGAGAGGAAAGGAGAGAGATAGTTAGAAACATCCATCAGCTGCCTCCTGCACGCCTTCTACTGGGGATCCAGCCTGCCACCAAGGTGCATGCCCTTGACCAGAATCCAAACCCCAGACCCTTCAGTCCGCAGGCCGCGGCTCTATCCACTGAGCCAAACCGGTTAGGTCTGGTTTGGGGTGTCTAACAGCTTGAATCAGATGCGTCATAGGACCTGAGCATTTTGGCTGGTTGTGAGGTCTTTTAATTCATTTTTTACCTGAAAATTCTCAAAGGGGGAATTCTGAGATAAATGGCAATAAGAAAGCCAAAGGAAGGCATTCCTGCAGCAGGAACAGCAGATAGAACCACCAAATCTAGAAATGAGCCTGAGGAGACTGGGCGGGAGCAGGAGCAGGCGGTGGGCAAGGCCATGGGGAGGGCGTTCTAGCCCAAAGCGGGGGATTGGGACGTTATTCTAATTCTACTTGCAGTGGGAAGCAATGAATGAACACGTGGGTCAGGGCGAGATTGAAGAGAGGGAGGAAATGAAAGGAAGAACAAATAGAAGAACTTGTATAGGAGCAAATTCTCTGCTGTGCCCTGCAATTCCACTATTTGCCACTAGGAGGAGCACTGCAACCTCCCCCACCCACCACAAGCCGAAGCCTCTTGTTCACCCTTACTTAGTCAGGGAGGGGGCCCCGGGGAAGAGTCCCAGGTCTACCCGCCCTGGGGTTGACCCTCTGGCCGTTGTTGGGATGGCCCTGGGATTCCCCAGGCCGGGCGCAGCCCGAGCCACCTCCAGCCGGGGCACTTCGCGAGCTGAGCATGGCAGTGGCGAAGAGCAGCATACCTTGACCTAGACCTCACCTCAGCCCCAGAGCCCGAGTGTGGACTTTAGGGCCAATCAGAGACCAGCTATGACTTTCCGACTGTGCAACCCAGACCAGTGTCTCAACCTCTCTGCGCCTGTTTCCCTTTCTGTAAGCTATGAATAACAGGCTCACAGGCTATGGTGCCTATTGCTGTAATGATAGCTACCCTTTGCTGAGTCCCTATGATGCGTCAGACATCGGCTGAGTCCTCCAGGCTCTCTGCTTTGTTACCTCGCTGGGGCCCCGACGATGCTGGCGGGCTCCCCCTTACTCTACATGTTTACACGGCATCACAAGGTGCGTCTTAGAAACTGGAATAACATGGGAAAACAAGACAGATGTCTACTCTTGCAGCTGCCGTATAGTCTGATGGAGAGACCAGCATTCGACAAATAACTGTATAGACAGACAAACTAGGTCATCAGAAACGGCGAAAACCGCTATGAGGGGAACGCGCGTGTCGGGAGTCCGGAAGAGAAGAGAAAGGGGACCTACTTTGGGTCGGGGGTCAGGAATGACCTCTGGGGGGCGGTGACCATTAAAACTGAGGCTGAGCCCTGGCTGGTGTGGCTCAGTTGTTTGGAGCATCTGCCCATCTACCGAAAGGCTGCAGGTTCGACTCCGGGTCAGGGCATGTGCCCCCGTTTCAGGCTCAGTCCCTGGTGGGGGCGTGCAGGAGGCAGCTGATCGATGTTTCTCTCGCATCAATGTGTTTTTCTCTCTCTCCCTCTCCTTTCCTCTCTCCCTAAAAACCAATGGAAAATCTTTTAAAAAGAGAAACTGAGGCCCAGAGAGGTTGAGTAATTTGCCTAAGGTCACACAGCTAGAAATGGCCCAGCCAGGATTCAAACGCGGGCAGTGTGCTTTGGCATCTGTGCTCATAACCACATGCAGCGTGAAGCCCAGGGCTTGGGTTCAGGTCCCGGCAAGCATGGCCGTGGCCAGGCCATCTTTCTTCCTGGGCCCCACCTGGTGCATCCATGAGTTGGGTAAAGACCAACCACCTTTTCCACCTCCCTGTCCCTCGGGCTTTTCCCCAGAGGCCACTGGTGACACTCCACAGCCAAGTCCCTGGCGCCAGGGCTGGGAGGCCTGGACCGGCCTGGCTGGCAGCGTGTTCACCCCTGCCCCTCTGGCAAGCAAAGCCTCTCTCCTGCAAGGCAGGATGGTCCCGGGCACCCTGAGTGGAATCGATATTCCTGGGAGGGCTTAGGCCACTGTCACCCTCTCTCCCTTTCCATCCACTCAGCGGGGACTTTGCCCCAGAGCCTTTCAGACTCCCCTACATGCATCTCCTCATGTGCACGCAGAGCCCCAGGGGCCCCCGTTTGGGCCCCAGGCCGCCTTACCTTTCTGCTCAAGAGTCCCGGATCCAACTTGGCTGCAGCCTGCTGCCCACAGCCTAACTGGAACCAGCTCTGCCCGGCTTCTGCCAGCCTCCCGTGGCCTTGACCCCTCCTCCCGTGTTAAAGGGACAGCTCCCCGCTGGAGAGCGAAAGAGGGTGAGATCCACCTCACCGCCTCCCTGTGTGCCATCCGCGGCGCAGGCATTCCCTGGTCCCATTTGACAGATTAAGAAACTGAGGCTCCAAGGGGGAAATACACTTGGCTGAGGCCACCCCGCCAGTGAGAAACACCCTTTGTCTCTCACCCTGGCCTGCCTCTCCCACCACACAGACATCTTTGTGTAAATGCTGGTCCCAAGAAAACAAAGAAACAGTTGTCACGTGAGAAAGGCGTCTTTTCCGGCAGCACTGCCTCATCTCTGACACCTCACGCCCCACACGGGAGCCGAACGATTATTTATTTTTCAAATGAATGACTCTGGCAATTGGTTCATTCGTTCAAAAAATATTTACTAGACACCTACCATGTGTCACATCCCAGGACCTTTAGCCTCAAACAAAATAGCATGTTCCCTGCCCTCCTGGAGCCTCAAGGGGTCACTGAAGAGTAGTTACAATCAGTGCCGTCAGGCACAGGGCTGCCAGTGCCCGCAGCAAGTACGTCACTTGGCCCTGAGGACTGGAAGGCTTCCCGGAGGAGGAGGAGAAGGAGGGGGGGGGAGGAGGAGGAGAGGAGGCTGAGCTCAGCCAGCAATCAGGAACATGGAGTGCAAAGGTCTGGAATGGAAAAACATGGTGGGACTGGAACCAAGAAGGCAGGGGCGAGGCAGCAGGAGGGTTCGGGGCTGGAGAGGTGGGCAGGGATCAGAGTCCACAGGGACAGCTATGCCAACCCAGAGCCGGGACCTGACCCAGGGGCACTTGGGAGCCATGGAAGGCTGTGGGCAGGAGGGGGATATAACCAGATTCCCCGCTTGTCTCCCTCACCGTCCCACTGGGAGAACCTGTGCTAACCACATCCATCTGGTTTCCCTGTGGCAGATGGGAGGTGGGGTCCAGGTGTACCCTTCTTGGACTTGGGGCGACCTCCTCGGGGTTGATGATTAACTCCCGGCCACCTGGGGTGAAGTCGAGCTGCTTGGCCCTGATCCCTGATGAGAACGCTGACAGTTTCATTCCCATCCGCACGTTAAACACGCACCCATCCCCCCGTGTTCTGTCCTGAACGGGGCGCTGGGAACAGAGGTGGTAAACCCCGGTTCCTGTCCTGAGGTGGCCCCCAGCCTGGACGGGAAAGACGCCCAATTCAATGACATTTCCCACACCCCCCAGGGACGACAGAGAGCAGAAAGTCCCCACAGGACAGCTGAGGGTGGGGTGGGATCGGGGAGGGCTCCCTGGAGGAGCAGGGCCTTCACACACCTCGGGCTTGGACAAGAAGCACCGCTTGCTGCACTCGTTGCCTGCCTACTGTGTGCCGGCCCTTCGTGTTGGCCAGTATATCCTAAAGGGCTTTAATGGCTGGGTTTTTATTCGTGTGCAATAGGAGATGCCAAACCACAATGTCATGGATATCCTTGCTTCGGAAGAAGTTGGGCGGGTGTTAACACTTCATAATAGAGTCTGTTCTTTGGTTTTATTTTTTAATCTTAAGTAATAGGAGTAGTCTGGCATGGAGAGGCAGTGGGCCTAATAGTTAGAACACAGACCCTGGAGCCTGGCTCTGGTACAAGTAAATACCAACCTCCACTCACTGGCTGTGTGACGTTGGGTAAATTCATTAACCTCTCTGCTTTGTTTCCTCAACTGTAAGATGGGGATAAAATGCTTCCCTAGCCCTAACCGATTTGGCTCAGTGAATAGAGCATCGGCCTGCGGACTCAAAGGTCCCAGGTTCGATTCCGGTCAGGGGCATGTACCTGGGTTGTGGGCACATCCCCAGAGGGGAGTGTGCAGGAGGCAGCTGATTGGTGTTTCTCTCTCATCGATGTTTCTAACTCTCTATCCCTCTCCCTTCCACTCTGTAAAAAAATCAATAAAATATATTTTTTTAAAAAAATGCTTTCCTAGTGGAACTGATGGGAAGGTCGAGTGAGTTAATATACGTACAACACTTAGAGCAGCGATGAGGACTCTGCGTTGACTGCTGCTGTTGTGACTGTTGTTATTGTCACTGTTATAACAGACAGCGATGTGACCAAAATGGCAGCGTCCGAGGTTTGGGAGCATGACATCATGACGTCACGGAATGTTGACAGCACCCTGGGGCGGCGAGGATTGTAATGAACTCTACGTCGTGGAATCCGACTTAGCTCAGAAAGGTCAAGTCACTTTCCCACGGTCGCACAGCAGCGGCAGAACCAGGGCTCACACCCAGAGGGGCCGGGCTCCAAGAGCTGCCGGCTTGAAAGAGGTTGGGCTGAGGAGAGCCAGGGTGGCCGCATCTGATGAGGCGAGAGGGATGGGCCCGGGCACTGACCTGTCCCCTCCGAGGGCCACCTTCGTCAGCCAGCTGCTGTCCCGCTGCCGCAGGCCGCCACACCCCCACCTGGCCGGCCCCTGGGGTTATTCATTAAGCTCCATTTCATCATCATCACCCCCCGCTGGCTGTCTTGTTTGCCAGGCCAGGGAACTGCATGGAGAGCAGCGATGGCACCTTGGCCACTGGCGATGGGCCCTCCAGACCTGCAGGCTGGACTCTGGACTCGGGCCATGTCTTTTCTGAGCCACGAGACTCAGTTCTGTTAACCGGGTGAGAGAACGGGGTTCAGGTAGTCGTGCCACCAGCCCAGCTAGTGGGTCACCCGGCTGGGACTTGGACCCAGGTCTCCTAACGCCCAGCACATCTTAGGCGACTTCTCAGGCCGTCGCCAAGACACTAAACCATTCAGAGCAGAGGGGGTCTCAACCTGCGGCCGCGTTTCTGTGGCTGGAGCTCATTCACTCTGTCCTCTAGTGCAGTGGTCGGCAAACCGCGGCTCGCGAGCCACATGCGGCTCTTTGGCCCCTTGAGTGTGGCTCTTCCACAAAATACCACGTGCGGGCACGCACGTGCAGTGCGATTGAAACTTCGTGGCCCGTGCGCAGAAGTCGGTTTTCGGCCTGGGCGAGTCTACTTTGAAGAAGTGGCGTTAGAAGAAGTGGGGGGTGTCGGTCGGTCGGTCGGGCGGGCGACAGGAGACGCAGGGCAGGCAGACCGCGAGATACGCAGCGCGGGGAGGGGGGGGGGGGACACGATTCATGCACGAGTTGAGGATGGGAGAGTTGGAAGGGGTCCACCTCAGCGAACGTACCTCAATCAGATTGAGGATGTTTTTAGCAAAGGCCAGCTTAGGAGTACCCTAATTAAGTTAATAACAATGTACCTACCTATATAGTTTAAGTTTAAAAAATTTGGCTCTCAGAAGAAATTTCAATCGTCGTACTGTTGATATTTGGCTGTTGACTACTGAGTTTGCCGACCACTGCGCTAGGGGCATGGCTCTCCACGTGCCCCTGGCCCCACCTCTTCCTACTGCCTGGCCCTGCAGACATTTGAGTTCGAGACCCTTGAACAGAGGAACTTTCCCCTGTCCTCTTGCCCCTGAAAGGAGTCCGTTATCAAGGGAGAAGCAGAGGCACAGAGAGGTTAAGTAACCTGCCCCAGGTTGCCCAGCAAATAGGCCCTGGGGCCAACCTTCGAGGGACCCCACATCCAACCTGGATGCTCTTGTCCTAAGAGACATAAATCTACTAGCAGCCCAGCGCACGAAATTCGGGGACAGGTACAGTCCCTAGGCCTGGCCTGCGATCAGGGCCACCTTCCCCGGATGCCCACAGCCGGCCCCGCCACCCACCCCAACTCACCCCCGGCTCCCCGTCTGCCATCGGGTGATCGGTGCCTGACACCAGGGGAAGGGACCAAGAGGTGGTCAGTGCACCTCCTAGTGACTGGTCCAGCGGTCATTAGGGTTAATTTGCATATTACCCTTTCATTATATAGGACAGTCACAGTATCTAAGCTGAAAGAACCAGCAAGAGCCGGATAATGCTCCCCTTTTGCGGGTGGGGAAACTGAGGCCCATAAGGAAAAGGGGGGGGGCAGTTTGGCATCTGTCCTCAAGGCCAAGGAGAAATGTATTCATGGATTTCGTTATTTACTTATTTAAGTGCATGAAGGTGCTAATAAATGGTGAACCTTCCGGTGAACAAAGAACTCAGGAAAGATGCGCAGACATCCCGAAGGAAGCTCCGGCGGGCGGGCTCTCCTGCACACGTGGCTGCAGGAGCTGAGCTGAGCTGAGCTGAGGGCCTGGCCCGGTTCTCAGGGTCGGGAGATAGTGGACGGAGGGGACAGGGGTCCGAGGACACAGTGGCTTCCACTCACTCAGCCTCATTTCCTCTTCTTGGCTGAGACTCAGCCCTGACTCGGGGTGAGGTAAGGTGAGGTGGGTGTGGGGAGCTTTTCTGAGGGTGCGATGAGTCAGCTTGTGCCAAAAGGGGCTATTGCCTCTGCGGATGTGGCCCAGAAAGTGGGCATCCCGGTGCAGCAGCCTCAGGAAGGGTGGGGGTTGGCATTCCTGGTGGGAGCAGGCCCCGGGGAGGACTTCCTTGGCCTCAACTCAGGGGGGACCATCCCCACCCCGGGCTGTAACAATGCGGCTGAAAATCAAGGTCCATCTGTGTGAGCCAAAGTAGAAGGGTATTTGGTCAAAGGCTGTGTAACCTTAATGCGGCATTTCCTGAGCTGTTTTCCTTTCTCCAGTTGATAAGGCTCGCTGTCAGCTGATTTCTTCGGCTTTGGGCTTTTCTCGGAATGGAGTTGGGATTCACTTTCTGTTCTTGGCTGAATGGGCGGGAATGCGCCCCGGCTGAGGGCCATGCATGGGGCTGCACCTCGACCAGCTGCCCCACAGCTTGTGGGTGCAGCTCCATGAGCCGCCCCAGCCACGAGCCCGGGGGTGCACAGGGGGGCTGTCGGGGGAAGCATGGAAGTTCCAGAGTATTCCAAAGTTCTTATATTCGGTCTCGGTATACGTTTGTCTGGGCTGCTTCTTATTTTCAGTTGCTCTGTTGACATTTAAGTTAAAAACAGGCTGGGAGCCTTTGTAACTCAGGGGCACTTGTCTCTTAGTGAGTCCGTCAGGGTGGTTCAAGGCCATATGGGAAAGAGTGTTCATGTGTAGCTGCTGGTATGAAATCTTTCCTCTTCTTGGTCTTTGTTTATTAAAATTCATCACTGATTGCCCTCGCCGGTTTGGCTCAGTGGACAGAGCGTCAGCCTGCGGACTGAAGGGTCCCAGGTTCGATTCCCAGTCAGGACACATGCCAGGGTTGAGGGCTCAATCCCCAGTAGGGGGCGTGCAGGAGGCAGCCGATCAGTGATTCTCTCTCATCATTGATGTTTCCATCTCTCTCTCCTTCTCCCTTCCTCCCTGAAATCAATAAAGATATATTTAAAAACAAAACCAACACCCATCACTGAGTGATATCCAGGAGCATTTGTGTGTAATAACGCCTTGTCCAAAGTCTGCTTCGGTGGAGCAAATCTATTGGAGGCTCCGTGGGGCCCCGGCCCCCAGGTGCCCCTGAGTGTGTACGTCGTTGCTGGGGGCACTGTGACCTCAGCTGTCTTGGGCCTATGGGAGCACCAACAGGCTTGTTCTGAGTTGGTTGCCAGAGTCTGGGAGTGTCTTTCGGTTCCCTGGACTGAACACCAGCTCTTCCGTCACCAAAGACCTCATGCTTGTGCTTCGGCTGTGGGCGAGCCTGTGCCCGCTGCTCCTGGAAGGCTGCTGGCCGCTGGGGGCGTCAGGTCGACCTCCGGGTTCCGGACTTGATGTTGCACTTTCACATTGAGCCCGCGTTTTGGTTCTGTGCGACTTTCCTCCCTTTCTTTACTGTGCTGTTGAAGATAAGAGTCCGCAACCCCTGAGTCAGCTTGTTTTCTTCCACCAGCTATTGTTTAGACTTCCTTCGGGGAGGGCCCCGTGTTCTTGGCCAGAAAGCCTCCCTGTGGGAACTTGAACTCTGCACGTCCTGAGAGAGGTTGCTGGGTTCTCTGCCAGGTCCCTGTCTGCTCGGCCCTGAGGTTGGGTTGCTGTGAGGGACGCTGTGCTCAGAGTTGGGGCTTCAAAACTCACTCCCAAGAAGGGAGGCCTGGCTGTGTGGGCTCCTGTCCCGCAGGCCGCCCCCCGCTGAGTCCCGTGGAAGTGTCCTCCGTGGGGAAGAGCAGACCGGGAGCCAGCTCACGGGCAGAACCGCCCGGGGCCGGCCACAGCCCGCACCTGCCCTGCCCCTCGCTCACGCCGCCGGTTTGGGGCCTGTCGGAGATCCGAGTGTCTGCGTGGACTGCCGGCTGACGGCGATGCTCTGCTGGGGGGCAGGGGCCGCTGACGTCACTCAGGCCCTGGGCGCGCTCTCGCAGCCCCAATAACACGGATCGTCTCCCAGGACCACGGCTCGCCTTCGTCTGGGACAAACGGGTTTTCACAATATGCCTGCTTGCTCTTCTGAAGGCCGCGTTTCCAAAAAGTATGTGAACCGTGATCTTCCGAACGTTGTGGCCAGAAGTACAATCGCATCTGCCATCATCCGTGAAGACCTCCGGAGAAGCCCGGCGTTCTCTGAACTCTTCCGCCGCCTCGAGGCCCGGGACCCTGCCCTCATTGATTTTAGAGAGAGGGAGACAGGGAGAAAGAAACATCGATCAGGTGCCTCCTGTATGAACCCTGACCGGGGATCAAATCCAAAACCTGGGCATGTGCCCTGACCAGGAATCAAACCGGCGATCTTTGGGTGCACAAGGCAATGCTCAACCCACTGAGCCACATCGGCCAGGGCCAGGGTCCTGATTCCTAGCATTTGCTGATGTTCATGACATCAGCACCCCCTGGCGGGCAGCGTCAAGCTCCGGAAGGCTTAGGAGCTGGCTCCCCAGCTTTCTTGGAACATAGCGTCCGAGGAGCGGCTGCAGCGCTCCATTGCCCGGGACCTGGGAGGCTCCTGAGGCAGGGAATGTCCTCCGCCTCAGGGAACGGAGGGGACAGCAGAATAAGAGGAAGAATTTATGGCAATGGCCCAAGCTCTGGAATGGCAGCCATGGCCCAGACTGCAGGACAAGAGCCTGTGTGGCTGGGAATGAGGAAGGCCTCCTGGGCAAGCTGGGGGGTGGGGGAGCAAATAACTGAGGACCAGAGAGCACCCCCACCCTGCCCGCGGTGACTTGGCCCCTGAATGTCCCTGCCACCCTTGAAGAGGAGAGAGGAGAAGAGAGAAGAGCCCAGCCCTCATTGCCTTAACTCAGCCTGATAAAAAATCACAAAGAAAAATATTGAAGTCCTGCCCTAGCTGGTTTGGCTCAATGGATAGAGCGTCGGCCTGTGGACTGAAGGGTCCCAGGTTCAATTCCGGCCAAGGGCACATGCCCGGGTTGTGGGCTCGATCCCCAGTTGTGGGGTGTGCAGGAGGCAGCTGATCAGTGATTCTCTCTCATCATTGATGTTTCTATCTCTCTCTCTCCCTTCCTCTCTGAAATCAATAAAATATATTTAAAAGAAAAATATCAAAGTCTTCATCTGTTGCACACTGGGTCAGTGGTCTGAGATTTAATCCTGCTGCAAATATCTTGATTTTTCGTTGAACTCTGGACTAAGTCCCTGATGAGCTGTTTGGACCTCGCCAGTTCCACACATCACGTGTTGATTGGTGGGTGGTGACAACCCCCAGGACAGGCCCAGTGTGCCCTGGGGTCCTGCCCGGAAAGGCCCACCAAGAGGCTGTTGGTCATATCTGGGGAAGACGCAAAGCCGGGAGGCATCCCTGCAGACGGCAACCTCAAATGACCCCAGGGGCTCCCACGAGGTCTCTGCCAGATGCAGGGATGGGCTGCAGCCAGTGACTATGAGTAAGGAAGGCTCGCTGCCAAGTTCAGGAGCGAGGGCCACAGAAGTTAAATGCATTAAGTCCGTGACAATGGAGGCCTGACTCGCTTGTATTAATTTCACCAAGAAAAGTCTTTCACTTCTCCCGGGGTGGAGCGAATAGCGGTGGGACACAGAGTGGCAGATTTACACAGAATACCTTTCACCCACATCGGATTAAGTCCTGGCCGACCTCAGCTCTACTGACATTTGGGGCCAGATATTCCTTTGTTGCGAGGGACTGTCCTGTGCGTGGGTGGAGGAGCGAGTGGGGGACCCAGTGGGGACACGTCGGTGCAGACCTGCCCTCAGGCTGCTCCTGGCCCCCTGGGGAGGGACGCCAGGGACTGCCCTGCTGCAGGGCCCCAGAGGCTTGAACCAGACTTGCCAGGAGGAGACATGAGTGAGAATCTGGGACTGGAGGGAGGACTCGGGAAAATGAGACCAAAAGACTGGAAAGGTCCTGGATAATAATCTTCTGTAATAATAAAAGCATACTATGCTAATTAGACCGGATGTCCTTCCGGACGACCTTCCAGTTGAAGCCCGGGCTGCGAGGGAAGCCCGGGTCCCGGGTGCCAGAGGGAAGCCGGTGCCGGCAGCCGGGGGAAGGAAGGCCTACTATTGCACGAATTTCGCGCATCGGGCCTCTGGTAATAATAAGACCAAAGATCATCATAATAGCACCTACTATTCTCTGAGCCCTACTCCGTGCCTGGCACTGGTCTGCCATCGTCTCTAAGTCTCCAAATACCCGGTAGCTACCCCGTCCCCATCTCTCGGGGCAGGGAACTGACGCTAAGGGAAGTTACACGGCTGGGTTTCCGCTTCAGCCGAGCTGTGAGGGACTCAGGAGCCGGTACCTTAACTAACCAGGAGTTCAGGGCTGGCTTCACCCGCCGGCCGGCAGGGCAAACAGAGGTGAGAGCTGAGGTGAGAGCTGTCCGTTCCTCCTAAGTGTGAAAACAACCGTCAGAATCCCCACCTCCCGCAGCCAAGGACACTGTGATCCGGCCGCCCTCAGGGCCACCTGCCGGGAGGTGTGATGTAACAGCCCTATCTGGATCGGACACGCCTGGGAGCCAGAGCCACAGGCACGAGCCGACCTCCCTGACCGCGACAGCGGCCACCTTCCCCAACGCTCCAGCCGCTGACTGGCCAGTGTCCTGCCACACCGAGATCTGCCTGGTTCTGCTCCACCTCCTCCCCAGGGTGACCGTGGGTGGGGCCCGGGTCCTGCTAGGCTCTCGGGGTCTTATCCATGTGATGGGACAGAACCACACATGTATGCACACATGTACATACGTTTTATATATTTAAACGTGAAGGTCTGCCCGGACGGCAGATATTCACCGATGAATGAATAGATAAATGAAATGCGGTCTACCCTGGCCCGTGTGGCTCAGTTGGTTAAACATCGATTGAGAGGTGCGATTCCCAGCCAGGGCACATGCCCAGGGGTCCCGCTCGATCCCCCGTGTGGGGCGTGCAGGAGGCAGCCGATCAATGATTCTCTCTCATCACTGATGTTTCTGTCTCTCTCTTCCTCTCCCCTCCTCGCTCTGAAATCAATAAAAACCTACTTAAATAAATATGGTCTATCCAGATATGGAATAGTATAACAGCCGTGGTCGGCAAACTGCGGCTCGCGAGCCACATGCGGCTCTTTGGCCCCTTGAGTGTGGCTCTTCCTAAGCCATAGGAGTACCCTAATTAAGTTCATAACAATGTACCTACCTATATAGTTTAAGTTTTAAAAATTTGGCTCTCCAAAGACATTTCAATCGTCGTACTGTTGATATTTGGCTCTGTGGACTAATGGGTTTGCCGACCTCTGGTCTACAGCCATAAAACGGAATGGAGCGCCGACACATGTTTCAACGTGGATAAACCTTGAAACGTGATGTGGCGTGAGAAAAGCCAGACACAAAAATCACCTAGTGTCCGGTTCCATTGATACGAAATGTCCAGAATAGGCAAATCGATAGAGACGGAAAGCAGACTGGTGACACAGGGGCTGGGAGGGGAGGAGTGACCGCTAATGGGTATAGGGTTTCTTCTTGGGGCGATGAAAATGTCCTAAAATTGATACTCTGTAAACGAGTGAGTTGTAGGCGAGGTGAACTATATCTCAATAAAGTTATTATTTAGGACAAGGATATGCCCGAACAGGCTGTCACAACGGTGACATATGTTTCGTCTTTTTCCCCTCTTTTTGTTTCTTTTATGATTGATTTTCTATGTATTTATTATTGACTTTAGGGAGGGAGGAAGGGGGAGAGAGAAACATCAATGTGAGAGAGGCACCTTGATAGGTTGCCTCCCATACGTTCCCCAACCGGGGACCAAACCCACCACCTGGGCATGTGACCTGACCAGGAACCGAACCCGTCACCTTCTGGCTCACGGAACGACGCTCCAGCCACTGCTCCCATCAGCCCCAGCGGCCAGGGCTGACTTATTTTTTTTTCTTAATTTTGTTTTTTTCAAATCACAACAGGGACACATTTTTGTGGAAACACGTGGAACACTCTAGAGAGGCCTAAAGAAGGAACCCATCTTCGCATTTCCCGCCCGTGCAGCCCCGCCTTCCATCACGCGAGATGGCGGTGCAGCGGAGAGAACCCCACATTGTAAGACAGTGGGGCCTCCATTCCCACCTCCCTGACGGTGTGGATCCCGCATGTCACAGGCCTCCCTCTGACACCCCTAAGGTGACCCCTAATGGCCCGCCCGACCCACCTCAACCCTGCCCCCTGGTGACAATGTTACTCCACCCCTGAGCCTGACTCTCCCTGGGACATGGGGCTCAAAACGCCCACGCACCTCACGCTTGAAGATTGAGTGACACCCCACATGGGAAACCCTGCGCGGGAGATCAGACGTGGGGCATCGTGAGCGCCAGCTGTATACGCTCCGTGCGCACAGGCCTGCACGTGAGCTTCAGGGCGCCCACGCCACTGCGGCTCCGCACCCTGTGTGCCCAGCACATGCCTGGGGGCGTCCCACTGGGGAGGGGCTCCGTGTGCCTGTGGAAGGTCCGGGGGGCAGCAGGAGGGGACAGCTTGTCCCTCCGAGAGGGGCGGCTATGCGGCTGTTTGCCCCCTCCTGCCCTCGGTCTCATCAATATTCCTGTCCGGGCCGAGCAGACAAGAGAGCTTTGTTGAGGGGCCAGGAAGAGAGCCGGCCATGGCTGGGGGGGCGGGGGGCAGTGTACATGCACCACCCTGTGTACACACAGACCCCCTGCTCACACCTGCTCACAGACAGACAGACAGGAAGCCGGGCCTGGGCAGGGAGTGAGTTCCGGTGGAAGGCCCTGCCGCTCTGGGACGATGAGGACAGTGACGATGGTGACGATGGTGACACTGCTGAAGGCTGTGTTCTGGGTCCTTCCATGCGTGCGCTGTCCTGTCCTCTATTCCCGGGGTAGCGGAGGGGCAGAGGGAGGCTCCAGGAGGCACAGGGACGGCTGAGGCCTTGGAGCTAGTGAACGGCAGTCAGCATTTGAACCCTGGTCGGCCTGGGTGTTACCCATGATGCCATCGGCCCCTGGATAACACAGGAGTCCTGAAAGGATGACCGTGGGAGGTGATCAAGAACTCCGTCCATCCCGGCCACTGTGGCTCAGTGGTTGAGCATCAACCCATGAACCAAGAGGACACCTGTTCGATCATAGTCAGGGCACCTGCCCGGATTGCGGGCTTGATCCCTAGCGTGGGGCGTGCAGGAGGCCACCAAGCGATGTTTCTCTCTCATCGCTGTTTCTATCTCTCTCTCCCTCTCCCTGGCCCTCTCTCTCAAATCAATAAAAAGATATTAAAAATTAAAAAATAAAGAGCTGTGTCCCGACTGCACGTTTGGGGGTCAGACTGCTGGTTCCAGTGCCAGAGCACCCCTCTTCCCATCCGCGCCTCAGCTTCCCTTCCTGTGAGATGGGAGCATGGTGGCAGCCGCTTCCTCCTTGGTTTGTTTCTCGGGTCCCATGATGTGCCAGCACTTGCTGGCGGCCTTAGTGCAGGGCGTCTGGGGGCCTCCTGGCTGGCTGCCCCACCTTCCTTGGGGCAGAGGAATTGTTTGCAAAGAAAGAAGCTGAGGCTGTGGAAGGGCAGAGATAGGAAAGGGAGAGGGAGAGGCCAGGAAGCAGCCAGGGAGGAACGGCCAGCTTCCCTTTCCCCTCCGGGCAGCCCCAGGACTCGGGCCAGGGGGAGTGGCCGGCCCGGGGGATGTGGCCAGCCCTGCTCACAGGATAAAACCTGGCAGCCCTGGGACAATTCAGAAGACAGCCTACCTGTCCATCGACCCTCCCTCCATCCGCGCGTGGGCTGTCCACCCAGCCCGTCCACCGAGACCACCGCCGGCCTCCCCCTCGCTCTCCTGGTCCAGCCACCGGCTCCGCCGCCTCCACCCTCCCTTCCCCCGCGATGGCCTCCCGGGAGCCCTTGCACGTGAAGACCCCGATCCGAGACAGCATGGCCCTGTCCAAGGTGGCCGGCACCAGCGTCTACATCAAGATAGACAGTGCCCAGCCCTCGGGCTCCTTCAAGATCAGGGGCATCGGCCACCTCTGCCAGAAGGTACAGGACGGCTTCGGGGAGGGTGACAGGTCCTCTTTCCTCGATGGGCAGGGCCGGTGCCATGGGAGACCCTAGGAGCTCCAGGCAAGGCTGCCCGCGAGGCCCACGCACCCACCACTAGCGCTTCCTCTGGGGAAGGGGTGCCCGTCACCAGGGTCCCCTAGGGCTGATCCCAGAGCTCTCAGCTGCCCGCCTCTCCCTCCCTCCCTGAGCCAGGCTCCTGGGGAGGGGAGGGAAGATGTCGCTTGAGAGGCTGGGGCAATAAAGTTCCGAAACCACTCAGTTAGAACCCAGGGGCTGGGCGGGTAGGACTCCAGGTGAGAGGGGAGAGCCCAGGGGCAGCCTGACCCCTCCCCTTGTCTCCGCAGAAGGCCGAGCAAGGCTGCAAACACTTCGTCTGCTGCTCAGGTAAGCGGCCTGCACGCCTCCTCCTGCCCTCTGCTGTGTGTCCCGGGGCAGGAGCTCCACCTCTCTGGGCCCTGGTATCCCCAGCCGGGAGCCGGGAGCTGGGAGCTGCTGCAAATGTTTGCAGAAGGCCCAATTTGGAATTTCAGCGGGGAGGCCTGAGGCCACCCAGGGGGGTTCAGAGGCCGGGGGTTGGGCCCCCAGGCCGTCCCGAACTGACACACTCTCTACCCACCACCCCTGGCAGCGGGCAACGCAGGCATGGCGGCCGCCTACGCGGCCAGGAGGCTGGGCATCCCCGCCACCATCGTCGTGCCCAAGACCACACCTGCCCTCACCATCGAGCGGCTCAGAAGTGAGGGCGCCACGGTCAAGGTGGTGGGTGAGGTGAGTGCTGACCTAGAGCGGGGACCACGGAGGGCAGCTGGTGGCAGAGGAGGGCGCCCCGGGCGCTCACCTCCTCCGCGTCCCCTGTGGTCTTGCAGACGTTGGAGGAGGCCCATGAGCTGGCCACAGCCCTGGTGAAGAACAACTCAGACTGGGTCTTCATCTCTCCCTTCGACGACCCCCTTATCTGGTACATGGAGCCCAGGGTGGCAACTACCCCCTGACCACTGGGTGGGCGCCTGCCACAAGGCACGTGGGCACATTCTTATGCACAGCAGTTGCACATGTGTGTGCACACACCGTCACCCAGCAGCACACACGTGTGCTCCGACGCCCATCCTCCGCGGCCATGAGCAATTGTGAGCTCAGATGCCCAGTGCCTGCGGCTGGGTGCCCGGGAGCAGGTCCCAAGACCAGGATTTCAGGGAAAGCCATTGACTTGGGAGGTGATTCCTGAGCGGAGGGGGACGGGAGATGAGGCAGGAAAGACGCCTCGAACGGGCTCTCCTGGGCAGGGCACTGCTGTGGCAGCTGGAGCTTGATTTCCTGGGGGCCCCTGGGAGCCAGTGGAACATGCACCAGTTACCCAGCGGCGGGAAAGGGTGCTGGGTGCTTATTCACTCACACAGGCCCTGCGTAGGGGTGTCCTCAGGGCTGTCACCTGTCCACACAGCCAGGGGTCACACAGAGGCAGTGCCAGGGGCCAACGGGAGCCTCCAGGTAGAGGTGCAGATGCTGGCAGCTGGAAGTCAGGAAGGAGACCAGCCCCAAGGACAAGTAGCAGAGAACACCTGCCCAGTGTCCCCAGGGCCCCAGCCCTGACCCGGTCCCTCCCCCACCCTCCAGGGACGGCCACACTTCCATCGTGAAGGAGCTGAAGGAGACGCTGAGCGCAAAGCCGGGGGTCATCGCGCTGTCGGTGGGGGGCGGCGGCCTCTTGTGCGGAGTGGTCCAGGGGCTGCAGGAGGTGGGCTGGGGGGACGTGCCCATCATCGCCATGGAGACCAAGGGAGCCCACAGCTTCCACGTTGCCACCTCTGTGGGCAAGCTCGTCCCTCTGGACCAGGTTACCAGGTGAGCTGCCTTCATCAGGGGTTCAGCACCCACTTGGTGCTGGCTGCAGGTAGGTCCTGGCGCCCCCTTTTATAGGTAAGGAAACTGAGGCTCTATTCACCTGCCCAGAGCCCACAGACAGTGAGCGGTCGGTCCCGCGGAACTGAGCCCATGTCTGCATGGCCCTGAACCATGAACGTCACACTTCCTCATGCAAAAACGGCAAATATTCATCCTGTATTGAGTTCCTCTGTGGCAGGGTTTTGCACTCTTCCTTGAATTTTTTAATATGTATTTTTTTAAATATACATTTTACTGATTTTTTACAGAGAGGAAAGGAGAGGGATAGTTAGAAACATTGATGAGAGAGAAGCATCAATCAGCTGCCTCCTGCACACCCCCTACTGGGGATGTGCCCGCAACCAAGGTACATGCCCTTGACTGGAATTGAACCCGGGACCCTTCAGTCCGCAGGCCGACGCTCTATCCACTGAGCCAAACTGATCAGGGCTTAATATGTATTTTTTATTGATTTCAGAGAGGAGGGGAGAATGAGAGATAGAAACATCAATGATGAGAGAGGATCATCGAACGGCTGCCTCCTGCACGCCCCCATAACTGAGCCCACAATCCGGGCATGTGCCCTGACCGGGAATCAAACCGTGACCTCCTGATTCATAGGTGGATGACCAACCACTGAGCCATGCCAGCCGGGCTGCACTCTTCATTCGTTTGCCAGCCATTTACCGAGCCCCTAACATGTGCAAGACCCCGGCTGATGTGGGGAGAGAGGTGGATCAACACGGCTCCTGCTCCCACGGAGTTCATATCCCAGCCCAAACCTTTGGCACATGGTGTTTACTTAGGGTTAGGTTTGGCTGCTTTATATAGGAATCCAGACAGTGATTTAAACGAGATTGAATTTTATTTCCTCTCCTATTAAACAAAGAAAAGTCTAGAGGGAGGCAATCCAGGGGCAGCTCTATGAAGCCAGGTGCCCAGGCCCCTTGTTTGTTCTCCGTCGTCCTTATTATGTGGCCTCATGGGCCAACATAGCTGCCTCAGTGCCAACCCTCACCCCCACACTCCATCTGGCAGAAGCAGGGCAGAAGCTAAGCCCCTCCCTTTAAAGATAGACACAGTATTCCACTTTCCTCTCATTGCCAGAACTCAGTCACATGGCCACACCTGCTGCAAGGGAGGCTGGGAAATGTCTTCCTACCAGCTGTCGCCGTGTGCAGCTAGAATAGCCAGTGGTCGGCAAACTGCGGCTCGCGAGCCACATGCGGCTCTTTGGCCCCTTGAGTGTGGCTCTTCCACAAAATACCACGTGCGGGCGCGCACGTACAGCGCGATTGAAACTTCGTGGCCCGTGCGCACAAGTCGGTATTTTGTGGAAGAGCCACACTCAAGGGGCCAAAGAGCCGCATGTGGCTCGCGAGCTGCGGTTTGCCGACCACCGGGACAGCTCTCTGCCACAGACGGGCAGACTGAGCCGAGGGAAGAACTCCTGATTCCTGAGCCCAGCACCGGAGCTGTCGTGCGGGCCGGCTCCTACAGTGCTGGGAGGACGGAGCCGTCGTTGAGCACCTCCGATGGGCCATGTGCTGGCCTAAGGGCTGAGCCGGCCCAGGCCAGGAGGTGCCGTGGGCGAAGGGGGAGTGAGCTGGGAGCAGAACCAGGGCCGTCCCTGGGGAGCCTGGTTGCCGGGCAGGGCCTGGAGGTATACGGGTCCCGTTTGCAGTCCCGGCACCACGGCTCCCTGGCCAAGTGACGGCTCATGCTCTGCCTCAGTCTTCCCTTCTGTGAAATTGAACCAATGAACTGTAAGAATTGTTGTGGGAATGAATGGCACCGAACGCTTCCTCGAGAAGTGGGGGGTGTGTGGGTGTGTGTGTGTGTGTGTGTGTGTGTGTGAGAGAGAGAGATATGGGGAGGATCATTTGAGAATTCCACCTGGGGCCATGGGACTGAGTGCACCCCCTGGAGGACTCCTTGGAGGAGGCAGCCTTAATCCTGAGCCTTGAAGGACAGGATGGGACTTGGGCAGGTGAAGGTGACAACCTGGAGCTGAGGCTGGGAGTCCTGTCAGGGAAGCACAAGGGGCCTTGCAGGTGTTTGCTCATGAGTCAAGTTGAACAGAAATGATGCCGTTTGCCCCCATTCCAGCAGTCTCATTAGAAGCCCCCACTCTGTTTGGGAGGCCCCTGGGACTGTAGCTACAGAGGGCACCCCGCCCCCACACCCATGGACCCCAGTCCCTCCTCCCTCTCACATCCAACCTTGTTTCTTTCTCCCGCTCTATTCTGATCTCCACGTCCCTCCTCTCTCCTACCTGTTTCCCCCATTCCTATTCTCCATGCACCCTCCCCCCCCCCCCCCCCCGCAGTGTGGCCAAGGCTCTGTGTGTGAGGACCGTGGGGGCTCAAGCCCTGAAGCTGTTTCAGGAATACCCCATTTTCTCGGAAGTTATCTCCGACCAGGAGGCTGTGGCCGCCATTGAGAAGTTTGTGGGTATGTGCCAAGTCCTTTCGAGACCCAACCTGCTGGTTCAGGAACCAAGTGGCTGTCCTGGCTACTTGGTATGCCAGGGGATTCCATCGCTGCAGGTTTATCCACAGATCTGTCTCCCATCCCCTTCCTAGGACTCCCCATTGAATACGATGCAGTAGTAAAAATAGAAAGGCCAAAGGCACAAATGAAGAAGCCTGATAACCGGAAAGCAGGGAATCATAACTATTTTTAAATGTTCGTTCTGAGCTTCCTGGCAGCCAGGGTAAAAAGGGAAAGTCTAGGCCTCAGTGATGGATTCAGAATGGGGTCTGTAACTAGGTTGGACTCTCTGGGTTCAGCCCAGGATAAGGAGGGTTACACACACACACACACACACGGTAGCACTTAGGCTGCCACTTCATCTCCTGTCCCAGCAGTCAGTCTGGCTAATGACCATGGCACTCTCGCTCAGATGATGCCTCAGAGCCCTTCTCACCACACTGCGCAGGCGATGACAGCCCTTCCATCCGTGTCAGCGCTAATGATGGGACCTCGCTCGGGGCTTGGGCGGTCAGGAAAGTGATGGAAGGACCTGAGTGTGGCCAGGGCTGAGCGGACTGGCTCCTCACCCCCGGGCTTTACCAATCGCCCTCCCGCCCTGTCCCCTGGCAGATGACGAGAAGATCCTGGTGGAGCCAGCCTGCGGGGCAGCCCTGGCCGCTGTCTACAGCAACGTGGTTCAGAAGCTGCAAGGAGAAGGGAAGCTTCGCACCCCGCTGTCCTCAATCATAATCATCGTCTGTGGGGGCAGCAACATCAGTCTGACCCAGCTGCAGGACCTCAAGAAGCAGCTGGGCATGTAGAATGCGCCGCCCAAGTGAAGGTCTCCCGGCCCCGGGAGACCCCTGCCAGGCTGGAGTGTGACCCAGCACCTCATTGTACATATTATGCTTGTGTCTGGTCGCGAGCCTGCGGCCAGGCCAGTCGGTGCTTGCTTGTACCCACGAGCCCATGGGGCGGAGGGGAACATGCTTCGCAGTCGAGGCAGGGGGAGGGGTGGGTGTCAGCGGCCAGCGAGGCTGACTGACCCCCTGCTGCCTGTGTGACTGCCCTGTGACCGTCCCTGGCCACCCCTGCCGGGGCGACTCTGCCCTCATGTAACATACCCGGTCCCCAGAGCAGGGTGGGCGCGAGGGACCGAGGTCACACCGGAGGCTCCCCCCGGGAGCAGCGTGTGCCCACCAGGCTCTCCACCTGGGGAGGTGGACAGGCCCGCAGCCCAGGCTGAGGAACCGTCTTTATTTTACTCCCAGGAAGCCCACCCCCACCCTTACCCATTTTTCTAATGTGCACACATTTTCATTGAAAAATAAGTATTTATGACGCAAAGAGCCTTTGAGTTTCTCCATCATCACTGTCTTCCTCCCTTCCTTCCTCCCACCCCATCACGCCTGCTCCCAGCCCTGCTATCAGCAGTGAGCACCCCCAACTGCCACCTCCAGCCCCAGGAACCCTGGGGCCCCACATGAAACTCAAGACACCACCACCACCACCACCACCCCCCCCCCCCCCCCCGCCACCAGCTGGGCTTGCATGCCAGAGGGCAGGAAGCCGGTGAGGGAGGTGGCGCTGAACAAGAGGGGCTTGGGTGGGGCCAGGGAAGAGTGGTTTAATCCCAGAACTACGGGGAGCAGGTAGTGAGCCCCCATCCCTGGGGGTGTGTACCCCGACACTGGACAATCATCTCAGGGACAGGGAAGGAGTAGAGGCAAAGTCAGTGTCAGGCAAACCCTCTGAAACATGAAGCCCTCTCTCAAGGAGGCAGGAGCCTCAAGGGCTGGGAGGGGCCCCATCGCCCCTCAGGAATGTCCCCGAACCCCCGATAGCAGCTGCTGGCCACCTAACTGGATCCCCAAGTTCAAAGCGAAGTTGGAGACCACTCTAATCTCTCTGGACACCAGGCAATGAGCCCAGGCTGGCAGGGTCCCCCACCCACCCCAACAACGAGCTGAGGCTGAGATTTGGGAAGGAGTGGAAAACCCGCCCTCAGCCCACACCAGCCTCAGGCCTTCCGGTCTCCATGCGTGTTTTAAACACCTCAGCCCCACGGCCCCAGAATAGCCCCTGGGGATAGAGTGGGACTACATGGGGCCCAGCCCGGGAAACCTGCTCCTTCCCGGTGGGACAGCTTCCAGCTCCCACGGTCCCGCCTGGAGGGGCGCGGAACCCCCACGAGGCAAGGCAGCCCCCTCTGCCCACTAGAGGAGGATCCTAGGCACAAGGGGCTATGGCCAACCAGCTGCCAGACACCTGTCCATCAGGGAAGGGCAGAGGCCACGCGGAGCAGCAGCTGCCACTGTGGAGCTGAGGATTGTGGGAAACTCCAGGGCGCAGGTGCCGAGAGCAGCGGCCTCTCCGGCAGCCTCTGCAGTGGTGGGTCCTGTCTTGGCCGGGTCAGTGGAAGCCCCAGTGGGCCACCAGGCATGACGCCCCAACCTCTGTTCAGAAACATCTCAGCTACATGGCTGTCCGCCTCCCAGGAAGCGGAGGGGCCAGAATCATGCCGGGGGGAAGCCTGGAGTCGCCCTCCCGACAGAACGGCCCTGGAGGACCCCCATCACTGAGCCTCCCAGCCTGGACTTCCTCCAGACCATGTCTCAGCATCGTGCAGACCCGTGTTATTTACTCCTCTGACTCCCTCGCCGACGTCACCCTCCCTAGAGCAGGGACTTTTTTGTGCCTTTAGTTATAAGGCAGCCACAGGGTCGTACACAGGCCCTGGCATGTGCTAAGTGGTGGGTAAGGCTTGCTGGTGAGTGAATGCTGAGGGGGTCTCAGCCACCATGGCGGCGAATCTTTACACACCACCCCCCAAAGTGCTGGTCACATCCTCACCCCATTTCTCAGAGGAGGAACCCAGGCCCAGAGAGGTCAGGCCCCACTGCGAGTAGGAGAGGGAGACAGGATTTGAACTCAGGTCTCCGGCTCCAGGGCGGGTGCTTTCCTCTCTCCAGGCACACAGCACTGGGCAAGTCTCATCTCCAGTGTGGGTTTGTGGGTATGAACAGACAGGGCGGGACCCTGCTTGGTGTTGCTCTGTACCCCACAGTAGGACTTGGGGAGCTCTTATGGTTAACAGATCCCAGAAAAGGACCCAGAACAAAGTAGGTGCTCAATAAACATCAGATGGATATGGGTGGGTGGATGGGTATATGGGTGGGTGGATGGATGGATGGATGGATGGATGGATGAATGAATGAATGGTTATATGGGTGGGTGGGTGGGTGGATGGATGGATGGATGGATGGATGGATGGAAGGGTATATGGATGGATGGATATATGGGTGGATGGATGAATGGATGGATGGATGACTGGATGAATGGGTGGATAGATGGATTGATGGATATATGGGTGGATGGATGAATGGATGAATGGGTATATGGATGGATGGATGGATGGATGGATGGATGGATGACTGGAAAACAGATGGATAGAGAGATGGGTGGATGGGTGATATGTGGGTGGATGGGTGGGTATGGATGGATAGATGGGTGGATAAATATGTAGATGGACAATGGGTGGGTGGGTTGGCAAATAAATGGATAGATGGACAGACAAAAGGATGGACAGGAAGACGCTTGGAGGACAGTGCAGATCCCAGTCTTGAGAAAAGGCACGGACCCAGCCTTCCCCACTGCCCAAAAGCACAGCACAGGGCACAGCCTCTCTCGTTTAATCATCACAGCCTGCGAGTTGGTACCTGCAGCAGGGGAGCCGTGGGCACTGCCTGAGGCCAGGGGCACGCCCACATTGGGGCGGGCATGAGGCTGGAGCAGGCGTGACACTCCTGCCTGGTCCTGGAGAGAGGACCCTCGGGCCTCAGCCACAGTCGCCAGGAACTTTGGTTTGTTTGTGTTTGCGTTCGTTTCCGTCCTGGAGGGAGCTGTCCAGTGGGGACACGGCTGTTTCCCGAGGGGGCGGGGAGCTGGGGCAGGGATCGGCGCCAGCCACAGGAACACCCAGGCCTTGGGCTCAAACCCACGGGGCCCCCCAGACCTGGTCCCTCCGCACGGGCAGCACTAGGGGGTCGGGGGAGAAGCAGAGAGAACAGAGAGAGAACAGGGAAAAGAAGGAGACAGAGGCAGAGGCGGAGGAGACAGAATGGCACTCACCCACTCCTGAGAGGGAGTCAGTCCCGCGCCCCACCCAGGAGGAGGTGCCCAGATGAGCATGAACCTGGCAGGCCCGGGTCCCGCTCTGGGCACAACAGGGGGCAAAGGCCACGATGGGACGGGCCGGAGGTCACGGCGGCTGCAGAGGCGGCCTCAGTCCCAGGAGACCTTGACAGGCGCGAACTTCCAGAGGTCGGGCTGGCCCATGTGCAGCAGGCCGCTGAAGGGCGAGGTGCTCCACTGGAAAGGGGGCACCTGGTCCCACGTGGGGCCACTGACTGCCACCAGGCGCAAGGCCTTGGCCAGGGCCATGCTGGTCACCTGGGGGCGGGGCAGAGCAGATGGCTGAGTGTCGGCCCAGGCTGGGCTCCAAGCCAACCCAACCCAGGGGCCCCGGCACCCACCCGAGCCTGGACCACCCCCAGCCTGATTCTGACCCTGACTCCGCCCTGCCATCTGCGTTGGCCCAGCCTGCACCCCACCCCCTCCCCAGCCATCACGGTGACCGGGCCCACCCACAGCCCCGGGCCCTGGCAGACCTTGGCATCGATGCCCCCGTGGGAGCGCTGCTGCAGCGCCTGGAACGGGTAGGAGCCGTTGGCCGGGTTGAGGTCGGAGCGCGCCGAGATGGCGTTCTCCCCGTTGGGCTGCGGCCTGCAGGCCTTGCACAGTGACAGGGGGTCGTGCAGGAAGTCATTGTACCTGGATGTGGGAAGGGAGGGACCGGTCGTGCTGGGAAGGGGGTGGGGGGGTGAGGACCAAACTCCTCCTGGCAGCAGCCCCAGAACACAGTCCCTGATTTCAGCGAACCAGCCCTCCCGCTGCTGGGGTCCCTCCCCCTCCACCTCATCACCCCGCCCTCCGTCCTCCGAGGAGAGACCCTCTGTCCCACTAGAGCATTTCTGGGGCCCGACAGTCCTGTTACGCATCGCTCGGTGTGCTCGGTGCATCCCCACACACGGACAGGGTGGCCCTGAGGACAGTGGGGGACCTGCGTCTCCAGTACCAAGCCCAGCGCCCAGCACAGGGCGCTCACGCAGCGGCAGGTCAGTGTCCCGGCCGGCGGGACGCACGCTGAGTGGGGCCACACCCCTGCCGGCCCAGGTGTGCTGTGAGGTCTGAGTGACAGTGAACAGCACAGGGCGTGCCACGTGCCTCTGGGCTCGCTGTCCCCCACGCACCTGATCAGCTGGATCATGGAGTCCACGTCGTGCACCAGCGACTGGTCCCGCCGGAAGATCTGGGCCCGAGGGTTCCTGTCGTAGGAGAACCAGTCCCCGTACTGGGCCACCAGGCCCGGCAGCCCACTGGCGTTGAACACGGACTCAAAGGACCTGCGGGGATGAGAGCGGTCACTCACGGCCCCCACTCACCTCGCCTGGCGGCGGCCGGGAGGCAGAGGGGCGGGCAGGACAGCAACAATGACCTGTTTGTGCTGGGGGGTGGCCTGGCGGGGTGGCCAGCTCAGGCTCAGGGGGCCCAAGAGACCTGCTCCCAACCCTCGCTTCATCACCACCCAGCTAGGGAGCCTTGGGAAAAGGCACTCTCTCGGGGCCTCAGTGTTGCCCTCTGTGAAATGGGGACAGGAGCTGTGGCTAGCACAGTCTAAGGACCAAACGACATCACCCAGGTGAAGCCCAGTGAGGTCCCGAGGGGATGGAGGAGCAGCCAGTTAAAGGGGACCCAGCGGGGGGAGCCATGGTGGGGTCAGCGCCCACAACGGCTCACCCCCATCACCCTGCAGACGGGAAGTCATACGGATGCTGACTTAAGCACCACGCTGTACCCCACACCGCCAAGGCTTCCCGGGCCAGAGAAGGGGTGGGGTGGGTTTTGGCTCTGCAGGGCCCCTGACAGCGGGGAGAGCTGGGCAAGGGGGCGGGGCAGACACAGGAGGTGAGGAGGGACGCCTACGGTATGTTGTAGCTGGCCCAGTAGGTCTTCTCGTAGAGCTCCGCGGTCTTGTCGGCCACCACCACCATGCCCCTGGGCGAGAGAGGGCAGGGCGGTGAGGAGGGCTCCTGTGGGCTCTGCCGGCTCCAGGGCCCCGGGGCTCGCACCGCCTGCAGGCAGTTTACGCCCTGAATCTTGAGCCCCATCAGGGCTGCCTTCCCTGCCAACCACGCCTTCCTTGGGTTTTCTCTCCCACACACTGCAGCCTCCGGGTCTCTGCCTGGAGCCCGGCCCTCCCCGGGCACTCACGGGATCTGCTCCAGGACGGTGAGCACCCCGCTCCCAGCGCTGGGCCCCCCCGGCACGAAGGCCTTGTAGTCCACAATCATCCACTGGTTGTTGTACCTGCCGGGCGCAGAGGGAGGACTGAACGGAGCCTGGAGCCGCTGCCCCAGCCCCCCCCCCATAGTCACAGCCCTCGCCCACCCATGCCCACATCCTCAACGGCCCTCCCCACTGTCCCCAAGCTCTCAAGTTCCAAAGTCTCTTCCTGTCCTTCCCCTGGGGCCTTTCCCGGGTGGAGAAGCCGCAGGAGAGGGCAAATGCTTCCCTCCCCGGCCTCAGTTTCCCCCGTGTGTAAAACAAGGGAGGGTGCCCGGGCTGGTGCTGCTCAGTGGCTAGAGCGGCAGTTCTCAACCTGAAGGGTCTCAGGTTCAATTCCCAGTTAAGGGCACGTGCTTGGGCTGCAGGTTCGATCCCTGGCCCTGGTCGGGGCGCGTGTGAAAGGCAATCAATCGATGAGCCTCTCTCACACCGATGTTCTCTCTGCCCCCTCCCTTCCAGTCTCTCTAGAAAGCCATGGAAAGGTGTCCTTGGGTGCGGATTAAACAACAAAGCAAAACAAGGGAGGGGACCCTCGAGAGGATCCGTGGAAGGGCTCTGCAGAGGGCGAGGGGCACAGAGGGTCTGAGTGTCAGGGGGCGGTTGGTCCCTCTCTCGGGGGGTGGGGGTGTGGGGGGGGGGAGGCCACGGCCGGAAGCCCACTCACGTGCCGCTGTTGAACCTCTTGAAGATCTCTGCCCAGGTGGCCCCGTCCGAGGCCAAGCGGTTGGCCACGATGTTGCGCACCCACTCCATCACGCCATCCTGGGGCTGCACGAACTTCCACAGGGACGGGTTCCTGTTGCCGATGGTGGTCTCCAGTGTCACCTGCGGGGGAGCCGAGGGGGCGGCGTGAAGAGCCACCTGGCTACAGCGGCGCACGCGGCTTCGTCGGGCTCACGGTGACTCCGTTTCCCAACCTCACGTTCCTCCCTGGGGCTGGATGGGCGCTGCGGGGGCTGGATGGGCTCCCTGGGGCTGGATGGGCTCCTCTGCGTGTTGCCCTGGCGATCGCAGGGCTCCCTGCCCCGGGGAGGGTGCCAGGCTCCGATTTCTAAATGTGTTGGACCCCCTCCAGGAAAAGCCGGTAAAAACAACACCTCGTAAACATTTATTCAGAAAACCTGGCCAGGTTAGAGGGGTTTTGTGACCACGCATCAGCTTTGCCCGGGACAAGCCCGAAGAGCCCAGGGGGCTGTGTCTAGGGACCCCCCCAGGGGGTCGACTCTTCCCCAGAGGGTGGCAGCCGTTTCCACCCTGCCCTGCAGTTTCCCAGGGGTTGGGGGGCTTGAGCTGCTAGCCCCCAGACGGCCTTCGTCTCCGCGCTCACAGGCCTCCCGGGAAAAGGAGAGCACGGCTACTGATGGCCCTGCGGGCTGCAAGGTAAACTGAGGCCCGAGGAGGCTAGAGACTTGCCCAGGGTCCTGCTGGAAAGCGGGTGGACCAAGATGCGACCCCCCAACTTCTAGCTCCCCAATCAGGGCTTGTTCCCCACAGCAGGACACGCGCATGCTCCTCCCCTTTTCATACAAAACAGAAACAGCTAAGAGAGCAGCAGGCGTAAATGTGACCGTAAAAGAGGAATCTGCCGGCCGGTGTGGCTCAGTGGTTGGGCGTTGACCAAGGAACTAAGAGGTCATTGGTTCAATTCCCAGTCAGGGCACAGGCCCGGGTTGTGGGCTCGACCCCCAGTAGGGGGCGTGCAGGAGGCAGACAACTCATGATGTTTCTCTCATTGCTGTTTCTATCCTTCTCCCTTCCTCTCTCTTTAAAAGTCAATAAAAACATATTTTTAAAAAAAGAATAAAAGCCGAAACCGGTTTGGCTCAGTGGATAGAGCGTCGGCCTGCGGACTGAAAGGTCCCAGGTTCGATTCCGGTCAGGGGCATGTACCTGGGTTGCGGGCACATCCCCAGTGGGAGATGTGCAGGAGGCAGCTGATCGATGTTTCTCTCTCATCGATGTTTCTAACTCTCTATCTCTCTCCCTTCCTCTCTGTAAAAAAATCAATAAAATACATTTAAAAAAAAGAAAAATAAAAGAGGAATCTGCACGGCAGGCCTGAGTCGCAATGCCCAGGCAGGGACAGCTTCTTCTCTCCCTCCACCCTCTTGCTCTTGGCAGCCACAGCCATCGCCAGGGCTGAGACCAGCTCGGTCCCAAAGCCCCGCCCCCCGGGAAGCGAGGGGCAGTGCGGAGTCACTGTCCTCTCTCTCCAGCAGGGGGCTCTTAACCTGGGGCAGTTCTCATTTTATTTCCAAGAACATCAAACTGAATTCCCATCTCCTCCACTGTTACCACAGGCGACACCCCACGGAGGTACGAGGGTACCTGAGCTGCCCCACCAGGTGGCAATATCGTCTACGTCCGCGTCACTTCTAAGTGACTCAGGCGGCGCCGGCGCCTGCGCCTCCTTCTGTCCCAGCACAAACATTTCAGGCTGCCTTAGATAACATTCTGATAAACACATTTCAACAGAGCGGTGTCCTTTCTAATCCCGCACGTTTTGGTTTACGCACTTAAAAACACTGCTTTGGGGTGGGGGCCACAGCTCCCAGACAGCCGAGGGGTCTGTGCACAAAGCCACGTAAGGACCCGGATGGGAGGTAAATTTCCACCTGGACACTTTCCGGGTAACTGATTCCACCATTTCATGTTCCCCACCTGGGACTGAGCAAGGGGCTGCCCTCACCCACGGCTTGGCCCTCTCACACCTGTTTCAACTTAAGGGGCTAAATCCCACGCTCCCCTCAAACGCTAACAGAATAGAGCCCGCCCCCCTCCCACCCCCAGGAAACTGGCATCTTTAAAGCCATGTTTTTCTCCTCTGCGTGTTGCCCTGGCGATCGCAGGGCTCCCTGCCCCGGGGAGGGTGCCAGGCTCCGATTTCTAAATGTGTTGGACCCCCTCCAGGAAAAGCCGGTAAAAACAACACCTCGTAAACATTTATTCAGAAAACCTGGCCAGGTTAGAGGGGTTTTGTGGAAAGCAAGAGAGAAGGCGGCGTTTCAGCGAGGTCGCGCGGGAGAGGACGGCTCTCCTCGCTGAGGTCAAGGCCGTTTCCGAAGGCCCCAGACCAGCGATGTCTGAGGAGCTGTGTTACCCTGCAGAGGCGCAGGCCGGCGGCGGGTTCAGGACGCCCAGCTGGGCCCTGCGGATCTGCATGTAAGAAGCCCCACTCTGTCCGGCCGGCGTGGCTCAGCGGTTGAGCGTTGACCCATGACCCAGGAGGTCACAGTTCGATTCCAGGTAGGGCACATGCCTGGGTTGTGGGCTCGATCCCCAGTGTGGGGCGTGCAGGAGGCAGCCCATCAATGATTCTCTCTCATCACTGATGTTTCTCTCTCTCTCTCTCTCTCCCTCTCCCTTCCTCTCTAAAAATCAATTTTTAAAAAATATATGAAGGGAAAAAAAAGCCCCACCTACCCCCCTATGGACAGGAACTAGCTTTATCAGGTGGTCACTTCATAAGCTGTATAAATGTCTCATCACTACACGGCACACCTGAAACTAGCATAATGTTGTAGATCAACTGCCATTGAATCATTTTTTAAAGGAAGCCCCGACCAGTAGTCCAAGTGCCTGCCCGCCCACCGCTGCTGTGAGGAGCACCCGGGGAGGACGGGGTCAGGGGGGGAGGCTCACCAGCCCGCTGCTCAGGGCGTAGAAGTCATCACAGGAGAAGATGGTGCCGGGGTAGGACGAGAAGACCAGCTTGTTGCCAGGAGCCAGGGGAGAATCCTCTGTGGGGGGACAGGGCCGGAGTGGGGGTGCTGGTCAGACAAGCCCACGTGGGGGGCCCGCACCCCCACCCATCCAGACTTGGGAGTGTCCCGGGGGGAGCAGCAGGCCTCAGGGGAAGCCTTTTCTTTTTTAATTTAAATTCTTTATTGTTCAAAGTATTACATAAGTCTCCCTTTCCCCCATTGACCTCTCCCCGGCCCCGCCCCCACCCCCCCACACACACCTTTCTTTCTGCTATTTAGCAAGCCAGGTGTGTGGGTGTGTGTGAATGCTAGTAACAAAATACATACATAAATATATATATATATATACACTGACTGTTTACTAGTACCGTTTTTAGCTTTCTTTTTTTTATGTTTTTTATTGATTTTAGAGAGAGAAGAAGGGAAAGAGAGAGAGACAGACAGACAGACAGAAACATTGATGAGAGAGAACCATCTCTTGGCTGCCTCCTGCAGGCCCCCTACTGGGGATGGAGCCTGCAACCCGGGCATGTGCCCTGACCCGGAATTGAACCCGTAACTTCTTGGTTCATGGGTCAATGCTCAACCGCCTGCGCCCCACTGGCTAGGCTGGCTTCCCTTTTGTTTTTCATTACCAAGACCTCCTGCAAAAAACGTAATCCAGAGGGCAATACCCAGGAATCTGAGAGCATGGGCTTTGTTGGGGGGGATTCTTTTCCCTGGCGTTATTGAGATATAATTAACACATACAGATGGTCAATATTTAAGGTACACAATGGGATGAGTTAATGCGCTGTGAAATGATGACCATAATCCAGCTAATTGGCACGTCCACCACCTCACACAGTCCCCTGTTAGTGTGTGTGGTGCGAACACCTAAGTTCTACTCTCTTAGCAGAGTCCAAGTATACAACAGCATTGCTAAAGAGAGTCACCACCCTACGTTAGGGCCCCAGAGCTTCCTCATCTTCTATCCCAGGGGTCCTCAAACTACGGCCCGCGGGCCACGTGCAAATACAAATATTGCATTTGTTCCCGTTTTGTTTTTTTACTTCAAAATAAGATATGTGCATGCGCATAGGAATTTGTTCATAGTTTTTTTTTTAAACTACAGTCCGGCCCTCCAACGGTCCGAGGGACAGTGAACTGGCCCCCTGTTTAAAAAGTTTGAGGACCCCTGTTCTAACCGGAAGCTTGTACTCCCTCTTCCCCCACCCCTAGCCTCTGGCAACCACCAATCTACTCTCTGCTTCTATGACTTTGACTTTTTTATATTCTCTACATAAGGGGTATCATGCAGTATTTGTCTTTTTGTGTCTGGCTTATTTCACTTAGCATAATGCCCTCACGGTCCATCCATGTTGTTGTAAGTAACAGGCTTGCTTTCTTTTTTTACGGCTGAATAATATTCCAGTGTGTGTGTGTGTGTGTGTGTGTGTGTGTGTGTGTGTGTGTGTTTGTACACCATATTTGCTTAATCCATTCACCCATCGATGGCCACATGGGCACTTAGGTGGTTCCCATATTTCAGTGGCTACCTACCTCTAGGGTTGACCCTGGGGCTAGTCATTGCAATGGGCTCTGCAGCTCCTCACATCGAATGGTGGGGGCTAGTTCCCACCTCTGGAACCTGAGCTGGTCACCTGACTTGCTTCGAGCATCCGAATGCTCTGCCAGTTGTTTAACCAGCTCTCACGAGGCCTTCCACACTTCCCTGCCCACATGTCAGGTGAACAAGCCCGAGCTGGCCATGAAGTCCAGCTGCCCCGTCACGCCAGCTGACAGCCAACCGCACACCCCGGAATGAGGCCATGCTACGTCAGCCCGCTGGCCCCGGCTGACCCTGAAGCATCAGTGAGCCAGCCAAGATCAGCCAGGTCTGCCCAGGACAACAAAACCACCCAGCTGACCATAGACACGTGACCCCCCGAAAATGGTGGTTTTAAGCTTTTGTTGTTTTAAATGCGGAGGCAATTTGTTATGCAGCACCAGCTAATGAATACAGCTTGTGAAATAAACATTTCCTAAGAGGAAATTAACATGCTAAACATACGATGAGCTCTTTGAATGGCCCTACAGTGACCGCAGTGTGCCTAAGGCCAAGGCCCACATCTCCCAGCACCCTTCCCCCAACCCTGCCCGTGTGCCCACACACAGACACACCCACAGCCACCCACCTTGGGGGCCTTCTTGGAACTGGAACCAGTACTTCTTGATGATGCGCAGCATGTTCTGGTAGGAGTTCCAGGTATTGTGGGCGACCAGGAGGTCACTGTGGCCGGGCAGCAGCTTGATGAGGGCGGAGCAGGAGCCAGAGCCCAAAGTGTGCTTGGTCTTGGTCTTATTCAGGGCCAGCTCTAGGTCCTCCAGGTCCCCAGAGATCTGCAACAGGCTGAGGAGGCCGGGCGCCACCGGGTTACGTGCCTGCTCTGAGTCTACCACAGACCCACGTCACAGAGGAGGAAACAGCCTCTGGGGGCTGGGGGCAGGTGATCGGCCCGAGACCATGGAGCCAGGAAGTGGCACAGCCAGTACGGGGCCCAGGCTGTCTGACTATGAGGTGTGTGCCCTCTCCCCTGCCCTGTCCACTCTGGGGTGGCACTTACAGGAAGCCCAAGGGTTTGATGGTGAACTTGCCAGTTGGGAAGGCCACACTGCCTTCATAGCTGTCCTCTAGGCCCTTCAGCTGCAGGAGGGTCAGCCGCACCTGAGGAGGGGGCAGAGGGGGTGAGGCCTCCTCCTGGCTCACACCTTCTCCTGCCTGGGGTCCAGACAGAGCAGGAGAGGCCTATGCACCCGCCAGGCTCCAGCCAGCCCTGACCCCCCACTATCCCTCCATGCCAAGCACCCTCCTGCCTTCAATTAATTAACTATGTCCCTGCCCTGTGCCAACTTCCAAATCACGCCCACTTAAGAGCCCAGCTTAAAGCCACCTCCTCCAGGAAGCCTCCCAGGCTGTTCTGAGTTTAGCTACTGGCTGTGCTGCTGCCTCAGGACACCTGTCTCATGTGGCTGACTTCTCCCCATCGTCACTGTCATTGTTCTGTAACCACGGAGTATCATCACTGTGTCCCCGCAGGGCCTTGAACTGGGCTGGGCACATGCCAGGTACTTCGTAAGCATCTGCCAGATGGATGATGTGTTGGTGGGTAGACAGATGAATGGATAGATGGGTGAATGGGTGGGTGGACAGATAGGTGGATGGGTGAATGGGAGGGAGGAAGAGCCTGTTCTAGTGAAGGTAGGAGCAGGTGGGCGGGTGGACAGTAAGAAATTCTACTGAGGGACAGGTGCACACCTGGCCCAGGTGAGGTGGAGGTGCTCACTGACACTGGCAGGCACTTCCAGAGACCGCCGTGGTGTGCGCTTCACAGTTAAACTCGAGGGGTGCCAGGGGGTCCATACATGAATGACTTCGTTAATGACCTGGCCAGCGGCCCCCAAGCACTGTGCCCTACCTGGGTGTCTGAGCTAATCAGCAGCTCACCTGGCTAAGGAAACCACAGTCACTGCGCCCCAACTTCCTGGGTTTTCTAGTTTCCCCTTCCCCTTCCTCTTCTATGAAGACTTTTCTAGTGCAGTCAACCCAGCGCCTCCCTTGCATGCAAGTAAAACAGCGCGCTGACAATGCACTACAGGGGCTCTGATGGCGGGAGGGCAGAATGGGCTGGGGAGAGACAGGGAGGCCAGGAGGGACAGCTGGAGCTCCATCACGTGGATGGATGGATGGATGGATGGATGGAAGGAAGGACGGTGGAGAATGGACAGATGGATGAATGGCAGGTCTATTTGGAGGGAGGGAGACAACGATGGCCACATCGAAGGGCTGGCCAGGAAGGGCGGGACACAGGTCCCCACAGCAGTCCCAACCTGCGCCCCATCCCACTGAGCACGCGGCCCCGCCCACCTGGTGCCAGTAGGCAGAGTCCTTGTTCAGCTCCACCTGCCTCTGCATCCACTCCAGGTTGGCTTCCAGGAAGCCCTTGAGCCTCTCGCAGTAACCGACCTCGTACTCGAAGGGGCCGCAGTAGTTCACCACCGTGTTCATCCAGTGCATATAGATGAGCTGCGGGGGGCGAGGCGGGCGAGGTGGGCGAGGGCAGGGCGGCGGGCTGCACTCTCCCCTGCGGACCCCACCGGCTCCCCACTTGGGTTAAGAGTCCTCACCCAGAGCCCCGGGCGCCTCTGCTCACACTGGCTCCTCTCCCTGACGGCCCTCCTCACCCGGCCAGCGCTTACCCCAAGCAGGGCCCGACGCCGGACATCTCCCTCCGCTGAACCCGTTAGCCTTCGAAGTCTGTCCTAGATTACACCCCCTCTTTAACCAGGGCCCCCACTCTATGTATGTGTTTGGCACGCGTGCCAGGGGTTGCCCACCCCTGGGCTGGGGTGTGGGGAGAAAAAGGAAGGTGACTGCTGATGCATATGGGGTTTCTTTCTGGGGTGATAAGAATGTTCTGGAATTAGATAGTGGTGATGGCTGCACAACCTTATGAAGATACTAAAAAACCCCACTGAATCAGACATTTTAAAATAGAGAGTTTTCCGGCCTATGAACTGTATCTCAATATAAATGAATGATGACTGAATGAACGGGAATGGCAGGCACCACATTTAGGGTGGGGTACCTCAAGGGGAAGGGAAAACAGGGGGAATGGGTTGGGGGGGGCTGCAATATGTCAGGAACACTGCAGGTTTTAGTTTGGGTGCTCACGTGATCACTGTGCTTCATAACCTGGAATACGTTATGTGTTTTTTATCTGCATTGAGCGGAGCCTTGTGGAAACGTTTAAGGAATGCACGTGAGCCGTTCTCCCCAGCCAGACGGAGGGCTGGGGCGGGAAGCCCCTCTGCACGGACCTTGGCGCCGTCCCAAGCTCCCTGGGGACACGTTGGTGGGGAGTGGGGGAGGCAGGAGCCCCGGCGTCCCCATCTGGCCTTACCTCCTCGGTCACGGCGGCCTCCACCACGCCCGCCGCGTAGGCCTGCAGGCTGTCATTATACTGGCCATTGGTGTGCAGCTCCAGGAAGGCCCACCTGAGAGGGAGGGGAGGGGACACGTGGTCAGCCAGGGACAGGTGCAGAGCGTCCCTCGGCTCGGCACAGTGTCCCCAGTGTTAAACCATCCCAACACCAGCGACGAACCGCCTTCACGTGAGCATCTGTCTGTCTGGCCCTGTGCACTTGTCAGGCTAAACCCCTAAAAGAGAAAAGGCTGGGTCGCAGAGAACATGTATTTTTAATTTGAATGAATACTGACATGCTGCCTCCCCCAAGAACTGAAATAACCTTCATTCCAGCCCCCACACTAATTTCAGGTCTTCCTCTGTGCCAGGCACTGTTCTAGTCACTCGCATGTCTATTAACTCTTTTTTTAAATATGTTTTTTATTGCTTTTAGAGAGAGAGAGAGGAAGGGAGAGGAAGAGAAAAACATTGATGTGAGAGAGAAACATGGACCGGCCGCCTCCTGCATGCTCCCCACTGGGATTGAGCCTGCCACCCGGGCATGTACCATGACCCGGGACTCAGTGCACCCAGTCGACACTCAACCAACGGAGCCACACCGCCCAGGGCTATTTCCTTAATTTCACTGGTCATTTATAATCCTTTGGTTCCTGTCCTTCACTCATTTTTCTCCGTTGTGGGTTTTTGGTTTTGTGTGTGTGTGTGTGTGTGTGTGTGTGCGTGTGTGTTAAAATCTTTTCTTATGGCTGGGTGAAGTTCTCTGCATATGTATTAGCCCTTGGCTTGTCACTAATATTGGAAATATGTTTGTGTTTTCATTGATCTTTGCTTTTGCACATAGAGGTTTCGTTTTCGTGCAGCCAAATCTACCAGCCTTCTCCTTGGTGGGTCTGGATTTTATCCTTGCTCCAAAGACCCAAAACCAGTCACCCAGGTGACTCCTGGAACTAGGAGGAAAACATCTAAGACAATTTCTATTAAGGCAAGGAGGGCAACGGGAAGACACTTATGTGACCTTGAAGAGGCCCCAGGAGGAGGCGGAGCCAGGCTCGCCAGGACTGCCTCATGGGAAGGCAGCTGAAATGCCACCAGGAGCTCTAGGACAGGAATAGCTCTGCCTGGAGGAGAGTGTGGAAAGGAAAGACTAGCAAACCACCACCCTAGCAGGCCAGCCTGAGTGCCCACTGGGCACCAGACACGCAGGGTGGACAAGGATGAATGACACCCAGCCCCAGCCTTCGGAGAGCTAATGGGGGTAGTGTACACAGATAATGACCTAACAGGGTGTGGATGCAAAGGGGCCACAGGCTAAGGGGAGGCCTGCATGGCAACCTTGCCAACTCAGAGACCTAAAGCAACCACGAAGATGGCCTGAAATGAAGACTTTCCAACTAAAAGCAGTTTGTGGTGGGTAGTCATGTCCTAGGCAGGTCTTTTCCCTGACAAAGGTCAACCTTCCCTGAGCCTGTCTCTTTTTGCAACTAAGATAACCTACCTAATAACATGCCTTTGGAATATCAGAGTAATTCCTCACCCCCCCCCCTAAAACACAGACCCCCCTCATTCTTATCATCAGGCTAATTGTTAACTGTTAACTACCCCTTACCCGCCTGTGTCAGAGAAGTATGTGCCCGTGCCTTCTACCTTTTATCCAATCCCTCAGGTTTCCCCGCTTGGCTTTCTCCCGCCTCCCAAATCTACCACCAATGGATTTCATGGAACCCGCTGAGGTCTTCCCCTTGGACTCTGGTGTATAAAATAAATGGTAGGACTGCCACCTTCCAGAGCATTTGCTCAATCCCTGGGGATTCTGCTGCCTGGCAATTGTCGTCAGTTTGGCTCGAATAAACTGACAACAATTCTTACAGGTTTGGACGTTTCCTACGTTGACAGGGCTCACAGCGGTTCTCCACCGAAAGGAAAAAACCTCCTCCATCCCACCCCACCTTTCTGAACGGCTGGGATTTCTACCATGAAAAGTTCATTGCTTTTATAATAATCACCAACATTTTAAAAAGCGCAGCATGGCTTCTTTCAAGCTGGGCAGGAAGAAGGCTGCGTGGAGAGTGGCATTTCCCCTCCCCCGCCCCTGCCAGGCCGCAGTACCCCAAATATGGCGTGAGTCACTGCCTTATGCGACGGAGTGCCACCTTATCCCAGGGCCAGTGGGGTGATTCCGTTCAGATGGCTCTTACTCATTTCGCCTGAGTCTTCAGAAAACCCGGGTGGACAGGTACCCACCTACCTTCCCAGAAGGCCTGGGGTGAGGGAGGTTTTGCTCCCAGCTCCCAGCTCCTGTGCTGGAGATGCCCCGGCTGAGCTCTGCAGATCCTTCGATTGCCTCAGGCCCTAAGCCCTAATCAGATTCCTTCTGATCTGGGGAGGTTGTCCCAGGCTCAGCACTGAGATAAGGCTGCTGTCCCACGCCACCTACAGCAAATGTCCTAGATCTCTGATTGCAAACCTGAAATGCTGCCTCATTCAGCAACCCCCTGCCCGCCCAGCCTCAGCTCCTCGTCTGTAAAATGGGAAGGCTTGGGCATCAGTCAGCAACTGTGCCGGTGGATAACTTTGAGAAACTCTGCCTCAATCCCTGGGCAAAACAAAAACACCCACAAGAGGGTGTTTCTAAGTTAAATGAGCCCAGCAAAGGCTGCTTTTTTTTCTGGGATCATGTCCTTGCTGCTTGCTTGGTTCTTAAAATAGCTGATCCCTTATGAGAGACAATGAACAGAGGTAGGTAAGGATTGTTCTGTTTTGTTTTTAATGTGCTTGCCCGACAAAAATTAAAAGTTGGCAGCATGGGATCTGTGAAGCCAATCTTTTTCCACACTGATTTTTTAAAAATATATTTTTATTGATTTCAGAGAGGAAGGGAGAGGGAGAGAGAAACATCAAAGATGAGAGAGAATCATTGATCGGCTGCCTCCTACAGGCCCCACACTGGAGATCGGGCCCACAACCCAGGCGTGTGCCCTGACTGGGAAATGAACCATGACTTCCTGGTTCATAGGTTGATGCTCAACCACTGAGCCACGCCGACTGGGCGACACTGACTTTATGTCAGGGGTGGCTAGTGCCTCTGAGAAGCCAGTTGGGCAAATTCAGACCTTTTGTGTGAGATGGGCAAGGGGTCACCTGGCTGCAGTGTACAGCATTCCTGGGGTGCCCTCACCAGGTAGGGTGCCCACCTTATCTGTGGCTGTCACCCCTTTCTCATTCTTGAATGCGTATGTTTATCTTCCATCCCTTTTTTAAAAATATATTTTATTTATTTTTTACAGAGAGGAAGGGAGAGGGATAGAGAGTTAGAAACATCGATGAGAGGGAAACATCGATCAGCTGCCTCCTGCACACCCCCCACTGGGGATGTGCCCGCAACCAAGGCACATGCCCTTGACTGGAGTCGAACCTGGGACCCTTCAGTCTGCAGGCCGATGCTCTCTATCCACTGAGCCAAACCAGGAAGGGCTGCATCACTTTTTTGAGATTAGCTGGGTTGTGTTTATCCATTGGCTGGGCTGGGTTACTGTGCGTTGGCTGGTGGACTGGGGTTGCCTGCTGGCTTCCCAATAGGCTAATTCCCTCATATGGATCTTCACTTCCTCTCCTAACTGGATGGTGATTTATGCAAAGAGCTGGTGGGGGAACAGATCAGGGAAGGAGGAAAAGGTAAAGCTGGAGGGTTCGGCTTCCGCAGGACCAAGGCCATAGCTGGGCTGGTGCAGGCTCCAACTCTGGGGGCATCTCTGACCCCCAAACACCAAATCCTAAATGGTTCCATGCTATGTAGGGAATATCGGTCCAATGTCAGATACAGCGCAACTGAAAGAGAGCTTATGAGGGAAGAGGATGTGGAGTGTATCCCAGGATCCCCAGTGGTGAAAATCTGGGGTCTAGAGAAAAGGAGGGATCCCCTAACCCTCCCCCTCCCCATGCTGGCCTCACCTCTGTGCCTCCTCCTCTAGCTGGCATCCAGGCAGGATTTTCAGGCCCTCTTGGCTCTGCTAAGCCGGGCCAGAAACATGTGTGAGTCAGCAGTGACCACAGTCACAGAGCCACAGAGCTCTGGTTCCTCCATAGTTGCCAGCCAGCCCTGAGGCCTCCTCTTCCCAGGAGCCTCCCCAGATTAGCTCTGCCCAGCTCCTGTGTCTATAGCAAACCCCGCTCCCAATTTTTTCTCCTGTCTGATACCCTCCCAAGTGCCACAAAGCACCGAAATGAGGGTGTCCTGTGTCTCCCCAACATCTGCAGGAATTAACGCACGCCAGCAAAATGGATGCGGGCAGCAGTGGCCATGCCTGCTGGAGACGGCAATGTGGTTTACGCACTGGGATGAGCCCAGGATGGGGTGGGGAGCGGAGTTCCCCAAGATCCCCCGAAAAGCCTGGATCCAGGGCCAGGGCCCGCTGACTAGGTTTGAGGCAGACTTTCCCCAATCCCACCGACTCGGGCTCCCCTTTTGGCACCATCTCCCCCACTGAGTGGGGACCCAGCCCTCACCTGCTCAGCTCCCTATTCTCAAGGCCCAGCACACCAGGTGAGTGAGTGAGTGACTGAGTGAGTGAGTGACTGAGTGACTGAGTGAGTGAGTGAATGAATGGGCCCAAGCCCTGGTATAAGGCCGGAGAGGGGCCCCACCCAACCTCCCAGCCGAGTACATCCTCAAAACTCTGGGCCAAGAAGGGGAAATGGGAGGCAGACAGGCAGAGGGATTGGGTGAGAGTCGCACAACAGACGGACAGTCCCAGCGAGAAGGACAGTGATCACCATTGCCGGGGACGGAGCACTTGGCCCCGTGAGTTTCCCCTGGATCGGGAGAGAAGACAGGGAGGAGCCGAGCCCAGCCATGGCATCATCGGGGTCTGTGCGAGTTTCTGTTTTCTGACCGGCTAAGCCAGGCTCTATCCCGCGGCCTTGGTTCCGGAACAGCAGCGAGGGGCTGGCACCCATCGGGCCAGGTACCACCGAGAAAGTGAAAATTGGTTTCCTGGCGAGCTCAGCAGGCCCAGGAGGTGGGGCAGTGGAGTGTGGACAAGGGGAAGTTGTTACCACCAGCAACGGACCCTTCCAGGTGCAGGCACTGTGTCCCCGCCCCAGGGCCCGGTCTCTGGGGGGCAGAGGTCAGGCACCCCAGGCCAAGGTTGGGGGATGCTGCCTCAGCTCCCACCCAGCCAGGGCCCTGGTCCAGAGGGCGGCGCTGTGTAATCAGAAACGGGACGCTGACCCCCAGGGAGACAAGGGCACTGTCGCCGGCCAGAGGCTGGTCCTGGGGACCGGCCAGGCCCTGCGCCCAGCCTCCCCCGCTCCCCCCGCCGGTTCCGGCGGAGTCGGGTCTCCCCTTACCCTGTCTCGTGAATGGCGTTGGTGAGATTGGCCCAGGCCACGGCGTCGGGCTGGCGGCCATCCACCAGCTGCAGCTGGCCCGTCCTGGCGTCCAGGACCACCGAGCGGCTGCGGGAGGCGGGGGGCACCGGCCCGTTGGGCCCCCAGGGGTCCCTCGGGGTCGGGATGGCGCCCGTCCAGCCGCTCAGAAACAGCGCGGCCAACAGGGCCAGCCCCGGGGCCAGCGCCGGCGCCCGCGACAGCGCCGGGGTCAGGCGGCCGCCGGGGGAGCGGGACGGCGGGGCCACCATCGCCACGCGGAGCCGCACGCAGCCCGCTCACGTGACAGCTCCCCGTCACCGCGGGCGCAGGGACAGCAGGTCGCGGAGAGGAGAGGGGTGGGGCTTGGGCCCAGCTCTTCCGGGATGGGCGGGGCCCGAAGTGGGGCGGAGGGGCGGGGCCTATCTTAAAGAGCCCAGCACCCCTGTCCACCTACGAAAACCCTGCCTAGCACACGTCCCCCCAACTTTTTATTTTTTATTTATTTTTTATTTTTTTTAATATATTTTATTGATTTTTCACAGAGAGGAAGGGAGAGAGATAGAGAGAGTTAGAAACATCGATGAGAGAGAAACATCGATCAGCTGCCTCCTGCACATCTCCCACCGGGGATGTGCCCACAACCCAGGTACATGCCCTTGACCGGAATCGAACCCGGGACCTCTCAGTCCGCAGGCCGACGCTCTATCCACCGAGCCAAACCGGTTTCGGCCCAACTTTTTATTTTTCAAAATTTCAAACCTCGAGCAAAGTTGCAAGGAGGAGAGTAAATACCCATATGCCTACCATCGATTGCTCATATCCGCTTACATTTAATCAATTTCTCTTGATATATATAGAGAGAGAGGGTGTCCCCAAAAAATGTATACACACTTGAACTCACTTAATTTTGAAAACGTATGTTAATAAACACTGACTTCATAATCATTCAAAATGTGTATACATTTTGGGGGGACACCCTGTTTTATATGTTTTGAGCTCCCAGAGTGTTTTATATATGTTTTGGTCAACCATTTCAGAGTTAGTTGAAGGCATCATCACATGTCAGTCCTACATGCAGGAGATGCATAGTTTCTCATAAGAAAAAAGACCTCGTCCTAGTAACCACCACCTACCATTGTGATGGTCAGGAGACTTACCCTCATCTAATACTAGTATCTAGTGCAGGGTGTTATTCACATTTTTCCAATTGTCCCCAAAATGCTCTCTTTTTCTTTTCTTTTGGTTCGGGATCCATTCCTCACACCATACACAAGAATAAACCTCTAAATGATGAGAATCTAAATATAACAATGAAACTGCAGAAGTAGAAGGAAATATGGGTGAATTCCTCCATAACATGTGTGGGGAAAGGCTTTCCAGGTGCAATTAACAATGAAGACATTTAACTACATAAAACCCCCTTTAGCCCTAACCGGTTTGGCTCAGTGGATAGAGCGTCGGCCTGCGGACTCCAGGGTCCCAGGTTCGATTCCGGTCAAGGGCATGTGCCTTGGCTGTGGGCACATCCCCAGTAGGGGGCGTGCAGGAGGCAGCTGATGGATGCTTCTAGCTCATTGATGTTTCTAACTCTCTATCCCTCTCCCTTCCTCTCTGTAAAAAATCAATAAAATATATTTTTTTAAAAATAAAATCCCCTTTAACTTTTTCATGTCCAAGACCTCATAAGCAACGTGACAAGACAGCTGACAAACGGGTTAGGGGTTCTGGGAGTCGCAGAGGCAGACAGGCTGTCCTCTGAGGGCCCTTGAGGCAAATCCAAGTACAACCAGCTGGTGGCAGTGGCCAGCCAGGCAGTCCCAGCATCCCGGATGCAACACCCTCTCCAGAAATGGGAATGGAAATCCTGAGCTACCCCCTCACTCCTGTTAGGATTGCCATTACCAAGAAAACAAAGATAAGTGCTGGCCGGATGTGGAGAAGAGGCAACCCTGTGCACTGCTGGTGGGAGAGTAAGTTGGTGTGGCCACAATGGAAAACAGTACGGAGGGGCCTCAGAAAATTCAGAGTAGAACTGCCATAGGCTCCAGCAATGCCACTTCTAGGTCTACATCCAAAGGAAATGAAAACAGGATCTCGACGGATATCTGCCCTCCCATTACAGCATGACCCACAGTAGCCAAGATACAGAAAAACCTAAGTACCCATTGAAGGATGGATGGATAAAGAAAATGAGGTACATATACACAATGAGATAGTATTCAGCCTTTTCCTTCTTTAAAGAGAAGGAAATCCTGCCATTTGCGACAACATGGATGAACCTGGAGGACACTGTGCTGAGCTCAGCCAGACGCAGAGGAACAAGTACTGCCTGATCGCACTTATATGCGGAATCTAAATCGCCAAACTCAGAGAAGCAGAGAGTAGAGTGGTGGCTTCCAGGGGCGGAGGGAGGAGAAGGGAGGGGAGGGGAGGGGAAATGGGGAGGTGTTGGTCAAAAGGTCCAAAGTTTCAGTTTTGCAAAATGAATGCCTTCTGGAGATGTAATGTACAACACGATGCCCACAGTTAATGGCACTGTGTCCTTAACATTTGCTGAGAGTTGATCTGAAGTATTCTCACCACACACCAAAAAATGACTATGTGAGGTGATGATATGTAAAGTAACTTGCTTGTGGTCATCTTTTCACCGTGTATATGTATATTGAAACAGGTACTACCATATCACAGTCAGTTTTTTTTTTTTTCTGTTCATCAGATTATTTATTCACTTGATTCTTAGATTCACTTGTTGATAGATGCATATTTGTTGTTCATAATTTGTATCTTTACCTTTTTCTTCCTCTTCCTCTTCTTAAAGGATACCTTTCAGCATTTCATATAATCCTGGTTTGGTGGTGATGAACTCCTTTAGCTTTTCCTTGTCTGTGAAGCTCTTTATCTGACCTTCAATTCTGAATGATAGCTTTGCTGGATAAAGTAATCTTGGTTGTAGGTTCTTGGTATTCATCACTTTGAATATTTCTTGCCACTCCCTTCTGGCCTGCAAAGTTTCTGTTGAGAAATCAGCTGACAGTCGTATGGGTATTCCCTTGTAGGTAACTGAGTTTCTTTCTCTTGCTGTTTTTAAGATTCTCTCTTTATCTTTTGCTCTTGGCATTTTAATTATGATGTGTCTTGGTGTGGTCCTCTTTGGATTCCTTTTGTTTGGGGTTCTCCGCGCTTCTTGGACCTGTAAGTCCATTTCTTTCACCAGGTGGGGGAAGTTTTCTGTCATTATTTCTTCAAATAGGTTTTCAATATCTTGCTCTCTCTCATCTTCTGGCACCCCTATAATTCTGATGTTGGTACGCTTGAAGCTGTCCCAGAGGCTCCTTACACTATCCTCGCATTTTTGGATTCTTTTTTCATTTTGCTTTTCCGGTTGGGTGTTTTTTGCTTCCTCGCATTTCAAATCATTGACTTGATTCTTGCGCTCCTCTGGTCTGCTGTCGGGAGTCTGTATAATATTTGTTATTTCATTCCGTGTATGCTTAATTTCTAGTTGGTTCCCCAATATAACATCGAGGGTCTCATTAGTTTTCTTGTAGATCTCATTAAGTTTATCGGCGGCTTCTAAACAGTTCTTGAGAGACCTTAAAAGTGTGGTTCTGAACTCTATATCTTCCATTGACAATTTTGTCCTGTTTCTTTGTCTCCGCATTTTGTTATGCTTCCTTGGTGCACCCCCTAGTGGTCTTTGTGCGAAGTCTTATAGTTAAACCTTGATTGTTGTAGCTAATACCAGGGAGGGTTTGACCTCCAGGCCAAGTGGCTATGAGAATCAGCTGTCACAGTCAGTTTTTTTATATCTATATCTATGCTAATAAAAGGGTAATATGCTAATTAGGGCAGACATCCATCCGGACAAAGCCACAGCGGCTGCAAAGCCCGGGGCTCAGGCCTCGCAGCAGCGGGGTGATGGGGGCAGCGCCTTCCCCTGATCAGCCTGGTCGGCTCCCGCAGAGAGAGGCCAGACTGTGGTTTCGGCCTGCTCTCTGTGGGGAGCAGGCCTAAGCCATCAGTAGGACATCCCCTGAGGGCTCCCAGACTGTGAGAGGGGGCAGGCCAGGCTGAGGGACACCCCCCCCCCCCCAGTGCATGAATTTTCATGCACTGGGCCTCTAAGATAGATAGATAGATAGATAGATAGATAGATAGATAGATAGATAGATAGATTGATTGATTTCAGAGAGGAAGGGAGAGGGAGAGAGAGACAGAAACATTCATGATAAGAGAGAACCATTGATAGGCTGCCTCTCGAATGCTCTTCATTGGGGATCGAGCCCGCAACCAGGGCATGTGCCCCTGACCGGAATCGAACCCGGGACCCTTCAGTCCACAGGCCGATGCTCCATCCACTGAGCCAAACCAGCCGGGGCATCGCAGTCAGTTTCCAAGGCCCCCAGCTGGCCAGGTCGGGAGAACAGGGTTCCCAGGCGGAGCACCCAGGTCTGGCTCAGAGGCGGCCTAGCCAGCACCAGGCAGCCCCCTTGCTGTGACAGCATCGCCCCAGTGCTCTGCCTTTGACCCTCCCTATATAGGTCATGTGACCGCCTGTGTTCATCACGGTGGCTCAGGTGTGACCAGTCACCTGGGTGTGCTTCCTGTGACCCCTGTGCGATTCTGTGTTGTAGACAAGACATCTGACACCCCCTGACCAGCATTTCCGTGTTCAGTCTTCACGGCCACCCTGAGCGAGCCATGGAACTGAACTCCATGGTCAAGACAGAAAACCAGAGTCTGAGAAGAGTGGTGACCTCTCTCCCCCCGCACCCAGGGACAAACTCCAGTTGCAGGCCTGGGTCTCGCTGATCCAAAGACCTAATTCTTATCCACTACATGTGGGGGGGACCCCAAAGGGAAGTGCTCTAAGAGTCTTACTAAAACGGATTTAACAATTGTGTCCATGGCAACCGCGGCAAGGCCATTACTGGATACTCAGGGCGTTTTCAACGGCTGCCCAATCGTGAGTGTCCCTGTAGTAAAACATTCCTGCGCTCAGAGCATCGTCCAAATCCTTCGCTCAGGAAAGCCCCGGGAGCAGCATCGGCGGTGCAGAGGGCACGCGTCCTGTCGAGGCTCTTAAGATTGACATGTGTCCCTTGCCAAGTCACTTTCTAGAAGGATTAGCCCCATGGAGACTCCTCCTGGCAATGGAAACACTTCCGTGCGCCCTGACCAGGTAGCTCAGTTGGTCAGAGCATCATCCCAGTACGCCAAGATTGCAGGTTCATTCCCTGGTCAGGGCCCATACAAGAAGCAACCAATGAATGTATACATAAGTGGAACAACAAATCAGTGTTTCTCTCTCTCTCTCTCTCTCAAACCAATAAATAAAAATAAAATTAAAAAAAAAACAAAAAACACTTCCTCGCCATTGGTGCTGTCCCCTGGCAAGCGGACGGCCTTGGGAAGCACCCTGTCCCTGCGGGAGTTCAAGAGCCATGCGACTATGTGCTCAGGGCTGCCGGGGCCAGGAGGGCACTGGCATTGTTGCAGGGGAGACTCGGGCATCTTGAGGAACCTTCCAAGTCTCTGTGCCCCGTGGGCTAAGGACTGAAAGTTCTGATTCTCTCTTTCCTCTTCCAAGTTCCCCCTCACTCCTTACTACTTCTGCTCACGCTTCCCCCGGGACTTGCACTGTTCCCGGAGCTGCCACCCCGCCCTGGGCCTCCTGAACAGGGTGCTCATGGCCTGTCTCTGAGTGATGCGGGACCTCGGTGGTGAAGGGGACCCCTTCCGGCTTCCATCCATTCAGCTTTTACAAATACCAAGCCATGGGCTGGGGGTCTGCAAACATAATCTCAGTGCGTCCTGGCCTCGGGCCTGTGAATGCATGATGTCAAATGGCCTTTCCCAGGTGGACAGAGGCCCTAACACGGATCCTGTCCATCAGAGCAGAGGCAAACCAGGACTGTGTTCCAGACCACAGTTACCTCCCTGCTCTGTGTCCAGCGATTCTTTTCCTTGGATCTTTCCAGGCTTCTTCCCACAGGCGCTCATTCTCCACACACCCCTCCCCTCCCTGGCCTCTGGGAGACAGGGAGGGAGTGGCCTGGCTGCCCAGCTGGCCTAGGATGGCGACATCAAGGCCTCCCCCTGGCCGCCGGGCCCCTGAGTTCCAGAGGCAGGGTCCCTGAGGGAAGAAGGACTTAGGCTCCAAACTCAGCCATTCGGAGCCACTTCCTCAGGCAGCAGGTGAGCTGGGGCAGGCTGTTATTCCCACACACAGACTCTACCTGTGAGAGCCTGTGTGCCGGTTGTCCAGACACGGGACCAGCGGGGCCTGCCCCTTGCTGTGAGGTGCTCCTAGCTGGTGGGGGACACCGGCAGGTAAGTCATTGTAGGATCAATGGAATAATAGCAACAACAATGCCTTCTGCCCTAGCTGGTGTGGCTCAGTGGTTGAGCATCAACCCATGAACCAGGAGGTCACGGTTCAGTTCCCGGTCAGGGCACATGCCTAGTTTGTGGGTTCGGTCCCCAGTGTGGGGCGTGCAGGAGGCAGCCGATCAGTGATTCTCTTTCATCATTGATGCTTCTATCTCTCCTCTCTCCCTCGCCTTCCTCTCTGAAATCAATCAAGATATATTAAAGAACAACAAGCAAACAAAAAACACAATGCCTTCCAATGAAGGAACGTGTACCCAGCTCCAGGCATGGGGCTTGGGGCTCGATCCAGTGTTGTTTCATCATGCAAGGGCCCCATGAGAGAGACACTACTTCATCCCCATTTGACAGGGAAGAAAACCGAGGCTCAGAGAGTGTAAATGTTACTGAAGGTCGCACAGAACCTCGAGGCTCTGAGATTCCAAACACGTCATGTACTCTCTCTAAAGGTGAGACACCTCAGGGATGCAGGGGCCGGGAGGAGGGTGGAAGACCACCTGGAGGCAGTGGCATTTGGGCTGGGCCTGGCGACATGAGTGGCAGGGGAGAGGGAAGGGCTGGCACCGGGCAGAGGACTCAGAGGGAGCAGAGGTACAGCCCTGTGTAGGGAGCAGGGTGTTCAGAGAAGGGGGAGCACTCCCAGGGCTGGAGCAGGAGGGGATGGAGGTGGGGGTGAAAGAGGAAGCGAGAAAGGGGCCCTAGGGCTGGAAGGTGAGGGCCTCCGGCGCCAGGCTCCGAGCTGGGCCTCCGTCCTGCAGGTGCTGAGGAAGTGGGCAGACTTAAAGGTGGTGGAATGAGATGTGTGCAACTGTGGACGTGGGTGTGGGGCTGGAGGAGCGCCTGGGAGGAGACGCTGGCTCCCAGCCTCATCACCCCTGTCCCAACCCCGAGCTCTCCCCAGGCCAGTGGCAGGAAGACAGAAATGACCAGAACTTCCCCAGGAGGCCGGGACAAGCAGATCACTAATTCCCCTGTCTTGATCTATTTGCCTTCCTCTCTCTTTCTCTCTCTCTTTATTTTTAAAAATTGATTTTAGAGAGAGGAAAAGAGAGAAAGAAATATCGATCAACTGCCTCCTACACACCCCCTACTGAGGATCAAGCCTGCAACCCAGGAATGTGCCCTGACCTGGAATTGAACCAGTGACTTCTTGGTGAATGGAATGATGCTCAATCCACTGAACCACACCAGCGAGGCTGCCTTCCTCTCTCAAAAGCTATGCTACTAGCCCTTGGCGGTGTTGCTCAGTGGTTAGAGTGTTCCCCAGAGCATAGAAGGGTTGTGGGTTTGATTCAAGGTCAAGAGCGCATACCTGGGTTGCAGGATGGATTCCTGGACAACCAATCTCTCTCTCCTTCCCCACTCCCTCCCTTCCACTCTCTCTAAAAATCAATGGAAAAAAATTGAGGATTAACAACAACAAAAAAGCTATGCTACTAGAAGAGTGGTTCTCAACCTTCCTAACGCTGTGACCCTTTAATACAGTTCCTCATGTTGTGGTGACCTCCAACTATAAAATTACTTTCGTTGCTACTTCATAACTGTAATGTTGCTACTGTTATGAATCGTCATGTAAATATCTGATATGCAGGATGTGTTTTCATTGTTACAAATTGAACGTAATTAAAGCATAGTGATGAATCACAAAAACAATATGTAATTATAGATGTGTTTTCTGATGGTCTTAGGCGACCCCTGTGAAAGGGTCGTTCGACCCCCAAAGGGTCGGACCCCCAGGTTGAGAACCGCTGGACTAGAGGCAAATGCTCAACCCAGTTAGGGGTTTTCTCAGATAGAGGCGTGCGGGCAGGACAGCTGGAATATCTGCGGGCAGGGCGGGGCGCTCCCACCTGGGGCCATCTCCAATACTCCTTATCACCGTCCGTGATCAGAAACATTTTGGCGTCTTCTTGCCCGCCCCTCCCTCGGGAACAGAACCCTTTAGTTTCACCTTTTAACTTCCCCTCTCTGGACTCCTGCTGCCTTAACTCATCTGGTTTCAGCTCGCTTCTGCTTTAGCGGCGAAAGCAGAACCTATGGGCAGACAGTGGGCTCCGAAGAGGGTGGCGAGTGAGACTGCTAGACCCTCAGGACCTCCCCGGGAGCCTGTGCCTTTAAGGGCAGGGGCGGGGCGAGCTCTAGGGGGCGTGTCCTCGGGCCGGGGCCGTGTAAGGGGCGGGGCCCGAGCGGGGGGAGCCTGGGACCAGCTCCGGGACCGGCCCGGACACAACCGCCTGGGCGGGCGGTGTCGGGGGCGGGAGGCTGGGTGGCGCGGGCCAGCGGGCGGGGACCGGGAAGGCCGTGCGAGGCCCCGCGAAGTCGAGGCTCGGAGGTGGCGGGTCCGAGGCCCTGCACGAGGTACGAGGAGCCTGCCCGCCCGCTAGGCAGACCGGCGCTCCGAGTGCAACTTCTCAGCCTCGGTCGGGTTTGCGCAGCAGCACCTGGAGGTTCTCGGAATCGCGTGTCTACCAAGTGCAGCCGCCGAGGTGGTCGCGGCCCCGGGGTCCTGCCCCGCGCCCTCCTCTGAGGTTTGCGCAACTTGCGAGCGTCGGGGGAGCGCTGGGCGCCGGTGGGCGCGCAGGAGGCCGCCCCATAGACGCCCCCCTGGACTGAGTACACGAAACCCGCGCCCCAGAAAGAGGAGGCGCGTGCGGATCCTCGCGCTGGGGGCACCGAAGGCGCGAGCATTTATCGAGCCCTCGTTGTGTGCTCCGAGGGGCCAGCGTTTGTCTCCAGGCTACGGGCGAACCAGAGGCTCGGAGGTTGGAAGTGATCGCCCCGATATTGGAAGCCGGGAGTCTCTGGCTGCGGGTCAGCGCTTCCAAGTCGGTGACAAGTGAAGTTCAGGGCAGCAAAGGGGGTTCGAGCCAACAGGTGAGGAAAGATGCTGTGCTGGTGCTTCGGCCCCTTCCCTCTCCCTCTCTTCCTCCGGGCCTCCTCCCGCCCCTGCCAGGACGTTGAGAAACGACTGTGCAAAGGATTACAAAAAACAACGTTGTTTTCTGGGCGGTGTTTTTCTTGCTGGCAAAAATAGAACCTGCTCATCCGTGACGTGTGGGAGAGCCCAGAGAAGGAAATGAATGTGCCAGAGGTCCCCCCTCAGCCCCCCAGTTTTTCTTAGGAAGAAAAACGAAGTTGTTTTTTGCCCTGATGTTTAGGGAAGAGGCTGAGTCCAGCCGGAATCTGCTAACAGGCTGTGACTGAGCAATTCGCTTCCCTCTGGGCCTCGATCTCCATATCAAAGGCACTGATGGCTTTGTGACCTCCTTGCTGTGTGGCCTCGGGCAGCTGGAGCAACTTCTCTGAGCCCTGCTCCCTCCTCTGTAAAAGGGGCGGGGACCATAACTGCTCCTGAGTTGTTCCCAGACCTAGAGGAGGAGGCGACCTCTGGCTCTGCCTCCAGGTGGCTCCTGGGTAGACTGGGAGCACTAGCACCCCCCTCTAGGCGAGTTGGGGGATGAAATGAGGCCATGGGTGCTAGTGCGTTTCTACCTTGGTTTTCCTTTGGGGGGTGGGGGAGGAAGGAGGGCGGTTCCTCAGTTGAAAAAGTTTGCAGGCCCCTCCTGCTGGGTCTTGGGGTCTTTAGTGACACTGTCCCTCCTTCTCACCCCCAACCTATAGCGGCCGGAGCTGCCAGCCATTTGAAACTGAACCACCGCGGAAGGGGAAGCAGAGGGTGAAGGCCAGGCCCCGTGGGGGCCGATGGCCGGCGGACGACGGAATGGGCACTGGGTGCTGTGCTGGCTCTGTGTGCTGCTGATGGTGGACAGAGTGTCCGTGGCCAGTGGCCTATCTACAGGGGCCCACACCAGCCCCCCATTTCCAGCCTCTGCTGTGAACCAGACCCCCGTGGTAGATGTGAGTATCCAGGCGGAAAGCTGGCATCAGGTAGGGGTGAATTCATTCAATCCACAAATTTATTGTGCACCTACTGTGTGCCAGGCACTAAGCGGATCCCTGGGATATACCAGGGAACAATAGAGAGAAAAATCCCTGCCTTCACGGAGCTGACAGTGTCCTGGGAGCTCAGATAAAGAAGTAAGCATGTGCCCTAGCCAGCTTGGCTCAGTGGATAGAGTGTTGATCTGTGGACTGAAGGGTCCGGGGTTCGATTCTAGTCAAGGGCATATGCCCTGTTGGGGGCTGGATCCCCAGTAGGGGGCATGCAGGAGACAGCTGATCAATGATTGTCATCATTGATGTTCTATCTTTCTCTCTCCCTTTCCCTTCCTCTCTGAAATCAGTAAAAATATGTAAGCTTCAGGTGGTAAGATGCTGCAAATAGGATCAAGTAATATTGGGGAGGCGGGGCTGTAAGGGGGAGGGTATATTTCCAACTGTTTCAGATTGGGTGGTCCCAGATGGCTTCTATGAGCCAAGCCCTGAATGAAGAAAAGAAGCCACTTGTACAGACCTCTGGGGGTAGAGCATTCTAGGCAGAAGAGAATAACAAGTACAAAGGTTCTGGTGGAAAAACAAGTTTAGTATGTTCCTGTAGGAGTGAGGAGGCCAGAATGGCTGTAACAGAGTGAGGGGGAGAGAGTTAACAGATAAGGATGGAGAGGTTGTGGTGGTCAGATTATAAAAGGCCTCACATGCTGAGGCTAGGAGGTTAGACTTGTTTTATGATAGTGAAGAGCCAATGGAGGGTTTTAAGCAGAGGCATGTCAAAATCAGATTTATGTATTTAAAAAAATATATATTTTATTGATTTTTTTACAGAGAGGAAGGGAGAGGGATAGAGAGTTAGCAACATCAATGAGAGAGAAACATCAATCAGCTGCCTCCTGCACACTCCCTACTGGGGATGTGCCCGCAACCTAGGTACATGCCCTTGACCGGAATCGAACCTGGGACCCTTGAGTCCGCAGGCCGACGTTCTATCCACTGAGCCAAACCGTTATGGCCAGATTTATTTTTTTCAAAGGATCTCTCTGGCTTCTCTGGGGAAAATGGATTGAGAGGGGTAAGAGTGATAGCAAGGGCACCAGTGGGGAGGCAGATGGTGGGTCTGGGAGGTAGGAAAGAAGTGGTGAGATTTGGATGTCAGAGGCGCAATAATTGGGATGGATTAGATGGAGGGCGTAGCGGTGGAAGAAAGAGAGGAGTCAGGATGGCTTTAGATTCCTGACCTCAGCCACTGGGCGGATGGTGATGACATTGACTTCGATGCACTGAGTGAGAAGCAACGGATCCCTGGGGTGAGAGGCAAACAGGTTTTCTCCCAAGGCAGGGAGGGTGTGGGCCATTGAGAACTTGCATCATTCTGTTCTGAGGTCTGTAAGGGGTGGAGAGGTCACAGTGGATTAGGGGTGAATGACTAAAGGCAGGGTCTGCTCAAGATAACGTCCCCCCACCCCTGCCCCCCAGTCCCCTCCAGCTGCAGGGGCAGAAGTTCTGCCTTCTATTTTCTTCAGCGGTTCCTCCCCACTTGTACCAACGGGCTGAGTGTCTAGCGCCTGCACCAACTTTATGGGGCTGCTAAGTGCTTTCTTGCTCTGCCCTCTGAGGCTGGCGAACGGGTAATTAGGCCATTTCACCGATGGGGAAAGCAATTTGTGGTTACTGTGGTCATACAATGGACGGCTGCCTCCTGGGGTGTGCTTGGCTGGGTGCAGGGAAACCGGGGCCAACTGTAGTTTGTATGAGATTATCTCGGATTTATCGAGCACTGGGCCAAGCTCACCAAGTCCTCCCGAAAACCCCTGACATGGGTATGATTATCTCTGTGCTATAGATGCGGACGCTGAGGTCCCGGGAGGGGAAGTTGGCCACGAGGGAAGGGGCAGAATCAGGGTTTGAACTCGTGGAAAAACGGCGCCAGTGGACTTGCTGCACGCAGGGCTGCCGCAGACACCCCTGTAATAAAGGCAGATCTGCGAAGCGCCCTAAGAGGAGGTATTCCTGCAACTTCTTGTCTCGGGGTTGCCTCCGGAGGAACCCAGGCTAGGATCAGCTCTGACTCAGCACTTTCACTTCTGGAATTCTCTCGACAAAATAGTCTTGTGTGTGCCTGGCGAGTCATGTGTAAAGAAGTTCATTGCTGCTGTTATTGGGAAATTAGGCACACCCAAATGCCCATGGTAGGGAAATGTTATCTCCACCATGGACCATTCATAGTATGAAATACTGGGGTGCTGTTAAAAAGACAACAGTGAGCCCCTAGCCAGTTTGGCACAGTGGATAGAGCATCAGCCCACAGACTGAAGGGTCCCGGGCTCTATTCCAGTCACGGGCACACACCTCGGTTGCAGACACGATCCCCGCCCTGGACATGTGCTACAGGCAACCAATCAATGTCTCTCTCTCTCTCCCCGCTCCCTTCCACTTTTTCTAAAAATCAATGGAAAAATATCCTCATGTGAGGATTAACATAACAAAACTAAAAAAAATGACTGCAGTGAGGCAGGGGCTGTGATAGGAGTAGGGTTTCTAGAGCCTCAAATGGCTGGGTTCCAGCCCTGACTACCTCGGGGCTCTGATAGGAGTAGGGTTTCTAGAGCCTCAGATGGCTGGGTTCCAGCCCTGACTACCTCGGAGTGGAACCAGGACACGGCCTTACTCTCCTCATCTGTCTGTGGGCGTGATAACAGTACCTTCCTCACAAGGTTGTTGTGCAGATTAATTGAGATGCATTTAAGCTCCTGGCACTCAGAATGTTTTGACTTTTATCACCCTCTTCATCACTCTGTATCAGGATGGCAGTACTAGAGGCCCAGTGCACAAAATTTGTGCACAGGTAAGGTCTCTAGTGGCTGCTGGCTGCCGGCTGCCAGCCGGGGCCTCCCTTCGCACCCGCCTTGCGCCCCTGGGTCGGAGTGTCCCTGAGGGCGCTCCCTTTGCACCCACCTTGGCCTGGCACCTGCCCACTCACCTGCTCCACCATCCTGCCATGGTCCCACTCTCAATGGGGGCCGGCAGTGCCTCCATTGCCACCCGCTGCCAGGGCCGCATTGCTGACGCCCACCATGTTCCGTGCCGCCCCCTAGTGGTCAGCGCACGTCTAACTCCCTGTTGGTCAAACTCCTGCCCGTGGGGACAATTTGCATGTTAGCCTTTTATTATATAGGATATGGCAAATACGTGAAGTGGTAAAAGCAGATCACAGGAAGAAGAGATTTAGGATGTGTCTGTTTCTTTAGCGTCCTCATCTATAGCACAGAGGTTTATTTAGAAAGTCACAAGTAGAAGTGATCTGTAGAAATGGGCTCAGGAAACAAGTTATAGAGGCAAAGGAAGGGCCGATGGAGCTTAGGAGAAAGAGAGGGCGAGGGAAATACACCTGTGGAGTGTGGGGAGGGCACAGGTGTGCTCCGTAGAGAGACGCCTGGGATGGATCCGTTTCTGTAAAACAAACCAAACTGTAAAATAGGGTGAATGTCCAACTGTCATCGAACTGAGAAATGTCTGTAAGGGTGCGCTTCCCACTGATCATGGCAGGATCTCTGGAGAGAGGTGGGATTATGGGCGGCAGGGATAAGGAGGGGAAATCTAGAAATCTTTCTTTATTGTTTATTGTTCTTGTTTGAAACAAACACGTATTCATGAATTGCTTGTGTTAATTTCCATCACAAGTTTATTTTTAGAAGATTACAGTGTGCAGGAGAGAGCAGGCTGCAGGGGGTCATCCTAGCTGTGTAGGTGGGCCCGGTCTGGCCACCCTTGGCGTGTGGACCTCTGAGTCCCCCCCCGCCCCCCTTCCTGCAGTGTCGTGACGTGTGTGGCCTGAACGCTTCCGACCGCTGTGACTTCATCCGGACCAACCCTGACTGCCGCAGCGAGGGGGGCTACCTGGACTACCTGGAAGGCATCTTCTGCCACTTCCCCCCCAGCCTCCTCCCTCTGGCCATCACCCTCTATGTGAGGCCCTGCTGGGGAGCCGGTGGGCGGGGCCGGTGGCCCAGGCTGGACTTAACCTTTCCCTCTCTGGCCCCACCCAGGCTTTCTGGCTGCTCTACCTCTTTCTGATTCTGGGGGTCACTGCGGAGAAGTTGTGAGTTGGCCTTGGGCTCAGGGGTCTTGGGAGGCTGACCTTGGGGCGACCCCAGGTTTGGGGGAAGGGTGGGCACAGGGGGTCCCTCACTATGGTGTCCTCACCATTTGCTGTTTCTCCGCAGTTTCTGCCCGAACTTGTCAGCGATTTCTACGACGCTCAAGCTGTCCCACAATGTGGCAGTATCCTTTGGGTCCTGTGCCCTGGCGGGAGGGCGGGGACACGGGTGGCAGCCCCAGGAGAGGCCTGGCAGGCTGGGGCCTCTGCACTGACCCCCCTTGACACGCTCCCCCATGGCGTCACCTTCCTGGCGTTTGGCAATGGTGCGCCCGATATCTTCAGCGCCCTGGTGGCCTTCTCGGACCCACACACGGCCGGCCTGGCCTTCGGGGCCCTGTTCGGTAGGAGCGGCCCTGGCTGCGGGGCGGTGGCGCAGGAGGGGGAGGTGCGGTGTGGGGGGGGGTGGGCGCTGAGCACGCGGCCTCTCCTCCAGGCGCCGGCGTGCTGGTGACCACCGTGGTGGCGGGCGGCATCGCCATCCTGCGCCCCTTCACGGCCGCCTCCAGGCCCTTCCTCAGAGACATCGTGTTCTACATGGCGGCCGTGTTCCTGACCTTCACCGCCCTCTACCGCGGCCGGGTCACGCTGGCCTGGGCCCTGGGTGAGCAGCACAGGGCCGGGCGCGGTCATCCCAGGGCTGAGGTGCGGGAGGCACAGGGGGACAGGACGGGGCGGCCAGCAGGGCACAGGGCTCCTCTGGTGCCCAGCGATGGGAGCCCCGCTCAGGTAGGGTTTGAGTCAGAAAAGGCACGTGTGGTCCAGGTAACCAAAGGGGGCAAGCGGAGCCAGGGGCTGTGTTCAGACTTTGCATAATTTCAAATGTTAACAAGCAGTCGAGCCAGGATGCTGGCCGTGGCGATCAGGGTACCAGCAGCGCACACAGTCCATCCCGTGGCTCAGGTGGCCGGGATGAGGGACAGTTGCAGGCGGTTAAGGAAAGCAGCCAGGGGCTTGGGGATGCACAGGCACCCAGGGACCCGCCCCATGGGAGCCGTTCCCCCCTTGCCCGAAGGAGCAGGGAGCGGTGGCTGGCGCCTCCCCCACCCCCATGAGCAGCAGTCCTGGCGGGTCACAGGCCTGCCAGAGCAGGGCACCCCGCGGGGGAGGGGGGATGCCCACACTCTCCCGCCGCCTTTTCACTTGCTGCCAGGCCTCCCGTGCCTGTCACCTGGGCAGCAGAGCTCAGAGGTGCCGGCTGCCGGCCCCGCCTCCAGGGCCCAGAGCAGGACACCAGCTGGAGCACCTGAGTGGGAGGCCACTGTCTGCCAGGCCTCAGGGCCTTGACTATTGGGTTGTTAGGGTGCAGGGCGGCAGGAAGGGATGGTGGGTCAGGAAGGCGGGGGAGGGGGGCGGGGGCCCCACTTACTGACACTGGGCAGGGTGCACACACACAGCCACCACCAACAGGCTCCAGCAGTGGGACGGGCAGCCCTGTCCCCGGGGCCCTGCAGCCAGGACGCCCCTTGGTGACACGCGCCCCCGGCTGCAGGTTACCTGGGCTTGTATGTTTTCTACGTGGTCACGGTGGTTCTCTGCACCTGGATCTACCGGTGGCAGCGGAGGCGGTCCCTGGTCTCCTCCATGCCAGCTACTCCAGGTGAGGGTCTGTGTTGTCCCCCACGAGAGGCCCCGTGGAGGCTGACCCCCCCCTTTCCCCCTCCCCCCGCGCCCTTCGCTGCTGCCTGACGTCTCTGAGGCCTTGGCCATTGCCCATCTCCTCTTCGTGCTTTTTCTACTCAAAGCCCCACCTCGTGCTCCTGCCTGCGCTGGGGAGGTCTCCCCTCCCTGGCCTTGTCCGCGTCTACTAGCTCCATCCTCACGTTCGAAAACCCTCTGCCCGTTAGCCTTCCTGGCTCTGTAAGGATTCCTGAGCGTGCTGGCAATGACTGAGCAATCCCAACTCCAGAGGGTCTGGCCCCTGCACCCTCCCAGTTGCCCGGGGGGCCTGCTCTGGGCGGGGATGGGGAGGTTCTGGGCTCTGGCTGGCGTGACACGCCCCTCTCTCCTCCAGAGATGCTCTCGGATTCCGAGGAGGAGGATCGGGTGTCTTCTACCACCACCAGCTATGACTACCGTGAGTCCGGGGCCCTGGGCCCAGCTGGGGTGGGGGCACCAGGGCTGGGTCGGGGAGTGGAGAGGTTCCAGGCTCCAGGATCAAGGCTGCAAACCAGCCTCCCCTCCCACCGCACCCGGCTGAGCTGTGGGCCAGTTCACCTGCCCGCCACCAGGCCCTTCTGCTTCCTCCTTCCGAGGGTGGGGAGCGCTGGTGGGAGCGGAGAGGCTTTGCTGGAGGCCGAGCCAGCCCGACACCTGCCCCTCCCTGCCTGTTCCCCAGGGGAAGAGTACCAGCCGCTGCTTTTCTACCAGGAGACCACGGCTCAGATCCTGGCCCAGGCCCTCAACCCCCTGGACTGCAGGAAGTGGAGGAACAAGTCGGCGTCCTGGAGGGTCCTCAAGGTGCTCAAGGTAGGAGAGGGCCCTGGAACTGGGCCCCTGGCTTCGTGACGGTGGCCACTCAACCTTCTCTAACTCAGCGAGGACTGCTGAGACCCCCCTGGAATTAGATAACCTGGGACTTGGTGGGGAAATTGAGTCATTGAACTTGGCTGGTGGCCTGACCTGGGGCTCAGTCCCCCACGGAGGAGAGCGTCTGCCCAGGGACAGGGAGAGAAGAGGAGGGACCCCTCCTGCCTGGGTGAGGGCGGGGACCCCGGTCTGGGTGGGAGACTGGGTCAAGGTGGGTTCCAGTGAGAACAAGATAGAGTTTTCTAATCACCTGTCACTTCCCTGGGCTGCATGACCCCTGAGGGCTGGATGTGAGCAGGGCTACGCAGGCTGGAGTCCAAATGCCTTCCCTCCCCCGGACAAGAAGTCAGCGGGCACACTCACAGCCCTTCTCTCCTCCTGGAGGAACCTGGAACCTCCACCGTGTGTCCATTTTAGGGTCCCTCAGTCCCGGCGGGCACATAAGGAGCTATATTTGCACCCCACAGTGGCTCTGGCTGCATCATGACCTTGAGCAAGTCACACCACCTCTCTGAGCCTCACTTTCCTCCACTGTCAACTGGGGGTAATGGTAATGCCTTTCGTCTGCAGTGGTTGTATCAGGAAGTTACTGTGGCGACGAAGCTGCGTAACAAATGACCCCAGAACCTCATGGATTTACAGTGGCAACCTTTTGGGTCATCTAGGGTGACTCTCTTTCCAGGCTGTGGTCCGCGGTCAGGTCTGCCCCACAGCTCCTTCTGGGGCCAGTGGGTTCTTGGGATTGTGCTGTTTTCTTGGCGGGAGAGACCGAGGCAAAGTTCACAAGCACATCGGCAGCCTCTGCTCACCTCCCATTCACCAACAGCCCTTCGGTCGCAGCAAGTGCTGTGGCCACGGTCAACAGAAATGGGACAGGGGACGACCTCCTGCCACACTCTAGTCACTTGACCAAGCGTGTGGGTGTTTGTTTCCGTTGCCGGAAGGGATGGAAGAATCGGAACAGAATCCAGCCTCCCACAGTGACTGTGGCAGCTCAATAGACTAATGTGTGTGAAGGGCTGAGTCTGGTGCCTAGCACGGAGTGAACACTCGGCCAGTGTTCCTACGAATCGGGCTGAAAACACGAGGTGTGGGGCCTGTATCCCAGCTGCATAAACCCTTCTGTGTGGCTTTAGAGAGGTTCCTCGGCCTCTCTGAGCCCCAGTGTGTTCCTCTGGAAGGTATGGCTGTCAGGACTAGTGGAGGAGGCGCTGTGATTGGCTGAATAATGCCCCCCCACCCCCCAAGATGTCCCTGTGCTGGTCCCCAGAACCTGTGGAATTGTTACCTTGTGTGGCAGATGTGACGCAGGGCCCTGAGATGGCAAGATTATCTGAATTATCTACAGGGACTCGGTGTCATCACAGGGGTCTTCACAGGGAAAGAGGGGGGCAGAGGGTCACCTCAGGAGACGGGACCCCAGGAGCACAGCTCAGAGACGGGCCCAGGAGCGCAGGCAGCGCCCTGGGAGCTGGAACAGACGAGGGAACTCGCCTCCTGCTGCCAGAAGGAGCCTTGGTTTTAGAATTCCGTCCCCCAGAGCCGGAGGGAATAGGTCTGCGTGGTCGCAGGGCAGCCGTGTGTGGCGATGTGATGCAGCAGCAGCAGGAGCCTAATCCAGGCGATAGCAGCCGGCCGGCGTGGCTCAGTGGTTGAGCGTTGACCTATGACCCAGGAGGTCACGGTTCGATTCCCAGTCAGGGCACAGGCCCGGGTTGCAGGCTCGATCCCCAGTGTGGGGCGTACAGGAGGCAACCGATCAATGAGTCTCACTGATGTTTCTATCTCTCTCTCCCCCTTTCCCTTCCTCTCTGAAATCAATAAAAATATTTTTTAAAAAAATAAACTTATAAAAAACCTTGAGAAACCGAGCTCTGGGTGCAGCCAGCCCAGACACGGGTCTCCCTGGCGACACCTTCCCCCTTTCTCGGACTTGACAGCTGCCGGTGGAGTTCCTGCTGCTGCTCACCGTCCCCCTCGTGGACCCCGACAAGGAAGACAGAAACTGGAAGCGGCCCCTCAACTGCCTGCACCTGGTGATCAGCCCCCTGGTCTTGGTCCTGACGCTGCAGTCGGGGGCCTGTGAGTACCCGCCCCCCCCCACCCCCGCCCAGGCCAGCCCACACCCCTCCTCCCCACCCACATCCCTGCGTTTTCTTGTCAACCACACCCGGCAGCAGAACCCTGGACATCCAGCAGGTACTTAATCTGTGCTGGTGTAAGGGACCCCAGCCTCCCTAGTCATGGTCTCACCCCAACTTCCTCCGTCATTCTGGGGGGGCCTCCAGGAGGAGGTGTCACGCAGGAGCTGTGCAGAGCACCGGCTCCCTTCCTCACCCCTCCGCAGACGGCGTCTATGAGATAGGCGGCCTCTTTCCTGTCTGGGGCGTAGTGGTGATCGCGGGCACGGCCTGGGCTGCAGTGACCTTTTTTGCCACGACCAACAGCGAGCCCCCCAGGCTTCACTGGGTAAGAATCCGGGGGTCTCCGGGCCGGGAGGGGGACGTGAGGTCTTCCCAGCAGGTGTCCTGCCTGCGCCTCTGGGGTCGTTGGGCCAGGAACCACTTTCTGCAATGACAGGTCTTTAAAGCCACGGTTGAGGGCTATAGTACCTGTTCAAGGTCCACTTGCTCTCTCTCTCTCTCTCTTTTTATTTGTAACAGCTTTATTTTATTGAGATGTAATTCCCATACCATAAAATTCACCTATTTGAAATGTACAGTTCAGTGGTTTTTAGTACAGTTGACCCTTGAACTTATAAGCAGACCCACACAGTCCAAATCTGTGTTGTTCAAGGGTCACTGTGTTCTCGATCCACAGGTGGGAATCCGTGGGTGCAGAGGGGCCGGCTGTAGTTAGACGTGACTTTCCGACTGCACGGGGTCAGCACCCCCAGCCCCTGCATTGTTCACGGGTCAGCCGTATATTCATAGAGTTGTACAGTCATCACCTCTATCAACTGTAGGGCATTTTCATCACCTCAAAAAGCAAACCCATATCCAGCAGTCCCACCCTGTCGCCCCTCTTCCTCCATCCCCTGTCTACTGCCCAGCTGCCTTCTGTCTCTATAGATTTGTCTATTCTGGACATTTTATATAAACGGAACCCTGCAATCTGTGGCCTTTTGTGGCTGGCTTCTTTCCCTTATTAGCAAAATGTTTTCAAAGGTGACCTACATTGTAACGTGCATCAGTAAATAGGTCTTTTTTGTGGCTGAATAATATTCTATGATGTGGCCATAGCATGCTTTTGTGTGTCCATCCATCTGGTGATGGGCATTTGGGTTGTTTGCACTTTGGGGATGTTATGAATTGTGCTGCCGTGAACATCTGTATAACAGTGTTTGTGTGGACATAGGCGTTCATTTCTCCTGGGTGTGTTTTTAGGAGCGGAATTGCTGGGTTAAATGGTAGCAGTGTGTTGACCTTCTCAAAAGCCATCCGCTGCCTTCTGCACGCAAACGCCCCCTACCGGGGATCGAGCCTGCAAATGGGCCTGTGCCCTGACGGGGAATCGAACTGTGGCCTCCTGGTTCATAGGTTGAGCCACGCCCGCCCGGCGACACTTCAATTTTTTATTGATGAAAAAAAATTGTGGTTTTTATTTTGAGAAACTTGGAGTGGATGTGCCAACCCAGAGGGCTCGAACTCCCAGCTCATTGCTCATGTAGAGAAATGGTTTTCAGCCAGTGTTTCTTACTAGTCCTTGAAGTCTGACACCTGCTTCGGCAGGGATGGACCTTGAAAACATGGTGCTAAGTGAACACGTGGTCACACAGGACCACATCTTGTAGAAGTCAGTGAGGCCACTTATATGACATGTCTGATCCACAGAGACAGGAAGTAGAGGGGAGGGGCTGGGGTGAAGGTTGGGGGCATGGGGAGGGACTGCTAACAGAGTGTGTGTGTATATATATATATATATATATATATATATATATATTTGTATATATTTATTTCAGAGAGAAAGGGAAAGGGAGAGAGAGATAGAAACATCAATGATGAGAGAGAAGCATTGATTGGCTGCCTCTTGCACGCCCCCACTAAGGGTTGAGCCCGCAACCCAGCATGTGTCCCTGACTGGAATTGCACCCCGGACCCTTCAGTCCACAGGTCAGCACTCTATCCACGGAGCCACGCCGGCCAGGGCAGGGAGCTTCTTTTTGTGATGATCCGTGGCATTTGGCCCGTAGACCAGAAATCTGATGAAAGCTATGGGAACCTCTTCTCGAAATAGCAATATTCAGCTACCATTGTATCGAGCACTTACTGTGTACTTGGCTCTGGTTTCCTTGCATCTATTAACTCATTATGGGCTCATGACAACCTCGAGAAGTCGGCACTGTTATCGCCCCGTTTCACAGATGAGGAACTGAGGCTGTGTCTGTGGGGGCCGGCCTTGGTCCCACCCGCACGCTGTCCCCTCCCCAGATCTTTGCCTTCCTGGGCTTCCTGACCAGCGCCCTGTGGATCAACGCGGCCGCCACGGAAGTGGTGAACATCTTGCGGTCCCTGGGCGTGGTCTTCCGGCTGAGCAACACCGTCCTGGGCCTCACGCTGCTGGCCTGGGGGAACAGCGTAGGAGGTGACTGGGGACTCAGGGGGCGGGGGCGGGGGCGGGGGCGGGGTGAGCACAGCCACATCCCTGCCCTTCGCTCCCCCAGCCAGAGTGGCACGGAGCAGGGACGTCCAGGGCACTTCCCTCAGCATGGGCTGAGCGCCCGCTGACGTTTTTATTTATTTCTTTTTAAATATGTTTTTATTGATTAGAGAGAGAGAGGAAGGGAGAGAGAAAGAGAGAGGGAGAGAGGGAGAGAGAGAGAGAGAGAAACATCAATGAGAGAGAACCATCATTCGGTGCCTCCTGCACACCCCTGACTGGGGATGGAGCCCACAACCTGGGTATGTGCCCTGACTGGGAATTGAACCAGCAACCTCTTGGTATATGCTGTGACCCTCAACCAACTGAACCACAGTGGCCAGGGCCCCACTGACCTTTTGGAGTGACCATCACTGGGCATCGGGATGCCCTGAGCCAGGAGGTTCTGTGGAAGCCCAGTGCGGCTCCCCTCTTGCACGGACGCTTGCGGCTCCCCAGAGTCAGGCAGGGTGTGTGCATGCGTGTGTGACATGTATTCGCACGTACATACACACACAATTCTCTAGCTGCAGCCGCCATGTCGGGCTGGCCAGGTTGTGACCAAAGAAGGTGTTGGGGGGCTAAAATCTCCTCTCACTCACCTTTTCCTAATTTGCATGGAGACACCTAATTTGCATGGAGATACCGAATATGCTAGCAGCAGATGGACTCAGGTGAAAATCGGGGGTTGCCTGTCACACCCACAAAGTTGCCTCTGCTGAGAAGAGGGGGGTGAAGGAAGGGAATTGTGTCTTAGGGGTCGCTGTGGCCTCTCATAGCCAGCCAGCTAGTGCCAGGCCCGGGGGCATTTATCCGCGTTTGTTGGCCGAAGGACTGTGGGTAAGAAGGAAGGAGTGAGTGACCGGGAGGCCGGGGCAGCCACTCACCACGCCAGCCTTCTCGTTCCCCCGCAGATGTCTTCTCCGATTTCACGCTGGCCCGCCAGGGCTACCCCCGGATGGCGTTCTCCGCCTGCTTCGGCGGCATCATTTTCAGTATCCTTCACGGTGCCCGGTTCTCAGTGCAGGCCTACCCTCGGGGCTGTAACTCCAGGGCCCTTTCGTTCCCACTGAGCCGGCTCTGACCTCTCAGGTTGGGGTGGGAAGGAGGGGCCCTGCCTGAGCAGAGTCCCCTGAGCAGTCCCTAGAGGTGGCCTTGACCCGTGCTCCGTCCCAGTCCCCCAGTGGACCATGGGCGGTCACTTTACCTGGCCGAGCCTCAGGTTCCCATGTACTGAGTGCCCACCAGGCACTGAGCATGTCTGTCACTGGTTCGAGCCTCAGGGATTGAGTGCAAATGCCCACTGGACGCTCGCCCTCCTAGACCTGGCTGAGGTCTCTCGGGCAGGGTTTGGGAGCTGGTGGGGGGTGTAGATCATAGGGAAAGCCAATGGCTGTGTGGTCAGGGTTATGGGGTGGTTCCAGCAAGTTTCCTGAGCCAGGCTGCAGATGTGCTGGTGGGAGTGGGCCTGGGCTGCCTGCTGCAGATCTCCAGGGGCCACGCCGAGGTGAAGGTGAGTGGCCAGTGGCCAGGCCCTTCTGCAACGGGCCTCCTTACCATGTCCCCTCCTTCTTCTCTTCCTCCTCCTCCTCCTCTTCCCCCCCCCCCCCCCCCTCTTGTCCTCTGGATAACAGGTGACTCACACCTGAGCACTTTGCACTTCCTGGGAGAGGACTTGTCTAAATTCGGCACAAGTCTGATCTGTAGAATATCTTTAAAATGTTTTGCATGTAGGGTTGGAAAAATGTATTCCTTCCAATTCAGAGTGATAAGCTGTAGTTTGGGGGGAAGGGGCCGGAGGCCCCTGGATTCAAGTGTTGGTCCCATCAGTTAAGCCTCCTGCTATATGACTTTGGATGAGTTAGGACATCTCTGAGCTTCAGTTTCCTCACCTGTGAAATGGGGCTGGTGATACCACCCCACCACACCCCTCCCCCACTTCCTGGATAAGCACCCACGAGGTCAGGGCCGGGCTGAACACCTCATCCCAACGCTGTCCACACGGGCGGGCCGGGAGGAGAGGGAAGGTGCCATCGGTTGGAGACAGCCCTAGAACGGGGCTCCAGCAGATGTGGAGAAGGTTCTGAAACACATTGAGGGTCAAAGGTCTCACTTCAAGAGGACCTGAGAATTCCCTGAGGAGCTGCAAGAGACCTCCTGGCCCAGGCATTCCAGGGGCCCGGCTGGGCGGCTGCGTTTTATTTCTATTTTTAAAAATATATATTTTATTGATTTTTTACAGAGAGGAAGGGAGAGGGATAGAGCGTTAGAAACATAGATGAGAGAGAAACATCGATCAGCTGCCTCCTGCACATCTCCTACTGGGGATGTGCCCGCAACCAAGGTACATGCCCTTGACCGGAATCGAACCTGGGACCTTTCAGTCTGCAGGCTGACGCTCTATCCACTGAGCCAAACCAGTTAGGGCTGGGCGGCTGCATTTTAATGTAAGCTCCCTGCCGACTGATGAGGGCAGGACACTTAAGTGACTCAGTCCCAAGGTGGAAAATTCAGATACTGCTGGCCGGGGCCCGGCAGGTGATGGAAACGTCTGGGCTGTTCAGGTGGGCCTCATGGGGCCAGGTAGTCAGGTTTTCTAGAGAGGAAATCGAGGTTCCTGGGTGAACTTTCGCTCTTTTAAAATATTGGCCTGGCTGGTGTGACTCAGTGGTCGAGCGTGGATCTATGAACCAGGAGGTCAGATCTAGTGGGGGTGGGGTGGTGAGCAGGAGGCAGCCGATCGATGATGTTTCTCTCATTGATGTTTCTCTCTGTCTATCCTTCTCTCTTCCTCTCTCTCTAAAATCAATGAAAACAGAAAAAATTAAAATGTTGAGCAGGGCAAACAGCAAGGCAGCCAGTTTGCATCCCCTATCCCAGCATCTCTATGCGGAAGGCTGTGACTTGGGAGACCAAACGAGGGGGAGATTAGATGAGGCGGGGACCCTGGGGATGGTTTTAGGGCTCAGCGAGTGAACGCTCTTGGAATGTCCGGAGGCTGAGGTGGGTATTGATGGGAGCAGAGCCCCCCCCCCCCCCCTTCCTCCTGGCTCTGAGTCTTCAGTAGCCTCTGCGGCTGCTGACCTGCAATGAGCCGGCAGGAGGGCCAGCCTTTCCGGAGGCCACGCCCAGAAGCAAATGGCTACTTACCCTGCTTGAAAAGTTGGCCTTTCTCAAAGGTGTAAACACACTGCAAATTTTGCTGGTACTCTTCCTGGGTTTCAAGATTCCTTTCCTTATCGATTCTCAGGCAGGTGCAGATAATGGGGCCTTAGGGTGGCCCCCTGATGAGAGTGTTAACGTAAAAAACCATTGAAACCTGTAAAGAATTTTTTGAGTTTATTTGAGCCAAACTGCCGACATATGCCGGGAAGCAGAACCTCAACGAATTGAGATAGTGCTCCGGAGAATGGCGGGCTACATCTGTATTTATACATTGCAATCAAAGGAAAGGGATGTAGGTGGGTTACATGAAATTCATTGGTGATAGATTAAGGAGGAGGGATAATGCAAAGTGAGGAAACCCCTGGGATTGGATAAGAAGTAAAATGATGGACACATACTTAGGTGGGTGCAGGAACAATTAACATGATGATGACGGAATCTGTGGTATCTGTCCGGGCGCCCAGCACATTTTGTTGTGCCCCAGGGGCTCCAGAAAAAGGGAAGTTACAAGTTACCCAGACGTTTCAAGGGTGTGTTATAGATGCAAAAAGACAGATAGGCTCAGTTAAGGTAAAGGTTGACCTTGTCAGTGAAGATACTGGCCTAGGACGTAACTGCCCACCAAAACTGCTTTAGTTAAATTTCAGACCATCCTTTGTGGTGACTTTAGGTCTCTGAGTTTGCAAGACCGCCAGGTGGGCCTCCCCTGAGCTTGTCAGGTCAGCATGTGGCCCCTTTCGTCCACCGGAGTGTGTATGTGCATTCCACCGGCTTTGTGTGTAGAAAACACCCCTGCTATTCATTACGACGCCAGGCAGGCTCCTGGGAAGGCCGTCTAGGAAGGGTGTCCGTGGAGTGAGCCCTGGCCGGTTTGGTTCAGTGGACCAAAGGGTCTCTCTCGGGTTCGATTCCTGGTCAAGGGCACGTACCTCGGTTGCAGGTTCCCCAGCCTTGGGTGGGGGCTGTGTGGGAGGCAACCAGTTGATGTCTCTCTCTCTCCGTCCTCCCTTCCATTTCTCTCCTCTCTTCCTTCCACTATCTCTAGAAATCAATGGAAGAAATATCCTCAGGTGAGGATTAAAAAATAATAAAATTGGGGAAAGAAACAAAATACTGGCTGCTCATAAACGCTCACTGTCATATGAGCCAGTTCTCAGATTTGACGCACAGGTCTGTGTGTTTGTGCACCGACACCCGTGTGCACCCACCTGTGTGCACATGCATCTGTGTCCCTGTGTGGGGAGGCAGGGCAGGGTATTGGTTAAGAGCTGCGACTTCCCCAGGGCTCTGTCACTTACTGATGACTCAGTCTCTGACGCGCCCCCTAGGAGTGGTTGTGAAGATGAAAGGCTGTGAGTGTTAGATCCTCGGCCTATGTTAGACACACGCTAAGTCCAGGAGGAGGAGAAGTGAGGTGGGGACAGTTTCATTTCCTTTTCTGTGCTGCTTGAGAATTTTTCAACAATGTCACGTGATGTATATCGAACATATTGTACCCGAGCCCTACTGCTGCCCTGACAGATGAGCACAGGCTGTTCAGGCGACACGAGGGCACCAGGTGTCGGACCGGTGGGGTCACAGCAAACCTGGGTTCAGCAGCCTCGGTCCTTGGGTTCTGGCTGGGAAAGGATTCAGAGCCAAGACCCAGACTGTAAGAGAACGTTTCTTTGGTAAATCACAGAGATAGAAGTAATTCCTAGAATAAATGGGCTTAGGCCCGGCCGGTGTGGCTCAGTGGTTGAGCGTCGTTCCATGAACCAGGAGGTCACGGCTCAATTCCTGGTCAGGACATCTGCCCGGGTTGCAGGCTTAATCCCTAGTAGGGGGCGTGCAGGAGGCAGCCGATCAATGATTCTCTCATCATTGATGTTTCTAACTCTCTATCCCTCTTCCTTCCTCTCTGTAAAAAATCAATAAAATATATATTTTTTTAAAAGGAAGTAGTTTAGGAAGCAAGTTAAGAGGTAACGGAAGGGCCCTTGGAGCTTGGGAGTGAGGAGGTTAATGGTAACACACCTGGGGGGTGGGGGGAGGAGGAAGAGGAATAGGAAGGGGCGGGTAAAGGGGAAGGCGCAGCGTGCTTCCCAGAGGGAGCGGGAGAGCTCACGGGTCCTCCTCCGTCCTAAGAGGGGTTTTTTCTTTGTTTTTTTGTTAATCCTCACCCGAGGACATTTTTTTCAATTGATTTTCTAGAGAGAATGGGAGGGGGAGACACAGAAATGATGTGAGAGAGACACATCGACTGGTTGCCTCCCACACGCCCCCCGACCCGGGGCCAGGATCAGGCCTACAACCAAGGTACGTGCCCTTGACCGAAATGGAGCCTGAGACCCTTCAGTCCACAGGTCAACGCTCTAACCGCTGAGCAAACCGGGTAGGACCCCCCTAAGGGTTTAAGGGTGGCAGTTTTAGGGGAGATGCTAGAATATGCAGCAGCTTTCCAGGTGTGCCCTTTCAGGGTCGCGGTCTCGCTGATTGCTTGGCGTGCACCAGGAAGGGGGTCATCATTCCAGGCACCTGGCCCTGACGCCAGCCCCAGCCGAGGCTGGTTTTGGTGCTTATCTGGGCCTGGAGCTGACGTACAACTGAGGCCCAGATGTTCTCTAGGGAGGAAAGGTCCGGGGCCCTGGTCTGAACCCCGTGACTAGTGTAGACTAGGGGAGGATGGTCCCCCTGGGGCAGGTCCCACCCTACAATTGATTGTCCGTTGCTAGGCACCTGGGGCTGTCCACCCCGTGATCTGTACCCGGCCCATCGTCCTTGCTCTGCTCACGTCTGTCTTACTGCCTCCCACACAACTAGGTGGCTTCAAACACTGAAGGTCCGGGTGGGGCAGGCCTTCGCTGGCCCCTAGCAAGGGGCCCTCAGCATCAGTTTGATTGACCGATGGCTGTATCGTGACCTGGCCTCTCTCCCTGCAGCTGGAGCCAGAGGGCCTGTTGGTGTGGGTCTTGGCGGGCGCCCTGGGCCTCAGCCTCGTCTGTTCCCTGGTCGCGGTCCCGCTGCAGTGCTTCCAGCTGAGCAAGCTCTACGGCTTCTGCCTGCTCCTCTTCTACGTGAGCTTCCTCGTGGTGGCCCTGCTCACCGAATTTGGGGTGATTCACTTGAAAAGTGTGTGAGTGGAGCTGTGCGCCGGGTCCACCTGGTGGCCGGGAGGTGTCACTGCAGGCGGTGAGCTGGAAGATGGATGAGGACGGAGACCGAGGCGCCTTCGGTAGAGCCCGCGTGGGCATGCGTGGCGGGCGCGCGGTGTGGGCTGGATCGAGGGGTCGCTCGCTTTGCTAGAGGTTCCCAGGCACTGCTGTGTGCAGGGAGGAAGCCAAGCCTCCTTTCTGGGGCTGTGGAGACTGGACCTGAGGGGGCGGACAGTCCCAGGCGGAAGGAAGGAGCCTTCCTTGTTATCGCGAGCCTCTCGAAGGTGGGGTGTAGGGGGTGCCGGGGTGCCGTTCAGCTGGTGTTGGAAGGATCGCGAAGTGTTCAGGGCTGGAGGCGACTAAGAGGCCCAGCCCCACCCGTAGGTGTCCCTGCCACCCACCTGCATCGTCTCAGGGCTCACATGCTGCCAAACCCAGGCTTAGGGACTCAGGACGGTGGGGCCGTGGACAGGGCGCCTGAGGTGCCTGGGCCCCGGGCCGTCGTGGGCCGAGTCCTAGAGCTGCACCGTCCGACAGAATGGGAATGAATTTTCTAGTCACCACGTTAATAAAGCCCGAAGAAGCAGGTGACGTTTTCACAGAAATGTGTTTTATTGAACCCAGAGGCTCCAAACTGTCAGCCCACGGCTCGGCTGCCACACGGACGGTACAGCTCTAGGCTCCACCTCCGGGACCACCCACTGGCTGAAGGCAGACTCCTGTGTCCTGCTCGTTGGGTTTTCCGGCTGCAAAACCAGAGGGGATTTGTGCCTTGTGCCTACCTCAGGGGGACCCCTGGGCTGGGGTTCCAGTGCCCCCACATTCTGGGGAGGACCAGGCACCCCACCCCCACCCCCACCCGCCATCAGTGACCTGCTTCAATTAGCACCTGAAGCATTTGCCTCATTGCCTTATGCCGGCAGGAAAGGGATTCAGCTGTCTTTTCTTCCCGAGAAAAGTTATTAAATATTTCAAGTTTGAAGGTTGAAGGTTCTTGGGCCTGATGTATGGGCTTTGGGGCACATGTGGGGGTGGGGCTGGGGCTGAGCTGGGGTCGGGAAGGGGACCTCCCTGCATCCCCCACGATCGCAGAATGTCGATGTCAGGAGGCGGCAGCCACACTTACAAAGCAGAGGCGCTTTTATTAATATGCCAGAAGCCGGAGACACCGTGGGTTTTCTAGGTAACAAATCGCCAACGTACAAAACCTTACAGGGCCATTCCTGCTGTCCGTACAAAATGATTGTCGCGTGGTGTGGAGTAAGGCGGGGGTGGGGGGCAAGGAGGGGCCATGACGGTCACAGACAGGTCGCTTGACCCAGGCAGCTCGGTCTCAGCGTGGTTTCGCAGCTGCGTGGGGAGTGAGGGCGTCTGGGCTGGTGATGTCCCGGGTCCCGCAGAGCTCACAGCCCTGGGACTCCTACTCCCTGTGCCCGTGCGCAGGTTTGAGGACCAACTTGACCAGGCCATGGAGACCCTGGGACAGGCGCCGACCAGTGACTGCACTAAGCAGGTCTAGACTAGACCCTGCCCTCCTGTGCCAGCCCTCACTGTGGGCCGCAGGGCCCCTGTGGGCAGAGGAAGGGGTTAGGGTGAGGCCCGAGGCTCAGGTGGAGCCCTCCTGCTTCCGAAATGCCCGTTTCAGTACAAAAGCTACAAGGCACCCAGTTGTGCAAATAAGTTTCCTCTCGGGAGGTGGAGAGGTCCTGGCCCGGTGCCCAGCTGCCCGATGGCCCCTGACAGGCTGCCAGCCTCCTGCCCCCTGTGGGGATCCCAGTGGCTTCCTGGTGTCCCCAAAGGGCTGTGCTTTAACGAAAATGCCCACTCCTCTCCCGGGAGGGGCAGAGCTGCGCACTGTGGGTTACAGGGATCAGCTGGGCCTTGGAGAGGGTGCTGGGTACTGTACCCGGGGTCAGGCCTGCCCTGCTGGGAACCTCAGCCCACCCGCCCTCCTAAGCCACAGGAGGCTGTGGAGGCAGCTGAGAGCAGGGGCCGCCCCTGCCCCCCTACCCCTGCACCCCTTTGCCTCCAAGCTCCCTCCTCTGACCCTGCTGTGCCCTCACTGGGGCTGCCAACCCCAACAGCCTGCTTCCGATTCGAGCACCGAGGCACCCCACCCACTCTGACCTCAGCTCCCCAGGCACCAGGGGGACTCGGGGCGCCATGGGTTCACTCACACCTGCTTCGGCACCAGCCACGCCTCCCGGTGAGGCCCTGGTGCCCAGTAGCAGAGCTAATGCACAGTGTGAAGGGCTTGAGCAGAATCCTGAGGAACCTGCACATCTTTCTGCCTGGACAGCCCATACAAGCAGGGGGAGGGGCTCAGTGGAGAAAGCTGTTGCCGGGATGGGTCTGGGTGTAGCCCTCAGCCTCACCCTTGCTCCCCACCCCCGTCCCCCTTCCGTGCTGGGCCTGGATTCCAGCCGAGGCTGTTAGGATTTTCAGCAACCAGAGTTGAAACCTGACCAAAAGGGGGGTGGGACAGAAGGCTTAGAGCCAGGACTCGAGACGCGCCAGGCACTTGCCGGCCAGCACCGGCCGAGACCTGACCACTGAGACCTGACCACATGGTACAGTCACACCGATTCCACTTTCCATTAGGTCATGGGCACAGGTCCCCGAAGGACCGTCCTATTCCATTATCACAGAGAAATACACACCCGAGGATGTGGGTTTTCTCCTTCGTAAGTGGTTTTGTCCCTAAAGCAAGACAGAAACCCGTGACGAGGCCGCAGCGGAAGTTAATGGGGAAGCTGTCAGCTGGGACGTGAGCCTGAAGGCGTCAGGAAGACGTGGGTGTGAGTGTGGCCTGGGGAGGGCCGGCCCCCGTGAGGGCAGAGTCCATTCCAGCCGCGTTCCTGGGGAAGGGCCTTCCTTCCAGCGCTTTCTGCCTGGCCGCGCCCCAGAGCAAACTGGCTTCTGGAGTTCAGGAAAACAGGGTGAGGTTACAAACCAAACCCCACCTTGTCTGCCTGTCTTTTCCGCTGTCTCTATAAATATGTGCATATATATGGACATGTGCATATGTGTATATACACATTACTTCGATACATCGTAGTAAAATAACGCTATTGTGTTATTGCATAGAAGAGATGGCTTTCGGGAGTGAGCTGGCTTAGGTGATGGTCTGCGAGCGCTGGCGGCCGCCTGGGGGCTGCTGGGTGGCGGGGGCACCGCTGCCGTCGGACTGCTGCTGCTCCTGCTTGCGGGTGTGTTCCTCGTACCACTCCTAGGGCACAGGGCAGATGGGTGGGCGCTGAGTGGGCGGCATCCTTCCAGCCTCGGGGCTGGGGGACCACCCAGGATGGAGGAGTGGGCTGCCAGGGCCTCTTCCAGCTCCCGGCAGCGCTGCTGTGAAAGCAGTTTGAGGAAATTGAACAGCTCACCTGCCTCAGGCCATCGTGTGACATTTTCAGGGACAGGTATTCCGGTGATTAAGGAATTAAAAAACACGCCGTGTGTTTAAATCTGAACCACAGAACTTAGAGCTTAAAAAACACCACGAGGGCCGAGCTCTGTGCCCCCTCGTCTCACGGAGGGGAAACCGAGGCCGGGGGTGGAGGGCAGACCCGAGCGCGGGCTCCGTGCCGTCACCGCTCACAGATGAGAAAGGGCCCACCTGCCCGCGGCACAGAGCCAGCAATCCAGCCCAGGGCTCCGGCACCAGAGCTCCCGCTGGTCCCCTCCGCACCACCCAGTGCCCTGCAGCCTCCCAGTTTCGGGCGTGAGCACCGCAACGGTAACGACTGGGTTCCCGCTGTGAGAACGCCAGGAAACAAGGCAGCTGCTGGGAGGGAGACCCTCCGGGACCCCCGGGGGGGAGGGGAGACGCCCAGGGGAGGCAGCCAGCGGCTCTGTCCCGGACGCAGCGTGCCGGCCACGTGGTGCTGGGTAAGATGTTTGCCTCAGCTGGCAGTGTGGGAAGATGGGGAGAGTTTGTAAAAAAACACAAAACAAAATTGGCTTCTCCCTTCTCTTAAATTAGAAAAAACCCAAACAGTAAAAAAAAACACGCAGAGACCCGCTGGGCACAGCAGGCCTTACTCCTATGGTCTGTGAGGCTGGGCCTGGGAGAGGCCCCGTGCCCCTGGGCGGCGGGGCGGGCGCTCCTACCCGGATCTCCTCCTGGTACATCTTCAGGCTCAGGTCACTCTTGGTCCTGGATCTCCGCCCCAGGAACACCACGGTGCCTTGCTGTGGACGAGCAGAGGCTGCAGGCCCCACCGTGCCAGGCCCGGGCACCCACCCCTCCCCCCGCACAGGCCTTGCCCGCTCCCCTGGCTTTTACTACGATGCCACCCAAAAGTGTCACCAAACCTTGAGGGGCTGGACGGTGGGGGTGGGACTCCACTTGGCTATAGCGCCCTCTTCCCAGCCTGGTTTCCTGCCGGGACGGGGCGCTATCCTCACCTCGTTTCTCTCCATCTGGGAGAGGACCTTGAGCAGCCGGGGGATGTCCGCCGCCGCGCCCCGCGCCTCCCGGGACAGCTTGAGGACGGCGAGCAGCTCGTCCTTGGACAGTTCCTTCTCCACAGTGATGCCACCGTCAACTGCAGTGGGGAAGGGACCTGGGCTCAGGGGCCTCCTCCCCGCTGTCCCTACCAGGGTCCTAAGGTCCCTCTCCTGTCCCCCAGCCCCCACTGTGGCTCTGCTGTGGGTGTGCGGATTGATGGTCAGGCCAGCAGCTCACAGGGGACAGAGGGTTTTGGAGGCAGCCTCCAAGCAGAAAGAGAAGGGTCAGCCGGCCGGTGTGGCTCAGTGGTTGGGCCTGGACCCAGGAACCACAAGGTCTCCAATGCGATTCCCAGTGAAGGCACGTGCCCGGGTGTGCAGGAGGCAGCCGAGCGATGTCTCTCTCTCACTGATGTTTCTCTCTCTCTCCCCTTCTCCCTTCCTTTCTCACTAAAAATCTATTTAAAAACAACGTGTTTTAAAAAAGGGTCAGACAGCCTGATAGGATAGAGACTTGGAAACAAGTAGTAACAGGTATGTGGCCCTTTTGAGGGAGAGTCTGGGAAGGATGGGGGGTCAGTCTGCAGAGATCTGCGCCACCTGGAGGCGCAAGGGGATTAGGAGCCGGGACCTCCCAGTGCAGGAGAGCGACGGCTCCGCAGGCTGCAGGGTTCCCGCCCGGAAAGCCCAGGAACGCGGTGTGGAGTTTAGAAGCTGGAGACAGTGGCTGAGAGGAGGAGGCTAGGAGTGAGCAGCCTGGGGGACAGGAGATGGGGGACAGTGGGCCGGCCGGCGGTGTATACCAGAAGCCTGTCTCTGGTGTGGGATTTTTCTTACGCTGTGATGTGTATTGTTTTTCTTTGAAAAATGAGATCGAGAGCATGTGTCTGTCAGTGAGTATCTGGACATCAATGGCAGTGACAGGTCTAGAGAGACGAGCCACCTACATAAGCTGAACTGCCGGGCAGACAGACAGCCAAGCAGCAGGCAGCGAAGGCTCCCGCCCCTGGCACAGACCTTCCGAGTCCTGGTTCTTGCGGCTGAAGTTCATTCGGAAGACAAAGGCCTCGAGGATGAAGGCCACGATGATGGTCATCACCACCTGGCCGGCAGGGGGGGCAGAGAAAGGATGGGGTGGGCGCTGCTTTGGCCCCCCGCCCAGCAGAGCCGCGTGGACGCATCCCGGCCGTCCTCCCCGGGCTGCCGCCCAATGGGCAGGGCGGCTGGAGCCCCGGGTGATGGGGGACGCACGTCCGGGCGCAGACTAACCATGGTCACGATGTAGAAGGTCATGAAGTAGAGGCGGCTCCAGTGGGAGGTCTGAGAGGTGACGCCTTCCTGGAGGCAGAGGAGACAGTGAGCGGGCGCCGGGGGGCTGTCCACTCAGGCTTCCTGTGGCCTGGCACTGCCAGGCTCTTTACAGACCCCCCGCCCCCCGGTTAAGGAAGACACAGGTCCCCGGGTCTAAAATTCCTCTGCCCCACAGGCCTGGATGGTCCCCAGGGCTGAGCCTGCCCCGAGTGGGGTGGCACTTGGAAGAGTTCAGGGAAGGAAACCCCGCCACAGCTCCTAGACTGGAAAGTCTCCCCGGTGGGTGGGAGGACAGGCTGTGCATCCCCTGGCTGCTGGGGGGTGTGGAGCTGGGACGAAGGCCATGTCCAGCCAAGGAGTGCTCCTGGGCCCCCGCGGTGGCCTCCCGCAGAACGCTGGCCCTGTGGCCCAAGACACCACCCCCCGCAGGCCTTGGGAAGGGCAGGGACCCCACACTGGGTGAAGGGAGACGCAGAGCTGGCCCCAGAGGGTGAGGGGAAGGCGCTCCCAGGAGCTGGCCAAGGTCCTTACCATGATGATGTACCAGTTGTTGACAACTGTGAGCTCGAACAAGGTCACTGCCAAAGGGAAGGGGGAAGGCACGATCAGACCCACCATTTCAGTCAGAGGTCCCGGCACCAGACGCCGAAATGAGGCATCCCCATCGCCAGCCTGGGCCTCCCCAAGCGCCGCCCACAGGCAGTGCTGCCACCTTGCCTGTCCCCAGCAGGGGGTGCCCTTTGCCTGCAGCCTGGGATGGACCAGGGCTTGGGGTGGGGAAAGAGCACACAGACCTTCCTCGGTGCAGATCTGGGGATCCATGAGGCTCTCCCCGTCCTCGAGAAGCTGTGTCAGGCCTGCCCGTCCGCATCCTCTACTCCCCCTCCCCATCATCTCCCTCCTCCTCTCCACCCTCCTCCCCACCCCCATCCCCTCCACAGAACCCGGAGCAGAGCTGTGTGGGCCCCTGAACCATGAAGGGCACTGTGGCGGGTGAGGGGGTGCTGCCCTAGCATCAGGCTGAACACCCCCCTCACCCTCCCCCGCAAAGCACGAAGCTCTTCAGTCCCGACACTAAGGTATCGGCAAAGGAGTAAACCTGGCGGCTGCATGAGCCGGCCCGGCCTGGCCCGCACCCTAAGCCTGGGCTCTCACACGCTGTCTGGGCCAGAAGGGACCCGAGACAGTGGGGCCAACAGCCAGGGAGGGAGAGGTCGCAGACAGCCCTGCTCCCCGGCCTCTGGGACGTGCGGGGCTACGGCCAGGGAGTGCCCCCTGGGCTCTCCGCACTCACCGAAGCTGTTCAGGATGTTGTCGAAGTTGTTGAGATAGTAGTAGCCGTCCTCCACGACCGTCCTGTTGCCCACCGTGCGGTTGCGCCAGCGGTAGGCGTCCGCCACGGTGCTGGTGCTGCCGGGGAGACGGCAGGAGGGACCGTCACAACACAGCGGGTCCCCCCAACAGGACAGAGTGTTTAAGGAAACCAAGGTCTGAGCAGGGAGCACTGTCCTGGCCCATTTCCTGCCCAGCAACCCCGTCTCTCTGCTCTCGCTGCCTCCAGCCCCCCACCCCTTACCCGCCTCCACTGGGCATTACTCTGCTGCCGGCTGGGCGTCCTCCCTCCCTCCGAGCCGCCCTGAGACACTGCTGGGAGGGCCCCCTGGGTTTGCCGCGGCAGGTGAGGGCCGCACCAGGGAGGGGAAAGGGCCTCTCAGGGCTCCGGCCCCGGCCGGGGCTTCTCCGAGGTGGCTGCCTCTGTTCTGAGAGCTGACTGGCTGCTTTTATTTAAATCCTCGATGGCTCATCAGTTAAAATCCATGTGATGTTTCTGCAAGTCTGAGCCTCTTGCCAGGCACCCACTGCACCCGACTGGCAGGGCGGCCCTGGAACCTGCACTTTTAAGCAGTGGCCCTGTGCCTGGGAAGGCCTGTGACCCGCTCCCAGCTCAGCCTGACTCAGCAGCCACCAGCGTCTCCGAAAGTGTCTCTCTCTCGGCCTCCAGGCCAGAAGGACTCAGTATTAAAGAGGACACTGCTGTCATCCTGGTGGCTGGGAGGAGGGAGCGAGAGGTCACGGGGGGCAGGCTCCCCACTCCGTCCCCACAGACCTTCCTACGGGTGTCCATCTGTCTTATCCTAACCGGCCGCCTCTGGAGAGACGTGGAAGTAAGCCATGGGATCAGGCCACACCTGGTTCTCGCGAGGCCTGCAGCCCTCGGCCCCACGGGCCAGCTGATGGAGGCCTGGGGACAGGGAAACTGCTCAGATGCCCTCACCGCAGAGATGACTGCTTCCGGGTCCCTCCCTTAGCTACTGACTGACCTGAGCCCTGGAAGCAACGCCAGGGGATCGATTCCAGGAGCCCTAGGCCAGGCGAGGCCCCGCGGGTACTCACTTGCAGCAGTTGGGGTAGAGGATCCCGCAGAAGAACTCCATGCCCACGATGGCGAAGGAGTAGTAGAAGATGAGCAGGGTGAGGGCCAGGCTGTGGGAGGGGCAGACAGTGACGGCGGGCCGGCCAAGAGCCCGCCTGACCCACGGAGCGGGTGGGGGAGGCCTGCCCCCAGCCAGGTTCTCCGCCTGGGAAGTGCCTGCAGGGAAGGGGCCTCGTGACTCGGGTCTGGGCTAAAACACGGCTCGAAGGAGGACTCTGAACAGATGCCCCTGAGCGGAGATTCACCCCTTACCTGTGAAGGTGGACTCACAGGTGACCCCTTACCTGTGAACAGACACAGGTGGTGAGTGAGGGACAGCTCCCTGCCCGCCCCACTAACGTCTCACAGGTCAGCGGAGGGGAGTGGGGCCAGGGAGGCCTGTGCTGTCAGAGGTCAGCCGCCTCGGAGAGCCCGCAGACCCTCGATCCGTCCTTTCCGGGACTCCTCTCCCCCCTCTCCCGCCCACTGCCCACCCCCAGGGGGCACAAGCCGCAGGAGGCTGGCCCTGGGCCCGGGCAGGGCAGTACCTGGCCATCCGGGGCAGCAGCTCAAACATGGTGTCCAGCACGTTGCGGTAGCGCTTTTTCAGTTTGAACAGCCTGAGCAAGGAAGGAGGTGGGTCACGGCCTGACATGGGCGCGGCCGCAGCCCCCCCCCCTACAGCACCAGGTGGAAGGCAGGCCCAGGGCCCTCCCTCAGGACACGGGGCCGGACAGGCCTGTCCCTGCCGGGACCCAGAGCCGTGCTGTGGTCAGCGTCTTCCTCGGTGAGAGGGGGCAGCGTGGCTGTTCACAGTTTATAAACGCAGTCCGGCGGCTCAGGGCGGGCGAGGCCCTGCTCAACCCAGGGAGGCACACGAGAGAGAAGGGAGCAGAGCCCAGGCTGCAGGGAGGCCAGGGCCTGGCTCAGGGGGGAGAGGAAAGGGCGGTGGTGGCCGGGAGAGGAGCTGGCATCGGCCTGGCCACCACAACCGGGCATAGCAGCAGGTTCTGCTACAGAGAGATGCCACCCCGGACCCCAACCTCCACCTCTCCTCCCAAGGTGGACAGGGCAGGAGGGTGGACGTGTGTGGGATCGCAGCTGGTAGTCAAGAGGAAGCCAGGCTCCTGAAGATGCAAAGGGCTCACCCCCAGCTGGGAGGGGCGAGGCCGAGCGAGGGCTTTTCCCGACAGGAGGCTGTTCCCGACAAGCAAGGGGCCCTCAAAAGCCCCTTTGGACCTCAGGGCAGTGCCTTCTGGCTGAAGACGGTTGAGCCCATGTTTCTGTGGCCACAGCAGCCAGCGCCACAGGCCACGCCCACCCAAGCCCTGCCTCCCCCGACAGTGCCAGGGGCCGGTCCTGGTGATGTATGGAGAGGAGACGTGCCCTGGGGCTCAGGCCCAACCCCCCCCCCCCCCCCCCCCCCCCCCGTAGCTCGTGAGTCTTCTCAGGCTCTCCCCGCCCTCCCTGCCCGCCTGTCCCAACCCCAGCCCTGCCCGTCACCTCAGCAGCTGGAGCGGACGCAGGACGACTATGAAGTAGAAGGGCTCCATGTTGAAGGCCAGCGCCAGCAGTCCCAGGAAGGCGAAGGCTGTGACGGAGAAGTCGAACCTCGGGGGGGAGAGGGAGAGGGGTCTGGGCCCAGCCGGCCTCCCCACCACGGCTGGCGTCCGGCCCCGGCTCAGCTCGCCCTTCCAAGGAGCCCACGTGCCAACCACAGCGAAAGCAAGTGTGCCCCGCGGAGGCCCGTGGCCGGCAGGTGGGACACAGCGTCCTGCCACCCTGGGTGTCTGAGGTCGGCGTGGCCAGGTACCATCACAGCACACGCCTGGGGGGTCACAAACACCCAGCACCCCCTGACCGGAGGGTCCTGCACTGGCCTAAGGGCAGACACTGGCTATCCTGGTGACTGCCTGCCCTGGCGAGGTCACCGAGTGAAGGGTCAGGGCTGGCAAGGGGACCCCACCTGGAGGCCAGCGAGCCCTGACCAAGGCCGAGGGCCTTCTTACAGGTCTGCACGGGACCCGGGCTGACTTCTTTCACACTCACCGGCCTCGTGAGTGTAGCCAGATTTCACAGGGAGGCCTTTTTAAGCGGCCACTAGGGACCTCGTGAGGCCGCAGGGGAGCAGGGAGGGGGGCCCGGCGAGGCGGTGGGCCTGCCTTCTGTGGGCGGCATGGTTTTATGGAAAAGGGCTTAGCTGTGTGGGGGACGGTGTGGAGGGTGAGGCCTCAGGAAGAGCCCAGCTGGTGTGGCTCAGTGGGTGAGCGTCGACCTACGGACCAGGAGGTCACGATTTGATTCTGGTCAGGCCACATGCCTGGGTTGCCAGCTGGATCCCCCGTGTGGGGCGTGCAGGAGGCAGCCGACCCATGACTCTCTCCCATCATGGATGTTTGTTTCTGTCTCTCTCTCCCACTCTCCCTTCCTCTCTGAAATCAATAAAAATATATTTTTAAAAAGGCCTCACAAAGAGCCCACCAGCCTCAGGACCCCGTGGCGTGTGCAGGAGGGGCTGGCGTGGTGGCCCCGGGGGCGTGTGCAGGAGGGGCTGGCGTGGTGGCCCCGGGGGCGTGTGCAGGAGGTCGGGCTAGGTGGCCGAGGGGAAGACAGAGCCCAGCCCTGGGAGTCTGAGCCACAGGCGAGGCAGCAGGAGAGGCCATGACCTGGCCGCGCACCCTCCTGTGGGGGTGGGGAGGGTGGGGGCTCCCACAAGGCGGGGTTCAGAGATGCTGTCACTTACAGGTTCCAGCCGGAGGACAGGTACTCCACGGGGCCCAGGCCAGCCACCTTCAGGAACAGCTCCACCCCGTAGACTGTGAACAGGAGCGGGAGCGGGCAGTTGGCCGTGTCCTCCCACACCGGGCCTGGTCAGTTTCCTCTCTGAGACCCTTGAGGTCTCCAGCCTCCCCCTCAGGCTGTGCGCCCTCTGGACAGCCACGCTCCACGGGAGAGTGTGTGCTCCACTCCCTCCCCCTCTCTGGGCATGGCCCAGCCACCCTTCTGTCCGCCCAGCAGGTATTGCCTGCACCTCTTCGGTGCCAGGCATTGTGCTGGGTGCTGGACGTGCAAAAGTGACCAGCACGGTGCAGTGCCCCCTCCTACAGAGCTCAGAGTGCAGACAGGAGGAGACTGTGAGTGGGCGATGACACAGCGCCCTCAGGGTTATAGGAGGAGGAGGGGAATGTCGGTCAGGCGGAGGAACACCCTGCAAAGGGCCTGAGGTAAGAAAGGGCACGGGCACTCGGGAGCAGGGCACTGCTCAGGAGGGCTGCAGGGTGGGGCCTGGTGGCTGAGGGACCCCGCTTGGCCGGGGATGTGAGCACCTCGGGATGGAGATGAGATGGAGGGCAGAGGAGCCAGGGAAGAGTCTGAAACGGGTGGGATGGAATCAGACCCAGTTTCTGCTTCCAGAAGCCTCCCCGTTTCAGAGCCATGAGGTCCTAAACCAATGAACGTCCTCCCACCAGTGTTTAAGACAAGCCGGTGGCAAAGCCAAGTCCAAACAAGAGACTTACTAGTGAGAAAGACGAGGGAACTCCAGGGCACGTGCTTGGAGAAGAAGTTCCCCCCTGTAGGACAGAGAGGCCGCAGCTCAAGAGGCAGGCCAGGCGTGCGCACGGGCGGGCCAGGCCCCCAGCGGGCTCACCTCTCAGCATGAAGGTCTCGGCGAGGACCCAGACCCCATTGACTGCCACCACCAAGTCTGCAATAGAGAGAGAAGCACAGGCCTGTTGGAAACCTACAGGTCACAGCTGGTTAACTTCTGGGCCGCTCCACACACCCATGGGACAGGTGACCGCTTAGTGCTTTTACCGCATGAGCTAATCAACTGGTTCCGCTCAGAAACAGCTACGGATTTCTAAAAGCCCCCTCTCTGTCACTGCAGGGACACCAGTTAAGATGTTCCGGTAAAACCTACTATTCTAAGTCAGTATCGACGACGGACAATACACAAAGGGTTTGAGTATTGAAAGAATTTGCTTTTCCCTTGAGATGTCTGGTTTTTAAAATGACTGCACAGTTAGCAAAATGCCTATGGACCTGGCCTTTCGCTGAGCAATCCCACTGCTAGGAACCCATCCCAACAAGACAACACCAGCAAAAAACACAACACCAGGTACCCATCCCAATGAGACACCAGCAAACACACGCCTGGTACCCCTCCCAACGAAACACCGGCAAACACACAGCACCGGGTACCCAGAAAGCTGCTCGCTCGAGAACTACTTGTGACGGCAAAACATGAGACCCCACCCAGGTGGTCAGGACGGTGCCGGTGGAATAAACTACGATGCGGTCAGGACACGGTGCATCCCGCCCGGGCCAGGTGGCTCAGTTGGTTGGAGCACCATCCCGTGCATCGGAAGGTTGTGGGTTCGAACCCCAGTTGGGTGTGTACGAGGGGCAACCAATCAATGCTTCTCACATTGATGTTTTTCTCTCTCTCCCTTCCATTCTCTCTAAATATCAATAAGAAGACATATCCTTGGGTGAAGATTAAAAAAAAAAAAAGAGGGCCTATCAACTATAAAAATAAAGGGGGACATCTCTATATATTACTGTGGCGTGGTCTCCAGGATTTATTATTAACCAAAAAAAAGTGTGTAAAGTCTGCTATCATTTAATGAAGACAGAGAGATATATATATATATATATATATATATCCCCCCCATTCAGAGATTTTAAAACATGGACGGATAAGCCATGATAAAAGGTGCCCATTGGGGGAGGTGACAAGATGTAAAATTACGGGAAATAAGTCACAGGGGGTATGCACAAACAAACAAGAGGAAAGAGGAACAGTCCTGGTTCTCCAACTATACAGTGCCAGAGGGAGAAGCGGGACGGAGGAGGAGCCTACAGATTAAAACAGGCCCAAGTGACTTATCCACCCATCACACCCTGTGGTTCTGGAATTTGCTTCCAAATCTCGGGGCCTAGAGGGTATAGCAAGCCCGAGTGAGGGCGCAGGTGCACAAGAAAGACTGGCCACTGGGTGGTGAGTGCCTTGGCTGGGTGCCGGGCACGTGACGTCCCCCGGAACTTTCTATGATGAGCAGTCCACACAGCGCCTGCGGGACCGATCTCCGGCCTCCCACCCTCTGGGGGAGTGAGACCCGGGAGCAGAGGGCCCAGAGCTGGGTGGGTCCCACTTACACATTAAATACTGAAAGGCTTTGGACTTCACCAGGATGTTAACTCCTGTTGGAAGAGAGGAAACGTTAGCATCGAAGTCTTCATGTGCAAGTACGCGCTCCCCGACGTCATAGTGCTGCACATAAGCCACCAGGGTATTTATGTCCAGGGGAGAAAACAGAAGGGCCTGTTCTGCCAATGACACTCAGACACCCAAACACAGCGGCACAGACCACCGCTGCTCTGGGGACAGACTGGGCAACCCAGGCCGGGACAGAACAGAACACGGCGTTGTTGCCACTGCTGAAACCCACAATCCTGCAGGCCTCGGCCTGGGACGGTTTCCTCATCCACTTGAGTCACTATCATCTCAGCAGAATGGAAACCCGTGAGAGAATATGAGATAACAGCTGCGCCCAGCGCCCCAGCGGTGGGAGAAATCACAAACAAGGCTCTCCCATCGTTACTCGTGTTCATGGTGGCCCAGACCCAGGCTTCGGGCCTTCTACACGAGAAACTCCGTGAGCCCACACCCCCACGTACAACTTCAAAGCTGGCATTAAGTGAAGGGGGGACTGTTTAATACGGGCGCTCGGATGTAAAATGGTTGAATTTTATACTGCGCAAGGGATCACGTACACTGGGTATACACCCTGTCACAGGGGAGAGGGCAAAATACACATACTGCAGTCCCACCATTTTAAAATGTGCAGAAAAAGTAACCAATGTCAGAAAGCAACACATCCGAACACTCACAGTGGTTATTTCTGGGTGGGAGACTGTCTTCTGCTATCAGACTTGGTAACCTTCCTTTAATGAACTGGATGGTCCACAGACGTCTTTTGGTTTGGTTTTGAAGTTGCCGATTTCCTTCCTGGTCCCTAACACTATGTCCCTGCTGGGGAATCACACTCTCCTGCCGCCACGACACACCTTCAGGGGGAACCTTACCTTTGAAGATGAGGAAGGCTGTCCGGGGAAGCTCATCGAACCAGTGTTCTCGATTCTTCTTCGCCTGCCCAGGAAACAGGGCCGTGAGAGAGGGGTTCGGACCAGGGATGAGAACCTGACCCAGGGGGCCAGGAGGCCACGGTCCTTCCCTGCTCACCAGGCTCTCACTTGGGGAACAGGAAGAACACTCCGGGTCTAAGTAACAATAAGGCCAGCCAATGGCTACAGATCATTTCCATGGGCCACGCACGTGCCTTATTTTATATCGTCCTGAAAAAAGCTGGAGGTCAGAACTGCTGTTAGCCCATTTCCCAGGTGCGACGACCTGGCCAAAGTCAGATAAGTGGCCCCAAGTCACAGGGTGACTAATGGGGCCGAGATTCAGTGCGTGACCAGGACACTGTATCACACGTGTAAAGGCAGATGGGAGGCCCCGGGCCACCTGGGGCCCCTGAAGTGCCCAGAACTGAGGTGTTGTTCCAGCCAGGAAAGAATTGGACCTCGGCCCGGCTGCAGTGGCTCAGTGGTTGAGCACCGACCTATGAACCAGGAGGTCAGGGTTCGATTCCCGGTCAGGGCACGTGCCCAGGTTGTGGGCTTGGTCCCCAGTGTGGGGTGTGCAGGAGGCAGCCGATCCATGATTCTCTCTCATCACTGATGTTTCTCTCTCCCTCCACCTTCCTCTCTGAAATCAATAGAAATATATTTTAAAAATAAAAAAAGAACTGGCCCTCGGGTGCCTGTCGGCCTCATCCCCCCGTGGAGCTGTCCACCTGCTCCCTCTCTGGTCTTACCTTCCACTTCAAGGCAGTGACTTCATAGATATCATAAAAGTCCTTCAGGCTGCCACAGCAACAGGAAAAGGCAGAACAAAATTTACAAAATCAGATCGCTCCCGCTGAGCTTTACGTGTGTCACTCGCCTGCCTGTGGCCACCTTTGAAGGGGGAAGAGGGGAAGGGGGAGGGGACGGCTGGGAGTCCCAGCATATAAGTGGGGGAGGGGGGACCTCCCTGCAGGCATTCTCACCTTCCCCCAGGCCCTGTGAATACGTAATCCTCTCAGTCTAACGGAGTGACAGCTTCAGGCCCCCTGAATCACTATAACTCTTACATGGACGGGCTGAGCCTCCGTTAGCAGAGAACTTAATGGGACAAATGGGCTGAGAGTTCAGCCCAAACAGAACGTGCTCATGCTCGTATCTGCAGCTGGCCTGCTGCTTCTCAAACTCGGTCAGCAGCCATCTAGAAGGTCGAGACTGCCCTGGAAATCTGGGAGGCTGCGCCGTGGTGTGTGTGTGCGTGTGTGCATGCCTGCATATGTGTGTGTATGTGTGTACATGTGAGGGTGCGAACACCCCTCTGTGGACCTGCCCATATGCAACAACCCCACTCATTCTTAGCTCAAAGGTGAGCAGCTGCGTCAGTCTACTTCATGATCCAATATATTCCGTTTTTTGTCAAGTGAGCCTGAATTAGATTTGGGTGGGACTTTTGTCACTTGCAGAGAGAATCTTGATGAAAACTAAAGCCTCTAACACAGCGGTTCTCAACCTGTGGGTCGCGACCCCTTTGGGGGTCGAACGACCCTTTCACAGGGGTCGCCTAAGACCATCGGAAAACACATATATAATTACATATTGTTTTGTGATTAATCACTATGCTTTAATTATGTTCAATGTGTAACAAGGAAAATACATCCTGCATATCAGATATTTACATGACGATTCATAACAGTAGCAAAATTACAGTTATGAAGTAGCAATGAAAATAATTTTATGGTTGGGGGTCACCACAACATGAGGAGCTGTATTAAAGGGTCGCGGCATTAGGAAGGTTGAGAACCACTGCCCTAACAGGCTCTTTGCCCACCCACCTCCTGGTGCCCTGGCCGCTCCAGCTCCCTCCCCTGAATACCTCCGTGGGCCACAGCGCTCCCACCAGGCTGGCACTCTTACCTGAGCAGAGGGGTGTTGCTCTGATTCAGGGCCTTGAAAGTCAGGTAACGCTCCCAGGCATTCATCCGGGGCTTGTAGAAGCGCATCAGGCCTTCAAACTGCCTGTAGGAGATGCCGGCGGGGCTCTGGGCGAGAGGAAGGGTGGCAGGTCAACACAGGCAAAGGCAGAGCCCCACTGCCTCCTCCCTTGGGGGTGACGACTCCGGCTGCCCAGCACGGCTTGGATCCCGGGTGCCCGGCTCCTTCTTATCCTCTCAAGGGCGGGACCCCTGCTTTATTTTTCTTTTCTTTTTATTATTGATTTCAGAGAGGAAGAGAGAGATAGACACATCAGTGATGAGAGGGAATCATTGATTGGCTGCCTCCTGCACGCCCTCTACTGGGAACCAAGCTAGCAACCGGGAATGTGCCCTTGACCGGAATCGAACCATGGACCCTTGAGTCCGAAGGCCGACGCTCTAACACTGAGCCAAACTGGCTAGGGCTATTTTTAAAATATGTTTTTATTGATGTAAGAGAGACAGGAAGGGAGAGGGACAGAAAGATAGAAACATCGATGAGAGAGAAACTGGGGATTCAGCCCACAACCCAGGCATGTGCCCTGACGGGGAATCCAACCGGGGACCTACAAGTTCACGATCAACACTCAACCACTGAGCCACGCCCAGTGGGCAAGGACTCCTGTTTCTAAAGCTGCTGGCCTGCTGTGCTTAGGGGCTGCCCAGGGCAAGGGAGGGGAACTGGGGACCAAACCCCTCCCGGCCTGGCCTCCACCCCCCTACCCGCTGGCTGATGAGCAGGCGGTACGCGTGCTGGATGGCGGTTCGCTTATGCAACAGCAAAGACTTGAACTTGCGTTTTTCGATGTCGTTGAAGGTGTCGAACACCACGGCCAGAAGCTGTGAGAGAAGAGCAGAGACCTGGCTCCCTTGCACGGTGGGACCTCGAGGACCTCGAGGGGTCGGGAGTGTACCCTTTGCCTCCAGAGGGCATTCTCCCCCCCCACACACGCCCCAGACCCGGGGGGGGGGGGTTGGGGTTGGGGTAACCCTTTCGCAGAGTTTGTCTCCAAGTCAAAGAGGAAGGCCATGTATCGCCACTTGTAAATTTTCTCTCTTCAGACACACGAAAACATTGTTGTTACGTTTCCCTGGGTACTTCGCCTACAGCTCGTCCCTGACGGGGCAGTTTTATAAGGTGAGAAGCAGGGAAGGGCCTGCTGGGCTCTATGCCCCAATCAGCTGTCTGGTGGCCGGTGGCCAATGGCCGAAGGCCTGGGAGGCTGTGTCCAGCCTGTGCCCTCCTGGCCCCGGAGCTCGGAGGAGCATCATCATGGTGGAGGCTGCCTCCCCCTCGCCCCCTCGTTCCCGTCCTGGTGAGTCACAGCTTCGTGCACCGGCCCCAGGAATCGGGAACAGGAGGCCTTCCTCGAGGGCCCAACGTTCTGGAACCGCCCAATCCCAAGGTCAGCTCGGTCACCGCACAGCCTGCATCACCAGAGGGCGAGGGAGGGCGGGAGCCGAATCTGAAAGAAGCCTTTTTGGAAGCACTTTCTTTTTCTTCCAAAAATATTTTGAGGGAAATTCTCCTGTCCTTTCGACTCCTTCAAATGCTACCCCCCTTCCAATTTTTTTCCTTTCGGTCAAGAAAAGGTCAGCAAACCTTTCCATAAAGAGCCAGACAACAACTATTTCAGGCTCTGAAGGCCAGATGGTCTCTGCAGTTGCAGCACAAAATCAGCCACAGAGGATGCGGAAGCTAATGGGCGTGGCTGTGTACCAATAAAACTTTATTCACAAGTGCAGGCTTTGGCCAGCAGGCTGCGGTTCACATACGCCCCTACCCCGGATTTTCACAACAAATTAAATCAATTACACATAATACATTGTTATGATTCTAAACTAAAGATGGTATATAAGAACTGTAATGTGTATGAAGACAGCTAACATATTTCTTTTTGGTTTTGAGGGATTAAAAAATATTCCTTTTTAAGACTTCACACTTTTAGATTTCACATGTCTGCTCCTGAGAAAGCATTTTTTTCTTTTACTTAATCCTCACCTGCGGATATTTTTCCATTGTGTTTTAGAGAGAGTGGAAGGGAGAGGGATAGAGAGAGAAACATCAATGTGAGAGAAACATCGATTGGTTTCTCTCTGCACTCCCTGAGGCTGGGGGTCAAGCCTGCAATCAAGGTACATGCCCTTGACCAGAATCAAACCCAAAACCCTTCAATCCATGGGCCGATGCTCTATCCACTGAGCAAAACTGGCTAGGGTGAGCAAGTGTCTTCTACCCCAGGCCTGGCTGTGATGCCTGGTGTGAGAATGCTCCTCAGAGCATAAAAACACAAGATTAGTAAGAGCCTCTCCCTGGTAATTCTGGTGCTGGCGTGTGGTCTTGGCACCTGCCTAACAGTGATTGGCTGATGGCAGGAATATGCCTGGTGGCCAGCCATGCCTCTTCGAATGCCTCCAGAGTCCCAGTGTGCACGGGGACTTCCCCTGCCTCTAACAGTGTGTCCTGTATTGGGATTCCCAGTGGTTCGTGATAAACGGGGTGGAAATACGCAAGATATTCCAGGACATGGGTGCCAAAGGATCGAGAGGTTCAGAGCAGGGCTTGGATCACACCAGCTCGCCTGGCCTCCCCGAGCTGTGCAGCCGTGGGCCTGTCACTCTATCCACCCGACCCTCAGTTTCCCCATCTGCACACTGAGAATCATAATGGGACCTCCAGGGCTGTGGTGTTAAATCATTTAATCCACTTTGCTTACTCGGTGCCAGCTTTAACAGTTATGATACGTCTGCGGTGAGAAAGAAAAGGTCCCGGGGGAGCCTTGCTCCAACATGAGCACCATCAGCAGCAATGACGGGAATAACCCAGGGAGGCTGCCACGCTGGCCCCACACCACACCTGACTACAGCCTGGCACCCCAGCCCCTGCCGATGCGGAGCCTCCTCTTCCATGCCCACGGCACCCAGCACTGTGGCGGCTGCCCCCAGCGGAGACAAGACACGGTCACTCACCAGGTTCATGATGAAGTACAGCTCAATGGAGAGGTACACGATGAAGAAGACGCAGGACCAGGGGTTCCGGGAGTAGGAAGGCATCATCACGTCTGGGAAACTGCATTTGCAGAGCATTGCCCGTGGGGCCCTGTCTGCCCGCCTCTGTCTTCTCTAAGGACATCTCTCTTTCCTGCCTTCCCAGCCCCAGCCCACCCCACCGTCCCGGCTCTCAGCCCACGGGCCCGAGTCACCAGGCCACCCCCATTCCTCCCAGTGCCCCGAGCACTGTCTGGGCTGAGACAGGGAATGTCCTGGGCTGGGAAGACGCTGGGCACGAGCCGAGGGCAGCAGCCAGAGCAGAGCCCACACTCACTTGGCTGTGGTCAGGAGGACGAACAGGCTGACGATGCTGCTCTCCAGGGTGCTGAAGTACTGTTCGGGAAAGGAGGCAGAAGGGCATGCTGGCCAGCCCGAGAACGCACGGCAGCCTGGGCCAGCCTTCGATGGGCCCCCGGAGCGCCCTGCCCTCCCTGCCCCGCCCCACCCACCAACTCTGCCTCCTCCCACGGGATCCCTGAGGGATGAGCAAACTGGAGTAAGGACTCCGCCTTCCTGAGCTCCACGCTTCTGGTAGAAGCAGACAAGTGACTTTGGGACGTTTCTCCCAGAAAATCACATTTGCACCATTAGCTTGGATCTCCTTCACTGTAACCTCCACCAAAACGTTCCCATGTTCCAAATCTGATCTTGGAAACACGACTCTCAGGATAGGAAACCACGCCCCTTAATGCGCAAGTCGGGGTGATAGGGACTTTCAAGGGCCGTTAGCTGGGATGTGAAGCCAGGCAGGCCTCCCTCCCTAATGTAGCTAGAGGGTCAGCCCAGCCACCTTGTCAGAGGGGAATGGCCTCACATAAAGGAAGAAACGGACAAAACATGGTGATTACTTACGGGGTCTGAAGGATTAGGGGAGAACAAGTAGAAACCTGGAAGGTAGCAGAAAAGAGATTGAAAAGATGTCAAAGGATTGGACCAATACACGTAAATGAGAGCAGTGTGCCGAGGGAGACAATAGGGAATGGTGGGGACTGCGCACTCTGGGGAACACATGCTCTGAAATAAAGGAAGCAGGTGCTACCGGGCACTGGGTAACCGCAGCTATTCGGAAATGTGGCCCGAGCACCATCAAGTGTAGTATTAAAAAGGTTGGAAATCTGTCATTTTGTATAAAAATCTGATTTTAAAATGCTGGCTCCAAATTTTCAGACCACACAAAACTCATGCATAGGCTGGACTTGGAATCCAGACCTCTGGTTTTGAGAATGTGACGGCCAAGCAATAATTCCGAAGGGACTCCATTGTTTCCCTACAGCCAAGGGTCCCGGGGTGGGAACGGCATTCACTTCCTCCTTGGGAATGGGCTATTCCCCTGAGTCCTTGAAATCCTGTGGGAAAAGTCTGCCCTCAGGGGAAGTCAGCCCCCTTGGAGCACAAAGTGCCATCCAGATGGTGGAGGGAAGGTGGAACGGGAGCCAGAAGCTCGGGACACACCAGTCACGGAGGCAGGGGCTGGTCACAGAGTCAGAGCACTAGGGGCCACTGGCTGTGCCACGCCAGGACTCGAGGAGGGGCCTCAGCTTCCTCATCGTGCCGGGACCGCCGCTGGCGGAGCCCTGTGTCTGCATGGGGTGCCGCACTAATCCTCGGCCTCATCGGAAGAGGCAAGGCCTCCTCGGGGTCAGAAAGCCGTGATCTTGCCCTTATATCTAGTGATGCTGAAGTGCACAGACCCTAACCCTCCACGTGCTGCAGGGAAAGTCTCCACGTGTCCGCCAGGAAACACGAGTGTTCACTGCCCTGTGGCTTGTGATAGTGGGAAATGCCCACCAACAAGAGAACAGATAAATAAATCTGGGCCCATTCACTACCCTCCTGTGACATCTGCATCCATCATGAATAAACGTCACATGCCTAGTGCTGAGCAAAGAGCACCTTGCAGAAGGGGACACCACGTTTCGTAACCATTTACACAACTATTTTGAATATGCAAAGCAATAATAGAATCTATGTGTTGCTTAAGGAAACATACGCATAAAGTGAAACTATACAGACACAAGTAGCAATGCTAAGCCTAGGACGCAGGCACCTCTGGGGGGAAATTGAGGTCATGAAAGGCTACAAGGGGGTTCCGTTTTATTTCTAACCCTTCATTTCCTAAATTGGAGTCCCTGGGTGTTTATATCATTTGGTTTTTGTTTGCTGTTTTTTTGTTAATCCTCACCCGAGAATATTTTTTCCATTGATTTCTAAAGAGAGTGGAAGGGAGGGGGAGATACAGAGAGAGAAACATCGACATGAGAGAGACACATCGACTGGTTGCCTCCCACATGCACCCCAATCTGGGGATCAAGCCTGTAACCTACAACCCAGGTACATGCCCTTGACCGGACTCGAACCGATGACCCTTTATTCTGCGGGCCAACGTTCTAACCACTGAACAACGCAGCTAGGGCTGTTTATATCACTTGTAAAACCTTTCTGAATTTCCAAAGCTGTCAGTAAGCTTTCCCCCCATGGTGCCTTTGCTTTCGGAGATGGCCCGGTCCCGGCGCGGGGAGCTCACCGAGGATGGCGAAAATGACCATGAAGAAGAGCAGCAGCAGAAGGATGTCCATGAAGGGTGGCAGTGACTGGAAGATCTGCCGCAGGTTGCTGGGGAGACAGGGGGGTCAGGGGGTGAGGCGCAGCCCGGGGTGGGCCCGAGGAGCGCGGGCCGGACTCCTCAGGGGAACACGCGCTCATGGAGACCCGGGTCTGGTGCTCCTGACTCGGCACACTAACCCCCCCTGCACCCCGGCTTAGTGACATCACACTCAGTGCTGTTCTGCAGGACCTGCACTCAGTGGTGACAGGGAGAAGGGAGGCAGGTGCAGCACAGATACCCGCTCCTCCCGCCTACAGGGTCCAGCAGGGAGTTCCCTGTGAGGGTTGGGGGGGGGGGGGCAGCAGAAGGCTGAGGGCACAGACTCGGTGCAGAGGTCGCTTCCCCGAGAAGTGGGGGGCATGGAGACAGCTCGGGACCACCTGGCCCTAGGACACTTGTGTCCTGCGTTGAGGATGCACAGAGAATGAATTGCCAGCCCATTCTTATCAACAGTCCCCCAGCCAATGGATTCTCCAGATGGATCTCAAAGCTCAGTCTAACTCTAGGCTGACGGTCTGTTCGGGTGCAGTGCCCCGGTCTCGGGGGAGGCACCAGGACAGCCTGCGTCACGTGGACCTTTTGCCAAGCTGCCTGCTACGAGTGCTGCTGCTGTGTTGGGGCAGATAATGTGCCTGGAGAGGAGCCAGCCCCTCTGCTTAGAGAAAGCTGGGACGTAGGCCTGGAGTCGGGACACCTAAGCTTCGGGGGGAATGGCCTTCCTCTCTGTGGGGTTGAGAGGCAGAGGGAGGTAAGCGTGCTGAGTTAGACTCTACCGACCTGCAGGATGGATCTTATGGCTACTTGACTCACTGGGTCCTGCTCCACTGGCCCAGGGGTCCAGGCCAGGCCAGGATAGCGACTGTCTGAGCAGCTCCTCCCCCAGGCCTTACCGCCGGACGCCACCGCAGTACCGACAGTCCACCAGGAAAATGCAGCGCAGCGCCCGGGTCACCCGCATGTGGGACGTCTGCCGCACCAGCACCACGATGGCCTCGATGAACTGCACCACCAGCACGGAGGTCTGGGGGCGGACGGGCAAAGAGCAGCGTCAGCTCCTCCGCCCAGATGCCTCCCGAATACCCTGAGCTCAGGGCTCACTAGGGAATGCCCACCCTGGTCTCAGGAGGCCCATCCCTTCTCTCCAGCGCCCGCCCCCAACATCCAGCAGCCCCTGGGGAAGGGCCCTGGGCTGTGGCATTGGTGTGTGGTCACAGGAGGATGACCCAGAGGGCAATGCTCCCAGCAGCACCTCAGAGGGTATTCACTGAGCAACTCTGACACTCAGCCCGGCCGGTCTGGCTCAGTGATGGAGCGTCGACCCATGAACCAGGAGGTCATGGTTCGATTCCCGGTCAGGGCACATGCGGAGGTTGTGGGCTCGATCCCCAGTGGGGGGGGCATGCAGGAGGCAGCCAATCAAGGATTCTCTCTCATCATTGATTTTTCTCTCTCTCCCTCCCTCTCCCTTCCTCTCTCTAAAATCAATAAAAACATATTTTTTTAAAAAAACTGCCCCCGCCAGTTTGGCTCAGTGCAAAGTGTTGGCCTGGAGATGGGAGGGTCCCAGGTTCGACTTCGGTCAAGGGCACGTACCTAAGCTCGAACCCCTTGTCAGAGTGTGGGAAGCAACCAATCGATGTCTCTCTCACATTAATGTTTCTCTCTGTCTCCCCCTCTCCTTTATTTCTTACAAACAAAAAAGCCCTGCCACTCTGCCCAGCCACGTCTACCAACCCTGGCTTTGGCTCTCCTGACTTGCACCGTGAAGACCTCTGAGAGAGGTCCGAAGCACACCTTGCTCTTCAATCCCTCGGGCACTTTCTCTGGACAGCTGTGCAGGCCCTTTACACTGCAAAGTGCCACTCGGACGCATTCCTACGCGTGCCTCTCTCTGCAGCACAGAGAGAACGTGTCCGATGCTGCTTACAGGTCAGCGTGGGCTTGGAGGCCAGCCAGACCTGGGTTTGAATCCCATCCTCGCGGGATTAGAGCCCATTCTCTGCTGTGGCTAGATGTGAACTAGGAATAGTAATGCATCTCCCACGAGGGTTACCGCGCCCGTGCTCGGCGCCCCAAATTCCGAATCACACCAGCTGCTGTCAGCGTGACCACAGCCGCGACCTTGGAGCACGGCTCTGCGAGGCTGGGGCGCAGCGAGGGTGGGGACCCCGGGTTACACTACCAAGAGCTGGGGGATTTAGAAGTGAAGTGAAGAGACGGGATTGAAGGTGCCAGGGGAGAAAATGTTGTAAGGAGATGGACACGCCACCTTGACCATGGTCCGCTTATGCCGGATGAAGGTGTGGAGGCCCAGCCACCGCAACTTCATGCAGAGTTCAAAGACGACCACCATCAGGGCGAACAGCTCCAGGGTCGCGTGGACCTGCAACCACAGGGTGCGGAGACATGGCATTGCCGGGCCACTGTCCTCCACTGGCCATCGCACCTGACCGCCCCTCCTCTGAGGCTGGAAAGAATGGGAGGGACTGCCACCAGGGGTGCTGCCCACCTGGCGCCGAGGTGTGGCCGCCGGTCCCAAGTGAGGCCATCAGATGGCACCCTCCCTGGCACTTCAGAGCGAGCGAGCGAGCAGAATCACAGTCAGACTGAGTGAGGAAAGTGCATTGGCTCCACAGGGACCCCCAGAGGCCCGGCGAGTCACTGCTGCTCCCGAGGCCTCGAGGGCCTCCCAGGGCCTGTTTTCAATCCATTCGCACTGTCTGCCCTTCCAGAATGTGCCCCTTTAAGCTTAAGCTTGCATTAGCCCCAGCGAGGTGCCTGGCGCCTGCCCCAGGGAGCAGCGGCTCCCAGCCATCGGGACACTCACGTAGATGCCCAGGCGGAGCGCGGGGACGGCAGGGGCCTCGCACAGCGACAGCAGCAGCAGCAGCAGGGCCGTGGACAGCTCCATCAGGTAGAAGAGGTGGTTGTGTGCGAAGAGGTAGGCCGCCAGCGCTTTGGCATTCTTGGGGTGGGTGAAGAACTTATCGTTATTCTCGCCTTCCTGCGGAAACAAGAGCCACGGGGGCGGCGAGCCTGAGCACAGCACCAAGGCCGCGCCGTGGGCCAGGGCGAGAGGAAGGGCCTGGCGGGTCAGAGGAGGCTCAGGCCAGAGACGGAAGACAACGGGAATTCAGGTCTTATGGCCACAAACCGTGCACAGTTAAGTCTCGCCCTGGCCTGCTGATGTGGCTTAAAAGGCTCGCTGACTCGTAAAAACCACGTGGAGGAATCAAAGAATAAACGGTCCAGAGGGCCCTAGCCGGTTTGGCCGAGTGGTTAGGGCAGTGGTCGGCAAACTGCGACTCTTTGGCCCCTTGAGTGTGGCTCTTCCACAAAATACCACGTTTGGGCGCGCACGTACAGTGTGACTGAAACTTCGTGGCCCATGTGCAGAAGTCGGTATTTTGTGGAAGAGCCACACTCAAGGGGCCAAAGAGCCACATGTGGCTCACGAGCCGCAGTCTGCCGACCACTGGGTTAGGGTGTTGGCCCATGGACTGAAGGTCATGGGTTCCATTTCCAGTCAAGGGCACCCATCTCAGTTGCAGGCTCACTCCTGGCCCTGGTCAGGGTTGTGCAGGAGGAAACCAATTGATGTCTCTCTCACATCAATGTTGCTCTCTCTCTGTCTCTTCCCCTCCCTTCAACTCCCTAAAAATCAATGGAAAAAACATTCTCAGATGAGGATTAACAACAACAAAAAAAGGCCCAGCCCGGCCAGAGTGGCTCAGTGGTTGAGTGTCAACCTATGAATCGGGTTCGATTCCCGGCCAGGGCACATGCCCGGGTTACAGACTAAATCTCTAGTGGGGTGGGGGGTCGTGCAGGAGGCAGCTGACCGATGATTCTCTCTCATCACTGATGTTTCTCTCTCTCTCTCCCTCTCCCTTCCTCTCTGAAATCAATAAAGATGTGTTTTTAAAAAAAAGGTCCAGAGAACTGGGCACAACTGGTCCCTCGAGGCCAAGTGCTCACTCTCAGAAATGTCTGTAGAATGTAAAGAGCTGGGGGGGGGGGGGGGCCCCGGGATCAGCAAGCACGGGCCGCCCCACGCCTCCCTGGGCTACCCCCTCTCCAGCTGTCAGCGAGACGGCTCTCCCCTTCCTCACAGGGCTCCAGGAAGACACTTGGGATGGCGCCTGGTACACACAGTAGGTGTTTAACAGATGTTTGATAGGATGAACCGTTTTGCAAGAGACCACTTCTCCCGGGGCCAGCCCCGCTCGGCGACCATTCACCCAGTAGCTGGGAGGCGGGGAGCGCTGGCCTCGACTGTGGTTTGCCGAGGAGCTTTGAAGAAGCCGCTTCCTGAAGTTGGATGCATCACTACCCTCAATACCAAAACATGAAGACAAACCAGACTGGACAGGGGCAGGTCCACGGAGAGAACAAACACGCTGGCGGTCACACAGAGGGCAGGGGGCAGGCCTGGCTCCCGGCCCTGTGATCTGCGCAGGGCTGTGGTTTTCACGCTGCCCCATGGCGTGATGCCCACGGCGGCCTGGAAGCTTCTGGTTTGGATTATTAAAAAATGCAATTCTTGGGACATTTCTTCCCACAGGCAGCCAGCAGTGAAGGTCTGACTAGCAGAAACCACTGACAGGGGGGCGGAGCGGGGGAGGGGGCTCGAGCTTAACTCTACGACTCGGAATGGCCACCGAGGAGGTGGAGGCTGAGGTCACCACCAATGAGCACGGAGTGAAATACGACCCGGGTCACTGGGTGCTGTGCCAGACCCCAAGGAGGGAGAACAAGGGCCTTGTTTCCTGGCTGCTGATCATGAAGGAGATTACGAAAAATAAGAAGGCGGCCAGTGCTACGTGACATCTAGGCCTCCACTCCCCGCTCCCTGAGAAGTCCACACAGCAAACAAGAACCATCTCAGAGGCACTATGACCGCTGACACCCGGCTCCTGAGGTGACGGAGTTGACAGATAAACTCTGGGAAGAGAAGAAGCTGCAGGGGCCAGGCAGCCTCTAGCAGCAAGGGGCCAACGAGCCAAGTACACCAGCCACCTGGTCAGGGTCTGCAGCCACCTGGTCAGGGTCTGCGCTGCAGCTCAGCGCGAAGCAGGAAGAGCAAGACCATCCGACAGCAGCTCAGCCCACCCTCCAGAAACAGCCACAAATACTGCTCATGGAGATCGCAGTTCTGCTCTGTTTTTTTTTTAAAGGTGCATTTTGGGTAAAACTCATTCAAATAATACACAGGGTTATAAGGTTGTAAAAATTCCATCAGCTAAATATAATCACCTTTAATATTGAGATAAACAACTTTCCAGATGTGAATGGGTGTCTGTGCAAACACACACACACACACACAGGTATCTGTAGCTATATACTAGTACATCTAAAATAATAAAAGCGTAATATGCTAATTAAACCAGACGTCGTTCCAGATGACCTTCCAGACGAAGCCGGGGCTGCAAGGAAAGCCCGGGTCCCGGGTGCCAGAGGAAAGCCAGTGCCGGCAGCCGGGGGAAGGAAGGCCTACTCTTGCACGAATTTCGTGCATCGGCCTCTAGTCTAATCTAATAAAAGACAAAAAGGGTAATTAACCGTACCTCCGCTAAGCTTCCCATTGGCTAATGGCGATATGCAAATTAACTGCCAACAAAGATGGCGGCCAGCAGCCACGCAGCTGAAGCGAGCAGGAGGCTTGCTTGCTCCAGTAATGGAGGAAGCCAAAGTTCCCCGCCTACCACGGCCCGGCTCTGAGCTCCGGAAGCAACAATGTTTCAATTATAGAAGCTAAACAAACCCCAGATACCTGTTTTCAGCCAGCCGCGGCCCCAGAGCTGGGAGCACCAGTAACGGCAACAATGTTTCAATTATAGAAGGTAAACAAATCCCAGAATAAAAAAAAAAAAAAAATAGAGAGGTTGGGAGCTTCAGTCTCTGCCAGCCTGAAAACGGCCCTCAGCCCCTCATCCAGGCTGGCCAGGCACCCCAGTGGGGACCTCCACCCTAAAGGGGGTGTGGCCAGCCTGAAAACAGCCATCAGCCCCTCATCTAGGCTCGCCAGGCACCCCAGTGGGGACCCCCACCCTGAAGGGGGTGTGACCAGCTGCAAACAGCCATCAGCCCCTCACTCAGGCCGGCCAGGCACCCAAGCGGGACCCCCACCCTGATCCAGGACACCCTTCAAGGCAAACCAGCTGGCTCCCACCCATGCACCAGGCCTCTATCCTATATAGTAAAAGGGTAATATGCAAACTGACCCTAACAGCAGAAAGACTGGGAATGACTGGTCACTATGACACACACTGACCTCCAGGGGGCAGACACTCAATGCAGGAGCTGCCCTCTGGTGGTCAGTGAGCTCCCACATGGAGGAGCTCTGCTCAGCCACAAGCCAGGCTGATGGCTGCCAGTACAGCGGTGGTGGTGGGAGCCTCTCCCACCTCCTCAGCAGCGCTAAGGATGTCTGACTGCAGCTTAGGTCTGCTCCCCGCTGGCAAGTGGATATCCACCGAGAGTTGCCGGGCTGCCAGAGGGATGTCTGATTGCCAGCTTAGGCCCAATCCCCCAGGGAGCAGGCCCAAGCCAGCAGGTGGTCATCCCCCGAGGGGTCCCAGACTGCGAGAGGGCACAGGCCAGGCTGGGGACCACCCCCCCCCCCAGTGCACAAATTTTTGTGCACCGGGCCTCTAGTATCTATATAAACAAGCTATATATGGGTTTGTGTTTGTTTGTGTGTGTGTGTGTATAAATAAATACTACACAACAATGATCATACAAGTCCTGTTGTGTAACCTCTTTTCCCACAACCACATGGCTCATTTTCAAGTACATACATGTGGTAGCTATAGAAATGAGGCAACAATGTATAGAAGAAAGACCATCACTTAGGGGTTAGATAGATGAAGTTTACATCCACGCTCTGCAACTTACTAGGTGGGTGGCTTTGGACTCAGGGAGCCTGGGGGCAGGTGGAGCCACAAGCTGGGGTTACCTGACGAGCCCACGTACATCACCCGTCCAGTGCAGGCACCATTAGGCTGGCTCTCCCCACCATAAGGCGAGAAGCTCATGCACAGAGAACCGAAGCTGGAACCAAATTCCTGGGCAGCCAACAGAGCCCCGCCTCCTGACCCCACCAAGAAGGGCCAAGTCCTGACCCAGAGATGCTCACCTGGAGGTAGATGGCCGCCTCTTGGTAATTCATCTCCCAGTTGTGTCCAGTGGGGCTCGAGGGGAAACTCTCGCCCTCTGAGCTCAGGCTGGAGGCCTGGGAGCCGGGGACGGCATAGCTGCCTCCATCTGCAGTGGAAGAGGAGAGAGATTCACGCACAGCCCAGGAGAAGAGCACAGAGACACTGTTCCCCAGAGGAAAGGGCTGGCCGTCGCCTTGCGTGCTCAGACAGGCGCACCACCACTTATACGTCAATCTCTGCCCCACGCGCCAGGACAGCCAGAATTAGTATGGCTACGTATCAATATTTTTCCTTGTCTTGTTAAATGAAAAAGCAAGTACACAAGAGCACAAACATCTTTGATGTAAAAAAAGGGAGGAAGCGAAAACATATAGCTACCCACCTTACAGAAAAGAAAAAGAGGAAGAGAAGTTAGAACTCGGTGAAATCAGTTACCCACAAGAGAGGTGGGAAAGGGGGTAGAAGTATCACTCCTACTTGTTGTTTACTTTTGGCTTTTGGAAGTGTGTTAATTTTCTACTTAGTCAAAAATGAAAAATAACTGGATTTGGCCCTAGCCAGTTTGGCTCAGTGGTTAGAATGGTGGCCCGTGGATTGAAGGATCCTGGGTTTGATTCCAGTCAACGGCATGTGCCTAGGTTGCAGGCTCGATCCCTGGTCCTGGTCAGGGTGCAGGCAGGAGGCAACTAATCCATGTGTCTCTCCCACATCAATGTTTCTCTCTCTGTGTCTCTCCCCGTCCCTTCCACTCTCTCTAAAAATCCAAGGAAAAATATCCTCTGGTCAGGATTAACAACAACTGGATTTACTCCTTGGTAGAGGGTCACCTGTGGCTTCTGCATGCTGACCCCATGCCCTTTCCTGCGCTGCCCCTTCAGCCTTTGGAGAACATTGTTCGGCTCTGGCTGACTCCACCCCTGGCTCCCGGGCTGGTGGCCCAGGTGCAATGAGAGCCCCTCACGCCCCCCGGACAGGCTGGTTCAGGCAGGCGTGCTGCTCCACACCCAGCCAGGGAGGGCTGAAACTGGGACTGTCCTGGGCCAGTTAGGAAGGAGGGGCTCTCTCCCCGTTGCTGCAGGCAGCTGCCTCGGCCACCACCTGGGGAAAGCCTGCCCGGGAACAGAACGGTGACAGAGGTGGCCCGAGCTGCAGCCTTGGCTCTGCCCGACATCCACCCCTGAGCGTTTCCAGAATCGGCGCCCATGAAGACCCTTATACTTACACCTGCTGTCACAACTCCCAAGTGTCTCCACTGACACTGTCAGCAGTGACACTGAGACACAGAGGAAGAACATCTGTGATGAGAACTTGGCTCCCCATAATCCACACTCCTAATCACCCCCTGCACGAGGATAAAGAATCCCATTTCAAATCTATTCCGTGGCAGACTTTATTTTCCAAAGGCAGCCACAGCATTCCCTTTTGCCCCCACTGCCCCACTCTTCTGGAACCTTCCCTACAAAGAGGTGGAGCCGGTGCCTCTGCCCCTCGAGACCAGGGAGTCTCTGCGACCACTTTGACCGACAGGACGGAAGATGTGACGCTTCTGACTTCTAAGTTGACACTTCTAGTTCACCTTTTAAAAAAAAATGTTTTTATTCATTTTCAGAGAGAGGGGAAGGGAGAGGGATAGAGAGATAGAAACATTAATGAGAGAGAATCACTGATCACCTGCATGCTGCAAGCCCCTTACTGGGGATTGAATCTGCAACCTGGGCATGTGCCCAGACCAGGAATCAAATCTGTGACCTCCTGGTCCATGGGTCGATGCTCAACCACTGAGCCACACTGGCCAGGCTACTTCCACCTTTTTCTCTTGGGGCCCTTGCTCTTGGAACCATGTTGAGGCAGTCCACGCAGCCGGTGGAGAGGCCCACGAGGAGGCCCAAGGTCCCTCGGTCACAGCCCAGATGAGCTGAGCTCCCGGCCCACAGGCAGCACCAACTTGTCCATCAGTTGAATGAGCCATCTCTGCTCCAGTCAAGTGTCCAGACAGACAGTGTGGGCAGTAGAGAAGCTGCCCCTCCCAAACCCCGCCCCAAGCAGGTTCATGAGCAAAGTACATGAGGTTGCTATCATAAGGCACTATGCTTTGGAGTGGTTTGTTATATAGCAACTAGAGGCCCGGTGCACGGATTTGTGCACCAGAGGGGTCCCTTGGCCTGTCCTGCAGGGATTGGGCCAAACCCGACTCTCTGATAATCCCCTGAGGGGTCCTGGATTGCGAGAGGACACCGTGCACCAGGCCTCTAGTACAGCGGTCACCAATCTTTCGGACCCCATGGACCACCAGTGGTCCTCGGACCACCAGTTGGCGACCACTGCTCCAAATGTTTCCTTAAACCAGCGATCACCAACCTTTCGGACCCCACGGACCACCAGTGGTCTGTGGACCACCGGTTGGCAACAGCTGTTCTAGTATGCATATAAGATATTTGGTTAATCTCTTCCCACCCTGCCCCCTCCCTCCTTTCCTCTGAGATTCATCAGTCTGTTCCATGTTTCCACGCCTGTGGTTTCTACTCCTGTGTTGGGCATCTGCCCCCCTGGTGGTCAGTGTGCGTCATAGCTACTTTCGGTCCCAGTCAACCAGTCACTTAGGCATCTAATCTAATAAAAGAGAAACATACAAATTGACCGCACCTCTGCTACACCCCAAGCCACACCCACCAGCCAATGAGAGCAACTATATGCAAATTAACCCAACCAAGATGGTGGCCGGCAGCCACAGAGCTGGAACAAGCAGGAGGCTTGGTTGCCCTGGCGAAGGAGGAAGCCAAGCTTCCTGTCTGCCCTGGCCAGCTGTAGCCTCTGCTCAAGGCAACAAAGTTTCAATTATAGAAGATAAATAAATCCCAGATACCTGCTTCCAGCCAGCCTCCAGTGGGAGCTTGGGTGGCTGGGGGCTGCTGCCAGCCTGCAAACAGCCATCAGCCCCTCACCCAGGCTGGCCAGTCACCCCAGCAGGGACCCCCACCCTGAAGGGGCTGTGGCCAGCCTGCAAACAACCATCAGCCCCTCACCCAGGCTGGCCAGTCACCCCAGCAGGGACCCCCACCCTGAAGAGGCTGTGGCCAGCCTGCAAATAGCCATCAGCCTCTCACCCAGGCTGGCCACATCTTCAAGGGGTGAGGGTCCCCGCTGGGGGGCTTGGCCAGCCTGCAAACAGCCCTCAGCCCCTCACCCAGGCTGGCCAGGCACCCCAGCGGGACCCCCACCCTGATCCAGGACACCCTTCAGGGCAAACCAGCCGGCCCCCACCCATGCACCAGGCCTCTATCCTATATAATAAAAGGGTGATATGCAAATTGACCCTAACAGCAGAAAGACTGGGAATGACTGGTCACTATGACACACACTGAACACCAGGGGGCAGATGCTCAATGCAGGAGCTGCCCCCTGGTGGTCAGTGTACTCCCACAGGGGGAGCTCTGCTCAGCCACAAGCCAGGCTGATGGCTGCCAGTACAGCAATGGTGGTGGGAGCCTCTCCCGCCTCCTCAGCAGCGCTAAGGATGTCTGACTGCAGCTTAGGCCTGCTCCCTGCTGGCAAGTGGACATCCCCCAAGGGCTCCCGGGCTGCCAGAGGGATGTCTGACTGCCAGCTTAGGCCCAATCCCCCCAGGGAGCGGGCCTAAGCCAGCAGGTGGTCATCCCCCAAGGGGTCCCAGACTGCAAGAGGGCACAGGCCGAGCTGAGGGACCCCCCCGAGTGCACAAATTTTTGTGCACTGGGCCTCTAGTATATACATACATACATACATACATACATATCCTATCTAATAATAGACAAACATGGTAATTAACCGTACCTCCGACACGCTTCCCATGGGCTAATCAGGGCGATATGCAAATTAACTGCCAACCAAGATGGCGGCCGGCAGCCAGGCAGCTGAAGTGAACAGGAGGCTTGCTTGCTCCAGTGATGGAGGAAGCCAAGGTTCCCCGCCTGCCGCTGCCGGCCTCTGAGCTGCACTCTAAGAAACAATGTTGCAATTATAGAAGCTAAACAAACCCCAGAAACCTGCTTTCAGCCAGCCGGGCCTCAGAGCTGGAGCTGCAACAGTGTTTCAATTATAGAAGCCATACAAACCCAGATACCTGCTTTCAGTAGCCGAAGTCTCAGCTGGAGCCGAGCCTCAGAGCTAAAGCCGGCTCTCAGTTCCAGTGACAGCCATAGATGGTAAATAAATCCCAGGGGGAAAAAAACACAGAAAAAAAAAGGAGGGGCTGGGAGCTTCAGTTGCCCGCCAGCCTGAAAACAGCCCTCAGCCCCTCACCCAGACTGGCCAGGCACCCCAGTGGGGACCCCCACCCTGAAGGGGGTGTGACCAGCTGCAAACAGCCATCAGCCCCTCACTCAGGCCGGCCAGGCACCCAAGCGGGACCCCCACCCTGATCCGGGACACCCTTCAGGGCAAACCAGCCGGCCCCCACCCATGCACCAGGCCTCTATCCTATATAATAAAAGGGTAATATGCAAACTGACCCTAACAGCGGAAGAACTGGGAATGGCTGGTCACTATGACACACACTGACCACCAGGGGGCAGACGCTCAATGCAGGAGCTGCCCTCTGGTGGTCAGGGCACTCTCACATGGGAGGAGCTCTGCTCAGCCACAAGCCAGGCTGATGGCTGCCAGTACAGCAGTGGTGGTGGGAGCCTCTCCTGCCTCTCCTGCCTCCTCAGCAGCGCTAAGGATGTCCGACTGCAGTTTAGGCCTGCTCCCCGCTGGCAAGTGGACATCCCCCGAGGGCTCCCAGGCTGCCAGAGGGATGTCTGATTGCCATCTTAGGCCCAATCCCCCGGGTAGCGGGCATAAGCCAGCAGGTGGTCATCCCAAGGGGTCCCAGACTGCGAGAGGGCACAGGCTGCGCTGAGGGACCCCCACTCCCCCCAAGTGCACAAATTTTTGTGCACTGGGCCTTTAGTGTGTGTGTGTGTGTGTGTGTGTGTGTGTGTGTGTATATATATATCGGGCATATTTAAGCACCTCATACCCATCAACCTATTTAATTCTCACAACAGTCCTAAGAAGAAGGTTATGATTAAGCCCACCTCAGACTTGAGGGAAGGAAGGTGCAGAAGGGCAAAGGTTAAGTCCCTCGCAGAAGCCATGCAGCTAGCGAGATGCGGGGCTGGGAGACTGTCTAGGCTGGGTAGCTCCTAAGCAGGAGGCCACGTGCCTCTCAAGAACTGGAAACCAGAAAAGGTGATAGGGTAGTGCCAAAAGGACCAAAAATTAGCAGCAGAAGCCACTGAAAACGGAGCCACCAGTAGGAGGAGGACACCTGGCTGCTGCCTGCACTCGGTGCCGCTGGCCCTTCTCTACCCAAGGCCAGCACCCCCCACCCCGACCCCAGTGTCCAGGCCTAAGAGAACTAAGCCCCAGGTGGAGAGAGAAGTCAAACCGCCTTCTTTGACCTGCTCACGAGACCAGGGAGGCATGGGCCAAAAGTGACACGGAGGTAGGAGCAGCCACAGGCAGGCAGCTGGACAGTGCTGCTCCCTCATGTGCCTGCACTCCGGCCTCCACGACCTTCACACCCCACAGCAGGGGCCGGTGGTCCAGACACAGCAGTCCCAGGTACAGTAACGGCAGTGCCGGGCGGGCGGGTGATGAGATGGCACAGATGCCGTGGACATTAGCCTCACTTTGCCAGTACTTACTGTTCCCTCGGCCCTTTCCCAGGTCTTTAACTGGCCTCCTTCCCCCATCTCCCAGGATCCCCCGAAACATCGTTCTCTGAGAGGCCGCCTCTGGCCTCTCTGGGAAGTCACATGCTCATCACCCTCACGCTGCTCTCTGCTTCCTCCTGGGTTGAACACTGCCCCGCCCCCCCGTGTGTTACAGCCAGCTTCCCTGCCCGGAATGCACACTCCATGGGACACTTAGAGATGGCCAGTGGCCGGAGGGCACAGCAGGTGTGTCCACCAGAGCCCGGTGCCCAGCCAGGGTGCAGTGGGGGTGCCCAAGGGCCTTATAAGAGGCTTGACATGATCTGTATTTTCTAAAGACCATTTTTTAAGGACCTGCTGAAGCGCGACTATGTTGTATAAGAGTAATCCAGAGCAGAGCCTTAAAAAAGACAGAAAGAAAAGAAACGAAAACTGAGACAGGAACTGCCGAGGGGAAGGATGGGGAGCTGTTCCCTCCAGGTGGCCTTTGTCCTCGGCTGCTAACCATTCACTTGCTCAGAACACAGACCTTGGCTTGCTGACCAGGTCCCAAAAGGCAAAGCCGGTCAACTTGTTTGTGGCTCTTATGTGGGGAGAGGGCAGAAAGGCCCTAGGTGACCAGGGAGGCGAGGGCGGCCGAGGGGCTATTCAGGAGCCGCAGGTGATTTCAAAGAGCCGCTGTCATGCGGGGCCCCAGCGGCTGGACAGCGCATTTAGGGGCTGTAGAAAGGGCACAGTGGAAGGCAGGGGGCCGGTCCCTCCCATTCCTTTCATGGCAGCCTCAAGCAGAGGCGGTGGCCTTGCGGCCAACTCCAGCGGCACTCTGAGTGCATGGCCAGGAGGGGAGGTTTGGGGGGGGGGCACTGCGGGGGGTCCTCATTCCCTGCCCCCTTCGCTGTTTCCCACTTCCTAGGCTGGAGAGGCGATGGACACGCTCCAACTCCCAGTGCTTTATTGCTGCAGTTAGAAGGAACGCTTAAAGGCTTAGAGGCCTCCCAGAGGGAAAGGACAATTATGGCCCATAAAAGAGAGGAAGGTAGTAGGGGGTTCAAGGGGGCCATCAGAGGTAAGGGGGCCACTTGACTGTGGCCTGGAGTTCAGGCGGGGGTGTCCAGGGCACAAGGCCCTGCTCACTGGGGAACCGATCTCAGGGACTTCCTCAGAATGAACTCCCTCAAAGCAGGAAGTGAGAGCTGTGAGGGGCTCCGTTCCTGGTCACCACTGGGCATGAGGTCCCAGGGGATGGTCTGTCCCCACGTTGAGGCCCACTGGGCCTGCCCAGGTCGTCTGCCTGGGAAGCACAGGGCTCCGTGGCTGTTAGCACCTACCTGCCCTGGTGCCCACTGCCCTGCCCTGGTCTGCTCCTGCCCACCTGGGCCGAGTCTGCACTCCCGGGGAGTAAAGGTCCCGGGTAAATGCCTGGGGTCTGCGTCTTCGGGAGCGTCCCCTGCTCAGAAAGAATCCTGGCCACCCAAGTGGGCAGGTGAGCTCTCCCCCCAGGTCCAGCCCCACCCTGTGGGATGGCCGGCCCTCACATGAGGGACACGTGAGAATGCACATGTGGGACCTGGGACTTTGCCACCGTCCTTACCCAGGGCAGGGTGGGTTCTTCCAGGAGAGCTGGAAAGGCGAGGTGGAGGCGGACTGCAAAGGCCCCGCTCCAGGAGGCAGGATGACCTCACCGCAGGGCCGGAGGGGAGCTGGCCCTCCACTGCCTCCTCCAGGAAGAGGACGGCCGGGCCCGGCCTCGGCATTTCTGCCTCGGCAGCTGGGCTGAGACCGGAGGGAAGAAGGGAGGAGATGCGCAGCAGGCAGGAGGGTGGGAGAAGCCGTCTGCCTGGTTCTCAGGGAAGCCAGTTTCTCTGCTCACAGCAGGCTTCCAAAGGGCCAGAGGAGGCTGACCAGGAAGGAACGCTCGTGGCAACCAGGAAGCTCCCAAATGCGCCTCCGGGGAAAGTTCCCTGAAGGAAACATCTCGTTCTGCACCCCTGGTGCCCTAGGCAGAGCGCGCTCCGGTGAGAACCAGTCAGCAGCCTTTTTAGACCCGTAGACCTTAGCCACTCAAGACTTACGCAATACCTACCCCTAAACTACTCTCCCCGAGTCCTGGCAAGCAGCCCGGGGAGGTGAACTAAAATCACTGGCAGAAGAAGGGACTGGGAAACCAGCCGGAAGGACAGGCATGCGGATTCAAAACAGCAACAGAAACTGCCTCCATGTCTGAGAGCAGCGCCCCAGCCAGAGCGCAGGCCGACGCACCAGGATGACCTGTTTGCACAGATGGCAACGCTGATGTAACAGGGCCCAGACGCTCCCTGCAAAACAGCTGGCTGCTTTGCATGCAGCCTCTGCAACGGCCCTGCGGGGAATCCAGGGTTTCCGTTCGCTGGAGCACAGTGTGCGGCCGCATCCTGGGGGTGCCGGGTAAATAGAAACAGTTTCCATATGCCGGCCATAAAGCTGCGCCAGGGAGGAGAGGGAAAGGACGGGTGGAGGGAGGGATCCTGGGACCCACCTCCCTCCCAGCAGGGCAGGATCTGCTGGGCCTTCCTTTGGGGCCTGGGGCAGGAGGCTGCTTTGGATAAAAGGCCTATGAGCTCCTTCCTCCTGGGAGGCAGCTCTGATCGGAAAGAATGCAAGACCCTGACTGTTCTGGGCAGGTTTACACTGAGGACCAGACCCCCATGCAATCCTCACTCCCTTTCATTCTCTCTCGTAAGTGCCTGCAACCAACCTTGTGCATTCTCTCTCTCTCTCTCTCTCTCTCTCTCTCTCTCTCTCTCTCTCTCTCTCTTACACACACACACACACACACACACACACACACTCCTGCACATCCTCTTCAAGACAAAAGGTTGCCCTGTTCACCCAAGTTCACTCCCAGCTGTACCCCTCCCCTCCCACCATTTAATCCCCCGAGCCTCAGTTTCTTCATCCATTAACTGGGACCGGCGCCAACTGTGCCCTGGGCATGGCAGAAACAAATGCCAATACCCACAAAGCACTTGGCGCCCTCCGGAAACCGGTGCCCACCAGAATGACAACGAGCAACCGCCCAACCGTTCGCCAGTTGTCGCTGCGAGCCCCACTCCATGGGAAAACGCTCGAAGAGGGGAGGAAATGAACAGAGTGACACTGATGAGTTTCCAGGCGCGGCGTCGCCACACTGCCTGTGCCGGCTGGCCCTGCCAAGGCCCCCAGACAAAAATCGGGCAAGAGTCACTTTGCCGAAAGAGAGCAGAGCACACATTCCCTCCTGCCCGGGCCTTCCCTTGCTGGTGACTGGCTGCAAGATGGTGTGGGAAGCAGACCCACATTATCCACGCACATTACTAAAGGCTGCAAACCCGGGCAGAGCCCCGAGCCAATATACAGGCCTCCAAAAGGCGAGAGCTGGCACAGAGCCTCCCCGTTGAATCGCTGGACTCAAGCCCAAAACCCATCCTGCCAAAGGCTTAAGCCAGAGGCGGAAAGGAAAAACGAAAAGCTCACCCAGGCCGGTCCCATGGGTCAAGCGCTGTTCGAGTAGGAGGGGGTCCGGTTTGGAACCGGCCAGGATGATAGGATAATGCCCGGTGCCACCTCCAACTCTGTTTCTGGCCAGCAGACAGGGCTCTACTGTAAGTGACCCAATCCAGAGGGATTCTCTGTAGACACTAGAAGGTTGTCCATGAACTTGAACTGGCTAGCAAGTTGAGAGCCGTAACTAAGGAGATGAACAGAAAGGCAGGAGGGCTGGGAAAATGAGCACCCCTTAATGGTCTATGGCAGTGATCACTGGCCCAGGTGTCCACCCCATGCTGGCCACACAGAAGCCTCCCATCCTGAGGTTACGACATGACCTTGAGAGCAACTCTCTCCTCTTAAGAAATCATGCGGTAATTTGGGGGAGGAAAGGGGGGTGGGTGAAGTCTACAAAGGCTGACTTTTCAGATGCAAATAAACATGGTTTAATTTGAAGAGACATTTATTCAGCACCTACTGTAGACCAGGCATTGTGCTAGGTGTTGGATTTTCTTGAAAAGTTAACCATGAATTCTTGTCCTCATAGGGTTCACTATCGGGAGGCGAAAGAAGGAATGTGATTCCGGTGCATTAAAGTCATCTGTTCGTTACGGCAGCCTAGGAAAGGATGGGACAGCTACCCTCCAGGGCTGCTGGGCAGGGGCAGGGAGGGACTCACGGGTGATGTCTGCACAGTCTTTTGAAGAATGAAGAGGTGCCACCAGGTGGATGAAGTGGGGGGTGGGGCTACAGGCCAGAAAGGGGAAGATCATGCATAAAGCACAGAGAAGCACACAGTGGGACATGTGTGGGAACCCAGAAGGTCCCATAATCCTGAAGCTTAAAGAGCCAGAGATTAGGCCGATACCAAGAACTACAGCTCACACTCGGCACGTTACGTGCCCCAAACAGAGTTCTCAGGGTCAAAAAGCCGGATGAGGCAGATGCTGCTATCCTCTCCAGTTTACGGAAGGGGAAACGAAGGCCCAGAGAGGCTGAGTGATCTGCCTAAGGTCACAGATCAAGGACGTGATTGAGCTGAGGTTCAAGCCCAGGCCGCCCGAGCACCCACCCTCTTCCCCCACCTGCAGGAGCAGCAGGCGGCTGTAAGCCACATATGGAACTTGAACCAGTGGGTTCTAACAGCGGGGCATGCTGACCACCTAGCCAAGGTGGTCAGTCTTGGTTAACATGGTAACCCCATCTACAAACTTCCTGCTCGGGCAAAATGCAAGTTCCTCTTCTCGGGAAGCCAAGGTGAGTCACATTTACGGGGCCATCGAGGTCATTTCTATCGTGGAATCCTCCTCACCACCACCCTTTGCGCGAAGAACCATGTCCTGGCACCCCCTCCGCCCGCCTCTGGCCCAGGCAGAGAGAACACTGGGTTACAGACGCCGCAGGTGGTTCCGTGGCGAGGCGGGACTTGATTTCTACCTTCTCTCGTCTGTGAATCTCAAGGTTTCACTTGCAATTGTACTTCCCACTCCTGTGCCACTGGGTTTATAATGAAAACAGAAGGCTTTCACTCCAACCCATCACCCAGCATTTATCCAGCACCTACCATGTGCAAAGTGCTTCAGATACTTTGAAAAAAGAAAACATATGTAAAGACTAGGCACATCTCAAAGGCCCTACGCTCCACACACACACACAGAGGCATGCGAACTGCACTCTGTTTACCCAGTGAACAGTGCAGCACCTGCGTGAACATCTGTCCCTATTCACTTGGAAGCAGCACAAATGCTAATTGTGGAGCACACAGGGACGGGGACGGGAGCGGCAGTGGAGGAGCAAATGGAGACGAAAGGCATTTTCACTGCACATGCCCCCCCCCCCCCCCTCGCACCCCTGCCCGGGGGCAGCAGACCAGCAGGGCTAGAGGAACGAGGCTGGCTGTGAGCCATGCACTTCATGCAGGCTACTGACGTGTCAGCGAACGCTGTCCTCTCAGCTCAGATCAGAAGTCTGCTCCAGCCCCTACCTGGGAGCAAAGGGCGGGCGGGGGAGGGAGGGGTAGAGGCTGGGCCCTGGGCCTGGCTAGGCGCACAGAGCACTGGCCATGCCCCAGCAAGCAGCTCTGCTCAGAAGAGCAGCGACAAGAAGGCAGGGGCCCTCGGGGAAGTGACAGTTGGGAGGAAGTCTACCTCCCACAGAGAGCTGGATGGCGGGGATATGCCACTTATCCTGGGACCTGGGCTGGCCTGGATGGTGCTGCTCCCAGAGGAGCAGGCAGGGGCCTGAACGCCTGGCCTGCGCAGTCAGCGGCCAGGCGCTGGTCTCAGCCTTCTCTTCCTTGTCCTCAGTTTCCCCTTCCATCGAGCGCGGAAGGCAGCCCAAAAGAGGCACCGCCAATAAAGAAAAATATAAGAGAAACCAAGAAGCCATCTTAGAGTGGGCGGACGCTGCAGCTGCTGGAGCTGAGTTATCTCTGCAGTGCACCAGGTGGCCAGGGACGTTAACGTGTGGGTCCCCCATTTGCCACAACCAGATCCTTAAGAAAATGCAAAACCCAGCTAACGTATCTTGAGCAGAGGCCGATGTTCTATGAGAGTTTCCCATTTAATCTTTATGGCAGCCCTGAATGGAAACATTCTTATCCCCGTCTTACAGATGAAGAAACTGAAACTCAGGAAGAAATGGGAGCTCAGCTCCTCATTCAAGGCTGCACAGCTACCAAGAGGGGATGCCGGCAAGTCAGACACTGAAGAAATGGGGGAGGGCAGTGGTGTATCGGCAGACGGAATCACGCCCCCAACGCACGCACATTTCTGTTTGTTGTGTTTTGTTTCTTTTCTTCTAATCCTCACCTGAGGTGTGAGGATATTTTTTCCCACTGATTTTTAGAGAAAAAATGGAAGGGAGGTGGGAGGGGGAGAGAAACATCGATGTGAGAGAGACACATCGAATGGCTGCCTCCCGGACGCACCCTGAACTTGCAACCCAAGTACGTGCCCTTGCCTGGCAATCAAGCACGAGACTCTCCAGTGCACAGGCCGATGCTCTAACCACTGGGCAACACCGGCCAGGGCCACACACACATTTCTAACCACCTGAGAATTCTCCCAAGCCTCCTGCTCTCCAGATCTGTGAGCCGGACACATGCCAGGACAGTGTCTGACCCAAAAGGAAACAGCCCAACGACGCGAGCCAACGTGCCTGGAGGCTGAGCACGCTTTGGTTCTGTTACAATCTGGGCCCCATCGAGGCGACCCACCCAGCTACGGGTGCGCAGTAAAAGCTGCGATTCCAGACAGCGAGGCAGGCCAGCCAAGTGTGAACAAGCCGAGCCCGTGATCGGAGGGGACCCCTGAGAGTCGCAGAGGGAAGACATCAGGCGTGTCGACGACCATTCACAAGTGAAAGCTAAGGCATCCGGCAGCCTGGAGTGTCTCCAAGCCATCAGCCAGCATGGCGCCCAGTTCACTCCGCCCGAGCTGATTTCCAGCAAGAGCTAAAAGAATAAGAAAAAATAAAAATAAAAATCCAATCTGCCCTCACTGGTTTGGCTCAGTGGATAGAGCGTCAGCCTGAGGACTGAAGGGTCCCAGGTTCGATTCTGGTCAAGGGCACATGCTGGCCCGATCCCCAGTAGGGGGCGTGCAGGAGGCAGCCAATCAATGACTCTCATCACTGATGTTTCTATCTCTCCCTCTCCCTTCCTCTCTGAAATCAATAAAAATAAAAAACTCTGTCTTTGAAAAACACACACAAAACTCAATCTAACAGAAAGAGAGGTGAACAAGACAGGAAGGCGGCCTACGAATGGCAAGGTGGTGGTGAGTGAGCGCAGAGCGGAGGGGAGGTAGGAACGAGCCACCAGGGCTAAGACAGCAATTACGGGGCCTGTGTGGGCTCCTGGAAAACTGCAAAGCCCTAAAAGCAGAGACCTAAACGCCCAAAAAGCAGGCTGCTCCTAGAGGAAGCAGGGGCCAGGCCCCGCCCGGGCTATTTCTGGCCTGTCACATGTGTATGCCTCCCTGTCATCCCAGATGGCTCCGTGAGCAGGCCAGGGTGTGACTGACAGTCACTTGGGACCCTGGGTGTTTTTGGAACCTGGTGACTCACTCCCAGATATGTTACTTGACGACAAGTTACTAAGTGCCCAGAAAAGACATGGTCCCTGCCTTTGCAGAACTTGTACTACCAGGAAGAGGCGCAGTTCTATAAAACATCAGGACCCAAAACAATTGCACCTACCCAGGCGCGACGTGGGGCGTTGGGCACTGTACCTTCCTGCCCTGTCCAATTCAGCCAGGCCACCTCAAATAGGCATCAGAGACACCAGGAAGAACTCCACGCCAGGCCGGCGAGGCTCAGTGGCGCAGCGTCAACTTATGAACCAGAAGGCCGAGATTCGATTCCCAGTCAGGGCATATGCCCAGGTTGCAGACTCAATCCCCAGTGTGGGGTGTGCAGAAGGCAGCCGATCAATGATTCTCATCATCGATGTTTCTATCTCTCCCTCTCTGAAATCAATAAATATATGTTTTAAATATGTTTTTTTAAAAAAGAAAGAAATCCACAAACAGGTTAAGCCTTGATGGAAAGAAACGTGGTTGACAAACCCACCAGGATGAGCCAAGGGGTATTTATCACACTGTGGAAGGAGGCTTTGCCCAACTCAGCCCTCCTGCCCATGTTTTAAATTATCTACTTCACCCGAAGTCCATTTTCTCACAGTGTTTAGGAATCCATCATGGCACAAAGCAAACCCGGATTCGGTACATGAGACATTAATCAAATCTCTCACACGTAGGGGCTGAGGAGCGAGCGGGCCTCTGGGCACGGAGAGCAGAGAGTGAAGTGCAAACAGTGTATTAAGAGAAGGGGAGGGTGTGGAAATGCAGCCACTATCCTAACCGGTTGGGGAGGGTGAGGGAAAGCTCATGGGAAGGAGGACAAAGGTCTGCAAGTGAAGTGGGGACAGATCAGAAGCATGAGACAAGCAGCCCAGCCCTAGCCAGTTTGGCTCAGGGGACAGAACATCAGCCAGGCGATTGAAAGGTCCCGGGTTCAAATCCAGTCGAAGGCACGTACCTCAGTTGCAGGCTCGATCCCCGGCCCTGGTTGGGGCATGTCGGGGAGGCAACCAATCAATGTGTCTCTCTCACATCGTCTCTCTCTCTCTCCCCCTCTGTCTACCCCCACCCCCCCCAAAAAAGAGACAAGCAGCCTACAGGGAGGTTCGGTAGCGAAGGTGGTTAAATAATAATCTAGATGATGAGGTATTGAAAACATGAGATTATAGGAGCAGCCCCATGTTTTAAAATGTTTGATTATCGGTTCTGATTTCTGGGGTGGAGCACAGAGCAGAGGGCAGCCCGCCAGGAGTGTAACTGAGGTGAAACTGCTCACGGCCTGGGACGGGACGGGCCACTGCCAGGCGTCGGGCCAGGTAGGGAACGTGAGGCAGGGCACTTGGCCCTCAAGGGCTGCGTCTGTCACTCAATCCAAGAACTTGGCCTAACTCTCACCAAGGGAGCGGGACTAAGTTTACGGTTTCCTTATCTGTACTCGGGGGATAACCAAACTGTGCAAGGCCGGAGGGCGGAGGTGGCAGGGCTCTGCGATCAGGGCGCGTCACACGCCTGCCTGGGTGCCTGCCTTGTACCTGGCAGACCACCAACACTGGCTGAACCAAGCAGCCCCACTGCGCCGCTGTCTGCCTGGGCAGGTTACTCCCTCCCCACGCCTCAAGTCGCACACCCTCTCCCCAGCATCCCCAACTCCTACTTGTCCCCAAATCCCACTTGTCCACAGGCTGATCTGCTCACTCCTTAGTTGAGTCTTCAATGTCATTTGCTCTCTCACCTCCCGCCAGTGCCAAATCCACCAAAATTCACTCCAGGGGCTATGAACTCAAGTGCCTGCAGGCACCCTGAGGGGATCAAACCTGGGAAGCTGGGGGGGGTGAGACCACAGGGCCCAAGTGCTCATGCCGTGAGCAGACACCTGCTTAAAACACGGCTCAGGCCAAACCATGCAGGTTCCACCATGTCCCCGGGCCATCTCCGTGCCACTTGGCCTTGCCCCCATCCCCAACTCTCTCTGCAGGGCAGCCCGAGTGAATCTCAGACCCTGCCCTGAAATGGGACCTGTCACTCCCCTGCTTCTCCATCACCGCAGGATGAAGTCTCAACCCGCAGGACGGCCCTGGGGGGCGGGGAGGAACCCTCCAAGACCATGCAGAGAGGGTTGAGGAAGTGTGCACATTGAGGAGAAAGCTGTCGATTGCTCGCGGGTGCCATCGTGGCCGCCCTCTGTGGCTTTTTTCCCCACTTACTCATGTCTTCTGGTTTCTGTGAGGATCCAATACAGCTTGTACAGTGAAACCCCGTCGGTTTTGCTATTTTTGCAACATGAAAGGGAGTTCTAGGTATCGCACTCCAATGTAGGAGAAATACCTTGTAGGCAATAAAATTTAAAAAGAAAATGCAGATAGCCCTGGCCGGTATGGCTCAGTAGAACATCGGCCTGCGAACTGAAGGGTCACGGGTTCAATTCCCAGTCAAAGGCACGTACCTGGGTTGCAGGTCGATCCCAGGCCCCAGTCAGGGTGCATGTGGGAGGCAACCGACTGATGTCTCTCTCTCACACGGATCTTTCTCTCTTTTTCTCTCCCTCTCTCTTTCTCTCCCCCTCCCTCCCTTCCACTCTCTCTAAAGATCAGTGGAAAAAATATCATCAGGCGACGATTAACAAAAAGCAAAGATAAAGATAAAAACAGACATCAGCTTCCTTTTGGAAAAGCAAATTCACCCTAAAATCCTGTCTCTTCAGAGCTTAACTGCCAGGTGTGCGGCCCATCGGGTAGGGGCCTAAGCTTTGGAGCCAGAAGACACGGGTTTGAAGCGGCCATGGGCGCCTGCTGGCTGCGTGAGCTTGGCTAAGTTCCCACCTCAGAGCCGCGGTTTCCTTCGTCAGATGAAGACAATGAGACCATCTGCGCAGATCTGCGGGGAGGAGCCAGGGAGAGGCTGCCCAGGAAGGTGCCTCGGGCACCGCCTGGCACGTGGTAGGAGCTCAATACCTGTGAGCCACTCTTTTCCTTGTACATGACCTTCCTCAGCTTGGAACAGAGAGAGAGAGTCAGGAAATTTCCAAAACAGGGAATTCACCAGCAAAGGGAGGAGAATGGGGAGCCGCCCCCTGGGTCCCTGAGCACAGGGTGGGAGGGGCAGTCTTGAACCCTTGGTCCCTTCCATACATAGAGCAGGGCTTCCTTCCTGGCCCCGTGCTCCATCTGATCCGAGGCAGCCGGGGGCACTGCGGCCAGAAGCCAGCAGGGGACCCTGCTGGGAGCCATCAGCACCTCCCCACGTCCCCTCCCCAGCTCAGAGGCTGAGGAGGAGCGCGTTCTGGCTCATGAAGCTCTCGGAGCAAATGTGAACTTAGACCCCCCTAAGGCGACGGGTGAAGAGCGGTGCAGCCGGTCCCGCCCGCACCCAGCTGCCACTGCTGCCATTTCGCCGCGGCAGCTATCTGCATGTGGAGGGGAGATGGCATTTCATGGCAGGGGGGCCCGAGGCAACAGACAGGGTCCCCCGTGAAGACTGCAGAGGGCGGAGGAAGCGAAAGGCTTCGCGTTTCAGTGACGAGGCTGGAACCCAGCATGCCGGGTGCTTGCTCATTTTAATCGGTGCCTCCGTCAGCCTGGTGACACCCGGCTGTCTGCCTTGGCGAGGCCCTAAGAAGGCCAGGGGAGTGACTCTGGCGGAGCCAAATGCCCCCCACGCCCTGGGAGGCTGTGAAACTCTTAATTGCTGTTTGGTCTCCAGCTGCCGCCTGCCTCCGCTTCCCGGCTTGGCGGCGGCCACCTGCTGGGCCAGGAGCGAGGCAAAAAGGATTCGGGCCTTGGCCTGGGTTCAGGACCCCTGCTTGTGTGCCATGATATTCCAAACAAGCGCTGTCTCCGGCCATATAAACACACCTATGATCGGTCAAGCACTTCTACATTAAAATGGGCATCGCATTAAATCTCCCCAGCAGCCCTCCTGGGAGATGCTAGCAGATCCCCGTGTGCAGGTAGGAGGCGGAGGCTTGGAAAAGCTAAGCTCCATGCTCAGCTAGGATGGGAGGCCCGGAGCTTGGCTCCAGCGGCACAGTCCTGACCCCTCCGCTACCCAGGGTACCACCAACGCCAAAAGCTCTGCGAGTCTCGTAGGCTTCAGTCTTCAGCAAGCACACTGGGGAGAATGGGCAGACAAAGAACCTCGGACACAGACTTATGCGACGGAGCCCACGTGGGGGGCGATCATCCCAGGATATATGCCCCACTGCTCTTTGCAGCTCATCTTGGCGACCTCTGCACTGAGGCCGAGAGCTCTGGCCCATCTCAACCTGGCCGGTGCCAACTGGCTCTGGCTGCGTGAACACGCTGGAAAGGGGGCCAGAGCATCACGTTTAACCCCCTGCGAGGGGACAGTGCCCTTCCACATGGCTAGATGCCACATGGGGGTCCAGGTAACTGCCAGGCATCATACCGGGCATCAGGGTGAAGGAGGGGGAGGGCCTCTCTGCTCTATTACCTAAGCCTTACCCAGGGGGGGCCTGCCACCCGGCAACCACGAACCACGGCACCAAAGGAGCCCGATGCTAAGTGCCCTGCTCAAGCCTCAGCCACCTCCCTCGCCCCCAATCCCTTTTCACCCAGAGACGGCACAGAGCACAGGCCCGCCTTAGGCAGCTAGTGAGTTTAAAGGCAACACGAAGGCAAAAGCTGAATGTGACCAGAATCCCCTTGGAAAGTCCCTTGTAAGGCCCACGACATTCAGGCTGTGTCTAGTGGCATCGAACGACGGCCCGGCGCCCAGTGCGTGGGCTCGCTCTAAACTGCACTGTCAGAGGCCGGCCCCGCTGAACTGTGTTCAAGGTTATTCCTAAGTGCCAGGCTTTAAATACCTCCGCTCCTACCTGCCTCCTTGATCAACTGCCTATGAGTCACCCACTAGCATTTCGGCAGCTACCTACCTGTATAGCCCAGAGATGGCCGAGTCTTGGATAAAATCCATCCTCGCCCACATAAGGAAAAAAACCCCAAACCATCCAGTTTCCTGTCCCATCATAGGTCACCTCTAGGTAAGATCAAAGAGCACAGGCAGCACAGCCAGGTTCCTGGGAATCTGCATCTAAGCAAAGGGCAGGAGTGTTCTGGGCTGAATCGTGTCCCCCCAGAACTCCTATGTTGAAGCCCTAACCCCTAGGACCTCAGGACATGGCTGTATTTAAAGACAGGGCCTTGAAAGAGGTAATTAAGATGAAATGAGGTCACAGAGGTGGGCCTAATCCCACCTGACTGGTGTCCTTAAAAGAAAAGATTACGCCCCACCGGTGTGGCTCAGTGGTTGAGCGTCAGCCTATGAACCAGGAGCTTACGGTTCCATTCCTGATCAGGGCACATGCCCGGGTTGCAGGCTCAATCCCCAGTGGGGGGCATGCAGGAGGCAACCGATCAGTGATTCTCTCTCATCATGGATGTTTCTATCTCTCTCTCCCTTCCTCTCTGAAGTCAATAAAAACCTATTTAAGGGGGAAAAAAATCTACGAGCTGTCTTTAAAAACCAAAAAAGAGAAGATCAGGACACAGAGCAAAGGATGAACACGTGAGGACACAGTGACAAGGCGGCCGTCTGCAAGCCAAAGAGAGCAGCTCAGAGGAAACCAACCCTGCTGACCCCTTGATCTCAGACTCCCAGCCTCCAAAACAGTGAGACAATGACTTTCTGCTGTGCAAGCCCCCCGCCCAAGCAGACCAAGACAAGGAACATGTAGGGACAGAGCCAGAGGAAGCCACTGACGACAGCTGCTGGTCAAGGCAGAGGCCAGGCTCGCCCGAGGCGCACGCCCTTAGAAAGCCTGTTTGGTCCCAGTGCCTCGTGCCCAGGGAGTGCCAACCCTGCTGCAGACCTCCGCCTGCATTCTGCCAACTCCTTACCGCCTCAATGGTTACGTCAGCCACAGCCCGGGGCACTGAGGGCAGCCTCGAGACCAGTGGTTCTCAACCTTCCGGCCCTTTAAATACAGTTCCTCATGTTGTGACCCAACCATAAAATGATTTTCGTTGCTACTTCATAACTGTCATGTTGCTACTGTGATGAATCGTCATGTAAATATCTGATATGCAGGATGGTCTTAGGCGGCCCCTGTGAAAGGGTCGTTCGACCGCCAAAGGGGTCGCGACCCACAGGTTGAGAACCGCTGCTCTAGACCATCAGCTCTGCTGGGAGAAATGAGGCTCAAACCCCTGGTTAGGAAGAGAGGCAGGAGGGGATGCTGCCCGCCTCTGAGCAGGACCCTCAGACAGCCACTCCCACGAGCTACAAGGCGCCAGAAACCCCATGAGGTGTAACCACGACTTGCTGACTGTATCATCAAGCTCGGTGATAACACAGACGAATGGAACGAGGGGCCTCCTGGGTGATCAGATGGCTAAATAAGTAATTAGCACGCAGTAAGCCACCTGTAATAGTGGAAGCCTCATCAAGATACCGAAGCAGAAAAGGGCAGTCATTAGCCCTGTCCAAGAGGGGAGGTTCAGAGGGATGGCATTCTCGGCAGGATTTCCAAGACAGGACTGAAGCTTCTGAGCAAACAAGAGGCCGGGGAAGGCATTCTGCAGTGAGGTGCCAGCAAGGCGGTTTCAGAATGCACGGCGCGGACTCGCAAACTAGCAGCGCGACGTTGTGGGCGAAGGCAGGAAATGGGGCAGATCAGGTTAGAAGGTGCTAGGACACCCCAGGCCTCGTGTTTGGCCCAGAGGTTGGCCTTCATCCTGCAGGGGCGAGAAGGTCCCGGGGAGCTTCGAGCCGGGGAAATGACCGGGCTGGATTTGTGTTTTAGAAGGAATGCTCAGACAACAGGGAAGGGGGAGGTTGGATAGAAGGTCAATGCCAAAATCGGAGCATGAACTAACCAAGGGGAGAGCAGGCCTCCTGGACATCTTTTTCTTCCTCAGACGGGCCCTGCTGTTTTCCCAGCCAGGCTTGGTGCAGGACACCCACTCGTTCTTAGAGGTTTCAGCAAATGTCCCAGTAAGAGGGTGAGACACTAACGCACTGTGCAGAAAGGACCATTTCCCTGCACCCTGTCAGTTTTATATTTTGTGTGGGTTTTTTTTTTAAGAAACAAATCCAGCCCTAGCTGGTTTGGCTCAGTGGATACAGTGTCGGCCTGCAGACTGAAGGGTCCCGGGTTCGATTCCGGTCAAGGGCACACACCAGGTGGCAGGCTCGATCCCCAGTAGGGGGTACGCAGGAGGCAGCCAATCAATGATTCCCTCTCATCATTGATGTTTCTATCTTTCTCTCCCTCTCCCTGCCTCTCTGAAATCAATAAAAATATATTTAAAAAAACAAACAAACAAACAAATCCAGCCCAGCCATGGTGGCTCAGTGGTTGAGCACTGACCCACTGACCCATGAACCAGGAGGTCACAGTTCAATTCCCAGTCAAGGCACATGCCCAGGTTTTGGGCTTGGTCCCCAGTAGGGTGTGTGCAGGAGGCAGCCGACCAATGATTCTCTCTCATCATTGATGTCTCTCTCTCTTCCCTTCTCCCTTCCTCCCTGAAATCAACAAAAAAAAATTAAATAAAATAAAAAAGAAACAAACAAACAAACCCAAATAAGCCACCAACTTCGCTACGACAAGGACAGTCCCCTGAACGGCCTATCCAAGGTTAGCTTCATTGTCTTTTTGGACTATTTCCTACTCATCAAGCCCTATCATCGGTTCAAAACCTGATCTTGACATAGAATTAGGCTGTTCTCCCCACGTTGATCCTGCAGGAGAGCGGGACACCCTGCCACCAGCCCTGATACTTTGGAAGGACTTACAAGGGGCACCCACGACAGTGATCGGGATTCCGATTTAGAATCTTGAGCCTATTTCCAGAATGACCCACACCCTTAGCGCATCAACCACCCTCCCTTGCAGTCCATTCCCTTGTTGGCCATGGAGGGCCCACCCCCTCACTAGGAGGGGGTCCTACTCTGAAGTTGAGACTGTGGCACGTTCTTTACACCCCTTTCCCAAAGCACCTTACACTGTGGCATGAGAGGGAAGATCAGAGAAGCCCTGCTCCTTACTAGCTGTGTGACCTTGGACAAGTTACTTAACCTCTCTGAGGCTGTTTCTTCTCTCTAAAATACAGATAATAATAACTCTATCTTGAGGTTATATGATGAGATAACATATGTTAAATGCTAAGGGCCAGTGCTCACATTTATTAAGAGCTTATGAAGGAAAAAAAGAGGAGGAAAAGAATCCAGAGGAGCAGGAAGAGAAGAGAAAAGGGAGGAGGAGTGGGGGAAGAAACTTTGGAGTCAGATGGTCCTGGGTTCAAATCTCTTCTCCACCACTTGCTGGCTGTGTGGCATGAGGCAAGTTACTTACCCTCTCTGACTCACTGGTTCCTCCTCTATAAAATCCTTGCAAAAGGATTTTAGTTAAGGTAAGAGATAAGAAAGAGCCAAACATTAGGTCGGCAAGTTCTAGGGCATTTAAGAAGTGCGCCTGAAGTCAGGGTCACTGCTTTCTCAGCCCTGGTTTACAGTCTAACCCTCCTGGCCTACCCAGCTCTGCCGCCCCAGCTGGGTGAACATGTCACAGCAAGGAGAGGCCAGTTTACAGGGAGCCAGGCCGCCTAATGCACTCCGGTCCACAGGCCCACTGCTCTCTTCATCACTCCCAAGAGATGCCTGCTGAGCTCCCGGCAACCAACTGTATTCTCTCTGGACAAGAGGGACAGGAGGGCAGGCTCGTCTTCGCCTGGACCCATGTATCTCCCTCCCCTTCTGAACTGGAGGAGAGCAACAGCCCTCCACCCTGGCTCAGGCACTCGGCCGGCGGATGAAACGCCCATTTGCTAAAGCGCTAGTCCCTGCCGTCTGAGGCCCCTTCATAAAAGGCAAGTTATTTTAAGCCTCTCGTGGACCCGAGGCCCCAGCAAGTGAAGCAAATGGCTTTGGGACAAGCACCAGAAAGGGTTTTAAGGCTTCTCATTCTGCCAGAAACACAATTAAACTTTAAAACATTTAAAGCTCACAAACTCTCTCAGGTTCACCTTGCGCTAGGCTCTGGTTGAGAAGAAGACAAAGCAAAACCCCAAACCCTCAAATCAATGGATCACGATAAATGGTTGCGCCCCCCCAACCCCCTCATCCAGGGCCACACAGGGACAGAGCCCCAGCGGGGAGCAGCAGTCAACTCTGCCCTCTGCCAACAGCGTCAGAGTGGGACGGACGGAGGCCGGTGTTGAAATCTGTTTCTTTTTTTAACCAGGAATGGGGCAGGGAAGCTAGCCAAGGCGCAGGTGTGCCCGAGGTCCCCCACCAAGCATCCAGGAACAAAGCCAGGTGCAAAGGGGGGCCAGGAGCTGAGGGAGGCAAGGGCTCCTGGAAGCATCCCTAAATTGGGGGTGCAGGATTAGGACCCTGCAGTCTCCCGGGAATTGGTGTCAGACCCTAAGGGTCAAACACAGAGTCAGGCACTCGGGGACCGTGTCTACAATCAGACCATCAAGCCCACAACTCACCCCCTGAGGTTGCCCCCCACCCCCCACCCTCAGTCCACCCTACCATCTTACTTCTGTTAGGCAGCTCCTCTTGGCCCAAGCCATTGGAAGGAGCCAGCGGGGCACTGCCCCCCTCCTCCAAGGTCAGGATGAGGGGAACATCGTCATCCAAGTTCATGGCCATGCTCTTGTCTCCGTAGGCCTCAGGATGTGATGTCCAGGGCTGGAAATAGTCTCTGCTCTGCGCTCCCTTTCAAAGCCACTGGCCCAGAGATGCTTCTCAGAGACTCCTCCATTTGAGGCATCATCTAGAGTTTGGGGAATTAAAAAACAAAAAATTATTAAAATGCAACCACCACTGATGAAAATGTTCTGCCAGTTAGATAGTGGCGATGGTTGCTTAATCTTGGGAAAACACTAAAAACCACTGAATGGTACCCTTTAAAATGACGGAGTATTGCAATATAAAATAGCATTAAAAATGAGAGGAGCCCTAACTGGTTTGGCTCAGTGGATAGAGCGTCGGCCTGTGAAGGGTCCTGGGTTAGATTCCGGTCGAGGGCACATGCCCGGGGTTGCGGGCTCGATCCCCAGTAGGGGGTGTGCAGGCGATTCTCTCTCATCATTGATGTTTCTATCTCTCCCTCTCCCTTCCTCTCTGAAACCAATAAAAATATATATGTTTTTTTTAAATGAGAGGAAAACTCTGCAAGAACAAATACTGCAGTTAATGGTAATTACATCTGGAGATTAAGATTATGACTAATAGCCCTAATCAGTTTGGCTCAGTGGATTTAGCATCGGCCTGCAGACTGAAAGGTTCCAGGTTTGATTCCGGTCAAGGGCATGTACCTTGGTTGCGGGCACATCCCCAGTGGGGGGTGTGCGGGAGGCGGCTGGTCGATGTTTCTGGCTCTCTGTCCCTCTTCCTTCCTCTCTGTGAAAAATCAGTAAAATATATATTTTTTTAAATGATTATGACTAATATATTCCACCTATACCCTCTTGGTCCTTGTTTGTGTGTGTTTCGTAAAGATTTTGACAACTTAAAAAATATATAACCATTAAAATAATTGTAGTTAATACTTGATGAGTGCTTACTATGTACCAGGGCCTCTTCTAGCAATTTTTAGGTAAAGCTGATTGAAACTCATAATAGATAGGTAGGATTAGTATCCCCCATAACAAAGGGGGAGACTTTAGGCTCAGAGAGGTTAAGTAACTTGTCCAAGAACACACAGCTTTGAACTATGCAATTGGACTCCAGCCCTATGCTCCTAACCACTATACTACAATTCCCCCATGTCCACGCCCTGGTATTTAGGCAGCATTTAGCTCCAATGACCTGGAAAAAGTTAGTGGCCAGGTCACCTACACTTGCTCATAGCATGCTTTTTTTTTTTTAAGTTTTGGGGTTTTTAAAAAATCCTCACCCAAGAATATTTTCTCCATTGATTTTTAGAGAGCATGGGAGGAAGGGAGGGAGGGAAAGAGGGAGGGAGGAAGGGAGGGAGGAAAACATTGATTGGTTGCCTCCTGCATGTTCCCGGCCAGGACTGGGGAACCTGCAACCAAGGTATGTGTTCTTCACTGGGAATCGAACCCAAGACCCTTTGGTCCACAGGCCCATGCTCTAACCACTGAGGCACTGGCCGGGGCCATAGCACTCTTATATAGGCATTGTTCTCCTAGATTTAGGTGTTTGAGGAGGAAGGGAAAGAGGACCAGGGTATTTTTTTAAGTGATGTCCAGCGATGTCACACAGCAAAAGCCCTCATCCTGAGTTCCCGATTTAAAACTCTCAGAACCAGCCTGCTACAGTTCCTATTTATACTCATTCCCATTTCCGCTGGGGAGGACACCAAAAAAAAGCCCCGACTCAGCAGGTCTGCTGGCAGACCTTTGAACTGGAAAACAGCAGCAGGTTCCTTCCTCAGGCGGGTTCAGTCCTCTCTGGCTCCTGACTAACCCACTGAATGGCAACCCCGCAATTTACTTCCTCCACAAATAACCCCAAGCAGGGCCCTGGGCCTCCGTATCGTCCTAAAACAAGGCAGCAGAAGCAAGCACGTTCCACGGGCTGCTGCTGAGCCTGTAGCTCTCTGTCTAGCCAACTCCCTGGGAGATTTCTGTTGCTGTTTCCTCCCGAGCTGGGGATTTCTTTTGCTTTTAGATCTCAGGACTGGGGAGACAGAGGAGGAAACCCCAAATGAGACACTACTATTTGGCTAGCTTAAGGATTTTGTTTTATTTATTTTCTTCTTGGTTCAACTTTTTTTTTTTTTTTTACCATAGATATTTTCAAACATATTCAAAGTAGAGAGAACATGTCAATGAACTTCCTCGTAGCTTTCGCTCAGTTTTGACAATTAAAAACATTTTGCCATCCGATTGTGCCGTCGTTGAGAAATACCCACTTCGCAGATGAGGAAACTGAGGCTTAGAGGGATGATGAACTCGACTGCCTCTTCTAAGCTGTTTACTGGGCCCAGAGTTCAGTCCAGGCAGCCTGACCACAGGGACATCCCCTGCCCGGCCTCCTCCCAGAACCAGTCCTGCTATCGGAACTCAATCAAGCCCGGCATTTTAAGAGGGAAAAGTGAGGTCCCGAGCGGGGAAGGGGCTGGCCCAAGTCCTAGCCCAGGGCTCCTGCGGGCTTGGCCTCTCGCTCTATGGAGGACGCGGGGGGAGGGGTCACCCCTAGGGAACAGGGCCCAGGGGAGGGCCAGCAGCCACCGGCTCCTGCACCCTGACCCGGCAAGAGGGCGCCTGGGCGACCAGGAGCAGGTGAGGAAGGAGGGGAGGGAAGAGGAATGCGGGCTCCAGCTCCACGTGCTCCCAGCCCGGGTCGGGAGGGCCCCCCGAGCGGGGGTCGCCCCAGGAAGTCGGGGACCAGGAGAGGGGGTGCAAAGCCCCAGCCTGGGCTGGAGGGAGAAGCGCGCGAAAACTTCCCCGCAGTCCCTCCGCCCGCCCGCCCGGCCCGCCTCCCACACTCCAGCGCCCAGCTGCACCCCCTGACTCGGCGCCCTCTGACCCCTGCCCCCTGCCCTCTCCTCAGGCCATCCCTCGCACCCCTCGGATTCTTACACGCGCCGCCCAGCAGCCCGGACCGCGCGCCGGGCTCGGCACCGTGCAGCCCAGCCTGCTGGCGCCGCCGCCGCCGCCAAAGCCCCGAGCCCGGAGTTGTTTGCAGCCGCCGCCGCCGCCACTTCAGCCGCTGCCACCACAGCAGCTGCGCCAGCTCTCTCATCCGCCGCCTACCCGCAACCCCGCCGGCCCCGCCCCATTCCTCCTTAGCCGCGGCCCATTCGCTAGATAGGCTGCCATGCTGAGTTCTCATTGGCCAATCCTCAAGTCCTTCCCCAGTTCTCGCCCGCTGCCGATGCAGGACCCCCTGCCCACCTCCTAGAGAAGGGGCGGGGTTGTGAAGCTCCGCCCCTTTTCCCCCTCTCATCCTCTCTGCCGAACTCGTTCAGCCCAACTCTGAGGCAGTCCGTGTCTTTCAATTGGTGGAGGGTCAGAGAGACGGTGCCTCTGATTGGTCAGGCCCCGGCAGAACTGAACGGAATGGCATGGTGAAAAGGAACGTCAATCAGGCTCGGAGTCCCGCCTTCTGAGATTGGCGGGTAACCTAGCAACGCAGGGACCTCCGGAGGTAACGTTAAGTAGAAAAACCCGGAGCCCTCGGAGCGGGTGAGTGACCAGGTGGGGAAGGGCTGGGAATGAGAGGGAAATGCGGAAAGGCGGCTAGCCTGCTATCCTTTGGCTCCCTGCGGGATCAGTGACCCTCATCGCGATCCCATCCCCGCCCCAGGTCCCTGCTCTCCAGCCCTCGCCTACAAGGACCACTGGACATCTTCCGTGACCCTGCCTGTACTCCGTCCCTCCGTTATCATCTCCATGGTCCTGTTTTCTCATCTCTTAAACACGGGGCCAAGTGGAGTCACATCGTAGTTAACTAAGTTTATAAGTCCCCTACCATTCTACCCAAGGGCCATATATTCCAGGGTAAGCGTGCAATGCAAGGCATCTCAATGGAATGAGTGTTTATATTAGGTCATTTTGATTATGCCCATTTTTGCCTTTTGTGCTAACTTGAAAACGTAACTCCCTGCCCTGACCCGGTTGCTCAGTCGGTTAGAGCATCCTCCCCATACACCAAGGTTGCAGGTTCAATCCCCAGTCAGGGCCCATACAAGAAGCAAGCCATGAATGCATACATAAGTGGAACAACAAATGGATGTTTCTCTCTTTCTCCCCTCCTTTCTCTAGCTAAACTCAATAAATAAAAATTTTAAAAAACTTCATTACCATCCTTGTCCTTAAAATGTGCAATGACTTCCCCACAGTCCCTCATTTACATACTTAAGACACAGGGTTTGCTGTGAGGATTAAAGGAGGTAAGACAATGAGGAACTTGGCATGGAGCTGAGGAACATCGTAAGGACTCAGTAAAAAGTAGCATTTTTCCCCTTAAGACAATTCGACCTTGACTCTTCCTGCTTAAAAGAATTCCAACAGGGTTATCTCTTTCCATACCGTAAACATTCATACCTTCAGTCAGAGTGCCTGGTACTGGGGGCTGGGATGGAGCAATCAGTAACGGAAACTTCATTCCTCCCCTCATGCAACTTGTCTAAAGTGAGAGGGAGAGATTAATCAGATACTAATATACAGGTCAACGTGAAATGACACCTGCAGGGATTCAGTTCCACAGTGATGGGGGGACGAGGTCAACAAATCCTCTCCTCCAAAAGCCATGAGGGCCGCTGTGACGGCTGCCTTTTCTAACCAATCGAATCAGAGAGGCTTTCTTGTTCCCTAGTCGCCTGTGAGGTGCCGGGGAGGAAGTGAGAACCATAACTAGGATAACCAGGCCAGGCCAGGGAAAGGGCCAGGGACTGAAAGTGGTGCAAGAGTCAAGAGTGAGAAGCAGTGCGTTCCAATATAAAAACGTTGCTAGAGGAAGGCAAGAGCCCCATGGTCGGCAAACTGCGGCTCGGGAGCCACATGCGGCTCTTTGGCCCCTTGAGTTTGGCTCTTCCACAAAATACCACGTGCGGGCACGCACGTACAGTGCGATTGAAACTTCGTGGTCCATGCGCAGGAGTCGGTTTTCGGCCTGGGCGAGTCTATTTTGAAGAAGTACTGTTGATATTTGGCTCTGTTGACTAATGGGTTTGCCGACCGCTGGTCTAGCCCACCGTTTCCTTTCCCAGATGTCACCCGCCACTCAGAAAGCCCCCAACAGCCTTTTGATGGAAAGCAGTTGTGACAGAGGCTGTGGGGCCACAGCATCAGTCCCCCCACGTCCGAGCTGGATGGGCTGCCCAGGGCATCCCAGACAGACTCTGCCCTCCGGAACGCGTCCCAGCCATCTGTGCTCCGACATAAATGCCCGAGTTCTAGCTTGGCGTTCCCACTTGCAGTGGGAAACGGGATTAAAGGGGCCAGTCTTCCCTGCCTGCTCCATTGCTAGGTGCCCCCACACTTTCCTTTGTCCCCAGGAGAGACGAGCTGAGGGCAATGAGGCCGATGGAGCACCTGACTCACGCCTGAACATATTGTAACACTTCCCTTTGAAGAGGGCTTTTAACTCTCCACAGGGCTTTCCCCTGTGCCACACCCTCCCTGCTCTACCAGCTCCCTTGGGTGTGGCTGGGACAGGTGTATCCCCAGGAGCCAGAGAGATAAGGGACTCGGACTCGCCCAGACTTATTCCCAGAGCCTCTGACGGGCGAGTGTTGCACCCAGGTCTCCTAATACCAGTTTGTGACTCTGATCTTGATTCTGTAACTGAAAGACAATAATAAGTCTTTATTTTATTAATTTATTTTGTTTGGGGTTTTTGTTTGTTTGTTTGTGTTTGTTTTTGTTAATCCTCACCCAAGAATATTTTTCCATTGACTTTTTAGAGAGAGTGGAAGGGAGAGGGAGAGACAGAGAGAGAAACATCGATGTGAGAGAGAGACGCATTGATTGGTTGGCTCCCACACAAGCCCCAACCAGGGCCGGGGTTCGAGCCTGCAACCTGGACCAGAATGGAACCTGGGACCCTTCCGTCTGCAGGCCGACAGTCTATCCACTGAGCCAAACCGGCCAGGGCCCTGGTGGGGGCTCAGGACGACACAGGGTCAGCTTGTCAGACAGAGCTGGACAGACTTCCTTTGAACCTGGATGGAGCACTAGACCTGTGATGGAGGCCAGGAGTTTACAGCAGAGCGAGGCCTTTGCGGTCTAGACCAGTGGTTCTCAACCAGGAGCACCCCCACGCCACACTCCGCCCCTGCGGGGACATTGGCAACATCTGCAGACACTGCCTCCAAGTGGCCAGAAACGGGTCGTGGGAGACGTGATGCTGGCATGGAGTCGGTGGAGGTCAGGGATGCTGCTCTCAAATAATAGCAGCAGGTTGTATCCTAACAGCCAGTCCAATGGCTTTACCACGAGGGCTTTTCAACAAAGGTTTTTCTTTTTAACCACAAACCAGAGAAATACATTCTCCTTCTTGACCCAGCAGATCTGTTTAATTACAAATGAGTACTTATTCCATATAGTGCACTCTAATATTTTCTATTGTCTTTCATTTATTTTTTTTAAATACACACACACACACACACACACACACACACACACTAGTGGCCCAGTGCATGAAATTCATGCACATTAAAAGGGAATTAATTAGAGGAAATATTTTAATATTGCTATTTGCCCTTTCTCTATAATAGAAGTGTCAGAGATGAAAGAAAATTAGTAAAATGTATATAAAAATCTCTCTCCTGTCAGAGTCTGGGGAGCGCCATGGGACCCAGAGTCAAGTCTACACCCACCCGCACGTGCCTCAAAATCGCACGAGACCAAGACCCAGCCGGCCCCACCCCCATCAAGCCCCACCGGGCGTGGCCTCAGGTCCCCTGGCCCCAGCACTGGAGGAGCGGGGGGAGGGGGCGCACGTGACCTCAGGTCCCCCAGCCCTGGCACATGAGGGCATGATGACCATTTGCATATTAGCTCTTTATTATATAAGATTATATATATATATAATTTCTTTATTGATTTCAGAGAGGAAGGGAGAGATAGAAATATCAATGATGAGAGAGAATCATTGATTGGCTGCCTCCTGCACCCTCTCCACTGGAGAGCGAGCCTGCACCTGGGCATGTGACCTTGACCAGAATCAAACCTGGGACCCTTAGTCCGCAGGTTGACGCTCTATCCACTGAGCCACACCAGCTCGGGCGTCTTTCATTTATTTTTAACTGGTGAATGGATTTCACTCACTAAAGGGGCACAACCTTTGGTTTAAAAAAGACACCTCTTCAACATAATCTGTAAGCCAGGAAAAGCCAGTGTTTTGCATTTTGTAAGGTTATAATTTAAATATTTTTTTAAGTAAGAGAAGTTTATTTTAGAAGGATTCTAAACTCCTTACTAGGAAATTCTTCCTTCTGTCTGCAACATCCAAAATGTTCCTATCACAGTTGGATGTAACTGGAAATAGACACTCCTAAAACTACACTTTCATCAAAAGAGGGATTAAAAATCACGATGAATTAATTTGTAAGGAGGAGGAAACTGGAGAATGATGACTAGTTCAGTGGATCTCTGCTCTCCTCTGGCCAGGCTGTTTTTATTGATGAGAGAGAGAGAGAGAGAGAGAGAGAGAGAGAGAGAGAGAGAGAGAGAGAAACATTGATGTGAGAGAGAAACATCGATCAGTTGCCTCCTGTACATGCCCCGACCAGGTATTGAACCCACAAAACCTAGGTATGTGCCCTGACCAGAAATTGAGCCAGGGACCTTTCAGTGCGTGAGACAATGCTCAACCAGCACCAGCCAGTGCAAGCCTTGCTTTTTGACAATATATATTTTTAAAAACTATGAATATTCATATTTGTGGTTGTTAAGTAGATTGACTGCTATAGGAACTAAATCTTATCTTTTTCTAAAAAATATTCTTTTATTGATGTCAGAGAGGAAGGGAGAGGGAGAGATAGAAACATCAATGATGAGAGAGAATCATTCATCGGCTGCCTCCTGCACGCCCCCTACTGGGGATTGAGCCTGCAACCCAGGCATGTGCCCTTGACCAGAATCAAAGCTGGGACTCTTCAGTCCACAGGCCGACACTCTATCCACTGAGCCAAACCAGCCAGGGCCTCAATCTTATCTTAAACGCCTCTGTTCCCTAAGTCTCCGCTTGACAGGATGCACTGGAACTGAACCAGCAAAGAATCATTTGACTGTGTCCACACTGAAGTCAATCTTAAAATTGGGAGACCGGACAGAATAGTGGTTATGAGGCACAGGCTCCTGAGACAGGCTGCCTGGGCTGAAATGCCAGCTCTATCACTTACTAGCTGTAAACTAAGGGAAACTTCTAACCCCTCTCTACCTCCCTTTTCTCCTCTGTAAATGGAGGTAATAAAAGCTCCAACCTCATCAGGTTGTTATGAAAAATAAAGGAGTTAATTCATGTAAAGAATTTAGAATAGCCCTGGCTGGTTTGCTTAGTGGTTAGAGCGTTGGACCATGGACTGAAGGGCCACTGGTTCAATTCCTGGTCAAGGGCATATACCTTGGTTGCAGGTTAGATCCTGAGCCCCATCAGGGCGAGTGCAGGGGCAATCAGTCTATATGTCTCTCTCTCTCTCTCTCTCTCTCCCCCCTCCCCCCCATCCTTCTCCACTTTTACTCTCTCTAAAAATCAATGGAAAAAATATCCTCCTCAGGTGAGGAATAAAAAAAAAAAAAGAATTTAGAATAGTGTTTGACACATAGTATGTTTTCTGGTATTCCTTAAAATGAGATTCCCCCATCTGCCCCCCACACACACATAGTCCAGTTTTCTTTTCTTTTTTTAAATTATATTTGTATTGATTCCAGAGAAGAAGGGAGGAGAGAGATAGAAATATCAATGATGAGAGAGAATCATTGATCAGCTGCCTCCTGCACGCCCCACACTGGGGATCGAGCCCACAACCCAGGCCTGTGCCCTGACCGGGAATCGAACCGTGACCTCCTGGTTCATAGGTCGACGCTCAACCACTGAGCTCCCAGTTTTTCTCAGCACCCTCTGACTTCTCCACGCACCAGTGTTGGGTTTGTGGGGTAGTTGTGAGGTTAAATGTTCTTCCCCTTTTCCTCCTAAGGGGGAAAAAATATAATTTACCTCAAAACCTTTTCTTTTCTTTCAAAATGTTCTGAGAGTGAGAGTCATAAGATATCTAACCAGACCCCGTGAATGAAGCTGAGGTATAATTTGCATGATAAAGATGTATTTCCATTTATAAAGTCCATCAGCAGAATTAATGACAAATAAAGGGAAGATCCAATTAAAGTTCCCCACCCATTAGCAATCTTGCTTCAACTCTCAGGGCAGGAATTTTCAAAGGAGAGGCTGAAGTTGGAAATGATTTCAACATTAAGGTTGGTGGCATTAAAAAAAGGACACGGAATGGTCATATTAGAATTCAAGGAAAAGAGATTCTCCAGTGATTTCTGTCATCACAGTCAGACACGCTTCCCCCGATCCTAGTTCCACGGGCTTTTTCTTGTTCACCCAAATGAGCTGTCAAGAACTGATGGGCGTCATCATAATCAAAGAAAACAAGTTTGCCCTTTAAAGCAAAAGAGGTAATTTGGCTGAAAGCAAATTGGAAACATTTCATGTAACGTTGCATTTCCAGCCGCCATCCCCGAAGAATTGGGGCGTTTTGATTTATGCCTGCGAGGTTTGGGGGGAGGAGGAGGAGGAAAAGGCGGGGGGAGGGGGGGCTGAAGTGCGTTCATTAACAGCTTTGGTCCCATTCGTCCTGTGGCCATAGGGCACAGATCCTTCATCCTCGGGGAGGATGGTCCGTGGCCATCCTTAGAACGTTATCTTCAGGAAAAAGCCTTAAAGGAACTCAGGAGATTGAAGGAAAAGCAGGAAATGGGTGAGGATGAAAGGGATGCCTTTCTCCTCCACTCAGTCCTCAGCTCCCCGAGGCTTCTGGGGTCCCGCCGGCCCGGCCCAGAACAGGGCAGCCTCGGCCTCTGAACCGGCTCCCTTTACCCTTGTTTTCGTCACTTCCGGCATTTCTTTGATTCCCACTCCTTCTCCGTTTACTCTTCCTCCTCCTCTGCACTGATATCTCTGGGGCCCGCTCCATCTTGTGTTGCCTGTGCCTAGGCTGTGTGGTCAGCTAGGGTTCTTTGGTCGCAAGCAACAGAAACCGGCCCCGCCTAAACGAACCGTGAACGGTGACGGAAAAGCTGAAGAAGCAGGGTCCTCAGAACCCACCAGTGGCAGGCATCAGCCGCCACCATCTCCCACCTACATGGCCCTTGGAACTCCCACGAGGGCAAAAGCAGGGCTCTCGGATCGCAGCCCCACCAGGACTGCACACAGCGGGGGAGAGGATCTGAGTCCTGAAAGGGAAACGGGGCTGTCGCCTGACGAAGGGAAAACGGATCACAGGAAGGCCAGCACATCCTGTCCGCTGTCTGCTCTGGTTACGGCAGCTGGAACTCAGGGAGTTTAAACACTGAGCATTGTTCTCCCTTCCAAACGGCCTCTCCGTTTCCCTAGTGACTCCGGGGCCCCAAAGTTCTCTCCCTGTCACCCAAACCCGAAGCTGTCTTTCACTCCTCAAGTCCTGTTGGTTCCTTCTTCTGGTTTTCATGGGCTTGAACTCTGTCTGCAGCCTCCCCTCGCTGTGAAGGAGGCTGAGAAGGAGCGCAGTAAGTGTGTCCAGCCTGCACAATATAGGCAAGCACGTTGGGGCGGGGGTGGCGCCGGCCACAGAGGGTTAGGCATGGTGATAACCTAAAAGGAGAGTTCGACCAAGGCTGGAAGCCCAGGGAAGGCTTTGCTGAAGAAGTGACACGAACTGAGAATAAGGAATTAACTTGGCAAGAGAGAGAAAGGGGAGTGCATTGCAGGAAAAAGAAATAGCATGTGCAAAGGCCCTGAGGTGGAAGGTTTATAGCATCTCAATTTATCAGCCGGCCACCAGTCCTTTCCCTATAAATCTTCCACACAACAGATCTCTTTCAAAAAATCTGATTTTATCCTGTCGCACGTTGCCTGCAATCAAAATGGATCCCAGTGTCCTACCAGATCAAGTCCCCAGTCTGGTGTTGAAGCTGGTCATAATCTCCTCCTATTCTGGGACTACAGCTTTCTTCTCTTCCTCCTCTACTTGTTGAACCTTCGTGCATGCATGTGTTATATCCCAAACCAGGTTATAGACTCCGGCAGGACAGGAACCACACCTGGCTTCTCCCTCATATCCCCGGGGGCTCAGTAAAGACCAGACTAGATCTCTACAGGGATGATCTTTATTGCAGGGGGCAGCAGCAGATGTAAGCAGCTCTTTCATCATCTGAGCGAGAGATTACAAGGCCCCTGGTGGCAGAGAGGCTGCTGAAAGGGAGGACGTGGGGAGGGAGCTGTCGAGGAGAGATCACTGATAGGAGTGGGGGCAGATGGGATGTGTGGGGCGACGCTCAGGTTTCTGACTTGAGCCACTAGGATGGCCGATCATCAGGATGAGGCATAAAGAAGGAGCAGGGCAAGGGACGGGCACGTGGGGCGGATGGGGGGGGGGGGGGTCTGTCTTAGGTGCTTTCTGCTGGGAGCCCAGGTTCATCAGAGACTTGTGGATCTCCAACGGGGCTGAGACTCTAACCGGGAATCATCGCAGTCCTGGACCTGGGATTTCGGTTTCCCTGGATGAATAATATCAGTTATTATTTATTGAGCGCTCGCAATGTCAGGCCCCGTGCCAGAAACATCCCGCAGAAGCCGAAGATCCCTGTCTTATGGCCGATGAGGCCGGGGCTTAGGGGAATTAGATAAAAGCCCAGGCCCCCCAGCAAGGATCTGAACCCAAGCGGGGTTGCTGCAGAGAGCTCTCCTAGTCGTCATGCCACAGAGCGATGTGGGTTATTGATTTCTGATCGCCCCCGTAGATCTTTCCGAAGTGGTCTTTTACATAGGCGTTTTATTCTGTAATGGCTATAGCTTTCCAGAAAGCTTGCACAGATAATACAGAATTCCCGTATGCCCTCCATTGGCTCCCCCTACTGTTAACATCTTACATAAGCGTGTCATGTTTATCCAAACTACCAGTAAGACATTGACATTGATGCAGTGCTATTGACCAAACTATCCACTTGATTGGGATTTCACCAGTGTTTTTTTTACTAACGTCCTTGTTTCCCTTTCAGAATTCAATCCGGGAGACAGCGTTGCATGGAGCAAAGCTGTTTTTTAAACAATGTGTTTCAAAGTCATTGTCCGTCCCACCCTGATTTAAAAACCCGGCGCAAGGTGGGCTGTGCTGGCCCTAGTCCTGCTTGCTCTGTCCCTGTTCTGTTCTGTGTCTTGGGCTGTTGCTCCCCCACCCTCCCCCCCACCCCCACACCCCCCATCCCCAGGCTGCATTGCCCAGGCTCCCTTGTCAGTTGGTTCCTCACTGGGTTTGACCAATGGGAGGCACTGGTGTTAGACTGGAGGGCGGGGTGAAGGGAGAAGCCAGAGTCCTTCTCCCTCTTTGCTTTGGGCTGTTCGTGGCAGTGGCCACAGGTACTCTGGAACTGCAGCCTCTCCCGGATAGAAAACGGCTGGGGTTCCGGCTTCCCCCGGCTGACCCTGACCCCGAAGCTCCCCACCTCCTCCTGTGGTGGCTTCCTGCCACTAACAATTTAACCTTGGCCGGTTGGGGGGCTGGCAAGGGGGGACTTCACCTTGCCCTGGTTGGCCTCTCAACTCCTCTGGCACCTGTGTGACCAGTTTTCTGTACTTACAAATACTTAGAATGATGTCCACATTCCTGGTTGGCCCCTGCCTGTCACCTGTGCCTGAGACCCACCTCCATACTTGGCCCTCCTATCCCTGCGGCCCTGTCGCTGTCGCAAAGCCACCAACTGCTGTCAGAGAGGGGTTCTGTGGACAAGCTGTAGAGCGCCTGCGGGGACCCCTCAGTGCCAAGTTTATGGTTGCGGTGGCCACACCAGCCACACTGACGCCTGCACAGCTCTCCTAACTGCGTGCCCCTTCCTTTTTCAGGAAAACAGAGGCAGGAGGCCTGTCTAGCCTATCGAAGTCTCCCAGGGCCCACGAAGACCAAGGAGGCTGCTCGTAACATGGCGTCAGACATCCTGGCCGTGGGCGCCCTCTACCAGGTCCCTGACATCAACAAAATGAGGGCGATAGCAGAGACACCCCAAAAGGCAGCTTCCCCACTGAAACCCTTCACCCCCTTGAAGACCAAGCTCACCACCATCGAGACCAAGAGGATCATGTCCGTGCTGGATGAGACCATCCAAAAGGTGGAGCTGGTGACGCTGCTGTCCTACGTGGCAGCCAACGCCGAGGACCTGGAGGGCCTGCTGGGCGAGGACCTCGCCAGGGCGGTGCGGGAGCACGAGGACCTGTGCCAGGTGCTCACGGACAAGGTCAGCTACCTGCAGGAGGAGGAGATGCAGCTGCAGGCCGAGGAAGATTTCGAGGAGGAAGCCTGGTTCCGGGACCTCCTCCTCTCCATCGAGCTGCAGAAATCCAACCTCCTGCCGGTCATGGGGCAGATCAAAGACTCCACCAAGAACATCCTGAGACTCCTGCTCAGCCGCCCGCAGGCGGCCCAGCTCGTGCGGGCGCAGGCGCAGGAGAGGGGCCGGGGAGCCCAGGGCTTCATCGACAGCCTGGTGGAGCTCCGCGGCTTCCTGTTTGAGAAGCTGCTCACCTGCCCCATGGAAGCCAGAGACAAGAGCCAGTTCATCCAGGAGATCACGAAGCGGAACAGGAGGAACCAGGAGGTCATTGACACGCTTGAGAACGAACTGGAGGAGAGAATGAAGAACAGGGCTGCGGAGGTATCGCTTACAGTGTGGGCAAGTCCTGGAAGGAGCCCAAGGGCAGCCCAAACCTTCTGGCAGTTGGGTTCTCTCCGCGCCCCCCCACCCCCCGGGATTTAATGCTTTCATTCATTTATTCCATGAATATGGTTTTGAGTACTTTACGAGGTGCCAGGTCTTATAAATAAGCACATGGTCCCAGCCTCATGGGGTTCACAGTAAGGAAGATAGGATTTAAAGAGCTGGGTTCATTACAGTTTTAAAAAAATATGTATTTTTATTTTTTTCAGAGAGGAAGGGAGAGGGAGAGAGAGAATCATTGATTGGCTGCCTCCTGCACGCCCCCTACTGGGGATCCAGCCCACAACCCAGGCATGTGCCCTTGACCGGAATTGAACCCGGGAACCTTCAGTCCACAGGCCGACGCTCTACCCACTGAGCCAAACCGGCCAGGGCTGTCCCTATTTTTGAACCAACCGAGGGCCAGGGACAAGCCAGGCACTCAGGGAGAGCAGGTGGCAGTCCTGTGGGGTGTGTCTATCACACCTTCGTGCATCACGCTGTGTCTCTGCCAACTGGGCACCCCCACGGTGCCCCAGCAGGAGTGCCCCACTGTCCCAGCCCTCTCCCCTGCCCTCCACTCATGCCAGGAAAGAGAGGGGGTGGCCAAGAACCCGGGCTCTGGGTCAGACAGACCTGGCTTCAAATGCCGGACGGACGACTTGACCCCTTCGGCCTCCGCTTCCTGGCCTGTCATCACGCTGTCCCTGTGCCCACCGGCGGGGGGGGCAGGACTCGGCGAGGTGACCTCACAGCAATGGCTGGCGCCTGTGCTGAACCGTGGTCACGCAGGCGTTAACGCGGCCTCTCCTCTTCCGGGCCCAGGTGGAGAAGGAGAACTTTGTGATCCAGGAACTGAAGAACCACCTGCACCAGGTGCTCAAGTTCTCGGAGAACAGCCTGCTCCGCACCAAGCAGGAGGCTGAGAAGCAGCAGAAGGCGGACTACCGGGCCTCGCAGGGGCGGGCGGCCAAGATCCAGCAGGACATCCTGCAGCTGCGCTCGCAGTTCCACAGCCTGGTCATGGAGAACCGGGAGGCAGAGCAGGCGCTCAGGAAGGTGCCCTGGGAGCCGCCCGGCAGCGGGGACAGGGCGGAGGGGGCCCAGCGTGGAGGGCAGGGCTGCCCCAGCCGCCAGGAAGCTCAGGGTGGAGCCAGTGTCCCCTGGGAGGCAGGAGGGTGCAGCGCAGGGGCCTGGGGGCAGAGATGGCCTGTCCTGCTACTGCACGCCCCCTCCGTGAGCTGGGGCAGGTTCCCTCGTTCCCCTGGGCCTGGCAGGGATGATGAAACCCACCTGTCGATACCGTACAAAGGACCCAAAGGAGCATGTGAACCTCAGGCCATTACCGAGCCAGTTTCCACAGCTTTAAAGTGAACGGGATCAACTCAGTCTTAACAAGAATTCAGTGAGATGACAGGCAGAGAGCTGGTGCAGAGTCGGTGCTCAGTTCACACCATTCCCCCCGTGCCTCTCCCTCATCTCAGCCAGGCCCCAGGCCCCTGTGCACTCGCGTGTTTTGCAGTCCCTCTCCCGACGGAGGGCACCCTTTCTAATGCTTGTTCCCGGTTTCATTTTAGTGTCAGGACTTTTTTTTTTAAGTATATTTTATTGATTTTTTACAGAGAGGAAGGGAGAAAGAGAGGGATAGAGAGTTAGAAACATCGATCAGCTGCCTCCTGCACACTCCCCACTGGGGATGTGCCCACAACCAAGGTACATGCCCTTGACCGGAATCGAACCTGGGACCCTTCAGTCTTCAGGCCGACGCTCTATCCACCGAGCCAAACCACTCAGGGCTGTAACGACTTTTTTGAGTACCTGATAGAAGCCTCGGGCCTCTCCCCCATTAAAAAGCCGAGGCGCACACATCCACACTGGTGGGCAATCCTTGGGGGTCACAGGCCCATCTATGCTGCCCAAGTTGAGAATTCTTGCTCTGTGGATTAGGAAGCTGGTTTGTTGTTATTTTTAAATTGAGGCGAAATGCACATGGCATGGGATTAGCTTTTTAGAGCGAACAGTTCAGTGGCATTAGCACATTCACAGTGCTGTGCAACTACCGCCTGTCTAGTTGCAGACATTCCATCACTCCAAAGCAAACCCACACCCATGAGCAGTGTCTCCCACTCCCTCCCTCCCCCAGCCCCAACCACTCATCTCCTCCCTGTCTCTATGAATTTGCCTCTTCTGGGCGTTTCATACAAAAAGAATCATAAACCATGTGGCCTTTCGTGTCTGGCTTCTTTCCCTCGGCAGCATGTTTCAAGGTTCACCCAGGATGTAACGTGCAACAGCACTTCATGCCTTTTTATGGCTGAGTAGCATTCCGGTGTATGGCTAGGAGCTGCTCTCTTTTATTTTTTTAAAAAATATATTTTATTGATTTTTTACAGCGAGGAAGGGAGAGGGATAGAGAGTTAGAAACATCGATGAGAGAGATACATTGATCAGCTGCCTCTTGCACACCCCCTACTGGGGATGTGCCCACAACCAAGGTACATGCCCTTGACCGGAATCGAACCTGGGACCCTTCAGTCCGCAGGACGATGCTCTATCCACTGAGCCAAACGAGTTAGGGCAAGAGCGGATCTCTTTTAAAAGCAAAATTAGGTCACGACCCTCCACTGCATCTAAACCACCCAATAGCTTCCCCTCCCCCTTGCACCAGAACCCAAGCTCCTCCCCCTGCTGACACTCCCTCTGCCACGCAGCTTCTCACACTGCCCTCCCCGGGACCACTCCTCGGCCACTCCACTCCAGCCACACTGGCTTGACTTCTGTTCTAGAAACCCCACAAGCTTGTTCGCACCCCAGGGCCTTTGCATCTGCTGCTCCCTCTGCTTAGAATGTTCTGGAGCCACACTGCTGGCTTCAAATGGGGCTCTAGCACTCATCAGCTCTATATCCTTGGGCAAGTGAGTGAGCACGTCTGACCCTCGGTTTCCTCATCTGTGAAATGGGGGACCTGCCTCGCGTGGATTCACAGGCGAGGCATGTGAGGCACCCACCACAGGGCAGCTTGGTGCGGAGTGTGCTTGGCATTGTTTATTGTAAACTCTAGCCTGTCAGTCAATGACTAACTGGATTTTTTATTTGTTTAGAAGAAATATAAAGTGGAGACGGAAATCGAGAACTGGATCCAGAAATACGATACGGAGATGAGCGAGAAGCAGGTATTTGTTGCTGCATGGGTCTCGCTCAAGTGTATTTCCCACAATCCTCTGGGCGTGGGGGATGGGAGGAGAGGCCCCAGGATGGTCTGCAGTCTTGGCCGAGTTCTGGGCCTCCCTGCTCCTTCCCTAGGCGCCCAGGTTTGTCTAGCCTGGGGCAGCAAGGGGAGAGGTGGAAGGGAAGGATCCAGAAGCTGTGAGCCACCAAGTGCTTGACACTGGGCCAATGATCCTGGCTCCATCTAGTGTCCACATCCCGTACTCTCTGCTCCTGCCGGCACCCAAGCCAGGGCTGAAGGTGAGCGCTTGCCTCGGCCACTCAGAAAGCTCCTGCTGCGAGCCTGCCCCGTGCCAGGTGCTGGGGCCCAGCAGGGAGGAAGGTTTTCCTCTAGTCACTCACCAGCTGTGGGCCCTAAGCAAGGGGCTTGGCCTTCCTGGGCCCATTTCTGTGCATGATCAACAGGTCGTCATCCCAGGCCGGGCCAGGGTGCGGTCAGTGAGGCACTACTGTCGCCAGTGCTTGTGTCCCCCACGGGGTCTGGCCTGCAGGAAGTGCCCAGGGAACGGTGGCCTACAATACCCCCCACCCAGCTCCGTGATAACCTCGGTGGCCCATGGCCCTGGCTGTGGGGCCAGGAAGCCTGGTGGGCACTGGAGGTGGCATCAATCCGGGGTCCAGTCAGTGTGCTGCTCAGGGAAGGGCAAGTTGGGGCCTGGCTGTCTGACCACAAGTGCTCTGGGGAGGGGGCCCTGGGGAGGCTGGCAACCGTGAGTGGGAGGGAGGGAGATGGGTGTGAGCTACAGCAGGAGAGGCTGGAGTTAGACATAAGGACGAACTGTGGGACTTAGCCCCTGGGGAAGTGCCACGCACGCTCTTTGTAAAATGAACGGCTTCAGTGGCAGCAGCTTGCACTGTTTACGTCACCACGCATGTTTGGCACCACGTCCAGTAATTGTGTTGTCCTGTGTCATTTCATCCTGGAAGCAGCTCCCAACACCCTCTCCTGTGTTTGCAATTGTCACCATGCCTCAGATGAGGAAAAATGAAGGCTTGAACGGTGTGGCTGAGCTGGGATTTGGACTCAGTCTGGCCAACCACAAGCCGTGCTCTTTCCTGGGTCCCACCTGGTACTAGGATGGATCTCATCACCTCTCGCACTCTCTTCCGGGCCCTGGAGGCAGAAAGCCTAGTGCAGGGGCCTTGCTGGCCCAGGAGCCCCTGCGGGAAGGGCGGGTGCATGCAGAGGGCGTGGCAGGCAGGCCCGATGCCAGGTGAGCCCACCGACCGACCTCCGCAGGACGAGTACGAGGAGCTGGACATCATCCACAAGGAGGAGAAGATCCAGCTGGAGGAGCTGCAGCAGAGGTACGAGGTGCTGGTGGAGGAGTTCGCCCAGATCCGGGAGGAGCGGGAGATCACCTCCAAGAAGAGGATGGAGGACGAGCAGGAGATGATGCGCATGGTGAGGGCGGCCACGCTCATCCAGGCCGTGTGGAAGGGCTACCTGGTCCGCTCCCTGCTCAGGTCCAAGAGGAAGAAACGGGGCAAGGGCAAAGCGAAGAGCGAGAAGGGCAAGGGCAAGGGCAAGAAATGAGCCCCCTCCCCCAAGGCCTGTCCTGATCCCGTGCACGGCCTCTCCCCTCCCCCCCGAGAGCCGGCCAGGAAGCCACTGGGACCAGGAAGCCCGGCGATCATAACTTTCATACTTTTTTCAAAATTAAAAACCATTTTAAACCACTTCCTGTGAATAAACCTCATTTTACCCAGGGTGGTTGGCTGTGCGTGTGTCCATGCCTGTAAATGGACAGAGCCCAGGCTGCAGCCCCCTTGGTCCCAGGCCAGAAGCCACCAAGGCCACGATGGACACGTCACCCGGCAGGTCTGCCCACGGAGGGTGGGGGGCAGGCAGAGAGCTCCAGCAGGACCCGGCTTCCCTGCCCTCAGCTCCGCTCTGGGATTGCCCAGTTGCCCACAGCTTCTCCCGCCATCAGCACTGTGAAAGCTCAGGTGTCCCAAGATCATAGACCAGCAGCCTCCATGGGCTTTATTTGGTGCCCAGGTAGTTGAACAATGTATCTTTTCAAAATTCACTGCTGGTATTAAAAAAAAAAAAAATCAGGGGCCCTCACACAGAAATCCAGCTTCCTGCCTTTTCTGGAAAATTCTCACCAACCAGATATCCTGGGCTCTTCCAGAGCTGAGCTGCAGCACCCACTAGAGGGCGGAGACTGCAGGCTGCCCCAGTCCCCACCACTCCCCACAGTCTTCCCAGATGCTATGGCCTTGTCAGTTGCCCCTTATCGTCACACTCAGGCTGTTGCCTTTCTTTTAGTCTAGTTGGAGGAAAGAGGTATTTCTGGCTCATGTCTATTTAAACGGGGAAAGGTGTGTGTGTGTAAATGAGAGCTGGAAGGGAGGGAACTAAACTAATTCTTTGTGAAAGTTCTAGGAAGTTTAAACATCCCACATGTTTAAAATGCCAAGAGAGCTGCTGACTTGCTTGCCTCATGCCCCACCTGCCCCAAGTGGTGTCTGCACATGCATCCCTGGCCCTGGCCCTGGCCACTGGCGGTCCCTCCCCTTCCCCCCTCCCCTCCCCTCCCTCTCCCCTCCCCTTCCCTAGGGGCAGCACAGAACCAATGATGGGGCTTCTGGCTAGTTCTGGAATCCCTGTGCTTCCTGGAGGTGCATCAGGGGAAAAGGGGGTCAAGGCAAGGCCCAAAGCCCAGGCCCCCACAAACTCGCCAGGATGCTGGGATCCTGGTGCGACTCCATCTGAGCCAAGGCCCTGCTGTTGCCTGTAAGGGGCCCGACCCAGGTGGTGCAGCTGACGAGCCTCCGTGCAGGGAAGGCGCGTCTGATCCCTCGGGCCTCGACCCCGAGAGCTCTCCAGATGCACGTCCCTTTCTGGCCTTGGACCGCTCGGCTTGGTCAGGTCCTAGTCACTGTGTGTTGTTTTTTGAAAAGGTGGGAAATGCATGAAACTCTAGCCCACATTCTCATCTCAGGAAGAGCCAGCCGACCCCCTAGTTAGTGGCAGTAGCTGAAACCAACGGGAGGAGGCCCCAGTGTTGAGACCTGGGTTCCGGAACTTCCGGCCCCCACTCGCCACTGTCACCATTTCTGTGCTCCCTTGCTATATCATTAAACGTTATTTAACCCAACTCAGGCCTAACATCGGCTTTTCCCTTAAGGAAAAAAGGTAGTGAAAGTCATGGCTTTGTGACTATTGACATATTTAATACGTGAAAATAAATACATGATCATTAAAATAAAAAGTCCACCCACATATCACCTGGACACCGTGCCAGGGAAAACTCTGAGGCCTTCAGACTCGGCTGGAAACTCATCCTGAGCAGGAAGTTTGGCTTGAAGGGGGGTTTCATGGGGGGGCGGGGAGGGGAAGAACCCTCCAGATTGGCGACCACACCATTTATTCATACTTGGAGGCAGGACAATGTGTGGGAGTGATGGGGGGCATCCCTGGGTTGGCACCGATACAGCATGTGGCTATGATGGGACTAGAACAGGCCTCTCAAGGGGCGGCCCTCACATCCACGTTGTGGAGGCAGCAGGGAACCAGAGGTTGTCAGGACAGAGGGTATCCCTGACCACCCTCACCATGCCTGCTGCCGTGAGTGCCTCGCCGATGCCTGGGGGTCTCCCCAGGAGCCCCCCACCTGTGCCATCCTCTGAAACGCCTCCCCTTGCTGTGGGCAAACCTGATGAAAGGACCGGGAAACTCATTTCCAAGGGGGCTTTGGTCTCGGGGTGGCACCCCCTCGCTGGGACGTAGCTGGCACTGAAGCACTGACTGACCGAGCCCTGGGAGTCACCAGGGGGGTCCGGAAGGTCACCCCGAATGGCGAAGGCCTGGGATCTCGAGGCCCACTCATGGGGGAGCCACCAGTGGGTGGGCGGCCAGTGCTGGGGACATTCAGAGCCCGTGGAGAGTCTAATCCACCCTTGGACACCTTCCCAGCTTCAGACCCCTCCCTGGGCTCTGTCTTCGTGGGAGCGGATGGGTGAATGGTGCGCACTGGGGTTTCCCTGGGGTGGGGCGGGTGGCCCCTCGGGGTGGCTGGGGGTGTCCAGAAGAGCGTGTGGAGTTTTGAAGCACCCCCCTTCACCATCCACGAGGCCTCCCAGCAGGTGCCCACGGGTCGGGAGCCAAATAGTGACTCATCACAGTAAGAAGGAGTGTGGCTGATCAGTCTGGCAAAGGGAAGAGAAACGAAGTGAGCGAACAAACCCTACAACCTTAACACCCGCCCACCCCACGCCACCCCCGCAAGGCACCTGCAGCAGTAGAGAGGGCTGCCGGTAGAACCCAGAAGTCCCTGTCTCCCAGCCTGGCACCCAGTGAGGGCACAGCCCCCTCATGTACCACCACCTCCATCTCTGCTATTTTGCCCCTGCCTAGCACCCAGTCCCCCTGTTCCTTGGCATGTGCCCCAGGCCTGGTCAATTTGCATATTTCACTCCTCTGGCCACACTGATTGGTCAGGAATGGCCATCTGACCCATTCGGTCCAATCAGAGTCTGCCTTAGGACCTTTGCTGAAACTACTAGGGAAGATGTTTTTCTGCCTCCTGACCTTGAAAAGCTGGCGGATATAAGGGCAAAGCAGCTGGTGGCATCTCACCTGTAACCTGTGAGGGAAAGCTGCACTAAGATGAAGACAGGATCCCAATGATGGTTTGAGCCCCGGTTATGTAAGGCCCAAATTCCCTTTTTCTGCTGAAGCCAGCTTGGGATAAGTTTTCTGTCACTTGCAACTAACAGCCCTAATTAATACAATGTTAGTTTTTATAATCTTCACTTTTTCTTTTAGCCTCTCCTTTTCCTTTTTCCTAGTAGCCTCATAAGCTGAATCCTTTGTAGTCCTCTGGCCCTTCTGATTTGAATTTTTGAATATTTACTGATATATTTACTTATTTATTTTTGTTAATCCTCACCAGAGGATATTTTTCCATTGATTTTTAAGGCGAGAAGGAGAGAGAAAGACAGAGAGAAAGACTGATGTGAGAGAGTCAACCTTTTGCTACTTGGTTTAACATCTCAAACCATGTCTGGTGGAAACCATATCTGGTTGCCTCCTGCACATGGCCCGACCAGGGCCCAGGCTGGGGAGGAGCCTGCAACGAAGGTACATGCCCTTGACCAGAATTGAACTCGGGACCCTTCGGTCTGAAGGGTCTATCCACTGAGCTAAACCAGCTAGGGCTTTACAGGCCCTGGACTCAGCATGCCACATACATTATCTCATTACTTCTCACAACATCCACAGGAGGGAGAGATTGATAATACCATTTTTCAGACATGAAAACTGAGGTATAGGGAGGGTGAAGCCCCATAGCAAGAAGGAGGGAAGAGAGAAGATTCAAATCCAGCCTGGCTCAAGGACCAAGTTCTCAACCAGTGAATCAGACATATACATGCCTTCTCGGCCTCTCATCTTTCATTAGATTCATTCAGCAATTCTTCTTCTTTTTTTTTTTTTTAAATTAATCCCACAACTGTGAGGTCCATGGTTTTAGACCAGGACTAAAAGTGCTCAAATTTCCAAATTGAAAAGTCAACCTTTTGCTACTTGGTTTAACTTCTCAAACCATATCTGATGGAAACACATGTCTGTCTGATGCACCTTCTCATGTGAAACCCTCTACTTGTCACCATCCAGCACAAGACTCCATCCTCCAGGAGAGCATGGGGTTGACTGTAACCTCCCTTGTCATGGACACCATACTTCTGCTAATACAGCCTACATTTACATCAGCATTTTCAGCCAAGTTGTAGGTGTCAGTGCTGCTAATGTCAACCAGACCTTGTCAGGGACATTGCCCTCAACCTGACACAATAACAACAAGTCTTCCTTTTATCTCGTTGAATTTTTATCTCCTTAAATAGACACCATTTCCTTTTCTTGACTAAAGTATGTCCCTCCTGGCTCAGCATGGATCCTAAATATGATTAACTAGTTGTTATGGAGTGTTGAATTTTAAAGAGGTAATCAAGGTTAAATGAGGTCATGAGGGTGAGCCCCCTAATCCAATAGGGATGGTGTCCCTTTAAGAAGAGACATGAGGAGTATACACACTCAGAGAAAAGGTCATATGAGGACACAGTGACAAGGTGGCCTTCTGCAAGCCAAGGAGAGGCTTCAGGAGAAATCAACCGGGTGGGCACCTTGACCTTGGACTTCAATAAATTTCTGTTGGTAAGCCTCCCAGTCTATGGTATTTTGTTATGGCAGCCACAATCAATTAAAACACCAGTCTCCTGTGTCTTTGTCCAAACCACTGATAAATAAGTAAGAAGGAACCCTGAGGTCCACTACCAGATATCTCCTTCCAGGTTGATATTAATCTGGAATAATCCCAATAATCTCATTCTAATCTAATCATTATCCTATATAATAAAAGGCTAATATGCAAATAGACCAAATGGCAGAACAACTGAACAACCGGTTGCTATAATGTGCACTGACCACCAGGGGGAGTGTGCAGAACATGGGGGGCATTGGCTGTGGTGGGATGGTGGAGCAGGTGAGGATGGTCACTAGACAAAGGCGGGGCGCCGGTTGCTGTCATTAGAGTGAGCCGCTGGTGGTTACTGAAAATTTTTTGCTCCCGTACGCCGGGATCCTGCCTGGCCCTCGGAGCCATCACGCACACCCACTGCCAGCGCCGGCCCCACTCACACCTGCAACCAGCACCGGAGCTGCTGCTCATACCCGCTGCCTATGCCCGGTGCCGGTACCGATCACTTGGCACCATCAGCAGGTGTGAGTAGTGGCTGCTGGCCCTGATCATCCCTGAGGACTTCTTCGTCTTCCCCTGCTCCTGAGGGGTGATCAGGGCAGCAGCGGCACTCGCACCACTGCTGGCACTGGCCCCAATCGCTCCACGCTGTAAATGCGTGTGAGTGGGGCTGGCACCATCAGCTCATGGAAGCAGCGGCAGCAGGATTGGGGCTACTGGCAGATAGGGAACCGGAGGCCGCGGCAGGAAGGGCTGGGTGGGGACATGGAGGATGGGCCAAGACCCAGCCCTGTGCCTACTTCAGCCTCACGACCTAGAGGTCCTTCCAAGGTGCACGAGTTCGTGCACTGGGCCCTTAGTATATAATAAAAGACTAATATGCACATTGACCGAATGGCCGAACGACTGGTCACTATGATGCTCAATGCAGGAGCTGCCCCCTGGTGGTCAGTGTGCCAGAAGCTGGGCTCATGGCTGGTGAGCACAGTGGCAGTGCCAGGAGCCTCTCCCTCTTCCCTGGCAGTGGGACATCCCCCGAAGGCTTCTGGACTATGAGAGGGCACAGGCTGCTGAGGGCCTGCCCTGAGTGCATGAATTTTGTGCACTGGGCCTCTAGTTACTTTATAACCATTAGCATCAGCTCTTGGCTTTCTAATTTGTTCATGAAAATGCAGCAAGAACCATTTTCAAAATGACGTGCTGAAATCTGAAACCAGCAAATCTATGTCATTTCATGGATCAACCACACCAGTAATCTTATGCAAACTGCTCTGTAATCTTGGGCCAATCCTGGCCTCTCTGGGCCTCAGATGCCAGTCTCACTACTATTTATCAAGAGCTTTCCTAAGTGTCAGGTTACTGTGCCCAGCACAGTACACACCTCACCTCACTTAATCCTCTCAGTAAAACCACTAAATCCCACTTGCCACATGAGAAAATTATAGTTCAGAGAGGGCAGGGGGCTTGCCCAAGGTCACACAGCATGTGAACAGCAGGGCTCTAAGAGGACCCTAGGTGGCAATACTGAGTGCAGGAGTGCATCTCCCCATGCTGTTACCTGTATTTGTTCTTCTTCCTTGGGGTGAGGGTCGGGGTACTGCCCCTGGAGGAGGTGGTCTCACAGCTCCCATTGGCTCCCGAAGCCCGTGAAGCCTCTTTGCCCACTCCTTTGGGTCTGTTGGCCTTCTCCACCCAGGGTGGGTCAAAGTCTGGCGGCGTGGGCCGGGTGCCTGAAGGGCTGCCAAACAAAGTCTCATCCACGTACGATGCCCTGGCCTTGACCTGATAGCTGCCCCTGCAGCGGTGCTGACGGTGGAGGGTCTGCATCCCACTGATGGCCAGTTCCACAGGGGTCTTCATGCTGACCGTGGTGCCAGGTGACAGTAGGCATGCTCTGCCCACCAGGCCATGCCTCCAGAGCTCCCTGTGAAAGGGGTCAGGGTGCCATCCCTCTGTCATCGGCAGTGCCATCAGGGAAAGACTGGCAGTCTCTTAAGTCCCCATTCCAAGGGCAAAAGGGTCAAGCAGTCCTCCTCAAAGGGGAACTGCCAAGCTCAGGGGACATTTCGGAAATCTACTGGACTTTTTTTTAGCTGTCACAATAACGGGGAGAGGGGTGCTACAGGCACATTTTTAACGAATATGCATTCCTCCCATACAGTGTGTACTCGATGAATATTTACAGAATGCTAGAGGGATGAAGGAGAGATGGGGCTTGTGTCCATTTTGGCACCAACCACAAAACAAATTCTGGTGGGAGGGGAAGGCAGGGCAGGTCTGAATCCTGCATATATTTACGGGGCAGGAAAGAACCGGTCACTCCTACCTCCTGCAAACCGCTTTGGAAGCGCTGTCTCACTGAATCCTCTCATCAGTTCTGTGAAGCAGCTTTATGTCTACAGGCGACAAAACTGAGGCTCCAAAAGGTGACGTCACAAGTGTCAGTCACACCTATAAAGCTAAAACAGAGGAAGCGAAATGTGAACCTGGCAGCAGTCCAGAGCTTGTGCACGTAACCATTCTACTATAGGGGGGTCACGCCCCCCACATGCCCCACATGCCCCACCCCCAAATCAGTGTCCGGGTTCATGTCCCAGGATCCTGCATTCTTTTTTGTTAAAATTTATCTTTATTGTTGAAAGTATTACAACAATACTTCCCCCCTCTGCCCTCCAAGGCCTTCACCGCACTACCGTCTGTGTCCGTGGGTTATGCGACCCCCTGCATTCTTGAGTTTTTCTCACCTGAGTATCCTGGCTCCTGGACGTCGGCTGCAACCCTCAGTGCCCCTCTCCACGCGGCTGGACTCTTCTGTGGGGACCCCGGAATCCTGGAACCCCGGCCGCCCAGGTCCCGCCCCGGGCACCGCGCGGCCCGACTCCCGGGGACAGCCGGGCCCTAGCGACGTGTGCCCCGCGCGCCCATCAACAGCCACCAGCCAGCGTCCCGCAGGCGCGGCCCGAACCATTCGCGCCGTGGGGGGGGGGGGCGCCCCGGCCCGGCCGCGCCGAGCTCCCCAGAGCCCCGGAGAGGGGCCTCGGGCGCGCGGCAGGGGAGCCCCTGTGGACGCGCCCAGCCTCGGGGGCTGCGGCAGGGGAGGGGGCGCAGCGCGGGCCGGGTAGACGCGGTGCCCCCGCCCCCGCCACGCCCCCACGCCCCCGCCACGCGTGGTACGACCCGCTGGCTCCGCCCCTTCCCGTTCTCTTGTGCCGGGTCCGCATGGCTGCAGGTACGCGCCCGGCGGCCCGACCGCGGTCCCGACCTGCCATGGCCCAGCGGAGGAAAAAGAAGGGGCTTCGGAAGCGCCGGGACGCGGCCTCCCACGCCCGCAGCAGCGACTCGGAGGACGGCGAGTTTGAGGTCCAGGCGGAAGATGACACCCGGGCGCAGAAGGTGGGAGCGCGCGGCTGGGACACACGTTGGAGCCCAACCCCCGGCTCCGTGGGCGCCCCGCGGCCGCAGTTCCCCCGGCTGAGGAGTGGGCACTTCCCAGGGTGGGGAGAGGCCGGCTGGCAGGGGATCGGGGTCAGGACCGCCGGTCTGACCCGGGTCCTGGCGGCCGGAGCCACCGCGTTCCGAAGGCTGGGGCCTGCGGGCCTTCCTGGTCGGCTCTTTGGTTGCCCGCTTCTCATTGGCTACTTCCTCATTAGGGGGCGGGCCCTAGTTCCCATTCGTCCAATGAAAAGTGCAGGTGCTGAAGCTCTGACTTGGAGAGTTTAGGGGGGTTCTTTTGAGAGGTTGAATTAAGGGGAGGCCGAGGCCCGTAGATTGGGGCAGTGATGCCCCCAAACCTCTGGGGAATTAATAGTAATAAATTAAACCTGGGTTTGTTGACCGCCTACTATGTGCCAGGCTCCGTGCTAAGAGCTTTACCAGCCTTATCATTTAATCATCACACCACCCTGTGAGCTATGTATTGTCATCCCATTTGCCAGAGGAGGAAACTGAGGCCGAGATTGGTAAAAGAACTGGACCAAAACCTCACAGTTTGTGAGCGGGAGAGCCGGGATTCAAACCCGGGACTGTCTGGTTTCGGAGCCTGTGCTGTTTCTACTACTGAATGCCAGCTGTATGCAAATGGGAAGGGAGGGCAGTAGCCCCTTATTTCCCACAGCACCGTGCCCAGCCGGTGCCTGGCACAGAATAGCTTTGGGTAAGTAGATGAGTGAGTGTTTATGTGAAGAGAGGCCTACGCTTCTCCAAGGCCGGCACCAGACTTTATCCCAGTTTCCCCAGCCTAGCTAAAGCCTGGCACACAGTAGGTGCACCGTAAACGCGGAGAAACTGCTAAAGGGAATGAACAGGAGGTCAGAGTACCACATGCCAAAGAGGAGCCCATGTATGTGGTTCAGACTAGGGCTCTGCCCTGGCTCTGCCCTGGCTCTGCCCTGTACAGGCTGTGGGATAGTGAAGAAGTTGCTTAACCTCTCTGAGCCACATCTGCAGAAGACAGCGGTTTCCCCTTGTGCAGAAGGCTGATGATTACATGTGCCTCACAGACCTGGAAAGGAGTGAATGACATGTTTATATGCTCTGTCGTGCAGTAGAATGCTGGGCCCTGGTGTGTTCCAGGACTTGGTTGTTATGTGCCCAGAAGAGGGATTGGCAAACTTTTCCTCCAGGGACCACGTGGTAAATATTTTAGGCTTTGTGGGGCCCTATAAGGTCACCGTCTTTTTTGTTGGATTTTTTGACAGTCTTTTAAAATGTATGTGACCACTCTTAGCTCACAGGCTATACTAGACAGGCTGCAGCCCTGCCTAGATGGTGCAGGGACCATAGAGGGCCACAGTGGGAGGAACACACTCCGATCCCCCCACTTGCTGTCTGTGTGATCCTGGGCGGGTCACGTCACCCCTCTGTGCCTCAGTTTCCTTCTGTGTAAGATGACAAAGTAATAGTACCCACTTCCCAGGGTTGTCGTAGGGTTAAGTGCGTTAACCTATGTGAATGCAGCAGCACCTGGCTTGGGGTAAGAGCCATGTGAGCACTAATCGTTACAGTGAACTAGCGGTCCATACCTGTTATTTCTGAGAGGGAGGGGACAGCCCTGTAATCTGAGAGGGCTCCCCGGAGGAGGCATCTGGGTTAGCTGTGCTGGGACTAAGGGGTCTTGGATGGGCAGAGAGGAGGCAGGCACAAGAGAGACCAGAGTTGGGTAAGGGTGATGGGTCAGAAAGCGGATTAAGGAGTGGAGGGCAGAGCATCTTAGAAAAGTCTAGTTGTGATGGGCTCTCTAGAGTTAATTTCCAGGGCTTGGAATGACAGGCCCGGATGATGATGATGATGATATCGCCATCTCTGTGCTGGGCACTGTTCTGAGCTTCGCGCTTACCTGTTTAGTCTTCACAACACCCTGTGAGGCAGATGCTCTTGTCACCCGTTTCCCAGATGTGGGAACACAGGCTCCGGGAAGATTAAGTCCCTTGTGTGGGGTCTCCCAGCTGGCAAGTGACAGAGTTGGGACTGAAACCAGGCTGTGTGTCAGCAGAGCCCGCTCTCTGCCCTCCGCCCTGTCCTGGCCCGTCAAAGGGGAGCCCTGTAGCAGGCACGTCTCGTGATCTGGCAGGGGAGTCATTGACTAGAAAGGGGTGCAGACCAGCTGCAGGACAGCCCCCCTCCCTGCCCAGTGGTCTGATGGTACCTGGAGTGATGCTGCCTCTCTGCTCCTCCCTCCAGCTGGGACCTGGCCGACCCCTGCCCACCTTCCCCACCTCGGAATGCACCTCGGACGTGGAGCCGGACACGCGGGAGATGGTTCGAGCCCAGAACAAGAAGAAGAAGAAGTCGGGAGGCTTCCAGTCCATGGGTGGGTGCTCCAGGCATCTGGGGAAATTGGGGGAGGCGGGTAGCAGCAGGGGGTCACCACGCCCTCTGAGCTCTGCTCTGGGCCCAGCACTGGTAGGTATTGGGCAAACTGAGGCAGCAGACACTGTCTCAGAGCCAGTCAGGGCCTCATGGGGGCAGCGGTCTTGACACAATGAGAGAACAGTTAGAGCAGGACTCAGGGCGATGCGGTGCAGGAACAGGCAAAGACATTGGGGGATTTAGTGCCTGACAATAGCATTTTAGAGCAGCGGGGAAAGATGCGATAGTCGTGTGCGTGGGGCTCCCTCCACCCCGGTCGTTCCCGTGTCTTTCCCAGGCTTGAGCTACCCGGTGTTCAAAGGCATCATGAAGAAAGGTTATAAGGTGCCAACGCCCATCCAGAGGAAGGTATGCGGCGGGCAGGGCTGGTGGGGTTGGGAGGAGGGGATGAGGGACTTGGCTTCTCTCAGCCCCTTGATAGACACCCCTCGTCCCAGCTGCCACATCTACTGTCCCTCTTATTCTGAAGCCCCACAAGCCTGCCTGTTCCACAGGTCGGGGAGGTTGGCCCAGCAGAGAGGAGACGCGGCCCTGTGCCTCTTTGCCATTTAAGGCTGTTCCTTGCTGAGGCTGCGCAGTGAGGAACAGTGGTCAGGGAGGGTAGAGTCTGGCTTCATCTGAAGATGGATGTTCAAACCCTGGAAAGAGTTGGGGGTGGTGAGCTGCTCGTCCCTGGAGGTGTGCAAACGAGCGTTGTCAAAAATGGGATCAGGGCTGGGAGACAGGCCCCTTCCCCCCACTGAGGTCCCCTAGTTCCACTGGGAACTCGAAGCTCCGGTGCAGGAGCTGACCACCCCCTCCCCTCCCCATTCGTCTCCAGACCATCCCCGTGATCCTGGATGGCAAAGACATGGTGGCCATGGCCCGGACGGGCAGTGGCAAGACAGCCTGCTTCCTTATCCCCATGTTTGAGCGGCTCAAGACCCGCAGTGCTCAGTCGGGGGCCCGTGCCCTCATTCTCTCGCCCACCCGGGAGCTGGCCCTGCAGACCATGAAGTTCACCAAGGAGGTGTGTTGGGGTTGCAGAGGGGGGAGGGGAGAGGAGAGGGGGACAGGCGGTGGGGAGGGCAGGGAGAGGCAGGCTGAGTCACCTCCCCCTTACCCTCTCTCAATCTTTCTCTGTCTCTCCCCACAGCTGGGCAAGTTCACCGGCCTCAAGACTGCCCTGATCCTGGGTGGGGACAAGTAAGAACCCTCTTGCCCCTGGCCCCGGTCACCCACACCCCCATCCCTGTGCAAGCGCACCCCATGCCTCCAGGGTATCAGAGTGTAGGTGCCTGTGTGGCTTATTAACAATAGCAAGTTCTTGGCACATTCTAAAAAATAGGACTGATGCTTGTGAAGAATTAGGGAAACATGCAGTAACATACGAGAAGGAATTTCCCACACGAGCACTGTGAAGGTTCTGGGGCTCCTGAAAGACAGCTGGTGGCATCCGGGTCACCCACCCGGTAGCTCAGATGTCTGTTTTAATGTGCGTACGTGTGGGTTGTTTAAAGCAGAATGTGCAAAAATCAAAGCATGTTTGTAATAGCTCAGATTTGCAAAATGTATTTTTCCTGATGTGCTGGTACCATCCTTCTGAAGTGGCAGGCATGACACCTGTTTACAGGTGAGCACGCTGAGGCGGTGGTGGGCCCAGAGCTGTGCAGTGGTTTGGTAGTACCGCTCAGATGAGAACTCTGGTCCCCTGCTGTGCCCCCTCCCCCTTCCACAGGCCTCCCTCCCAGGACAGCCCCCTCCTTGCTCTCAGTGTCACTGTCACCAGTCACTCAGTTCTGCGTGTTTTGCTGTCCAGGGCTCTTTGCCTACATTATAAAGTATTATCTCTAGTTATTGTGAGCAGTGCCTCCCAGGCTAGGCCTGGCCCGGAATTCTGGCTCCTACAGGTGTCCCAGGGGACGACTAAGTTAGGGATGTGTGTGCTCAAAAGGTTTAAGAATAAGCACAGAGAGATCCCAGAAACTGGATTCGAGGTGCAGCTGGCAGTTCCAGGGGTAGTTGCTAGGAGGCTGTGGGTGAAAGGCAACTTTGTTGCCTCTGGAGATAGAGAATGAGGTGGGTTGTGAGGCCGAGCCCACTCTTTGGGGAACTCTTTGTTGTGTGAGTCCTTTTGTATGTGTGAACCTGTATCTCTTGTCAGGGCAGGGCCTTTGCCTAGGACAGCAGTTCTCAACCTGTGGGTCGCGACCCCTTTGGGGGTCGAAAGACGCTTTCACAGGGGTCGCCTAAGACCATCAGAAAACACATATATAATTACATATTGTTTTTGTGATTAATCACTATGCTTTAATGATGTTCAGTTTGTAATAATGAAAATACATCCTGCGTATCAGATATTTACATTACGATTCATAACAGTAGCAAAATTACAGTTATGAAGTAGCAACAAAAATAATTTTATGGTTGGGGGTCACCACAACACGAGGAACTGTATTAAAGGGTCGCGGCATCAGGAAGGTTGAGAACCATTGGCCTAGGGTGTCAGCAGTAGCCTTTCCCCAGTGGCAAGTCTGGGGTCAGGGAGTGGGGCTCACCGGGTATTTGGTGTGGGAAGGGACAGGGACTGGACAGAGACCTGTTCTATCGAGCTGACTCCTGCCCTTCTCCCTAGAATGGAAGACCAGTTTTCAGCCCTGCATGAAAACCCTGACATGTGAGTTTGCATTGGGGGTCACGCTCTGGGGTCCCTTCCCAGATGGCCAACGTCTGGGGAGTGAGAGGAGGGCTCTGCTGGTGGCCCTGGGTGACCTGGCCTGCACACCCCTTCCAGAATCATTGCCACCCCTGGCCGCCTGATGCATGTGGCTGTGGAGATGAACCTGAAGCTGCAGAGTGTGGAGTACGTGGTATTTGACGAGGCTGACAGGTAAGGCTGCAGGTACACCCCTCGCAGTGTCCAGGTTGGCCGAGGCTGGGAAATCGGAGGGAGGTGCGGTTGCTGGGAGGAAGGGCTCTGCCAGGAGACCTGTGTACCGGGATCACCGTTAGAAAAAGTAGCACGAAGTTGAGAACACAGGCGGGATCAGATCCCAGCTGCGTGAACTTGGACAAATCACTGAGGGTCTTGGGGGCCTGGGGGGCCTCGCCTGCAGAGTGGGGATAAAATAGCATGTGCCTCCCAGAATGCCGTGAGGACTCGGGAGCCGATATCTGTAAAGTACTCAGAACGGTGCCTGACCCAGAGCGAGGGCTGCTGTCATTTATTTCAATGCGAATTTGTAGGAAACAGGTCAGACCAGACCCAAGATTTCAAGGTCATTATTGCTTAGAATGAAGTTGTCAGACAGAAAAATCGAGGCAAACACCGACCACATGGGAGAAGTGTGGTGGGGGAGAGGGTGGCTGAAGGTGGGAACTCCCTGGAGGAAGCCCCTCTCCTGACCGTCCTGCCCTCTGCCCCCTGCCCTCCGCCCTCCCAGGCTCTTTGAAATGGGGTTTGCAGAGCAGCTGCAGGAGATCATCAGCCGCCTCCCGGGGGGCCACCAGACGCTCCTGTTCTCGGCCACGCTGCCCAAGATGCTGGTGGAGTTCGCCCGGGCCGGTGCGTGAGCTCGGTGGGGGCCGGGGCCCGGGGCCTCGTCCTCCCGTGACTCAACCCCCACTCCCCTCTGCCCACCGCAGGCCTCACGGAGCCCGTGCTCATTCGGCTGGATGTGGACGCCAAGCTCAACGAGCAGCTCAAGGTGAGGTGTGCCTGTGCCCCTGGCCAGGCCTCTGCAGGGCCCTGAGAGCCACACCCTCACGGCCCCTCTCCCGGCAGACCTCCTTCTTCCTGGTGCGGGAGGACACCAAGGCCGCCGTGCTCCTCCACCTGCTGCGCAGTGTGGTGCGGCCCCAGGACCAGACGGTGGTGTTTGTGGCCACGAAGCACCACGCGGAGTACCTCAGCGAGGTGAGCGGGCCTGGCTGGCTGAGGGAGACGGCCCCTGGGCGCCTGCACCTTCATTAGCTCGGGCTGCAGTTCCGTGTGCAGACACCAGAGGGCAGCACCAGAGCGGGACACGGGCCTGCCAGGGCTTAGGACTTTAATGAACTCCCCGGTACTCAGTTACCCACTCATGGCCAGTCCTGACTCATCTGTTGCTACCCCCTCCACCCGTTATGTTGAAGTATTCTCCCAGCCGTGCTATCACTTTTGTGTACATTTTCCCATATGTTTCGTTTTTTAAAAATGAGGCGTGGCCTGCCTGCAGTGAGCTATGTACAGGGCCCAATTCTCCGTGAGCACCTGGATGAGTTTTTCCATATGACAGCATGGGGTCCTGTGCCCCAAAGGCTGCTGGGGCCCCTCCCTGGTCAGCCACACCTGGGGTCTGTTTTCTGAGGACACACTTCACTGGGTTTCCTTAACTTGTCATACATTTAACGGCGCTTCCTCCTCGCGTGCAGCTGCTGGGGTCTCTGATGAATGAGACTGAAAGAGTAATTCTCAAAGAGCAGTTAACACTCACGGTGCTTCTGTGTTCTGGGCCGGGTTCTCAGCACTGTGTTAACACACTGAATCCTTCTGACGAAGCTACAGAGCAGGACCAATTCTCCCCATTCTATAGACAAGGAAAATGAAGGCACAAAGAGGTTAGGTCACTTGCCCGAGGTCGTGCAGCTCCTTAGTGGGAGAGTCAGGATGAGGCTTACACCAGGCCATGGCACCCGCTGTGGCCCAGACTCTCTCTCCTACCAGCTCCTCACCCCTCTCCCTCTCCCCTCCCGGCCTGGCTCCGAGCAGCTGCTGACGACCCAGCGGGTGAGCTGCGCCCACATCTACAGTGCCCTGGACCAGACGGCCCGCAAGATCAACCTGGCCAAGTTCACCCACGGCAAGTGCTCCACCCTCATCGTGACGGACCTGGCGGCCCGGGGCCTGGACATCCCGCTGCTGGACAACGTCATCAACTTCAGCTTCCCAGCCAAGGGCAAGCTCTTCCTGCACCGCGTGGGTGAGGAGCCGGCGGGCGCTGAGCCCCGGTGGGAGCTGAGGGCGCAGGGCGCGACTCCCGCCCTTCCGGTGGGGAACCCGGCCCAGGGGTCTGACCTATAAGTGAGGACCTGGTGGTGGTGGGCCGGCACGATTCTCATGGGTGCCTCACGGCTCCAAGGGGGCGATTCTCCACTCTCTGGACTCTGCCCTGGGCGCCCCTGTCTTTTCTGTCGTGCTCCTTGGTGACGTGCTCCCTCAGCCCCCTCCTCCCCGAAGTCCTCTCAGTAACGCTGCCCTGGGAGCTCCTCTCCTGGGGACCTGTGCCCCCTCAGGGTTGGGCAGGTGGGAGTTGTGCTAAAGCTTGACCACCTCCTCCGCAGGTCGTGTGGCCCGGGCTGGTCGAAGTGGCACCGCCTACTCCTTGGTGGCCCCAGATGAGGTCCCCTACCTGCTGGACCTGCACCTGTTCCTGGGCCGCGCCCTCACCCTCTCCCGCCCCCACGAGGAGCCCTCAGGTGAGTGGAGGCCGGGGCGGGGCTGAGGTCCTCCGTGGAGTTCTTCACGTGGGCGAGGGACAGAGCTGTCCCCTCTGGTAGGGGGTGGGGCTGGATTTGACCCCAGGAGATCCCCGTACGGTCACCCTCGGTATCCACGGTGGATTGGTTTCAGGACCCCCTCAGATACAAAAATCCGCGATGCTTAAGTTCCTTATATTAAATGACATATTTGCATATAACCTACACACATCCTCCCTAACATTAAATCATTCCTAGTTACGTATAGTAATAGAATGTGAATGCTATGCAGCATGCCGGCAGCCACGGGGGTGATTCTGTGATTCGGGGCCAGGGTGGGAGGCCGGGCCATGGGCAGGTGGGCCGGCGGCAGACCGATGACCGGGCTCCGTGTGTGGTGGCAGGTGCGGTCGGTGTGGACGGCGTGCTGGGCCGGGTGCCACAGAGCGTGGTGGACGACGAGGACTGCGGCCTGCGGAACACCCTGGAGGCGTCGCTGGAGCTGCGGGGCCTGGGCCGTGTGGCCGACAATGCCCAGCAGCAGTACGTGCGCTCGCGGCCGGCGCCCTCGCCAGAGTCCATCAAGCGGGCCAAGGAGCTGGACCTCGCGGGGCTGGGCCTGCACCCCCTCTTCAGTGAGTCCCCATGCAGGGCAGGGCAGGGCAGGGGTGGTGGGCAGGCCCTGCAGAGCCGGCCCTGGCCTCACGCCTCCCTCCCCGCCAGGCTCGCGCTTCCAGGAGGAGGAGCTGCAGCGGCTGAGGCTGGTGGACAGCATCAAGCAGTACCGCTCGCGGGCGGTGAGTGAGGGCCAGGGGGCCCCCAGCAGGGATTCCATTTGAGCTCAAAGCTTCTGAAACTGTATCTCTAGCCCTGTTGGCATCTCTAGAGATGCCCCTGGTTCTGGAACCATTCCTGCTGGTCACGGCAGGTTCCCGTGTGGCACCCATTTCCTTCCACTTACTGATGGGCAGCCTGAGGCTCACAGGAGTGACTTGCCCGAGGCCTGGTAGAGGCCTGAGGAGCTGGCTTCCCATTGCCTTTCATCTCCTCTTGACGCCCTCTGAGCACCCCATTTGGTACCTAGGGGACAAGCCTGCCAGCCAACCAACCTCAGGGAAAAGGATTTGAGTGTCACGGTTGAGAGCACTGGTTTCAGAGCCAGCTGGGTCTGGGCTGAAATCCCAGCTGTGGCTCGTCCCAGCTGTGTGACCTTGGGCTGGTTACTTGCCCTCTCTGGGCTCCCTTTCTGGTTGTGAAAGGCAGATAATGAGAGAGCCCTCCCGGAAGGGTTGGAAGGACTTGGGGAGGAATGCCATAGGGAGCCCACCAGGCTGGTGAGGGAGGAGTTGTGGGGAGGAGAGGCCAGTGGGTGAAGGACTAGGGTGTCATCTCCACAGACCATCTTTGAGATCAACGCCTCCAGCCGGGACCCGAGCAGCCAGGTGATGCGGGCCAAGCGGCAGAAGGACAGCAAGGCCATCGCCAGCTTCCAGCAGGGGCGGCAGGAGCGGCAGGAGGGCCTGGCTAGCACAGCCCGAAGCTGCCCAGCACGGCAGGCGGAGCAGCCTGGGAAGGAGGAGGAAGAGGAGGCGGGAGAGAGTGTGGAGGTACACACCCCACCGGGGGGTCTGGGGTCTGGGCTGGGTCAGAAGCTGGGCCTTAGTGCCAGAGGCAGGGCTGGGGGACCACAGAGGTGTCCTGTTCACCTGGTGGGCAGGGTCCTGGGCCTGCTCATGCTCCCCTCTTACATTTGATTTGGATGGGGGTTCAGTAGCCAAAACATAACAGCTGAGAACCCCGGACTCGTCCCTAACACAGAGAGGGGCAGGGCCTGGCCTGGTCACACAGCCGGGAGATTAAGCTGGGATGGAACACGGGTCCCTCCTTGGTTGGCACCTCAGCCCCCCAGCCCCCATCTGTCCTGACCCTGCTGGTGCTTAAGGTGGGGCGAGCTGCATGTGCAGAGGAGGAAATGGCAACCCCAAGCCGGACTGGTGTTGGGGGGCAGGTGGGCTCCCAGGGGCTGCAGGTGTGACTGGGCCTTGGTCTGCCAGGACGTCTTCACAGAGGTCGTGGGCCGGAAGCGGCAGCAGCCAGGGCCTGAGCGGGGAGCCAAGAGGCGGAAGGAGGAGGCCCGGCAGCGGGACCAGGATTTCTATGTCCCCTATCGGCCCAAGGACTTCGACAGTGAACGGGGGTGAGCAGCCAGCTGGAGCGTGTGTGTGTGGTGTATACATGTGTGTATGTGTGTGGTCTATATATGTGCATGTGTGTGTGTGTGGTGTATGTGTGTATGCACGGTGTACATATATGTGTGTGGTGTGTGTACGTGTGTGTGGTGTACATGTGTGGGTGTGTGGTGTATGTGTATGTACATGTGTGGGTGTGGTATATATACGTGCGTGGGTGTGGTGTGGGTGTGGTGTATATGTGTGCATGTGTGTGGTGTATGTGTATGTCCATGTGTGGTGTGTATATATATGTGTGTGGTATGTGTGTGTGTGTGTGTGTGTGTGTGTGTGTGTACGTGCATGTGTGGTGTGTATATTTGTATGTATGTGCGCGTGCGTGGTGTGTGTGTGTGGTGTACATATGTGTACATGTGCATGTGGTGTACGTATGTGCGTGTGCGGTGTGTATGTGCGTGGGTGTGGTGTATGTGTGTGGTGTGCGGTGCATGTGTGTGTGTGCGGTGTATATGTGCATGTGTGTGTACATGTGTGTGTTGTATATATGTGCGTGTGTGTACATGTGTGTGGGGTGTGTGTGTGGCAAGTGGGGCCTGATGGGCCCCCATCAACCCTGTTGTGTCTCCCCACCGCCCTCTGCAGCCTGAGCGTTGGTGGGGACGGGGGCGCCTTTGAGCAGCAGGTGGCTGGCGCTGTCCTGGACCTGATGGGGGACGAGGCCCAGAACCTGACCAGGGGCCGGCAGCAGCTCAAGTGGTGAGTTGCGGGGAGCCGGTCCATCCTTGCTGTTTCAAGGGACCTGGCATATATGGCATACTGTTCTTAATATGTTTGCTCACCTTCTTGGCACTATGTGTTTTAACCAAGGTCACCTCTCTGAGAAAGGTTGTTTCCCCAGGTAGGGATTTTCCCCTGAAGTTAGGGAGGGAATAAAACCCCTTAACTAAGTGCCAGGCGGGTAATTAATCACTTTAACTACGAACAATCATGCTTAAGCTACATAATCTTTACTCCCTGGAATGGAGATTAGAAACGCCCTAACCTTTGGAATAGAGATTGATAGGATTGGAATCAACTGGTATAAATACAGATGTAACAAGACAACAGGACACAGAACCTAGACACAGAACCTAGAGACAGAAGAACTTCGCTGGAGAGAAAGATCCTGGACAGAAACTGGAAACAGAACCTAGAGACAGAACCTAGAGACAGAACATGGCAAAAGATCCTGGACAGAAACTGGCAACAGAACCTAGAGACAGAACCTGGCTACAGAACCTGGATAGAACATGGCAAGAGAACCTGACTAGAACCTGGTGACTGAACCTGGCTGGAGAACCTGGACAGAACCTGGCTGGAGAACCTAGCGAGGGAACATGGCTACAGAACCTGGCTGGAGAACCTACAGAACCTGGCTGGAGAACCTAGCAAGAGAACATGGACACAGAACCTGGCTGGAGATCCTGACCAGAACTTGGCTAGAGATCCTGGCTAGGCTGCTGATCAACTGAATGCTGTCTCTGTGTCATTCCTTCTTCGCCGACTCCGTCCACACCTTTGGGGACCCCTGGACCTGCTGGGGTCCAACCCCAGCAGTGAGTGAGCTCGCCAGTGCAGCCCTTCCATGCCCGCCTGTCTGCCACGTGGGCCCTACCCACTGGCATGTGACCCCCAGCCTGTCCTGACTCCCCTTTGATCCCTAGAGCAGGAAATACGCCACCCCATCCCCTCACTGCTCCTGCACAGCACGGATTACGATCTGTGACCCCCTCCTCCGGTCCCCATGTCATCGCACAATAAGGATGATGAACCCCACCCCACCCCCATTCAGCGCCTAGAAATGGCAGAGTAGGGGTTGGGAACCCTGTCCCTGACCGAGGCCCTCCAGTTTCCAGTGACCCACACACACTCTGCCTTTGAGACCTAGGCTACTAGGGAAAGGTGAGGAGGAGCCGGGGACAGGCCTTTATTGAGCACCTACTGCATGCCCGACATGGCCATGCTGCTTTTCTACAATCCTCCAACATCCCAGTGAGAGGGTCCGGGGAGGGAGGCCGCCCCAGGCCCCCTCCGTCCACAACAGCCCACCAACCTTCTCTGCTGCAGGGACCGGAAGAAGAAGCGGTTTGTGGGACAGTCCGGACAGGAGGACAAGAAGAAGATCAAGACAGAAAGTGGTCGCTACATCAGCAGCTCCTACAAGCGCGACCTGTATCCTGAGGGGCGGGGCTGAGTGGCACCTCCTGTAGGCGGGGCCTGTCTATGCTGGGGGGGCGGGGCTGAGTGGCACCTCCTGTAGGCGGGGCCTGTATCCTGGGGGGCGGGGCTGAGTGGCACCTCCTATAGGCGGGGCCTGTCTGCTGGGGGGCGGGGCTGAGTGGCACCTCCTGTAGGCGGGGCCTGTCTATGCTGGGGGGCGGGGCTGAGTGGCACCTCCTGTAGGCGGGGCCTGTCTGCTGGGGGGCGGGGCTGAGTGGCACCTCCTGTAGGCGGGGCCTGTCTGCTGGGGGGCGGGGCTGAGTGGCACCTCCTGTAGGCGGGGCCTGTCTGCTGGGGGGCGGGGCTGAGTGGCACCTCCTGTAGGCGGGGCCTGTCTATGCTGGGGGGCGGGGCCTTCTCCCAGCCCAGGGGTTTCCTGGGCTTCAGGATCCGCCAGCCGCCTCCTTAACACGCTTCCCAGCTACCAGAAGTGGAAGCAGAAACAGAAGATCGACGACCGCGACTCGGAGGAGGAAGGGCCATCGGACCGGCGAGGCCCAGAGCGAAGAGGCTGGAAGCGGGGCCGAGGCCAAGGTAGGATGCACCGCCACACGCACGTGGGCAAGTGGTATGCTTGGTCACCTGGGAACTTGGTCTTCTGATCCCTCCCGAGTCCCTCAACTGGTGACAGGCTAAGGGGGGTTTTAACGCCCTGTCTGCCAGAGCCTGCGCTGCACGATGGCACGTGGGCCAGCTGCCCTGCGTGCTGGGGCCTCAGGCTGCCCCTCGGGGCTTTGCTGTGCTCTGAAGGGAGGGGACGAGCCTGTCCCGTCCCCCCAAGCTTGCAGACAGAGGGCTCCGCTTGCCGTGTGGAGACAGGCTCTGCAAGACACTCGCCACTCAGGGCCTGGGTGCGGAGACAGAAGCCCACCTTACCGGCAGTGACTAGCCCTGGGCTACCCAGCTGCCTGCCACCCCCTGGGAACGGGAGCCTGGCACTATGTCCTGGGCTCTCAGTCACTGCTGGGTCCCCAGGGCCTGGCACAGAAGAGGCGCTCAGTCAGGCTTTGGTGACGTGTTAATAATCATAACAGTTACACGCAGGAGGCCCTTCCTCTGGGCTAGGCCTTGTTCTGGGCATTGTACACATTAAATCATTGACTCATGAGGACCCATGAGGAGGAAGGTGCTATTATTCATAATTCACCGAGGGGGAGACAGAGGCACAGAGAAGTGGCTTGCCCAGGTCTAAGAGGCCACAGCTGGGATTTGAACCCCGGAAGTCCTGGCTTGAGGTTCCAGACCTACCGTAGACGACTGTAGCCTTGTTAAGCACCTACTATGTGCCAGAGGCTGGGGCCACAGCAGTGAACACACATGGGAGTGGGGGCAGGGGAGCAGTCCGGGGGCTTCTGGGAGGAGGAGACATGGGGAATCAACCCAAAGGCTGAGCTCCCTGGATCCTTGTCTTGGCAGGTACCTCCCAGCCGCGCACCTCAGGCCCCCCCGCCGGCCGCGTGCGCTCAGAGCTCAAGACCAAGCAGCAGATCCTGAAGCAGAGGCGCCAAGCCCAGAAGATGCGCTTCCTGCAGCGCGGGGGCCTCAAGCAGCTCTCTGCCCGCAACCGGCGCCACGCCCGGGAGCTGCAGCAGGGCGCCTTCGGCCGGGGCGCGCCCGCCAAGAAGGGCAAGATGAGGAAGAGGATGTAAAGAGGATGGCCCAGCCCCGGCTCCTCCAGGCTCCAAGTGTGAACACCAGCACATGCTCCTGCGCGCCGCTATGTGCCTGGCCCCGTGCAGGGCGTTGGGGAGCTCCCTGCAGAACCGCCGCCCATGAGGAGTGCTGCAGGCCCCAGGGCAGCAGCTGCTCTGCTGACCCAGGGACGTGTGTGCAAGGTCTTGAAGGGTGCATAGGAGTTTGCGCCCTGAATTGGCGACTCGGCTCCTGCTGCTTCTGTGTGCTCTGGGTTCAGAGGTGGTGGTCACACAGGTCTGAGCCGTGAGTGCCGAAGGCCCAGTGATGTATCTTTAAGGTAATAAACCTTTCTTGAGCACCTCTGGTGGGCCAGGAGTGCCGTCCACTCTAGGAGTTGGAAGGGACAGGCCCAGGCACTGAAATCCCAGCTAGCGCGCCGGGTGAGTTGAGAGCGTGTGGGCAAGTCCCGTGGGATCCCCCGGGGACCCCCTGAGGTTGGGTGCTGTTGGTGTCCCCAGTTTGCAGAGGAAAATGAGGCTCAGAGGATGAGTTAGCTGTCGAAGGTGGGAGAACCCCAAAGCTGACAGTCGGTCCCCTTCCTCCTGCTGGGCCAGCCTCGCAGCTGGGAGGGAGGGGTGGGGGGTGACACAACAGGATGCAGGGTCTGGGCAGGGGCACAGCTGCTCCTCTGGCTGTGAAGGGGTTCACCCTGCCCCACCACACACCAAGCGGGCAGGACTGGCCAGGCCTCTGTCCTGCCCGAGGCCTGTGCTCCCGGGCCCGACTGGGTCCTGGAAGGTCAAGGGGAGCCTCCAGCAGCTGCATATCAAGCCGGGGAGGGGTCTTGTGAGCAGGTGCCTGGGAGTGGGTTTCGGCTCCTGAGACCCTCTTGCTGGTCCTATTGATTTTACTTGACTTAACCCAACACTCCCCTGGAATTTACCAGCATTTGCACCAGGCCCCATTACAAGCACCTGGCAAATACCTGCTTTTTAATGCCCCCAGCTGCCCTGGAGGAAGAACCCGGCCCCAGGCCAGGTGGTGGGGGTGGGGTGGGTGCCCCCATGTCGGCCACGAGTTCTGAGTGCTGGCTGTGTGCCCCTCGTGTTGTCCCGCCGCCATCTGAGTGGGCACGGCCTCCCATCTCCAGGTGAGAGCCATTCCGCCCCACCCCAGGAAATGTGTACCTTCTTTCCGGGAGGAGAAGCCCCTCGGGGGGCGCCCACTACTCACCAGGGTCGGGCTAGGGGGCCGCGGTCTCGGGCTCACTCTGGGGGAGGCTGGCCAGCACGGCAGAGAGGTCCAGGAGGAACAGCTTCACCTGGGGGTCCCCAGCAAGCCAGTCACACCCCAGCCCGTGTCCTGTGCCCACCCCCAATGTTGCAAGACCAGGGTCGGGTCGGGACCCTCTAAAAGACAGCAATGTTGGTGGTTCTGGGTTTTTTAAGGCCCAGTCTGCCTCTCAAACGATTCCCTAGCAGATGCCTTCGCAGTTGGGTACCACCTGCATTATAATTAAATTCTTACTTTCACCTCCATCAATTTATTTTCCCCCTTTAATTGGATCAGTCATATTTGTTGGCGTCTGGCTTACTCACTTTCTCCACGGGTGGCCCTCCTCTGCTTTGAGCTAATTCACTTACTGACACGGACTTAATGAGCACCCCTGGCTCCACAGCCAAGAACCAGTCACCCCGCAGACCTTCCCTTGGGCGCTCCCTTCACATGTTTCAATGAAATCAACGTCTGAGATGGAAACGATTCCAGCAAAGATGGGAAACGTTTGCCCTAACCGGTTTGGCTCAGTGGATAGAGCGTCGGCCTGCGGACTGAAGGGTCCCGGGTTCGATTCCGGTCAAGGGCATGTACCTTGGTTGCGGGCACATCCCCAGTGGGAGGTGTGCAGGAGGCAGCTGATCTATGTTTCCAACTCTCTATCCTTCTCCCTCTCCGTAGAAAATCAATAAAATATATTTAAAAAAGAAAAAGATGGGGAACGTTTAAGTCACCCTTTTCTGAAGTAGGAGGAACGAAAAATAGCTACAATGAAAACGAAACTGGCCCTAGCCGATTTGGCTCAGTGGATAGAGCATCGGCCAGCGGACTGAAGGGTCCCAGGTTCAATTCTAGTCAAGGGCACATGCCTGGGTTCCAGGCTCGATCCCCAGTAGGGGGTGTGCAGGAGGCAGCCGATCAGTGATTCTCACCATTGATGTTTCTATCTCTCCCTCTCCCTTCCTCTCTGAAATCAATAAAAGTATTTTTTTTAAAAAAAAACCACGAAATTGTTACCGAGTTTGGCCGGTTGCTGTTGCTGACAGGGTGAGTCCTAGGCCCCAGACCAGGGCGTGGAAGGCCTAGTTGCCCCCTGTTGGGATTAGAGTGTTGGTTGAAAAAGGACTGGCGTCTGCTGTCACTGCATATTGAGCCTCTGTCCCTCCTAGCGTCACCTGGGGGTGGACCTCGGTACCCGAGCCACACCAGGGAGAGCAGAGGCCCACAAAAACCCACCCAACGCAGGGCGTGGCACAAAGGTGGGCTCCGGGGCCCCAGTTCTTGCCGTTTGGTTGGAATCCTGGCCATGGGGGGCAGGGGTGGGGTGGGGGAAAGGAGTGCCTCTGTTTCCCCCACTCCTCAAGGGGGACATGCTCTGGGAACCCCCGGAAACAAGTGTCTCCAGAGTCAGAAGCCCCCTCCTCTGGCTGTAAACCTTGCAAACCTGAAAGCATAGAAAAATGGTGTGTGGTCCACAGTGACTCCTGTGAGGCCGCGATGCAGAGACCACTGCTCCACCCCACCCCGCCCTCGCCAGGGAAGCAAGGCCTGTCGGATGACTGCAAAGCGAATCTCGCCGGGCTGGAGTGGCTCAGCCGTTGAGCATCAACCTCTGAATCAGGAAGTCACGGTTTGATTCCCAATCAGGGCACATCCCCAGGTTGCTGATCCCCACAGCCGATTAATGATTCTCTCTCATCATTGATGTTTCTATCTCTCCCTTTCCCTTCCTCTCTGAAAGCAATAAAAAAAAATATTTTTAAAAAGCAAGTCTCAATCTCCTGGCTTTTATTGATGTCACTTGTTTGACTCTTGGCATAAATGCATGGAGTCGGTCCGTATACACCCTGGCCCTCCCGCATACGCAGGACACAGACCCAAGGGGCCGGACTTCCTTCCGACCACATGGCAGGTGACTCAGCACTAACCCCAACTGGGGGCCCAGGTGGCACTGAGCCCCTATCTGGTGCCTCTGATCAGAGGGCCAAGCTTAACCCAGAGGTGGGGTTTCAGGCGTGGGGGTGTGCCGAAGGCTTGGGGGCTGGAGGTGACAACAGGGGCGCTCACCTGCTCCAGCTGCCCCTCCGTGTCCTCGAGGTCCAGGGCAGGCGGCTGCCTGTGATGCTGGCACACCAACTGGAACAGGTTGAGCGCCGCCATCCTCACGCGGCCCAGGAGCAGCGTCTTCTCAGCGGCTGTGTTCTGGATCTGAACCCACTTGGATTCCTGGAGAACGCCCCGCCCGTCCCCATTAAGGTGTGATGGCTGGAGGAGGGCTGGGCCTCAGGCCCAGTATCCCCCCCCCCTACCTCCACCCCGCCCAGCCACGTACCCGTGAGCGCTCTCGAGGGGAGGAGGGCAGGCGACAGGCGTCCCGTGCCCTAAAGTGCTTTCTGATGCCAAACCTGGCGCTGCGGTAAGCATCGCCCCATCTGTTCTTATCAACCCTGGCGCTCTACCCCGCGGTGGGAGGCTGGGGTCCCGGCGCCCGCTGGGCCGTACCCAGTGCAGCGTGCGCTCCCGCGCCGCCTCCAGGCGCTCCAGCAACTGCGCGCGCTGCTGGCCCCGCCGGAGCAGCTCGTCCTGCCAGGCGTCCCGCAGCCGCTGCAGCCGCGCGCGCGCCTCCTCCAGCTCCGCCCGCCGCCGGCGCTCCGCGAGCCTCAGCGCGGCCAGCGTGTCCGCGAGGGCATCGAAGCGCGCCACCAGCTCGGGGACCTCCTGGAACTGGAATGGGGCCCGGAGGGGGACTCACCGGGCCTGCAGGCCCTGCCCTCCCCCTGCCACTCGGCTCTCCAGCGCCTCCGCAGCCCACCTGTGAAATGGGGGCATCACCGGCCGCTGCCCCTGAAGGGGAGATGGCTCCACCCCTCCGTTCAGCCATCTAAGCTCACTGCCTGCGACCAATATTCGTTCTGAGCGCCTGGGTCTCCCCCCTCCCGCGCCTGCCCGGGTGTCCTTTCTGAATCTCGGTTTCCCCATCTGTAAAATGGGGTTGACAATAACAGGACCCACTTCACGGGGCCTTGGGGAGAATTCAAGAACAAAGCGTGCCCCTGGCATACAGTTAGTGTTCAGTAAGTGGTGATCCCTGGCATACAGTCAGCGCCCCAGGAGTGCACCCTTTTAAAGCCGCCACTGAGGCCACTCCGCGCCGCACGGTGGCTCCGAGCCCCAAACTGCCTGCAGGGCACTCACCTCCGGCAGCCGCCCCAGCACCTGCTCCAGCAGCCGCGCGCCGGGCCCCAGGCGCTCCAGCCGGCGCTGCAGCCGCGCGCGCTCCCGCTGCAGATCGGCGAGCTGGGCCCGGAGCCGCAGCGCCTCGGCCTCCTGGCGGCCCGCGCGGTGTCGCTCCTCCGCCGCCCTCCGCATCCCGCGGCTACGTCGGGCCTCGGCGTCCTGGGGAGGAGGGATGAACCCGAGGCCAGGACGCTCAGGATTGGGCGCCTGCGGAGCGCGCCCCTTCCTCCCCGGCCCAGCATTAACTAGCACGTGCAGCCATGGATTGCAAACAGATGGCCCGCGGGCCAAACGCAGCCGGAATCTGATTTTGGTCCCTCACTCCTCCCCCACGGTTTTTTAAAAGCGTGAATGCGTCAGTTTTCCCACCACTCCCTTTGTATTAGTACACCAATTTAAAAAATATATACTATTTTGTATTGATTTCAGAGAGGAGGGAGAGGGAGAGAGAGAGATAGAAGCATCCATGATGAGAGAGAATCATTGATTGGCTGCCTCCTGCACGCCCCCTACGGGAGATTGAGACCAACACCAGGCATGTGCCCTGACCCGAAATCAAACCATGACCTCCTGGTTCAGAGGTCGATGCTCAATCACTGAGCCATGCCAGCCAGGCTAGTACACCCATTTTAAAAAATATTTAGCACATAAAAGTTTATTAAACAGTCTATTGATCTTAGACATGGGACATGTTAAATTTATAGAATGATTTTTAGAGAATTGACATTAAAATGATGACTCTTACCATCCATGAATTTGGATTTAGCCAACAGGTATTGAAGTCCCCAACTATAAGAGTACACCCGTTTTTAAACATTTCTGTGACATGTCTGGCCCCTAAGGATTGTGACTTTGTGACCCTGTGACCTGCCTCCCCCAGCAGGCCCCACCCACCTGCAAGAACTTGTCAAAGCGGAAAAAGGACCCCTTTAGCTCCTGCTTCTTCTGTTCCAACTGTTCCCGGCGCTGCATCAGGACTGCCATCCTGTTCTGGAACACCTGGCGTGTGAACATGGGTGTCTGTGTGTTTGGGGGTTCAAGTCACCCAGCGCCTTTAAGTTCACACTTAACTCCTCTCCTCTGTGGTCCCTGATCGTGTCGCTGTGCCCCTCCTCAAATCCACCCACAGCTCCCGCCAGCCGCAAGGAAGCCCAGGTGCCCTCCTGCACCCCCTGCGTGTCCGTGTCCCTGCCCTTTCTCAGGCCTCATCTCCCCCTCCCCCCTCTGACACCCTGTCTTCCGGCCACTTGGCCACCTGTGCTTTGTCCTTGCCTTCCAGTCTCTGTATATGCTGTTTCCTCTTTGTTTCTTCCTTCTCACACTGTCCCCCTTTGATGGATAAGCCAACTTGCCCTTCAGGAATCCCTAAGACACCACTTCCTCCAGGAAGCCCTCCTTGATCACCCTCATGTGGAAATAGGGGCTTTCTCTGGGCTCTTACAGTCCTTCTCAGTGCGTCCCCCTCCTAGCAGTCACCAGCTGTGTCCTTCTCTAGACTGTGAGCCCCTGAGGACAGGGACCATGGTGAGACCCCTATCCGGGCGAGTGCCCTGCACGTAGGTGCTCAGAGAACATTGATTGGCACCAACAACTGATCTCCTTGGATCCCCACTTGACAGGTGAGGAAACCAGGGCTCAGCATGGTGACATGACTTGTCTCAGGCCTGGGAGCTAATAAGTGGGCTCTAGGATTTCCCATTCCCCTGCTCATCACCATTTTTTTGGTCTGGGGTCCCCACAAGTCTCAGGACTACAGTGGGGGCTCACCTCCCTCTGGGCCCGCAGGCTCCGGTCCACATCCACCAGCTCCTGCCTCTTCTGCAGGAGACACAGCACCGGCAGGGAGTGGCTGGGATTCTGTTCCGGGATCTTCCTGGAGGGGCTCACGGAGGAGGTGGGGGTGAAGGAGGGAAGAGTCAGGGCCCCCATCTCCCCCCTAGTGCCTGAAATGCCCCCATTAGCCACCTACTGGATGTGGAATTCTTCATTCATTCATTCATTCATTCACAACAAATTGTACTGAGCACCTAGCAAATGCCAGGCACCATCACAGCACTGGGGCCCCTGCTGGGGACAAGACAGATAGAAAGCGGCCCTGCGGGAGCTGGCATCCCGGGGGCACACACACAGGAGATAAAGCTAATAAATAAGAAGAAGCAATGCCAGGACATGGTAGGTGCCAAGGTGACAAATCCTTCAGTGCGGAAGGGGGTCAAGAAGTCTCTCTGAGGAGGGCCAGAACCTTGGTGAGCGGAAGGGGCGGGAGGGAGGAGAGAGATGGGGGTTACAATCAGAGAAGTTGTGGGGGCCAGAGGGTGGCGAGGGTGGACTTTGGCCTTGACTGTGAGTGAGGTGGGCAGCGGGGAGGCTTCTGAGCAGAGGAGGGGTCCCCCTGGCCTCTGTGGGGGACAAAGACGATAGGAGGGGCAGGAGAGCTGCAGGAGACCGGTGACAGGGTGATGGGGTGACAGACGATGTGGTTCTGATCGGGCGGTTATAGTGCGGAGGGGAGGAGGGGCCGTTCTGGATACAGTTTGAGAGCTGAGCTGATGGGGTGATGAGGGAGGTGAGAGAGGAGTCCGTGCCCTGGCCGGTTTGGCTCAGTGTATGGAGCGTTGGCCTGCGGACTAAAGGGACCTGGATTTGATTCCTGTCAAGGGCACAGGCCCGAGTTGCAGGCTCTATCCCCAGTAGGGGCCGTGCAGGAGGGAGCTGGTCACTGATTCTCTCTCATCATTGATGTTCCTCTCTCTCTCTCTCTCTCTCTCTCTCTCTCTCTCTCTCTCTCTCTCTCTCTCCCTCCCTCCCTTCCCCTCCCTGCGGGCCCAGAAGGAGATGAGCACCCATTGTAGTCCTTTTATTGAAATCAATACAAATATATTTAAAAAAATAGAAAGAAAGGAGTTCGAGGTGAAGCTGGGACTAAGAGCTGGGAGGGTGTTGCTAATGGAAGAAGGCTGAGTGGGGGGAGGCGGCCAGGGGAGATCAGCTCCTTGCTGTGGCCAAGTTGAAACTGAAGACGCCTGTTAGAGCTCCGGGGAGGGGTCCAGCAGGCAGCCCCCTAGGGTCGGCTGTGTAGGGAGCAGGAGGGTTACACTGACTCCATTCGGCAAGCCTTTCCCAGCGCCGGTTCAGGGGAGACGCTGCCATTTTCAGAATCCAAGACGGCGGTTGGGACCCTCAGTCACTCCACGGAACAAACGCAGGCCTGGGACAGGCTTCCTCCACTCTCCCTTTAAAAATGCAGTTTGCAGGCATAGGGGGCAAAAGTTCATAGAAAAATTCCTTCCCACCTGGGTTCAAACCATTTAATCTCAGCTGGATGTCAGCTGGGGTGAGAAGCAAGGGGAGGTTAGAGACCTGGGCTGCTGACCCCCGCTCTGCTCTAACCAGCCCGGGGACGTCAGGGAAGTCCCTAGTTCTCTCCGAGCCTCAGTTGTTTTCATCTGTGAAATGGGGGCGATGATCTCCCACCGTGAACAGGCTGTGGAAGCCAGGATCCAGGACTTGGGAGGGAATGGGCCACCCACTCACTCTTGCCCTCCTTCCGGCCCTCCCTGCCACCCCGAGACACTCACATCGGCAGCTTGTCTTGCAAGGCCAGTCGGAAATCTCTCTCCCAGGACACGGCCATTCTCCTGGCGATTGCTGGGGCTTTCTTTCCACCTGGAGGGTTTCTGATGGAGGGTGGTGCAACAGCGTGTTCGGTACTCCCAGAAGGCAGCCACCAAGCAGGCCCTGGTTGCCCAGACAACCATCAACGCAACATTCCATTGCCTGGCTGAGGCCCGGGAAATCCACCCGGGGAGGGAGAGGGCGGGGCTGCTGGGAGGGCAGCAGCCTCTGCCCCTTCCGGGGGCTTTAACTCCCCGTCTAAATTGGGGTGCCAGAGGAGAGGACGTGGGTCCCTTGGCCAAGAATTCACCCCTCTTGGAGACCCATGTCTGGTCAGGCCTCTTCCTGGCTGGGTGGGATGGGACCTCGCTAACGTGGCTCTATGCTCAGATGTCTGCTATTATTGGGCACCCACTGTTGGCCAGGTCGTGGGTGGGGTCACTTACTCCCCTGCAAGGTGCCGAGGGCCTACCATGTTCCAGACCCTTGAGGGTCCACTTCCTTTGCTGGGGATGGGGCTCCCCTGGCCACGCCTCACGGAGGGAGCCCCGGGCCTGGCTAGGGAGCTAAAGAGGACCAGCTGGAGACCAGCTGGGAAGAGACCCGTGATCTGGATTTGGAGGCTGGGGGTAGGGGAGCAGCTGACGTGGTTTAGGCAATTACTGTGGGTCAGACACAGTGCTAAGTAATTCAGGTAGCCACACATCTAGGAGAACGACTTGTAAAAAACTGGCAGCACCAACTCCTGGCTATGGAGCCATCGGAACTCTCAAAAAGTAATTCAGTGTCGGATTTAATCCGTGAACAGCACTGCAGAGGTGGTATTAGGGGCAAGTACTCAGTAACATTACGAACACCCATGGATATGCCCCAGCCGGCTTGGCTCAGTGGATAGAGCGCGGGCCTGCGGACTGAAGGATCTCGGGTTCGATTCCGGTCAAGGGCACATGCCTGGGTTGTGGGCTCGATCCCCTCAGTAGGGGGCGTGCAGGAGGCACCCGATCAATGATTCTCTCTCCTCATTGATGTTTCTCTCTCTCTCTCCCTCTCTCAAATAAGTAAAAATATATTTAAAAAAAAAAACCCCACACAAACTCACGCATCCTCCCCACTTTAAAATTGTGAAAGTGGCTCTTAGTTAAAAAAAGAAAGAAATGTATTTTCATATTGCAGGTAACACTATTTAAAAACTATAATTACTTATAAACGCCTGTATTGCTTAAAACAACTGCTAAGCATTTTATTGGAGCATATTTTTAAAAATGGAACTAAAATAATGTTATCTTTGAGCACTTTGCAGTAAACTGTAGACTATCCACATACATTGATGTGACGTGACAAGGTACATGATCTAGATTTTTCCTGATTTTAAAAAAATATTGAGATATAATTGAATAAAGTAAAATTCACTTTTCCCACATACGGTTCTGTGAATTTTGGCTAATACAGAAAGGCATGTAACCACCACCACAGTCAAGATACAAAACGTTTGCCCCAAAAGTTCTCATGTCCCTTTGTACTCAACCCTTGTCCCCACCCCAGCCCTTGGCCGCCACTGACCTGTTCTCTAGCCCTATAATTTTGCCTTTTTCAGAAAGTCATGAATAGAACCTATACCAGCGGTTCTTAACCTGTGGGTCGCGACCCCTCTGGCGGTCGAACGACCCTTTCACAGGGGTCGCCTAAGACCATCCTGCATATCAGATATTTACATGACGATTCATCACAGTAGCAACATGACAGTTATGAAGTAGCAACGAAAATAATTTTATGGTTGGGTCACAACATGAGGAACTGTATTTAAAGGGCCAGAAGGTTGAGAACCACTGACCTATACCTTGTAGCCTTTCGAGTTTGGTTTCTTTCATTTAGCAATATTCATTCTTTTCTTTTTTAAATATTTTTTTTATTGATTTCAGAGAGGAAGGAAGAGGGAGAGAGAAATAGAAGCATCCATGATGAGAGAGAATCATGGATCGGCCGCCTCCTACAAGCCCCCCACTGGGGATCACTGGGGATCAAGCCCACAACCCAGGCATGTGCCCTTGACTGGAATCGAACCTGGGACCTTTTGGTTCACAGGCTGATGCTCTATCCACTGAGCCAAACCAGCTAGGGCTAGCAATATTCATTCTTGATCCATTCATGTTGGTGTGTGAATCAGCAAGGTACATCCTTTTTCACTGCTGAGTAGAATTTCACGGTATGGTTTGTCCATTCACCTTCCAGTTGGGTTAGTTCTAGTTCTCGGCAATTATGGTATCAAGATAGTATTTCCATGCATTTTTTTGTGTGTGAACGTAAGCTTTCGTTGGGTCCTGTGATAAGTGTTCATTCAACTGTATAAAACGCAGTAAACTGGTTTGTAGTGTGCCTTACCGTTTTGCTATTCACACGAGCCATGCATGAGAGTTCTGACTGCTCCATCCATAGCTTCGCCAGGTGTTGGTATTGCCAGTTTAAAAAAAAATTTTTTAAATTGATTTCAGAGAGGGACAGGGATAGAAACATCAGTGATGAGAGAGAATCATCAACTGGAGGCCTCCTGCACACCCCACACTGGGGATCAAGCCCGCAACTCGGGCATGTGCCCTGACCAAGAATCAAACTCTGACCTCCTGGTTCATAGGTCGACACTTAACCACTGAGCCATGCTGGCTGGGCTGCCAGTGTTTCTTACAAAGTCATTCTGATAGATGTGTAGCGATCTATTGATTCTGAGATCATTGTAGATTCAGCTGCAGTTTAAAAAAATTATACAAAGAGGTGCCATACCCCTTCACCCAGTGCCCCCCCCCCCCCCCGTGGCGACTTCTTGCACAACTATACACTATCACAACCAGGAAATTGGCTTTGAGAATCCACTGACCTTACTCAGATTTCATTTGGACGACTGTGTATTCAGTTCTATGCAGTTTTATCTCATTTGGACACTGGCGATCGCCACAGTCCAGATACAAAACATTCATCTCAAAGGTCCCTCCTGCCCGCCTCCCTAACCCCTGGCACCCATTCATCTGTTCTCTGTGTGGTTTGGTCACATCAGGGAGGTTATATAATTGGAATCACATAGCATGTAACCTTTTGAGAGTGGCTTTTAAAAATATTTACTTTTATTGATTTCAGAGAGGGAGAGATAGAAACATCAATGATGAGAGAGAATCATGGATTGGCCTCCTCCTGCATGCCCCCTACTGGGAATTGAACCCACAACCCGGGCATGAGACCAGAATCGAACCTGGGACCTTTCGTCCGCAGGCTGACGGTCTATCCACTGAGCCACACCAGCTAGGGTGAGAGTGGCCTTCTTCACTCAGCTGCATCCCCTTGAGAGCCATGCTCATTGCTACCTGTCTCCATGTTTGTTCTTTATTATCACTAAGCAGCATTCCACAGCAGGAATGGCCAATGTTTGTTTAACATTCAGGTGGAAGGACGTTTGGGTTGTTTCCAGTTCAGGGCTATTATGAATAAAGCCACTCTGAAGATTCAGGTCCTGAATTCTGTATGAACCTAAGTTATCATTTCTCTGGCATAGCAGCTGCCCAAGAGCATAACTGCTGGGTCCTACGGGACATGCCTGCTTAGTTTTAGTTTTGTTTTTATTTTTATTTTTTAAAAAGATATATTTTATTGATTTTTCACAGAGAGGAAGGGAGAGGGATAGAGAGTTAGAAACATCGACGCGAGAGAAACATCGATCAGCCGCCTCCTGCACGCCCCCTACTGGGGATGTGCCCGCAACCCAGGTACATGCCCTTGGCCGGAATCGAACCTGGGACCCTTCAGCCCACAGACCGACGCTCTATCCACTGAGCCAGACCGGTTAGGGCTAGTTTTGTTTTTAAAGAAACTGCCATATTCCTTTCCAGAGCGGCGGTGCCATTTTATATTCCAACCAGCAGCGTGGGAGCGATCTAGTTTTCTGCATCCTCACTGTTACCCCCCCCCCCCCCCCCTTTTAGACATGCTGACAGGTGTGTTGTGGTATTTCATTTCTCTAATGCCAATGGTGATGAACGCCTTCTCAGGTGCTTGTTTGCCATCCGCAATCCTCCTCAGCAAATTATCTGTCCACGACCGTCGCCTGTGCTCTAACTCGATTGTTCTCTTTCCCGCTGTCGAGTGCCGAGACGTCTGCCCGCATATGTCTCCGTGCTCCGGGGGAGCCTCTGTCGAACGTGAGCTTCCCCCCAGGCTGCAGCCTCTCTTTTCATCCTCTCCCACGATCTTCGATGAGGTGCAATCTGCCACCGTTTCCTTTATGGGTCGTGCTTTTGGTATCAAATCCAAGATGGGATTTGAACTCAGGCCGTCTGGGTGTAGAGTCACCTTCTTAACCACAACACTGCAGATACAGGTGAGCCCTTCTTGGGTCTTTCCTTCCTCAGGCTCATTCCCGCCCCCAAGATGCCATCATCTCGAAGCCAGCATGCATCCTTCCTTTCTTAACGTCTATTGTTTTAGGGGTGTATGTTTGCAAATGTTTCTTGAGCACCTGCTATGTACCAGATACTATGTGAGGGTGCAGCAGCGGATCAGACAAGACCTGTCTTCATGGGGCTTGCAGGCTAATGGGGAGGCCAAGTGAGTCAAATAGTCTTCTAGCCCTAGCTTGTTTGGCTCGGTGAAGAGAGGATCAGCCTGCGGACTGAAGGGTCCCAGGTTCGATTCTGGTCAAGGGCACATGCCCAGGTTGCGGGCTCAATCCCCAGTGGGGGGCATGCAGGAGGCAGCTGATCGATGATTCTCATCATTGATGTTTCTATCTCTCTCTCTCTTCCTTCCTCTCTGAAATCAATAAAAATATTTAAAAAATAGTCTTGTAAATATGTCATTACACTCTGATAGGGTGAGGGGAGGTCTAGAGTACAAGGAGGGGTCAGGGAGGCCTCCTGAGGAAGTGACATGTCAACCCAGACCTGAAGGAGGAGGAGTGGTGAGAAGAGGAGTGGGGCAGTATTCCAAGTAGAGAAAACAGCATGTGCAAAGGTCCTGAGGCAGGAGGACGGGGCCCTCCTAGAAGAGAACAAAGGCCTGTGGGTTGGTGTGAAGAATTCAAGGATGATGGGGTAGGTCAGGCCTGGATAGGGCCAAGGAGTGGCCACACCTGTGCTACAAGCGACACATGAGGGAGTTAGGTGACTCCTCCACGGATATGAAGCTGAGAAGCGATGGACCCTGGCGTTTGTTCATATAGAGATCCCTCCCCCATCCCCGCTCAGGAGCTGTTCACAGCATGGAAGAAAGGAGAGGAGGTCCCCGGGGCCAGCCACTCCACCCCAGGCCTCAGCAGTCCTCTCTGTTAAATGGGGTGCCACTCCCACATCCTGTGGGTGCTCCCCTGCCACACCGGCGAGGCCGAGGTCCCAGCCTCCCACCTGTCTCTGTCCTCATGTCCTGGGGAATGGCTTGGGTGGGGCCGCTGAATGACAGGAGGACACAACTCCTCTGTTGGCCTTGCCCTTGGCCACAAACCCACAGGCTCTGGAAATATCCACTCTCCCCACCCCCGCCCCCAAGTCTCAGGCCTTGCTGGCTTCCCCCTTCCTGCTTCTCCATTCCAAGGAGGCCGGGGTGCGTGTGTGTGCAGAGGGGGGCGGGGAACTTGGGGACTAAGGCTGAGGAAGGAGGAAGCAGGGCGTGGACTGATAGACACCTTGTTTCAGGCCAAGGCAGGAGGGGCTTTGCCGCCTGCTTCCTGGCAGCCAGCCCGCGGGAGGGGGTTTTGGAAATCCTACCCACTCCTCCCACCGCTGCCTCCGTCCCACATGGCTCCCTGCCCAGCTTCGTGCCCAGCGATCACAAATGGGGCTTTGTGTTCCCTGGACAGAGAGCACACGTCTCACCCCGGCCTGGGCCAGGGCTTGTCTGCCTTGCGCCCCTCTTGGCCTCAGGAGAGACGGTGCCGCTTCCCAGGAGGGGAAACTGAGGTCTCGAGAGGAACAGGTCCGCGCAGTCAGGGGAGGAGTCTGCCTTCTGGTTTGGGGGGGAAGATGGAGAGGGGCGGTGGCACCGTGGGGAGAAAGGAAGGAAGTGAAAAACAACACGACTCCTGTCACTTTCCGATTCCTCGCGGGGAACTGAGTCCTATTTAGCCCGGCAGAGTGTGTGTTGAATCTTCCTGATGCGCCAGGCGGTGTGGGAGGTGCGGCATGAATCAGACATTGTCCCTGACATTTAGGAGATAAGACGAGTGTGTAAATCACCAGGAAAACAAGGGGACGAGAGAGCAAGGTCACAGAGCGGGGCTGCCAATGGGCAGGGGTTGCGGGGGGCGGGGGCGGGGGTGGGGGAGTGATCATCGCTGCCTTCCCGGCCGCCACCCAGGGCTTCCCATGGGCTGGGAGCCCGGCTACAAAGCGAGAGCCGCGGCGCCTTCGGAAACCAGAGGCAGCCACAGCTATGTTTTGATTATCAAAGAAGCAAATGCCATGCTGTCCGAGAGCCCTCCACTCTCCCCTGGGCCTGCTCTGCCTCTCTGCCCCCCTTCCGACTTCCTGCTGCGTGTATTCCTTTCTGCACCTTACTCTCCACTCCTGTCTGTTTCCTCCACAGAGCAGGGCTCTCCTCTGCCTCACTGTAGCCCCACTGCCTACAACAGAGTTGGTGCTCAAACATACCGGGCGAATAAAAAAGAATATTTTATATATAAATATACTCATGCACCAGGGTCAGGGCGTGCCCGTGGCTGTATGTACTGTGTTTTCCCCACTACTTCTGTGGTATTTGTACTTTTTTTCCTTTTTTTTTGCATTTCCCCTGTCATTAGTCTTTAAGAACACCCTTTTTGACAGCTGTATAGTATTCCACCACCTTGCTATGACATCCTTTTTACTTTCTCTCACGCCACCCTTCTTGGTCTTTATTCAGTTGTGTCTGCAAGACTTAAATAAGGAAATAGGCAGGAAGAGGAAGGTGAAGGCTTTTCTGACAGAAGGAATTCATAGGGAGAAGGCAGTGTGGGTGCGGTGTGGGGAGCTGAGTGAAATCTTAAGGGTGTTGAATTCAGAAGTGATGTCTGGTGAGCCATGTGGCCAGGAAACCTTGTGCCCAGTGGCATATTGTTAAACTAACTCTCCAAAAATAATAATAATAATAATAATAATAATAATAATAATAGATATATATGTATATGGCATTTGCCAATGTCCATGGTGTAAATTCTCCTACCATGGTGGTGTTTAATTCCCAAGATAGCATTGCTGAACGTGGAGTTGCGAGGCAGGAAACAGCCAGCTCTCACGGGCCCGTAGGAGCGACTCAGCGCAGCCCTGCCTGATCCCTGCTCTGGGAGGAGAAGCCCTCTCTACTCCTTGTCTGCGAGCTCTCTCGGGGCCCCGGGCCCAGCATCTCAGACGAAGGGGAGGGCTCCGTCCTGGGCAGTGGGCCCATCAGGGCGGCAGGAAGCCTATCTTGGGATCTATCAGACTTCTCAGCTGGATACAAACTCACAGATTCCCTCAGCTCAGCAATCCGGAGCCGCCCCGGCCACTGGAGTGTGGCTGCTCCATCCACGCCTGGAATTCGGGGCTGGGCCTGGCGCTCTGCCCAGCCACCAAGTGTGGCTCCGGGTCAGGCACAGCAGTGGGTTCAGGACATCACCCAATGGTATGGCACGTATTGAGCACTTGCTGTATGCCAGGCTCTGTTAAACGTCCGACATTTTCTTCATCGCATCCTCACACTCAGCCTATGAGGTGGGTACCGTTGTCCCCCATTTACAGATGAGGAAACTGAGGCATAGAGAGGATAACGCAATTGCCTAAGAACATCCAGCTCTGAAGTGTAGGTGCCAGGATTCAGTCCTAGGCCGGCTGGATGCTAAAACCTCTGCTCTTCAACCCCGAGCTCAGCGTCGCCTCCTGAGACAGGTTTTATGAAGCAGCTGCTGTGTGCCCTGCATGCTGCTGGACTGTGTGTGGAGTTGGCAGTGATCATGGCTTTGTTCCTACGGATCTTAGCAGAAGAGGAATGGGAGGAGGTTAACCATTTATTGAGCAACTACTGTGTGCCAGGAAAGAAGCCAGATGCCTTACACTATCGTCTTAATTACCGCTCATAACAAATCCCATGAGAAAGGGGAGACCCCTCTCACATGACAGCCCAGGCCCGGGTGCTCAGGAGCCTGCCCTCCACTCTCCTAGCTGGGTGGCCTCCAGCAGGTCACAGGCCCGCTCGAGCCACCTTTCCCCCTTTGGTCCCTTGACAGAGGCTGTTCCAGGAGACCTGAAACCCTCTTGCCAGTTTGGGGTCAAAGCTTCTCACAATAACAGGAAGTGGCCAGGCCATTTGGAAACATTGGGGACTCTGGCCTCAGCCCCAGGGGAACGGCAGGGTCAGACGCCAGATATTGGGCAGGTGACAGAGCTGACTCCCTAGAGACCTGGCTGGCGCAGTCCATGACCTTTGTAACCCGCCACCCCCCCCCCCCGGGGGAGAGCGGGGAGGGGTGCCTAGGAATGTGACTTCCTGCTCAGCTCCGGAAGGCAGGCGGACGTGGCTGGTGGCAGCTTGGCTGGCTTCCCAGGTGGCCCCAGAACTAGGCCCCCAGGTTCCATTGGGGTCGCCAGGGGCTGGGTAGCATCCCTGGGTCTCTGCGAGATCTCAGAAGAAAAAGGTTCAGCCAAAAGCTCCTACTTAGGTTGGGGGAGGAAGGCCTGGACACCTGTCTTGAAGCCAGTACCCTTTTCCACTGGTGAGGATCTGGGGTGACTGGTAACGATTATGGGGGTGCTTTAACTACTCCCTTGGAGCTACCACTGTTCTGGATTCAACCCTGGATCATCCCTCACCCCCATCTGAAGGATGTTGCAAAACTTCTAAGGCTTGGGGGCCAGCCCTGCTAGACCCATTTCCCAGATGGGGTAACTGAGGCCCAGACTTTGGAAGTTGAAGGACTCACCAGACAGTGGCCAACTGGGGAGAAAATTCCAGGGATCTGAACCCCTAATGAGAGTGGCTGGGTGGGAGTCGAGAAGGGAGACTGGGAGGCAGATCCCTGGGCTACTCCCATGGCTGGGCAGCCCTCCCAGTCCCGCCGGTCTGGGTGTGCCCACACTCATTCAGCGGGGGACTTCCCATTGGTGCCCAGCCCTGGGCTGACCCGAGTGACTCAGGCTGGGCACCAGCCCTTCTAAGAGCTCTTAAGCAGGTAAACAGTGAAACTCAAGGGGAGAAATAGTGTGTGTAAGTACCTGCCCTGGGACAGGCCCTTCCCGTCATATTATCTCATTTAAAACTTGAATAAATGGACAAACCCGGAGCTGCAGGAGCAGAGAGAAAGGGAAGAAAGACATCTGCCTGTTGAGGAAATCCTGGAAGACGCCCCGGGAGAGGGGACATTTGAGCTATGCCTTGAAGACCAATCATAATAACAGCAAACACTTTTTTAAGCTCCCCAAGTTCCCGTCGCTGTTCTGAGACCTGTATCTGCTTTATCTCAGCGAATCCTCCCCACACCCTGTGAGCGAGATACCGTGTTCCCTCGGAACAGATGAGAAAACAGAACCAAGGCACAGACAGGTTCACTTGCCCAAGAGCACACAGCGACCCAGCGGCCGGCGTCAGGATGCACATCCAGAAGGCAAACCAACTACGGACGGACACCCGCCTCTGGCCCTCCGTTTCTTCATCCGGAAAATGGGGGTGATGGTGCGATACTCTCTAGCGCACGGAGTTACTGCGGAGACGAAGACGGGATAAGCCCGCCGTGGCTCCGAGCAGGGCCTGGCACACAGTCAGGTGCTCAAACATTGTAAACGACTTTTATCCTCGCTGCGGCGGCTGCGCCCCTCCCCCCGCCCGGCCGCGGCGTCCTCCCCCGCAGCGCCAGCCCGTGACGTGGGTGCGGCGGCTCGCACAGTCTGGGTTTAATTGGAAACTGAGAGCTAGAAGGGGAGATCGAGGCCCCTCCCTGGAATCTAACGGACCCCCAGGGAATGGGCCACTCTCTCTCTCTCTAGCGACCCCTCCCGGAGACACGGATACTGCTCCGGACAGGGCGCGGGGGTGGGGGGTGGGGGTCGGACCGGGAGGCGGCGCTGGGATGGCAGGCGGGGAGGGCCGAGGAGACGTGAAGGTGTGGAAGGGAGGACAGGCGGGGGACACACTACGTTTTCTGAGCCCGATGCCAACTCACCAGGAACCACTGGCCACGCCCATCATGGCCGTAGGCCACGCCCCACCTGCCAGTCCGAGCCTCGGTGCGCCCTGGTCTCCGCGGCCCGCGCGCTCGGGTGCGCTTGGCTGGGGAGCCGGCAGAGAGCGCGCGAGGGGGCCCGGGGGCCGGCGGGGACCCGGAGGGAGGCGGGATTGCGGGGAGGGCCCCGGGCCGCCCCCTTCCGCCCTGCCCGCCCACCAGGAGCTCCAGACTCAGAGGCAAAAGCCGGCGGCGCTCCCTGCGTGCCCCACCTGCTCCGCACGCGGATCCTACCTGTGGAGTCCGCGGGGGACGGGGGGAGGGCGCCCCCTCCGAGGACACCGATCCTTTCTCCTCCTTCGAAAACCTCCCGCCCAGCTCCCCGCGTCTCGGACAGGAGGCGCTGGGACCCGGGACAGGGCGCCAGGCTTGCAGCTGGTGACATGTAGATTCCTTTCTCTGCCACCCCCCTTCCCCGCGGTCCAGCCTCGGAACCCGGGCGCCCTCCCGCCCTGAAAGTTTGGGGTTGGGCGCCATGGCCAAGATCAGCTCCCTGAATGTCCGCGTGGTGGAGGGCCGGGCGCTGCCCGCCAAGGACGTGTGAGTACTCCCGGAGCGAGGGGCGTGCGGGGCATGGGGTGGGGTGGGGGTCGCCCATTCCGCGTGCCGGGGAGGGTCGGGGAAGTGGGCATGGGTTCCCGTCTAAGACGCTGAGACCCTGTATTGAGGCAGATACACCTTCATGGGGGAGAGGCCCCATGCCCATCGCTGCCCCATGCCCAGATGCCCGCTCTGCCCCCCAGGCTGGGTGTCTTTGATCCTGGGATGTAACTAAAGGGTCTTACAGAGCGGCAGCCGGAGACTGGAGGGGCGGATTCTGTCGCAGCTGGAGATGGGGGTGGGGATGGGAATGGGGAGGTGTCGCTCCTGGCTTGGTGGGCCCCTATCAACAAAATGGGGTGGGTGTGGGGGGGATCCAGGTGGCCCAGCATTCCTCTGTGTGCATCTGGGGTTTAGATTTGCAAAGAGTCACCAGATGGCCAGCCCGCCAGCCTTGGGGGAAACTGGGGTGCTTTTGACCCAGAGCCCCAAGCTCCCCAGCCAGTAGTTCCTGGCCCTCCCTGCATGTTGAGCGGCTTGAGGAGCTAACCCTCCCTGGGCAGCGCCCTCCCCGCCAGGTGTGATGGGTCTGGAGAACCCTCGGGCCCCCTAGTACCAGTCCTTGGCTGGGTTTCCCTGGGGCTGAGTCAGCAGTTGCCTGGATCAGCAGAATGGTGGTAGTGAGGGGTCCCCCTCCTGCTTGGCCTGGAGCCCAGAAGGGGTTCTGAGGGTGTCAGCACCTGGTGTAGGTACGGGATCCTTGGCAGGACATCGGCTGTTTGACCTTGAACCTGGTTCTCTCTGGGTCTCCATCTCCCATCTGTGCAATGGGAGCCCTGGACGGGGTCTCCCAGCCCCGTGCAGCTGGGAGGGTGGAGGACCAGCTAGGACTTACCCCGCGGCCAAGGTGAGCAGGAACCTGGGTTCTGAGCCATTGCTCTGCCTGACTCCCCCAGCTGCGGGCCCCCAGCAAGGAGGACCCTGCCTTCGATTCCACCACCTGCCCCCTCCCCAACGCTGCGGCTGTGTCCAGGGGGGCGCTGCTTAGAGCTCCTCCATCCTCCTCAGCCGCCCCCAGTCAGCACAGCCCAGCAACCCACCGAGGCCGAGGGCTCGCTGCTGTGCGAATGCGGCACCTGGACAAGCCCCTCCCTCCCTCTCTCTGAGATGTCCTCCCCGAGCCCCGAGAAGAGAGACCCCGGAAGTGTTGGGGCAGTGAAGCCAGGAGCAGGGCCTGGAGGCTGATGGAGGCTGGTGAGCGCCATCTGCCCCTCATGGGAAGGAGTTGAGTCACGCGTGGCTCCCATGCCACCCTCCTCCCCATGTTCCTGGGCCAAAGCCACGCCCTCGAGCAAGGGTAGGGAGTCACTAAGCCCCAGTTGGGGATCTGGCCATCCTGCCTCAGTTTCCCTAGCTGTTGGCTCCCTTCTTCACAGGGGGTCTCCTCAGAGCATGCTGGGATCTCCCCGCCCGCGGGGACTCAGCTAGGGCGTGTTCTCGCCCCTCTCCTAAGGAAAGGCTGGATTCTTCCTGAAGCCTCCCCAGATTCTAGGGCGTCTGGACTTGGCGTAAGAGGAGGACTCAGCGGGTGACTTTAGAGTTACTGCTATCACTGACAACAGCAGCGGTGCCCGGGCCGGTGGCTCAGTGGTTAGAGCATCGACCTGCGCACTGAAGGGTCGAGGGTTTGACTCCTGGTCAAGGGCACAGGGTTGCAGGTTCGATCCCAGGCCCCAGTCTGGGCACATGTGGGGAAGCAATCAGTCGATGTGTCTCTCTCACATCAATGTTTCTCTCCCGTACCCCCCCCCCCCCAACACACACACACTCTTTCTAAAAATCAATGGGAAAAACATCCGCGAGTGAGGATTAGCAACAACAAAAATAATAAAAATAATCGCTGTATGTCACCGAGGCTGACTAGGGACCGGCTTCTGCTAGCACTTCTACTTTACAAATCGGGAAACTGAGGCCCAGAGTGGCAAAGTCACTTGCCTAAGATCACGCGGCCAGGATCTGAAGCCTGACCGCTCCCATGCGCACACCAGGCTGGGCAGGCATGGCCGCGGGGCCTGCTTTCCCACGGGGTGGGGCAGCGGCCGTGGGAGAGGCCAGGCTCTGGAGCCATGGCAGGTCGGCGAGGCAGCCCCCTCCCGCCGCTGCCCCTACCTGATAGGAGCCTGATAAGGCCCTTGTGCGTCAGAGCCGGGCAGCTGACGTGTGAGCTCGGCTCCCAGGAGGGGCCGGGGGTCAGGCGGGGTTCACAGGAGGGCGTGTCTCCCAGCCCTTTGCTGGTGAGATGCCAGCCCACATCCGCTGTTGGGGAAACTGAGGAACGGGAGCCGCTTTACAAAACCCAGAGAGAGCAATGAGATGTGGGGGTTACCCAGCCGCGGGCATTCAGGGGGGTGGAGCCAGGTGGGGAAACTGAGGCCCAGGGCGCTCCATGGAGAACCTAGAGAGGAACTCAGAGACACAAGCCACCGCCCAGTCTGAGATGTCCAGGGAGGGGGACCAGATGGGAAATGCACGCACTGGAGCGCCCAGCAAAGGGGGCTAGGGAAGGAACCCCGAGAGGAAACTGAGGCACAGGGAGGGCTCAGCCAGCAGACAAGCCTCCGGTTGGAGCCAGTCCCGGTGCCCACGTCCCTGCTCCTGGGAATCCCCGAGGCATGTGTGGATCGCTGACCAGCTGAACTGAGAGGAGGTGGCGGAGAGAGAGAGGTGGGGGCCGGGCGTGGAGGGAGGGCCACTGGGCTGGAGGCAGCCTTGGTTAGGAGCTTGTGCGCTGAGCCCTGTGGACCTGGGCTTGGATCCTGGCTGCCAGGTGGGCGGTGGAGGCTTGAGGTCTGGGTGCCCCGGGCTGTCTGCAGCGAGAGCTCCTGAGGTCTGTCCCTGCTGGCGGCTGAGCCACGTGTGTCCCCTGCTCAGGGGAACCGCTGCAATGAAAGGCCAGAGAGGCTCTGGGTGAGCCTGGGCTGCCTGCACCTCGCGTGCCTCTTAGTTCCTCCTCTGCCCCAGGGGGTATATGTTAATGCTCTTCCTGACTCATAGGGCAGAGGCACTGAGGGCACAGTGGGGCCGGCGCTTGCCAGGGCCCCACAGCCAGCAGGTGGGGAAGCAGGTGTGACTCCCCCGCACACGCACGCACTCGCTTTGGGCTTCCTGGGACAGGGACTCGGCACTTCCTCGCGTGGTGCCTCCGTGTTCTATTTCTGCAGGTGGACACCCAGGGAGGCCACGCCTGCTGGGCCGGGGTCGCAGTGGCCAGGCTGAGCAGCCATGACCTCCTGCTGGTCCCCAGCGTTGTAGCTGGACTTGCTGTGTGACCCTGGGCAGGTCCCCTCCCCTCTCTGGGCCTCCGTTGCACCCTCCTGTGACATGAAGGCAGATTGGGGTCCCCGCCCACGACTGCCCTCTCAACCTCCTCCTTCCGCAGGTCTGGGAGCAGTGACCCCTACTGCATAGTGAAAGTGGACGACGAGGTGGTGGCCAGGTGAGGAGTGGAGGCCGGGCTGGGGCGGGGCGAGCAGGGCCGGGGCCGGGAGAGGGGCTCCTTCTAGGCCTGGGGAGTCCAGGCACAAGAACCCACCAGGAAAAGAGGGGCCGGGGAGGGCGATGCTCACCCCAGCGGCGGACTTGCAGCCCGATGGTGGTGCTTTGTGACCTGGCCCTGGACCGGACAGTGGGGGCCGCCAGCTCCTCTCCCCACCCAGCCCAGCTGGCCCGCACCTTCCCCCTGGACTTGACCATGTCCCTGCTGGCTCCTGGGGCTGACTCAGCGGCTGCCAGCCTGTGCCTCCCATGGTGGCCTCCCCGGGGGCGGGCATCTCACGCTTGGCTGGGCTGGCTGGTTCCGGGCCTGCTTGCTGGGTGCCGCGGGCACCAGGCTGTGTGTGTGTGCGCCTGCGCCCAGCTGGCCTGCTTGAGTGTCCATGGGGGTGTTGGAGGGCTGGTGTCCAGATGGACGTGTCCCTGTGGGAATGCAGGCTCACTATGTGTAGCAGTGTGTGGTCTGTGTGCAGGTGTGCCCACACACACGGGCTGCCCTGTACACACGTGCGCACCACTGCCTGCTTATTGGGGTCCACAGGCACCAATGTGAGCACATGTGAAGGTGTGAGGGTGTTTGATGTGTGAGCGGGTCTCGGCAGGGGGACATCGGGCTGGGTCATGCTTGGTTCCCACCCCCGCAGGCCGATCAAGGGACAGCTCTCAGCCCCCGCAGGCCTGAGGGGTGTGGGTGGGCGGATGGCTGAGGCCTCGGTTCCTATGGAGACAGCAGGATTCAGGATGCTGCTGGCGAGGTTCCGGTCCAGAAGGACTGGGAGCTGGGGGCAGGGAGCCCATGTGGGGGGAAGGTCAGCCTACAGCACCCAGCTGACCCCCTCCATCGTTCTCTCTGTGCTCATGCCGCCCCCTTCCCCACAAACCCACAGGCTGATGTTCTGTGTCACCGCAGGCTGCTGTCTCCCCCTCTCTGGGCTCGGAGGAGCACCCCACCGTGGGGCTGGGGAGGGACTTCCAGCTGGGAAGAGGCAGGGTTAGGGGGAGGAAGTGTCCAACTGATGGTGGTGCCCTGGGCTAGAGGGCAGAGTGTGGTGGATGTATGCATGCGTGTGCACACTCGTGCTCTGTTGGGGAAGAGTGTGTAAAAGGAAGATGGGAGTGGCAGGTGTGCCAACCAGATTTCACAGCCATACGTTTGGGTGTGTCCTCACTGAGCACGGAGGTTCTTTGTTCTCTGTTGGGTACAGGGAAGTGGGTCTGCAGGGGTGCCGGCGTGAAGACGCTCTATGGGTGTGCCTGAGCTTGTCTTGGTCCCTAACCCTGCCACGGTTCCCCCGGGCTTACTGAGTGCTCTGGCTCCTGCTGACTTAGTCTTCTGGCCCCTCACACTCCTCCCTTTCCAACCAGCACCTTCCTGTTCCTCAAAAGTACCGAGCTCATCCCTGCCTCAGGGCCTTTGCACATGCTGTCCTAGCCATTGGGATGCTTGTCCTCATCCTCTCTCCCCACTTTGCCTGACTAGCTCTTGCAGGAAGCCTTCCTGGACCCCTCCAACCCCCACTCCCAGACCCAACCAGGTACTAACCACAGCACAGGACTCTCACTGTGCCATAGAGCTCGGGAGAGCGCGCCCGGCTGCTGAGGGGGCTCGGAGGGAGCATGGGCCTTGGTGTCTCTCCCTCTGATTCCCCCAGAACCCATATGCCTTGGCACCCAGTGAATGCATGAATGGATGGATGGATGGAATCGTGCGTGTTGTTAGTTACTGTGTTTGTGTGATTCTACATGTGTGCCTGCTGTGTACGTATGTGTGTCTGTGGGTTTGTGACTGTGTCTGTCTTCTTTATGTGTGTCCACATGTGTCAGTGTGTAGAAACACATCGATTTGTATTTCTAGAAGTTTCTGAGGCTGCATATGTGTGCCTGTGTCTCTGGCTTCCTTGGTGTATCTATGAGTGTCTGTTTCAGTGTATCCCCTGTGTGTGTGTGTGTGTGTGTGTGTGTGTGTGTGTGTGTGTGCCCGCGCATGTGCACCTGGGTGCCCAGGTGTCTGTGGCTTGTGTGGCCCAAGTCCCCCCAGCCCCCTGTGCCCCCTTTTGCAGGACAGCAACTGTCTGGCGGAGCCTGAGCCCCTTCTGGGGGGAGGAGTACACGGTGCACCTGCCCCTGGATTTCCACCATCTGGCCTTCTATGTGCTGGATGAGGATACGGTGGGGTATGTGTGCTGGGGACCCACGCCTGGCATCTGAGGGGAGGCAGACACCCCAGAGCAAAGTACCCACCTACCTGCCCACCCTTGATGCCTGTCCCTTTTCTGACCTGGCCCCTTCCCTGCTCCCTTCCCACAGGCATGATGACATCATCGGCAAGATCTCGCTGAGCAGGGAGGCAATTGCTGCTGACCCCCGAGGTGGGCGAGAGGCGCCGGTCCTCAGCCGGCAGAGGGAGGAGGGGTGGCCATGCCCAGAGTGGGCGTTGCAAGGGCAGAGCAAGTGTCACGAGAAGCACAGCGCCCTCCGTGGAAAATTATTTCCGTTCTTGTTTTTAGACAGGACAGACATGTGGGGGTGGCGGTATGTGGAACATCACTGGTATGACAGGGCAGGGGAGGAGTGGGCAGGTGGTCCAAGAAGGCTTCCTGGAGGAAGGGGAAGGAGTGGGGCCTTAAAGGTGCTTTGGCAAAGAGGCAAAGGCCCATCTCCATAGATTCTCTTCTAGGGTCAGGCGTGGGCCGGGCCAGATGGAGTATTGTGTGGGGGTTGATTGGAGATGGCCCTCAGTGCCTGGACCTTTTCTTGGAGGTACTGGGGAGCCATTGGTAGTCCTTGAGCGAGACAGCGGAGAGAGTGGAGCCGTATCAGAGGAGGATAGACTGACAAGAGAGATTAGATACATTTTCAGATCTCTGTGCTGCTTTGTGGATACTGGATCGCAGTGGGACAGGAGTAGAGCTGAGAGATCAACTTGGAGTCGGTACAATAATCGAGTGAGAGAAAGCTGACAGCATCCTGCACTTGGGGGTTGGAGTGGAGATAGAGGTGAAGTGGAACTTTCATTTCCAGCAGCCCGGGGGCACTCCACCTTCAGAAGGGCCCTCCTGCCATGTGACAGGGAGCTCCTGAATTAGATGCGATTCCTAATACGTTGTTGGACTTGCTGTAAAGAAGAAAAACTGCCCAGTATTCTCCTCCCATCCCCCATTCGTCAGCAAAACTTAACGGGGAGCAGAGAGCAACAGCGAGGGAATAAGGAAGGAGTTCCCCGAAAGTCAATGTCAGTATCTAATCTGCAGTGAACAGACTAAATCTTGAGCCAGGGCGAAGGCAGACGGTCCCGACCCTGAGACTCGCCCATTAGACCGACGGCCCTTAAAGAGGCCCAGAATGAGCAAGCAGCTCTCGTCTCCAGGGATAAGCAGCCTCATGCTCGGTTTCCCACAGAATGAGATCAAACAAACATGAATTCACAACCAAAGACCATCACACACACACAACGCTTAGGACGTGGTAGGTCCTTAACAACTGCTAATGCCTGTGCCCTCCAGGAATTGACAGCTGGATTAACCTGAGCCCCGTGGACCCGGATGCCGAGGTGCAAGGTGAGATCTACCTGGCTGTGCAGATGCTGGAAGATGTGCGGGGCCGCTGTCTTCGCTGCCATGTGCTCAAGGCCAGGTAGGGTCACGGCGTGGGGTGTAGGCGGTGATCTGAGAATGAGCAGGGACCAGCAACCAAAGGCCAGACACGAGCGAGGAGGTATATTAGTCACAGTGTAAGCAGTAGACACCCAGTTCATACGGACTGAAGCAGATTGTCTCATATGAGTGACATGTAGCTTCAGGTATGGCTGGATCCAGGTGCTTGAAGGGTGACATCAGGACTCTGTAGACACAGATTTCCTCAGCTGTCTTTTGTGTTAGCTTCATTCTAAGTCTTTCCCCAGGTGGGGGCAACGATGGCCCCAGCAGCCTCAGCTGCCATCCTAACAACTTGGCAGCCCCAACTGCCATTTCCAACCAATGTTTTGGGAGCATTTCTTATTGGCTCATGCCTGTCTCTGAGTCAATTACACTGACTGATTGGTCAGGCCTGAGTCACAGCCCTTTCCTGGAGTGGAGGGAGGGATCAGCCCCTAAGAGATCGCGTGGGCTGGGAGTGAGGAGGGGAGGGGTCCTGCCCCAAAGAAACATCCGGAGGAAGACAGATGCGGGACCAGCAAACCCCACAGTGACCCTCCAGGGCACCAGCTCATGGGACAGCCCTCACTCCTCCTGCCTACTTATCACTCTGTAATCCCCTTTCTCTCTCTCTCTGAGCTCCCCCATTATTCTGCTTCCTTAAATACTTTCCCCTATTCCCTTCTTATCTCCCATCTTGTCTTTCTGCCTTTTTTTTTTTTTCACACCTTACTCCCCCAACCTTCCCTTTTAGGCTGATTCTTGCCAAGGTTGGGGAGCATCTCAATTTCTAGTTTGCTGCGTGACTTTAAGTCCTTTCTTGCCCTCTCTGTGTCTCTCCCACCACCTCCAGATTTCTGTCCCCAGCTGGGGATCCCTGGAGTCTGGGTGGAGTACTGGGGGCGGCGGGTGGGGTGGGGGGAGAGGAGAGGCAGGGGACAGGAGAGAGGACTCAGTATGGGACAGGGCTCCTTATCTGCTATTCGCCCTGGGCCTCCCCCCCCAGCCACAAGGCTGTGCAGGATTCTTGCAACAGGAAAGGGACCGATTGCTGTCGCTTAGCAACTGGGCTGGCTCCTAGGAAACCAAAGGCTTTGGATGCTGAGCATGGGTGGGAGAGGAGCAGCAGGAGGAAGCTCCTCTGCGGGGGGCGGGGGTCCCTGGATTTGGGGGACCTCAGGAGGAGGAGTGGGGAAGGCTGATTGGGGTGAGACTTTGGGGTTGTCATGACAACCAGAGGCAGGGGTCTCTGTCTCATCCTTTTCTTGGGTGCTAGGCAGGTGTGGGCATGGTGTTTGTTGAGTGAAGGACTGACCTGAGCCCCCACCAGCTGCCAGCTGCCAGCTGCCATGCTGAGCCCTTTCCACGCATCATCTCATTTACTCTCGGCCCCTGAGGCTGGTCTGTTATTACTCGCGTTTTCCAGATGAGGAAACCGAAGCTCGGGAGGTGACGTGGCTATTCATTCCCGTGTCGCCCAGACAATGGAGCGCAGAGCCAGGCTTTGAGTCCCCCACCCCCTTTGCCTGCTGGGCTTGGTGATGCAGGACTTGAGCTTTCTGTGCCTCGGTTTCCTCATCTGGAAATAGGGGCATCACTGGTGCCTCCTCATAGGGCAGCATTAGTCAATAGGATGGGCACAGTGAGGGGTGCTCCCCGCTGGGTCCCTACAATGGAGCAGTTTATTGCCTCGGAAACCAGTGGCATTTGAATGGTCTACCCTGAATCTATTTTCCAAGGTCCAGTTTGGGTTTTGGTCCTTGAGGGTCCTGTGGTCCCCACTCCTGTCCTCATCTGTCCCCAGGGACCTGGCCCCCCGAGACATCTCCGGCACGTCTGACCCATTCGCGCGTGTATTTTGGGGCAGCCAGAGCCTGGAGACTTCGGTGAGTGGTGGAGGAGAACTGGGAAAGAGTGGGGCATCGGGTGGTGGGGTCCCAGTCAGCTCTCTCTTCACCCCCCTCCTCCCCCAGACCATCAAGAAGACTCGCTTCCCACACTGGGATGAGGTGCTGGAGCTGCGGGAGATGCCGGGCGCCCCCTCCCCACTGCGGGTGGAGCTCTGGGACTGGGACATGGTGGGCAAGAACGACTTCTTGGGCATGGTGAGCACCCCCTCCAACACGTTCCATGGCTCCCCACCGCCCCCAAGGGGGAAGGAAGGGGAGATGGGCTGGTACGCTGGGGCTCAGAGGGTAGATGTGAAGGCTGCCTCACCAGGTCCAGGGAAATGAGTCCGATTGCCCCATTGTGCATTTGGGGAGACGGAGGCTCTCAAAGGTGCAGGAACCTGCTAAGGCCACGGGTGGCCCCATCTCCTAATTCTACAATGAGAGTACCTGGCCCTGTGCTGAGCGCTGCTCTACATAACCTCATTTACCCTCCAGGCCTCCCTAAAAGGCTGGGGTGGGGAAACCCAGGGAGGCTAGGTGGCTTTCCCGCGGTCACATGACTAGGAAATAGTAGAGCTGGGATTTGAGTGCAGGTCTCTCTTACTCCAGAATCTAAGCCTTTATTTAACTCCTCTTCCTGGAAGCACTGGGGTCGAGGTCTTTCTCTTGGAACCTCAGTTTCCCCCTCTGTACAATGGGTGGATTGTTCCTGCCTCTCGGTAGCAGTGCAGGTATATCGGGGCTGGTAGTTTTTAAAAGGAGGCAAGATTAGAGCAAATAAGAGGGAGGCTTGGTCATGCAGTGCTGGCGGTGCCTGAAGTGGTTGGAAATAGAGTTACCACGTGACCCAGCAATTCCACTCCTAGGTCTGTACCCAAGAAATGAAAATATACACATGTCCACACAAAAACCTGTACATGAATGTTCACAGCAGCATTGTTCATAACAGCCAAAGCGGAAGCAGCCCAAATATCTATCAACAGCTGAACAAATAAACAAAGGGGCTATAGCCATACAATGGAATATCATTCAGCCATAAAGGACCAAAGTACCGCCCAGCTGGTGTGGCCCAGTGGCAGCTTTGACCTATGAAGCAGGAGGTCATGGTTCAATTCCTGGTCAGAGCACATGCCCGGGGTTACAGGCTCCATCCCCAGTAGGGGGCGTGCAGGAGGCAGCCCATCAATGATTCTCTCATCAATGATATTTCTGTCTCTCAATCCCTCTCCCTTCCTCTCTGAAATCAATTATATATATATATATATATATATATATCTTAAAAGGAACAAAGTACCAACAGATGCTACAACATAGATGTATCTTCAAAACATGCTAAATGAAAGAAGCCAGTCTAAAAAAAACCCACACGTGATATGATTTCATTTATAGGAAATGTTTAGAATTGATGAATATATCTATGAAGACAAAATAGATTCGTGGTTGTCAGGAGCTGGGGAGTGACTGTTAATGGGTACAGGCTTTTGGGGGGACTCATAGGAAATGTTCTGAAGTTAGTAGTAATGTTAGCACAAGTCTGACTATACTGAAAGCCATTGAGTGATACACTTTAAATAGGTGAATTGTAGGGGGCACAATTATATTTCTATAAAGTTATTTAAAAGAGGGGGTGGGGCTCGGGCGCCTTCCGTGCTGTCTTTAAGCTTTGTCCCTGAAAAGAGCTGAAAACACACCCAGTCTGACATGCTGTCTCCAGCAGCTGTGTGACCTTAGGCAAGTCACTCCACCTCTCTGAGCCTCAGTTTCCTCAAATAACTGTCCCTGGAGGCCTCAGTGCCCTGGCAGGGCTCACCAGTTAGGACTGGGGGAGGGAGTGCCACTGCTGTCGTGTTGATGGGACACAGAGGGGGAGGAGGACATGGCCCCTGGCAGGCTGTGCCACCCCGCCTTGGGCGGGCAGTCTGAGTGCTTCTTCCAGGGCTGGGCGGGCTGGGCAGGGCTCCGCTGAAGCTCTGTGTCCCCGCACAGGTGGAGTTCCCCCCGAAGGTCCTGCAGCAGAACCCACCCAACGGCTGGTTCCGTCTCCTGCCCTTTCCCAGAGCTGAGGAGGATTCTGGGTAAGTGTGGGGCCGAGGGAGGAGACCAGGCTGGAACCATGTTGGGCACCATCTTCAGCTCGTGGCGGGTCCTCATGGGGGCGTGCACCTCAGCCCACTGACCATCACCATGGCACACTGTTCACTCATCGAACAAATGTCTGTGGACGTCTCCCAGTTGTGTTTACACATGTCCGAATGGGTTCACCTTTAACCCCCCCACCTGCGAACGTGTCAGTTCACACCTGTTGATGTGTGATCAGAACCCTGGGTCCTTCCACGCCTGTCCACACCTGCTCACACTGTCCATTCCCGCACACGTGCTTATACCAGCCACAGTGTTCACACTGTCTGTGCTTGTCAAGGCCTGTTCAGACCTGTCAACATCTGCTCACACCCAGTTAGACTTGGCCACGCCTGTTCACCGCTACCCACACTCACCTTGTTTTGCAAATATCCATGCTCCTTACCTGTGCTCTCACCTGCCCATCTCCGCGCCGGCCCATACATCCTTCCATCGGTACATGTGTGTGCTCTGACCCGGTCAGGGGGAGCCTGGGTGCCCTGCGGCTGAAGGTGCGCCTCCTGGAGGACCGCGTGCTGCCCTCACGATGCTACCGGCCACTCCTGGAGCTGCTCATGGAGTCTGTGCTGCAGCCGGCAGAGGTGGGCGCGACAGATAAGCAGGCACCCAGGGACTGGGGGGTGTGTGTGTGGGGGGGTCTGGACCCTGGCCGCCCCGCTTTGGGGAAATCTGTCTGAGCTGCCCCGGAGTCCCAGGGCCCCCCGGCCAGCTTGCCTGCCGCCTGTCCTTCCAGGAGGACGTCTCCAGCCCCCTGGCCGTGCTGGAGGAGCTGACCTCGGGGGACTGCCGCCAGGACCTCGCCACCAAGCTGGCGAAACTCTTTCTTGGCCAGGGTCTGGCTGGGCCCTTTCTGGACTATCTCACCCGGCGGGAGTTGGCGCGGACCAGTGAGTTGCCCACAGGACCCCCGGACAGCACTCCCCCAAGGATGAGTCTGCAGAGGGTCTCTGGGGAGCTAAGAGGGGGGCTCAAGCAGGGACAGGGGCATGCGTGTGTGTGTGTGTGTGTGTGTGTGTGTGTGTGTGTGCATGTGTGGAGCCAGCTGGTTTTGATACGCTTGAGCTGTGTGACCGTAGGCAGATTGCTTAACCACCCTGGGCCTCGGGACTGTGAACAGAGCTGATGTTGCGGGTCTCCTCAATGCCTGAGGCTGGAAGCATCCTGACCTCCACCTTGGGTGGGTGGGTGGGGTGAGGTGGATCACTCCCCCCAACCCCAGAAAACACTTCCTTCTGCCCTCCCAGCCGACCCCAACACCCTCTTCCGTTCTAACTCCCTGGCATCCAAGTCCATGGAGCAGTTCATGAAGGTGAGTAGGCGAAGGCCTGCGGGGCCCAGTAGCTTCCTCAAGGGCACCCCTCCAGTGTCCACCTGGACCCGGAGCTTGGCTGGCTTCAGGTGGCAGTGGGCAGCTGAGCTGGGGAGCTGGTGGCAGGTGCCTGGCCTCTCACCCGAGTGGCAGCCTGGGTCGTGCCCCCACCCAGCCCTTGGGCGTGCCTGGGCCTTGCTCTGAGCCTCTCCCTGCATGGTGCCCCCTGCCCTGAGCTCACGGGCACGCCCCGGCCTCGCCCTCGGCCCCGCCCCATGTGGTCCCCCCCCCCCCCCCCAGCTCGTGGGCATGCCCTACCTGCACGAGGTCCTGAAGCCGGTGATTAGCCGCGTCTTTGAGGAGAAGAAGTACATCGAGTTGGACCCATGCAAGATGGACCTGGGCCGCACCAAGTGAGCAGAGCTGAGGGGGGGACCCTGACCCCCGACAGCCCCCTTGTCCCCAAGCCTTGTCGGGCTGTGCCCCTTGCTAACCCCTCCCCGCCTCCCCCGCCCCCCTCACCCCGTCCCCCGTTCCCCGCAGCCCTGCCGCCCACCTCAAAGTCTCCCCCGTGGGCACCTCAGTCCTCACGCTGCCTGGTGTAGGGGTTCCCGGCAGGACTCGAGCTCCCCGGGTTCAAACCCCCGCTCTGCCACCACCGGTGTGCAAGCCACCTCGCCCCTGTGCGGCTGTGAGAGCGAACCGAGCTATGCACGCACCCCAGGACGCGGTACTTCTAGCTTCCCTCATGGCGGCGGGCGCTGCGTGCGAGGCGGGCCCAGCGTGGGCTGCGTGCAGGGCGGGCCCTGGAGCACTTGATGAGGTTGGAGGAGGCCGGGCAGTGGCTGGGTCACTCCACGCCTCCGTGGGTTCCTCTTCTCTTTCCCGGGCCCTTCCCCACTCCCGCCAGGCCATGAGGCTGGTTGCTGGGCAGCCCATCGGGGACTATGGTGGGGACAGGAGAGAGCCCTACCTTTATTTCGGGCCCCGCCCAGCAAGTGCTGCCCACAGCTGCTGACCGCCCTGGAGGCAGGCACCAGGACCCCTTTTACCCGATGAGGAAACAGCCTCAGAGAGGGAGGTCACCTGCCGAGGGCTGCACAGTTGGGAAGAAGTTGCACAGCAGGATTTGAACCCAGGCCCCGTGCACAAGGGCAGGGTCGGTCTGCGAAACCCCAAGGCAGAGGCGTTTCCCAGCATACCTGGCGAGGATGCAGCTGGGCCCCAGCACCTGGGCAGTGCAGGGCAGTAGCCAGACCCCAGTGGGCAGTCCTGACTTCTAATCTCGACTCTGCCCTGTTTGCAAGGAGACTTCTCTGAGCCTGTTTCTTCATCTGTTAAATGGGATATTTACTAGTAGTCCATCAGATTGCTATTAGGATCAAATGCCACGATGTCAGAGGCATTAGCTCCTTGGGTCCAGGACACGGGGGGGGGGCGGGGGTGCAGGGAACCCCCAGCCTGGCTTCTGCGGAGGTCACAGTCTGAGAGTGGGCAACACAGACCCTTCACCTGGATGGGAACAAGAAAGGAACAAAATAACTGCAGATAGAAAACTGCTACTCCCTCATCCGCTCAACAAAACAATTGTTGAGGACCTACTGTATACCGGGCATCGTCTGAACAGAGTTCACAGCAGAGGACACATGGACACAAATCCCTTTTCTGGGGGAGACAGATGCTACACTAAAGAAGAAGCTTCTTGCTGATGATCAGTGTTATTGGGGGGGGGGGGGGGATGAAGCTGGGGAGGGTGGAGGGAAGTGCCAGGAGCAGGGGAGGGGCTTGCGGTGTTCCATAGGGATGGCTACAGGGACAGCTTCGCAGAGAAGGGGACATTTAAGCCAACACTTGAAGGAGGGGAGCGAGAAAGTCAGGTGCAGGCAGGGGAACAGCAAGTGCAAAGGCCCTGGGGTGGAAGCATGTGTCTGGCATGTCCATGCTGAAATGCATGTTTAGGGTCTGGGATGAGGTGCGATGGGGAGGGGGTGGCCTCTTTGAGGAGGTGACATCTAAGCTGCATGTGGGGACAAGAATGTCCCGGACAGAGGGAACAGCACGGACGAAGGCTCCCAGACAAGAATGAGCTGCATGTGTTTAAGCAGCAGTGGGGAGCCAGGGGCATGGTAGGGGGAGGCTGTGGCGGTGGGTGGGAAGGCGGGCGCTGCCTGAGCCCAGGGGGGGCCGGTGGAGGGCGGGCAGGGGCTGGGCTCTGAGACAGTCCCTCTGTTTGGCCCCCCAGGAGGCTTTCCTTCAAGGGCACGTCCTCAGAGGAGCACGTGCGGGAGGCCAGCCTGGGGCTGCTGATGGGCTACCTGGGGCCTATCGTGGACGCCATCGTGGGCTCCGTGGGGCGCTGCCCGCCTGCCATGCGCCTGGCCTTCAAGCGGCTGCATCAGCGTGTGGAGGAGCGCTTCCCCCAGGACGAGCACAAGGTGGGCCGGGCGCTCCCCGTGGGCAGATGGGGAGACTGAGGCCGGGGTGGGCAATCGCTTGTCCAGGGTCACGTGGGAGGCAGGACAGAGGCAGACAGGCAGACACGGGGCTGCCACGCTGCAGTGCTCTGTGGCCCATCCCTGGAGCCGGGGTGAAGAGCTCCCCACTTCCTGTTTACGGATGGGGAAATTGAGGCCCAGAGGGCAAAGAGCCTGGGCCTCCAGACTCCCAGCGGGGTGTCTCCTTTCTCTCGCTCAGTCCTGGGGAGTGGCCTCCAGACTGGGATGTGGCTTGCCTTACGCCCCACTTTGCTGGGCTCTCGCTGGGGCTGGGCTGCCGGCAGAGGTGCTAAGTGGGACACGGGCAGGGAGGCGAGGCGGGAGGGAAGGGAGGCGGGCTCCCCAGACGGTCTGACCTCAGACCCTTGCGGGTGGAGCCAATATCGTGACACCCAAGTGTCCCCAGTTCTCAGCCCCCTCAGTGGGAAAGGCCTTGGGCTGGGAGCAGGGACTTTTTCAGGCCCACAAGTCTTGATGGGGTCAGGGGAGCCCCTTTCTCTGTCTCTCTGACACCTGTTCCTCCTTCTCAAAAAGGAGGAAGTCACGTGCTGATGTCGAAGGCTAAAATTACCCTTGAACGTGGTGGGCGGGGGCGGTGACCTGGGGGTCAGTTCAGGGTTCCAGAGGAGGGAGGGAGGGGCAGCTCCAGGTCCCCAGTCCCTGGCAGGGCTCACGGTGGCCAGGGAGTTGGCACCCACCAGGGAGGGCATTGTCTCCAGTGTGAACACAGCCCCTACATAAACTCCGGAAACACTCTGGGGCTAAATATAGCCCGAGTAGGAGAGGCGAGTGGGGAGTGGCTTGGGGGGAGCCAGATGTACCCAGGATGGAGACACACCCTCTGCGGTGCTGAGGGAACTAGCCTCACCTGTGGCGGGGGGGGGGGGGGGGGCGGGCACCACGCTTTACAGTTTGTATAGGGCAGAGGCTGGGGCTGCGGGTGCACACGGGGCAGGCTCTGGAGCCTCAGTTTCCTCATCTAGAAAAAGGAGAGAATAGTTTCTACCCCATGGGATGTTTGAAGGTTAAATGTGATCGTTCAGGCTCAGTTCCTGACTAAGTGAGCTCTCCACAATAGCTAGTGTTGAATGCAAGAGAGTGTGGTGGAGAGCTGAGAGTTCAAACCCTGCCTGGGCTCCATCTTGTTCTGCCACTTACTCCTGAGTGGCCTTGAGCAAGTAGCCCTCCCTCTCTGGGCTTCAATCACCTCCTCTGTAAAATGGGGGTGTAATACCACCTGGGTGAGTATTAAATAAACAGATGTATGGAGAAGTGTCTGGCCTGTTGCTATTCACTATCATAAATCACTAGTGGCCTGGTGCACGGATTCGTGCACATTGAAAGGAAATTCATTAGAAGGTGGCCTGTGGGGCGGGACTGGGCTAGATGGGCTGGACACGCCCTGGAGCCAACCTCCCTCAGTCCCTCCCCCATCTTGGGTGATGCACCCCAGAACCACAGCTGCCAAGTCACTGCAGCTAGGCAGCTCCTGCGTTGAGCATCTGCCCCCTGGTGGTCGGGTGGTTGGACGGTTGCTTAGCCTTTTATATATATAGATAGATCTGGGATTGAATCCTGCCTCCTTTGCTCACCAGCTGTGTGACCTTGGGCAAGTCAATTGACATCTCTGAGCTTCTGCTGCCTCATCTGTAAAATGGGAATAATGACATTGCTCCCGTCATAGGACGCGACCTTAGCAGACTCTGAGGATGTTGGCTACATCTGATTGTGCAGAATTGGTATTCTTGCTTCATTTTCCAGATGGAAACACTGAGGCTCCAAAAGGAGAAGCCTCCTTGACAGACAGGATGGCCTTCTGACCCATCTCCCATTTCACTTCCTCAGTTTCCACAGCGGGGAGGGGGGGCGGGGATAGGTCTGGGGGGTGGGGCTCTCACCTGCTGCATTTCTCGGCAGGACGTCAAGTACCTGGCCATAAGCGGCTTCCTCTTCCTGAGATTCTTTGCACCTGCCATCCTCACCCCGAAGCTGTTTGACCTCCGGGACCATCACGCAGACCCCCAGACCGGTCGCTCACTGCTGCTACTTGCCAAGGTGCCGGCACTGGAGGGCCCATCCTGGGGGCGCTGAGCGAGGGGAGGGGAGGCCAGGCCTGAAGGAGACCCAAATGAGACCCTGAAACACCACCATTAGCTCTCATCCCGAGGGTGAAGGCATCCATTATACTCTCTAATTTCCTCTTCTGAAACAAAGACCTACTCTTCCAGGAGGAAAGTGGGAAGCAGGCTAGTAGTCCTTTACACCTTAGTATGAATTAGACCATCCTTGGCCAAGTGGCCACATTTTGAGGTTCTGATGGGCTCCAGACATGCATGATAGGATCAGGCAATCCTGGTTGTGGGACCTGGGCTCAGGAGGGAATAGAATAATAAGGGCTCTGGGGGTGTATGTCTGTCCACAAGGAGGAACAGATACTGCCCAGAGCAGGTGCTGCTATGAGACTTCTTCTTTGAATACTGATGTGGGAGCCAGGACGCTGGGACTCTGTTCTGGGTCCACAGAGGGCTCCGCCCCTGCAGTGACCTTGACCCTGGAATCCCCTGCTTCTTTGCTCCAGGCTGTGCAGAGCATCGGGAACCTGGGCCAGCAGCTGGGCCAGGGCAAGGAGCTGTGGATGGCCCCTCTGCACCCCTTCCTGCTGCAGAGCATCTTACGTGTGAGAGACTTCCTGGACCAGCTGGTGGACGTGGATGGGGAGGAGGGTGAGTTCCGGTGGCCCTGCCACGTCTGGCTTGTCACTCCCCTAGACCCTTGGGACCTGCCCTCCCTCTACCCCTCCCCCACCCATAGCACTGAGCCTGTGGACCTGTGCGTCAGCTAGTCAGTCAGCTAACATTTCCTGGCACCTACTGTGCCATTCCAGCCAATGTGGAGGTGCAGGTGGGGATTGTGGCATGGTGTTCACGCAATAGACAAATATCTATTAAGCGCCTACTATGTAATAGGCACTGTTCCATGAGCTGGGGAAACAGCAGTGAGCAAGACAGAAGAAAGTCCTGCTTTCGTGTAAGTTTTATTCCAGTGGAGACAACAAGCTGTAAATAAGATGATTCAGCAAATCATGGTGTTAGGCAGTGACAAGTGCCAAGGAGAAAAAGTAAAGGAGGGAAGGGAAGGGAATGTTGGAGTGGGGGTGGCCAGAAGTAGTCTTGGAGGACAGAGAGCAAGCCATGAGGATCCCGGGGAAGAGTTCCAGGCCGGGAACAGCATGTGCAAAGGCCCTGAGGTGGGGACAGAGAGTAGCAGTGAGGAGGCCAGTGAAGAAGAGTGAATGGGGGTGGGGTGGGGTGGGGGTGGGGGGGAGCGAAGGAGAGGCGAGGGGCCAGGTTGCGTGGGGCTTTGTAGGCAGTGGGAAGGATTTTGGCTTTGACTTAGAGTGAAATGGAGCCGCAGGGCAGTTTTAAGCAGAGTTGGGGTTGAGTCCACATCACAATGTGGGGCCCAGGTCACGAGAGAGTTGGGTCGAAGTCGCATAGGAGCAACCTGTTGAAATGCGGAGCCCCCCCCCCCTCCCCCCCCCCGTGGCTGGAGGGGTCCCTGTGGTGCGGGGGAGGGGCCTGTGTTGGGCTCCCAGAGAGTGCCTTGATCTCAGGCACTCCCTGGACTGACTCCGGACGGCATGGCTCCCCCTGCTGGCTGCCTGCGACACTACCTGCAGGTCCCTCGGTAGAGAGGAATCACGGCCAGTCTGTGCTCCCCGCCCGCCATCAGCGACACCCTTCCCGATGGAGGGAGTGGACGCTACGGGAACAGAGAACCATGCTCATCCCTAGGCCCTGGCCACGCGGAGCCTGGATGGGAAGGTTCACTGTCCCCTCCCCTTTTCCCAGAGGCTGGGGGCCCGGCCAGGGCCCTGGTCCCGCCCTCGGTGACCGTCCGAGAAGGCTACCTGCTGAAGCGCAAGGAGGAGCCCGCCAGCCTGGCCACACGCTTTGCCTTCAAGAAGCGCTACTTCTGGCTCAGCGGGGAGACCCTCTCCTACGCCAAGAGTCCCGACTGGCAGGTGGGCCTGCCGTCCACCATGGAGGCGCTGCCAGTGGCGGCCCCTCACAGAGCGGCCTTAGCACCCGAGGACTTGCCCAAGGCCCCATAGCAACTTGGCGAATTCACATTCTCAGGCCAGGCTCTGCTCACACCCTTGGGCCCAGGTGTGAGGGCCCAGGCCAGGGACTGGCCTCCACCGACACACACTCCCCAGCAAACGGCCTTCAGAATGTGCACTCCCCGCAGACACACCCTCCCCGATGTGGACAGGCGACAATGACCATGCTTAAGCACCTGCTCCCAGCCAGGTCTCTGCCCACGTACCATGGACACGCACGTCAAATGCTCACGGAGAGGTCCAGGCCTGGCTGCTGGGCACACACACCGGGCATTCGTTCACGCCCATTCATTCCTTAAACGTTCATTGAGTTCCTACTCCGCACGGGGCAGTGTGCTCGGTGTGGACGGGGCAGACAGCAGCAAACAAGACAATCCCTGTTCCCACGGGGCTGCCATTCCAGTCCAGCACAAACACACACACACACTGGGTCCACCCACGTCTGTGTACGCCACACACACAACGGCTAACAGCGGAGAGGGTGCCGACTTGGTGTGTCTACTTGGTCAGCAGAGCGTGGATTCTAGAGTTCCCTGGGTTCCAGTTCTGGCTCCACCGGGTGAATGACCTCTTGGGCCTCAGTTTCCGCATCTGCACATTGGGGAGAATAATGGGCCCAGCCGCAGGGATGTGTTGGGATGAGGAAACAAGTTGGTAAATGGGAAGTGCTTAGAACCAACCACAGCCCAAGTGCCATGTCGGGGGGAGGAGGAGGAGGATGGTAGTGATGGTGGAAACTGATGCCCAGAGAAGGTGTCACTTAGAGTGTAGGCCCTACACTGTAGGGCGTCATGGAACAGCTGAGTGGGGATGCGCACAGATCACAGACACACGAGGTTGAATGTCCCCACCTCCGGGGACACCACGTGGTGCACACACCCAGAGGGAAGCTGTCTCCGCCCTGCCCACCCCCCAGCTCCCAGCCCCCCCTCAGCTCCCAGCCCCCCCCCCCCCCAGCTCCCAGCCCACCCTGCAGCACAATCCTGTCTCCCAGATGCGCTCCTCCATCCCCGTGTCGCACATCCGCGCCGTGGAGCGTGTGGACGAGGGCGCCTTCCAGCTGCCGCACGTGATGCAGGTGGTGACGCAGGACGGCTCGGGGACGCTGCACACCACCTACCTCCAATGCAAAGTGAGCCGCCGCCAGGCTGGGGGGCGCGGGGCGTCCCTTGAGTCCCACCTCACCCCTGACCCCCCACTCCCTGCAGAACGTGAACGACCTCAACCAATGGCTGTCGGCCCTGCGCAAGGCCAGCGCCCCCAACCCGGACAAGCTGGCCACCTGCCACCCCGGTGCCTTCCGCGGCGCGCGCTGGACCTGCTGCCTCCAGGCGGAGCTCTCAGGTGAGGGGGCAGGGCGGGCTCAGGCTCCGCCCACCCCACCTGTCAATCAGCTGTCTGGGCTCGCTGAGCAGCATGGAGCGAGTTACTTCACCTCTCTATGCCTCAGGCTCCTCAAGGGCGGAATGCGGTTGGTAACAGGCCTCCCTCCTACGGTTTTGTGAGGATTAAATGTGGGGTATGATCCTGTACGCACCCACTTCGCACCAGGCATCTAGTGGTCCACAGACAGGCATCAGGCCTGCTCTCAGGGAAGACAAGCGAATAAGCAGGCACTTGTAATACAGCTTCCTAAGTGCCAAGACGGGCTTTGGGGACTCCAGAGGACGGGCAGGAGATCAAGGAGGGCTTCCTGGAGGAGGTGCTGCTTAGATGTGACCTGAGAAGAGTAGGAGTGGAGCAGCGAAGCTGGGTTCAGGGATGGGTAAGGAAGGATGTTGCAGGCGAGCAAAGGCCTGGACTGGAGGCAGAGAGGGCAGGAAGGTTAAAAGGCTCTGTGTGGCTGGTGCCTAGACTGTGGGAGGCTGGAGAGAGGTGAGGCCACTGCTCTGCTGGGCGAGGGTGGAGGCAGAGGGTCTTGAAGTAGAGGTGGAAGCGGCAGGGCTTGGTGACAGCCTGCCTTGGGAGTTGGGGGGGGGGGGGCGGGTGAGAGGGGTTATGGATGATGCTGTGTCCCCTCAGCTGCCGGATGCAGCCACACACACTCGGCTGTCACCCTGGGAGACTGGAGTGACCCACTGGATCCCGATGCTGAGACGCAGATGGTGTATCGGCAGCTGCTCCTGGGGCGGGACCAGCTCAGGTGGGTGCCCCCCCCCCATCCCACTTCACCCCCAGGACCAGCTGGGCCAGCTGCCCACTGAGACCTCCCCTACTCATTTAGTCATTCTTTCCAAGCGCATCAGCTGAGGGTGGGGTGCGAGGGTGGGGAAGCACCCTCAGGTGGACCCTCATCCCTGGATCTTAGCATCTTCTAGTACCTGGGGCTCCAGAGACCGTGGCTGTGCCCCTTCCCCTCCCTGGTCGCAGGGTCATTGTTATCCAGCGACAGACATTTGTTCCAACTCATTGCAGAGTGGGTGCTGAAGCTGGCCTGCGTGGGTTCAAATCCTGGCCTGGCCACGAGCTGGCTGTGTGGTCTTGGGCAAGTTGCTTACCTTCTCTGTACCTTAGTTTCCTCTTTTGGAAACGAGGGTTAGTAACAGTACCCACCTCATGGGGTTGTCCTGAGGATCAAATGAGCTAATACAGGTAGATCCCTGTGTAGGTGCCGGGTAGCTTTCGATAAATGGTAACTACTGTGATGCTGTGCAGCCTTAGGCAGGTTATTTACCTCTCTGTGCCTCAGTGACCACCAGTAAACGGAGGTAATAGGAAGCACCTACCTCAGATCCTTTTTTGTGGTAATTGAATAAGTTAACCCATCAAAAGGCCGAGACTCTATAGACCAGTGGTTCTCAACCTTCTGGCCCTTTAAATACAGTTCCTCGTGTTGTGACCCAACCATAAAATTATTTTCGTTGCTACTTCATCACTGTCATGTTGCTACTGTTATGAATCGTCATGTCAATATCTGATATGCAGGATGGTCTTAGGCGACCCCTGTGAAAGGGTCGTTTGACCGCCAAAGGGGTCGCGACCCACAGGTTGAGAACCGCTGCCATAGACACTGGCTGTGATGAGGATGTGGGTGGTGCTGGTTAGAGAGAACCTGAATGTCTCCTGCAACCAGCAGAGAATCCCTAAGGCAGGGCTCAGCCTTGTCTTTCTCCCTTTCACTTTCTAGGATGAAATTCCTGGAGGATTTCAACATGGATTCAAGTCCGGAGGCAGACATGGAGGACTCCGGTGCCATGGAAGGTAAGGGTCAAGTTAAGGCGGTCCCTTTCCTTGGCGTGCTGACACCTCCCACAACCTGCAAGTACATCCCTGAGACCTCCAAGCCCCTCTCCTGTATCCACCAGCAGGCCCAAGGCTGCGTGTGTGGGTTCTAGTCCCTTTAAGGATTCTCACGGCACCAGGCAAATCTGGAGCCCGAGAAGGCCACTGGGTGTGGGTTCTGGCAGCCTGCCCTGACCTGGCTAAGCCCCTGGGGCCCCCTTGCCTCCCTCCCAGGGGCCTGTCCCGATGCCCTGGCTGGGCAGAGAGAAGCAGCTTCCCGCCTGCTGGAGGTGCTGGAGGACCTGAATCGAGCCCATGAGGAGTTCCAGCAGCAGGAGCAGAGGAAGGCGGTCTCGGGTCCCCGCGGGCCCTGAGGAAATGCCACAGGCGCCTGGGAGAAGAATGAGGAGCCACTGGGCCCGTCTCGGCGCACCCTGGCCCAGGAGTCTCCTTGCGACTGTCCTGTACCTTCTTCGTCGATGCTGAGGCTTCCGGAGACCTCCCAGTCCCGCGTGCTCTAAGCCCAAAGCCTGGTGCATGGAGGCAGGGGCCAGCCTCGCACTGAAGGAGTCTCACTCTCTGAGTTGACTGGGTTGAGGCAGACTGGAGTGGCTGGGATAAGGAACCTGACTCATTTGGCTCAGCCTGAGGTCTCTGCTTCATGGGACCGGCCTCTACCCACCCCACTGAGGCTGCTGGATACAGCTGTACCTGAATCCCTCATGCCCATGTGGCCTTGTTGCCCCAGGCAAGCACTAAACGGGCTCAGCCCTTCCTGTTTTCACGTCTGCCAATCACTGTACCCACACTGATCCTCCTGGGCGGACGGTCCTAACCACAAGCTTCCAGAATCAGGTGCCTGAGGAAGAACAGGCTGGGAGCGCAATGTGCAAGGCCCAGACAGACCCTGGGAGTCTGGGACACCTTCAGCCAGGCTCCTTTCCCCCTTTGAGCCTCAGTTTACCCTGTATAAAACGAGGAGGGAGTGACTTAGAAATAGCTCTGGAACCAGGGAGGAGTTTCTCAGAGTGTGGCCCCAAGACTCCCCTCCCCCGGGGTGTCTGCTAGAAATGCAGCTCCCTGGGCTGCGCGGGGATCTTCTGCATCACAACCTGAAGGAGTGTGGGTGGGAGGAGTCAGGATTCTTAACAAGCTGCTCAGGTGACCTGGATGATCATGGGATTTGAGGATCACTGGGGCTGGGCGATTTTACCTATTAGAGTTTGGGGTGAGAGCCTGTTGAAGAATGAATCCCAGAGGATAAAATGTTTGGAAACACCCAACGGTCAGACCTGGTAGGGCCTCCAAGGACTCTGGTTTTGTGTGACTATAGGGTGGAACAAAACCTACCTGAATTGGGAGGTGGAGCAGGATGCGGCGCTATCCCATGTGTGGCCAGCAGGGGTCGCTTGGAGCCGCAGCACCCGCAACAGCCACCTGGGCATTCCTGGTTGTTGCAAACGCCGATCAGAAGCTTGTTGCAGATCCTGGGATTGGCTCTTCCCTCGGTAGACAGAACCTGGCCCTCCTCCTCCAGGGCAGAGACTGGGGTTCGGAGGTACCACGGAGCTGGTCATGCGTCTCCCAGCTTTCTCCCATACTTTCCCAGAGGCGCTGAGCTCCCAGCCGAGCCCCTCATTCCTAGTAATTGTACCAGGGAGCACTGATTGCACTGCTTGGTGCCCCTGCCCGAGAACAAACCTTAACCTCTGTCCTCTTGGGTAGGTCTGCCTCTGCCACCATCAGGACAAGAGAATTATGGGGACCCTGCCTCTCCAGCTGCCCAAGGCCAAGAGGGCAACGGTCCTAGGGTCGTCACAGAGCTGCCCCCCGCCCTCCTTCCTGGGCAGGAAAAGACAGGGCGAGGAGGAGAAAGACCGTTTATTTCTCCACCCACAGTGGGACTGGTAGGTTTTCAAAAGAGCGATCACTGGCGTCCCTTTAATTCTTGGCTGACTTCCACCGTGGCAGCCAATCAACAGAGGCGGAGCTGGTGAGTTGCCTGGGCAACAGGCCCCTGGTTGGTCGAGACCATCAGCCACCCCACTGCCCACTTCCAAGCAAGGGAAATGGACGCTCTGCTCTCCAGTCTGCTTTTTCAGACCCGCTGGCTTAAGCCAGGCCTCCTCGCCTCGCTCCCGAAGCCAGAAGCCCCGGCCTTTGGGTCTCGACATTGGAAACGACTTGGTGGGGAGGATGGGGTGGGAGGAAAGGAGAACAGCGCCTTTATCTGGGACAGACCTAGGCCTGGGGATGGGAGGGGCGGCGGAGGAGGAGGAGGTCAGGGTCCCAGAGGATGAGGAGACACGAGCACAAATGATACCTCTAGGCCCCCTCTCTCTGGCCGGCCCCTTTGCAGAACTGCTCAGGGCAGAGATGGTGACACAGACGGGGTCAGCGGAGCTCCCCAAGGGCCCCCTTCTCCCCCAGGAGCCCCAGCAGGTCCCTAAGTGCTTGACCTGAATCCTGCTGGCAGACAAGCTTGTATGGACGGAGGTGACAGACACACACGGGATCCACATGGAGTGTCACAGGGTTCTTCTGTCTCTTCCCCCCCAGATTGGGGGCAAGTAGAGGCACGTGGGTGTGCGTGCATGTGTTCAACGGGACACTGTTTGTGTGAGGGGTGGGAGGGAGGTCGCTGTGGTTTCTGGTGCTCTCCCTGCGACCCTCCCAGAGTCGGAGCTGGCTGGCCTGCCGTCTTCCCATCATTCCCAGTGGCCATCAGCCAAATGTCCAGAGCGCTTCTGGCTTCTTCCATAGGCTCCTCCCCAGCCCTGAACCTGGGCCACCAGGAGGACACACCTGGTGGAGGGAGGCCTGTGCTGGGCCAGGGGCGAAGCAGGAGGGAAGGTGGGCAGCCTGGGGTCTCAGGCTTTGGCCGTGGCCTCCGACACGCCCTGGGCTGTGAGCTCGGCCAGCACGTTGTCTAGGTAGCTCGCGTCTGGGTAGCCGTGGCCCGTGAGGTTGGATCCGAACTCGGTCTTGTGGTGGATCTCGTTCCACACCACGGTGTCCGACTCGCCCGTGGTGTTGGAGGTGCCGATGGTGAAGATGAGCCTCCGCTCCCAGGCGGTGATGAGCAGTCGCAACACCTGCAGAGCCGGGTGGTGGGCGGGGTCAGAGGTAGCCCCGCCCACGGCCCCCTCCAGCCCCGCCTCCCCTCCCTGCCACACTGTGGCTCCACGAGGCCAACTGAGCCCAGCAGGAGGCCCTGTGGCTGCTGGGTTTGGCCGTTTCCTTCCCTGGACAGACTCGTTCCAAGTTATCTGCCTGTTTTTTCTGGGGTGAAGGGAGGGTCTCAAAGCGATGGCCCCCTGCAGCTTGGTTTGGACCCCACACTATGTGACTTCGTTGGCAATATTTAAAAACCTGCAGATTTCACATGAAAATCAGCATTTCTGGCTTCTCTCGAAAAACAATAAGTAGAAGCAGACACAACACCTATAATGTGGTGGTGAAAAGCCTGGACTGCTTGGGTTCAAATACAGGCTCCACCACTTCCTGGCTGTGTGACCTTGAGCAAATTACTTGCCCTCTCTGAGGCTGTTTCTTTATCCATAACATGGAGCCAAGACCTTGACCTCAGCAGTGCCTGGCAGGGCTAGACGCACACTAGGTGGTCCCGGGCCCTGCTGGTGTGGGGAGGAATGGGAGAGCAAGCCCTGGCCGACAGCCCTGCAGCCTCACGACACCCACCTTCCGGCCCTTCTCGTTGTTGGGCAGATAGCAGTGGCGCGGGAAGCCTCTGGCGGTGAACTTCTTGCCTGGGTTGGGGTGCTCAGGGCCCTGCGGAAAGGAGCAGCAGGGCTGGAACCACAGGCAGGAGTGGGGGGGCCCTGGAGGGGTCGGAGGAGTTGGGGTCAGGGGCCCGAGGGGGCTCACCTGGATGCCTGTGGGGATGTCATAGACAATGCGGATGGTCTGGGTGTCAGCGAAGCCAGGCAGCGAGTGGGGGATGAGGTGGAACTCCATCTTCCCGGGGGGCTGAGTGCCCGTCTTCTCCCCGTAGATGGCCTTGCAGGTGGGGCACTGCAGGCTGCCGTCCTGCAGCAGGGGAGGCTGGGTGAGGTCCCCGGAGGCCCCGGCTCCGCGGGGCTCCCTCGCCAGCCCCCCACGCACGGCCCCCCAGCCCACCTTGTTGCCGTTGGAGTACATGGCCACCAGGCACAGCAGGTGGTACATGTGGCCGCAGCGGCCCAGGCGGCCCACCAGCTCGGGCCGCACGCCCTTGCGCCGCAGCACGCCCTCGTAGCCCGACGCCGTGACCAGCCGCTCCATGCAGATGGTGCAGTCCTGGGGCACAGGGGGCAGGCTGAGGGCTGGGCAGGGCAGGACGTCCCTTCTCGGGCACCCAACTATCACAGGGAGAGGACGCCCATCTACCAAATTCAGATATATGGTTCCCCCCCCCCCCAAAGAGATTAAAGGACAGTCAGCAGCAAAACCTAAAAACTATGGGTGAAAATAAGATACAAAAACTGTCAATCGCCAAAAGATTGACACCTGTGATTCTATTACACTCAGCTTTCTGTTTATCAAAGGACATTGTGAAGAGAGGGAAAAGGCAAACCCACAAACTGGGAGGAGGGACTGTAACAGAACCAGGAGGAATTCATATGGGGGGGGGGAAGGGAGGGGAGAGAGAGGGCTCTCTGCAGGCAAGGCCGCCCTCAGCCCAGGGCCCCGCGGCCTCTGGCACTCACCTCATCAGGTGGGTTCTTCACCTTCTGCATGTACCTTCGAACCACATCCTCAGGGTTCTTACCTGCAAGGACACAAGGGGGTGGGCTGGAGGCGCCCCGAGTCTACCCCAGGCCGCAGGTAGCAGCTCGGGATGGAGTCAGGGTTGGAGAGTTGGGGTTGGCAGGGGTGAAAGGTCAGGGGTTGCTGCAGGTGGATGTAGAGTTCGCGCAGAAGGGGTCGGGGGAATGGGAATTGAGATCAGGAGATGGAGGTGAGGTCGTCAGTCCAGGAGCAAATCGGAGCTGACCGTCAGAGGGATTGTGGTCAGGGTTAGCGGGGTTCAGTTCAGGGGTGGGGGGCGGGGGCGCGTACTTTTCTTGAGGTGCTTCTTCTTGGTCTTGCGGCACACCCCAGGCACACCGGGCACGGGCTTCACGTCGCTCTTGCTCACCGGCGGCGGGTGCAGGATAGGTTTGGGTGCCCGGGTCAGGCACACGGGCAGCCCAGCGGCGCAAAGCAGGATCCCGGTCATCCCTGGGGGCGTGGCCTGGGCAGTCAGGGGCGGGGCGCCCTCCAGGCCCCGCCCACCCTGCACTTCCCACCGTTGTGTTATCGGGTGTACGCATGGGGCCTCTCTCTCAGACTCCGCCTACCGCCTTGCATCCAGGGATCTTGGGGTTCTCAGGCTCAGGTGGATGAGCGGGGTGTGCCCTGGGCCTCTCCCCTCAACCCCACCCCAGGGTGAAGCCAAGAAGAATGCCTTCTGCGGGCCCCGCCCACCCTGGTGTCATGAGAGAGAGTGTGTGTGTGTGTTCTCGGGGCCCCGCCCACGAGCTCATTAAGGGGTGGAGTCAAGAAGCCAACAGGTGGGCCCGCTTCCTGGCTTCCTCCTGGGCTGGATCTCACCTGCCAGGGCCGGGTGGACTGGGCCGGTCCCATTCAAGTTCTTCACCGGGAGCGCGGGGACCCTGAGGGGAGAAGAGAAGAGGCTGCAGTCCCCACACCAGAGGATCCAGGGGCCCTGGGCACAGTGTGACCGCTTTGTGCCTGTGCCAGTCATCCAGAATGATCCCAGGGCACTCCATGCCTACTCCCACATCCTTCTATGATAAGGTGGGTGTGGCCAGGACCCCTAGACTTGGTACCGACTCTCCCCCAGTCTTCAGCCGGCCTCCTCCCTGGTCAGAGCACCTGTTCCAACGGCTCCCTTTCACTGGCCACTGTGCCTGAAACCCAGCCATCAGCGACTTAGTCATTCCCGCCTCTCTCACAGTTTGCTCTATGAGGCACTAATCCCCATCAAAGGTTTTGGGAAAGAAGGATTCTGGGGTCCAGTAAGTTAGGAAACACTTCAAAGTCTCCCTCTTGGAAAATTTACAACATGTATGAGCATATGAAAGGTTCTGATAAGTCCTGCATCAGGAAATATGGTTAGCGATGGCAAACCCAGGTTGTCCAAAGACATTTGATAATGAACATTTTTTGCATCTCTGCAATATCTACTGCCGTCAGGTCCTGAGACGTAGGCATCGTCCTCTCTTCAAATGAAGAGGCCCTAGGAAATGCAGTCTGCTTGTCCTCCTCGCCCTCCCCCAGAGAGCTCTGACTTTTGGAAATCACCCAGAGCTGCTCTCACATCTCAGGTCAACCACTGACCAGCTGGGTGGCCCCCAGCACATCCTCCTCTTCCTCCTCCTCCTAAGCCCATAAGCCTGTTTCCTGTGCAACATGGATAGTGTGGCACCTTCCTTCTGTTTGCTGTGAAGAGTCAATGAAATTCCACACATCAAGGGCTGAGCATCATCCCCGGTACCTAAGAAAGACTCTAATAGCATTCACCATCATTGTCCCCATCGTCACTGTCCCTGTGTCATCTTGGATGAGTAGCTTCACCTCTCTGCACCTCCGCCCCCTAAATCATGGCGTGACTTCTCTTTGTCGTGGAGAGGAAACCATGAATGTATTGCAGTAACAAGCTGGGGCAAGTCACTTAACTTCTGTGAGCCTCAGTTTCCTTATCTGTAAAATGGGGATAATGACACCTCACCTATAGGAGCTGGGTGACAAAGCCTGCTGTGACCTGCACAGTGTGTCTGCCTGCGTCTTCCCGACCTCAGTGCTCAGCGGTGGATGGGCGTGGTCCCTGGATGGGTGCATTTTGATAAAGAAGTGTGTTCTGAAAGCCAGGGGGCAGCCCGAGGGGCCTGGGGGCTGTGCCAGGAAGGGGTGCAGGAAGGGCGGGGGCAGGGACAGCTGGGGAAGAAGCTGCTCCAGTCCCAGAGCCTGCTTGCTGAGGACTGAGCCTGGCTAATGCTGCCTTGTCACCGGGCCCTGGCAGGCACAGTTGGCATCAGGGAGCTGGCTTCAAGCAAAGAGTACGCTTGGCAGACTTGGGGGCAGCTCTGGCCCCGGTCGTGCTGAGCCTGTGGCCTGGGAAGGTTTTAGGTCTCGGCTTTCTTACGATTTCTGGCGCCCCTTAAAGACCACAGAGCCCTGGGTTACCAAAGCCAGTGTCGCTCCTGGGAGGAGCGTGGTGAGTGGGGCGTGACGGCGGCGCTGTTTTTTATTTACCTCTCCGTGAGCTGGGGGACAGTCCCAGAGCAGCCCCCAGCCCCTCTCGATCTGCAGGCTCCCTGCGAGAACCCAGGCAGCAGGGTTCCCACGACACCCGAGCGTGGGAGCCACCTGGGCCCCCTTTTGATGTGGGATGTGCTGCTTCCTCCAAGTCAGTGAGAACATCCTCCTGCCCTGGACAGGAGACCGCTGCCCGCAGGCCTCCCGGAAGCGGGGCCAGCCTCCACGCTCTGCCCCGCCCTTTTGGGGCCCAGCCTGGCAAAGGCTCACAGGAATCTTTAAATCCCCTTGAAATCTGCTCTGGCCAGAAGCCAGGCCTGGCCACCCCAGGGGAGAAATGTGTCCTGCAGCCACGCTGGTCTTCCTGCTCGTCCCCCGCCCCCATCAGATCCTGTTTGTCCTCTGCCCTCAATCCCTTATGGTTCCTACCTTGCTCAGAGTAAATGGGGCTGTACTGACCCCTGGAACTCCACTTCCCCCATGCTCACCCCCTATCCCCCCACCCCTGCTGCTCCTCACACATGCCAGGCACATTCCCACCCCAGGGCCTTTGCACTGCGGATGGATCCCTCTCCCAGAATGCTCTTCCCAGATATCCACATGTCCTGCTTCCTCACTTAACACAGGCTTCTGCCCCACTGTCTTCTTTTAATTAAAAAGAAAAAGGTTTTGTTGATTTTAGAGAGAGAGGAAGAGCAAAGGAGAGAGAGAAACATCATTCGGCTGCCTCCTGCACTCCCCCTACTGGGGATGGAGCCCACAACCCAGGTATGTGCCCTGACCAGCAATCCAACCAGTGACTTTTCGGTTTGGGGGATGATGCTCAAGCAACTCAGCCACTGTGGCAGGTTGTCCTAATAAATGTCTTTTTATCAGAGACCTTCCCCACCACCTGACTCCAGACACACCTCTTTCTTTGCTCCTAACTTACGTTTTTTGGTCACAGCACTGATCATGACCTGATGTCATAAACTCTTTGGCATGACCAGGCCCTCCCTGCCTCTGTGACCCCCTCTCCTACTCCCCCTACCTCTCTACTCTGGACACCCCTGCTGCTGCCACAACCTGCTGAGCACGGTTCCCTCTCAAGGCCTTCGCACTTGCTGTGCCCTCTGCCCCCGATGCGGGAGGGCTCACTCCATCTCTGTTGCAACCCCACCTCATCAGAGAGCCCCCTCCCCCAACCATCCAATGTCTCGCACATAGTCGATGTTCAGTGAACACTTATTTCGTGAACGAATGAAGGCAGCCTGGATTTTGGGGGGAGGTTCACAGGGGACACCTGTGCACGTGTTCCGGGACATTGTCCCCATGCATTTTTTTACACATCTGAAGGGAGCCTTGAGCAGGAGTCCCACAGAAGCACCCCCGGCAGGCGCTGGTCCTGGAGGTTCTCGGCCAGCATGCATCCTAAGTGACCACGTTCAGCGGCCTCCCGTGGGAGCAGCCCAAGCGAACGTCCTCGAGGAAATTCCCGGAAATGCTCCCCATCCAATTCGAGGCAGGCGTTCCGTGGCCAGGGTTTGGGGAGCCCAGCCAGTTCACACCGCCCTCTGCAGACAGGCTGAAAGGTGACTGTCTTCAGGAGGCCACTTCTGATCCCCACCGAGCGAACTCATGGCCACTCCTCCTCTGCATTCCCACGGGGCTGTGTTTCTCTTCTTTTGAGGACTCAGGCATGTTCGCTCCTGCTTTCTAGTTGTGTGGTTCCACCCCTATCTCCTCCCCCAGACTGTGAGCTTCTGGAAGCGTCTCGGCCCCGCCCTGTGACCCTCGGGTTGAGGACGAAACTCGCTCACATGGTTCTCAGTCAGTACTCCATGGGGAAGCTGAGCCCAATAAGGAAGTGCCCCACTCGCTCTGCGGTCTCTTCAGAGGGAGGTCTAGTATCTTTAGAAACAGGGGCTCCAATGCCAAGAGCTCCCCTCCCCCCAAGATTGGAGCAGGGATGGCAAACATATGACAGGTGTAGGACTACGCCCATAACAGGCATCACCAATCAATCCCAGCACTCCTTTCCATGGAGCCAGAAACGCAACTGCAGAATCCTCCTCAACTCAGTGCTCCCGGGAGTCGCTGCCATGTGAGCAGAGACGGCTCAGGATGGAATCTGTTCATCATTTATTTTTGCAGATGATGGGACTGAGGCCCAGAGAGGGGAAGTGACTTCACTAGGGTCACCCAGCTGGCTCTGGGTCCTGGAGTTTTGAATCAGTGGGCAGGGTGATCCCACCAGGCTGATCTGTGGGGCCATCTGGGAAGGTGCCAGCCTTCTGAGACCTCTGTGCCCTCCAGGTGGGCTGAAGCCTGTGCCCTGTGCCCTGGGCCCTGGAGCTGGCTCAGCCCTGAGCAGGCTGCACAGTGGGTCCCTCTGTCTGCTCGGGCCACTCTGCTCTGGCCCCGGCATCAAGGCAGTTCAGGGCCCCAGGACAGCAGGAAGCCACACTGACACTCCCTTAGGGCAGCTGAGTTTCCACCCCTCTACCTGCATTTGGTGTCCCTGCCCCTGGACGCCCTGCCAACTGTGTCACTGTTCTCTGATGATGGTTTCCAGGCCCCCCAATTGGCTTCAGGAGCCCTCAGAGCACCTGGCACTTACCCAGGGGCCCCTTGGGAGGCCTAGGGGAGCCCAGGCCTCAGTCATTCGGGTCCAAGAGGGTAAGGAGAGGGCAGAAATGAGTGTGCCATGTCATGGGGTTTCCATGCTCCCTGGGCCTGCTCCTGTCACCTGTCCCCTTCCAGTGCCCAATCCACCTGCCCCTGAACCCCTGCCCTCCACAGTCCTGGGCCCACCAGGTCCCGCCCACCCCCTCTGCAGAAGCCAGAAGCCTGAGGACACCCCGGCCAGCGCTGGGAAGACTGGGTACCCCACGGACCCAGCAAAACGTGCAAACCGTCTGGCTGCTGCCTGGAGGCCTTGCTCACGTCCCCTTTCCTTGCCCAGGTGCCTGTCTACTTGGACAAGCCCGGAGCTTCTATGGGCCTCAGTTTCCCCTCTGTCCAAAGGGCCTCTCACCCCTGCACACCCGTCCACTCCTAGGGGTGAAAGGGGCAAAAGCCCCCTAGGGAGACATTTTGAGGGGCGGTTGCCACTTGGGGGTCAGATTCACCCAGAGGCCTGGGGATCAGGGTCACCCTCCCCCACCTTCTTGGTCTCCCTGCCTGCCCAGTGCAGCGCTCTGCAGGGGGGGGGGGGGGGACGACGACTCAGTAGGGAGGGGAAGGGAGGGGAGGGGAGGGGAGAGGAGGACTGGGCTGGTTCCCACGGCCTGGGGCGTCCTGTGCAGACGGGAGTGTGTGGTTTGGCCTCCCAGGGAGCGGGGGCAGGAAGTGCTTCAGGTCTGCGGGGCGGGGTGGGGGTGTTTGGTTTGACCTTGTGATGAGGCTGAGGCGGTGGGGAAACAGCAGCCACGCGGAGTTACAGCCACTGCACACCGCGAGGCCAGGAAGGGGGGAGGGTGGGCCGGCGGGAGGCCAGGTGGGGACACACTGAGGGTGAGACTCCTCATGTTGTGCTTTTCAGTTCTTTTTTTTTTTAAAAGCATTTAGATGTAACACCTATTAAAGGACTGCAGAAACAGAATGTGGACTCTTTTAAGTGAAAACGTAAAATCACTGCTAGGAGTAAAAAAAAAAAAAAAAAAGAAGGAAAACACTCAAGCAAAACCACCACATCAAAGCCCACCTCCCCACCGCTCCTGCCTCCTGCTCAGCCCCACCTGCAGGCTATTCGCAATCTCCAGTGACCCTGTCACAACAAAGTCACACCAGCCTCTCCCCGGCTCACAACTCTGCGGGCTCCCAGCTCACGCACAGGTCAAAGCCCAAGTCCCCGACGCAGCCTCCGGGCCCCGGAGAACTGGCCCCATTTCATGTCTGACCTCCTCTCCCACGGCTCGCCCCCTGCAGCCTCATCAGCCACACGGGCCTCCTCCAACATACCAGCTGCTTCTGCCTCAGGGCCTTTGCACAAGCTGTGCCCTCTGTGTGGAACTCTCACCCCAGTTCTGTGAGTGTTCTACTTCTCAACTGCCTTCAATCTCTGCTCAAATGTTACCTTCTCAGGGAGGCCTTTCCTGGCCTCTTTATTTAAAATTACATCCCTCTCACCACTCCCTACATCCCTTTAATTTTTTATTTTATTTTTTTTACTCTGTAGCAGTTACGACTCTACCATATTCTAGAATTTATTTTTCTTGTTTGCTTATTGAATGTGAGCTCCAGGAGGGTGGGGGTGGTCTGCTTTGTTCACTGATGTATTTCCAGGGTCCCGAATAGCACCTGGTACACAGCAGTTGCTTGATACATATGGATTAATTAATTAAGGAACAGATGAACACAAGCTAGAGAGAAGGTAAAAAGAAGTAGCAAACTGGGGAAAAGATGACAGATAAAGGGTCAGCACCCTTAATGCAGAAGGAGTGGGTGCAGATCTCTCGTGAAGCAGCAAACAGCCCAAGAGAAGGGCAAACAAAGGAACAAACGATTGGAAAAGCAGGAGCCGCTGGCGCCCAGGAAACAGGAAGAGGCTCCGTAAGAACCAGAGGGTGAAAACGCCAACGGCATCTCCGGGCACCGAGGAGGCTGGCCTCCCGCCTCAGGGTGGGGGAGAGAGACGCACCCTAGGCAGCCGCTTTGACATTTGGCCTCAAGCTGGACAATGACAGGGTGGTCAGCCCCAGCTCACAGGTGCAAAAGCCGAGGGTCAGAGCGGGCCTGGAGCTCTGCCGGGCTCACAGGGAGAGGAGATGCTGAAGCAGGGCCCAACCTCAGCCCCTGCTCCGGGGTCCCTGACCCCCTGTGCCATCAGGGCTGTGGCGGGGGCTGGGGGTGTCTTTGGGACCATGGTTCGACATGTGGAGAGGGCAGGCAGGAGGGTGGGACACCCTGGCTGAGGGGGGGTGGGGTTCTGAATCAGAGTCCTAGTTGTGTGACCTCGAGCAAGCGCCAGGCTTTGGGAGCCTCCATTTCCTCGCGTGCAAAGTGGGGCTCACAGGACCCGCCTCCCACAAAGTGGGAACTCAGATTGGCGATCGGTGTCACAGCCACAGGGAGCCTGGGACGACATGTGAGTGCTCAGTGCAGAAAAACAGGCCTGCAGCGGCCCCCTCTCCCTCCCTCCACCACGTGGGGTGGAAACTCTGAGTCTGCCCGCAGCTGTGTTCCGAAGCGCTGGACGCTGCCCTCTGGGAGCCAGGGCGGATCTCCCCACCCCTGCGGTCCCCCAGGCCGGGCGGCCAGCTGGCTCCCCGCCCCCGCACAGGGGCGAGTGGAAAAAACCCCGGCCCTGGAGACACTCTGCCTCCCCCCCCACCCCCCACCCCCCCGGCTGTGTGGCCACAGCAAGGCAGTGGCCCTCTCTGGGCCTCCGGGCTGTGGCCCACCCAGGGCTGAGATGAGGGTGGGATGAGGATGGACTCAGACGCTCTGAAGAGTCCACTCCGCCCTTCCGTGCTGGTCACGCCGCGTTTTAGGGGACACGGAGGCCAGGGAGGGAGCGCTGGGCACGCAGGGTCGCCCCGCTGGGAAAGGACGGGGCAGGACTGGACTCGGGGTCTGCCTGAGTCCCGCGTGGGAGAGCGGGAGGGTGGAGAGCAGGGAGCAGGGGAAGGAGGAGAGCTGAGGAGGCAAAGGCGGGAGAGAAGGAGCCACACACACAGGCAGGCAGACAGAGACAGGGAGACACCGACGGGAAGAGACCAAGACTCAGCTGTGAGAGTCGCAGAGATGTCGCGGTTGCATCGTGCACCCCGGGCCTCTCTTGTTGAATTCTGCCGCCCAGGCCCTAGACTGTGGGGACAGGGGCTTTGCAGAAGTGAGTGAGGTGAGGTCACGCGGGCGGGCACGGAGCGACATGACTGGGGTCCTTATAGAGAGGACATTTGGACACCATAACACAGAGGTGAGACTGTGTGTAGGCCCGTGAGGACTGGGGGGGGAAGGTGTTGGGGACCAGGGTGGGGGTGGGAGGCCTGGCTGCCTGGCTCCTCAGAGACCCCATCCCTATCCCCTCATTTGGCCCTACCTGGGCCTCGGCTGCCTTGGCAACAGGACGCTGCAGGTGGGAGGGACCAGGGTCTGCCCCCCCTGCCTTCCTCCCCCTCCCCTCATGGGCAGCAGGCTTCATGGGGCCTGCGCCCACCCCCCACTCTGAGCCAGGGGATTTTTAACTGGCGTTCCTTGGGGATGAGGGTTGGGGGATCTCCATGCAGGCTTGTCTGGCTGGGGAGGGGAAGCCAGAGGGGCGGAGGTGAGACTGGGTCGGCTCTGCGAGGCTGGGAGGGATGAGAGAGCCCTTGTCTGGTCCCCAGGGTCACAAACAGCTCCCAGGAGGAGGAGGACGGGAGGATGTAGAGGGGTAGGCGCACGTGGCTGCGGAGAACAGAGATCTGGTATGTCCTAGGGGACATGCGTAATGATCAGCGCCCTCAGGAACCATCCTTCTCTCCCCACAGCCCCCTTGAGCTCAAGTACACTCTATGGCTCCCCACTGCCGACAGCACATCCCAGGCTCCCCGAACGCCCCCAACCTGGCTCTGTAGTTCCACTTGGGAAACATCTCAGCTCCTAATGTCCCAGCAGGAACACCCCCCCCCCGCCCCCCCCCCCCCCCGCCCCCCCCGCCCCCCCCGCCCCCCCCTCCCCCCGCCCTGTGAGGTGCCCAGAACCTGCTGGCTGTATTCCCACCGTCATCCTCTGCCTGGGTGCCTTCCCCTTCTCACATCCTGCCCTCCTCACACGTCCAGCCCTTCCCTGAACGTGCCATGTCCTTCTAGTGCCACCGAAGTCGTGCACACTGTCCCCTCTGCCTGGAACAGCCTTTCTCCGATCCGGCTGCCTCCTCACAGGGGTCTGCCCGACCACCCTCTCCCCTCCAGCCGCACTGCCCCGCCCCACTCCCTCCCCAGCGCTTCCCTCTCTCTCCAGTGATTGTGCTCATTTACGCGTTTACGTGCTCTGCGTCGGCCTCCCCATCAGTCTGGACCCTACTTGTCTTGTCTGCTCTGTGACCCTGCACCCACAGGCCACATGTGAAGGATTAACATTGCGCAATAAAAGCGGGTAATTCCCAGCCTGCTCTAAAACAGTGGCTTTCATCAGTTTCATGGTGACTAAGAAATTCACTTCACCGGGCACATTAAACACAGGCAGAAACGATGCGAAAGGCTCACGGAGCAATTCTTGCTACTGCTATGCACCACACCGACCCGTACTCGCTACTCCACCCTCTTCCGTTCCATTCCATTCCAATTTCACAATCCACCAGTGGGGACACAATGCAGCCCCAAAGAGAAGGTCCCTGGTTCTGCCCCCTCCCACCCCCACCCCAGTTTGTCGTCCCACTCTTCTTGTCGTTCTGGGGCCCCCAACCCTTCCTCTTCATCAGGGAGCTGGGGCCAGGTTGCTAAGGACAAGGAGCCATAATGAACACTCCAGCCTCTGGATCCCCAGCGGTGAGCCCCTCCCAGGCCTCCTGAGGTCTCCTGTCTGTTGGCACTGGGCCTGCCCGAGAGGAGGGGCCTAGTGGGGAAGGGAAGGGTGAGGCAGGCAGGTGGCAGCTGCCCGTCTCCCCATGGAAAGTTACAGCCCCCGCCCCCCACACCAACCTTCCTCCCGGATAACAAAAACAGCCCCACCTGTCACTGCTGGACGGCTGCGGGGTGCAGACACCGTGTTCAGGTACACAGCCTCTCCACGTGATGGGGAGTCCTGCTCCCATTTCACAGATGGTGAAACTGAGGCTCGACGAAGGGGAGGGACTTGGCCCGGATCTCACAGCTCAGAAGTGGCCGAGAGGGGGTTTGAAGCTAAGCAGACTCTCAAGGGGACAGAAGCCACCTCACTTCGGGGTCCCTTCCCTTCTCAAGGCCTGTTTCCCTTGGTGAAAGGGGAGGCCTGGAGGGGGTGACCCCAAAGATTGTATCCAGATATGACCTTTGCTGGTCTCAGGTCGTCAAGGGCAACCCCCTGGGCCATGCCATAGGGATACAGCGGGGCCGGCTTCCGGTGCCCGCCCCTCCTCTTGGGCATCATGATCCAAACGCCGCCTGGTCTTTTCCCTTCTGGGCTGTCCCAAGGTCAAGGTCGTGGCTCCTGGCTCTCATTCCCACTCCCTCAGGGCCTGTTCCTCTGCTGAAACTCGTCTGGGCGCGCAGCCGGCATGTTCACTGGGTCCCTATCCTGGGGCGTGGATGCCTTAACCCAGGAATTTCCAATCTTGGTCTGACCTGGGTTCCCTTCCTCGATGAAATCCACTGGGAAATCCTGCCAAGTCATAAAAGCGATCCCAAAAGGGCCATTTTGGTTAAGACAAGAGCAGAGGCCAGTTCCTGTGCAGGACTTCTCCTTATCCACCACCCTCTCCTGCCACTATCTCCGGTCACCCCAGGAGTCCCTGGAACCCAGTTCGCAAACCACAGTATTAGCCCAAAGTCATGGTGCTAATTCAGGTGCAGCCTTTAGGGGGACTCTTTTGGATAAGTGGCCTGTGCTTGCTGGAGCCTCCAGGTGAGATGGGCATGGACTGGGGCTGGGGCGGGGACGGGGGAGGCGGGTAGGGATCATCTAAACATCGCAGCCAACACAACACAGACTCCGGATCCTACAGGCCTGAGTTTCCATCCCTGCTCTCCATCTGGGTGACTCGCAGAAGGTACCGCACCTGTCCCGGCCTCAGCCTCTCCATCAGTCATGTGGGCATGACAGGATTAGTTGGAGTGATAAACGAGACGGTGCAGATAAAGTTTAGCAGATAAACATGGAACGCACACCCTGATTACTGTTCCTACGGTCCCACCACTTGTGACCTGTGTGATCTTAGAAGTTATAGACCCTCCCCCGCCAGTGTGTTCGTCTGTACATCGGAGTGAGTGTACCTACCGCACAGGCTCCTCTCGCGTGGAGATACATGAGTGGAAACGCATTATGGCGCTTCGTTAACGCCTGGCACACCGTGAATGCTTAATAGATGCCAACTATTGCTTAGGCTTATGACTACGATGGTAATTCTCTGCTCCCAGCCCTCTGGGCAGCCACGCCTGCGCCAGGGGCGTCTTACCCGGGCGGGATGGAGGCACGTGCGCTCACGCCGGAGGCGCGCTGGGGTCCCGGCCGGTTGAGGTTGTTCTGGCCCGGGGTGGGCGCGCCGCTGGGGGCGCTCGGGCTCCGCGGGGGCGCCCCGGGCGGCGGCGCAGGTTCGGTGGGGCTGGTGGCGGGCGCGGCCCAGAGCGTGGGGCCGGCGAAGGTGGCGCTGGGGCGCAGGGCGAGCGCCGCGGGTGGTGCTCCGGGGGGCAGCGCGGGCGGCGGGGGGGCGGCGGGGGGCGCCTTGCGGCGCTGCGAGGCCAGGATGGCGTTGGAGGCGGCGCGCGTGCTGTTGACCAGCAGGCACTGCTGGCAGGAGCAGGGCTGGCCCGAGCTGGCGCCCACGGGCCACGACTGCGACTTGGGGATGGAGCCCACGGTGAGCGGGTAGGCGAGGTCCAGGCGGCGGCGCAGCCGGCGGCGCCTGCGCGTCTGGCGGTTCATCTGCGACATGCTGTTGAAGTAGATGAGGTAGCAGAAGCCGAGCGACGAGAGGTCGAGCCAGGGGTGCTGCTTCTCGTAGGCGTTCTGGATGGTGATGCAGATGTCCATGTCGTAGGCCGTCCAGGCGCCGCCGTCGTTCTCCCACTCCCACACGATGCCCTTGCCCGGCGCCGACGAGGGGTCGTAGAAGTTGCGCCGCACCGGCCGCATGGTGCCTGCGCTCACAAGCGGGAGGAGTCAGGACCGAGGCTGAGGGGTGTGGGGGTGGGGGTGGGGGTGGGGGGGAGGGGCAGTACAGAGCGGGTGGGTGAGAGCAGTGCAGGGCGGGGATGGAGGGTCCACAGAGGTGGTGTCAGGACAGCACGCCATGCAGGTCAGCAAGGCAGGGCCAGGGCAGGATGGGCAGGCAGGCTCCCTCCCCTTCCCAGGGGCCAGCCAGGCACCGAACTACATCGCGGCCCTGGGGTGGGGGTGGGGGAGCTACCCAGGCAAGGTCAAGCAGAGTCAGCACCCGGGCGGGGCAGAGATCCATGCAGACACGTGGGTGGCATGCAGACCCTCATTAGTTCACTCATTCATCCCATCATTCTTAGCGCATTCATTTCTTCCTGCCCTAGTCCACACAGTCATGTCTTCCTCAGTTCATTCATCCAACAATCCTCCCACTGGTCCCCTCACCCATGCCCGCGGCAGCCACCATGCTTTCATTCACACCTGCACTGACGCTCACCCCTTCCCTGACTCCGTGATCCGTGCGTGGTCATTCCTTCATTCAGGACCATCCTGTTTTAAATGTGCGCCCCTGTCCACATTTTCCCTCCCCTCTCTCCTTCCTCCGTTTTTGCCATCTGGTCTACTTTCTATGTTACCTACTCATCTTGCTATCTGTCTCCTCTGGCGGGACTGTCACCGCCACAATGCAGGGACTTTGTTTTATTCGCGGCTGTATCCCCAGCACCTACACACAGTCGGGGCTCAGAGGTACTTGTTGAAGGTAAGAGTGAGTTCATTAGCTCACACATGGATCCCTTCTTCTCACTTCCCTCCTGCCTTTCTGCTTATCCCTGCCCCGATCCATTCCTTTGTCCACTGGGTGTGTTTTTTCCTTCGTCTGTTTGTTCGCTTGCTCCTTCCTTTAACAAACATTCGCTGACATCTGCTCTTTGGAGGACTCCATGCCGAGTGCTCATTCGAAAAGACCGTAAAAAACACATGGTAACCCAGCCAGGTGCATACCCATGGCCCCATTTCAAAAACGCGGTCACGGAGGCTTCGCTCCCAACCCCTGCTCCTGGGCTCCCAAAGCTCCAGGTGCTCCCCGAGAGCAAGGCTCCATGGGACACGGGGTTCAGCAGAGATAACCCCACGTCCAGGCTGCAGGACTTCTCAGCGCCTTTGGCCTGCCCTGGCCTGGGGCCAGCGTGGAAAGACTCTTTGGCTGGGTTCGTCGGGCACGCCCGCAGGAAAATTGCAAACTTGACTGCTCCTCAGCTGTGGGCAAGTCCCTTGAGCCCCCCTAGGTTTCAGTGGCCCCATCTCGAAAATGAAGGTGATGCTAGTTTGTGACTCACCCTGCCCCTCTCACCTCGGGCTGCTGGGAGGATTCGGTGAGAAGAGCCGCTGAGCACAGGGTGTGGGCAGGGCCCCGGGGCCGGGAGGCAGGCTGGCCTCATTTCAGGGCCTGACTGCCTGACTTTCCGGCTGTGTGACTACGGTCAGGTGACTCGACGTCTCTGAGCCTCCCTGTTCTCCTCTCTAAAATGGGCGCAAGCAGACCTTCCTTGTGCGGCTGATAAAAGGAACAATCAAGACAAACACTGTCCTGTCTCGGATGATTCTAAAGTTGGTCATTTCCAGCCACATCTTCTTGGCTGAGAACCAGACGCGTGTGTCCAGTTGCCCCCTCAGCACCTCCCCGGCACCTTTTCGACCTTAGTTCTGCTAAAGCACAGCTCTGATCTGTCCCCGCCCGAACCCGCGCCTCCTGAAGCCTCTTTGCTGCAGTTACTGAAGCCCTGTCCTTCCCGCTGCTCGCGCCACCAACCCCCGAAATGTGGGCTTCACTCCTTCCCTCAGAGCCCGTGCTTCGTCTCTCAGGAAACCCAGTCACCTCCGCCTTCAAATACATCCCACACCGGACCCTTCCTCCCCCACGGCCCCGATTCTCCCCAGGCCAAGCCGCTGTATGTCTGCCGCCTGGACTATGGCAGTAGACTCATGGCCGGCCTCTGCTTCTGGCCTTGCCTGCTGTCATCTGTTCCCCGCATGGCAGCCAGAGGGGTCCTGCTCAGGGCAAGTCAGCTCACATCCTCCGTCTGCCCCACATCCTCCCCTGGCTGCCCAGGCTCACTTGGCATAACAGTCCTGGCCATGACCTGTGAGGCCCTACGTGGTCCACCCAGGCCCCCTCGCACTCCACTCCAGCCACCCGCACCTGCTTGCTGTTGCTCAAACATCCCCAACGCTGCCAGCCTCAGGGCCTTTGCGTGTGCTGTCCCCTCACCTGGAGAAGGACCCAGCCACGCCTGGACGTTCCCAGAGTTTCTTCCTTCCTTTCTTTTAGATCTCTGTGCAAATGTCACCTCCTTGGGGAGACCTTCCCAGCCCCCCGGAACGCTGCCCTCCCGTTCCCATCCTCATTCTCGCTTCAGTGTTCCTCCTGGCACCCAGCACTGCCCGGCCTGATGTGTCATCTGCACACTTTCTTCGCTCCCTGTCACCTCCCACTGGCCATCAGCCCACAAGGACAGAGGTTTTGACCGCTTTGCTCATGGCCGTACCCCAAGAGTCTAGCACGGTGCCTGGCACACAGCAGGCCCTCACGACCGCGTTTCCATTGGTCATTGGCATCCCCCAGGCTGCCTGGCCCAGGAATCTGCAGCCAGGTGGGTGGGGACCCATCATGATCCCCCCTTCCCCACTCCACCGGCTCAGATTCCTCTGACTGTTCTCACTTGGGTCCTGCTCTCTCTCTGTTCGAATTTATTTTTAAAATATGTTCTTATTGATTTCAGAGAGGAAGGGAGAGGGAGAGAGTGATAGAAACATCAATGATGAGAGCGAATCATTGATGGGCTGCCTCCTGCACGCCCCCCCACTGGGGATCGACCCCAAGAGCTGAGGAAATCCGGGCAAGTGCCCTGACCAGGAATTGAACCGTGACCTCCTAGCTCATAGGTCAGTGCTCAACCACTGAGCCATGCTGGCTGGCTCTCTCTGTTAGAACTTAGAATCCAAGGGCTGTGGACTTCCTCTACCCTGTGTCAACTGCCTTGACCCCAAGAGCTGAGGAAAACGAGGCACAGAGCTGCAGAGGTTGATATGGGAGGAGCAGGGAGGGGATGTGTCCCTGGGCCCCTGTAATGGTCCAGCCAATCATATGGAAAGTTCCCCCGGGCCTCCAGGCAGCCTCCTGCTGATGTCTGATTTATCATGTTAATTGAGTGTGTGTGTGTGTATTGATTTTTTCCCTTGACAACAGTGTTCTTCCAGGGCAGGCGTGAGAGGGGATGACTTAGAGGGGAAATCCCAGCTCCTATTCCTGCCTCTGCTCCTGAGTGCTGGTCTTCTCCTCCCAGGGCCTCAGTTTCCCTGTCTGCAAAATGGGGGCTCATGAGAGATGATCTTCAGGTCTGATGTGCCTGAAGTAGCGCCCTTAGCCTCCTGCTGAGGGTCAAGGTGCTATGTTACCTGGAAGGTGTGAGCCCTGGATGGGAAGGGAAGGAAAGAGAAGGGATGGGAACTCGCTTTATTTAACCACCTCTGTAGTTAAATAAAGCGAGCAGGATCAGGTGTGGGAGCTGCAGATCGAAGTGGTTAAAACAACTCAGAAGTCTCACAGGCCCTGTGCAAATTCTGGATCCACATATAGCCACATACAGTGTTCTCATCTGTAAAATGGGGGTAGTAACACCGACTGTGGGACAAAGTGAGATAATGTATGTCATGGGCGCTTAGCAGAGCGCTGGGCTAGAGTAAGTGCTAGATGAACGTTAGCTAAGATGCCTGTTGCTATGACACACATTACCCACATTCAGCCTCTCCCAGCCCTTGTTCACTTTGCAAACTCCTATTCATCCAACAAAACCCTCCCCAAGCTCATCTCCTCCAGGAAGTGCTTTTCTGTTCACTGCTAGACACAGCTTTTTGTTGCATGTCTATCCTTGGACTGTGATTCAGTTATTCATTTCTGTTCTTAATCTTCCTCACTGGTTGATGGCTGTCAGGAGGATAAGGACCAGATCAGTATTACCAGTACCAGGCACAAGGGAGGCATCTGCAACTGAAACAGGCAACCTACTTGGCACAGGTCAGGGCTCCGATGGAGTGGGAAGGAGGAGGAGTCCGTGTTCGTGGAGAGGGAGTGGAGGCCGGATCAGGAGCCAAAGCACACACAGGGCCCCCGGGGGTAGGGGTGGGGACAAGGTTCCTAAGGGCAGCGTTGGCCAGCTCTACAACAAAGGACTCTGGGAGCTCCTCTGGGCCGGGTCAGAGCCAGCCCGCCCAGCCAGCCCTCTCTCCAGGGTTCTGCTTACCAGGTATCGATTTTCCTGCCTGTTTACTGGTAGTTATTAAAGGCTGCGTCCCTGGAGTCCTTTTCAAACGAGATTGGAACCTGGAGAGCCGGAGTAATTAGGGCAGCTGCTGTCCTCCCGCCGGGCCCTGCGCCCCACAACGCCTGCTGCTGCCCGCCCGTCCACCTCTCCCGCTCGCGCTGGCCCTGCACCAGGCCGAGGGGGGCCAGCTGGTTCCCTGGTGACCTGCCTGGACTGCAATCTCGAGACGTTCAAGGGAGCAGAGGCGGAAATACGCCTTCTCCTCCACTGTGGCCTTGGCCTAGATTTTCAGCCAGAACAATGGGTCTAAGATGGGGCTGGAGGTTCTTCAGCCTGGGAGCCGGGGAGGGCCTCAGCCCGGGGCTTGGAGGGCGGCTGGGCTTTCTCACTGACCCACTCTGCGGCGGGGTGTCCTTGAGCAGGCCGCACCCCTCCCGCCTCCTGGGCCTTGAGGGCACCCAGCTGTGCCGGCCACCGGGGCCTGTCCCCATGGCAGTTAGGAACACGGGTCAGGCACGCTCCATTTCTGGGCCTGTTTTTGTGCGTCTGCTTTTGTTGTCTGTCCCCCACCCCCTCCTCCGTTCCTTAGGAATGTTTGGTTGAAAAATTCCAATCTGGTTCCAGCTGAACCGAGGGGAAAGAGGCTTTGGCCACATGTCAGCGGGAGGATTGCAGGAGCTGGGCCCCTGGGACCGGGTGTGGGGGCGGCCGTAGCCACGGCAGCCAGTGACCAGTTCGCGCCTGGGGCAGAGACGAGAGAGAGATGGAGACCAGAGAGATAGGGAGAGATAGGCACAGAGGCAGAGACCACATGCCAGAGAGACTGCCAGAGGCCAAGATCAAAGCGGGAGCCGCTGAGGCAGATATAGGACAGCTGCGGCGGAGAGAGAGCCAGTTTGGGAGACATAAAGAAACAAAATCCCAAAACCTCGAGGCGGAGACGGTAGAGTTAGAACAAGAGAGTGAGGCCAGGAGATGGGGAGAGCGGAGAGGAGAGACAATGAGGGCGGACAGCAGCCATGGGACTGTCCATAGAGCCAATGTTGACTGAGCACCCGCAACTACCAGGTGCTGCACTCAGTACTTTCCTTGCACAAACTCGTTTTATGCTCACGTGGCTTCTTCCAGGGAGGGACCAGCATTTACTTCTGTTTTACAGATGAGGCAACCAAGGCCCAGAGAAGTGCAATCTTGGGGGGCTGGGAAGGATGCTCCATTCATGTAGTCAAGGAAAGGCCAGGAATGGACTGGTGCTAAGGGGTTCAACGCAGCTAAGCGATAGCCCGAACTAGGATACCTTCAGCGACGGGGAACTCACTACCTCAGCTTTGCCCTCAGTTTTGCTGAGAGGTTCCTGCTCTGAGAATATGGTTCCAATCTGACCCTCTGCCTACAGGTGGGGGTGTGGGTGTCTCAGGACCCAGCTTTTTGCCTTAAAAAGAAGCTATCTCTGAGAGAAAGGGGGGGCCCTGAGCCCTCCTGCCTGCCCCTCAGCCTCCAAAGGGTTCCTTCCCCGGCCCAGCAGGGAACCCTCCCCCGGGGTTGGCTTCCCGGAGGGAAGTGACCTCAGCTTGGGGGCACGCAGACCCTGACGGGAAGGGGGGCCTGTGGGAGGCAGTCATGGGACATCCTGTCAGGTGGGGGAGTCCCGCTGCAGGCGGAGGCCTGTGCCTAGGGGTTGGGCAGAGGGTTAAGCATGAATTGAGCACCCACTGGATGCCGGGCCCCAGAAGGGACTTCACCGAATCCTCCACCAACACAGCAGTAATCATAACAACTGTTTGCGTTCAGAGAACACACTTTTGTAACTCAGCACCTCTCCCTTCACACGCCTCCCCCCCGCCCCCCGCCCCCCGCAACTGATGACCCTCATGGCTGGCTGACCCCCAGGACTCCTTGGGAGACAGGGAGGTCTGGCTGGGGCAGTGGCCGGGCTGGGATCAGAACTGCAGTCTATGGCCAGGCGCCACCCCTCCGCCCTGTGATCAATAATCCCGCAGTGTTCTGTTTCCACCAAACTCTCCCAGTGGACTTGTCAAGCTGAGCAACAGCCCATTAGCGGTTTCTGCACATTTGAGGCTGGCCCGGCTCCTCCGGGAGGGGGCGGGGGGTCTCCAGCCATGCCCGGGAGGCCGAGGGGCTGCAGGGCAGTCAGAGAGGTCACCACCTTCAAATTGGTTTTGAAAGGCCCTCACCCTGGAGGCCGCTGGCAGCCGAAAGCCGGCTCTCCCCACTTTACGGTTCTGGGTGGGTCTTCCCAGTCATCTGGCTCCCAATCCATTTGGGTTTTTAAAATTTATTCTTATTTTTATTTTTTATTGGTTTCAGAGAGGAAGGGAGAGGAAGAGAGAGAGAGAGAGAGAAACATCCCTGATGAGAGAGAATCATTGATTGGCTGCCTCCTGCACATTCCCCACTGGGGACTGAGCCCGCAACCTGGGCATGTGCCTTGACCAGCAATCGAACCTTGACCTCCCGGTTCATAGGCTGATGCTCAACCACTGAGCCACGCCGTCTGGGTTCCATTTGGGTTTGGACCCCCTGGGCCAGTGGCAACATCCAAGGGCAGGAAATGACCAGGCATTTAAAAATCGGGGTGGACTCGCTCAAGCCTGGATTTCAATGATACCAAAACATCCAAAGATGTGGCCACAAGGATTGGCCTTCTCGGCAACAGTTAATGGAAGCTGAGTCACAATGTCCTCATTCATGTCTTCAAGTATTTATTGAGCACCTACTGTGTGCCGGGTACTAGAGAACTAGAAAACCTTTGCCTTCCCAGCCACTGCACACACTTCTGTTAGCTGCCCAGGCCTGTAACCATCTGAATTCCCAGTCTCTGTCTAGATGGGGAAACTGGTTGAGAGAGAGAGAGAGAGAGAGAGAGAGAGAGAGAGAGAGAGAGAGGGAGAAGAGGAGAGGAGAGGAGAGGAGAGGAGAGGAGAGGAGAGGAGAGGAGAGGAGAGGAGAGAAAGAGAGAGAGAGATGGTCCAAATCACTTACAAATTAGAGCTACATCTTGACCCCAGGCCCCTTGACTCCCATTCCCGCACCAGGTGACTAGCACCTGGAACGAATGAAGCTTTGTTCCCCAGAAGAGAGGCATGGGGAGGGCTCCACAATGGTGCGATTTCGGATAAGTTCTAGGCTTCCCCTGGCACACTCGGCTTGCAGTTGGAGGGAGAGGGGACGAGGGCTAATGGCGGCAGGGCCAGCCTGTCACCGGGAGAGGAGGTGGCTGTGCCGTGGCTGCTGGCAGGACCGTCGTGGCTGCCAGTGCTGCGTCCTTTGATTGCCTCGTCCTTTGTTCTGCGTTTCAGGGCGCTCAGCTCCAGGCCTGGTGCCAGACTCCCTCCGGGACCCCGTCACCTGCCGGCCACTACTGCCTGGGCAGGTGGAGGTGGCAGCCTAGCACAGCTCTGGGGAGACAATGGGAGGAGCCCAGAGAGGTAGGCATTTGGCTCCAGTGGACGTAGCCACACAGGACCTGGGGCTCCTGAGGCCCCAGGGTCGGGAATAGCCCCCATCCTGGCACCTCCTCAGTGTGTAGCCTCCTGTGGCTCCTGTCACTTCATCCACCAGAATAGAAGGCGTGGAAGGCAGCAGTCTGTGTCTTCCTACTCACTCTGCATCCATGGTACTAAGGACCATGTCTGGCACACAGTAGGTGCTCATTAAATTCCCGCTGAATAAATGAATGAATACTGACCGAAATCCCACGAGATGGGTGCTGTAGTTGGACTCATATTAGAGGAGGAAACTGAGGCTGAGGGAGGGAATGTGGTCTACCCAAAGTCACACGCCCCCCCCCCCCCGCCCCCGCCCCATCCCTGGAGAACGGCTAGGAAGTCTGGAGTCTGGGCCTCACCAACAAGACTCCCTGAGGCAGACAGTTCCAGATCCGGGGCCCCATGTTCTTGGCTGGAATCAGTCAGGGGCAGCTGGGAGGCTGGATGGGATGGTGGGGTGGGGCAGCTGTCCCAGGGAGCGGTTCCCCCTGAGCATAATGAAGGCACAAGAGGAAGGAGGAAGACAGATGTGGGGGAGGGAGGTTTGGAGGGCTCTGGGCATCTCCACCCCCTGACAACTCCACGCTGAGGAGGAAGCTAGGGACCCCTTGCCCACAGCCTGAATGGCGCCTCCACTGTGACCAGCCCTGGCCATCACCTTCCCACGCTGGCCCCTCCTCACCACCTGCTCACCACATCCTCTGTCACCTCCCCATAGAACCCCATGCCTCCCCTCCACTCTCACCTTCTTCACTACCTCGGTCACAACCCCCACGGCATCCCTGTCACCTCTCCCATCACCTCCCCAGGACAGACAGCGCTATTCCCCTCCCCATCTGACCTGCTTCTTCGTGCCCCCTCCCTCCACCTTACCACGAATAGCTCCAATCACAGCCCCATCCCTCCCCCACCCAGCTCTCACCACCTTCCCCATCACCTCCCTACTCCAACCCACCACCTCCCATCACAGCTTCCAGCACCTCCCTCATCTCTAGGTCGGACGCTACAGCTCCCGTAGACCCATGAGGCCGGAGGGCTGGGAGACAGCAGGGGAGGATGGAGAGGGGAGGGGGACAGGAACGTGAGAGGAGAGAGAGGGGCCGGGAGGAGGATCTGACCCAGGATGCCTCGCCCCTAACCCTGCAGGAGTGGCAGGGCCCTGACGGCGCTGTCCAAGGTGCTGGGGCAGGCGGGGTGGGCGTGGGGTGGGCGCTGCCCACCTGGATCTGAAACTCCCACCCACCTCTTCCTTGCTTGGGCCGGTGGCTCCCTCTGAGCCTCAGCTTTGCTCTGTGACAAATGGGGCGATGCCTGCTGGCTGGTGGAGAGAGCCGGCCGGACTGTAAGGAAGTGTCTGCATCAGCTCCAGCTCTGGCCTCTGAGGACCCATAATTAACAAGGCTGGTTCTGCAGCATGGCTCTGAGTCCCCTGGGGTCTGACCACTAAAAAGCAGCAGCTGGCAGCCCTGCCAGGCCCCATGGGACCCAAGAGGCCTCCCTTCCCCCTCCCTCCTCCTCTTTCTTCTGTCACAGCCTCCCTTCCCACCCGGGCCCCAGGTCTCCTCCGGGACCTGCTGACGCTGTTCTCTCCACCTCAAGGTGTTCCTCAAACCACACAGACCCTCTGAGGACTCCCCCTCCAGGAAGCCCTCCCTCTCAGAGGCCTCAGGCACACACCTCGCCCATCGCCCGGACAAAGGTCCCTCTCCTCTGAGACATTTACATTTTTCCTACTTGAGCGCCAGTGCTCATGACGTGCAAAGTGATGTTCTTTGTGCTTCACCTGTATTACCTCATTTAATCCTCACACAGCCCTCTCGGGTACGGCCTATTCTGATTCCCCTTTTAGTTCAGGGAACTGAGGCTCCGAGAGGTGGAGGGGCTTGTGGTCACAGAGCCAGCCAAGATCTCCATCGGTGGCCTCGCGGTCAGAGGGTTCAACTGCCATTCCCATCATTTTCTCTGCCTTCGCCTCCACTGGGCTCTTACACCCACTAGGCAGGGGTCCCCAGACCTAGCCCAGGGCCTGGCACTGAGCAGGCACCTCTGACTGTAAATAAAAGCGAGGATGGACTGATGGCGTCAGAAGAAACTCCGGAGCCAGACGAGCAGCCAGAGGCCAAAAGGGGGGGTGCGGGGAGGCTCTGTGAGGGCGGAAATGGAGGCAGTGTGACCAGTGGGAATGAACGACACCCATGTGTGGACAAACCTGTGCCACTTGGCACAGACACCTCCCCACCCAAACGTGCCTAACCCTCTCACCCTGATGTTGGGCTCAGCACCCTGCCTCCGTGCTTGGCTGGGAGAGGGTCCCAAAGGGTCCTGCAACTAGGGAGCTAGAAACTCTGACAACAGGTCCCAACTCAGCTCTCAAGGGAGAAGGGAGAGGGGACTTTCTCAGCCCAGCATTGAAGGTCACCTTGTTCTTTATCCCTGAGAACTGTCTGCAAGGCCTGGGTTCCACCTTGGGATGGCTTGGCTGTGTTACCTTGGGCAGGTTACTCACCCTCTCTGAGCCTCAGTCTTCTCTCTGTACAATGACCTGCCTAGGAGTCTACATTCTGGCAGTGTTTTCCCTGGTGACGCCTGCTCCTCCATCTGGGCACCCCCCTCCCCAAGTCTCCAACAGCCTGAGCGTGTCTTCCAACAGATGTGCCCATAAAGGCAGGGACCAGGCCTGAGTGGGCCCAGGCCACCCTCCAAGGGATGGTGTCGGCTCGGGAGATGCTGAAGCAGGGCCGCCTGTTGCTCCCCTGGCAGCTTGGGGGTGCAGGTTCGGTCCTGTTTTGAGCCTTGGGGACAGCAGGTATGGACAGTCCCCAGCCCGGCCTCCCCCAGCCTCAGCTGTCCCAGCTACAGAACGGGCAGAGGCTGCCAGACGTCCCCTCCAGCCGCAGAGGGAGAGGAGGATGGGAGACACTGGCGGTCAGAAAGGTGCCCCTCCGCCCTGCCCCCAGCCCCGGGAGTCCAGGGAGGAATCTGGAAATTGCCTAGAAAAGTGGCTTAAGTCACGTCTCTGTCCAGCTGTGGGGGCTGCACGGAAAGCCAGGCTCTGGGAGAGGGGCTGGCAAGTGACCCTCAGGGAAGCTGTGGCCTCACGGGGGGTCATGTGGCCCAGGGTCACAGCATTCCCCTCCACATGGACCTGCCAGGCTTCAAAGGGAACCTCACCAAGCAGCAGCCCATGCGGGAGAGGTGAGGGGGCGCCGGCTGAGCAAGCAGCAGCCCTGGCCTGCGGTCCAAGCCTGTCCCCTGGCTTTCCTCTACGGGCCGCGTGCATGTGGGCCGGGGCCGTGTGTGTGCCTGCACGCGCATGGACGCCGACCCCGGCACACACCACAGGCAGGCATCTCAGCATACGCCGCGCCGGGCGTGCGTGGCACCAGCACTGGCTTGCCCCACATGCAGGATAAGAACACGATGGGCAGGGGTTGGCACACGGCAGCTCAGGCCACTGCCTTCCGCCTGCTTCTGCGCAGCTCACGAGCTGAGAGTGAGAACACGGCCGCATTCATTCATCTACACACCGTCCATGGCTGCTCCTACGCTACCGCGGTGGCGGCGAGCTGTGTCAACAGAGACTGTGGGGCCCACACAGGCTAAAATATGTCCTATCTGACCCTGGCTGGCTCCAATGTTAGGGCACTAGCAAAGCTGGGCATGCTGCTGTATCCCCCAAGTTCAAGTTCAGCCTCAATGGACGTATCAAGAATTTTATAATGACACGATCTAGATAGAAGCTGTGTCTACTTCAACACATATACGCAAGCTTTGGGTTTTACAACTTTATATTGTTTTGTGTGGGGGGAGGGAGGCGGAGAGAAAGAGAGAGAGAGAGAGAGGGAAGAGAAGAGAAGAGAAGAGAAGAATCTTTTTAAGATTTAGGATCTGCCACTCGTCTTGTGCATCCATAATATTCAGCACAGGTTAGGCACATAGTCAAGGTTTGTGGGATAAAATAACAGGCCTGGTTCTTTCCATCAGCCCAACAACCTTCCTCGCAAATGTGAAATGTCCATTTCACAGATGTGGAAACTGAGGCCTGGAGAGGTGAGGACACCTGCCTGAGGGCCTTCCCTGGACCATTAACGATGAGGACAAGATGTCCTGGGAGAAGTGGGCGCACTATGACATGTCCGGTGGGAGGCATCGGCCCCTCCCTCTAGCGGTTTTCCAGGCTTTCTAGGTCCCCACTGGCCCCATAGGTTCCCAGTCTTCCTCCCTCCCACGGAGGATGAGGGCTTTTTTCCCTTTTCCGGCAAACAGGCAGGTGTGGAGTGAGCAGTTCCGGGAGGGGGTGTGGGGAAGTGAGGAAGCTGAACCTCGGGGGACCCAGAGAGGCTGCACTGTGGCAGAGGTGCGGCTGAGAGGAAGGGCCTGCTGAAGGGGGGATGGAGGAGTGAGGAACCCAAGTGGGGGTGCTGTGAAGAGAAAAGGGCCCCAACACGGGGGGAGGGGGGAATCAAAGACAAATGGGCCAGCGAGGCAGCCTTGGGGGGCCTACCCCTGTTCTAAGGAACCCAACTCCCCAAACCAGACCCTGGAACATTGCCACCCAGCACCCGCTCCGAATCTGCAGAAAACACCAAACTCCAAGCTGCGAGAAAAGCCGCCTCCTGCGGCCGACCTCAGCGTCCGGGAGAAACCAGAGCAGGCGGCAGGGGCACCGGCCTCTGGAAAATGGGCGCGAGGACACGATGGTGACTTGTTCGAAACATTTAAAGTCCTTTCGTGGCCGTCCAGGCCGGGCTCCCACCTCCTCTTGTGTGGCCTTCCTCACAATGACGGCACCAAACGCAACGGATTCGAACGTCCTCTCCTTCCTGCCACAGGGCCTTTGCACAGTTCCCCCGCCCCGAACACTGGCGCCCTTCGCTTACTCCTCAAACTCCTGTTCTGACATCCCTTCCTCAGCGAGCCTTCCGTGACCACCCCTAGGCCAGGTTTATCTCATGTCCGCAGCCCGGCAGCTGATGACCTGTGAGATTCCGTGTGTGTTTGCTCTCCGCCCACACTGGCTACGCCGGGGTCCCCCAGTGGCCACCCTCTGCTCAGGGCCGGCTCCTTGCAGGGGCCTCGTGCTTAGCACAGGGTTGGCCACGCAGCAGGAAATGAATAAACGATCATGTGGTGGGTGAATGAAAGCCTGGCACACCAGTGACCGCAGTCAAAGCCTGGAGTTATGGGAACATAGATGTTCTGAGAAGAAACGTCAGTAAACCATTTGCTACGGGTCTGCCTGCGTTCCCACACCCGGTGACCATGCGGCAGGCACCACGCCGTGTTCTGGGGCAGAGCGACCCGCAGCACCTCGCGATGACGGCCCCCTTCTGGATCTATCTGTCCCATGAGTCAGCCATGGGTGGCTCCTGAGCACTGGCAATGGGCTAGCAGGACGGAGGAACTGAATTGTAAACTGTGTTTAACTTTAATTCATGTAAATTTAAACAGGCACCTGGGTCCGTGGGAGAAGGGACGTGTCCTACTGTCTCCATGTGGTCCTGCTATCCAGGGACTCCCAGGTCGGCCCCCAAGCCCCCACCAGCTGGCCCTTGGGATTGAACAGGACAAGGATTCTTTGGCCGCCTCCATGAGGCGCCCCCCCCCCCCCCCGCCACTGCCCACCAGCTTGTCACAGGGACCACCAGGCAACGACTTGGGGAGATCTCCGCGGTGACGGCACGTCTCTGGGACTGGACCTCCCCATTTTAACCACTATTGTCACCCATCACACCACCACCAAGACTGCCACCAGCCTCATTCTCTCCATCGCCACCGCGCCATCTCATCAACCCCAAGACAACCACCAACACAGCCGTCAGCAACACAGTCACAGCTCCCACCACCAACTCTATCTCCTCCGTCATTCCCGCCCCGCCCCCCATCAACGCCACCAGCATCATGCCATCCGACACCACCACCACCACGGGGAGCCGGTAGAGGTACCAGTGCAGAGCGTTGGCTGTGGAAGTCAATGGCCTGGGCTTGAATCCCAGCGCTGACTTTAAGTCACTTAGCTGCTGTGGGTCTCAGTTGCTCACTCTGTAAAATGGGATGACTGCTAATACTAACACAGTCATAAGACGTAACTGCCCGTGATGGGAAAAAATCAAGTGAGGGAGTGCATGGGAAGTCCTTTCACTGCGGTAACTGAGTGCTAGTGTCCTGCGCTCTGTGCTCAGTGAGCCCAGCTTTGTTCAATCCTCACACGGCGGTGAGAGCTGTGAATCCATTTTACAGATGAGGAAACAGCCCCAGAGAGGGGATGACGTAACTGGCCGAAGGCTCTCAACTAAGAGGCTGGATTGGGACTGAACTCTTAAACTGGACGAGGCCAGGCTGTCCCTTTTTGGGGGGGAAGAGAGGGGAGGTGGGATCAGCAGGCTGGCCTTCCTGAAGCCCCAGGCTCCCACCTTAGAGGTGGTGTGAGGGAGTGATGCTGGTGGCGTTTGTGTCTCAGCCTGGCCCGCGGGTGGGGTGGGGCGGGGTGGGATGGGGTGGGGATGGGGTGGGGTGGGGGGCCAGTCCGCTCACCTGTGTCCTGGCGAAACTGGTGCATGGACTGCAGGTCGATGATGTAGGGCACCAGCTGGGCATCCACCTGCCCCAGGACCACGGAGCCGCGGGCGTCCTCCTTGAGCACGTTCTCGATGTGGTGGCACACGGTGGCCGAGTAGGGCCGCCAGCGGTTGTGCTCATTCAGCCACTCCCACACCACCACGCGGGCCACGTTCTGCGGCGGGAAGCCCAGCCCGTTCACCTGCATCATGACGCCCTGGCCTGGCCGGGACATGGCCGCTGCCGCCTCCGGGGCCAGGACCCCGCGGTGACTGGCCCAGCGCCTGGGCCTGGGCCGGGGAGCAGGCGGGGGACGTCCCCTCTCCCCAGGGAAGCAGCGAGGCCTGTGTGGCCTCCGTCCTCGCTGCCTGGCCTCCAGGAGGCCCAGGGGCCTCAGTTACATGAGTGTGGGAGGGTCCCAGGCTCCTGGCGCTGTCTCAGGTGCCGGTGCTGGTGCTGCTCGGACAGCAAGTGTCTTTGTTGCTCTCAATTCCTTGGATCCCTCGGCCCAGCGCAGGGAGTGAGGCAGCCGCCCCTGCTCTCGGTCCAGTCTCTCGCCGGCTGGTCTGTCCTTCTTCCCAGGCAGCGCAGGGCCTGTCCCCCGAGGCGCCCCGCCTGCTGCTCCCGCGGCGCCCAGCCAGCCCTCTGCGCTCGCAACTGCGTCCCAGGCCCTGTGCCTGGCCCGGCGGGGCTGCTGGCCTCCTCTGGGCCGCCCCACCGACGGCTCCTGCTGCAGGGGCGTCCCTGTCCCCGGGGCCCTGCTCCCCGCGTCCTGGAAGGCCCGGGGGGCCGAAGAACGCACGGGGGAGGGAGACGGCGTGTCCCCAGCCGGCCTCCCGGCTGCGGCTCCCGAGCTGCGCGGAGGGCCCAGGGGGCGGGGGCCCGCGGGCACGCCCCACCCCACTCGTGCTCGCGACCTGCCGGGAGACAAGGAGGAGAGAGGGCCCTTTAAGAACAGAGCGCGGCACCCCCTCTCCCCTCCCCGGAGAGCGATCGCCGGAGAACAATGGGGAACCGATGGGGGTGGGCAGCAAGGGGGTGGAGGGGGGTCCCGCCGCGGTCGCCAGGGGCAGGCCCGCGGGCAGGGCTGAGCCCGGGGCGGATTCTCGGAGACCCCCGCCGGCGAAGCCCCCTCCTCAGCTTCCCGAGCGCGCTCCTCCCGCAGCCAGGGATGCGGGGTGCGCGGGGCTGCGCGGGGATGCGCGGCGCTGCAGGCGCGGCCCAGGCCCCTCGGGGGTCGCGTCCTGGGAGCGGCGCAGCCGGAGCTGGATGGTCCCGGCTCCCGCCCTGGGGTGAGCGCCCCTCCCCGAGCCCAGCCTCCCAAAGGCGCGTGGGCCCGCAGGAGCCAGGGGTGGGGTCCCTCGGCTCCGCGCTCTCACCGCCTCGCCTCTGCCTCTCCTCTGCCTCCCGATCGCGCTTCGGCACCGTCGCCTCCCGGGCGGGAGGGAGCCGCGGTCCCGCCTCCGCGCCCTCTCCTCCCGCGGCCGCCCGCGCCGGGTCGCCGGGCTTGCCACGCGCGGACAGACTACGCCGCCGACGGACGGACGCGTGAGCTGGCTGCCGACCGCCGGGATCCCGCGGGTGGGAGGCGGCCGCGGCGCGCTCAGGGGAGGGGAGGGGAGGAGGAGAGGGCGGAGGAGGAAGGGGAGGAGACAGATCGCGGCGAGAGCGCTCACACGAGTCCCTGGGGCGCCCCAAATCCTCGCTAGGCCCGCCTGGGACCGGGAGGTCTCCGGACGCCAAGCAGGGCGCCAGGCATGGGGTGAGGTGCCTGTGGGTCGCCGGCTGGAAGCTTGGTCATCTTTACATTCCCGGTGCCCAGTCCAAGGCCTGGCATATACTAGGTGCTCAATAAGTGTTTGACGGAATTAATAAGACCCAGAGATGGTCTAAAGAAAGATCTTAAAACCATTCTCCAACCATTCTGGGGGCGGGGAGTGAGGTGGGGCCCATTTCAGAGCGGATGGAATCATGGAATCTGAAGTGAGGCCCAGAGAGGGCAAGAAACAGGCCCAGGATCACACAGCAGCGAAGAGCAGCGCCCAAACACCAACCCAGAGCAGATTCTCCCAGAACCCAATTAGCCAGCCCAGAGCTCAATTCCCGGAAGCCCACACCTGCTCCAGGTGAGTGGGATGGCTGCAGCATCCTGCTGGGGGTGTGGCGGGAGACCTGGGCCAGGAGGCAGAGACTTTCTGAGAAGGCAAGTGCAAGCCCTCCTCATCTCATTCACAGATGCTTGCAAACAATAGGTGCTCAATAAATGATGGGTGAGGGCTGGCTGGCTGGAAAGGGATGCAGGTGATGGCGGCGGCTCATGTGTTGATGGGATGGCCGGCGGCTCACGTGTTGATGGGATGGCCAGCTCTCCCTCCGCTGGCAAGCTGGATGCAGCTGAGGACACACATCAGCTGGGAGGGGTGGACCACCCGGGGCCTCGGGTGTTTAGATTAGGGAAGATGAAGGATGCATCCGGGAACTCCAGTCTGGGCAGCAGATGGGGGTCAGTGTCCTGTCTGGGAGCCTGCCCAGGGCGGCCCACGCTCCCTTCCTCCCCAGGGCAGATGGTGATAAACTAGTGGAGGTCATGGGCAGGCTGCTCAGGGGCGCTTTCCCAGAACCTGAACTCCGGTTCCCCAGCCAGCCGGAGTGCCCTCCCCTCCCCAGGCCCCTGCTCTCTCCGCAGCCCCAGGCCTGATGGGCTTTTCCAGGTTGGTCACTGATTCTGCGGCTTGGGCCTGCGCAGTCTAGAGAGAGGGCTTCTGACTGAGGACAGGGCCAGCGCTGCAGGGATAAGGGTGAGGTGCCTGTGGGTCCCCAGGATCCCTGAGCTCTGGGATCTTAGCCTAGGCTCCACCGATGGCTTCGGGGGGGGGGGGGGGTCCGTGAAGGCCTCCCTGCCCCTTACACACAGACATGTCTGCGTTTTTCTGGGAATAAGGGCTCTGTCTTTCAGAGATTCTTCTTAAAGGAGGTTGTGATGCTCAACAACCTTATGTTAGAGAAGGGGACCTGGGGATCCCAGGGTGGGGAAAAGCCTGGCTCAGGGTCACATGGAAATTTACCAGGAAGTTACAAAGAAGAACCCGAGACACCAGACTGTATAATGCCATTTAAGGGTTAAGTCCATGTCACCTCCTCCAGGAAGCCTTCCCTGAACTCATTCCATTTGCCTTTCTCCTCCTTTCCCCATACCTTGATGGGACACACTGTATCACCTTTAGCCACTTCAGTGCCGCCCCTGCTAGAGGAGACACACAGGAGGCCAGGGACTGTGTCTTATCCGTCGTGTACGATGTGGCTGGTGCTCTGTACATGACGGTTATCAGGTGTTGAGTACCTATCATGTGCCGGGCACTTACAAGCCAATAGGACAAACCCTCAATCATGAACTTAAAAAAAAAGTGTCTGTATTAAATCCCTAGAAAAAGAACCCCGGGGTTTTCTCTTCTGCGTGTTCTCGTCTTGCTTCCTCGCAGCCATGCTATTAGCTGAGGTCATCAGTACGACGAAATCAAACTGGTGAGAGAGAAGGTGATCCGGCCGCTTTCCTAGATGTTCGAGCTCCACATCCAATCTGGGGCGGGTCACCCTGACCTCAGCGGCACGTGAGTGACGGTCACAGTGATGTTCGCACTCTGATCATCAATGATTTCAGTTTGCCCCTGGAATCAGGCTTCGTCACCACAGGGAGAAACCAGATGATGGCTTTGAACTTGACCCAAAGGAAGCTGGAGATGCCTCTCTTCTCGGCATTGTGGATGTTCTTGAGAGCGCCGGCCAGGCCGCTCAGGGCACCATCATGGCGGCATGGAAAGATGCCAGCGAGAGATGACCTAACTTTTTTTCTCTCTCTCTTATTCATTATCTATCCATCCCTCTATTCACTCACTCATCTAAACATTCATCTGTGAGTGTACCCTCCTCCCCTCCCTCCTTTCCTCCTACTGAGCCATCCCTCCGTCACCAAATACTGGATTCTGTCTACGTGGCAGGCACTGGGCTATGTGCTGAGACATAGAGAAAACCAAACCAGCGTAGTCTAGTGGGAGAGAGAGAGGCAAACCAAAGAATCGCACAAAGTGTGCTTACAGAATTTTGCCAGAGCCATAGATTTCCTGAGGGTCTCTAACCGGGATCTTACTGGGTCTCAGGAACCAGGAAGGGCCTCTCAGAGGAGGTGACGTTTCAGCGACTCCGCAGACGCATAGTCTTAATAGGCGAAGCAGAGGAAGACCAGCGGGGACAGGGGTGCGCCAAGGCCCGGGGTGGGAGAGAGCTTGGTGTGTTAGAGCAACAGAGAGGAGGCCAGCGATGGAGCAGGGGTGAGTGTGGAGCAAGACGAAGTGGGCAGGGCCACCACGTGGGGCCCAGACACGCTAGCATGGGTTGGGGAGTTTTATCCTAAGAGCCCTGGGGAATGACTGAAGGGGCAGCCCCACCTTCAGAAACGCTGGTTCAGTTGGCCTGGGAGTCTAGGCTTCAGTAGCTTTTGGCCAATGGTCCTTTCCTGGATTGGGGGCGCGGGGAGGATTGAAACGGAGAGAGGGTTCAATTAGCCCATCTCCTGGTCCTTGGGCCAACAGTACAAATATGAGCTCTCAGGCTTGTATTGGGCCATCACCTTGTTTATACAACCAGAGATATTTATTGAGCAACTACTATGTGCCAGTCACCAATCTGGGCGTGGGGGATAGCGTAGTGAACAAGAGTCCAAAATGTCTGCCCTCCTGGTGCTGATATTTTAGAGTGTGTGTGGGGGGGGGGGGAGGGAGGGATAGAGAATAAACGAACAAGTTCCTAAGTAAAATACATAATATATCATAAAGTGTGAGTGCCCTGGGGGAAATGGGCATCTTACACATTGCTGGTGGGGACGTAAATTGGCGCCTCCCGGTGGGAATACAGTCTGGCTTTATCTCCTAAAGCCGATCGTGTGCAGGCCCCTGACCCAGCGCTTCTACCTAAAGTGTGGACCCTGGAGAAATGCCTGCCCATCTCCAGCAACAGCCACATGGGAGAATATTTATAGGGGCTCTATTCACGGTGCCCCAAATCGCGACGCAAACCCAAGGCCCAGCTGTGGGAGAAGAGACGAATGAATCCCCACGATGAAACACTACACGGCCTTCAGAATGACGGAGCGAGTGCCACCCATCGCGATTCGGACGGAACTCAGGACAGCCAGTGGAAACGGCCCCTTACATAAACAGGACACCCTGTCTATAAAGCTAAAGGCAACTAATTATACACACGCATGTGTAATGATAAACTTTGAAAGGTATGAACACGGGATCCGAGATGAGGATGACGGTGTCGGGGTGACGTGGTGCTGGGGTGGGGGAACCACATGGTTAGATGTAGGTTATCACCAAGATTCTGGTTTCCGTTTGCGGGGGCTGGGGGGGTGGTTTCACGGGGTTTATTATTAAAATTAATCATTAAAAGCTGAAGGGAGTGGGTTATGAACCAAGGACTACGTTTCATCCTTTTTTTTGTTCTGAACTAAGATAAAAAGGAAAAGATCAAGCAAGGGGGCTAGAGCCTGTGGGATGGGGGGCTGCAATATTCAATCAGTCGGTCAAGGGAGGGGCCATTGAGTGACAGCTGAGCGGAGAGACTTGAAGGAGGGAGTCAGTGAACCGCAAGCCGAGGGCACAGCAAGTGCAAAGGCCCTGAGGTGGCGTGCTCTAGGAATGGCAGTGAGGTCTGGGCTGGAGGGAGGGAGTTCGGGTGCGTGTCCTGAACCAAGCAGGCCTAGGGAGGGGGGAGAGGGGAGGAGACAGAGGCTGTTCAGGGTTCCCCAAAGAGCCCATATCCGGAGTCTGCTCTTCCCAGCGATTTGCTGTTCAGTTTTTCCCTCGGGTTCCAGGAGGCAGTTCACTTGCCTTGAGATGGTTTAACTGGGTTGCAAGTTAGTTGAGTCTGACCTGGTTAAATGGCCGACCCTGTGGCCAGAAGCCCCTGGGGCGGGTTTCTTAGGAGAAAATGCAAAGTGGAGAGCAGGCTGTGCTGGGGACGCCACTGGGAGGCGGGCGGAGACCCAGGCCAGCCTGATGTGGGCGGAGACCCAGGGCAGCCTGATGTGGCTGTGGGATGGGAACCAGCCCATTCATCCAGTGCTTTCTAGGCCTCATATTTATTATTTATTTTTAAAAAGTATTTTTATTGATTTCAGAGAGGAAGGGAGAGAGAGAGAGAGAAACATCAACGATGAGAGCGAATCGTTGACCGGCTGCCTCCTGCACGCCCACTACTGGGGATCAAGCCCGCAACCCAGGCATGTGCCCTGACTGGGAATCGATCATGACCTCCTGGTTCATAGGTCAACTACTAAGCCACTCCGGCTGGGCTTGGGGACTTCATTGAGCAATTTCAATCCTCCCAGGTGTTATCACAGATTTCACAGATGAGGAAACTGGCGACCAGCGAGCTTATGACACTCACAATGAGCAGCCGAACCAGAAAATCCTTTGACGCTCTTGGCCCTGGGATAGGAGGTGTGTGGCCCATTTCCAGTGCGACGTACCCTCGTCTCTGGGTAACCTGGGGCAGGTGAGTCTGGTCACCTCTCCCTCTTCTCCAGTGCCGGGCAATCTGGAGGCCTGAGTGCAGCTGGGCGGGTGGGCACACAACAGCCAGGACCGCTGTGTCTCCAACACAGAGGGAAGGGACCCAGAGGAAAAACGGGGCTCCGAGGGGGTGGGACAGGGATGTCCCTGGAGTGCTGAGCAGATCTGGTCCAACTTGGAGAGAGGGTGGGAGGGGAGGAGAGAGGGAGAAGGGAAGGGAGGAGAGATCTAACTTTCTCAGGGACCCTAGTGTTTCCTCCCCTCTAGAAACTGCCATTGAAATGACATAGGGATGGCTGTACAGCGCCCCCTGGTGGTCATTTTGGGGCCATTTTGCTCTAATGCTGGGAGGATTTCCAGGTAATTCATCTTTATTTACTTTTTATTGTGGTAAAAACACAAAACATAAAATTTACCATTGTAAGTATTTCTCTTTAAAAACATATTTCTATTGATTTCAGAGAGGAAGGGAGAGTGAGAGATAGAAACATCAATGATGGGAGAGAATAATTGATCCTCTGCCTCCTGCACACCCCCACACGGGATCAAGCCCGCAACCTGGGCATGTGCCCTGACTGGGAATCAAACCGTGACCTCCTGGTTCATAGGTCGACGCTCCACCACTGAGCCACACCAGCCGAGCGTTACTATGTCTAAGTGTGCGTTAAGTAGTGTTAAATACATTCACACTGTTGTGCAACCAATCTTCAGAACTTTCTCATCTTGCAAAACTAAAACATTGCACCCCTTAAACCCTAACTCCCCATCCCTCCCTTCCCCTGGCAACCACCATTTCCACCTTCTGTCCCTCTGATCGTGACTTCTCTAGATACTTCACGTAAATGGAATTAAACAGCATTTGTCCTTGTGTGACTGGCCTTTTTCACGTTGCATAATGTCTTCAAGGTTCATCCACGTGGTAGCATGTGCCAAAATTTCCTTCCTTTTTAAAGCTGAGCAACATTCCACTGCATGCAAACACCACATTCTGCTCAGCCATTCACCTGGCCGTGAGCACCTGGCTTGCTGTGAAAAGTGCTGCGGCGAACACGGGCTTCCGTGAACAGGTGAGTGACAGGTTGATTTCCACGGTTTGTGAGGGTGGGGAAGGGTGTTGGGGACCCGGCTCAGCTGGGGGACACTGCCTCCAGGGACCAGATGTTGGCATGTAGGTGGGTGCTGTTTCTAGCAGCTGCCCAAGCATGTCACGGAGGACCCATGCTTGTACTTGGGAATTGCCGTCCTGAGGGCGGTGGCTTTTGGGGCTCAAGCTTGGCCCTTATCCTTGCTACGTGACTATCGCACCTACAGACTTCATAGCGTGTTCGAGGCAAAGTTAGGGAGACTGGTGTGGCAGTGGCCACACGAGATTTCTGGAGACCCCAGCAGACTGCCCCTCAGGTCCCCCGAGCCCCAGTGGCCAGCACGGAGCCCAGTTGCTTAGAGAATCATCTAATACGCCCAGGTTGTGGGTTGATCCCCGGTCAGGGCACATACAAGAATCCACCAATGAGCGCATCAATAAGTAGACCTTTCTCTCTCCCCCAGCCCCTCTTTCTCTAAAAAGATCAATAAAAATCTTTATAAAAAGAAAACAAAGTTGTTCGAGGGCCGCCGGCTGGCTTTTCCTCCTCTGCTCCTGGTGAGCACGTGGGTTCGGCGTGGGACTAACAGCTTGCTTAACGATGCCTCACTGCAGGGATCACGATTCAGAATGAACCCCTCCCTGGACCACGTTACGGGGGGTCTGGGGGGGGGGGGGGACGCTTCCAGCATGCCCCACCGTGTCCTAGGACTGGCCTGCTTCCTGCTCAGGCGAATTTCATCCTGATGCCACACGATGGCAGTCAAAGCTGGGCTGCTACGGGCAGCTGCAGGAGTAGCCCAGAGGCCCCGCAGGGGAAAGGAGGGAGATGCCGGAGAAGGACTGAGAATGAAGGAGGAGGGTAGAGGGTGTGAGCAGGGAAGACAGAACTCCCTGTGGATGGCGTCCGGGAGCCACACCCTGGGCGGGCGGGGGGTGGGGGAGGGCTGGGATGCTGACTCTGAGTGCGAATTCCCCCACGCAAGCGGGTTGACATGAAATTGTTAGAGATCCAGTATTTTCCTTTAACAGGGGGAATGGGGAAGCAAGGGGGAAATCTAGGAAAGCAAGAACCCTCTCTCCTCTCCCTCCCCTGCCCCCCACCCCCCACATGCAGACATGGGGGGAAGGCAGCCACCTGCAAGCCTGGAGGACAGCCTTCACCTGCGTTACAGCTTTTATAAGAAACCGGTAATCCAGCAAGCAAGCTGCTTCTTGGAGGCCTGTGAGCCACTCTAACAAATGACTGAACCTGAGGAGGGCAGGAACCCTGGAAGCCCCGACTCGTGACTGGTCGGCAGGGGGGGCGAGGGGAGGGCGTCCTGTGGGACTGAATCCTCACCCTGCGGCCTCTGACATGAGGTCCAGGCGGACTGTGTCGGAGGTTAATTGAATTGTAGGACACCTGACCAGTGTTGGGGGATTGGCCAGCGTGGGGACACCCCTCCCCAGTCTGGGTGTCAGAAGAATGGAGGGCAGCCTCCTCCCTCTCACAGGTGACTCGCCTTCCCTGGACACAGGCTGGAGTCCCCAGTGGACCCAGCCCCGCAGCGCTCACTGCTGCCCCCGGGAGGCTGGTAACTGCCCAAACACAAGGCCACACATCCAGGGGCTCACAACGAGGCGAGCTCATTACCTCACAGTCCGTAGGTGGAAGCCCAGCAGGCCTGTCGGTTTCTCGGCTCTGGGTCCCCCAAGTCCGGATCAAGGGGCTGGCCGGCTGCGTTCCCGACTGGAAGCTCCGGGGATGCCCGGGTTCCAGGCTCGCCCGGGTTGGAGTCCGTTTCCATGTAACTGTGGGCCCGAGGTCCGTGTGTCATGGCTGCTGCCAGCTGGTGGTCATTCTTTGCCCACAGACCCTGGCTCATGGCTCTGCCTCTTTGAGCAACGCCAGCTCCTGCCTCTTCTCCCGCTGGAACTCTCACACCAGGTGGGGCAGGCTCTCTGCTTTAGGGCTGGGAGAGCGATTGGGCTCACCTGAGTAACCCAGAACACCCCATCCCAAGATCCTTAACTTTGCCACGTCAGGTAACAGTCGCAGGTTCGGGGTTAGGACGTGGACATCCTTGGGGGGTGGGGGGCTATCATGGTGCCCAACACACCCTACCTGCTTCCCTGGCCTCCTGTGGGCTTCGTGGCATTTTCTCTTCCCCTGTCAGCCATCTGCGTGGCTCTCATTCTCCCATTATTCCGGACATCATCATGGCCAGGCCTTGGGGAAGCGTCTCTCGGAAATCCCTCGGGCCCCCCCAAAACGGAGCCTTTCCCCTTCTCCTGGTGATGCCTTCCCGCTCCATCAACTGATGCCTCCCTCAGAACCAGAGATGTTACCCTGGCAACCCCCAGCCCGCCCCGCAGCGAAGGGACAAGGGCCTGGATTCGGCTCCTGTCTGAGGAGCTGCACCCAAGGGGAGCAAGCAGGGCCCCGTTGGGCCCCTCGGTTGGGTCGGGCCACTAGGATCCCCACATCCGGCTTCTGCCGACTTCCTCCCGCCAGGTCCCCTCTGAGGGGCCAGCTCACACCGGGAGAGCTTTTCACTTCCCCGGCTCATCCCAGGCACTGATGCCAAGAAATGGAGCTGGAGAGCCCGGCCGGCGTGGCTCAGTGGTTGAGCGTCGACCTATGAACCAGGAGGTCATGGTTCGAGTCCCGGTCAGGGCACATGCCATGGTTACAGGCTCGATCCCCAGTGTGGGGCGTGCAGGAGGCAGCCAATCCATGATTCTCTCTCATCATTGATGTTTCTCTCTCTCTTTCTCTCTCCCTCCTCTCTGAAATCAATAAAAATATATTTTAAAAGAAAAAAAATAAATAGAACTGAAGAGTGACAACATTTTGTCTGCTCAGACGGGACCCAACTCAGTCAGAGGAGCCTCATGACAGAGCAGCTATGGCTCCCAGCCTACGGGCTCCAGAAAGTCCTTGTACCCACGAACTCTCCCCACCCGTGGTCTCCTTCGTGGTCTGCCCATCGAACTCTTCCCAAGCTCCTCCTGGGCCATTGGCCACTCGCCACGTGTGGCCCTGCTTCTGGTCATCCCTGACTTTCTCTGATGTCAGTGGGGCCCTCACTGCCAGGGTAACGGGAGTGGACTATGGGCCGGAATCTTGACCTTGAACCCACTCTCCAGGTTCGTCGCCCTCTGAGGCTGAGAGAGGGCGCGCCCTTCCACCTCTGGCCTCCTTCCTTTGCCATTCTCTTCTGAAGTCTGTCTGGGCTACACGTTTTCTCTGGAACGTTCAACTTTCTAACTCAATTCCTTTTGCTTATTTTTTAAAAAATATAGTTTATTGATTTTTTACAGAGAGGAAGGGAGAGGGATAGAGAGTTAGAAACATCGATGAGAGAGAAACATCGATCAGCTGCCTCCTGCAAACCCCCTACTGGGGATGTGCCCGCAACCAAGGTACATGCCCTTCACCGGAATCGAACCTGGGACCCTTCAGTCCGCAGGCTGACGCTCTATCCACTGAGCCAAACCGGTCAGGGCTCCTTTTGTTTATTACTAGCCTTTTCTTGGTTGTTGTTTGGCAAAAACACTTCATGAATGGTGCTGTGTGCCTCGCACCAGCAGGGCCACCGTGTCTGGCGGTCCTTCTCTGGCTGCTGTGATGAAACCGTGGCTCTGGGAGGGGACAGTCTGCCCCCAGCTGCACGCCATCAAATGGATTCATCCGTTGGTAATCTCTGCCCGGATCATTTGTTTCAATGGGAGTTGCAAAATGGTGGCTTCTAATGTGCCATCCCTTCCACATACAGCAAATGCAAGTCTCCTGTTCCAAATTGTTTTCCTTAACAGTCATGGCTGGGTGTGTTTGCCTCCTGAAATACAATTTGTGCAAGAAAGGCTGGGTTTAAAGAGTTCCTCTTCATTGCTGTTAGTTGCCATTTTTTTTTTTTTTTTGAAAAAAGGGTTGGTGCCCTTGTTACTCCTCATGATGACCAATGACCACTCGTTTCTTTCTTTTTTTTTTTTTTAATATATTTTATTGATTTTTTACAGAGAGGAAGGGAGAGAGATAGTTAGAAACATTGATGAGAGAGAAACATCGATCAGCTGCCTCCTGCACATCTCCTACTGGGGATGTGCCCGCAACCCAGGTACATGCCCTTGACCGGAATCGAACCTGGGACCTTTCAGTCCGCAGGCCGACGCTCTATCCACTGAGCCAAACCGGTTTCGGCTACCACACGTTTCTTGATCACTGTGGGGTCTTCCTTGTCTTTGCTTTTGAGGAGCTTCAGTGTCTACTGAATGCTGAGAAGACATTGGCGGGGAAGACGAATGGTCCCTGCCTGCCTGTGAGGTGCCTGGGGAAGTCACTTAGCTCAGGGCTGTAAATGGCCCTTCATGTTTGTTTAAGGTTAAGTAGGTGTCACGGTCCCGCTGGGTGCATGTTCGCCTGGGAGGAGGGGGCGGTGTCTGATCGCTCCCTCTCTATGTGTCTAGGGCACGTTTGTACATCTTGAAGGGAATGGTACCTAGTTGTAGACTGAGTAGATGCCAACTTAGGGTGGCCATTCTTTCATTCTGTGTTTTCTTCGAGACGGGAGCAGTGGTGCGTTCTAAAACCAACCTTCAGACACCAACTGGGTGCCTACAATTCAATTCAGTTCAATCCTGACCCTCCCCGGAGTTAGTGCAGACCCCACAGTTCAAGGGCAAGGTCCCAAGAAGATGGCTCCCACTTCACTTCAGATGCCAGTCACAAGGGGGGTCCCCAGACCACTTGCACTTCTGTCTAACTTGACTCCAAATTCAAGTTCAGTAATTCACCAGAATGACCCGTAGAACTCAGGAAAGCACTCTACCTGCAGTCACCGTTTTATTGTCAAGGGCACAGAGGAATAGCCAGGTGAAGAGGAACATCGGGGGTGAGGTCTGGAAGGGTCTTGGGCAAAGGAGCTTCTGTCCCGTGGAGTCAGGATGTGCCATCTTGTCAAGACATCAATGCATTTACCGACCAGGAAGCTGCGCAAGCCTGGCCGTCCAGAGTTTTTATTGGGTTTCATTAGGGAGGCAGGATTGATTCAATCCTTGGCCACAGGCTTGAGCTCAGTCTCCAACCCTCTCTCCTCTTGGGAGTTCAATCCTCTAATTTCTGGCTTCCTCTTTCTGTCATGGCCAACACCTCCCTTGAAAGGTAAGAGGCCAGACCTCATGAGCATAAACTCCTGGCTGGCTGGCAGGGGCTCATGAATACAAGACGCTCCTATGGGAAACTGCAAGGGTTTTGAAACTCTGTGCTAGGAACTGGGGGTAAAGACCAGACATATCCTTTTTTGTTTGTTTTTAATCCTCACCCGAGGACCTTCTTCCCACTGATTTCTAGAAAGAGTGGGAGGGAGGGAGGAGGGGGAGAGAGAGAAACATTGAAGTGAGACACGTCGATTGGTTGCCTCCCACACGTGCCCCAGGGGTGGGGAACCTTCAACAAAGGTATGTGCCCTTGACTGGGAACCGAACTCACGACCCTTTGATCTGAGGGCCTACGCTCTAACCACTGAGCAACGGCCAGACATTTTCGTTTACTACATGGCAGTTGGCATACATGACAGTAATAAGACTTTCAGAGGATACATGTGAGGTTAAAACACTTAGATCTTCAAGTACCTTTGAAGGAAAAGCCAGAGGATAAAGCCTTTAGATTTGGCAAGAAGATACTCATGGGTGGGGGACTAGGGTAGGCTCGGAAGGAGGAAACAGGAGATAAATATATCTCAACAGTTGTAATCCAAGGCTTAGGAGAGTTTGAGATCTTAAAGAGGCTGACTTACTACTGGCTTAGGAGACCTTCCATCAGCAGGCACAGGTAGGGTTTGCGCCCAGAGGGAGGAGGGTGAGGTGGGAGATTATGAAAGCAAGGTCACTGGCTTATGGGAACCAAGGGGCAGGGCAAGAGCTTCACGCTCAGAAGATGGAGAGGATCCGCTTCTGAAACTGGAAGGAAAAGGGAGGAGCTAATGGGAAAAATACGGATGAGAGCAAACATTTTTAATAAAGCAGGCCACTCACGGAGTGAGGGCCCAGCAAGGCGAGAGCGTACGAGACTTTCTGGGAAGGACCTGGCAGTCTTGATTTGAAGAGGCGTCCAAGAAACCAGGGAAGGAGTTTGGGGGTGGGGGGTGGGGAGAAGGGATCTGGGATACGCGTTTACACAGTGAACTGATCCTTCAAAGGCACTTGTCAGGTGACCTCGAGAAGTTTCTCCGAGCATTTTCAGTCTAGGATTCCGCGCCTTCTGGACGAGAACATCTCGTTGATGACAGGACCGACACCAGCCCCACAGCTTCCCGGTGTCTGCACCGTCTAGAAAGAAAGAAGCAGACATGTGAGAATCATATGGATTCTGAGCATTCAAACCCCTTGGTTAAAAGGGTCACAAAAAAAAAAAAAAGAAGGAAGTATATCTGAGAGGGTAAAATATTACCAGGGATAATTTTGGGGTGCTTGTTGATAGCACAGATCTTGACAACTACAGTTGACCCTGGAGTGGAGTGGAGAGGGTTGTTCTTTCATAGCAGGCGATTTGGCCCCCATGGGACATGAGGCAATGTCTTGAGATATTTTTAATGGTCACAACTGGGTGGTATCAGTGGGTGGAGATGGGATGCTGCTCAACATCCCATAATGCACACGACAGCCCTGCGGTGAAGAATTACCTGGCTATCTGGCCCAGGATGTCACTAGTGCCGAGGTTGAGAAACCCTGCTTTGACGGGACCTTGAGCAAGGTCCTGGCGGGAGAACCAAGTGTACAGGTGGCAGGTGTCCTGGTAAGAGGAGCACTAGGAGCAGGTGTGGCAGACGCTTGGTGCTGACCCAATCCCATCCGTGGCGCACCCCGCCCCCCCTTTTAAGTAGCAGATGCCACAGGACGGTCTGGGCACTGACATGAAGAGAACTTGCTGGATGAGGCTTCTGAGAAGATGCCCTTGAGCAGGTATCTTTCCCCTCCTGTCCTTCCTGCCTGGACCGCGAACCTGCCACCTGGAGGTCCGGAGGCCCTTTCCGGAGACATCGTCACATCGAGGGGGTAGGGACCAGGGATGCCGCTCAGCATCCGACACGGCCCAGGACAGCCCCCACCACAAAGAACGATCCAGACGGAATGCAGATGGTGCCACAGCGGGGAAACTGCTCACGGGGAAGCACAGTGGAGCTGTTAGGGGCGTCCTGGGGGCCTGCCTTGGGATTTCTTATAATGGAAAGAATCACAAACAAACAAATGAACAAACAACGCCCAAGCCCCTGACGTGGGTGAGCTGTCACTTGTGGTTGAATAAAGTCCAAGTGGCGACAGCAGGAGAAGCTCTGTGATCGAAGCCTGTCACGGAGCCATCCCCAGACCACGCTGCCTGGAGGGTATTCTTACCGGCACTTTCCACGACGGGACGGGACCTCCAGTTCCGTCCTTGAAGCAGAGGGAGGAGGACAGCCATTCGGCAGCTTCGTTCGCCAGATGATGCCAGCACCAGCGGTTCCCTCCGCCCACGTCGCCGGTGGGATCGGCCGGATCCAAGATGACCGGCCTGTACGAGGGGTTGGAGGCGTTAGGGGCCTGCTTCTTAGAGTTAGTGGTCTCAGGGTTGGGGGCCCATCCTCCTCTTGGCAATAAAACAATGTGTCCTTACTACTTGGACATCAAGAATTCAGTGTACTAATACTGTGCAAAGTAACCTTCTGGAATTAAATAATAATTGTCGAAAAATGTTTTGAGCCCTAGCCGGTTTGGCTCAGTGGATAGAGCGTCGGCCTGTGGACTGAAAGGTCCCAGGTTCGATTCCAGTCAAGGGCACGTACCTTGGTTGCGGGCACATCCCCAGTAGGAGGTGTGCAGGAGGCAGCTGATCGATGTTTCTCTCTCATCGATGTTTCTAACTCTCTATCCCTCTCCCTTCCTCTCTGTCAAAAATCAATAAAATATATTTAAAAAAATGTTTTGAAAGCTACTAATTATTATAGACGTGAGGGCATCTTCTCCAAACCAGGCCAACTGACTGATGACGCATAATCATAACCCAATGGAATGTTACTAAGTCGGCCACTCCCATGGTAGGCAACCCAGGGTTTCCTGTTCTCTCTTTCTTCTTCTCTAGACTCTGTCCATGCTCCTTCCTTTTCGCCCATTTCCTTTTCTCTTGCTTCCGCTGTTTTTGTCCCTGGCTGGTGACTCTGAGCAGCTGAACGGAGATGCCTTCTTATCCTTGAAGGATGAAGGTTTGGTGGGATGCGGTGCTGGAAGGGGAGGTGAAACCTGGCCGTAACAAGCCTGTAGGATCCATCAGCCTATGAATGACACTTAGTTCTCAGGACCACACTTGCCCCGCCTCGTAGGCGGTAACGAATTCCACTTCTCCTTGTGACCGAGAAAGATGGATGCCACACAGGGGCCTGGAGCCTGGGGCCTCCTCTGTTCCTTCTGGGTGACATTTCCTCCCGCCTCCCGGGGGCTGTATCTCCGCAGGAGGCTCTGTTGGTTGGCACCCCCTCCCGCAGTTTCACAGGAGGAGGATGAATCAGGCCCCCACAGGAAGAGAAGCCAGTTCGCGGAGGTAGGGGTGGAGGGAATCAGGTTAAGGAGAGGGAGGGCAGGGGAGGGGAGGGGCACCTGGGTCTCTGGAGCTGCTTCAGCAGGAAGTTCCTCACAGTCTCATTCTCAAAGTTGTAGTTGACCGTCCAGAAGACACAGAGCTGCTGATAGCGGGTGACCAGCTCCAGGACCGTCCGGAAGCCTTGGGTGGTGTCAAAACTTGTGGCCCCACTGCCCTGCTCCCAGGCGTAGATGGTGAGCAGCTCCAAGGCGTACTTGGGGGGCAGCGACCCCTTTTTCTTCAGTCTCCTTTCACACTGAGGGAAGAGGGAGATCGTCAGATGATACTGGCCGAGGCAGGGAGGCGCACGGTACATTAAGGAGCCACGGGGGGCAGCGGAGTCCTGGGAGGCCATGTGGGTAGGAGTGGCCTGGGGAGGTGTGAGCAGGCTGTGTGTGTGGGAGTGGCCTGGGGAGGTGTGAGCAGGCTGTGTGTGTGGGAGTGGCCTGGGAGGTGTGAGCAGGCTGTGTGGTGGGAGTGGCCTGGGAGGTGTGAGCAGGCTGTGTGTGTGGGAGGGGCCTGGGGAGGTGTGAGCAGGCTGTGTGGGTGGGAGTGGCCTGGGAGGTGTGAGCAGGCTGTGTGTGTGGGAGTGGCCTGGAGAGGTGTGAGCAGGCTGTGTGGTGGGAGTGGCCTGGAGAGGTGTGAGCAGGCTGTGTGGTGGGAGTGGCCTGGGGAGGTGTGAGCAGGCTGTGTGGTGGGAGTGGCCTGGGGAGGTGTGAGCAGGCTGTGTGGGTGGGAGTGGCCTGGGAGGTGTGAGCAGGCTGTGTGGTGGGAGTGGCCTGGGGAGGTGTGAGCAGGCTGTGTGGTGGGAGTGGCCTGGAGAGGTGTGAGCAGGCTGTGTGGGTGGGAGTGGCCTGGGGAGGTGTGAGAAGGCTGTGTGGGTGGGAGTGGCCTGGGGAGGTGTGAGCAGGCTGTGTGGTGGGAGTGGCCTGGGAGGTGTGAGCAGGCTGTGTGGATGGGAGTGGCCAGGGGAGGTGTGAGCAGGGCAGGTCTGCAGGCATTCACTTAGCCTCTCCTGGGCAGCACACGGAGGCTGCTCTGTTGTGATTTGACCATCCATGACTTCCTAGGCTTATATTGTGGCCACCGTGTGCTAATGATGGGGCCGGGCATTTTGCTGACGCCATTCTTAACCTTCCCAGCCACCCCAAAAGCAGGCGTGGTGATTGCGGGTTTAGATAAAGCCACGAGGCTTCGGGAAGTGGAGTGACCTGCTCCAGGTCAGCCTGTAGCCTCAGCCCTGGGAGCACCCTGTGGCTGGCGGGGTGTGGAGGGATCTCTCTAATGTTCTGGGCTGGGAGCCACAGAGCTCAGGCTTCAGCTCAGGTTTCGGGGAGCCTGACACAGAAAGGAGACAGTTTAGCAAGAACAGTTATCATGCTGGGCGCCTGCTGTCGAGAAAATACTCAGAAACGACCCTGTCTGCAAGACGTGATAAAAGTGAAGGCGGGCCCTGGCCGGTGTGGCTCAGGATAGAGCGCCAGCCTGTGGACTGAAGGGTCCCAGGTTCCATTCCAGTCAAGGGCTCATGCCTGGGTTGCGGGCTCCATCCCCAGTAAGGGGCGTGCAGGAGGCAGCCTATCAATGATTCTCTCTCATCATTGATGTTTCTATCTCTCTCTCCCTCTCCCCTCCTCTCTGAAATCAATAAAAAATATATTTTTAAAAAAAGTGAAGGCGGGCTAACCAATACTATAGAAAACGCAGCCCCTGGGACCACCTGTAGCTCCCACCTGCCTCCAGGAGACGGCGTCCGTGTCTGTTAGGTAGGGGCTGGAGCAGCAGGAAGGCTGGGCTGGCACCTCGGAGGCATGCAGAGCCCAATGGCATCTGCCCGGCGGGCAGGGTCACTGGCATTCCTGCAGAATGCTCTGGGGGGCAGCACAAGGGCCAAGGGAACCCCAGGTAGCAGCTTTGCTGGCAGGAGGTGATCTACACCCAACCCCCCTCCATGGGGCTAGTGAAGGGGTCCCCCACAAAGGTCCCAGCGTGAAGGTGGCTGGGCCCCAGCCTGGAGAGTGTGGGCGCGGAGACTCGGTAGGTGCCAGTGTCACCGTCCCATGCAGACCTGCTTGTACCAGTGTTTCACCAGGCGAAGTAAATTCTTCAGCTTGGTGGGCCGGGAGCTGACGAAGTCTCGCTGCAGCTCTGTGAAGCAGGCAGAAAACTCGCCCCCCGGGGTGTCCGAGTGCTGTTCGTACTGAGCAATGAGCTTGGTGTAGACTTTCCAGAGAGGTCCCAGCTTCTCTATGTGGAGGAGAGAGAATGACAGGATGCCTCAATCTACAGACACAGGAAGTAACCATTTCAAAACATGTCTGACAACTATAATTCAGTTCTGGGAAACTAGTTTGAATTCTATTAGTGTACGTGTAAGGTATTGGGATCATCTCTAGAGTAATGATATTACCAATGATATGGTCTGTATCTTTATTAGTGGTATTATTATTATTATTACTAGAGGCCCGGTGCACAAAATTCATGTGTGGGGGGGGGGTGGGTTACCCTCAGCCCAGCCTGCACCCTCTCCAATCTGGGACCCCTCAGGGGATGTCTGACTGCTGGTTTAGGCCTGATTCCCGATCCGAGACTGCTGGCTCCTAACTGCTCATCTGCCTGCCTGCCTGCCTGATGGTCCCTAACTGTCCCCCTGATGGCCTGGTCATCCCCAACTGCCCCTCCCCCCTGCCGGCCTGGTCGTCCCCAACTGCCTCCCTGCTGGCCAGGTCACCCGTAACTGCCCCCCCTGCCGGCCTGGTCGCTCCCAATTGTCCCTCCACCAGCCAGGTCATCCCAAACTGCCCCCACTGCTGGCCTGGTCGCCCCACACAGCCTGCTGTTCAGTCATTTGATCGTCCCTCACTAACCCCCCTGCTGGCCTGGTCGTAGCCTGCTGTTCAGTCGTTTGGTTGTCCCTCACTAAGCCGCCTGCCAGCCTGGTCGCCCCACGCAGCCTGCTGTTTGGTCTTTACTGTGATGGAGTCCCAGACAATTTGCATATTCCTCTATTATTAGTATATATTATTATTTTGGTTAATCCTCTCCCCAGGATACTTTTCCATTGATTTTAGAGGAGTGGGAGGGAAGGGGAGAGGCAGAGAGAGAATATCATTGGTGTGAAAGAGCCACATCAACTGGTTGCCTTCTGCACGTGCCCCAATGGGGGGGCAAGGAGCGAACCCACAACCCAGATATGCGCCCTTGACTGGGAACGAACCTATGACTCTTTGGTACGCAGATCGACGCTCTAACCACTGAGCCATGCTGGCCAGGGCTCCCTGGTTTCTTTATTGCCGTGTTATGTTTCTGTCACCCATGAATTGAATTTGTAAGGGACTTTCGTTGTTGTTGTTGTTAATCCTCTCCCTAGGATATTTTTCCATTGATGTTTCAATCTCTCTCTCCCTCTCCCTTCCTCTCTGAAATCAAATTACACACACACACACACACACACACACACACACACACACATAAAACAAAGAAAAATAAGAAAATGTATACAGGTATAAGGTGCACTGAGTTCTCCCTTATCTCCAGGGGACACGCTCTGAGAGGCCCTGTACATACAGAACTCTTCATGTGAAGGAAGCACTTCATGCTTCTCTCTGGCATGTCTGAATTACCAGCAACACTACTCCTGGGCTCTGGGGACATTGTGCGGTGAGTAAGGGTGCCTGGGACACAGCCCGGTGATACGGCAGGTGGTCTGATCATCTACGGCCACTATGGGCCTACCGTGCGGGGAGCATGCACAGCGCGACACGCGGGACAAAGGGAGGAGTCACATCCTAGGCCGCACGGAGCGCCATTTCCTCACGCTACTCAGAATGGCATGCGATTTAAAACCGATGAGTTGCTTACTTCTGGCATTTTCCACTTCATATTTTCCAACCGTGGTTGATCACGGGGAACTGAAACCAGGAAAAGGAAAACCATGGATTGGGGGTGGGGGGTGGGGAGGCTACTTATCCAGGGTGTTGCTGCCATTACGAATGCCACCTGTGGGGGCCCTGGCCCCATGACCCATTCCTGACCCATTCCTGAGCCTCGCGGCTTTCTCTCTACCCGCTCCCACCATCATTCCAGACCCTTCCTCCCCCAGGAGCGAAGGTGTGGGGGGCCTCACCCAGCGCATTAAATGCCGGCAGCACATCGAAGTCAACGCTCCCGTTGAGATGTTTGGATTTCAGAGAGAAGCTCAGCACCCTGGGAGCCTCCCATTTGGAAATCTCAAACGTCACCTCCACGTCCTGATCGGTCACTTGCTGCTGGTGGGCTTCCAGCTGGTGTTTGATTTCCTTGATGACGTTGTAGCGCTCGGTTTTCTGGGAGGGGAAGCTTGTCAGCGAGTCCACGAACACGACGAGGTCGGCGTCAGAGCCGGTCCTGAGGGCGGTGCCTTTGCCGGACGACCCTGCCTAGTGAGGAGGACAGGCAGGATGGGAGACAGCGAGAGCCCCTCACCCCCATGGGCTCCCACGGGTGGGACTGAGTAAGGAGATTCCAAGTTGGGGCCCAGTGAGGGCTGAGCCCCCAGCAGACTGTTTGCTTTTTCACACGAATAGAACAATGGGGTTCCGAAGGCGGCGATTCTCACACCCTTGGAGGTGCGTATGTACACTCCCGGGTTGGTGATAAATGACCCCCAGGTCTCAAGTCAACCTCCTGAGCTTGTCTCCTAGCCTGAAGCCCGCTTCCCTTTCCATTCTCGTGGCCTGGAAGGAATCCAACGGGCGCAGTCATTATGCTGGCACTTCTCATCTGTCCCCGAAACATTGTTTTCTCCTGCCATCCCCACATCGTTGGGTGAATATTCATAATGTAGATACCGGGCTTGGCCAACTTTTGGTAAAGGGTTTCTCCACTTCCCCCTTCCTGCCTCTCCCCCACCCCACCCCCCTTTCCTTTCTCAGCAAGTGTGTGAAAATGTAAACACTAGCCTTAGCTCACTGGCCCTGGTTTGACAGCCCCAGGGGAGCTGCCAGGGCATTCTGTGTTGAGGAGCTGGGTCTGGGGCACAGCTCCTTGCCCGATGGGCTTCTCTGAGGGCCACTGTGTGTGTGTGTGTGTGTGTGTGTGTGTGTGTGTGTGTGGTGTGTATGTGTGTGTGTGTGGTGTGTATGTGTGTGTGTGTGGTGTGTATGTGTGTGGGGTGTATGTGTGATGTGTATGTGTGTGTGGTGTGTATGTGTGTGTGGTAGGTATGTGTGTGTGGTGTGTGTGGTGTGTGTGGTGTGTGTGTGTGTGTGTGTGTGGTGTGTATGTGTGTGTGTGTGGTGTGTATGTGTGTGTGTGTGGTGTGTATGTGGTGTGTATGTGTGTGTGTGTGGTGTGTATGTGTGTGGTGTGTATGTGTGTGTGGTGTGTATGTGTGTGTGGTAGGTATGTGTGTGTGGTAGGTATGTGTGTGTGGTGTGTGTGGTGTGTATGTGTGTGTGTGTGGTGTGTATGTGTGTGTGTGTGGTGTGTATGTGGTGTGTATGTGTGTGTGTGTGGTGTGTATGTGTGTGGTGTGTATGTGTGTGTGGTGTGTATGTGTGTGTGTGTGGTGTGTATGTGTGTGTGTGTGGTGTGTATGTGGTGTGTATGTGTGTGTGTGTGGTGTGTATGTGTGTGGTGTGTATGTGTGTGTGGTGTGTATGTGTGTGTGGTAGGTATGTGTGTGTGGTGTGTGTGGTGTGTATGTGTGTGTGTGTGTGTGTGGTGTGTATGTGTGTGTGGTGTGTGTGTATGTGTTTGTGCATGTATGTGTGTGGTGTGTGTGTGTGTGTGTTTTAAAAGAGATTAAGTGGGAGGGAGAGAGAGAGAGAAACATCAGTGATGAGAGAGAACCATTGATCGGCTGCGTCCTGCATGCCCCTCACTGGGGATCGATCCTGCAAACCCCGGGCATGTGCCCTGACCAGGAACCGAACCATGACCTCCTGGCGTATAGGTCAGTTCAACCACTGAGCCACGCCGGTCGGGCTCATTCCATTTTTGTAGAGAAAAGGATTCTTTTACCCACAGGTAGTGAGTGCCTGGCTATGCAGCTAGGGGCGAGAGGGGAGTGTGCCCTGTGTACAGATCTGCAGTTAATCCCTGTTCCAGCCCAATTCATTCAGGCAGACAGAGGGAAGAGGGTCAACCCATGGCCTTCAGGTCATGGACAAGCGTGATCCAATCCACTGAATCGCTAGCTCAGCTGATGGGAGGAATCAGGCTCCAGTCCCTGAAGCAAGAAAGAGGCCCCCCTTTGGTTCATTATACACCACACTTACAATCTCCCGTGGTTTGAATGGTGGCCCTGCAAAGGTAAGTCTGTGGGAACGCGTGAATGTGATCTTACTTGGAAAAAGGGTCTCTGTAGATTTAACTAAATTAAGGATCTGCGGGCCCTAAATCCAATGACAAGTGTCCTTAAGAGAAGAGAAAGGGCCCTGACCAGTTTGGCTCAGTGGATAGAGCATCAGCCTGTGGACTCAAGGGTCCCAGGTTCGATTCCGGTCAAGGGCATGTACCTTGGTTGCAGGCACATCCCCAGTAGGAGGTGTGCAGGAGGCAGCTGATCGATGTTTCTCTCTCATCGATGTTTCTAACTCTCTATCCCTCTCCCTTCCTCTGTAAAAAAATCAATAAAATATATTTTTAAAAAAAGAGAGAAGAGCGAGGAGATGGTGACTGGAAGATGGGGGCAGAGACCTGAGTGATGCAGCTACAAGCCCAGGACCGCCACGGATGCCGGCAGCCCCAGGATGCTTGCAGAATCAAAAGTATGTTGTTAATGACAGAAGCAGTCCCTCGGCACCACCCCTACCCCACTCAGAGCAGCAGCGTTCTGGTTGCTGCCCTCCCCAATGCCCTTCCTCATCCTTTGCCTCTGCTGGGAGACGGCGCCAGCCACTGCTTAGTATCTCGCGAGTAACCCCCGTGGAGAGAAAGGCCAGTGCTCACTTTGATGGGCTTCTGGACCTTCGTAGCTGAATGCCGAAAGCAGATTTCTTTAAGGAACTTCGAGATGATGCCAACAGCTGCCTTGATCTGAATGTTGACCTTTTTCGTGGGCTGGAGAAAGTCCTTGATGAATTTATCCAGAAGGTGGCCTGGGGTCTCATGGATCGGTGCTGGCTGCGGGAGGGGGCGGGGGAGGGCGGAAGAACCCTGCTGTGAGCAGCCCCCCGCCAGCGGGTCCCAGGTTTTCTTCCCGTCTCTCCCTCCTGCTCTCCAACCCAGGCATCTTTGTTGTCCTTACTTCTTATAGTGATGCTAGAGGCCCGGTGCACGAAAATTTGTGCCCTCGAGGGTGGGAGGGGGGTCCCTCAGCCCGCCTGTGCCCTCTTGCAGTCCAGGAGCCCTAGGGGAATGTCCAACTGACAGTGCAGGGAGCAGGCCTAAGCCACAGTCTGGCCTCCCTCTGTGGGAGGCAACAGGCAGGGTGAGCGGCCGGCCCTGCCCCCAGCACCCTGCTGCCGCCAGTCACTGCCCCCCCCAGATCACCAGCCCCTCCCTCTACCCACCTTGGCTGGCTTGGTACTGCCCGCTCAGCGACCCTGCCCCCCACCAGCCGGTCGTTCTGCCATTCCATTGATTTGCATATTGGGCTTTTATCATATAGGATATCCCAGGGACATATTTGAGTTTAGGGGGGTACCCAGAGACAATACTCTCCCCTAGTTGAGAACTGAATCCTTCTCCCCAGGGGTCCTTCATGCCCCTGTCTCCACACTCTTTCCAGCTGTGGCATCGTCAGTCATGGCCGGCACTCTTCAGCTTCCTCCCCTCCTCTGTCCCTCCCTTCCTTTCCCATTCCCTGTGGCTATGACAGATTTCTGATGATCATACTCATTTCTTTTCCCAGGTTCTATCGGCTTCTGTTAAACACGCGGGGACCCGGGATTGGTTTCCAGGGCTGCCGTGACAAATTACAACCGGGTGGCGTAAAGCGACAGAAGTTCATTCTTTCACAATCTGGAGACTAGAGATCCAAGATGAAAGCATGGACAGGTCATGCTCCCTCTGAAGCCCCCAGGGGAGGCCCTTCCTGGCCTCTTCTAGCTTCTGGTGGCACCAGTCACCCTTGTGCCCCTTGCCTGGTACGCGCATCACTCTCACCCCGGCCTCTGCATGCACGTGACCTGCTCCCCCCTGTGTCTGTGTCCCTGTGTGTCTTCTTTTGTTGTAGTTGTTAATCCTCACCCCTGGATATTTTCCCATTGATTTTTAGAGAGAGTCGGGGGGGGGGGGGACACAGAGAGAGAGAAACATCGATGTGAGAGAGACACATCGATTGGTTGCCTCCCCCACGTGCCCCACCAGGGCCAGGGATTGAGCTTGCAACCAAGGTACGTGCCCTTGACTGGATTCAAACCTGGGTCTCTTCAGTTGGCAGGCCGACACTCTATCCACTGAGCCAAACTGGCCAGGGCTCTGTGTATCTTCTTATAAGGACACTGGTCATTGGAGTCAGGTCCCATGCGAGTCTAGGTGGCCTCATCTTAACTAATCACACACACACACACACACACACACACACGAACTGTCCCACCAAATGTGGACAGCATTGAACATTGGGCATCTAGGTGAAGGGCATCTACATGGAGGGCATTTGGGTGAAGTGCGCTGACCATTTTTGCAAGGTTTCTATCCATTTGAAAGTTTTCAGAATAAAATGTTGGGAGAAACATGTTTTAAACAGCCGTCTTAGGAGGCTGGGAGCAAAGACCAGGAGTCTGGTGAAAGTGGGGGGGAGGGGTGACTGCTCAGAGGGTCCCAATCCTTCTGCATCCAACTAGGGTTTCCTGTTCACAGGGAGCTACACCTCTGGGGCTCAGTTCATTTACATCTACGTTTACTTCCCAGACCTTTGCTCAACTGGCCCTCAAGTTTCTGTGCAGATAGAAGACAGACTCTGCCTCCCCTCAGTTGGGCATAAAGGAGTCCCGTTCTGTGAAATGCGGGATTTCGGTCACTTCTCTGGCCTCACTGATGGGTTTGTGCCCCTCGCCCCGCCCTACGACCCCAAGGAGCGCTTTACGGCGTCAGCAGTCCAACCTGAGAAGGTTTGCGTGGGATTGCCTTTCTCTGATAAGCTCTGGGAGCGCAGGGGGAATCTATGTCGATAGATTTGCTTCTCCTTTGGGGGATGGAAGGGGCAAAGTGAATGTCTCGGGTTCAAAGCCGGCCCCTCCTGTCTCCAGCCCCACTTCTCACTCTGGTCCCACACACTTGCTCGAACGGCGCTCAAAGCCTGTCCCGGGACCCACAGGGGAGAGAGTCACCCAGTACCCTTGGGCTCTGCTCCATTTCATCTGCCACCACCCTCCCACCTGCAGAAATGAACCCAAATCTTTCACCTGCAGGTGCCCCCCCCCCTTTGCTTTTTGTTCAATCTGTACTTTACCATCATTTGCTCGGAAGGGGAGGCCCCCAATGGCATGCTGTGGATTGAATTATGTCCCCTCAAAAGATACGTTGAAGTCCTAATCGATGAATGTGAACTTATCTGGATATAGGGTCTTTGCAAGAGGCAATTGAGTTAGATGAGGTCATTCGAGTGGGCCCTAATCCAATATGCCCTGGGTCCTAATAAGAAGAGGAGAGAGGCGCCAAGACCGACAGCATGGGGGGGGGGGGAAGACCTTGTGAAAACACAGAGGGGAGGGCCACGAGACCATGGAGCAGAGATGGGAGTGATGCTGCCACAAGCCAAGGATTGCTGGCAACCAGCGAGTCCGGGAGAGGCATGGAGGAATCCTCCTCTAGAGGCTTCAGAGGGAGCACAGCCCTGCCAACACCGTGAGCTTGGACTTCGAGTCCTCAGGACTGTGAGAGCAAACATCTCTGCTGCTTTAAGCCACCCAGGGCTCGGGCTTTGTGACAGCAGCCCAAGGACACCGACCGGTGATCTCGAGGAAGACTGCAGCCGGGTGTCGGGAGGAGGAGGGCCCTCCCTGAAGCATGACAGGAGCTATATTTGGAGCGCCCTCTCACCAGAACATTCCAAGATGGTCCAGGTGACCCGCTCAGGCTGAGAGAAGATAACCAGTTTTGAGCTTCTGCTTTTAGCAGTCGCCAGCACGTCTCATCGTTGCTCATCATATTGGTGGGGTCAGTTGGATCCAAGATGACTGGCCTATGAATTCCATTAGATTATATATATAAAAAAAATCAGTTGGGCTGCTTGTGGGAAGAGAAATCAGTTTTAGGGAGAGAGGCCTAGACTGGGCTTCTGGTAACTCCTGTGGTTTCTCTCAATTGCTGAGGTGCTTTGTGTCCAGCCTCTCTGGTCCTGTGCTCTCTGGTTGACAGAGAGAGGCGTTCTATTAATCTATATATATAAAAACCTAAGCCACCATTACAACCAGTCGACTGGTCAGTATGACAACGCACTGACCACTAGGGGGCAGACACTCAATGCAGGAGCTGCGGCCTGGTGGTTAGTGCACTACCACAGCCAACCTCCCGTGAACAGCAACCTCCCGCAGTCTCTTCCTCCAGATGGCTGGTCCTGATTGGCTCTGATCAGCCCCAATTGGCCCTGATCGCTGGCCAGGCCCAGGGACCCCACCTGTGCACGAATTTGTGCACCAGGCCTCTAGTAATGTAATAAGATGGCCTTTTCCTGCGGACCTTTCTTCTCTCTTAGCCTCTTCCTTCTGTAAAGGGTTTGTCTGGGGCACAAAATGTGATGATGGTTTGTAGTGTGAATGAAAGCATGGGTCAGGGTTCCTCCCTCAGACCTCTTCTCACTCCCTGCCCAGTGCTGCTGGCATCTGTGTGGCACGCCCCTGGCTGGAAAGGACAGGGGTGAGGGCTCATTCTAAAGGGGCACAGTCTGGCATGCAGATGGAGAGGGAAAGAGAAAGGGTCACGGAAGTTGGTACCTTGATGATCGGATCTGGTTCAGCATGACGTTCCGGACGGTCTCATCCTCAAAGTTGTAGTTGACTGTCCAATAGACACACAGCTGCTCCTGCTGCTCGATGAGCTCTAGGACAGTTCTGAGGCCTTGAACTATGTCAAAGTCTTCCTCTCTACACCCCTCTTCCCAGGCATAGACGGTGAGCAGCTCTAGAGCATACGAGGGTGGCAGGGATTGATCCCCCCACAGTTTCTGGCACTGCAGGAGAAGAATGGGGCAGCAGCTAACTTAGAGACCCAGTTCTTCCCATGGCAGGGCTCTGAAATCAAGAAACCAGCTCGGCCGGTGTGGCTCAGTGGTTGAACATCGACCCCGTGAATCAGGAGGTCATGGTTCAATTTCCGGTCAGGGCACAGACCCTGGTTTCAGGCTCGGTCACTGGGCGGGGTGTGTGCGGGAAGCATCCAATTGGTGTTTCTCTCTCTCTCCCTCTCCCTTCCTTTCTCTCTAAAATCAATAGAAACATATTTAAAAAATAAATCTTAAGTCAAACCATTGTAAGTCAAGGCCTATCTGTATTTGTCAGTATTTCCTAAAGTTAAATATGTACCTATTCCTCATTGTGGACACACACACGCATACATATATGCCATGTGTATATGTACATGCACACACATATGTTTTCATATACATATACTTTATAACCCAGCAGTTGCATGTCTGCATATTTACTCAAGAAAAAGGAGTGCTTGCCAAGCCGATGTGGCTCAGTGGTTGAGCACTGACCTATGAACCAAGAGGTTCAATTCCTGGTCAGGGCACAAGTCCGGGCTGTGGGCTCAATCCCCAGTAGGGGGCATGCAGGATGCAGCTGATCAATGATTATCTCTTATTATTGATGTTTCTAGCTCTCCTTCTCCCCTCCTCTCTGAAATCAATAAAAGAAAATGTATATTTTAAAGAGGAGCCTGAAATTTACAAAAACATATGCAGGGAATACCCATAGTCACATAATTCATACTAGCCCCAACATGGAAACGACCCAAATGTCCGTCAGTAGAGGAGTGGGTCAATGTGTGGGTAGTAACACAATGGAATATTACAAAACAATGAAGAAATGACAACCACGTGCACCAACATGGACAAATCTCTCAGACAGAACGTTGAACAGAAGACAGCAGACACAACGTACATACAGTCAGACTCCATTCATATCAAGTTGAAAAGCAAGCAAAACGAATTTGTGGTGACAGCTATTAGGATAGCGGGCTGTTTGGGGGAGTGTTCACTGGGAGTGGGCTTGAGGCCACTCCGAGTTTTGCTTAAAACAATATAAAATGCATCGAGCTGAATACCTAAGATTGTTGTCCTTTACTGGATTGCAAGTTATTGTGACCCAAAGGAAGTGGATGGCAGCCAGAGGAAATGCGAGATGAAACTGACCTGTCGATGCCAGGCCTTTACCAAGAGGATCAAATCCTTCAGCTTCCTGGGATGCTTGTTAAAAAAATCCTCCTGGAGTTTTGTGAAGCAGACGGAGAATTCACCGGGGCTGGCTTTTGTCTGGTCCAAGGCTCTTTTGAGGTCTCGATAGGTCGAGGGGCTGGGCTTGCCGCTCAAGTCTGGCAGGAAAGAGAAAAAGGACTTTGAAGGTTGGGTGTGGTTTGGTAGCAAACTGCCTCCTCTGTCAGAGGCCAGGTCTGTTTGCTTAAACGGTGAGGGGTGGCTGGCCCTGCTTGGTGACAAATGAAGTCTAAAAGGACCATCATGCAAATGCTATGGTGCTGGCTGAAGACAAGACCAGTGAGGGCAAACAGAGGAAAGGAGAAACCATTGTAAATGAAAAAAGAAGGAGTTCCAAATGAGTGGGGAAAAGACGGTTTCTTTGAAAAATGGTATTGGCCTACACCTGGAAGAAAATGAAGTTTATATATCACAGACAGTATATCCCGCTAGTGAGCCCATCCAGTGAGGGCTCCAGTTCAGGGTCAAGGGTACAGGCACCTTGAGGAGGCAGGTGCAGGCAGAGCCCCGGAGGCTGGGATGGCTGCCAGGTGGCAGGTGCACTCCCCACAGCACTGAGCCTGTGAGGTAGGCAATGCAGGGCAGTGGCTCTCAGACTGGCGTGCCAATCAGAATCCTGCTGCACAGCTAATAGGAACACAGGCTCAGGAGCCTCCTGTGTGAATGAGGCAGAGGAGTGGATTAAACAACTGTGGTACATCTACACAATGGAGTACTACGCTGCTATAAAAAAGGAGGAACTTTTACCACTTGCAACAGCATGGATGGAACTGGAGAGCATTGTGCTAAGTGAAATAAGCCAGTCGGAGAAAGATAAATATCACTTGATCTCACTCATATGGGGGATATAATGATCAACATAATTTGATGAACAAGAATAGATCCAGAGACAAATGGCAGGGAAGGGGGATTACAGAGCAACGAAAGGACTTGTATGCATGCATATTAGCATAGCCAACGGACACGGACACTGGGGTGGTGGGGGCTTGCCCGGAGTGGGAATGGCTTGTGGGGGGAGGGTCGTCAAGTGGGGAAAAAGGAGACATATGTAAAACTTTAGTCAATAAATAAATTAAAAAAAAAAGTCAATGAGGAGCCCCAACTGGTTTTGCTCAGTGGATAGAGCGTCGGTTTGCGACCAAAGGGTTTGATTCCGGTCAAGGGCATGTACCTCAGTTGCAGGCTCCTCCCCAGCCCAGGCCCTGGTCAGGGCTCGTGCAGGAGGCAACTAATCGATGTGTTTCTCTCACATCGAAGTTTCTCTCTGTCTCTCCCCCTTCCCTACCACCCTCCCTAAAAATCAATGGAAAAATATCCTCGGGTGAGGATTAACAACCACCACAAAAAGCCAATGAGGAGATGGGAAGTCCTAGAGAAGAGAGAAAGCCAGGGTAGGAGGGACTTCCTCTCTTGAAGGCCTCCACTTCGGAAAGCACCAAAGGTACCTATCCACCATCCCTCTTTGACTTTGCTCTCTCAACACACCCCTCACGACCCACCCCCACCCCCACATACCCCGGAGGGCTCACCCAGAGCATCGAAGGCGGGCAGCACGTCAAAAGTGACGCTCTGCCATCGTGTGGACAGCCGGACGGTGAGGTCACCATTGGACCTCTGCATCTCCATCTTGACTGTCAGCTTCCTTTCGAGCTGACAAGCTCTCAGCTGCTCCCAGATTTTGTCGAGGATTTCATGTTGGTTTTCCTTCTGATCCTGGAATTTTTCAAGGTCACTGATGAAGATGACAAGGGTACCATCGGAGTTGCCCTTTAAGACCGTTTTCCGGCCGTAGGAGCCACCCTGCCAGCAACAGAGAAGCAGGTGTGAGAGTCTGGACCCTCTGGGGGTCACGGCACTCCCCAGGGGGCAGTAGTATTTCTTAACTTGAGAAAAAGCCCCAAATGTTACCATAGTCTTAAAGTTGAGACGCAGGCATCCATGGGTCCCCCCAAAGACCAGGGTGCCCATAGCAATATTTTTCATCTAGCCCCAACCTAGAGGAAACGCACGTGGATAAACGCGGTGCATCCACGCAGTGGAATCCTGTACAGCAGTGAAATGACAAACATCACCTGCCCCCACGACAGACATTTCCTGAACAGGGGGGGTCAAAGAGACCATACACGAAAGCCACACAGGGTGTGGACTCATTTATCCAGGGTGACCAACGGGTCCGGTGTACCCAGTGTTAGCGTCGAAAGACCCACGTCCCAGAAAACCCCTCGGCCCCAGGCAAACTGGGATGCGTGGCCACCTTACATGTAGACGAAGTTAAAAACTGGCAAAATGATTTCTGCCGTCAGGAGGCAGGAGGGCGCTGCCCTGGGTGAGGGCGATGACAGGACAGGGAGTGCAGGGGCCCTCAGGGGCTGGGAATGTTTATTTATTTATTTTTTAAATATCTTTCTTTATTGAGTTCAGAGAGGAAGGGAGAAGGAGAGAGAGAAACATCAATGATGAGAGAGAATCATTGATCGGCTGCCTCCTGCACGCCCCGCACTGGGGACCAAGCCCACAACCCAGGCATGTGCCCCTGGCCAGAATCGAACCCGGGACCCTTCAATCGGCAGGCTGGCGCTCTATCCGCTCAGCCAAGCCGGCCGGGGTGGGGCTGGGAATGTTTTGCTTCTCGAGCCGGGTGTAGGTTACACATCTCCGCTGTTCGTGGCGATCCAAACAGGCTGCATACTTAGCTCTGTGCGTTTATCTTTTTGTGCGTTTATTTTAATTAGAATAAGTTAATTAATATCGAGAGGCAGGATGGTGCTATTAAATAACTCCCAGCTGTTGAATAACTTCCCTGTGCCTCAGTTTCCTGCTCTGGGCCACGGCAGGAGACACCAGTATCCAAGTGTCTTTCCTGCTGGGGCTAGTGGGTGTGTGTGACGGCAGAGGCGAGGTAGCACGCGGCTGCGGAGAAGCGAGTCTCCAGCGCCAGAGAGCATGGCGGTGGGAGTGGGGCTCTCCACCCCCCTCCCTACCCTAGAGTCCTGGCACCTTCCCAGCACCCTTTCCTCCCTGAAGGCCCAGGATCTTTAGCCTCAGCCCTGGGGTTTGTGCCCATAGCACCCACCATTTCTAAATGATGAGAGCTCCCAGCCCCCACTTGCTGGAAATGGCAACACCGAGCAACTTTTGGGTAGTTTCACCGAAGTCGTTTAGCCTCAGTTTACTGCTCTGTAAATAAGAAGGATAGAACAACAGCAGGGAGTAATCACAGCGAATTTCCTGAACACGAACCATGTGCCAGGCCTTGTACTAAGAACGTTATGTGCTCATGCCTCACAACACTTTCAGATGGGTATTAGTCCTCTCCCATTTTATAGATTCGGAGACGGAAGCACAGAGAGGTTAAGCAACCTACCCCGGGTCACACAGTAATAAGGGGCAGAGCGGACTTCAGAGTCTGTGTTCCTAAACTCTAAACTATATCCCATCCTCTCTCCGAGGGTGGGGCGGGCAGGATGATGGATGGTGCCCCCAGGGCCTGGCACACAGTAGGTGCTCAGCACCAAGTCACTCTGACTTCCGATAACCAGGAGCCCCGACCCCCGGCCCTCCACTCACTTTGGCGACATCTGTCACCGTGGGAGGCTCCGTGGCTTCCTGCAGGGCGGCACAGATGGTGTCCACGGCCTCATCGATCTGTCTCTGACAGTCTTCAGTCGGCCTCAGTGAGGTCTGGATATACTCATCCAGTTTCTGAGCAGGCACCGAGTACACCGTTTTTGGGCAGGCGCCAGATAGCCAGGATAGCCAGTTGCCCATTGCTGCGGATAGCCAGTTGCTCATTGCTGCTGCTGGCTGCCTGCCGGGGCGACAGCTCACGGCAGAGCAGGAGGCAGAGGAGGGAGAGGATCTCTGGGCTGAGAGCTTGGAAGCAGGAAAGAGCCAGGAAACTGAAACTGACCAGCATTCTTAGCTGACTTCCTCAATCCAGAGCTCTGCCCGCCCCTCAGCACAACCTGCCTCTCAGCTGCTCCCGGGGAGGCGTCCTCCTGGAGAAACACGCAGCTGCTGGAGCTGGACACGCGCTAGACCTGCGCCCCTGAGCACGCCGCCTGCCTCTTTGAGCCTCGACTCCCCCCTTTGTAAAATGGGGACAGCAGTGGCGTCTCTCTTATTGGGCGAATGCAGGAATAAAATAGTACCTGCCAAGCGCTTAGCACAGGCCCGGGCAGTCGCCACTGCTATAGAAGTGTTTGCTAAGCAAATACAATTTTTTAGTGGCAGAGTTCTTCCTTGAAGCCCCTTTCTCCTTCTTCCTGTTCCCAGGGACCTGAGAAGTCAGACTCCGTGAGAGCGGCAAGGAGAGAGACTCAGAGAGGTGACGGACTTGCTCGGGGACACACAGCGAGACGAGGGCTGAGCTGGGCTCAGCGTGCTCGGTGGGTGGGAGCGTCCGTGGGCCCAGTTCCGCAGCATCCGTGGAAACCCGCACGGCCTCATCAGCCACTTCCCCCACCCAGTAAGGACAGAAACAAGCTCGGAGAAGCACAGGGGTCGGAGGGGAGACAGATGTGCAGCTCCCGCCCGGAGCAATGAAAACGAAACTCCCAGAGCCTCGAGTGGCTGCCTCAGAAGCAGAAATCCCCAAGGTGTGGGTTCTTCACCCCCATGGCAGTCCCTCTCTGCCATGAGGATTCATTTCATACGTCGACTTGGCTGGGCCAAGGTACCCAAATATTTGGTCAAACATTGATCTAGATCTTTCTGGGAAGGTACTTTGAAGATGAGACTGACATTTAGACCAGTGGACTTCGAATAAAGCGACTACACTCTAGCTGGCATGTGGGTGGGCCTCGTCTAATCAGTTGAGGGCCTGTATGTAAAAAAGACTGACTTCTCTCGAGGAAGGGGGGGGGGAATCCCACCAGCAGATGCCTTCAGCCTGGAGCTGCCTCACTCAGCTCCTCCCTGGGTCTCCCTCCTGCCAGCCTGCCTTGCAGAATTTGGACTTGCCAACTTCCACAACAGCACGAGCCAGTTCCTTAAAAGAAATCTCTAGATCTACATCTATCTATCCTATTGGTATTTTTTTTTCTTGTAGAACTTTGACTATTACACCTGTCCATTCAAGGTCCTTCCTTGCCCTCATCTGACTTTCGCTGTAACACTTAGAGGTCAGCTGGGCAGGGTTCATAAGGCTCCCTTTTTAGGTAAAAATGTGGAGGCTCAGAGAGGTGGAAACACTTGCCCAAGGTCACACAGCGAGTACATTGTCTGGCTGGGCTCTAACCCCACACCACCTGATTCCAAAGTCCATGCTTTTTTTCTTTTTTAAAGATTTGATTCTGCAATAATTTGAAATACTGAGAAAATGTGTGAGGTGAGTACAAAGAACTCCCTCTTCTACCCTCACCCGGAATAGTTCACCTTTGCCCTTATTCTGTATGCACGTCTTATCAGCAGTCTCATTACGGAGCCATTTGAGGGCATGTTGCAGATATTATGCCCCTTTGCTCTTTTTTTTTTCCTTCAGGTTTTAAAACTTTTTATTTGCATATTTTTTTAAAAATATATTTTATTGATTTTTTACAGAGAGGAAGGGAGAGAGACAGAGAGTTAGAAACATCGATGAGAGAGAAACATCAATCAGCTGCCTCCTGCACATCTGGGATGTGCCCGCAACACAGGCACACGCCCCTGACCGGAATCGAACCTGGGACCCTTGAGTCCGCAGGCCGACGCTCTATCCACTGAGCCAAACCGGTTTCGGCTTTATTTGCATATTAAAAAAATGGTGCATTCCAATAATTAAAATCATTTGAACAACAAAAAAATGGCACTGTGATTAAACTGCATTTTACAGCCCGCAGGACCCCTTGGACCAGCTTGGTTTTAACTCTAGATTTCACCCTCGTCCCATCCAGCTCCCACCTTCACCGACATGCAAGTTGTCCTCCTTCCCCCCTGAGCCAGCCAGGCAGATGGAGCGGCAGGTGCGGCCTTCGTTGTCAGTAGTTCTGATGTGAAAAGGGGCAGCACAGTCACTTCAACTGATCCAACCTCTTTGCATCTTGCAAAGGTAAACAGCTACAGGAAGTAAAACACGAACGCAATGCTTGTGGAATGGACAGTGCCTACGGGCGGCGCGTGCCTCATTACGATTCGCCTGCTTGCTTCTCCTGTTCGATCGTTTCTTTTGAAGGCAGTGGATTTTTCTCTTGCGTTTCTGTCTTCTTCGGTTTCGACTTACCGAATTTCTCAATCTCAGCCATATCGGGTTTGTCAGACATGGTCGCAGAGGAAGCCGAGCGAGGTGCGCGAACGAGAGAAGTCGATCTGCTCACGGACGGCCGCCGAGTCTGCTCTTTTTTGTTTAAAATCTTTGTTTTTTTGAGATTTAGGTCCACAGCAAAATTGTGCAGAAGGCCCAGCGATGTCCTATGTACTCCCTGCCCCCACACACGCACAGCCTCCCGACCAAGGTGGGGCATTTGTTACAACCGATGACTCTATGTGGACACATCATAATCACCCAGACCCTTCCCTCTGAAATCCTTCCATCTGTGTCCCCTAAGAACCGGGCTGCTTCCTCTCCGCCTCCCGGGCCTCCCCTCTGGGAGGGACCACGCCCTCACCCACTCAATAGACATCCATGGTGCCTGTGCCGGGAATACAGTCCCGGACGCTGCCTCCGGCCCTGGGCCTCCACTCCTCCCTGTGCTACCCGGGGTGGGAGGCCAGATGCTCACTTCTCAGACCCCCTGTAGCCAGATCCTGGCTGTAATTTTGTTTATTTTAAAGGAGAGACACAGAAGCACCCCCTGCAGCCCTGGTGGCCCAGTCCTGGGGGATGTGTGTGGCTGTGGGAGTCCACGTCCCTGGTCTGGACCCCAGCTTTGTGGGGGAGGCGGTGGGCAGAGAGCAGCAGCTTCCTCTGATCCAGCCGCGGTGGTCCAATAACGAAACTAGCATCCAGGTGGCCCCAGCCTCCTTCCGCCGGTCCAGGGTTGGACGGAATCCCTTTCCACTTCCGATTCCGGAGTGCTTTCTGTTTTCCATGCTGGTCCTGGACTGAGAGGGACACTGACTGCACTGGAGGTCAGGAGTGCCCCCTGCATGCGCTGGGTGGGTTTGCTCTGGAGGCAGAGGCAGCTGGCACTGTCACTAGGGCACTGGCTTACCATGTAGGCTCTGGGGATGGAGGACCCACTGGTGGCATTGTAGCAGGGCAGAAAAAAGATAGGAACTTGGTAAAAAAAACCAGAAAGGAAGTATGGCATGGCATTAAGATGTGCAAACTGGGGGGAGGAGCGAAACGGGACCAAAAGGAGGCCTCCAGTGAAAAGGCATCCGGTGAAGTGTCCAAGGACAGGGACCGCATGGCATGCATGTCCCACTCCCTCTGTCTGTGTCTGTGGCAGACATAAGCAGCCGATCCCGGCACGCGGTCCTTCTAGCAGCTGAGCTCAGAAAGCTTCTCCATAGCCCAGACACGTACAGACTGTAGGTCTCTGAGCACTTCCTCCTGTACGCAGACCAGACATTGCTAATCCATCACGGCACTCGTGCCACTACTTTTCTCGAGCGCATCCATGGCAGACATCACTAATCGATTAGGCCACTCCTCGCAGCTAGGCATCCATTCTTCAAAATCCTTTAACACACAGGGCTCCGGACAGCCACAACCAACTGAGTGTGGCCGACAAATGAGATGAAAACGCTACCATCCCTGTGAAAAGTTCTTAGATTAGGGAAGGAGGAGCAGCCACTGGGAGCTCAGAGATGAGTGTCAGGAGGACGGATGTGAGCTGGGGTGGATGGGGAGAGAGAAGTCGGGGAGGAGGAGGAGGACATTCTCGGCAGGGGCAGATGCAGCTGAGACCAGAGGGTCACGAGGGTGACGGGGAAGCCGGAAACCCAGGAAGGTGCCCACCCATGCAGGCTGGACTCCAGCATGTAGGCCGCGGAGGCAGGGCAGTGTTTGAGTACAGTGCCCACTGGATACAAGGGGGGATTCAATGGGCTGGGTGAGCAGAGTGGGCTGCGGGGAAGAGAGCTGAGTGGGAGGCAAGGATGTCCGTTGGGAGGCTGGACTGAATCAATCAATCTCTCTCTCTCTCTCTCTCTCTCTCTCTCTCTCTCTCTCTCTACGCGCACATGCACACAGACACACACACACACACACACACACACACACACACACACATCTGGCATGTGACCCTGAGTCTCCCCACGTGGAGGGCTGGTGTCCATCTGTCCATCTGGTAGGACCACTGATTTTCTGGGCTTCACACAGCGGCCTGGGAAAGATGACAGAATATGTGGTTACCTCTAACCTTCCTAGAGAAGCTGAGTATGTGACAATGGGAACAGATAGGACATGGAGGGGCGGGGGCACGTCTGGGCCATGACTGGGCCCTGCCCCTTTGGGAGGAATCATGCCCCTTCCCCAACCACACTGCCCCCCAACAAAGATGCTCCCTGCTGTACCCCAGGTCTCTCACCCTCACTGGCCACGGCTGGATGGGGGTGCCATCTCTGTCTATGCAGCACAGGGAGGACATGCAGGCTGCAGCTTCCTTGGCCAGCAGGTCCCAGCGGGCATTGGGGCCCAGGTTGCCTGTCGGGTCTGCCGGATCCAGGATGATGGGCCTGCAATTCCCACCCAAGGTCAGTCCTCTTCCAGGCAACATCTGCGTATCGACCTGCGGGATTGCTTGAACTATTCTCCCCCTTACCCAACACTTTGCAGGGGGCAGGGGCAGGGCCCAGAGACTCCTCTGGGCTCCAGGCACACACTTAAGGGCAGATTGGAGAAGACACTACACACGAGCCCCTTCTGCCTGCTGTATCCAGGACAGACATTACTAACCAATCACAGAGCTCAGGCCATGCTTGTCCCACCTGCATGGAAAGCAGGCATTGTTACTCAACCACAGCACTGGTTCCATCGCGCTCCCCCATCCATGGCCACTAACTGATGAGATCACCCTTTTCAGTGGAGCCCATTCACAACCTCAGGGTCCTTATCAACACATCACTCCATGTAGCCATTACCCACTGACTGGAAATACATCACCAAGTTGTGAAAGCGTCTTTGTTATCTCTGTAGCATTGCAGAGGCGGGCAAAATCCCACAGAATGGGGCAGCTTATGTTACCTGGGGGTTCGCAGGCAGGGTGGCCAGATTTAGCAAACACATATAGAAGATGCCCAGTTAAATTTGAGCTCCAGATAAACAATGAATACAGGTGTGTGTTTTTTGTTTGTTTGTGTGATAAAAATTTTAAATATGTTTTTATTGATCTCCGAGAGGAAGGGAGAGGGAGAGAGAGAGAGAAATCAAAACATCCAGGATGAGAGAGAATCATCGATCGGCTGCCTGCTGCACCCCCCACACTGGGGATCGAGCCCGCAACCCGGGCATGTGCCCTAACTGGGAATCGAACCGTGACCTCTTGGCTCATAGGTCAACGCTCAACCACTGAGCCGCTCTGCGAGGCAAGGGTGTTGGTTTTCTTAAGCATAAGTATATCCCAATGACTACACGGGCTATTCTTACACTAAAAAGTTCTTCATTGTTTATCCGAAATCAATTTAACGTGGGGTCTGGCATTTCACCCGCAGCCCCGAGTCTCCCCACGGGGAGGGCTGGAAAGGAGCTCAGTCCTAGAAAGTGGCTTCCCGCCTCTGCTCTGCGCCCTCAGGAGGCGGGGAGAAAGGTGGTCTTGGGTCTCGGACTCTGGGTCGTGGGGGTGGGTCCGAACCTGGGCTTGCGAAGCTGCTGCTCCAGGAAATCTTTGACGGTCTGGTCCTCACGGCTGTAGTTGACGGTCCAGTAGACACAGAGCTGGCGGTACTGGGTGACCAGCTCCAGGACAGTGCGAAAGCCCTCGGCCATGCCGAACTGGGGGTCCTGCCCCCCCTGCTCCCAGGCATACACCGTCAGGAGTTCCAGCCCGTGCTGGGGGGGCAGAGAGCCCTTCCCCTTGGGCATCTTCTTACACTAAGAAATGAGGAGGAAGACGATGCATCAGTCCATACAGCAGTGAAGAGGAGCCGGCAAACCCTCCCCAAACATTCACAGAGCCCCTGCTATGCCAGATGCCTTGCCTTGCACTGTTCCATCAACTCCTGTGATAGAGGAATGCCAGACCCATTTTACAGGTAAGAAAACTGAGGCCCCGCCGCCAGGAATAACCTCCACCGACCCAGGGTTCCGGCCAGGGCTGGGCCTGCCTCCTCCCAGAAAAGCGCTCCAGAGGCAGAGCCCAGGGCCACTGGGAGGGGGCGGGGCGGGGCAGGGAGGGGGGGGGTGTCCGTGTGCCGAACCTGCCGGTACCAGTGTTTCACCAGCCGGATCAGACTCTTGAGCTTGGTGGGGCGATCGACGACGAAGTCCCGCTGCAGCTCTGTGAAGCAGGAGGAGTACTCGCCCGGGGTGTTGTAGCTGCGGATGAGGTCCACGTAGACTTGAGGCGGGGGCCTGGAGCCCGGGGCCAGCTGGCCTGGAGACGGGGAGAAGGTGACCCTCACCTCATTGAGGGGGAACACAGATGTGGCGTGACCCAGAGCTGAACCCCTGGTGAGGATCTGACTCCCTTTTCTGCCCCTCACACCCCACCTGCTTACCCACCGTGAAGGGGGGCTCTGCTCAGGGCTAACCTCTCCTCACCGACTCTCTGACTCTAACAAGGGAGAGGCCCCTGCAGGTGACAGAATTGTAGGTGAGAGCTGGTGTCAGCCTGGTCCCAGGCCATTGAGGGCGTTCCCTGGTATCCCAGCTCTCGCTCTCTGAACGAAGGAACTGGACAGATTCAGAGACATCTCGGGACCAATCTCTCCTTTGCTATTTGTTTTGCAAAATGCAGGCACCGGATACGTTGAGATATGGGGCGGGGGGTTTGGGTGGGATTTTCTCACTCTGCAAACTCTGCTATCCAGACTCAGAACTGAATAGATACAATGAGATTTGCATCTGTTTTGTTCGGGGATTCCCCAGCCTGGAAGTGTGCTGGGCACGCAGTAGGTGCACGTATGGATTGGACCGATCGAACGGGTCTGTGGCAGGCGGGGGAGGTGGCACACACATATCCAAAGCTGGGGATGCACCGAGACACTTCCACGAAGACACTGGGGCTCAAGGTAGAGGAGCCCCCCGTCAAGGTCACCCAGATGCTGGTGGAACTGATGGGACCAGAAGCCAGCTCAGGGTCCTTTTCTGCAGACCCTTTGCAGGGAAGTGGTGATAAACATGTACCCCGACAGTGCCTACGACCGAGCAGGCGCCCAACCTCTGCCACCGTCCCCGGCGGCGCCGCCTCCGCCTTTCCCTTCTCGGGACGGTGCCCGGCACCTCACCGAGGGCATCAAAGGCCGGCAGCACATCGAAGTCCACGCTCTGGTCCAGCATCGTCTGGGACGTCAGCGAGAAGCTCAGCACGCGGGGATTCTCCCACTTGGGGAGGTTGAACTTCACCTCGAACTGCCGCGCCCGCTTACACACCTCCAGCTGGGCTCGGATCTCTGAGATGACCTCGGCCCGCGTGCTCCCTTGCTCGGTGAACTGGCCGAAGCAGCTGAGGAACACCACCAGGTCGGCATCGGAGCGGCCCCGCAGCGCCGTTCCCTTCGCCGAAGAGCCGCCCTGGGGAGGACATGGCAGGTGGCTGGAGCCCTCAAGTCCTGCTTCCTGTCCTCCTGCCCGAGCCGATGGGCTCTGGACTCTGAGTTAGGAACTTGCTGTGTGACCTTGGGCAAGTCACCTAACGTCTCTGTCTCAGATCTTTAATGGGGGGTTAATATAGGGCACAGCTGTGAGAAAGAGACATGTGCAAGACGTAAGGTGCCATCCTCCAACTAAGGCAGACTCTCCACTGCGTCATGTTTGGGGCTGGGAGAGATTTGAGTTTTCCTTCTTTTTTTTCAGGTCTGTGGCTGGTGATGTTTTAAAAACGACTCAGGCCTGGTTCCTATGTCCCCGAGGCTGTGATGTCATTGTCCTGGGAGGGGTCTTAGGCATCAGTATCTATTTTAAAAGCCTCCCTGGGATTCTAAGTGAAGCCACAGTTGAGAACCAGTGAGTCGGGCTGCTGTCCTCAGGTGCTATGGAGGAGGAAGCAGGGAACAGGGAGGGGGAGGTATCTGCCTGGGGTCACACAGCAAGCCCCCAGGCCCAGGACTTGTCACTGGCTGACGCTATGCTGACGCTCTTTCCAGAGTTGACCTGTGTCTCCCGGTGACTCCAATTGTGAAACGAGGTCATATCTGATAGAGCAGATCCTGTGACTTTTTGTCAACCCCCAGCACCCTTCCTCCTGCTGGGACCAGCACTGGGCTTTCTTCGGGGGAATCACTGCTCTTCCACGCTCCACCCAGGAGGGCTGACCCTACCATGTGACCCAGGCTTGGCCAGCCAGCACACGGTGCCTCCCCAGCCCTAGTGACTGGTTAAGGGACACATTGCAAGGCCAATGAAACTCAATTCCCAGACTTCTTTGACTTTTGAGAAAAGAGAATTCCCCTTTTTAGAAGAGATGCCAAGGACCATCCCATGGACAGGCCCCATCCAAGCAGAAGCAAGCAGAGCCCAAAGCTAGGAAGAAAAGCCGAGCCCTGACGATCCGGCATGGGCTCCTGGATCCAGCTGTGCCTGAAGGCAGCCTATTCCAGGCCATCCATTCCCATCAGCCAACACATTCCTTTGCTGCTTCTCTGGAGTTGGCTGCCATGAGCAACCCAAAGGAACCTCTTGGGCCGATATGGGCTCTCCCTGGGCCATCTACCCGTGACCTTGTTCCACTTTCTCTTCCATGTCTGGCCTTGTGCTGGCAGCTGCAGAGCTCACAGAAGTGGGTCAGGCCTGGTCTGGGCCGATATGAGATCACCGGCCTGCAGCCCTGGGCCCACAGCTCCCTGGAGCTCACCTTGACCACCTTGAGCACTTTGATGGGCGAGTTCTGGAAGCAGTTTTCCCTCAGGAAGGAGCAGATGGTGTCAACCGCCTTGTTCACCTGAGCCAGGAACTGGCGGTTGGGCTGGAGGAAGTCACTGATGAACTTGTCGAGGTCCCTGGCTGGGGTCTGGTACAGGAGCGTGGGCTGCAGAGAGAACACAGGTAGGGCCAGGTGGAGAAGGACTGCCTGCGAATGCCCAGGCCCCGCCCCTTGGCTTCCCGTGAGAACGATCTCCTATGACTCTTTTTCTTCTCAACTGGCTGTCAGGTCGCAGCATCAGAGGGACCAGAGTTCAAGCTCTGGTTCCACCATCACCACAAAGCCTCAGTTTCTCCATCTTTTATAAAAATATTTTTTTGTTGATTTCAGAGAGGAAGGAAGGAAGAGAAAGAGAGAAACATCAAGGATGAGAGAGACTCATTGATCAGCTGCCTCCTGCACGCCCCACACTGGGGATCAAGCCCACAACCAGGGCATGTGCCCTGACCGGGAATCGAACCGTGACCTCCTGGTTCATAGGTCGACGCTCAACCACTGAGCCACACTGGCCAGGCTTCCCCATCTTTAAATGGGGGCAAGAATGAGGCCCACGCCTGATGGATTGCCTTCATTGTGAAGCACTGGTTATGAGATTCTGCAAAATAGCAAATGCGATGGAATTCTATCCTTTGGGGAGCTGCCCGTGGCTATTGTGGTGGGTGGGGCTCCCCAGAAGCAGAGCTGAGGCGGGGATTCCTGTGCATGTGATTATCCGGGACAGGGCTTGCAGAAGGGGAGCGAGGGGAGCAGGAGCTGGTGGGGGCGCTCAGCTGGGGAAAGCTTCCCCCCCTCCACCCCCGCCCCGAAAGCCAGAGCGGGCTCTGGAGCAGCAATTGCGTCACAGAGTTGGTCCTGCCTTGCAACTGGGCGGGCCTTTTATGCGCATGTCACTCAAGCACTCGCTGGGATGGAACAGCCGGTGCCTTGGCTGTAAGCCATCAGCACCCAACACTCCTAGCAGCTGGGGATGTGGCACCGGCAGGGAAGGGGGACCTGGGACCCTGGAACAGGCACCAGCAGCGTCTTCCTGCTCCAGGACCCACCTCTTACCATCACATCCCAGGGCTGCACGGGCGTCCCGTCTGCGCTCATGAAGCAGGCCTGCGTCTCCAGGGCGGCCGCTTCCTGGGCCAACAGCTCCCAGCTGCCCAGGCCCACGTTCCAGGTGGGGTCGGCAGGGTCCAGGATCAGGGGTCTGGGGCAGAGTGGGTGGGCAGGCGGGTGAGAATCCGTGAAGGAGCAGGGGGTGGGAGACCTCGGGACGGGGTGTGGGGGCGGGGAGAGCAAGAAGACTGTCAGCACCTTAGGGTTGGCGCAATCTTGCCCACGCACGGCAGGGTCCCTGCCTGGCCACCTTGGTCCGGAAGCTATTGGGTGACCCCTTAATCTGAGACGGGGATTGTCTTGTATTAACGTAAGTGGCCCTGGCTTCCTCTGGGGGTCATGTGTCCATGCTTCCTCAGCAAAGAGTCCAGAAGGATGCAGAGCGAGGATGGGGCTGGGGCCCCCAAACCCCACCCTGGACCCCTCCTGGATGCAGTGACTCCAGGTGACAGTGGGGGGGAGGATGATAGGGCGGGAGAGGAGGCAGTGGGTGTGCACCTGGGTTTCCGGAGCTGGCCGAGGAGGTGCGCTCTGAGAGCTGGGTCCTCAGAGCTGTAGTTGACCGTCCAGAAGACACAGAGCTGCCGGTGCTGCTGGACAAGCCCCAGGACGGTCCTCAGGCCTTCGGCCGTGCTGAAGCGGTCCTTCCCGCTGCCCTGCTCCCAGGCGAAGATGGTCAGGAGCTCCAGGGCGTAGGCTGGGGGCAGGGAGGCACGGGCCGGCCGCTCTCCTTTGTTCCGGGCAGCAACCTACGTTCCCCCCAAATCACAGAGTCAGCGGAGTGAGCACTTACTGTCTGCTGAGCACGGCCCTCCCTGGAGAAGGCGGGGAATATAGAAAACACAACACACAGGAAGAATAGAACCCTGGGGCTGGCCTGGCGCACCCTTCTCGTTTTACAGGTGAATAAACTGAGGTCCAGAGCGGGGCAGTGACCTGTCTAAGGCCACGGAGAAGCTCAGACTTGGTCGGTGCCTAGCGTCTTTCTAACGGGAGTGGGGTCGGCCACACAGTCATCTTGGCATTTAACACCCATCACCAGTTAGCAACGGTGGGTGGTCAGCAGATGTCGGTTGAATGAGTGAGTTGGCGTTCAGAGAGTGTTTGCTGCGGGGGCTCTGAAGGCTGCCCAGGAGTTAGCAGAGCTTGGGAAGGAGATGGTGACATAAGCAAAGGCTTGAAGGTGAGAAACAGCAGGGGAAGCATCAGCAGTGTGAGGGGAGAAGGCTAGAAGGGGCGGGGAACGCCAACCACAAGATACACGAGGATTTGGGGACTTGATGGAGAAGATGCTCTCTCAGCCTCGGGGTTGGGGGGGGGTGTGGGGGTCGGGGGGGCTATCAGGGAATGAAGGTGGAGGAGGCAGTCCTTCTGGTTGGAATGCCCAATAAAACTCAAAGGAGGGGCGCTGTGTTGGGGACGAGCTGATTGGCCGAGGCAGTTGCCATGACAGCACCGGTTTTCTGGGGGAGCAAGGGGGCAGGGAGGCCTCACCTGGCGGTGCCAGTGCTTTACCAGCAGGATCAGGCTCTTCAGTTTGGTCGGGCGGGAGTTCACGAAGCTCCTCCGCAGCTCGGCGAAGCAGGCCCTGTGCTCCCCGTCCTGGCAGCCGCTGTCCAGGAGAGTCCGGTAGATCTTGGGGTCCGGTTTGGTGCCGGCACTGAGCTGCCCTGTGGGTGTTTGAAAGATGCCGGGGATGCATGGCTCATGGAAGACAGCGGCATTTCCCAACCCAGCCGCTCACCTGCCTCTAATATGTAAACATTAAATATATAACATCGCGGTCAACGACACACAATCTAGAGCACAGAGTAACAATCAGGACTCCTAGAACTTACAGAAGTGAAAGACAAAGGCCCTGGGACTTTTAAAAAGTTAAGCTGAGGCAGCAGGTCAGGCACATCTGAAGAAAGTAGGCTGGAGGATATATTTGAGGGACGGAGCAGCAGGCAGCCCCGAGAGATGGGACCATGGGAGCGAGGAGACGTGGAGGATGAGGCGAGACGCCATTGAATAGAGCTTCCGAAGGAGAGAACGGAGAAGACCGAGGAGAAGCGATGTTTGAAGGGCTACTGGGAGGCATTTTCCCAAAACTAAAGGGAGAACTGAGTCCTCAGATCCACTCAGCACAACAAATTCCAAAGAGTATGATTAACAAGAAATCAATATGCAAACATCAGAAACTGAAGGGTGCTACGGACTAAGAAAAGTCGTAAAAGCTACCAAAAAGGAAACACACACACACACACACACACCCCAACAAAGAAGTAAACAGCCGACTTCTCATCAACAACTATACAGGTCAGAAGACAGTAGAAACCGAGAAGAACAAATGTCCAACATTTCCTCCAGGAGGGAGGCGAGACAGAAGGTTTTTTAGACCAAGTCTGTGAAAATGTATCACTTAGAAACCCCTTCTGAGAAAGAACTACAGGATGTATTTCTGTAAGAAGGAAATGAATGCAGAGGAAGAGCTGGAAATTAAGAAGCATTAGTGAGGGGGGAAAATATTTCTAATTATGCGCAGAGGTTTTAATTTACACAGGTATAAAAACAAAAGCAAAGAAAATAATCTTTCTTATTGTTAGTGTCTTGTATGTTTGTTCTAATATATTACTAACCCCCTCAAAATGATCATATTATTAATGTTTGCTCCTTTTTTGTCTTCTAGTTTTATGTTACTTATAAAAGGTACAATTAAAATCTAATCGCATATCCTTACAAATCAAAAATGGAAAAGGTATTTCAGGAAAACACTGCCAAGACCAGTGCAGCTCTATTAATGTCAGATCAAAGGCTTTAAGGCAAATATATATATTTTTTAGAAATAAGGAGGATTATTACTTGATGACAAAAGGAACAATCCAATAAAATATAATTATATTCTTACATGTTCCTTAATAACGTAGCCTCAAAATATTAAAATCAAAACTTTCCAGAATTACAAGGAGAAACTGACAAATCTCTACTCAGAGCGGGAGATTCTGGGAGCCCATTCATAAACTGATAGACAAAATAAGGAAAAAATAAGTAACACAGATCTGAACACAGATCATAAGCTAACTCTAAAGGGTCTGTACAGAAGCCCGCATTCACCAACGGGAAGCATGCATTCTGTTCGGCCATGGGAAACTTAGGAAGTGCTAACAAATTCCAAAGGATTGATATTTTGGGGGTATATTTTCTGACTACAATTAAAAATAGAAAAAGAGCCTGGTGTTGCTCAGTGGTTGAGCAGCGACCTATGAACCAGGAGGTCACGGTGCAATTCCCGGTGGTGGATTCGATTCCCAGGCCAGGGCACATCCTGGGGCTGCAGGTCTGATCACCTGCCCTGGCGCTTGCGAAAGGCAATCAATCGATGTGTCTCTCTCACATTGATGTTTCTCTTTCTCTCCCCTCTCCCAACCCCTTCCTCCCGTTCTCTCTAAAAATCAATGGAAAAAATACCCTCAAGTGAGGATTAACAAAAAAAAAAGGAAGGAAATTACACGTAATTTTTTTTAAAAAAACACACATCCCAAGCAGACATGGAGAACTAACTGTTAACACTCATGAAATCGGAATTGGAGTACACGGTCATATGATGTCTATAGTTCTCTGTGTGTTTGAAATAGTTTATAATGAAAACTTCTGTAAAGTTAAAAGCACTAAATAGTTACGAGCTGATGATGACCAGGACTGTAGGGACCACAGAGTGGTGCCAATGCTGGTGAAGTAGGGGAGTGAGTCACAGAGAGGATTGCAAGCACCCCGTGCGATGTTCCCCGATCCCCCCAAGGCACAGGCCAGGCACCCCTCACCCACGGCATCAAAGACCGGCAGCAGGCTCACGTCCACCCAGCTTGCTAGGGCCGGGGACATCAGCTGGAACTGCAACGCCTTGGTCATGGTCTGCTCTGGAAAGTTCAGGGTCAGGCCGGGGACCGGATCCCGCCACCAGGATTCCAGCTGGTCCCGCATATCAGCGAGGATCTCCGCCCTCCGGGGCCCCTGGTCCTTGTAGTTCTCGAAGCAGTTGAGGAAGATGACGAGTTCGGCATCACAGCCACCCCTGAGGTCTGTGCCCCGGCCAAATGAGCCCCCCTGCAGAGAAAAGAGCTTCTCAGACTCGTGACTCTAAGTCAGACTGGGACCGCCCCCCCCCCCCAGAACCCCTCCCTCCCCATCTGCAGCCCTGGAACTGCTCGCTCACTGATGCTGGCTCTTGGGGAACCATGACAGATGCAGGCTGTGACCTCTGACCATCAGAAGCCCGCAGAGTCAGGCTACATCTGACTATATCTGATGGCATCTGCCTTCCAGCCCACGAAGCTTGTGCAAAGTCAGACAAGGTGCAGCAGCAGATAACAGGGACGGTTGGGTGGAGAGGGCAGCGGTCAAAGACTTTAGCCAAACATCTACAGCACCTACTGACTGCACATCTGGATCACAGGTTGCAAATGGGGGTCCTGGCCCCATAAGGGTCTGCAGATGTGCCGGGGTCCAACCCCAGCGGGTCCAGGGGTCCCCAAAGGTGTGGACGGAGTCGGCGAAGAAGGTACGACACGGAGACAGCGTTCAGCTGATCAGCAGCCTAGCCAGGATCTCCAGCCAAGTTCTGGTCTGGATCTCCAGCGAAGTTCTGCTTAGGATCTCCAGCCAGGTTCTGTGTCCATGTTGTCTTGCTAGGTTCTCCAGCCAGGTTCTGTCCAGGTTCTCCAGCCAGGTTCAGTAACCAGGTTCTAGTCAGGTTCTTTTGTCAATTTCTGTAGTCAGGTTCAGTCCAGGATCTTTTGCCATGTTCTCTCCCTAGGTTCTATCTCTAGGTTCTGAGGCCAGTTTCTGTCCAGGATCTTTTGCCATGTTCTCTCCAGCGAAGTTCTTCTGTCTCTAGAGAACGTTCTGTGTAGGTTCTGTGCCTAGGTTCTGTCTCTCTTGGTTCCGTATACTAAGTTCTGTGTCTTGCTGTCTTGTTACGTCTGTATTTATACCAGTTGATTCAATCCTATCAATCTCTATTACAAAGGTTAGGGCGTTTCTTATCTCCATTCCAGGGAGTAAAGATTATGTAGCTTAAGCATGATTGTTCATAGTTAAAGTGATTAATTACCCGCCTGGCACTTAGTTAAGAGGTTTTATTCCCTCCCTAACTTCAGGGGAAAATCCATACTTGGGGAAACAACCTTTGGACTGGCTCCCGGCACAGATGTACTTGGCCTGTTTCAATCATGCATGCATGCATGCATTCAACAGATATTTATTGAGCAATTACATAGATGGGTATGCGAGTGGATAAAATTACTTGTTTTCCTGGAACTTATATTGTACCAGGAGCAGAGGGAGGGGGAGGCAGGGACAGTCAGCAAACAGTAGCCCCCCCCAAAAGCCCTAAGTGCTGTGTAGAGGCCAATAATAAGGGGTCTTGGATCACAGACTTAAAGGAGGGAAGGGACCGGCCGGTGTGGCTCAGTGGTTGAGTGCCGACCTATGAACCAGGAGGTCACGGTTTGATTCCTGGTCAGGGCACATGCCTGAATTTCAGGCTCGATCCCCAGTGTGTGGTGTGCAGGAGGCAGCTGATTAATGACTTTTATCATTGAGGTTTCTATTTCTCTCTTCCTCTCCCTTCCTCTCTGAAATCAATTACACACACACACACACACACACACACACACACAGGAGAGGGAGAGAGCCAAGTGGGAGGAAGAACGTTCGAGAAAGAGAAAGCAGCCGTGGGGAGGTGTGCCTGGGGAACTCAAGAAGCAGCCACGAGGCCAGCGTGGAGTAAGTGAGGGGCAGAGAGAGACCAGGGCCAGATCCCCAAGCCTGAGGCCACTGTCCTGTCCTCTCTGAAACCTTAGAGGGTTTTGTGCAGAGAAGGGAAGTGATCTGATTATGGTGATAGCGGTTAAAAAAAACCCCTATCATTAAAAAAAAAGCAGCTGGCTCTTATACACTAGCATATATCCCTCCCCCAGCAAACTGCCCTCCATGACGTCCACTTCCTCTGTCCACCCTCAGCTGTGTCTCTGTCACTCCCTCCCGTCCCCACGGCGGTCCTCCCGGCGGGTCCCCTCGGTGTCTCCACCTGCCGCTCACCTTGCCGACTCTCGAGGCCTTGTAGACACAGTTCTCCCGGAGGCGGCCCAGGATGCCATCGACGGCCTTGCTCACCTGCTTCTGGAACTGGGGGCTTGGCTTGAGGTGGTCCTGGATGAAGCGGTCCAGCTCCTTGGCGGGGACCTGAGACAGACCCGGGACCCCCTCCGGTGTACCGGGGGTGATGCCGTCCACCGAGGGGCCGGGAGCGGGGCATGAGGGCCGCCTGTCCCCTGCCCTGGAGCATCCAGCATCCACACTGCTGCTGTCCGTGGGGGTCCTCTGGGCAGAGTCTCGCAGGATGGGGTGGTCCACACCGGAGCGCCCAGTGCGTGGAAGGCCCTGGAAGGTTGGGGAAGGAGCTGCCTTACACAGGCAGGGTTCTACGTTCCTTCTCTTGGCAGCCCCTGCCCCCCACCTCATCAGGGTGACGGCAGCTCAGAGAGGGGAAGGGAGAGGTAGCCTGTAGGGTGCCTTGTGCAAATGAGAAGAGGTGCCCTGATGAAGGCGACACATTATAAAAAACTCCCCCCAGGGCAGGCTAGAGGGGGTCCGTGGGGGAAAAGGGGGGACATATGTAATACTTTCAACAATAAATATTTAATGAAAAAATAAATAAAACGGTCCCCCTGAGGTGGGACACTTGGTAAGCAGACAATAACTACACAAAGATGGGCGATTGGACGGTTTCACACGCCTGCAGTCCCCACTTTTCAACTCTGTTCCACACCCCATGGCCTCCAGCAGAGAAAACTCTACGCACACAAGTTAGGTGTAAATGCCAAGGGTCCCAGGAGCCCCTCACTCACGGGCCCCTCCCAGGGCTGCACAGCGCCCCCTGCGGCCTGCAGGAAACACGGGCTGTCGTAGCAGGACTCTGCCTCTTGGGCCAGCAGGTCCCAGCGCCAGGCTGCCCCGTTCCCCACGTCCCACGTGGGGTCAGCCGGGTCCAGGATCACGGGCCTGCAAATCCACAGGGACAAGAAGATTCTGGTTAGCAAGACGGCCAAAGTCAGGGGCTCTGGAGTCAGGCCGACCTGGTTCCAATCTCAACTCTGCTACTTTCCAGCTGTGTGACCAGAGGCAGACAACTGGCTTCTCTGTGCCTCGTTCCCTCATCTTCAACGTGGGGATCACAGCGGCGCCTGGTCTGCTGGGCCTGGTCTGAGATTAAATGAGAACTATGGTCCTCAACCCCACCTGCATGTTAGAGTCATAAGATACCAGGACCCAGTGTCTGCACTGACATAGGAGGCCGTGTGTCTCAGCCCTCTTCGTCAGAGCCCGAGAGTGGGAACAGCCCAGACACGCGTGGTGAGCAGGATGGAGAACACACTGTGATAAACTCACACAATGAAACGCTATTCAGCAATGGAAGAGAAGGAGCCACCGCTACACGCAACCGTACGGAGAATCTCAAAGACTTAATTCTGGGAGAGAGAAGGCACACACAGAAGTCTATGCTGTACGGTCCCATTTAAAGGTAATGATCACAGTCAGAAAGGGGTTCCCTGTGGGAGGGGCACAGGGGAAGCCCCCGGGGTGCTGGGATACTCTGCCTTGATCTAATGGGGGTTCCCAGGTGAGCTCACTTCTTAGCAAATCATCAGAATGTGCTATGCCTCGCTAAAACGCTCACACACAAAACGGTGGTATGCTTTAAAAACTGCCCCCGCTCGGCCAGCACGGCTCAGTGGTTGAGCATCAACCTGTGAACCAGGAGGTCATGGTTCGATTCCTCATCAGGGCCTGGATTGTGGGCTTGATCCCCAGTGTGGGGCATATAGGAAGCAGCCGATCAATGATTCTCTCTCATCATTGATGCCTCTCTCTCTCTCCCTCTCTCTCTCTCTCCCTCCCTCCCTCCCTCTCAATAAAAACATATTTTAAAAAAAACAACATCCCTTATGCCAGTGGTTCTCAACCTTGGCTGCACATTAGAATCACCTGGGAATCTTTTTAAAATCCTGATTTCTGGGCCTCATCCTCCGGAAATTGTTTCTTTATTATGTGGTGGGGCCACAACATTAGTAACAAAAACAGAATTTCCGGAGGATGAGGCCCAGAAATCAGGATTTTAAAAAGATTCCCAGGTGACTCTAATGTGCAGCCAAGGTTGAGAACCACTGCCTTAAGGGATTCTTATTTGCACCTGGGGCTGAAGGCGCCGTATGAGGAGGTGCCCTGGTAGCAGTTGGCTTTGACTCTCGTTAGCTATGACCTGCTTTATCATTGTTAATGCTTCCCAGGCACAGGCACAGGCACAGGAGAGCGGGTGCTGGGTACGAGGAGGTACCTGGGTCCCTCAAGCTGGCGCTGCAAGAACTTCTTCACTGCAGGGTCCTCGCAGCTGTAGTTGGTGGTCCAGAAAACACACAGGTGCTGGTACTGTTGGATCAGGCCCAGGACGGTGCGGAGGCCTTGGGCCAGGCTAAAGGCCTCCTTCCCACAGCCCTGCTCCCAGGCGAAGATGGTCAGCAGCTCCAGGGCGTAGGCAGGGGGCATCTGGTTCTGCCCCGCCTTCGGGCACACCTGCAAGAGGACAGGGCGTGTGTGTGTGTGTGTGTGGGGGGGGGGGGGGCGGAGGAGAGGAGGGGGTGGCTCAGAGGAGGAAGAGGAGGAGGAGCCATCTCTCTGGAGAATTTTGTAGGATCTCCCAGCCTCCAGGGCGGACACCAGCAGGCTGAGCCTGGGACGAGGTGCTGTGTGCCAAGCCTGTTCCCAAAGCAGCCTGGTGTTGCCCACCCTCCCTCACGCTGGGGCGTCAGCAAGGTGCTTGGGTCGTGTTGTGGTGGGGGAGGGAGAGGTACGAGCTGCAAGCCCCCAGGAGGGGGGAGCAGCCAGGGAGGGGCCAGCGGTTGGTCAGAGATGGTTATCCCCCAAGGAAAGCAAAGCGAGTCCCTGGCTGAGCAGGAGCTGGCCTCCAGGATCTCCTCCTTCCAGGCCTGCGTTAGGAGGAGAAGGACCAAGTGCAGGCTCAGGGCATCCCTGTGGCTGCGGTCAGAGGTGCACAGACTGCACATACTTCATACCGTACATAAAACATCCCAGACAGTTTCAAAGCCCTAAATATGAAAAGACAGTGCTAAAATAGTTTTTTGGGAGGGAACACGGGAGAATAATTTTAGAAAGTCAGAATAGGCAAAGACTTCTTAAACAAGATGCACAAAGCACACCTCCCATGAGACAGGGGTGAACACACCTGACTACATTAAAACACAAACATTTTCTGTGTCAAGAGATCTATACACAAAGTGAAAGTAAAAGCCACAGGTGGGGAGGATAGATTTGCACTGTTAGCGAAATAAAAACCAGCACCCACAATATATAAAGAGCTCCACCCAATCAACAACAAGAAAGGCAGCTAACCCCCTAGAAAATAACGGGCAAATTACATGAACAGACAATTCGCAGAAGGAGAAACACGAATGGCTGCTAAACACAGGGAAACAGTCTCACTATCACGGAGGCACACCATCCCGTCAGGCACACGCCTGGCGCAGGACCCGCACTGCCGGCCTCACCTGGCGGTGCCAGTGCTTTACCAGCAGGATCAGGTTCTTCAGCTTGGCCGGCCGGGTGTTCATGAAGTTCCTCCGCAGCTCAGCGAAGCAGGCCGCGTGCTCGCCCTTCTGGCAGCCGCTTTCGAGGAGGGTGGCGTAGACCTGGGGCTTGGGTTTGACACTGGAGCTGAGCTGACCTGGGGATGTGAAGGCCTGTGAGTGAGGAAGGGAGCTGAGGACCCAGGATGAAGGGCAGTGCTGGTGTGGGCTCAGCTGCGGGCGCTGGGGGAGAGTGAGCAGGATTTGAGGGGCGGGGTACCCCTGCATGGGCGCTGGAGGATGAGGAAGAGAGCCCGGAGGCCTCAGGGAGCCAGAGAGGAAAAGAAAGCTCTGGACCAGAAGGGAGGGTTCCTGCTCCCAAATGGCCAGGCGCCCCCAGAGGTCGTCGGAAGAAGTGCAGCCTCATTCCCAGGTTAGTAGGCAAGATGCTTCCTGCTGAGTCGGCTGTTCTGTAACCTGGCAATCCTTCCCTCCCCGCGGCTCCCCGCAGGCCATACTAAAATACCGCTGCACAGGCCTTTAATTAATCCGTGCCCCGCGAAGAGGAAATGATGCCGGAGAAATACAAGGCAAGAGGTTCTGATTCCTTAGCAGTAATTGCTAATATGTTTTGAGCACTTACCACATGCGGGGCACTGTGCTGAAAGTTTTACACCAATCCCCTCATTGTATCCCCACTCAAAGCCGACAGTTCTCCACCTCCTTTATAGCTGGGGAAACTGAGGCACAAAGACACTCAGTGATACAGCTGGAGGCAGGATGGGAACGCAGAGCCGGCTCTGCAGTACGTGCCTCCCTCTCCTGGGCCAGGCTCGGGAAACGTAAACACTCCCCAGAACTTCCTAGGTCCCTGACGTCATTTACTTGCTGTGTGACTTCGGATGAGTCACCGTACGTCTCTGTGCCTTAGAGTCCCCACTGGTAAAATGGAAGATGAGACAGTGCAGACCTCATAGGTTTGTTTTGAGGAGGACTGAGACAAAACATGTCAAGTGCTTGGAATAGTGAAGCATTTAATAAGGAGTAGCTATTATGATTAATAACAAGGTGGGTATTTAGGAAAGTGTGGCTGTCCGCCAGGTCAGCCGAACCCTGGATAAACTCAAGACAGCTATCTCCCAGAGCATCATGGTAAATGATGATGATGATGATGATGATAATAATAACAGAAACAATAATAAGAATAGAAATAAAAGAGGAGCAACTAAGATGGCGGCATAGGTAAACACCGGGAATTCGCCGCCTCTCACAACAATTGAAAATTACCGCAAAGGACTGAGCAAACATCATCCAGAACAACAGGAAGGCTGGCTGAGTGTAAATTCCACAACTAGAAGGAAAGAAAAGCACGCTGAGAGCCAGAGGCGCTGCGGAGGTGAAGTGCAGAGGTACTGCGGCTCGCGCGCGCGGAAAGGGGGTGGTGCCTGAGGACGCGGCTGTCTTTTTGAATCACCAACTCCCGACTGCTCTGAACTCCGGTTCCGGGAAGTCTCTGGGGACCCAGGTCTCACACGGGGAGAAGCTGGTCTGTCCGGCAGCGAGCGAACTTGAGGGCGGCTTTCCCTCAGAGGTGCTTGCAGCCGTTACCGGAACACTGAGACGCGACTCCGGGCGGAGAATCGGCCATGGCTGCTTTCTCCGCCCTCTGACTCCCTGAGACCCCGCCCCACCCAGGCTGCGGCAGAGGCTTTTGCATGTGAATGTACCTAACTGCAGCCGAACCAGGCAGACCTGGAACTTCCAAGAGAAGGCCCAAGGCCCCGCAGCGGCTTGCATTGCTTCACAGCTGAGCCTCTTCGTGGCTCCTGCTGTGTGGCCTCAGGCAGAGGCTGAATTAGCACCTCCTTAGAACCAGGAGCCACTGTACCCAGTGGTCAGAGGGGGTCCATCCAGATTGCAACTCCTCAGATCCATAAGGGACGCACTCAGGGAGCAGACTCAGTGAGCACCAAAGCCCCACTGAAGCAAGTCTTGCCCCAGAAGGGTGTCTTCAGCACAGAAGTTCTCCCACTTTAGACACAGCTGATTCTCACAGCCAATTGGCCTGGAGGTCAATTCCTCCCAGTGATTCTACAACAACCAAGGCACCAAGAGTGCACCAAGAGTGTCCACCCCAGGTAACTGGGGAGGCTGAGCTACTGGGCCCTACAGGACACCTGGCGCACAGGGCCACTCTATCAACACAGGGAAGCAGCCAAAATGCGGAGACAAAGAAACAGGTCACAAATGGCAGAAATGGAGGAAAGCAAACGATTGGATATAGAGTTTAAGGCCACGGTTATAAGGTTTTTCAAGAATTTTATGGAAACCGCCGATAAATTTAATGAATCCCTCAATAAGTATAGGGAGACCATGGAGGATATGAAAAAGGACCAACTAGAAATTAAGCATACACTGACTGAAATAAAGAATAATTTACAGAGATCCAGCAGCAGAAAAGAGGATCCCAAGAATCAAGTCAAAGATTTGAAATACAAAGAAACAAAAAATACCCAACCGAAAAAGAAAAAAGAAAAGAGATTCCAAAAATATGAAGATAGTGTAAGGAACCTCTGGGACAACTTCAAGCGTACCAACATCAGAATTATAGGGGTACCAGAAGGAGAGAGAGGGCAAGATATTGAAAACCTTTTTGAAGAAATAATGACAGAAAACTTCCCCCACCTGGTGAAAGAAATGGACTTACAAGTCCAGGAAGCGCAGAGAACCCCAAACAAAAGGAATCCAAGGAGGACCACACCAAGACACATCATAATTAAAATGCCAAGAGCAAAAGATAAAGAGAGAATCTTAAAAGCAGCAAGAGAAAGACAGTAAGTTACCTACAAGGGAGTACCCATACGACTGTCAGCTGATTTCTCAACAGAAACCATGCAGGCCAGAAGAGACTGGCAAGAAATATTCAAAGTGATGAATAGCAAGAACCTGCAACCAAGATTACTTTATCCAGCAAAGCTATCATTCAGAATAGAAGGTCAGATAAAGAGCTTCACGGATAAGAAAAAGCTAAAGGAGTTCATCACCACCAAACCAGCATTATATGAAATGCTGAAAGGTATTCTTTAAGAAGAGGAAGAAGAAAAAGGAACTCTTACCATTTGCCACAGCAGGGATGGAACTTGAGAGCGGATAAATACCACAGGATCTCACTCATTTGTGGAATATAATGAACAACATAAGCTGATGAACAAGGACTGATCCAGAGACAGAGAGGCATTGATTGGACTGTCGGGACTTGGAGGGAAGGTAGGGGAGGGTGGGGGTAAGGGGGAAAGATCAACCAAAGGACTTATATGCAAGCATATAGGCCTAATCAATGGACATGGACAACGGGGGGGTGAGGGCATGAGCGGGGGTGGGGGGGTGGGGGGTAGAGGGCAACGTGGGGACAAGGACACATATGTAATATCTTAATCAATAAAAAAATATAAAAAAAAAAAAAAGAATAGAAATAAGAATAGCAAGCACTCATATAGCCCTATCACGTGCCAGGCACTGCTCTGAGTTCATTACACACATTAACACATAAAGTCTTTCCAGAACAAACTACTATTGTCCTGTAATTATTATCTGCATTTCACAGATGCATATTATTATATTAAATCAAGCGTGGGTTTATTACAAAAGGGAGTGAAAAATCCCATTGATGCTTTTAAGATAAAAGATGAGATTTTGCAGAATTCTGGCCTTGTCCCCAGACCCCTGCTGCCGGGCATGTGCCCATCTGCCTTCTCCTCCGGGGTGTGTATGGAAGGGCTGAGCTGCGCTGCAGGAGGCAGTGGCTGAAGAAAACTCTCCCCAGTTGTTGGAACAGGGACCACAGATCCAGGAGGAATGGGCCTTCTTGGCCCTTGTCTGGTCCAAACCCAGTATGTTTAGTCAAGGCACTGAAGTCCATGCCCAGCCGGCGTGGCTCCGTGGTTGAGCATCGACCTATGAACCAGGAGGTCATGGTTCCATTCATGGTCAGGGCGCATGCCTGGGTTGTGGGCTTGATCCCCAGTAGGGGGGTGTGCAGCCGATCAATGATTCTCTCTTATCATCAATGTTTCTATCTCTCTCCCTCTCCCTTCCTCTCTGAAACCAATTTTAAAAATATACTTAAAAAAAGAAAAGAAAGAAACGGAAGCCCAGAGAGGGTGGCCCAGGTCACACAGCAAGTTGGTGGCAGGACTCGAACTGTTGGCCCTGACTTACTCCTAATGGTCTTGCCCCAACCCCGGGACATCTTGCCCACTCACCCAGAGCGTCAAAGGCGGGCACCAAGCTAATGTCCATCCAGTTTTCAAGGTCTGTGGATGCCAGTCGGAACTGGAGGGCCCCGGGCGTGTCCTGTTTAAGAAACTTAAGGCTCAAACCAGGGACCGGCTTCTGCCACCAGGATCCCACCAGCACCCTCATCTCCTTGAGGATCTCTGTCTGCAGAGCCCGCTGGTCCTCATAGCTCTTGAAGCAGTCGAGGAAGACGACAAGTTCAGAATCACAGCCACCTCTCAGAGCTGTGCCCCGGCCAGAGGAGCCTCCCTGTGAAGAAAAAACAAACCTCAGAATTCTGCACTCTCCAATCCTAGTGCCCAGGGGCTGGCAGGGTGAGTGAGGCAAGTGGGCTAGGTGGGGACTGTGGCCACACGGCTCCGGGCCTCCAAAGCCCCAGCACTGCCGGCTGCTCTGAGGCCAGCTCGCACCTGCTTTCATCTCTCCCCTATAAGCTCCAGGTGCCCCTCTATGCCCCCCAGGTTTCCTGGATCCACCCGGCACCCCTGGAGTTTGTCTTGAGGACACAGTAGGTGGCACTTGTCTCCTCCCCGAGTCTGTGGGCGTCCTGAGCTCAGAGTCAGCGTGACAAAAAGCGACCCAGGCTAAGTTTCCCCATCCATTAAACAGGGACAATTGCCCTGACTGGTTTGGCTCAGTGGATAGAGCATCGGCCTAGGGACTAAAGGGTCCCAGGTTCGATTCTGATTAAGGGCATGTACCTTGGTTGTGGGCACATCCCCAGTGGGGGGTGTGTAGGAGGCAGCTGATCGATGTTTCTATCTCATTGATGTTTCTAACTCTCTATCCCTCTCCCTTCCTCTCTGTAAAAAATCAATAAAATATATTTTTAAACCCCCCCCCCCCAAAAAAAAAAAACAGGGACAATAATCTCCACCAGACTAAATGGGAGGATTACATGAGATAAGACTAATAAGACAATGCTCATTGTTATTCGGTGATTCCTCAGTAAATGGGGCTGTTATAGCTATTCTAGAGAATTATCATATCTGCATCCTTAGGGGCAGGCCTAGTGAGGTCCATGGTCTGTTTGGGTGAATGTGTGAGTGAAGAATGAATGAGTGAATGAATGAGTGAATGAATGAATAAGAGGCAGCCCTTGGCAGCATAGATCCAGGAATCAGACTTCCTGACTTTGAATCCTGACTGGACTTCTTACAGGCGAGGATATGTTACTTCGGCTCCCCGTGCCTCAGTTTCCCTATCTGTCAAGGCGGGTAAATAGCACCTCCCACGCAGAGCTGTTGTGAGCAGCAGTCTATGTTCAGGTCCCTGTGAACGCCAGGAGCGAGTAAATGTGCTAAGTGATAAAATGAATGGAAAGACTGATAACGCCCCCCCCCCCCCATCTCAATGTGCCCAGCGTCCTCTAGGATTGTCCCCTGAGGTCGCCCCTGTTCCCTGAGGGCCCACCTTGGCGATTTTCAGCACCCGCCACGCAGGGGCAGCGGCTCCGGGTCCGGGTCCGGGTCCGGGGCGGCCCCCGCGCTCTCTCAGGGCCGCTCCCAGGTCGCCCAGGGCGCGCCGCACGGTCCCCACGAACTCGGCGGGCGGCTGCAGGCTGCTGGCCACCAGGCCGTCCAGCGCGGCGGCGGGGGTGCGGTACACGTCCATGGCCCGCGGGGCAGCGGGGGCAGGGGCTCTGCGTGGGGGTCGCGGGCGCCGCAGCGCTCTCCAGCCTCTGGGTCCCAGGGGCCGTCCAGGTCGTGCGCCTGGGGAGAGGGAATGGGGAGCGGGACCGATGCTCCGGAGCGGTCTCCCCAGCTTCCCCACGCCCTCTCACACCCCACTCCCGCCCCCTCCTCCCCCCGATTCCCCTCCTTTCCAGCTTTCGGTTTCGTTTCTGGGTCTGTGCTACCATTTCCGGGCCCTTCCCAGTCGCGGTCCCTCTCTTCGCTCGGCCACCCCTCTCCCAGCTCCGGGCCTACCTGCCCTGGGGCCTGATGCACGAAACACAGGGCACAGCAGCCGGTCCGGTCCGCAGACGGCGGCGGCGGGGGCAGTAATGTCAGCGGAGCGCGGACGGGACCCGCGGGGTTTCTGGGGGAAAAGGCAGCAGAGTCCGGTGAACAGAGCCTCCCGCTCCCGGCTGGAGGGGAGGGTGCGTCCTAAACACCCAGCCAGGAGCGATCACAGAGAGTGGGTCCTGCACCGCCTACAGTATCACCTCCTCCATGCCCCCCGACAACCATGATGGGCTGGTGTGCGCGCCCCGTTATCACACCGTTTCCTGGGCGAGGAGTGAGGGTTCGAGAACCTGGGCCTCTTGTCAAAGGTCACACGGGTGGGAAGTCGTCCAACCGGATTCACACCGGTTTGTGCCAGCTCTCACCCTCACTCTAGGCCTGCAGGAGCCAACGCTTCCCAAATAGTTTATACATTGGATGCAATTCCAGTAAAAATTCCATTTCCTAACATTTCAAACACATCACCTAAAGTGACTAAGAATTAAGTGTGTTTTTTGGTGTTTTTAAATGAGGAGAAATGAGAAAGAAAAGTCAGTTTAGAATGGCCGCTTTCGCACAGTATCACCTATTAACGTTATAAAGCTTCAGGACTAACCTCCTCTGGGGACGGGACCAAGGCAGGCAGGTGAGCTGCAGTGTGAGAGCCCAGTGCTGTTTCCAGCTTCCCGGTCTGGACTCGCTTTTCAGCTGCTTCCCCACCGCCTTTGCTCTGCACACCCGAGCTTCTCTCTGGAGGGCCCCTGCCAGGGTCCACCCCCTCCTCCCTGTCACTCAAAACGCATCCGTCCTCTGCCACGTCACTCAAGGATCCAGCATTTATTCTGCCTCTGAGTAAACCCCAGGTAACGGTTAATCTTGACAAGAGCTTCCGTGAGCCCGCCGTAACTGAAAGGCAATGATAGGGGGGTCAGGGGGTGAACGCATTTCAGAGGTCAGAGGGAGGGATGGTAGGCCACCAGCGTGTCCACAGTTTATATTTTGAGTAGTGAGTGCCACGTCACTGGGGTATTCAAGTAGAGGAGGAAGACTGGATTATAGGTTAGAGGTTGTGAAGGGGATTCACTTACTCATTAATCACAGTCGTCTTCCCGATTCACAGGTCACTTGAGAAATCTGTTTTGAGACGGTGGACTGAACGTCTGCTCAAGACCCTACTGAAATGACAGCAAAGATGTATTAATTTTTTTAGTCCTCACCTGAGGACATGCTTAGAGAGAGGAAGGGAGAGGGGGTAGGGGGAGAGAGGAGCGTCAACATGAGAGAGAACAGTGATTGGTTGCCTTCTGTACCTGCCACCTCAGCCGGGCAGCAAAGACATACTTAAAGTATCACGGAACTCAACAGATTGGAAATGGAGAGGGCGTGCCATCGAGGGACCAGAACGGTTGAGCGGTTTTTAGAAAGTAAAGAGCAGAAGGGTCAAGATTGGAACAAGGTGGCAGACTGACCCAATGCTCAAGCCTTCCACTCCGCCCCAGACCTCCAGGAGTAACAGGAGGGATGAGCATAACGAGGACTGTTGCCGCGTCCTCTGAGACTCCTGTAGGGGATGTGGGGTTGGATGAAGGAGGAAATTAGAGCCCCAAGCACAGGAAGAAGGGGTGGGAAGGGATCCCCACACAGACAAAGGCGAGGGGCAGGCAGGGAGGGGCTGTGGGCGGAGACGGAGAAGGGGGTGTCAGAACATTAAAATCCAGTTACGCCTGGCTGATGTGGCTCAGGGGTTGAGCACGGACCCAGGAACCAAGAGGTGACGGGTTGATTCTCGGTCAGGGTGCATGTCCGGGTTTCGGTCTCGATCCCCAGTAGGGGGCGTGCAGGAGGCAGCTGATCTATAATGTTTCTCTCTCATTGGTGTTTCTATTTCTCTATCCCTCTCCCTTCCTCTCTAAAGAAATCAATTAAAAGATAAAAATAAACAAATAGAAAATCAGGTTGAGCTGGGGGGACCTCAGCATAAGTCTGAGCACCCTGGGGTTCCCCCATTAACCCAGGACCTCAAACCTCACAGGACACAACCTCTCTGACAGCCTTTCAGCTGTGCTTAACTCCTCCCTGACCTCCACCCTCATCTCTGCTGACTAACCATTAGCTCTTTTCTCAGTTTCGTTTCCCCAGCAGGAAGTTACCTAGGAAGTAGCCTTATCCCTGAGGCCTCAGAAGTTTATGTCTCAGGTTTGTTTGTTTTTTAGGAAGGGAGGGAGAAAGAGAAACCTCAGTGTGAGAGAGAAAGATCCACTGGTTGCTTCCCACACGCCCTGACCAGGGATCAAGCCTACAACCTCAGTATGCGCCCTGACCAGGAATCGAACTCGCCACCTTTTGGTGTACAGGACGGTGCTCCAACCAACTGAGCCACACCAGCGAGGGCTGGCTCAGGTGTTTCAATCTCCATCATCCCTTCCACAATTGCTCCCCCGTTTCCAAATCTCATGAACTTGCCCCTGAACCAGCAACTCCAAATACCAGCACGCCAGATCTTTCTATAACCTGGGCTTGCTGGCATTTCACAAACAATTCGAGCTTCGCTGAGAGAAATACTTATTTTAAACTATGTTTTTGCAAGAAAAATTGCTTTATTGTTTTTTTGTGGTCATACAAGCAATAAAAGTTTAAATTTATATAACATCAGAAAATTCAGAAAAGTATTAAGATCACTCATAATGCTAAAATCAAATATACACACTGAAACATTTAGGTCTTCCAGGAATCAATCATTACAAAATGAAATTAAAGAAAACATACTTACATACAACAACACAGAAACAAGTAACTAAGAATAATATGACAAAAAAACCCCCATGAAATTCAGGGAAAATTCTAAAACTTACTCATACAGTCATTAAAGACTTAAATGAAAAGAAAGTTCAACTTCATCAACTGGGATTCTCAGTACTACATAGATGCCATTCTCCCTAACCTAATTTGTATAACTCTGATTAAACACCTCCCCATATTTTGGGTGAAATTGTACAAATTGTGTATAAAATTAACATGGAAATAGAAAGGCCAAAGGAAGCCATGGATTTTGATTTTTTTTTTTTAAAAAAAAGAGAGAACAGAGTTTTCTATGAGATATGAATGATTATTTTAAGTTTATAGTCATTCAGACAAGGTCGGATTTTAATTCATGTAATCTTTGAGTCTTTGACCCATTTTGAGTTGATTCGTGTGTGTGGTGTAAGGTAGGGGTACAATTCATCCTACCCAACGTTCCCAGCACCATTTGTTGAAGAGAGAACCTTTCGTTTCCCCAGCAGGAAGTTTACCCGGCCTTGCTGGACATCAGTTGACTGCATGCGCAAAGTACAGGCAACAAAAGCAAAACCAGGCAGGAGGGACTACAGCAAACGAAAGCGCTTCTGCGCAGTAAGTGAAAGCATCCACAGAGTGGAAGGGCAAGCCCTGGAATGGGAGGAATATTTACAAACCATAAACCTGATAAGGGGTTAACTTCCAAAATAAGAAGAAGCTCCCACAAGTCAAGAGCAAAACAATTTTAAAAAAAATCTAATAGTCCTATTACTATTAATGGGCCAAGCACTTAAATAGCTATTTCTCAAAAAATAAAAAATAAAAATAAAAAAGACATACAAATGGCCAACAGGCCCATGAAAAGATGCTTGACATCACTAATCATCAGGGAAATGCAAATCACAACCATGAGCTATCACCTCTCACCTGTTGGAATGGCTATTCCATTTTTAAAAATATATATTTTTATTGATTTCAGAGAGGAAGGGAGAGGGAGAGAGAGATACAAACATCAACGATGAGAAAGAATTATTGATCGGCTTCCTCCTGCATGTTCTCTACTGGGGATCGAGCCTACAACCCCAGCATGTGTCCTTGATGGGGTTCAAACCCGGAACCCTTCAGTCTGCAGGCTGACACTCTATCCACTAAGCCAAACCAGCTAGGGAAGAATGGCTATTCCATTAAAAAAAAACAAAAACAAAAAAAACACACACACACAAAAACCCCCAAAAGACACAAGTGTTGGCGGGAATGTGGAAATATCTGTGGGTGAGGATTAACCCAAAAAAGAACCTTTATCATAGTTCCCACGGGAAAGGCAAGCGGGGTAAGCAGGCTAGGATGGGCCAGTGCGAAGAATTCCAGCGGGCTCTGGAGTGTGGGGCTGTGCCCAGTCCTCTGGGACCTGCCCTGGGTGAGTGGGAGTCTGGGCTCTGATTGGCTGGTTTGCATCTGAAAGGTGAGTGTGTGCTCTGCTCTCTTCCACCCGGGAGGGGCACTCCGCCTGGTGAATGCGGGGGTGAAAGGACCCAGGGCGCTGTCCACCATCGGGGAGCTGATGTGTCTTGAGAGCAGAGGTTAGCCAGGCATCTTCGCTGCCTCCTTAGGTCTGTAAAGAGGAAAGGACGCGATCACGTGGCAGCGCTGGTGCCCACCTTGGCTTTGCGGTGGCTCCGTGACCTGCCACTCGGCTCCTCAAGGAAAGAGGAGCAGGTCCCGGGGGGCTGTCAGCAACAGACTTCAGTGATCGGCCCCTTTAGGGTTGCCTGGGCTGCAGAGAGCCCCTGGCTTAAGGCCACGCCCCGTCCTCAGTTGCCCCATTTAGGAACCCATCTAGGGCCCAGGGCGGGTATAACGGCCTGAACCCCTCAGACTGCAGGAGGCCAATCCGGGGCTCCCGAGGTGGGGGGGGGGGGCTGACACTGTGGCCGGGCTGCATCCCAGCTGGACTCTCCTTGTGCCCACACCTGTTTCCTTCCCCTCCGTTCCACGGGTGTTGGTTCCTCACACCACACCCCCTCTCGGCGTCTGCTTCCTGGGGAACCCCCATGACATCACCAATCCCCTGGCGTGAGAAAGACCCCGGCCCTGGGAGTGGAAAGATCCCGGTTCAGGAGTGCCTGCCCCTACTGGCTGGGTGGCATGCCCACGCCACGCAGCTGCTGTGAGTCTCCCGTTTGTCAGGTGCTGGGGGGCGGGGGGAGGGGCGGGGGGAGAGTCAGGCTGTTTACACAGGGGAATGGGCACCAGCCTTGGACTCCACAGGTTTGAGTCCCAGCTCTGCGGCTCCCTCGCTGAAGGCCTTGAGCAGCGGCACCACCCCTCTGAGCCCCCTCCTCTCATCCGTGAGATGAGAGCGGAAAACCTACCTCATCCGGTGCTGCGAGGATCGATGAGTGAATAAAACAATGTGTGCTAAAGGCCTTAGGACAGAAGCTGGGCGCCAGGCCAACATTCCATGAGCAGTGGTTGCTATGTTTGTTATCGTTAGGAGAGTGAGACAATGGGAGTGGTTAAGAAAGTGACCTTCGGCCAAGGCAGCCCCAGTTAAAGAATGAACTTTGAACAAAGGGCGTGGACATTCTAGGAACCCGCTGAGTGGAGTCAACGTGATTATAAAGTTGCTGTAAAATCGGGAGCTCAGCCTGAAGCTATATGAACGTGAGAGGCAATTCTTTGGAAACAAGGGTCCCCAAGCTGGGTGGAGGGGAGGGGGGGACGACAGGGAGGGAGCAGGGGTCTCACCTATATGTTCCAGGAGCCCACTGGAGACCCATCTCCTTTGCGAAAGCATGGGTACTTCATCCAGGCCCTAGCCTCTCCCGCCAGCGGCTCCCAGCGTTCTGGCTTTCCACCAGCGACGTTTCCTGTAGGGTCCGCTGGGTCCAGAATCACAGGCCTGAGGAGCAACATTGAGAGAGGGACAGCTGAGGAGCTGGGCTGGGTCTCCGGAGTCTAGATGCCCCTATAATTGCAAAACACCTGGGGCAGGTGGGCCGGTGGGTAGGAGGAAGGGCCCAGCAGGGCGCTGCTTCCTGGGACTCATCCTGAGTGTCCTGGAGAACAGCAAACCCAGGAGAAGGAGCCTTGCTCTTGGGCCTTACAGACCTGAGCTGGAATGCCACCGCTGCCCTTGATGCGTGGTGTGCCCGTGGGAAGGTCACTGGAGCTCTCCAAGCCTCGGTTTCCTCATCTGTGAAATGGGGCGAGCTGAATATGCCCACCTCCAAGGATGTGAATGCTCCGCACAGTACGTGGGACACAAGCTAATGGGGGCCCATCCACATCAGTCCTCATGATAAGACGTTTTCCTGTTCGAGTGTGCTAGCCCCACAGCAAGCTTTTCACCCGGGGAACAGTGATCGGATTGCTGTGGCTGTGGCTGTGGCTGTGGCTGTCTCAGCCCACGGTTCAGCTATCGCGCTCATTTCCTGGGAAGGGTCGCACAAGCTCCTCGCCTCTCAGAACCTGTGTCCTCATCTACTAGTTACTAGTATAGGCGGGAGCACAGTGCCCGCCTCACAGGGCTGCCTGTTGTCTGGTCAGATGGCAGTAAGGGGCCTGGCGCTGGGACCCGCAGCGGCAGATGACCAACCGACGTGGAGCCCCGCCTTCCTCACTTCCCAGGCGCCAGAGCTGAGCCTGGGTCCATGGGTGCGGGGAGGGGCCCTGTGGGGACAGAGTACCTGGGTTTCTGGAGCTGCCTCCGCAGGTATGGGCCAATCACAGGATGTGAACTGTCGTAATACTGTGTCCAGTGGATGCGAAGCTGCCGGTAGTTCATGACTAATTCCAAGACCGTCTGAAATCCCTGCGCTGTGATGAAGTCGGTTTGCCGGCCTGCACGCTCCCAAGCGTAGACGGTCAGGAGCTCCAGGGCGTACTGAGGCGGCAGGGACTGTCCAAGCTTCTCCTTACACTGAGAGGGGGGAAAACAGCCAGAAAAATGGGCTTGCCCAGCCCTGCGGCCGAATCCAGCCGACCGCCTGCCTTTGTAAAAAACGTTTTCTCTTGGCGCAAAGTCACGCTCATTCGTGCACGTATCGTCTGCGGCTTTCACGCTCCAAAGACTGCGTTGAGTAGCTAAGACGGAGACCTGGCCCTGACCCAGTGTCTAAAATATTTACTACCTCGTCATTTATGGAAAGAGTTCGCTGGCCCTGGTTGAATCCTGGCTTCAACCTCGCCTGATTCTGGGCAGACGACTCTTTTTCTTTCTTTCTTTCTTTTAAATATGTTCTTTTTGGTTCTTAGGGAGAGAGGAAGGGAGGAGAGAGAGAGAGATAGGAACATCGATGAGAAAGAACCGACACCCAGGCATGTGCCCTGACGGCCATGGAACTGGTGACCTCCTGGTGCCAGGTCAATGCTCAACCACTGAGCCACACCGGCCGGGCTGGGCAGACCACTCTTGAAGCCTCGCTTTTCTCATTTGCCAAGTGAATGGTAATAATAGCATCTACCTCAGAAGGATATTATGAGCCTGGCAGGTGTGGCTCAGTGGTTGAGCGTCGACCTATCAACCAGGAGGTCGCGGTTTGATTCCTGGTCAGGGCACATGCCCAGGTTGCAGGCTCGATCCCCAGTGGGGGGGCGTGCAGGAGGCAGCCGATCAATGATTCTCTCTCATCATTTCTATCTCTCTCTCCCTCTCCCTTCCTCTCTGAAATCAATAAAGCAATGAAAAAGGATATTATGAAAATTAATTCAGAGAAGCACTTTAAGCACTTCCTAAGTGCCTTCTAGAAGCAAACAAAATTCCCTCTGCAGGGAGATATATGATCCAAAGCCCCAAATTATCTCACAAATAATCTCAAGTACTATGAGGAGCATAGGAATAGCCAGGCACACAATGAAACGGCACCGACAGGAAGAAAAAAAAAAGAGACCAAATAGCAATAAATTCCCGAAGCTCTAAATATTGCAGAGTCAAACACTGGCTTGGAAAGAACTGGGAGCACTCTATCCAAAGAAACAGAGGCAGAGCATGGACGAGGTGGGGCCTAGAAGCCATGCCCCTCTTCCTCTCATCTCTCCCCCCATGTTCCCCCCTCCCCTCCCTCCTTCCCTCTTCATCCCTCCCCTCTCCTCCCCTGCCTCCCCTCCCACCGTCCCTTTCTGCCTCCCCTCCTGCTGCCTCTCCTGCTCCCCTCCCCTCCCTCCTCCTGGGGTCTGGACAGGACCCCCACCTTTTGGTACCAGTGCTTGACCAGGCGGATGAGGCTCTTGAGCTTGGCGGGGCGCTGCTTCAGGAAGGCCCGCTGCAGCTCCGTGAAGCAGGGGGAGAACTCGCCCTCCTTCCCCAGTCTCTCGCACTCGCGGATGAGCCTGACATAGATGTCGGGGTCAGGTCTGTAGGGCTCCGTCACCTGACCTGTTAGGGACAAATCCATAACTTTAAGATGCCAGCTCTTCCCTGAGGTTCTTTCCGTCGCCCTGGGGTGGCAAGCTCGCTGGCGTGGATACAGGGAAAGGGCCATTTCCAGCCCCATGCTCCCATCCGCTGCCATCGCCCAGTCCGCGCCACTCAGGTTACAGGCTTCTGCAGGATCCGCTGTCCCGCCTGCTTTCTCCATCACTTCCTGCTGGTCCTCTCCTCCCCTTTCGTCCTCAGCGTCCTGCATTTCCCCCACTACACTCAGGTCCCCTCTAACCTCCGGGCCTTTGCCTGTGCTGTGCCCTCTGCCTGGCATGCCCTTCCTCCCTTCTCTCTCTCTTTTAGGACCACTGTACCCCAGCAGCCAACACAGGACATGGCAACCAGGGGATACTGCCAAACTTTTTTCATTTTGTGGCGTTTTTCTCGAGAGTCCCTTAGGCCAAAAGAAATCCCTCTCAGTTCTGTGTATTAAGTAGATCCGTTCCTACAACTTAATAGTAGCAGTTTTCACGGTGTCCGACAGGTGTCGCTGAGTTTCACTCAGAAATTTAAAATCTAACTCTTCCTACACACACCCCTGTGAGCCAGTTCACTGGGGTGTCCTGGGGTGCCTGGGTGCACAGCTGGGGAACTCCCATTTGTGAACACCTACTATGTGCCAGGCCCTGTGTAAGAGCTTAATGTAGATGCTCATTTAATACTTTAAAATAAGTATGACGTAGCTAGTGTGGTTTTACAGTTTTTCTCATGTGGGGACTGAGCCTGCTCCGAGAAGGTGTACTTCCCTGCCCACCTGTACATCACCCATAGATTCCCAGCCCTCAGAGTAAGGTGATGAGGCTTCCTCATGTTTTGGGTCAAAGATGAAATTAACATGCCAGATCCATGCTTCCTCATTTTTAGGAAGATAAAATACTAAGAAATGCCTTGCCCCCTAATCGTGCCAATTTGCTGTTTAATGTCACTCCTGAGGCCGGCCAGACCTTCTTCCTTCTTGCCCCGGGAGAGAACCGAAGGTCTTTTCCCCGTTTTAGAGGGATGCCCTGCTTTGGGAAGACTAACGGTGAACGATTTCCGGTCAGAAATATGAACCGAGAGAGAAAGAAGCCGGGCCATAGGGCAGAGGCCGACATCGCTCATGTCAGGGCGCCCACCCAGGACATCGTAGGCGGGCAGCACATCAAACTCCACCTCCGCCTCCGCCCGGGAAGAGCGGCTCTTGAGGGTGAAGCTGAGTGCGCGGGGGTTCTGAAATTTAGGTTGGACCTCGAAGCGCACGGTAAACATTCTCTGTTGCTGACATGCTTCCAGCTGTGTTCTGGTTTCCTGGATGAACTCTCCTCGGCGCTCAAACTGCTCCTGAAAACTTGTGAGGGGGCTGAGGAAGACGACGAGGTCGGCGTCAGACCGGTCTCTGAGGGCGGTGCCTTTGCCCGAGGAGCCGCCCTGGAACAGAGAGGAGGAGGAGGAGGACTGGCGTTTCTTGAGAAGAGCCTCCCTACATAAAAGGCCAAGCCCATCGCTAACATTCTTGGGCACCGGCCACTGTCCTGAGGGCATCGCCCGTCTTACCTCCTACGATGGAGGAGGACTTTGCTATTTAGGCGTTATTATTAGTTCCCATTTCACAGGTGGGAAGACAGATGCTCAGAGAGATTACCTATGGGCCCAAGCCACCGCTGACAGGTGGCAGGGACTCAGTTCAAGCCCCAGCTGCCTTGTTCTAGAAGCTGTGGTCTTCACTCCCTGGCTTTGACTGTCTTACGTCATTATATGCTGTAGCCTGGCCCATGCTGGGTGGTTTACTGGTTCTGCACAGCCCGGTAACGTATTGGGAAGTATGGATGAGGAAACTGAGGCACAGAGAAGCTAAGTTTCTTGCTCAAGGTTTTACAGCCAGCAGGGGCTACCTTCTTTTTGCAATTATTATTAAATTTATTGGGGGTGACGTGGGTTAATATCACATACGTTTCAGGTATGCAACTTTGTAATACATCTGCATACGCTATTGCAGGGGTCCTCAAACTACGGCCTGCGGGCCACATGCAAATACAAATACTGTATTTGTTCCCGTTTTGTTTTGTTTTTTTACTTCAAAATAAGATATGTGCAGTGTGCATAGGAATTTGCTCATAGTTTTTTTTTTTAAACTATAGTCCGGCCCTCCAACGGTCTGAGGGACAGTGACCTGGCCCCCTGTTTAAAAAGTTTGAGGACCCCTGCCCTATTGTGTGCTCACCAGCCAAGACCAGTCTCCTCGTGTCACATTGTATTTGAACCCTTTTATTCTCTTCATTCTCTCCCCCCGCCCCACACACCCCACCCCACCCGATCTCCATTCACCTAGTAACCAGCAACCTGTCAAAATTTAGACTCTGCATCAATGGTGAGTTCTCAGGCTGGCCATTAATTAGTAGATTGTGGATCAGAGCTGGCCTCCGCTTTCCTATCTCCGAAATGGACGTGGCTTAGGACGGTGGTTCATGAACTTCACTGGGGCATTTGTTAAAAAATTACAGAGTCTGGCCCGGCCAACGTGGCTCAGTGGTTGAGCATCGGCCTATGAACCAGGAGGTCCCGGTTGGATCCCCAGTCTGGGCACATGACAGGCTGTGGGCTCAATCCCCGGTAGGGAGTGTGCAGGAGGCAGCCGATCAATGGTTCTCTCTCATCATTGATGTTTCTCTCTCTCTCTCTCTCCCTCTCCCTTCCTCTCTGAAATCAATAAAAATATATTTATTAAATAAATTGCAGAATCTATTTTCACAAACTGTGGTTATGCTTTTGGTAGGGATCCACTGGAAATCACCAGCCCCAGATCTCGTTCTCTGTGGGAACTCCTGCCCGTCCAACCACCCCCTCCCCGGTCTGGCAGGTAGACTCACCTTTACAACCTTCGACACCCGGACTCTATCTTGGAGGAAACACCTCTCCTTCAGGAAACTGCAGATGATGTCAATGGCTTGCTTGACCTGCATTCGGAAAGCAGTGTCTGGCAGGAGGTGGTGTTCGATGAACCTGTCCAGATCCTTGGCTGGGATCACTTCGAGATCCCTGGCTACGATCGCTTGGAGCGGCCACATTGTGATGCTGGGCAGGGACAGAAAGAGCCAGGGGCTGAAGGAAACCTCCGGCAGCGTCTCTCTCTTCTGTGGCCCAGGTCTGAGCTGCCCTGGGTTTCGTTTCCTGGGAAGGGAGGAGCTATGCTCTTGGCTCTTATCAGATGACTCACTCCCGGGATGCCGGAGCCCTCCCCCACGTTCTGCAGCCTACCTCTGCCTTTAACGTTTGCCTGTCTTCGAACTGCACTCTGGAAACACTGTGTTTTAACCCCCATTAGAACCTCACCCGACAGAAATCAGGATCCCAAACCAATTTCTGGTTTTCTTCTTCCTAGTTTTTGTTTTGTTTTGTTATTGTTGCTGACAATTGTTTTATAGTCTCCTGTGATTAGTATGTGCATGCGTATGGCCAAAGGGAAAAAAGTCAGAAAACTCAGGAAGCATAAAACCCCATTCATAACCCCAAACCTCAAAAACGACCGTTGGAATGTGTTGGTTGCCGGTGCGCCGCCCGGTCAGCGCACACACCAGGTTGCAGGTTTGGTCCCCGGTCAAGGGGATCGCTGTTTCTCTCTCACTTCGATGTTTCTCTCTCTCTCCCTTTCGCTGTCTCTAAAATCAATAAACATAACTTTGGGTGAGGATTTTAAAAAAATTCCCTCTAATCACCGATTCCATTGCATCCCACACTTTTAATTGTTGTTTCTTTATTGTCAGTCCGTGCAAACTATTTTTAAATTTCTCTTGAGGATTCTTTGACTCGTGTCAGTGAAGAGTGTGTTAGTCTTCAAATATTTTGGAATTTTCCAGATAGCCTCCCATTATTGATAGAGTGTTTAATTCCATCGTGGTAGAGAGCATACTTTGATGAGCTGCATCCTTTTGAATGTGTTAAGGTGTGTTTTCTGGGGAATGTTGCCTGTGAGCTTGAGGAGAATGTGTATTCTGTTATTGTTGGATGAAGTCGTGTATCGATGCCCGTTAGCTATCTTTCTTAATTACCCTTCTCTTCACCAGCTCCTCAGTTAACTGTGCACTATGTTGACTTTTGCTTAAAGCAAAATGTAACTATGAAGGGGTGGGTATCATTCTACACAACACTCATTTTGCCCGCCAGTTGGGTCGTGTATATATATATCAAAGATTTCGTTTGCTCCCAAATGCCTTTATGGCAAAAGTACTTGTTCATGAAATGTATACTTTGGGCTAACTCTACATATAAACAGATCCAGCATGAGTTCGGAAGAGATCTGTCCTTAGGAAACCAGCATTGTATTCTTTGGAAAAATGTAATAAAAGCATGCTTCACAAAACACTGCCTAGAATTAGGGAAGCGTGAGTTGTAAGAATTACAACTGTAAAAGATTGAGGAAATAATTGGAAGAATACAGAATTACGCCCTCATGCTTTTGCAAGTGGCTGTAAGTTCTTGTTCCCTTTAAAGAAACAGGAACAGGAAATTATAGATGGTGCTTTCTTGTGTGTTTCGTACAAGACAGACCACACAGGTCTCCACTCCAGGGGCCTGGCCTCAGCGAAAAGGTCTAGGTCAGGCATGGGGGCCGGCCGGCCCGTGGGCCACATACGGCCCTGGAAATCATTCGGTCTGGCCTGGCCAAGGCATCAGGGGTGAGTTCATTCAATGTTTGACCAACTATAGCAGGCTAGCTTTTTAGTTGATAATTTTGTATGGCCCTTGAATGATGTTATAAATACCCAAATGGCCCTTGGCAGAAAGAAGGTTCCCCACCCCTGGCCTAGGCCTTTCTTGAATGACTGGGACATGAAGGCCCCTGTGTGGGCCCTGGCAGCCAAGTGAGAGGATTATGATACTCTGATGTCCTCCCTATGGAGTTGAAGACCCACAGGGGGAAGTGACTTGCTCAAGGTCACGCAGCAGTCCTGGGCCAGGGCCGAGCAAAATATCCCTCTTACATGCATGCGTGGTGATGCGTATTTCCGTGGGGCTGGGCTGTATTGTTGAACTTCATTAGGCCAATGTACCTGGCAGATCTGAGTGGAGGAGGGACCAGACTACTGACCGTTTAATCCATCTGCCTGTGGGCCCAGCTCATACGGCTTCCACCAGGAACCAGGGCCCTTTGATGCCCTCCCCCTTCCCGGGACTCACCTGTGTCAGCCCTGATGGGAGACCAGAGTTTGGCAACTTGGTCTCACCTCTTTGAAGTATTTACCATTGTCCCCATTTTCCAGGTGAGGAAACTGAGACTCCACAGCTAGAAAGTGGCGGCCAGGATCTGAACGCTGGACTTGAACGAGCGAAAAAGCTGCTGTGGTTTTTGGTCAGGTGCTTTCTACCACATCGTGTTGCCTCTGTTTTGTTTCAATGGGGGTGGGGGGGCGGGGGCGGGGGTAGGGGGGAAATGATTAGCCAAGTCAGGTGTACCGATATTTATGAGAACTTTTCCTGCGTGTCTTTCTCTGTTTCTTTGGGATGTCCCATGCCTAGAGAAGGAAATTAGGTTTTTCAACTGCCCATGACGGAGTGGTGGCGGCTGCCTGGATTGCTGTGTTAAGAAGGATTCAGAGGCTGCTAGGAGGCTCTGTGGGAATGAGGCCATATCGATTAGTGATGTCTGCCATGAGCAGAGGGAGAGAGTGGCAAGTGCCCCCTGCCATTCCCGGGAGGCCTGGATGGCTGTAATCGGCACCTCTCTCCACCTGGTGGCCGCCAGCTGAGTTGCAGAAAAAAACAAACAGGATGTTAGGGCAGTGGTTTGCCAAGTCACAATGGAGGCGGAAACAGATATCAACCAGGAAATATTTTAACCCACGGCAAGCGGATGAAACAGTCAGTATTCTGGTGGGCAGAGCTGGGGTAGACTGAAAAAAAATCTCCCCAGTGAACCTGTTATGCCGACTTCTGCCCCAACCCTGGGAACCTCCCTTTGGGGCGACAAGACAAGGAACTTGTTTCGAACTTGGCCTGGAAAAGGCCCAGCTTCTGCCGGATGGAACTGACGGTTCCTTCTGGGAGGAAACCAACATTGATACCTTTTGCCGAGCACCTTGGGGACGGGTTACAGTGGGACTGGGGATCCGGCTGGAAAGTTCGTTACCTACTCAGCTCACTTTCGGGACGTGGAGAACCTCGAGGGAGGGGCCACCGTGAAGGCTGCTTGCGGGATGGGATGGAAGGTGCTGGAATACAAAGGAGGTACTCGGTGATCTCATCGGTGTCAATCAACCTGCCAAGAGTGGCCCCCAGGGCATCCCCTATCTAGCTCCCTCCCCTAGACCGTTCTTCCTCTGGGCTTTGCGTTATTCACCAGTCGGATGAGTGAGCTGACAGCTTTCACGTTATCTGAGCCCACAACCACGTGGGACTTCCCCCCAAGGCTGGGGTGGTAGGGAGGAGCTGAGGGTGCTGCCTGCCTGGTGGGTGGGCACCAGCAGAGTCCTCTTCTAAGAGGCCGTGGGGTGAGATGAGTGGCCTTGAGCCTACCTGCCCAAGCTGACATCCACCAGGAAGCAAGCTCCAGGTGGGCAGAGACCACGCCTTCCTTGTTGGCCACCGTGTCCCCAGTGGCTGGAACGTAGTAGATGCTCATTAAACACTGGCTATCCAGGCAGTGGCGTGTGTCTTGGCGGGGAGAAAGAACCCCGGGAAACCAGAAAGGAAGAGCGCAGGCCACGGTGTTCCTGGATATTCCTACTTTATTTTTGGCTACATCATCACAAAGAAAGGCGGTGGGCAGTTCTGGGGTTCTGCATGCACCGGAGGGCGGAGGGCGTGTGTGTACTCAAGGCGGGGGGGGGGGGGGGCGGTTACATTTGTGGGGAGAGCGGAGAGAGCGTGCGCCTGGACTGCGGGCACTGGGAGCTCGCCACATGCTGGTTCCAGCGCCAGTACCTGTGCCAGGCTTGGGCGACGCAGCCAGCATGCTTTCTCCTAAGGGCAAACCGAGGGGCAGAGGCGGGCGCCGGGGCCGCGGAGGGTCAGGTGGAGGGTCAGGGGGCCGACGGCAGCCAGGAAGCTGTTGGCCATCTCGGGGCGGACGGGGAACGTGGGGTTTAGGACTGAACATTTAGAAATCGGTGGCTCTCAGTGAATTGTGCAGAGCTGGGGGTGGAGAGCCTGGCGGGGGAAGGTGAAAAGGCGTGTGTTTCCAGGAAGTGAGCGTTTGCGCGTCCATCTCAGGTCAGGGTGGGCTGCTGGACAGGGGGCGATCCTCACAGGGGCAGGCGCCGTGGGAATGGGAAAAACCAAGGCTTTTCACAGGCAGCGCAGACTGCCCGAACCCAGCCTCGGATGGTGATGTGTGTCCGCGCTGCCTTCTTCTCCTTTGGGAAGCAACTTTTAAAGAGCAAGACTGGATGATCCCCATGGAACAAAAGCCTTTGGCACCGGCACCTGTCACACTACAGTTTCAGATCCACGATGACGGCGGTGTATTCCTCCCGCACATTGGAGGGTGCGAGGGACAGAGACAGAGAGACAGACAGAGACAGACAGATTCGGGGCGATTCTGGGTGAGACACAGGCGCGAGAGTCAAAGCAGCCGAGTCAGAGCGTCAGGGACAGGGGTCGTAGGTCCACTGAACAGAGAGCAGAGGGAGGAGGAACCCCATGCGGCTTCGGCGAGGCCCCTCCACCCGGCCCCCCGCCCAGAGCTCTGGCTTCCAGGCGCCTTCTGCGCCCACCCCGGGAGGCCAGGGGCTGGGAAAGGCCTGCTTGGGGGCCTACACAGCCTGTGGGCTGCTGCCTGCACCTGGGCAGGGCCAGCAGCCGGCCCTCCGCCAGAGGCCGCCTGGCGGTGCCCACGGGGAAGTGGGCATCTGAGGGAGCAAGGGGCTACATGGAAGCTCAGGTTTTGCCCGATTGCTGGTCTGGCAGGTGAGAGGAGGTGAGGGGGTGAGGCTGTGTTAGGACATTTTTTGCTTTTGCTATTGAACCCCTTAGAGAGGGAGAGGGGAGAAGGGGAGAGAGACGGGGGTGGAGAGGGACAGAAAGCTGGGAGCCTGGACGCTCTATGTCTACCCCGGTTCAGGGTCCCCACAGCTTTGTCCGGTGCTGACGGCTGAGGGGACACACAGACGTGACGCAGGAAACGGGAGTGTCCGTGCCCGCCTGCTCAAGGCCAGGAGGGCTAAAGCAGTCCGAAATGATGACGAACGTCTGTAATTACCCAAACCGGGAGGTTGTTAAAGGAACGACCTCTTTGTAAAGATCTCCCATCCCTGTTCCGACTGCTCCATCCTGGCGGACCAGACCAGACCGGAGCGGGGCTGCGCTCAGAGCCCGCCTTGCAGCCTCACAGGAGCATCCCCGGGGGGGGCGGGGGGGGGCAGAGGAGGTCTTTGGCGGCAATGCCCAAGGTGAGGGGGACCCCAAAAGCAGGTTCAGGGAGGGCGGCAGGGGAGGGGCAGGGGCGTACAGGAGAGAGACCAGAGTGCAGTGGGCCGCTGAGGCAGGCTGGGGCAGGCTGGGGGGGACCTGGGCAGGGGGCAGGGCACGGAGCCAGGGAGCCGGGCGCCACCCTAATCGCTGGGCACGTGGTTCTCGTTCTGGAGCTGGTGCCAGCGCTCGATCTTCTGGTCCTTGTTCTTCAGACACTCGTACCAGTGTTTCAAGCGCTCGCCCTTGGCCGAGATCCCCAGCTGGCAGCCTCCTGGGTGACAGGGCGGACAGGGACAGGGGTCAGAGTGGAGGGACACAGGGGACTCGCATTCTGGACCCAAACGTCCAGTTGGGGGGAAACTGCCGCCAAGCAGCGAGCCCCTCCGGCACTCGGGCATCCGCGCTCTGAGGGTGGAGGTCACGGTGTTGTGACTCCTGGCCTCTCTGCCCGCAGGCCAGCTGCTCGCGAACCTGCCGTGGCTCCCTACTGAGGCACCGTGCTGTCTGTTTGTCCAGACCGGGCACAGATCCCTCCACCCGCAGCAACCGACCTCCCGCTCCTTGTGGAAACTCCTCATCTGTCCCCAAAGAGTTACGTTCCTCACCCCGCTCCACCTGCCGCCACGCCTTTGCCCAAGCTGTGTCCCTGGCCTGGAGTTCCTTCCCCGCTCCATTTTTTTTTTTTAAATGTTTTTATTGATTTCTTTGTAGAGAGAGAGGAAGGGAGAGGGAGAGAGGGATAGAACAGCAAGAGGAGAGAGAAACATCATGGATCGGCTGCCTCCCACACGCCCCCTACTGGGGATCGAGCCCACAGCCCGAGCCTGTGCTCTGCCTGGGAATCAAACTGGCGACCTGTTGGTTCATGGGTTGATGGCCAACCACTGAGCCACACCGGCTGGGCTCTCCATCCATGTTTAGTGACCGTCCTTCCTCATTGTTTGGAGGCCGGCTGGGAAAGTCAGAGCCTTCATCCTGGACTCGCACACAGATTAGGGAGACAGCCTTTGCACCCCATCTCCTGCAGAGCCACAGGCCCCGTGCTCTGTGATTTAACTATCCCACCGGAGGCGATCTGTTCAGCAAAGAACCCATCATGACCCAATCTTCCCAACTTCGTAAGCTCGCTCCTCTGACAGCTTCTCAAACTGGACCCAAGTAGGGACCACGGTTTCTGCCTCAGGGTTTGGATGGTGTGGTGCCAAAAAAAAGAAAGACTCTCACCGCCCCCCTCCCCCCACAGCCCTGGGAGGACAGAGGGCAGGTTTTCGAGGGGAGCTGGGAGCGCTCACCGATGTAATCGTTGGACTTGCCGATGTCGTAGTCCCAGACCGAGATGTCCAGCGACTTCTTCGCCAGGTCGCTGTGTTTGATGTCATAGAAGAACTCCTGGAGGCAAGAGAGGAGGGCGGGTGTTTGAGCTAAGAGGCCAAGTCCGAGGGGTTCACAGACCAAGGGAGGCCCTGGAAGTAGGCGTTCTGGGAACAAGGGGCCCTCCCACTCTGAGCCTCTATTCCAGGCCTGACAATCCCTTTTCTTTCTTGCTTTATTTTAAATCCTCACCCGAGGATTCTCTTTCCATTGATTTCCAGATAGAGTGGAAGGGCGGGAGTCGGGGGGGGGGGGGGAGAGAGAAAGAAAGAGAAAGAGTGAGCGAGAGAGAGAGAGAGAGAGAGACCCTACCGGGGCTGCAACCAAGGTACGTGCCTTTGACCAGGAATCGAACCCATGACCCTTCGGTGTGCGGGCCAATGCTCCAACCACTGAGCCAAACCAGCCAGGGCCTGACAATCACTCTTCAACAAATATTTTCCATAACAAATGCCTCGAGCCCTGTAATTCTCTTTTCAGTGACTGTTTGGAACTGGGAAGGCAGGTGGAGTTTGCTAGAGAGCTGGTCCCAGCCGAGTTTCCCTGAAGGCCGAGGGCCATGGATTCAGTCCTTCCACTCAGGCAGGTTTCCCTGGCCGCCATCAGCTAGAGATTCAAGGTAGCTGAAGGGACTGAGGCTGACATAGCAACAGGTGCTTATGTTTCCAGTGTTTTAAAAAATGAAAATGAATATTCATTAGAATATTATATGAAATATTCATGTATTATATGAAATATAAGACGAATATACCATATTGTGGCTTTCTTTTCCCATTTTATAGAACACATGGCAAAAACCAACTTCCCATGCTAGCAAATATTTCTCTGCATCATTTAAAAAAATTTAAAAAAATATGTCTTATTGATTTTTTTTTTTTAGTGAGAGAGGAAGGGAGAGGGAGAGGGAGAAACATAAATCGGCTGCCTCCTGCACGCCCCCTCCTGGGGATTGACAGATCACCTGTGGGCACATGGGACGATGCTCAACCAACTGAGCCACACCGGCCAGGGAGGCATCACCATTTCAATGGCTTCATTGAATGGCTGTGTGGCTGTCCCGTCACCTAATGCCTGATGGTCAAGTAGTTAGGTTGTTTCCAATTTTTCATGATCATTAATAGTTTGATGAAAGGCACCCTTGTAGCTAAACCATGCGTACACCCATGATGACGTATCAGGATATTCCAAGAAGTGTTTTTCTGAGTTTGTAAAATTGTAAGATAGAGAACAGTGGAGATATACCGCAATACCATTGGTGCCCAATAAGAATGTCAGCCACACATATATCTGCTGTATCTATACCGATGTCTGTGTATACACACACACACACACACACACACACATTCATCTATCTATCTGTCTATTAGAATCTATTCATCTATCTAGTCTCCTGGAAATAGATAATACCGTTGCTTCAGAAGAAAAGAGGTGGGTTCTAGAGGCTGGAGGAGGAGGGGGTTTTGACCGGATGCCCTCTATGACTTTTGGAATTTTCGAATGTGACTATATTCCCCATTCCCCAGATACATGGAACTTAAATGTAAAAATCGAAGGCTTTTGCAGGGTTTTGACAAACGTCCCTTTGGAAGCGGGACGCTGGCTCCCCCGCCCAGCGTCTGCCTCTCCCCACATGTGCACCCACACCGGGCACCGCACTTTACGACAGCTGTGTGCCCATTTGTTATCAGATATG